>NC_139344.1:278171813-279371813 GCF_055883805.1 Amblyomma maculatum
TGTGGACTGAAGTGTTCTGGAGGGTCCGATTCCACCCTCGTATAGCTCAATAGCGCAGCCGACGTGACCGAGTTGGCAGCTCCTTCCGATTCGCTCTCGTGACGTATTAGAACTCATTGAACAGCGCCAGCTACTGCATGCGATCAGAAATGCGCATGTCCGCGATTTTTCCCTCACAACGTCGCCGTCGCATTTTTTGGAGAACCCTTTAATGGTATCCCATTAACATTGCTGCGAACACTGAAAGCACCGACGTGCTTAATGCGAAAGCATTGGAGGAATGTTTCGGTGCAGTCTTCAATTTCGGAGGTGGCGCACAAAATTCGGGGGTGGATCAAGGTTGACTTTGAACTTTTCGAAAATTGACCGCCAAGCAAGCGCACGCTTCATCGAATCGCGCTCGTCGCCGTGTCGTAGAATGCATTTTTCGGGCATCCGCCCCAACAGCGCAGTATGAGAGGCCAACCAGCAAAAGTCCGAGAACAATTACGGCTGCTGTTTATGAGGGTGGATTGCTCCCCTCCGCCTCGCCTTCAGGGGCAAAGACTTTGAAATTTCGCTCTGTGTTCGAATTGGACATATGGCACTACATCAAAAAGAAAAAAGGAAAAAAAAAATGAAACAGTTGTTGCAGCTTTGTGCTTATATATAGTTTTCTCAGTCGAGTCACAAACGACTCGTTGTTATGGGAAAATTAAAAAGAAACTTCGAGAACATAACTTCAGCTGCCCGCCGTGATGGTGCAGTGGTTAGGGCGCTCGACTACTGTGCCTAATGATGCGGGATCGAATCCCGGCCTTAGCGGCTACTTTTCGACCGAGGCGAAAAGCAAAGCGCCCGTGTGCTGAGCGATATCAATGCACGCTAGCGCGCTAACCATATGCGGCAGACAATTTACAGCGACACGACGCTCGACAGCGTCGCGCGGTGGGCCGAAAGCCGCCAAAATCGCTCGTCATTGTCGCTCAGGTTCCGGATTTTTATTCAATTTCGTCCATCAAAAAGAAGCAGCTCGCGAGGCAGCCAATTGCAGAAGGGTTTAAGGGTACGCTACTTCTGTTCTGGCGTTCTTTTTCTTTCTTTCTTTTTTGCGAGAGAAGTTTGTTTTCCTAGTGCGGTTTGAGCGAAGCGCCTGCATGCAGACGCCCGCTTCGTGTCATGGGCGCGTATATATGAACGCATCAAGACAGTTCGCTGAAAGCTCTGCAGGGCAATAAAGGATAAGGAATGCGAGTGTGGCTACATACTATTAACTATCGAGAGGAGTGGGATCGAGAAAGTCCCTTCTTGCAACTCTGCGTAGTGTAGTTTAGCGCACCACTGCGCTATGTCTATACAAATACGATGCGTTACCAGAATTTTCATCAGTGTTTTATCGTACTTCATGCTGTTCCCCTCGAGCGAACGATGAGGCGGCGGTAACAGAGGAACACTGAGAACGCGCCACTCTACAGCCAAGTCCCGTCGCTTAGTGCGGGTTGCACCAGCGGCAACGACAGGCGATGACGTCGGTGTCGCGCGACGCATCGCCAAGGGTTGTCGCCTGAAACAGTTACCGCTTAAGGAACCCCTGGTTGTAGAAATTTCCGGAGCCCTCCACTACGGTGTCTCCCATACCCTGAGTCGCTTTGGGACGTTAAACCCCACAAACCAAACCACAATTTTAACACCTCACCACCATTCTATGCATTGCAACAAGAGCAGCGTCAAGAAAGAAGGCTTGTTGCGGAATGCAACTCTAGACGTCCATGTGCATCTCAAATGCTGTGCCTGCGGTTTATTATCTTGTTATTAAAATTCCTTACATCATAGCAACTCGCTTAAGTGCTTGGTGGAATAAAATTGGTGAGAGTGCGTTTATTGTGCGTTTACCCTTGAGTCGTAGTGAAACCTCGTAATTGTTCAGTCGTGATATGCTAATTAGATAAGGCGTAAGATTCGTTGAGATCCTACAAGTCAGATGGCAACGACGCGCTATATGTCATCCGAGTGCCGCTTCTCAAAGGGGGACGCTGACAAGCGATGTATGCGGTTCCAAGGAAGCCGAATGTGGTACTGTATTGCCGCACTGAGCTAGTTGGAATAATACACTATAGCGCAGCAAAAGACGAGGACTCTGTGTCCTCGTCTTTTGCTGCGCTATAGTGTATTGGAATCATGTACCAACAAGCCCAAAAAACCACGCTACTGAACTATCTGCCTGCGCACGTTTCTACTATCATTATCGTTGAATCACGAGTTATCCTGGTCACTAAATCACGCAGGCGGAATAAACTCTGATCTGAATTTTCACCTTCTTCGAAGACATGGCGTTATATTACTGCAAAGGGAAAGTAGCTTGTTTCGTTTCGAGCTAACACTGAAGCAGAGAAAATTTCATGCCAGTTTAGGGGTTGATCCCGTGACCACTGCCTAGCTTGTAAGGACAGCTTGATTTGGCGACTAAGGTCGAATTAAATGCTAAGCAGAGGCATGGAACGGTTGGCAGGAACTGCTAAACAATTCCTTTGTTCGAAATTAGGGAAGAAGGAGGGAGTACTACAAGATGATCTTATATTGAGCATCTTGCAGAGCAGGCCTGCTCTGCTGCCTTTTTGCAAGATGTTTCTGCTAACTAGCTCGACGTTCCACTCTATTATTATACTGAGCCCTTTTTAACCCTGCATTAAAATGCACAGGATATAAGCAGCCCTCATCAGCGTTCACAGGTCGACGAAAGAAAAAGGAGTACGATTAAGCTTCGGTTTAAGAGTAGACGCGGTAACGGAACTTAAGTGTCCGCCCTGTATTATCGGAAAGTGCACGGACGCAGATGTGGAACCGCAAGAGGAGTTGGCAAACGGCAGTACAATCGGTAATCGGCTTATAGGAAAGGTGGACGCTTTAACCACACCGTAAAGGACGGGGTTAAAGTGAATGTGAAAAAAAGGTGCCGTAGTGGAGGGCTACGTAATAATTTCTACCACCCGCGGATCTTTAAATTCAAGTGCATTGACATCGCACAGCACGCTGTCCCATCATATGCTTAAATGGGGTGCTTAAGTGTCCACCCCATTTTTCCCGTCAACGGAGGCGGCGGCTTTTCAGCGGAACGAGCTGTAGACGCTATCGCGTAATGTGAGAAGCTATCTACGATAGGGACTGAACAGTAATTGTCCTTCTCAGAAATAAAGTGATTAAACACAATTTGGAAAGGGTGCTAGGCAAGATACGATGTCCCTCTTTGCTGATATTCACTGCATACTTCAGGGAGGTCCTCAGAGGGCTGAGAAGGCGTCGCGGTAAGGGCTAAAGAAGAGAACGCTGATAGAACTGCGTTGGTGAGTAACTCGGGAAATATATTGTAATGAATGTCCCAAGCACGCCATGTTTTACAGTCTGGAATGAAACTAGTTTACTGCGGGCAGCGTAGCATTGTGAAAGGCAAAAGAGTACATACATCTGTCCGGGCTAAAGAATTGCCTAATATGCAGACCATGTGACAGGTAGAAGTTGGTGGAGTGCATTTGATAGGCACCCTCAACTGCTGAATAGCAGTTTACCAATATTCCTGGAAAGGAAAATGTAGATGCTTTCCAGTGCTCACTTATAGCGTTTAAACCCTCGGGCCAACCAAAGAACTAAATTAAACTGCAGACGCGGCACTTATGTATGGAAAGAGAAACGGGCAACTTTAAGAGAAGGATAGCGCAGTATCGTATGGGAAGAAACGTGACTTAATCAGTACTCGGAAAGGGACACTGGTAGGACATTGCAATGCGATGCAAGGGAGCGGACATTAGAAGAGATGGTAAAAGAAGGGGTAGACGATATTAGAAGAATTTCTGGGACAGGGTGACGGTGCAGGGCATGGATAGCTGGTGGCCGATAGGAGAAGCATTTGTCCTTCTGAAGATGTGATCCGGATTACGATCGGATTTAGCTTTCAAGCTCTCGAACAGTAACTCGAGACTCACACTCCGCAGAGTAACGATTATCCGAGCATAAATTATGGCATTTACGTTCGATTTCTGACTCCTCCCTGCGCTCTTTGAGACATGTGGATATCCAGCCCCGAAAGAGTACTCTTCAGTGTCCAGCTGGCGTGGCAGGTTCAATTACGCGGCCTTACGGTCCGCGCCAATACGCTAATGGCCGGCGGCTGTTACGAAAAAAAAAAGGGGGGGGCGACGAGATCTCTCCCGTGAGAGCCCACTCCTCGCTGTCTGCGCCTAGTGGCTTCCCGCGTCAAGACGACGAGCCACCAGAGTGGCCGCTTGTCTCCTTCCTCGCTGCTGTCAGCGCGCCACGAACGGACCGCAGAAAGGATTACGCGCGTCCATCGTCATGAGCGGCCCTCAGACTGCCTTGACGCCAGCCTAGCCCCGCATAAATGCCCATAAGGAATGGGCAAAGGGACGTCTGCGATGTGAACGACCGGGAAAGAGTGGACCCGAAGAGACGGGGATTAACGGCGGCGGCAATATGCGCAGACGGTTCACGCCTCGATTTAAGTCACCACAGCTTTCTGTTTGACGGTCGATTACCATTTGGAACTTGAGGCAGTTTTGTCCGGTCGCTCGCCAAGCTACTCAGAGGCTAGCGCTTGCGTTGTCAAGTTCGTGTGAGTCCGGCTCAATAAAAAGCTCGAGACACTGGCACCCTTTTTTGTTTTCATTTTTGTTCGGTGAAACGCTCCTTTCGTATTGCTGAATCATTGCTTGTGAGACACTTCTGGTGTCGAGCGAGACAAAACTTCAAAGAATGATAGTTCCGTAATACAGAGCCAGTTCCACTGATGCCATTAGTCGTCACTTTATTTGCTTTCATCTAAAAGTATAGCTCGCTTGCGCGGAAGAACAAAATAGCGATGTACTCTAAAGTAGAGGCAAAGTCACCACGAAGCTCAGAATCAACTGTTGGTACAAATGTCAGGAAGAAAGCTACCGTAGCGTCACCGAAAGCTGCTCAGGATTTGGGCTCCCACTTTGTTTACAAGCTCCGAACAGCGTCAGCTGCGCTGACTTTCCGGCTCGAGGCTGTTGCGCTGAGAGGCGCTTAGCGACGCTTTTCAGGCGTTTTACTTTTTTTTTTTTTTTTTTGCGCACGCTGTCATGTCAAGTGCTTACACACCTGGCGCTCGTGATTGTGCTGCTCTAATGGACTCCCCACGGAAAGGTATCCGGCAGCACTTCCACGCTGCGACACAGCATCCAACTGCGTGTACGAAGTTGAAAGAGAAAATTTTAATGCAGTAATGTTTGTGTATTTTCAATATGTCGAGAAAAAAGTACATCTGCGAGCGTTGTGGTTGTCATACCGAGCCATAAGCTGAAAAATAGATGCGAGAATTGAGCTCTGTGGGCCATCCTTCGTACGGCTGCAACCAGAAATTACCGGCCGAAGAAATCGTCTCATATATTATCGTCTCTTTTGTACCCGTATACACTTTTCTAAATACACCGCTGCGTTGCAAATGAGCCTTTTTATTGTATCTTTGCATTAAGCTCACTGACGTTATCCTCAGCACACGAATACTTCTGTACCCTTTGTTCTGCGTGAGCATATACATGTCTTGTGCTTTGGGGCTTATCCCTGTCTCACGAATATGATTAGTGAAACGAGCGGCATCTTTTCTTACTCTCTAGTCACTTCCTGATTGAGGCAGCTTACCATACAGTGAACACAGCAGGTGTCTCGTGGCAATATGCGTGGCCGCAAGAAGCAGCGGGTGCTTCCACGAAAAGAAGGTGGTAATTTATAAGCACGTTCAGTCATTGCTATAAGCAACGCAGCATCTTACTCCGACATCTATATCTTACGCAGTGTGAGTTTAATACATGGAGCCCCGGCATTGAGACCAAAGTTCCAAAGACACGTACACTAATTGCATGATCTCAATGTGGGCGAAGCTGTAATGAGAGGCAAAAATAAACGACGCTTTTTTCCGGGCGCCGATGTGGTCTACATTGCAATAGGACACAATGCGTTACCCGCAATGAGTTGCAGTTGTCCGACATCTCCGCAACTTCCAGAGCACAGGCCTAATCGAAAGCGATGGGAACCGCCTATGCCAGCAGGGAACCGGATCAGAACCACTGTTTTCGCCTCTCGTCCCGTCAGATTGTGTGCGCGGATGTCGCCCTCTATCAACGAAAGCGGCCAGACGAGGCCCTTCGGATCATTGTCGTCTGGCTGCTTTCTTGGGCCGCCGAGTCCTCTCTCTCTCTCTTAGGCGGCAGCCGAGAAAACGTGGGACCTGCAGCTGCCAGATTTTTCTTCTCCTTTTGTGATCCTCTATTTCATCCAAGTCTGGTCTTGCAAAGTGAGACGCAGTGGCGCGTCGGATGAACTTGAACGCGTTTTCACATCTGCAGGAATGGCTGCGCCCTGCGCGAAACCCGGTCTGGTGTACTCCATTTCTTCGGGTCACTTCATCCCTGTCCTAAGGGTATAACGCGGCACAGTTAGTAGGACCCTTCAGCAGCCTCCTGGGGTCATCTTTGCATATCATTTCTCAGACAAAGGCAATGTTTTTCGTTCTTATATATCTTTGTTCACCACGATCCGCTCCAGGCTTTCCCTTAAGCCTATCGGTTTGTTTCGTAGGGTTTCACGTCCCAAAGCGACTCGTGCCATGAGAGCCGCCCTTGTGCATATCGAACGAAAGTGCCTTCATAGCCTAAGTAAAACCTGTCTGAGCCGTGACCCAAGGTTGACAGGTTCGACTCCCACCTACTTGCCCCAGATTTCTTTTCAGAGCAAATAATTTTCATTATATTCTTCTATGTCATAATGATGTTTCAGTGACGTTGCAACTTTATAGTTAACAATTTTGTTTAATTTCATAATCACCTTCAATTCTTGTGACGTCATGACCCTCGCGACGAATCCGGATTTTCCACTTAACGATACCCTTAGCGCTACCGCGTTTCTCGGAAATTTTAACTTTCTCGCACGAAAGAAAAAAGCAGGTCGCAGACGCAAATAGTCTCTCGTGTTCACTTTTTCTCTCGCCGTCATAACAAGCATATACCTGCGTTACCCTGATTCAACTTCCTTTGCTTGTCAAGTGACTGTTCCCATCTATGTCCATTTAAAGACCGGTTTCGCATCTCCTATCGTCTTGGACGTGCATGTTTCCTCAGTTTTTTCCCACAAAATGGTGGATTTTTTCTGCGATTTGAATAAAAGGAGAGCCATAGCTGCTTCAGCAACGTACACAAGAACGCAATGGCCCCCTTTTAAAATACACCGTCTGATCACCGGGACGAGGCCTTTGAAGCTAACCTCCACCACTGAATTTCCATCGCAGGCCGAATCTTCCGAGTCTCTACATGAAAATTATTAGGTGGAAGAAACGAAGCCTGCTGATGTTGATCGTGATCCAGTGACAGCGGCCAATAACTCACATTCGTTGAGTATTAGGCATGTGCTGTTGGTACGCGTCGCGAACAGTCCGCCACAGAGCATTTTTTTCGCAATGAAGAATGGAACGCGGCAAAGGCCGACGTCTGATGCACAAGAAGCAGCAGCGAAAGCAGGTGAACGTTGCCACGTTCCTTATCCGTGACAAGAAATAACGTTGTTGGTCACGAGATCTGAAGGCGCTGTGAAGAAACTCCGACGGCATGCACCACGCTCCAGAGCTAGCGCAGTAGAACACTTTTGGCGAAATTTCTCTCAAGGCTAGTTGGTAGAGTTGGCTCAATTTGGCGAAGGCGGAAGTGTTTCTCTCACGCCCCTGCCTTTTTCTTTTGCGCTTCAGGCTTCGCCAAAATGAACGAACTTTCTCGCTTTAGCTTTCATAGCCCATCTAAAAACGGCGTACATAAAACACGACAGCAAAGAGAAGAACAACACGGACGGGAGCGTGCACTAACAACTGATGCGTGGTAAAAGAAACACCTCTAACTCAGTGAGCATGCGCCAGGAAATTCCTTAGAATTCCTTTGGAATTTCTTGGCGCATGCTCACGGAGTGAGAGGTGTTTTTCCGACCACGGATCAGTTGCTAGTGAACTCTTGTACGCCCTGTTCCCTCTGTGTTTTCGTGTCATGTGGGCCGTTTTTATATGGATCATTACCAACTAGCCCAACTGTCTACTTTATTGAAACCTTTCATGGCATCGACATTTAATTAGATAACCTTCTACATATTCACGTCTTCTATGTGACTAATCTCGCAGCCTACAAAGGTTATTTCGGTTGAACAGCGGTTTGGACAACTTCATGCAGGTTTAAAATATACTCCAAAAACGCCGTTTTCGATATACTGAGCTTAGTGGAAAACGTAGGACCTCGAAAAAGAGCTGTAACTAGTTTTCATCTATCTACTTTCAGACAAATTACAGCATATGTGACATCGTTTTGCGCTCCTCGGAGCTTTCAAATAAAATGGCTCAATGATTAGCGTAGTACAGTTAAATGTTGTAACAGCAATTCTTTTGCACCAGCTCTGAAACCAATTGTTTCACCCCTGAATATAATTTATGGCCATGCTAATAGTTATTAAGAGCCACTGGTGCGTTAGAGAAGCTTTTCATGCCATTTTAAATGTATTGCGAGAACGGCATCTGCATATGGCCACACTTGAAGTGAAGCTGCCAACTCCGCGCGCACCCGCACGGCCCTGTTCAATTGTTTTCGCCAACAGTCGGAGGACAGGAACGGAAATGAACTCGGCGCCGATCTGCTCATAGAAAGCAGCTGTGCAAGAGGAGGTCGTGACAATAGACTAGTACTTGAAATAAACGGAGCTTTCCCTTGTTTCGCATTTTGCTACGAAGAGACGGACGTAGACAACAACAAAAAAACAGCCCGATACATTTGTATTACTGAGAAGGCCATGGGGCCTCTCTCGTTGCCACACCGTTGTCATGTTCTTTTCTTAGCAAAACTGTGCCTGGTCACACCATGCTAAGTTCTTTTAAACAAGATTACGTCGGCCACGACTTTACATGAATAGGGTAACATATGCTTCGCGCTCCTTGAGTAAAAGAGTTTTTTTTTTTTTTTTTTAAACTATTCGTTCGCTGACCACCTAACGAACTCAGCGCACCATTGCTGACATAATTGTTTGTTTCAGTCTAAGTAGCGAATAATGTTTTTCTTGACACCCATCGCTTTCCTATAAATCCCTAAGAGACACAACTTTGTGGTCGTTTTTATAGATTCAGCTTATCTTTCTCTTGTTGCCTTCGCGGAAGGTAGGCAAAAAGCACGCGATGATCGGCCGCGTCCATCGTCATTTATAAGGGCCGAAAAAGGCGCTAACGGCTAGAGAGGGTGGCTAGTTATTCGACAGCACTCCGTGCCCGCAAAAAAAAAAAAACTCGACTTTCGGTTGTCACTGTGGCAGTTCCTTCGCTGAGAACACGTTTAACTCCAGAAAGGGACCCATTTCCCGCACGTCGGGGCTCTCAACGCCAATCAATGCCGAGAGGGCGCGCGCTCTCCTCCGAGTAAATAGCCGTCGGGCTGTTTGTTCTCGGGTGCGGTGGCCCGTCAGTACGATTGGGACGAGCAGCTGTTGCGCTCTCGCAGCCCTCTCCGCGGCGCGAGCTCGTAAAAGGGTCCCGCGTGAGAATCGTCGTCGCGTGCCGAGCAGTCGGCAGATGCCGCGTGGCTCGGGTTGCGAAAAAGGAACGTCCTGCACCAGGCTTCCTCGGGTCGATACTTCGCGCGGCTGCCCGCCCATCTCGCCTCCGGCGAACCCGGAGAAGACAAAGATGCACTCGATATACAAAAACAAGGAATAGCTGTAGACGGCTGAAGGTGCGACACGCGTGCCAGGTGGGGACGGCGATCGCGAATTTTTCGCATTCCAGTTTTATTCGATTGCGCTGCGTGCAGGCATGAGGGAGGCGAGACAAGACGCCCTTAGCCTTCAAAACTGTCGATTCAGTCGCGTGCTGAAGCATTCGTTCAGGCAGTTTGTAGTTGCGTATGTCGCTTCTACCGTGCTGCAACTGAAACACGGCGAGCTCTGTCCCACTCATGGATGTTTGAGGTTCATATTGCTTCCACCAAAAAAAAGAACTCGTTTCCTTCGAAATCTCCTGGATTTATTTTCATTTTTGTTTGACCTCCTCGGAAACGTTAAATGCGCACACTCGCTCACTTCGAAGTTCAGAATTTTTGAATCTTGGCACCACAAAGTTGCATGCGTTCTTAGGAAGGCTGGTTTTTGATCATTTATGTTCACTTGCACAAAATCCCCATCACCAGTTCAGGACTGAGAAGTTGCGCCGTCCCGGACACAGTCACTACGCAGGGTCACTGAGGCTGCACTACACGCACAGTTAATTGTTTTACGACACAATGGGCCGTCCACTAGAGACAGTCGCATGTTTTCCTAGCACATGATTTATACTTTTTTTCCCCCCAGCTAGCTCAGATTATCTAACAGACTAATGAGGAAGTAATTTTACATTGACGACGGTTAAATTGGGATGACAGGTACAAAAAAAAAAAAAAACGGAATCTCAGAATTAGTAATCGGCATAGCAGTTTCTTGTTTTGTTTCAAGTGAACTTTCAAAACAGCGCATTGACTAGTGGACGCGGTGAAGTAAACGTGTACACGCTGCACCCCCCTCCCCCCTTCAAAAAAAAAAAAGGAATCTAGCAGCTTGCCCACAAGAACCCACAGCATTGGCCGCCCCTACAAGGTTTAGCGAGTGAACGTATGTGAGCGCATGGCCCTTTGATTTCCTTACAAATCGCCTGCAAACCGTTCCATACGATGTCGTACGAAGTTTTGAAAGTTAACATCACAATTTTGTAAGAAGTCAAGCGCTGACTTCGCGAAGTGATCTCCAGTGTGAATGCCAATGCGACAAAATTTTATCTTGTTGCCCTGTCATTATCCTATCGTTGACCCGGCGTTAGACATATAGCAAATGACCAACCACCTAAGCTGGTCCTCGTGACCTACACGATCTATATCCGCTGAAAAAGAGACGTACCCAAAACCTGGCAGGTGTTTTTGCTTCGAAACAGCAGGATGTTATACGGGGTCCAGCGTTCCCAAAGCTTTCTATATAGGCAGCAAAGAAATTATCTAAGAGCCCTTGTTTTGCAAAGAATATTACAACAGCAAATACGCAGTGAAGAACATTCCTCCAGTCCGTTGTTCGTTCCGAGCAGTACGATTTCTTCGAGTGAACGGCGGACGGAGGTTCTTACTCAAATTTTCACAGGTCAAGCGCGCATTATGTGTGCCTCTCGGTTTCTTGGTGTGCATTTATCTTATATGCCCCGAGATGAACCAGCTTTACTGCAAGGAAATCAGCACACGAGTCATTTGTACAGACTGTGTGGCATCTGCTCGCGTAAGACGACTTCGCCTTAGGTGCATCGAGCATAGGACATTTCTTGCTTCAAATTACGGTGGTAGCCTTCTGTGCCCCGTCAGTTGCCTGAAGCTGTTTCTCTTCGGACTAAAGTAATCACATTTCATGCTCCTTCCTAGTCATGTGCCCTCTAAACACCGATGCTGGCTGCACGCAGGGGTAACTAGTCAGCTCAGTTTGTGGACATGCAAAGAACCCCACACAGCAATGGTTGGTGTGTCTCGTTCGGGTGGCCCTGGAGGAACAGGTTTCGTCGCAGTATGAGATCAAGCTGATTGTTCGAACATGCTAGTTGAGACAGTTGACGAGGGAAATGACGAGGGGATGAAAGACGTTGACGAGGGAGCCGCGTTTGCATCTTTTTCAGCACAAACAGTCTCCCTGAGTGGGTGGTCTGCTTAGCCACCTTCACTGGCTGAGGAATTCCTGCTCGTGTTCTTGTTCGTAACAAAATCGCTAGAAAGCTAAGACATTCATTCTAAAGTGTCGCGTCCCGCCGGGGTGGCGCAGTGGTTACGGCGCTCGACTACTGTTCCCAAGGATGCGGGATCGAATCTCGGCCTCGGCGGCCGCTTTTCGATGGAGGCGAAAAGCAAGGCGCTCGTGTGCTGTACGATGGCAGTGCACGTTAAAGAACCCCAGGTGGACGAAATTTTCGGAGTCCTCCACTAAGGCGTCTCTCATAGCCTGAGTCGCTTTGGGACGTTAAACCCCACAAACCACACCAATTTAAAGTGTCGCCAGGGTGCTTTTTCTTCACTGTTGCCAAATGGAATTTTGAACGTCGCAAAGCTCCTTTTTTGTGTGTGCATGGTGCGGCAAAGAGGCTTGAAACCAAGTAGATGAAGTCTTTAGCTGTTGATACGAAGCAGAATTATTTTCTTTAAGAGCAACAATGACGAATGATCTGAAAACGAATTTATGAGTTATAATATAATAGTTCAATAAGTAGATGAGAAATTAACCAAGAAAGCAAGCAGTCAGACCGTTAGCTGCCTCCTAGCAGCGTAAAATCATGAGCATGCCTTTGGCAGTTGAAGGATCGGCCACTGCCTGGTCGTCGGATTATGAAATGTCACGAGATCACACGACATGGCCCGGTTGCCACGAGCTGCCAACTGGGGAAGCCCCTTTGAGATAGGAATCAAACCCTCGGATTCCGAATCAGACACTCTGCCCCTAGGCCACGCAGGCACTTTACTTTGATCGAACCGGCTCTCTGTATCCGTGTAGGGTGGTCTTATGGTATCTTAGGACTGCATTGCAAATAAGTATGTGTGAGATAACGACGCCATAAATTAAGAGAGCAATGATTTAGCGATTAGAAAAAGTGCCCCTAAGCATGGAGGTCCATTCCATTTGTACCCATTGAACCCTAGATGATCCGGTACTGTTCATTACTTGCATTAAAACTAGCTAGGTGCCTATATTTTAGTCTCTCTGGACGCCAGTGCCCCAAAGCTCTTGCTGCATTCCGCCCAACACTATTACAATACTAGACGGGCCACGCAGCCTTTCATTGGATAACAATGATACCACGCCTAATTAACTCTGACCTTAGCCTCCCTTTCACCCGTTTCGTCTAAGTAACCCAACGACCAGGCCATGGGACACAAAAATATGTCCAGCTCTCCTGGACATTCGGCAATCAGCATTCGGCAACCGCCAGTAGCGACCACCTTGAATGGGATCTTTAGAGATATTCAGTTTGGGCAAACTCCAAGTTCTGCGCGAGCATGGTGATCATCTCTTCCCCGTCGCTGCAAAACCTGACCCTTGAAGTGATTCCTGCGTTCACATCCACTGTTTCCGGCGGCCATAGGTAAAATAAAATTAATGCACCGGATATTAGCGACTCCCGCGGCGATTTCGAGTGTTCAGCGCCGCACGAATCGCGGTGGCAGCCATGCGAACTATACAAGCGTTTGACCGGATTGCCTGTACTTGAAAGTATCTATTTCTTGCCGACGGCAATCTGCGTCAATCGTACAAGCAAATTTATGGTCTAAAAAAGTGAACTTCGTTAACGGATGACATTCTGATGAGCAGGTTCGAACTACACGGATCAGCCTTCACTAAAGTTTCTTCTCCCCGATCGACGTTCTTGCAGTGCCAACGGTGCAGTTAAGGAGCAATTAAGTTGGCGGTGATGTCGATTTTTGGTTCTTCCCATGGCAAAGTATAAATTCATATCTGCAAACTACTCTGAGGCGTTCTTGACATGTATGTGACTGTACAGACCTCACTTTTGCAGGTACAGAACTATTCACGCGGGCGTGCTGTTTTAAGTTACGAAAGTGACACCAAACTAATAACATTCTGTATCCGTGCGCCATTTTCAGACACTAGCCGATGTCAGATGGCAGCGCGTCAAAAGATTTTACAGACGACGTTTCAATGAAAGGTTGAATTTATTCAGCCTTAGATTCTGGTGTCAAATGTGAGGCGTAACACTGCGTTAGCTGCCACGAAGATTCAAAATACACAGGGTGCCCCAACCAATTCTAACCAAGGCTTTAAAAAAGACGAATTGTCCTGGCCCCGGTGAAACCAAATCAGAGCTGGTGAGAGTGCAGACTTCGAATGCAGTTTATTTTTATTTTTAGAATTATTAAAGCGTATGTAGTTATTGTTTTAATTATTCGCTTCAGATACAAAGTGTCAGTGCAAAGTTGTAGGCACGTAGTCATGAAATATAGCTGACTGAATTGTTTTCAAGTAAGCATCGTTTACGTGAATCGGTTTTACCGGCCCTAACTTTTTTCCCCGTCTGCACTGGGCGAGAGAGAGATGCACCAGGCCATGTGGTAACTTTCTTTTGAGGCCAATAACTAAAGCTCCGTAAATGGTACCATGGTGTACATATTTCAGCCATCTGTTTTTCATGGTCTACAACTGGTGAATTGAAAGTTTGTTCCTAGTGCCAATGAATAAATTTCGGCTAATTAATCAATTTTAGACCTCCAAAAATATACTGTAGACTATAGGCCACGCCACTTTCAGTAGCCCTCAGTTGTTTTCACTGGGCTACGACCATTCGTCGTTACTAAAACTTGGTTACCTATAAACTGGGACACCTGGTATATTACGGGGCATGGTGAAAAGTGCGAGAACTCGCACCTTTGCAAGTGCGGCCATGATGCCGTGCCCTTCGTGACACTCAATCCAGAAGACAATGCTATTCAGAAAGAGCATTGAACCCCGCATGGCGCATTCCTTCTTGTTTGGCGGGCACTGTTCTTAGCAAACAATGCCTACCTCCCTCTCGACACGCTCATATCGGTGAGGCCGTACTTTGGAGAAGCGTAATTCGGGCTCCCTTGGCACATATAGTGTCAGGTAAAGAAGGCTATTATCGACGCACTCGTTTCGAGACACTTATGGTACGCAGCAACTGCTCTTCGATCATTCCGGTTACGAAACTGCGAATCAATACCCGGGAAACTTTTACGGCAGATTCTGAGGGTCCACAGAACAAAGTGCCGCCTATGGAGCTGTGCGCTATGCTATAAGTGGCACTTTGTGCTGTGTATATCAAGAAGCTTCGCGCAACGCTTGAAATCCAGAACGATCAGTGTCGAAAATTCTCCATCGCCATATATAGGGGGTCTTCGAAGCCAACCTTCTCTTACCAGTTCATCTGGATTGAATGATTGAATGCCCTCAGGTATATAAGCTATGTCACCAAATAAAATTTGCTAAGGCAAGTTTAAGCCAACAGCGATTTGTGACGTAAGCAAGAAGAGGTGGTGCTGCTAGCGCCGGCTGGTCTACTAGGGACATGAAATGGGGTTGGCGACCATTTGAAACAAAAGCTCTCAAAGCAGTATATACGTTTATCAGTGCATCAATGATGTCGTCCCTCCGTGAAGAAGAGTCGAGTACATAATAAAACTGATCGTGAAAGCCCGAAACGTCATTTCAAAAGCGATGTATCTTGGAAGCTTTGCGATACGTGCATGTGCAATGCATTCATCGCTGATACTACAGGGCGAGAGCACGACCCACAGAAACAGATACAAGGAAATACATCGAAATATTTTCCCCAAAGTTTCAACGGAGGCGGGGGTTCGTTAATTTAGGGAGTGCTTAGAAGAAGAATGTGAAAAATTAAGCTTCGTCGTTCAAACCTTTCTTTTTAAAAAGGCACGATAATTGCGCGTTGTGAAGCTGTATACATAATCCCAAAAGGCGCTCTATCCGTTGGTTGTTTCTGCGAATTGCATCTCCTGCAGTCGAAGAGGATGTCGTGTGCGCTACATTTTGTTACAAATAATTCCGTTAAAACTGGGCACGTTAGATAGGTTTACTTCCAAGGCAGTCCCCAAACAGCGCGTTAAACGAACGACGCGCAGCGGCAGTACAGTGGCGTTAGAGGACGCTGCAGTGCCGGAGACAGTGGACAGTATCGCCTGCTTTTATTTTGCTCTTTTGTCATGGCGTTTGAGAGCTGCTTTTTTGTGTGTGTAAAGCTGTGTGTTCCGTATAGTATGAACGGCAGTATTTAGAGCGAATGCAGAGCACGCAGCGGCATTCTGGGTGTCCGCGAGAAGCTTGCGCGAAAGACGCCCGACGGATAAAGAGCCAGTTCGGACTTCGACCCTGCTTCACAATACACCTTTACTGTGACAATTTAAAGTATACCTTCAAAGTGACAAGCATACTTTGTTACAATCTCCTTGAAAGCAGATGCCAACTGTCAACGCACAGCTGCTTCCGGGAGTGATCTGCATGTGAAACGTGAAAAAAACATTTCGGAAGGTTTTGCTTACATATGTTTCTGTGGGCCGGGATCCCGCCTCGTATTACCAGCAGGGGACGCTACCGCGCGCACGTATCTCGGTGTTTTAAAAATATACCGTCTTTGAAACGATGTTTCATATTCTTACAATCTGCTCTACGATGGAATTGATTATTACTTTCGAAGAGACATCACATATGTACTCTGAAATCAGAAAATTGCTCTGAAAACTTTTGTTTATATGTATGCGGTAAGTAGGCGGTAGGGGAATTAGAAAGGATACCGGTAAGCTGTCTAAGGAGACGAAAGATTTGATTAAGAAACGCCAGAGTATGAAAGCTTTCAATCCAACAGACCAGATGGAATTGGCCGAGATATCAAAGCTAATCAATAAGCGAAAGGTGGCTGATATAAGGAAGTATAACATGGAGAAAATTGAGCATGCTGTAAAGAACGGGGAAGCCTTAATGCGGTAAAGAATAAATTGGGCAAGGGACAAGGCGGGCAACGTCATCACGAATATGGACAAGATAGTCAAAGTAGCCGAGGAGTTCTATACAGATCTCTACAGTAGCCAAAGTAGTCAGGACCGTAATGAGATTGGCGATAGGGAAAAACACTCAGACGTTCCACCAGTGACGAAGGACGAGGTCAAGAAAGCAATAGAAACTATGAAAAGGGGGAAAGCAGCTCGATAGGAACAGATAACTACAGATTTGTTGAAGGACAGGAGGGATATCGTGCTTAAAAAACTGGCCGCCCTGTATACGCAGTCCCTGGAGTCATCGACGGTACCGGAACGATGGAAGAATGCAAACATTATACTCATTCATAAGAAAGGGGACGCTAAGGACCATAAAAATTACAGCCCAACCAGCTTACTGTCTGTTACGTATATGGTATTTACTAAGGTAATCGCTAACAGAATCAGGACAACCTTGGACTGCAATCAAGCAAGGGATCAAGCAAGTTTTCGGAAACGGTACTCTAATATCGATCATATCCATATCATCAACCAGGTGACAGAAAAATGTTCGGAATATAACCAGCCCTTACACAGAGCATTCATTGATTACGAAAAAACATTTGACTCAGTAGAAACCTCAGTGGTGATGCAGGCATTGCGAAATCAAGGGGTAGACGAGCCGATACGTGAAAATGCTGGAAGATATATATAGTGGCTGTACAGCAACCATAGTTCTGCATAAAGAAAGTAACAAAATTCCCATAAAGAAAGGTGTTAGGCAAGGAGACACGATCTCCCCAGTACTATTCACAGCTTGCTTAGAGGAAGTATTCAAAGACTTGGAATGGGAGCAGTTAGGGATAAGGGTAGATGGAGAATACCTCAGTAATCTGCGGTTTGCTGATGACATTGCCTTGCTAAGTAACTCGAGGGATGAGCTGCAAATGATGATTGATGACCTAGACAGGAAAAGCAGAAAGGTAGGCTTGAAAATCAATATGCAGAAGACTAAGGTAATGTTCAACAGCCTCGGGAAGGAACAGCAGTTTACGTTAGGCAGCGAAGCACTGGAAGTAGTAGGCCAATATGTCTACTTAGGACAGGTAGTAACCGCAGATCCGGACCATGAAAAGGAAATAACAAGAAGAATAAGATTGGGATGGAGCGCATTTGGCAAGCACTCGCAGATTATGACTAGCAGCTTACCGGTATCGCTCAAGAGGAAAGTATACAACAGTTGCATATTACCTGTAATCACCTATAGGGCTGAAACGTGGAGGCTAACCAAGAGGGTTCTACTTAAGTTGAGGACAACGCAGAGGGCTATGCAACGAAAAATGGTAGGGGTAACATTAAGAGATAGGAAGCGTGCAGAGTGGGTGAGAGAAATAACTCAAGTTACTGACATTCTAGTGGAAATCAAGAAGAATAAATGGGCATGGGCAGGACATGTAGTGCGAAAAGAGGATAACCAATGGTCGCTTAGGGTAACAAACTGGATTCCAAGGGAGGGAAAGCGTAGCAGGGGGCGGCAAAAAGTTAGGTGGGTGGATGAGGTTAACAAGTTCGCAGGGGTCAAGTGGATGCAGCTAGCACAAAACCGGGTTAATTGGAGAAATATGGGAGAGGCCTTTGCCCTGCAGTGTGTATAGTAAGGCTGATAATAATGACAGGCGCTAAATCTAATTCACACCGCCAGTCGAAAGTGTAAAGCATGGAGGGAAACATCCTCACATATTTGCAATCAGGGTATTGGTTCATGAATTATCGTCCTAATTCCCACTTCTTTTCCTGTTGGCCGCACACTATCGTTATGACCAGATTCTACTGCTCAAGCATAAAGAGCAACATAAAATTCCACGGTCTTATAAATTTTTCAAACAGCATTTCACAATAGCTAGTTCTGTGCTGTACATATCCGAGCAGATTAAAAGTTATTGCAGAAAATTCAGGGCAGCTAATGCTGGCTTACTCTCCAGTCTCCGTACATCACAGCGCGTCCGCATTCTATCTTACGCGTAACGCCGAGGGGACCCGCATGCCAACCTATCCCGGTATTGGCCGGAACAAGACCAGAACACGTCTAGGTAGACCGCGCGTCTATTTCGAGGCGTGCGCGCTTACAGTGCAGCCCTGAAGCTCAGAGTAGGTAAGAAACTGCATTTATTGTTATCTGAAGCTGACGCGAATCACTATAGCATGCCTTTTGATAGTTGCACATTAAGCTGCTGGTCGCTGTATTACAATGTATGCAAAGTTATTTAAAGATAAACCCCCACTGGTGCGACGTTACAATGCTTCAACTGCTCTATGCCATTCTGATTGCGATATTAAGGTGGCTATGAGGGAGATGTAATAAAATAGACTCGGCGTGTCGGGACGCAGCCGAATTTCTAGGACTCAGATGTGGCAGACACCAAAAACGAGGAAATAACAGCAAGTAAAAGGCTAAAGTTTACATTTTAAAAGAGGTGCGTTGAAATTAAAAAAATAAAAATAAAAAACGCTTATGCACCGACACAGGATTCAGAATTCCCTTCGAGCTGACAATAATATTTTTTTTTTCAGGCAACTCTTGACCCATCCGAGATCTTCCTTCAGCCAGTGTATAAGCAAGCAAGATGTGGCATCAGGAAGGACCAAGCAGAAGCTTTTCAGATTTGGCTTATTTTGAAACTACAATTTACGTTTTCATTGACCCAACAGAATTGACGTGCGGCCGAAACCGGTTTCTTTTCTCTTTCCTCCGCTAATACAGCTTTTTGGGGCCTGTGGCTGGTGTTCTTCTGAAGTCATTATCATTAAGTTAAGAGCGGACCTAAGTATTGACCAAGTGTATGAATTTCAGCTGGTTGGTATATGATCATTTTGAAATAGTGCAAAGAAGTGGGCAGCTGTATTGCAAAGTGGTATACCACACATTCACGAGGCCAACTTAACGCAATTGCAGTGGCCATGATGTCATTTGCGCTGTTGGGAAATAAACTTGAAATACGCATTACCCTTAAATGATGATTAAACGACAGCGAATGTAAGGCAAGGGAAGCTTCCCTTCTTCAAGGGAAGCTAGTCTGCTGCATGTTGTATAATAAGCAGAATAGGGCACGATTAGACCGTCGCGTTGGCGAGAGTACAAGAATAAGTTGTAGCCGCTCACCTACTCTCAAGCTTTCGGAATTAAAACTAATTATTTTCCCTTCTTTTTCGCAATTCACGCGCCGAGAGAAAAACAGACAAGATGCGCGCAGCTGTAGGCCATCCTGCTTTCTTCTAAGAGTCACTCAAACCGTTCACCTGTTCGCCATTAGCTCAATGCAGTCGCGGTGTCTTCTGCTATCACCAAAATTGCTAATGAGTCGCATTCATAGCCCGCCATCACCGGTGCCACTGATGGCACGTTACGAAGAAGAAGGCGAATTACAGAAAATGTACTCGGCGCGACACCTGAAGGACACCTCCTTTTCATTAGTAGATTGAAGGGGAAGGTGGGTATACTGAGGCTGTGAACTTTCAGAAGAGGGTAGTACGAAGGACAGTTCTTTTCGCGAATTCAGGTTACGGCTGGCAAAGTGGTGACGAAGGCAGCATTGTGCACTGAGAAGAAAAAGTTGTGCAATGCCAGGGAACTTGTACAAGCGAATAGTTAGAACTGTAGTAGGAAGGACGGAAGAGAAGAAGGGGAATTACGGATATTGCGCACGAAATAAGCAGCTGCATGCGCTAGAGAAGACCAATGTGTCACGAGTAGAGCACACTTGAAATGCGAGTTCTTAGAACGCACATTCCTTGTGAACACCGAAGATACCGTGCCAACCCTACACTTTTCAAGCAATGATGTGCACTAAAGTTGTCCGGGACTGTACTGTGTAACGAAACAAGCGATCGTTTGCAACTTCCTAAGCGATAAACAGACGTGTATCAGTTCGCGGAACGGCTTATACTTTGCGTCGTTTTAGATGAAACCATCAATAGTTTTTGGCGTTCAACTTTCGGTCTATGCTGAGGAATATTTGCCGTGAGATAATAAACAAAGCAACGGCGCACCAAAACACCACGTGTGCACCTGGATATCTGAACTCACGTTCGAGCCGTGCGACTGGCTGCTGGACGTGCGACAGCCAATCGTGTCTAGGCTCAATGCTAGACCTTACCGATATTGTGAAGTAAATATCGCAAATACATGTAGTGAACTACGGAGCAGGTCATGCTCTGTGTATTTTATGCAGCGCCAAAAGAGGTTGTGATCTTGGCTTGCCAACTGATGGCCTGAATTGAACTACGAATAATTAACAGCACGGTTTCACAGAAAAAAAAAAAAAGCAAAGACATGGTCGCAAAAAAACTCCAAAGATTTTGTAACGAAAAAAAAAAACTTAAATCGCACCTCCTTCTTGAATTTGCAACGAGTCCGAGTGGAACGTCATAATGTAACACTGCCTTGGACACAAGTCAACCAGTCCCAAAATTGTCATCAGCGGTAACACTATTGTTTCTCAGTGCTGTTGTTTACTCAGATTGCGATGGTAACTGCGAGCATATATCACAAGCTATAACGCGCACAAGTGCCAATGTATGCACCTTCTGCCGGTTGGAGCTATCATTCGGTTACAATCGTAAGACGCAGTGCAGCCACTTTCGCAAGCACGCTCGGCAGTGTATTCGCGTTCAAAGCAAGAGTCCGCAGTCGTATGAACGGACGGAAGAACGAAGTGTCCCTCTCACCAGTGATGCTCGACGGTCGGGAAGACGCCTTCCTGGGTGCTTGCCACTTCGCGGGACGAACTTGTAGCGGCAGTTTTTTATACCGGCCGCCGGCCCCCCTTGCCGGGACCCTTCCCCTCACCCCGATCCCGGAGCCACTTTCGGGCGTCGTCACGTGACCAGCGACGTCGACGTGGGCGTGCATCGAGTGGGCAGCGCGCGCGCCAGTTTGCCGTCCGGCGCCCAATTGATGCCACGTGACGTCACTCAGCTCGGTCCAATCCCGGACTTTGCGATTTGCGTGAGCGCTTTGGTGCCTCTTCTACGAGGAAACGCAGCAAACCGGCGACATTTATTCTAGTTCGTCTTTTCGATTTATTTTTATTTTTTGAGACTTGCCGCGCTTCATACGAACCTCGCGAGATGTTGTGGGTGAAGTGGCAGTGGGATGTTGGGGGATAATTGTTTTTGTCTCTGATTGATTACGGAGTGGAGTTTGAGAGAAGTAAATGGGTGACACCTGAAGGTTCTCAGGCGACACTCCGAGAAACTAAACGCTGCTCTCTTGGGCTATTTGTGCGCCCGCAAACCGAATATGAGTACGCAGTGCCAAAAGAGGAGAAGGGTAACTAGGCGATATTTAGGAGCATCCCTTATCTTTTTTTGCTTGTGTTTGCGCTCTTGCGACAGTAACGAAAAAACAGAAAGGGTTACAAGCATCAAGTTCAGACGCCAGGCCATGCTGTTAGCGCACGGCGCTAAATGGCACAGGCAGTACTTGTGCGCCAGCCTTCTTTCAACACATGGATCCCCAGAAATTAAAAAAAAAAATGAATTTCATCATTCAGTTGTTAAAAAGCGGCTACTCTCCACCGTTAAATCTTTCCCAAGCAGGCTACCGAAAGAAAATACGCCACAAAACCAATAATTTAGAGATTTCATTTCATTTTCACCGGGTTAAGTGGAGAAATATGGGAGAGGCCTTCGCCCTGCAGTGGGTATAGTCAGGCTGATGATGATGATGATGTTGATGATGATGATGATGATGATTTCATTTTCATTTGTATTTCCGTAAAGACCCCCCGGAGGGAAAGACTATAATTGGGACTATAGCTTGAGAGATGAAACACTAACAGAGTATGAACGGTGAAAGAAACGGGCGACTCTGTTTTGCACGGCTTCCAATGAATTAATGAGGTATGCTTGCTGTGGATTCCAAATTGCGGATGCATACTCAAGGTTTGGTCTCATCAATGATTTATAAGCAAGTAGCTTTACATTTTGAGGGGCGTCGTGAAGATGACGTTTAAGAAAGCCTAGTTTTATTTGTAGATTATGTTAGCTTTGACACGTGCTCACGCTATGATATATCATTGCTGATAGTAATGCCGAGGTAAGTATAGGACGGGACAAGTTTGATAGGAGAGCCAGTAATCTTATAAGCAAAGAAATGCGGGTTGCGACAACCATGAAAAGAAATGAGCTTGCACTTATTGGGATTAAGTGTCATCAACCAGTGCTTGCACCATGATTGCATGTGGTTAAGATTGTCCTTGAGGGATTCTTGATCAGCGGTATTAGAAACTGGGACATAAATAACGCAATCGTAGGCGAACAGGCAGATGACATGATAAATTTTGTGGCAGATCATTAATAAAAATTAGGAATAGGGGGGAACCAAGGATAGTTCCCTGAGAGACGCCCGATGTTACCGGTAGAGGGTTAGAGCAGTAGTTGTTAATAGTAACGGGCTGTGAACGACATGTGAGGAATTCTGTTATCCATACAATAATTTCTCGATCTAAGTTTAATCTGGAAAGTTTTAAGAGTAGACGTTGAGGTACTTTATCGAATCCTCTGGCAAAGTCTAAAAAGATGGCGTCAGTTTGTAAGTTAGCATCAAGGTTGGAATGAAGAAAGATGGCAAGCTGCGTCTCGCATGATAGGCCTTTTATAAATCCATGATGGGATGGAGTGAAAAACTTTATAGAGAGTCTAGATGCTGCATTATCTGAAAGTAGATGACGTGTTCCATGAGTTTACAAAAGATGCAAGTAAGGGAAATGGGGCGATAGTTGAGTGGAGAGTCTCTGTTTCCTGATTTGAAAACAGGAACGACCTTCCCCATCTTCCAGTCTTCTGGGATGAAACCTGCGGCGAGTGACTGAGAAAACAACGAGCACAAAAACTTGGAGGAAATGTCCTTAGTGTTTTTAAGAATCAAGGCAGAAAGATGAAACTCCCAAAAACTTTGTGTTAATTTCGTCGATTCCGGCTGACGATGAAATTTTTAATTTGTCAATTGCGAACGAAATGCCATTTGGATGGAAAGCGATAGCTGGCATTGCCAGTTCAGTAATGGAGGGTAGCGAAGGGAATGGTTCAGCAGGTTCTATCGTGAATATTCACGAAAAGGCAGTATATAATATATCGGCACACTGAGCATCACTGACATGTCGCCGTTATCATCAGTAAGGGTGATGTCGCGCGATTGCTGGGGATTTATCACGTTCCAAAAATTTGTCGGGTTACTTGTTATCATTTTGGGTAAGTCGTTGTGAAGAAAGAAATATTTCACGCTTTTCACTGCTGACAAGTATGCATCTTCTGCGCTGCAGTATTTCTCCCACGCAGAAGGGCTGGATTTAGGTTTTGCTGAACGTGCACTTTGGATTATATCTGCTCGTTAGATCACTAATTGTGCGTTCGAAGATTAACCAGTTCTCGTCGACTGTACGCTGATGGTAGTGAAGTTCAAATGTGGATAAGAGGGAGTTTAATTCATTATTTATTGCTGCGTAATCGGCCTTATCGTAAAGCTTTATTGTTTTGTTTTTTACACTTGCCTTTGAACGGGAGTGATATTAAATGAGGCTTGAATAACTTTATAGTCACTGACTTCCGTCAAGTAACAGAAGCTAAGGTCTCATGATGACTAGTTAGAATGGGATGTTTTGTGAAGTCTCTGTGATGCGTGTTGGCTCAGTAATTAGCTGTGAAAGATTAAAATTGAGACATACGTCGACAAATTCTCGAGGCTTTTAAGAAATGGTAACATCAGATTGGTGCCAGTTTATAGATGGGTAGTTAAAGTGACCGAAAAGAATAATTCGTGCGCTGGGATACTTAGTTGTTAATTGTATCAAAACACTGTTAAACTCACGAGGGAAGTTAGGAATATTATGTGGCGATCGATAGCAGACGCCAATTAATGTTGTTATTGGTGCAGTGCGGCAAATGAGCCGCATAATTTCAAGGTGAGATGTGATGTTGACAAGAGAGAAAGATAGTTCTCGATTAACGGCGACTAAAACTCCTCAAGAGCCCTCACGGTCTTTGCGGAAAATGCGAAAATTTGGTAAATCACGCAGAACTTCAGAATCGCTGATATTTTCCTTTGAGCCATATGTTTCTGCTAGTACTAGTATGTTGCTACCACACGACGATACAAGGTTAGATGCAAGGTCTCGTTTGGGAAGGAAGCTGCGTATATTTGTGAAAATGACGGAAAGGCAAAGGTTGCTTCGAGAGCTGGGTCTAGGATGACAAGCTGATAAAGGGCATTGCGGAGGCCGGCACCGAAAAGATATCTGCTATGGGATTTCCTTCATTGTGTTTGTTGTTTTGTCGAAGAAGTAGCGCTTGGGTCCGATATGAAGCGTCTTATAACGGAGCGAGAATTTTTCAGTTGTTTCTTTTGCGAATGCAACCAAGTGCTTTCGAATATTTTGGACGCTGCGGGAATAACCTTCGCCGACACTGAAGTCCGTTCCTTTAAATTTGGGCCCTTTAGATAGAATAGTTTCTTTGGTCTTTGATGATGTGAATCTGACAATGATTGGGCATTGACGGTTTGAGATATGATGGCCAAGCCGGTGGGCGCGCTCTATTTCTTCAGGATCCAAGGCTATTTCCAGGCGTTCTAAGCAATGATTAGCGATAATCTTTTCAGACTCGGCGTATGTTTCACGGGGAGATGAGTGAGGCAGACCATAGCAAATTAAATTGTTCCTGCGGGAGCGGTTTTCAGAATCGTCAAGACGAATCTGTAAGTCATAAACCAAAAGGGCTGTCTGGTTAGCTGTTGACTGAATGATTTCAACGTCAGATTTAACTGAAGACAAATCCTGGAAATGTTCTTCGAGTTCAGTGAGGCGGGTATTGAAATCGGATGTCGTTCGGTCGATCGAAAGCATACGTCCTTTTATATCTTGAATGTCAGAGATTAGTGTTGCCTGGCCATCAGACAGCTTTTTTCAATTCAGCCAGAACGACATCCAATTTGTCAGGTCCAGGGTTGGTTTCAATATAACCAACAATGAGTAATAAGGACCGTACACTATGACAACATTCGGCACAAATAGCGGTCAAACACTTCGGGCTCGGCAGCTGTATCAGGAAATAATTACTGGAATTTTTAGCAAATAGACTGACCGGTTCACTAACCTGCATAATGAAGTAAGCCAGATTCGATGACTGCCGTAGCTGCCGAGCCCAGAGATCGCGCGAGGTGATTGCCAGTCCTTTATATGTGGCTCGCTGAGTGACGTTGTTGCCGATGGTGTTTCCCAGTCGAAGTCGAGGGTCCAGTTATTCACGTGCGGTGAATGGGAAGGGTCTGTAATGGCGCTGATGAAGCGGTAGCTATCTCCGACGGCGCTCCAAGAAAACTCGGCTGGAGACCGGGAAGTGTCCAAGAGGGCCCAGGAGGCGTCGAAGAACACGGTCAGCAGAAGGCAAGCGGAGGAATGAAAAGGCACCTGCATAATGAAGTAAGCCAGATTCGATGACTGTGCCGTGGCACAGCTGCCGAGCCCACCGGTTCACATATTTTAGTGCCGTCGTTTCTTTTTCTTTCTTTTTTTTTTTTTTTTTCAAGCAGAAGCAGTCTTTAGCTTTGACCGACACTCTTCACTAACCTGTGATCATCAACGTTTCCTCCACAGATTTATGTTTGTGAATCCGCTCCTGACTTTCTGTGACTTTGAGACGGGTACGATAACAAGCACAAAGAAATAGCAGGCTACTGCGCCTCGACCTATTTCCTCATCGTCCCCTGGTTACTAAGGTTCAGTATTTTCTAAATAATGGAATGTTCAACATATGACTAATGCATTTTCCTGCCGAGCCTCTGCCTCGTGCAAGTCTCTCGGAGTTCTTTTTTTTTTTTTCTTGAATTTTCCCCGCCTTTACGTCGGACCAAGACGGCATTCAAACTTAATATGCGGCACGGAGGTTTACAAACCGTAATTGGATGGTCAATTTATTTCTCTTGGACACAGTTTCAGTAGCAAAATCGTTGTCACATGGCAGCTCCCCAATGAAAGACGTGTTGTTCAGAAGCAAAGGTGCGCGCAGTCCGCACCGTAAGCGAGCTGATGAACAGCGCTGAGCTGACATTTGGTTCTGAATAAGCGCTGTTAAGAACGCGTATGCGCATTTTGCAGAGCCTGAGAGCAAGAGAGAGTAAACCGCGAGTAAAGTACACGAACCGAGTAAAGCCCGCTAAAGTAACCCGGTAGCTTATTGCTGCGAGCAAGTAATCATAATTTGCTGTTTCTGCCAAATGACGGACGTCAAAATGAACCGAGTCAGCTCGGAAGCGTTGCCACATTTAAAACTGAAACGTTTTGCTTGGAATTGTTTCAAAGTTTGCTATAAAGAGAAATATTGAGCAGCAAAGAAAACTTGGTTGCGACCAAATGCTTCCACCTCCTGTAGTGTAGTGTAGTTTTTTGTGAGTGAACTGATTTACTTAAATGGCCCCTGACACGCCATTTACGATCGTATTTTGATGCTACAGGTGTTTATAGGTGGTCTTAGTGAACATTGAGATGATATTCGAAAGGATGTGCGTGTTGGCTGTAATTTACAAATATGTTTTGAAAATTGCCGCTCGCAGCTGAGTAGGGCGACTCACCAGCGTGCGTTTTCGGCCGCCCAGCCCATGCGACGTCAGTGGGACAAGCGTTATCATTGGCCATGGCCGTATGACGTCACGTGTAATTTTGGAATTATAAATTTTAAAATGAGCACTATTGTTTCTTGAAGTAATATTTTATTCGTTCATTATTATTGCATAATAAAAAAGGTGAGAATTCTACGCGCATCTTGATCGAAACATTTCCGACTGAGAGAGATCCGTCTGCTCGCAAAAGCACGTGTTGTCCGTTTTGAAATCTCGGGATCCCAACTGCTGCTGCTTTGTTTCTAGTTCAGAATCGACCACCATTGCTGTGTAGTTGGCTATAAAGCCGAGGACAGGAAAGATGTCACAATGCGACATCATGTTCCAAGAAAACAAGGTGCCAAGCTGGAAAGCTGGAAAATGCCCTTAAGAGCATCTGCATTACTGGTATGATTAAGTCTACCTTTCCTTTGCCAGCCTCTCCTTCCTCTTTCCTATTTCTTTCACCAAACTGGCCGAATATCTTCAAATTTAAAGATGCAATGCAATTCTGATACTACATTAGACTGCGCGAGAGCCAAACCTAAAAAGTAAAAGGGATCAGCTTCTGTTCCTGCTTCTAGCATCCGCACCTTCATTTACAAGGCTTTCAACTTAAGATTAGTGACAAGTGTGCTACCAAATCAGCGTTCAAATAACACTGCGTATGCAACTGCCTATAGTCCACTGCATTCGTTTATATGTCACCTTAGAAATGTAGAGCTCAAATCGCAACATTCTTTTAAAGAGAAAACCCTTCTTGGCTCATCGAACGAAATCCCGTATGCGAGATTTGTGGACAAGATCTGTGCGCTAATGTGTCAGTGTGCTAATAAAGGATGTATTAGGAGGGAAATTAGATGTCAGTCGGCCTAATGGCGTCATCAGAAAAATAAAAATCCTGACTCCTCCGGGAATCGAACCATGATCTCTTCGATCCCCAGCCTGGCACTTTAACCAACTACGCGCCACGATCAGGACCATAAAACGCACGTCATAATCCTTCTTGTCTACCGTGAGGATAATAGTAGTGATGACAATGACGCTGTAATGAGTGATAATGACAATGATAGCATTAACAATGATAATGACGATGCATTAAGTTGATAATGATAACGAGAGCAAACGTGATGCACCGTGTGCAGCAGCAACGCTCCAGCTTTCGCATTTCTGCAATGTAGATCGTACAGTGCTCTCGGAATTTTTTCCCCCTAGGTCTGAATTAAGATTGGACTAAAGATGCTAGTGCGGCTGGTACTGCCATGCTGGCATTGAAATTTTTTTACTGCATTGATACATTCGTTATCTTTACGTAATACAGGTCACTTAGTACGCGAACATACCGCATGCTAAGATAGAAATTTCGGGTAGGCAATAACCTATTAAATAATCAAATATTTAGGGGAATCCCCCAAGGTGGAGTAGATTTCTAATAAGGGGGTAATTACTCAGCTACATAGGGGGAATGATGACACTGCGTGCGCACATATTAGGCGAGGCGTACGCAGCTCATTTGGTCGAAAAGGCGTCGCTGTAACCCAAAATTGAGAAAACCGGTTTGGGAGAGAATGCGCACGAGATTTGTTATCAAAATCCTGGCGCAAACGCTAATGACACAGCGTTCAGGATGGTGTCATGCCATTTCTCTTCCCATTTAGCTTCCATCTGCTATAGTCAAGTTGGAGACTAGTCAGAGATAGGGATTCTAACCGACCGACGACATTTGTACCTCCCTGCCACGATGGCTAACTGGTTAGGGAGCTCGACTGCTGAACCAAAGGATGCGCGATTGAACCCCGGATGTGGCAGCCGCTCTTCGATGGAGGCGGAAAAAAAGGCGGCCGTGTGCCGTGCGATGTCAGCGCACGTTAAAGAACCCCAGGTGGTCGAAATTTCCGGAGCCCTCCACTGCGGCGTCTCCCATAGCCCGAGTCGCTTTGGGACGTTAAACCCTGATAAACCTAAATCGAAACCAGACATATGGATCTCAGATAAGTGTAGACGTCCGCTGAAAAGTGAGCCAGATATTGCGCCTTCCTATACGCAAAAAGGAGCTTAAACAAAACAAAAAAATAGAAAATTATTCTCGGAATGAAAAGGCGGTGTTAAATGCGCTATCGCGTTTATCCTTAAGGTGAAGCTTGAGCGTACCCTCAATACTTATTTCTGAACGGCACATGGCACCCATGTATAATATTTTCGAGTCTAAACCGGGTTTTGTTTGAGAAGGAGTTCTGTTCCTTTACGTAGTTTCCATTAACAATCGGTCGATCAGGTTTGAAATGATGCGGAGCTGACCGAGCCCTTCTTTAAGCGTAGCATAAATATAACTAGCTGTGGACTGATAAAGTCTCTCCCTTCTGGTCTCAGTACCATGTTTCAGATCATACCCGCTTGAGCGTTCGCAGCACGATTCTCTCCCCATACATAATAGTTGCAGTCATCAGATGATCCAGAATCTGCAATTGTATCAACCAGATGTAATTACGGTGATAAGAAAGGCGATTTGTGTCCGCTTTCCAGTTTTTACCTTTACCTTCCGTTATTTTTCGAGCGGCTGAAAGTTGGCGCAGAAGTATCAGCAATACAACAACAGGAAAAAAAATGGAAACATAGTTGCATGAGAAATGGGGCAGATAGAGTTTTCGTGTTTTTTTTTTTTTTTTTTTTTTAACTTCTCCCACTCAGCTCCCGTTGTAGTCACCGCGTGTACAGGATTAAAAGTTAAAGTTGAAAGTAAGTTCACGTGCAACGCCAAGTTAAGGCTTTGAAAATGCTAGACCGTGTCATGGACATGAGATAACCTCGCTACTTTTGCATACGCGCTCAGCGGCTAGCGACAACCGAAGAAATGCAGTCGGCACGCAGCATGAGTGAGGCAGCAGCCAGAATTTGACTAATGGAGATTAAGGGAGTGAGCTGGAGGAGAAAATTGTTTAGTACGCTGTCACAGATTAAGCGCGTGCATCAATTAGCCGCGACGGGAAAGCGATCGCTCGTGCTTTTGCAACAGGCGCCCCATGTCTAGATCGAAGAACGTTGATTCTGGTTTGCGATTTTCTGACAATCCTGAAAAAAAAAATAAATTGCAGTGAGCCGCAGACTGCGATTTTCGGGGCCGTTCGAGTGCATTTCAGCCGATTAGATCGGTCAGGCAAAGGAGCAACAGAATGGCGAAGACGTCAACCAGCGTAGCTTTCGAGGAAGTAGAAATTAAAGTAGAAACATAAACGGGCGTCTACCTAAGTGCTCGACTTTTTTTTATCCTCACGAGGTTGCAGAACTGTTGTGGCCATTTCATATTTATGTTCGGTCTCCATAACTCGCCACTACGAGGAATTACTCAGTAGAGAGTTGGTACATGCTGGAAAGAAGAATAAAATCAGCGGAAAAGATGACGCAGGTACAGTATACGGAAACTGCAGAAGGCAACGCTGGACTATGTCGAGCGAGTTTAATTAAATCAAGTATTCTTTACGCTCAACTTGAATGCTATCTCTCAGTCGGTAGATAACACGACCAATTCATCGAAAAGTGGGCTGCGCTGGAGCAGACAGCGGCTCCTTCGTCGGTAAGGGTACGGCCAAGTGTCAACTAAGCTTTCCTCTCTCAATCAAGCATTGTGTTCATCGCTTTCACAGAAGATCCACAGTTGAAGTGAAATTGGTCCTGGTGTAGGGCTCGAACCCAGTGGGTCCCTTAAACATCGGACCAACACCATTTGCACCTCGAGTTCCAGATCAGTGCCCTCTCGTCCTACCGTTGCTAGTCGTCCCGGTTAGCGCAACTTGCGATGGTTGACGATTCGAGCGCCGGTCCAGAATGAATTTTTCCGAGAACACCAATTTTTGACATTTTCTAGGAGAAGTTATAGAATGTAATTTTTTTCACATATTGTTGCACATCACAGTAACATTGAGCATAATCGCAGATCTTCCCTCGGCAGAATCCTAGTGTCTTGCTGTCAGTTTTCAAAAATGCGTTCCATCCATTTTCAATGGCAGTCTGACTTATTTGTTGCGAGCGCAGGACAAACTTCGGAAGAAAAGTTTTGGCACGCATCGGAAGTTAGGCCATTTTATCAATATTTATTTATTTGTCTTTACCCTGAGGGCCGTACAGGCATTTCAGAGGGGAGTGCACAAAATTAATACAGAGAAAACAATGTAAAAATGTATATATATATATATATATATATATATATATATATATATATATATATATATATATATATACATTTTGTATATATGTGCAAATATTGTTACAGGCGATATTAAGGAAGAAGAAACGGGCAGTAGCGCAGGCAGGAGCGCTCGCGCTAGGCCCGGTAACATTTCATTAAACGTCATCTCACGACCATCGAGCATCTTCTCTCTGTCCTCTGTTCTCCTGTTTTCATCGCTTGCCGCCACGTAACATTTGGTTGGAGATGCGAGGTACTTCATCATCACCCCCTCATCCTGGTCCGGAGCTTCGGTGCCCTGCGACTTCTTGAGCCGTCGGCTGAAGGTCAGGAGGCATCGCATGGCTGTTCCCCAGCCTGCCGGACCCAGCAAGACCTTGCCATTCCTCCGCCCCGTCCTCCCGCCCCGACCACAAGTCACGACGAAGGAGAGACTGACCCGAGGCAGCCACACATGACCACAAGACACAAGAAAAGACCCGAAAGACCATATGTGACCCTATTGACCAGATGTGCCGACCAAAGACCCCACGAACCAAAACACCGCTACACTTCAAGACATCCTCCCCTGCCTATGCCATGCGGTGCGTGGTTTGGCCTCCGCCATCGAGTCGTGGCAACGTGTGGCCCGAGAGTGTCCTGGGCCAAGGTTTCATCGAGAATCATCGTGCCGGCAAGCCGTTCTATTCTTCCTTCTTCCTTTTCTTCTTCAAGCGTCCAGACACGCCCATCATCATGCCATGGAATCATCATCGGCAAACTTCCTGGTCTACGATCGGGACGATCGCTCGGTGGCCCCGGGTCATGTTACGGGCGATATCAAGGAAGAAGGAGCGGGCAGGGACGCAGGCAGGAGCGCTCGCGCTAGGCCCGGTAACATTTCATTAAACGTCATCTCACGGTCATCCAACCACTTCTCCCTGTTCTCTGTTCTGTTTTCATCGGTTTGCCGTACCGTAATAATATGTCCATAAGAGTATCTTGCAATATTACACCCTTGTCTCATGATTATTTAAAACATACCTCATTGTTTTTTTATGGAAAACCTTAAATACTGATTGCGAGCGCCTGTCAAATTTCACAAGCACAATTATGAGGCGCATCGGAAACTTGCGCTGCTTATATTAATATGTTCATAAAAGGGTCTCTTACAATGTTCCACAAGTTGCTTCACAATTACTTTCAAGAACGCAGTCCACTAGTTTTTTGCGGCAACTATTCGGTGCGAGCGCAGGAAAAACTTTAAACGCAAATTTCTTGCGGCGCACCGGAAGCCTGCACCGTTCCCATCAGCGTGTAGATATTTTATTTTACATTACAGCTGCCTCCCGATTAAAAGCCGTCCCAGAAGCTTGAACTTAAACATACCAAGGTTCTGAGAAAGCTGCCTCGTTTTCTTTGTAGTCGTGTGGCTGCGCTTGTGTGGGCGCTAAAAAAAAAAAAAAAAAAAAAAAAAAAAAAAAAAAAGAGTATTAATCATTAAATCTATTTTTTAAATGTTCTGATTCTGCGGAAAGATTAAAAATCGATTTGGATGTTGACCACTTACTTAAAGATTCATAACAAGTTTGGTAATGTCTACACATGCGTTTTTAATTTATTTATTCATTCATTTATTTATTTGTTTGTTTATTTATTTACTTATTCATACTACAGGCCAAGAACTGGCCAAAGCAGGAGAGGCAATACAATAAAAGGCATGACAATGCAAGAAAAGAAGAATAAAATCGCGCGAAAATGATGCAGGCTGTAGCATTGTTAATGAAACAAGTAAATTCTTGCACTTGCACAATGATTAAGAACACCCGCACATACGAAATTACCAATGGGTGGACAAATCGTGGTGCTGAACAAGACAAAGTGGAAAAACCATCTCAAAACAAATTAATTTGAAATACAAAATATACGTTGCAAACACTGCTATATTTCAGCTAGTTTACGCGAGTCAATTTTCTTCCAAGTCTTCTGCAAAGTTCCGTGATTGTAATACTTATACAGAGATAAAATTCCATTCGTTTATGCGTGATTTTGCTTTAGAAAATATTGGCGCACGTATTGGACTGGGAGCATTTCTTTTTAAAATTAAAAGAAAACATTCAAGAACAAATTTTTTCTCGGTACCTTCGCGCTTGTTATCACGTACGATTTTCCAATGCATGCTAAGACACCTCGTGACTGTGTTTTTCAAGAAAAAAAGAATAGTTTCCGTAAAGTCGCCGCGAGACAGTAGAGGACAACGCCAAGTCCGCACCCAGATAGGACCAGAATCGATAGAAGACGAAATCGATTCCCGGGGTCGAACAAGAAACACAGACGTCCACAGGTTTGTGTGGCACCGAGCGCTCTCGCAAGGGTCACACGTTTTGCGATGTAACCGTCCTGCAAAACTGGCCCAAATACTATCAACCTCACCCAGAACTAAACCTCTGAGCTGGAACGATCCTTATGTCGGGTATACAGAGAGAAGTGCGTCAATTTTTTTTTTTTTTCTTTTGCTCAATGGGACGAAGAACGGCCGTTCAAAAATATAAAAAATATTCACGTTTTATTGAAAAATGTTTAGAGCTAGCGATCTTTTTGTGCGCAAGTATTTCGCCGCATTATTCTTGACAGCAACAGTAATGTAAAGACAGATATGGTTGTTTCCTAAACTTCTCCACGGACTTCTGTAAAGCAAAATTCTGTCAATGATAATAAATTACACAGCTAAAGTCACACACTATCTGAGAGCGCAAAGTTCTGTGAAAATTCGTGGCAAAAAGCTGTATTAGAATTATTTATTGTTGAAGGCGGCAAAGAACACGCACACTAGTATTAATTATTGTACGTATGAGACTCCAAGATAAACAAAAAGATTTCATTCGGAGGTTTATAATCAGTCATTGACAACCCACAAAACGCTTCAATGCTCCTTAAAGAAAAGTTTACAACTTCCTCGAAATTTCACATTTGAAACAAAAAATAGATCCAGGCCATGGAAGTGGGATCACCTGCTTTTCGGGACATTCCTATTACCAACTAAGCTGGTCAAATATTTAGAGGAATCCCCAAATGTGGAGTTGATTTGTCGAATTTTTCGAATTTTTCTCTAAATACTTTTCCTTTAGATTAACTTTCTTTAACAATTTTTTTTTACGAATTTTTCTAACTACGAAGTCTCTGAGAAAGCTGTTTAGCTTTCCTTTGGAGCTGTATGGCTGCGCTTGGGTGGATGTCAATGAGTAAATACTCCCTTATTACAAATTTACTCCACCTTGAGGAATTCCCCAAGATATTTGACCAACACCATTCCCACTCCGAGTTCTTGACAAATTCGCTCTCGCCCTGCCATCTGATCTACTAACCGTCCTGGTTAGCTCAGTCGTTAGAGCGACTGCCCCTGGAAGGCGGTGGTGCTGTGTTCGATCCCCGGACCAGGACCCGTATTCCGAGGTCGCGTCGTTATCGAAGTGTAACTATCTCACGTGACCTCTAGTCATCTCATTGGTTAAAACGCCGAAACCGGACTTTGCCGCTGCGGAACCGGAACTGGTGGCAAATCATGTTCCTACGTTCCCACCAATCAGATGACTCGAGGTCACGTGAGATAGCGACACTTTCGATAACGACGCAAACTCTGAATACGAGCCCAGGACGAATTTTTCTTTACTACGAAGTTCTGAAAAAGCTGTATAACTTTCCTTAGTAGCCGTATGGGTGTGCTTGGGTAAATGCACGTAAATGAGTAATTACTCCCTTATTGCCAACTAAGCTAACAAGAACGGTCAACTACTGGCAGGGCGGGGTCGGACGATATATACATCGATTAACTTCGCATCCCAAATCACCAAAGAGTCGCGATTTCGACTAATTATAAGTGTTAAAATAATGCGGTATGCCGAAATAGCGGGTCATAAAATAAGAATTGGTCCCTCAAAACCGTAGATAAGATTATCCGAATATATAGACAAATTAGTCAAAAAAGCAACGTATCATACTATGTTACCATGCATAACATTAATCTGCAAGTGTCAGTAATTAGTGGGCACCTTCCGCGGATAGGCGGTGGTTGCGGTTTCGAGCACAGGGCCAGGACGGGCCTTTCTGTAACCGCAAACATTTCAAAAAGACCGTGTTTCTTCGCGGCTGCGTGGCTGAGCTTGGTTAGACGTTGAAGGCCAATTATTTTGTTGAGAAGCTAAACTGAAATTCAGCCTCAATGAAAACCAACAGCTAGAGCACTGCCTAGCTGTTGGTATCAGTGAGAGAGCCTGATATCTCTCACTGATACAGTGAGAGATATCAGGCTCACATGCCCAGCCCCATCGTTATAGGTGCTGTCTCTGCGTTTTCGACCAGCAAGAGTGCTGGAAGCTACGCGGGCAGGACCGACGCATCGATAACGAGACACATTTAGCCGATCATGAGAGTATAGACACCGGACCTTGAGAAACATGCTTCGCCCTGCTGCACTATCCTATCTGCAGATCGCTCCCCATCACACGCAACAGGCATCCGAGCAGCACGCACGTCTATCACGAGGTACAGAAAGGCAGCCGTCGCTTTGAAAAGCATCAACAACCAGATACCCTGCACCCTTGTAAAGATTTTTCCTGCATTCTGACGCTGCCATAAATAGCTGCACTGCAATCGGCGAAGCAATCGCGGAAGGAGCTTGTACTCCACCTTGACAGCCAACAAAGCAAAGCATCCGACCCAGCTTTACGCTGTTGTGGTTACCTGCTCAGTGCAGCGCAGTTGCTGACGGCACAGCAACAGCGGCTCACGGTGGTTGGTCCCCTCAGAAATATGGTATTTGTGGCAGTTGTAGCCTAGATCTCGCCACGCACCCTATGGTGCATCCAGGTCCGCCGCTGCTAGTACCGACCCCTTCGACGCATCAACACCACGTGTGACTTCCACATGTCGCGTAACCTGGATAGGGGTGACCGTACTACCTTAACAACAGAAACATATATTAGCCCAATTATCTTCGCGTTACTCTTTCATACCAATTTCCCCAGGCCTCTCAGTTTCTTCGAGAGACGTTAGAGGCCAGTGCAATGGAGAAGCGGAGGACGAAATACTGAAAACAGAACGGGCGTTGCCTATACAATAAGAGAAAATATCCCTTGATATATTGTGTATTAATGAAATTCACGGACGCAATAAAACGGAACGAAGCGAAATACGAAACACACAATAGAGAGAAAACGCTCACCACACTTATTCTGCGCATTCATTGCATGTAAAGGCAAGTTTGCGGTACCGAAGGTCAAGCATAGTCACCACAGTGACGGTGCAGTTTTAACTTAGACCTAATTATACCAACTGTTTATTGTCAAAGAATCCAGCACAACATAACCTTGCAGCACTCGACCATATGCCAATCAGAGAGACAAACTCATCAGTTGCCGTCAGCGTTGAATTCGAAAGAGAACCACACAATCCTTGCGCTGTATCACATGCACAGATAGCAAAACCAGGCTACAGCGCAGGGGTTGTGGCTCATTTGTTGCGGACTCAACAGTTATGCAAGCTTATACTGTGTCAGGTTGCTTGACAATAATTAGTTTATGGTGAGCCCCGCCCTGTCTTCAGTGCACATAGTCAGCGTCTTTTTGCGCCGGTGTTCAGGCCCTGCTGAAACTGGCTCACACTGAAAATATATTTCGATCAAGCGGATTTATCTGTTTTAATTTGTATGTTTGTTGTTATTTCGTAGTATAGTTTGTTATTCCCTACTCCCGTACATACAGCCCATAGCGAGGACAGGAGGAACAAGTAGCTCTATTATCATTAAGCATGTGTAGTTCGAAACCGTTCGAAACCCCTCGCACCACATATGCGATGTTGGGTCAACTTTCCGAGGGGACGCCACGACAGCTCAATCATACTTAACGTGACCTTCGTTTTACAGCGTTTTTTCTTTTTTTCGTCCTGAGAGCCCATTTAATAACGACCATCATGTTGTAAATTATGGCTATAGCGCTGCTGAAACAAAATAAAATTGCTGTGTGTTTCCACACGAAGACACTGGCATTCCCGGCCTTCAAACTAAAAATTTTAATAAGGCTGCGTCCGCGGACGCAGTGACGAAGATGTTGTCATCCCTCTTGAGCAGTGAGGCCACGCGGTCGATTCGTTCTACTTTGAGAGGCCATGATTTAGCCTTCTCGAGTATCGCGTCGTTTTCGCCTGGACATTCTCATCTGTACGGGTCAGCGCCAAGCTGATGAAGAGGCACGTGCACGCACCGACACGCATGGGAAGAGGCCGAAGAGAGCAAAAGGGTTCAGTGTCATCCATTTCTTTTTAACTGCAAATAACGGGCACGTGGGCGACATTTCGCTCTACGAATCAAGCTTCTGTGGCTTAATGACAGGTTCAAGGAAATATGTCCCAGTATAGTGCAGAATTGTGCGATATAGCTGGCATAATGCGGTGAGGTTAGCACTAGCTGCTATGGTACGGTCTTGCATGCGTTTCGTGGCGGTGAGGCACGTGTATAGTACAGCATGGTGCGGTACGGTACGGTACGGTACGGTATGACACGGTATGGTATGGTATGGTATGGTATGGTATGGTATGGTATGGTATGGTATGGTATGGTATGGTATGGTATGGTATGGTATGGTATGGTATGGTATGGTATGGTATGGTATGGTATGGTATGGCATGGCATGGCATGGCATGGCATGGCATGGCATGGCATGGCATGGCGTGGCGTGGCGTAATGTGGTATGGTATGGTATGGTATGGGTATGGTATGGTATGGTATGGTATGGTATGGTATGGTATGGTATGGTATGGTATGGTATGGCATGGCATGGCATGGAATGGCATGGCAGGGCATGGAATGGCATGGCATGGCGTGGCGTAATGTGGTGTGGTATGGTATGGTATGGTATGGTATGGTATGGTATGGTATGGTATGGTATGGTATGGTATGGTATGGTATGGTATGGTATGGTATGGTATATGTTCCTTCACAATCTCTGACTGGTGCGAAATGAGAGGGCTCTTGGAGATCACCTCTTTGTTGAACTCGGCAAGCAACCGTAGTCGGGTGTCTGCTGACCAAGTGTCACTGCTGGTACAAGAAAGAACATCTCCAATAAATTCAGTGCTCTCGCGAACGACCGAAAGGCTACCTTATACCTCGTCTGTCGAGTGGCGTAAGTTTCGAAATTCGATGCATTTAACCAGCAACTGCTGTAGCGGAAGAGACCGATGCCACGCAACCCATTCTATGCGGAAGCAGCACACACCTTGGGCCCAGTATTAGCATAGTGTTCGCAATGTCCAGCCCTAAATTGGCCCAGACGTTGCCAACAGTGTACTAATACTGGGCCCAAGGTTTTTGCTTAACTTCTCCGTTTTCTAATATACTGAATCAGTGAATACCAAACGAAAAAATTGCAGGCTATGATAGGCGACTCTCAATAGCTCTTACTTAGTTTCGCAGGGCTAGGGCACACCGTATTCTGAAAACATTGGTTACATTTAGCTGCGACAACCGGATATATCGGGTGTGTCGGCGAAGGTGAAGCAGAATATTTAAACATAGCTAGGCTTTTTGAGATATCGAGTTGGCTTCCTGATAACTAAATTCAAACAGTCCACTTTTTAACTATTATTATTAGATACTTGAATGTAAATTGAGATTTATAACTAGCCGTTATTGATAGCCACATCACCTTTTAAAGCTCTGAAAACTTCCCACGGCATTGTGACTCAACAAATTTCGTCTATCGTGCTCTGCGAGCACTTCGCCGCGGTGGCTCAGTGTTCAAGGCGCTCGTCTACTGTATACTCAGGACGCGCGTTCAGTCCAGGCTACACCGGGATGGTAGTCTACACCGCGTGCCCTTCCCAAGGATGATCACGGAGTCATGCCTCCCCCCTAGCTATACGAGTTTTGAATCAAGAGGCGAAAAAATTGTTAAATCCGATCTTGTCGGCTATAAGTACGCTTTATATATACAGACGGATAAACGACATGATCAGAAAAACCATGTACTAATCAATTTTTCTTAATGTTGGTGTCATTTTAAAATCTCCGAAACTAAGTAACATTTTCTTTGGACACAGAAGACTGCCACTGTGAGCTCCTCGTCCGCCTTATTTATTTTGTGCGTACGTGCAGGCAAAAGACGCTGCCCAACACTGCTTTCGCGCGCATGCAGTAAGAATAGCCTATTGAAATGCAGTCGCATTCCGCCGCCACGGGTGTAATGTTTTTTGAAAGGCGAAAGACGAACACAGATTTCTGGGGGCCAAAGGTGGGGCGCCAAAAGCTGCACTTGGCAGCGTCCCAGGCCGACGCATGTCCGGCTGCCCAGCCATCGAGTGGCGGCACTAATGGACCTCTCGACACCGTCGCCCCTCCGCGCCATGTTTGCTCGCCCCTAATGAATATTTGACGAGCCTCCAGTTCCGTTTCGGCCAAAGTCCGACGAGTACGTTGGCAGCCCACCTCCGAGTGATAGCCCCGAAGGGCATGCGTACGTGCCGCCCGAGCCAGATTGTGCGGAGACAAGACGCTGATGTCTATCTTGACTTAATTTGCTTCCTCTAGACTCGCACCACTGCGTTAGGTCACTCGAGCATCCATAAACGTAATCCGAGAAGCAGATGTCTGGGAAGTGGGCAAATAGCTAGAGACTGTCTGTATATGAAAAATGAGTTTCTTTATTACTCAGCTCTGCAGCGTATAAACGAAATTTTTGTCGTTATTATTTTCCGCGAAACACTCTGCATATATACGCAGCTTACACATGGCGTTATAAATTAATCAATATTAAAAAACAAAACGGCGAGCAGTACAAGAAAGGTATTTTTGCACTCCGAGCACGGGATCTGGAGGGCCTAAACTAAGATATTAATTGCTGCAGCCTATACATAATACACTAAGATAAATTAGTTTGGTTCTGCAATTAGCCTTCAAGTTTATATTGGAAGGTAGTCGTACGCTTGGGCTTTGTAGAAACCTAGTAGCCCACACTTGTTCCGAGACATTTTCCTCCAAATGTAAATTGGGCGAGCTTAATCACGCATGAACGGCGATGGCGATCGGCTCAAAACTCTTTCCAGCATGAGGCAGCTCTTGAGTGCGGCGTTTTGTCTGCCAATGGCGTAGAGCAACAACTTAAGTTGATAGCTGTTCTCATTTAATTTTTTTTTTTTTTTTTAGTAGCGAACTCGCCATAGGCAATAGCTGCTTCACATCAAGCAGAGGAGTTCTGAATCGTTTGTCCCAGCCTTGTTAATGTGATTGCACGGATTGAGTTGAAAAACTTCATCTTAAAGCAGCGCGAAAACACAAGACTAAAAGGAACAGGAGACGACACAAGCGCTTTCTAACAACTGATTTTTTATTTTATTTTTATAAATATTTTTATAAAAAAGTTCAGTTATTAGAAAGCGCTTGTGTCGTCTCCTGTTCCTTTTAGTATTGTGTTTTCGCGCTGCTTTAAGATGAATCCAATCCAACTCGCCCAGTTTTCTATACTTGAAAAACTTGAAGCCGAATATTCCAAAACAGCATTCTACCAAATGTACTAATTAAAGTCTAAAAGTACTGCCGCCCTAAGTTTCTAACATGAACATACACGGTAAATGCAATTTATTCTTTTTCTTTGGGGTTCTTTGGGGGGTTCTTTGTGTTCTTTGTTGTGCACCCGCTGCGGCATTTCTCGGTGTTTTTGGTAAACGCTGTGGCCCCAGCAATATCCCACCATATGCACCTACCGGTGGCTCGCAGACGTCGTCCCCAACATTTGTCGGAAACGTACATCGATTCGCAGCGTGCATTTGATGAGGGCATCATGTCTCATGCAATTTGCTTTCGGTGGTTCAAAGACTTCAGAGAGGGTAGCGTAGACTTAATTCTAGGGAGGCGATGGTGCACCTGTTACAGGCGTTTCTGATGGTACCATCAGCACAGCGGCTGCAATATCAAGACTGATGGGAGCCTAACAGTCAGGCGACTTGTCTAATATCTGTGTATTTCGGTAGGAAGCACCCACAATATTTTGCAAGAACATCTTCACGAGTCAGAAAACTGTGCTCAGTGGATCCCCCACTAGCATATGCCTGTTCGGAAACAAAACCCTGTCGATGTTTATCTTGAGTGGAAACTGTGCCTAGAAGAGGAATATTAAGACTGGTTGAAGACCATTATTACTCCCGGTGGGACCTGGGTATATTGCTTTGAACCAGAGGATAAAGTACCAAAGCACCCACTGGGATGAAAAGGGGAAGCCTCGACAAATGAAGGCCAAGGCAAAAGGTCGGCAAAAAAGGCAATGGCCATCACGTTTTCGAAGACAAAGGTGGAATTGTACACGACCACGTAGTTTACGGGCCAAACAGTGCACGCCGAGTAGTGCGAAGGTATTTTGGAGACGCTGATGAGAAAACACACCTAAACGAAAAGAGCCAAACTTGTGGGAAATTAGAAACTACACCACAACAATGCTAGGGCTCACGTTAGGAATGCTGTAGCCAGATGTCTCGCTCGGAAAAGCATTCGAACTGTCACTGACCCTGAAGCCCTGACCTGGACCCTAGCGACCTCTTGTGGTGCTTCACGTAAAAAGGGATATATCTGAACGGTGTCAATTCGATATGGCGCAGAATGCAGTAAAATATTTCGAGGCGGTTTTCAAGCAGAAGGCGAAAAATGGCTTCGCCCATGCTTTTCAGCCATGACAGAAACGGCGGGAGAAGTACATTTCGTTGAATGAGGAATACTTCGAAGGTGCACAATAAAGATTCTGATGAGTAATTTTTCGAAATAAATGTTTTATGGAGTCATTCTTTATTGAACAACCCTCGTACAAGGTCGTCCACTCTTAGAGTGAACTCGCGAGCGCGTGGCCCCTCTTCGAAGCGCCACTGCGTCCGACCATAGCACGCACCTAAGCGAAGTGGCATGCCATGCGGAAGACCGCCCCCCTCTGTGACTGCATGGCTCACCTTCGATGCTGGCTTGTTCACCCTAATAGTTGACGACCCAATGTCCGCATCGAGCTGGCTTGTGGGAAAGATATCTGGAGAAGATTCCCGGCTCATTTTCTTTTACATAGTCTCGCAAGTGAAACCAATAAACCCGATTCAGCTCCAATTAAGTCAATGGTGATCGTTGTCTTTCTCCATTTTCTCCCTACTGCTAGAAGAAAGGAACGATCTGACAGCATCCAAGACGCTCAATAAAATGCTCGCGAAATATTAGGCTGCATCCTCAGCTAATTCTTTATGTCGAGGTTCGCTATTTTTGTATCTCAATCGTTTTTCTTTTTTTTTTTTTCAGTGACGGTTCTTCTGAGAGACAACCTGTCCGCAATATCACAAGTCCCTATTCCTGACCACTACATATATGTCTTAGTCATTTATAAATGCAAACCTGAACAGGTAATTACTAGTGCCGTAAGTTCCAAGACGTTTTATACGAGAGCGGGTACATTTTTTTTTTTCGATTTGTTCTAAAATCGATACCACTATAGCGTTTGCTTCAGGACGTGTTCGCAGCCACCCTTGAAGAGCAATCCACAATTCAGGTCACTGGACTGTAAAGTAAATATTAAAAGAGAAAATTTTGCAAACGTCTAGGGAAAACATTTTGGCTGCGAGCGAGCGTGTGTGCAAGTATGACTCTCCCACGTTTTTCTCTGTCCTTACAGAGACGAAAATTAAACAGTGGGTTGAAATTCAAGGATTTTGAAGCAGAGAGTGACAGAAGAAAAAAACTTACAAAGAAATACGAGCGCCCACTAAAGAGCAGGCGGTGGGGAAGGGAGAAGCAACGAGGCATGTCTTAATCAAGGCATGAATTTAACAGTCACACTTTCCCCTTCTTTTTCCTGTCCTTTCCCATCGTGAGAAAATACGGCTATCTCAACGGCGCCATATAAATTTGGAAAAGAGGTAAAAATTTTTGGATTGACGCCAAGGTTGTAAGGGAGGCTCCTGTAACCAAAGAAAAGTAATTGAGCTGATATGAAAGTTGGGTTAACTAGAGTGGCGTGGAAATCGAACCCAGGATCTTCGGATTTCGAAACGGATTCGTTGGTCCCAACTGAATCCTAGATATGCAGGACAAAATTTACACCATCACTGCAATTTTATCAGGCTCTGCCGACTTTGCAAATATTCCTGCTTATATTATGACCCTGATGGTTAAAAGTTCAGGGGGAATCCACGAAGGTGGAATAGATTTGTAATAAGGGAGTAATAACTCATTGGTATCCATTTAAGTACAGCTACGCGGCTACAAAAAAAAAAAAAAAAAAAAAAAAAAAGCTATACAGCTTCCAAATAAACATTCTAGTTGTAGAACTGAACTGAAAGTAGAAGAAAATTAACCGGCAACACACCATTGACTGGAAGCGTTCTTTTCTATCCTGAACTTGCTGCATGTGGCCAGGACTTTAATGATGTGCAAAAATATTTTGCAGAAACAGGCACACATCGTGGTTTGAGTCTTAAAATAGTATTATCGCACAAGATATCGGCGGAGTCGTGGACAACTCATTTTCTTTGTGACTCTCCCTTTCGCACAGTGCCCCGTTGCACTGTTGTGTCAGTGTTGCAAGAAATTATCGTCTAGCTAACGCTAACTAGACATTCCCTTAGCACGCTAAAATGTTTTACCGCACCATTATTGAAGCGGGGAACGCGTCGTTAAGCACTGGAAACGACCGTTACTTCAAAGATCAAGGCCGCCCCTAAGCACGAGCCATTCATAGCTCATTCAAGATATGTCGACTATGCTAATTAGTTTCATTTCTCCTTTCTTTTCTCAAAGCATTACAATGTAAAACTGCACTAACCGCAAATTCGTTGCTGTTACCTTTTTTTTTTTTTTTTTTTTTTTTTTTTTAGACTAAACTCAAATTAAACGCAATGATTTTTTTTTTCTCTCTCTCTCCTGTAAAAGTTACTTCGCCGCACACCGACCCTTTCCGCGGCAAAGCCCATTCATTGCGGCAGGGGTGATATAAGGGCCGCCGTGGGCCCCATCGTATGGCAGCCCTCGACGCTGCTTGAGCGCGAATAATGAGCTCGGAAAATGCGGAATACGTTGAAGAAGAAAGGGAACTAGTGCAAAGAATAAATTCGTGCGCTTTAATTCCCATGCTCCTCTCGTACAGCTCTATTTTCCAGACATCCTGAGCTGCCTGATTTCAGGCCACTGCTCGTGACAGCCTGCAGGCTTTCGCTCAAACCTAGCATGAAATCGGCCTCGAGCGCGAGACGGGAACTCCCATCATTTGCGTCCATTAGGTGGAAAGACAACGAGCGCTCGAGACGTGGCTGGCCCATCGTTCAAGCTGGACTGCTGATCGTTTCCAAGCCTGCAGCCGTCGCTGTGATCACACCCACCGCAGAAAACATGTAGTTTATCTGCAAGGGATGCAAGCATTGAACGTGAAGCAGGCTTCTTTTTCCCCACTTCAAAACAGCGTACTCTTCCGAGATCAAGAAAAAAACAGTACAGGCAAATGCACGAGCGCAGAATTGCAATACGGTTAGAAAAAAAGAGTAAGAACACTAAACGGATTGGTAAAGGAGCTCGAAAACAGCCAGAATTATTTCGTTCACTATGATGAAGTAGGAAATGACGTAACTGTACAATGTATTGCAGGCTGAGATGAGCCGCAGAGGCGGACTTACAGCGGTGAACAAAAAGATGCGCAATATCAGTTTGTCTAAGTTAAGTGCATTTTACCGTGATGGAAATACATCAGGCTTTTTACACAGTAGCAACCTATGTTTATCACCGCAAAAACACATATCTTGCTCCCAGAGCAAATTTATTGAACAGCTGCTTTCTGCACTGAGTGAAGGTCGGCGGCATCATGAGTTGTACTTATGAAATTAGGCACCAATTTCAAGAATGCCTTTTTAAAATCGCCTAATGCTCACATAACCACGCGGACACGTGAGTAACGCGAGTCGGCCATGCTGGCGAACAACTGCCAGACCGAAGGATTGTGCATCGCTGCGTAGGTCGGGTTGCTTCGTGTTCGTTTGCGTCTTTCCGCAGCTACGAAATGGTTTTCGGCGCTATATTTGGCTGCTCCAACCGAAGCGACAGTTCGAGGCGAAAGAACAAGCCAACAAACACTTTCGCCTGCCGAGAATCATCGCAGACATGTGCGAACGAACCAAGGCGCTGATGAGCACAGATCGGCGCACGGTGTGGCTGGCTCGCATTAATCGAGCTGATCTGGACCCCAACCAGACGAATTTACGAGGAGATTCACTTCAGTACAGGTATGTGGTCTGCATGTACCGTGAACTTGTTCTGCAAAGAAGTGGAAAGCGAAATCTGAATGAAGTGAATGCTTCCAAACACTGCTCTACTAGGACTTTGATAAATTTTGCAATCTTTGGACGCTGTCTGATGCCGCGTTGCTTCTTTGGGCGAAGCAGGGCTTCTTCACATTTGATCCCATTTGAACGCGCCTACTTCAACAACCGCAGCATTTGATTAACTGCGCAAATCCAGTTTTGAAAGTGGTTGACCTGCAAACGAAATCATTTGGCTCACACAAAGGGGGACTTTTCTTTTTGAGCAAAATAGGTACATGCACCGCAGATAAACTGGTCTTGGATGAAGCAAGTATCCCCTGTCCAAAGAATGCTATCTTACAGAAATTTCCATTCAACACTGCATTAAAATCTCAGTACTTTTTCACAAAAAAAAAGTTTTGTTAAGAGTAGTAACCCTAAGCAGTCACTGTTTTTACTCTTTTCCTCTTTCCAAAATCATCCCTGTTTCTTTTATGCTCAAAACTGCGCCGAACTGGAACAACCCGTCCTCCGTCGTCTCCATCGAGGTTCCTCACACATCCAAGGACGCTTGTTTTCATGTGCTGTAACTACATGTAATTTTTGTTAATTTTTGTCCTCCCACGCAGTTTAACGCCTAAGCAGCCTAGAAAGTAATTAAAATCAAATGGCTATGTAAGCGGACATGCAGGGCTTATCTGTGTCAACTGCATGCTTTGCAGCCGCAAATTTCGGCTCGCGGACGTCCGATACCTTCTCGTAACAGTAAGCGCTGCTGTCACAACGAAAACTTTTTTTCTTCAGTCGTGGAGATTCATTCGCTAAACCATTTCATGTAATTTAATTTGAAAGTTTACATCTGAGCAGAAGCACTTTTCATCCTGTAGGCGCATCGCAGTCAGTCTTCTCACCCACCAGCTGGTGAAATAGTTATGCACCTCTAATGATTTGAATGCCTTCATTTTTTACAAAGCTTGAGGAATAAACTAAATAGTTGACGATATCATCGTGGGTCCCTTCAGGGAACACATCAGCGTCGGCCGTCGCGTCGACTCCCGGTCGTAGCTACTTACTAACGCACATTTCCACTTTTTCTTCATAGCATATCGCGCCGATCCAACTAGTTCCGGGTAATATAGCTTGCACACAACTGCTCATTCCTCCTTCGAGGAGGAATTGCGCCCAAAAGAACACGAAAATATCGCCTAAAGCGTCTGTACAGTGGTCTGGCGTAACGGAGCTACCCGCGCGAAGCACGGACGGTCGGACGAATGGTTCGGCACTGGTTCAACAGCATGGCTGTTCGCGCTGGGCGGAAGTGACCTCACGTGCAAGATATGTGTAAGTTTTTTCGTCGAACACTGTTCTAAACGGCCGAGGCATAGAGTCGAGGAAGCTGCGAGTGTTTCTACAGTGACTGGTCGAATGTATCAATGGGGCTGCTGGCTTCTTTGTCCCTCGGACGATGCGCGAAGCCTACTCAAAGATTTTCAGTTAAAACTATCTTGCATATCGGCTTGACCACTCTTGGCGGTTTACGGTCCTCTTGTTCTGACATTGTTTTTACAAGAATAGAAGAGTGCTTTAGATCGTCCTTCTGTTGAAAAACGTATCCAGAGCCCAGATTCCTGCCTGCGGGAGCATAACCTTTTCAAGACTACCCTAATTAACCACTTCAGTTGTGCCACCTTGAATTCAATAAAAAAAAAACAACTGGCAAATGTCATCTCCGTTAAATCGATTATAGCGCCAAAATATTGGGTTTCTTCGCCTTGCTTGTTCTAACTCGGTGTAATTACCTGCCAAGTTTTACGCCTTTATCGCAAAGTGCCCGATTTTCAGTACTTTTTTACGAGTATCGTAGTGCCCACTCTCATTTTACAATTTTTCTTAATTTGTGTGCTGACTAAATAAAGGCAGCAGGGTTATACCGAGTATACTTGCGAAAAAGCGAGCCCAGCTGGTCTTGTGCCGCGTGCGCCCGCTTTTGGAGGGCTGCGCACTCTGCGGCGCGTCTTATTTGTTTGCAACATCGCTTGCCGACGCCCCTGCTCCAATCAGGTCATCCCCCGTTCAAAAAAGTACGGTTATATCGTCATCGCCATTGACTTCTCGGCTATCTGAGGCCAGGGATCATACCGAGGCTGTTAGGCTTATTGTGTTGGAAGCTTTGGTTGCAGGGGGTGCGATTGTGTGATGTCCTAAAGACAAGAAGTACTTTCAAGTGTTCATACCCAGTAATCAACGCATTTTTCTTGCATATAAAATCTCGCAAAGGCGAAAGGTACGCTTTCTGCACCTACTGACGCTGCGATATGAATACTGTAGATGCCGGTCGTCGGGAGAGCCTTCCCCATCTCGGTAGAATGAAGTATAGAGGCAAGAAGGTAAACTTTCTAGCCTCTATAGAATGAAGCGCAAGACTTCAGCGAGTATTTATCACTGACACCAACGAGAAGATTGGCGCGTATTTTATTCTGCAGTGAACCAAGCCACTATTCAAGCGGAGTGTCTCTTCCTGGCTTTTCTGATCGAGCATAACGTAACGTTCACTGCAGCATACTGTTACGTTTGGGTCGCGAGTGCCGGGGTTAGCGTACCGCTGCGGCGCGCGGCCCCTCGGTAGCGTTGGCCTGGCGGCTCCGTGGACGGCGGACGGCATCAAAGGTGCCAGCAAAGACGAGGCGTCTTTTAACGAAACAACCTTTACTACAACATCAGGAAGAAACGGGCAGTGAAGCTGACCCGGAGAGATTACAGACACTCACACAGCTGGTGTCTAGCGTCGTGCCAGCGGCGCGTCAAAGTAGTCTCTATCTCAGCGGAGTCGGCCGCTGCTTTTTATAGTTTTTCCAGTTCACAGGGAAAGGGTAAACCCTCACAGGAAAGGGAGAGCCAAACATGTTGGTTCACGACGAATGACTCAATCGCAGGTGTTCCGACCTCATCTCCTCCACCTCCTGCAGACAGGAGAGGGCGACGCACTTTCCCTCGATCTCCAGGCTTGGCCAGCTTTTGCACACACACGCACGCACACACATTTGGCGCGTGGCAGGAACACGCTGAGACTTGTCGGCGGGAGGAAGCGTTGCGCGGCCGATGAACGGCGTCGAAATGGCCGATCCGCTCGCGGTTCTGCCTGTTGCTATGCGGTGGCCGCGTCAGCTGTCCCACTTCTCGGGGGAGAAACGTAACAATACCAAGCTGGCAACCTCTTCAGGAAAATATTTCCCAGCTCTAAACGCAACGACGTACGCTTGCGTTCGGACGAAAACGGCTTCGATTGCCAAGGAAATGGCCAACCAACAGATCAGCAATTTTGTCGATTTTTTTTTTTTTTTTTTTTTTTTTTGTGGTTGCGACCGATTACATTGTCATGAAATTCCCCTTGAAGTCAGACATTCTGAAGAAGCGGCAAGGCTTTCTACTATTGATACAACGAAGTTTGCTGATGTCAAATACTTCACCAACTGTGTTCCAGTTCTCTTGCCAGTTTCTGAGAAGCAAAGTGATGACTCGGCCATTGATGGCCTACAAGCTTAGTTCATCAGCATTCAGGTGGAAGAACTGCCAGTAGAAGCAACCATTCAGGTGCGCACAGATAAGCAGTGGCACGCTGCTGCCAGTCTTCAGGACACTGACTATACGTTAAGCTCTCAAAAGTTATGTTAGGCATTCTGACTCTCCCATACAGTTATGCAGAGCATGAAAGAATGTTTGGCAAAGTAAAGAAGACGTGTACCTTGTTTTGCTCCTCCATGTCACAAAAGAGCCTAGAACAGCTGTTGTCAAATTCAAGGAATCTGGAGTCTGTCGCAATCAGGTTTTCGACAAGGACTACCTGCGGAAAACAAAAGCAGCAACGTCCTTAGCACAGCCCCACCTTTTCACTTCAAAGACATCTTTCTGAAGTTGTGTTTACGTGGTTTTTCGAAAGCCTAGTTGAGACTGCTTTGTTTTCCATCATTCAAAAGCGATTTTAAGTAATAAAAACGTTTTAGTATTTTTCACCGAATTTAGTATTTTTTAGCATCCTCTATAGTAGATTTAGCACTGCGGGGTTGGCAGGTCTGCTACACGAAACTTACCTGAAACAAACTTTATGTTGCTACGAGCCTCGGGCGCCGCCGTTCCAGTTGTACATGTGGCGCCATCTAGGAGCCGCTGCATCAAATGGCGAAGCTTTAAAACTACCTAAACCCAGTAATAACCAGAGAAAGCACCCGCCGTGGTGACTGAGCAGTTAAAGGTATAGACCGTTTACAGCGAGTAGTTCAACTCTTCTCTAACAGGTGGCGCCACTAGGACGGCCGTCATTGCTGGCCTTCGGAACACATCGGCGCGCAGTGCTAACTGCTGCTGTGTATCTTGTGTAAGAATACCAGCTGACTTTTAAACAGCGCTGCTTTGATGCAGGTGTCATCTGTATTATCGAAGTATTCTGCAAGGAAGTAGAGCTAATGACCCTGTTGTTTATTGGCGGAAGAACAGAAGACGATAAGGTGCACATTATGGCCTAGGCAACCGTTTTTCTGGGAGACGTATCACGAGTTCATGTTCCTTTGTGGGTCAAGAAAGCGCCTGTGAATTGAAGAGAATGGCTATACCTCACGCCCCAGCTCGTTTTAGCACCGGCAGTAGCCATGGCAATGCGAGAACGACCCTGACGTTTTCTCAGGAATTGGATATTGAGTCTTTGCACTGCTGCCGAGTTTATTTCGCAAGGCGTTAAGAGGTACCTTGACGTTGCTATTAATGTCTATGCAGTTATACGAATTGATTGCGCAGAGAAGGAAAGTTAGTGTGGGCATGTAAGTGAATCTGTTTACTTTAATTAGGTACTATTCCCTAGGATATGCGGGATCAAATCTCGGCCTCGGAGGCCAGCTGCTTTTCGCTGGCGCCAAAAACCCAGGCGCCCGTGTTTTGTGCGATATCAGTGCACATTAAAGAACCCCAAGGGGATGGGAATTTCCGCAGTCCTCCACTCGTAGCCTGAGTCGCTTTGGGGCGTAGCACCGCACAAACAAAACCAAACTTTAATTATACATGTATTTACCCTACATATAATTACATGTAATAACTGCTGCTTTTATGAAATCAATGCACGGGCCAATGATGAAATTTACCATGATAAGATTTTTTTATATCCCCGCTTGCTTTGGCTGCGTACTGTGCGTTCTGAATTCCGGTGCAGTTTCCAGTCACCTTCGCCCGAGCGCAGGTGAACGCCGCTGAGCGCCTGATGCGGCCTTCAAGCAGCGTAATAGTTTTTTGAAGCCAGGACGTTTACAGGAGATAGAATTATACCTTATCAATTGTCGGGGATTACACGCGCGTCCATATTGAGCAGTAAGTATTGTGCACAATGTTAAATGAACATTCATAATGCGTCTCAGCCAGCATATAGTCGGAGCATGCGTTCGCCCTTTGCGCAAGAAAATTAAAAAAAAAAAATAAGTTTGAGGGAATAATCAGTTTGTAACCTATTCAGTTTTACAGAAAGTCACGTTTTCCACAGAGAGCACTAGAGAGGGAATTGATAAAAAAAAAAGCAAAAAAAAAAAAAAAGAGTCGACGGCTGATGGGTTTGTCGAAACGTTCTAGCCAATGCAGACATTTCGGAGGACGCAATAAATGAGCTACGTGGTTAAATTAAACGTTTTTTAGCACCTACACACACACTATGAGCATTCACAGGAAATTTTTCGGCTGTCTACAAGCTTGTTATCCCCAGCGATAGCGGGTACGCTGCACCGTGCAGCCGAGTACTAGCGCGCCGAAAGCCGTCAAACCAGAAGGCCCGAAGGCCAGCGATGGCGGAAGGGTCACATGATCAAATATGGCAGCGCCCATGCGCTCGCGCTGTAAAGGGTCTATACTGAACAAAGGGTGCAGCGGTGGCGTAGCGGTAGAACATCCGCCTCGCATGCAAGAGGACCGAGGCTCAAATCCCGGTGCCGCGCAATTCTCCACCGGATGAAAAAAAAAAAGAAAAAACAAAGAAAAAAACAAAAACCGCGTGTCGATAGAATTGCATACACAGGTTTGAGGTGCGACCTGATGCCGGTGAACACCTCCGGCAACGCACTCGCTCACCAGAACAGGAGTTGGCCACCCTGGTGCAGTAATTGGCCACAACCTCCTATGATAAGCTCCATAAAACCCCGGCCCTCAGTCACCAGCGGCTGCGGAACAACTGACCACGGTGGCGGTCAGACCTGTGACGCAGCAGGGGGTGCTAAGAAGCCTGGCTCCGCTGGACAGGCCGCCATTGGAAACTGACCCTGGCAACTTTTAATGCTAGAACCCTAGCTAGTGAAGCTAGTTTAGCAGTGCTGTTAGAGGAACTAGAGGGCACGAAATGGGGTGTCATAGGGCTTAGTGAGGTTAAGAGGCCGAATGAGGCATATACTGTACTGAAGGATGGGCATGTACTGTGTTATCGAGGTTTACCAGAGAGGCGACAACTAGGAGTAGGTTTCCTTGTCAATAAGTATATAGCGGGTAATATAGATTAATTCTATAGTATTAATGAGAGGGTGGCAGGCATCGTAATTAGGCTTAATAAGCGGTATAAACTGAAGGTTGTACAGGCCTATGCACCTACATGTAGTTATGATGACCAGGCAGTTGAAAGCTTCTATGAAGATGTAGAATCGGCAATGCGAAAAGTAAAGACGCAGTATACTGTACTAATGGGCGACTTCAATGCCAAGGTAGGGAAAAAACAGGCAGGAGACAAGGCAGTAGGTGACTGTGGCATTGGTTCTAGGAAGAGCAGGGGGGGAGTTACTAGTTGAGTTTGCAGAGCGCAATAACTTACGAATCATGAATACCTTCTTCAGCAAACGGAAGAACCGGAAATGGACATGGAAAAGTCCTAATGGAGAGACTAAAAATGAAATCGACTTCATAATGTGTTCAACCCCCGCCATTGTGCAGGATGTAGAGGTAATCGGCAAAGTGCGATGCAGTGACCACAGGATGGTGAGGTCCCGAATTAGCCGAAATTTGAAGAAGGAGCGCAACAGATTAGTAAGAAAGAAACCCATCAACGAATTAGCGGTGAGGGCGAGGGCAGAAGAGTTCAAGATCTCGCTACAGAATAGGTATTCAGCTCTAATTGAGGATGGCGACATTACCCTAGAGGCAAGGAACAATAATTTCAGACATATCATTACTGAGTGCGCGGTAGAAGTAGGCGGTAGGATAGTTAGAGAGGATACCGGTAAGCTGTCTAAGGAGACGAAAGATTTAATTAAGAAACGCCAGAGTATGAAAGCTTCCAATCCAACAGACCAGATCGAATTGGCCGAGATATCAAAGCTAATCAATAAGCGCAAGGTGGCCGATATAAGGAAGTATAACATAGAGAAAATTGAGCATGCTGTAAAGAACAGGGGAAGCCTTAAAGCGGTAAAGAAGAAATTGGGCATAGGCAAAAACTAGATGTATGCGATGAGGGACAAGGCGGGCAACGTCATCAGTAATATGGACAAGATAGTCTAAGTAGCCGAGGAGTTCTATACAGATCTCTACAGTAGCCAAAGTAGTCAGGACCGTATAATGAGATTGGCGGTAGGGAAAAACAGTCAGACGTTCCACCAGTGACGAAGGACGAGGTCAAGAAAGCACTAGAAACTATGAAAAGGGGGGAAATCAGCTGGAGAGGATCAGATATCTACAGATTTGCTGAAGGACGGGGGGGATATCGTGCTAGAAAAACTGGCCACCCTGTATACGCAGTGCCTGGTGTCATCGACGGTACCGGAACCATGGAAGAATGCAAACATTATCCTCATTCACAAGAAAGGGGACTCTAAGGACCTTAAAAATTACAAACCAGTCAGCTTACTGTCTGTTACGTATAAGGTATTTACTAAGGTAATCGCTAATAGAATCAGGACAACCTTAAACTGCAATCAAGCAAAGGATCAAGCAGGGTTTCGGAAACGGTACTCTACTATCGATCATATCCATACCATCAATCAGGTGATAGAAAAATGCTCGGAATATAACCAGCCCTTATACATAGCATTCATTGATTACGAAAAAGCATTTGACTCAGTTGAAACCTCGGCGGTGATGCAGGCATTGCGAAATCAGGGGGCAGACGAGCCGTACGTGAAAGTGCTGGAAGATATATATAGTGGCTGCACAGCAACCATAGTTCTGCATAAAGAAAGTAACAAAATTCTCATAAAGAAAGGTGTTAGGCAAGGAGACACAATCTCCCCAGTACTATTCGCAGCTTGTTTAGAGGCAGTATTCAGAGACTTGGAATGGGAGCTGTTAGGGATAAGGGTAGATGGAGAATACCTCAGTAATCTGCGATTTGCTGATGACATTGCCTTGCTAAGCAACTCGGGGGATGAACAGCAAATAATGATTGATGACCTAGACAGAAAAAGTAGAAAGGTAGGCTTGAAAATCAATATGCAGAAGACTAAGGTAATGTTCAACAGCCTCGGGAAGGAACAGCAGTTTACATTAGGTAGCGAAATACTGGAAGTAGTAGGCGAATATGTCTACTTAGGACAGGTAGTAACCGCAGATCCGGACCATGAAAAGGAAATAACAAGAAGAATAAGAGTGGGATGGAGCGCATTTGGCAAGCACTCGCAGATTATGACTAGCAGCTTACCGGTATCGCTCAAGAGGAAAGTATACAACAGTTGCATCTTGCCTGTACTCACCTATGGGGCTCAAACGTGGAGGCTAACCAAGAGAGTTCTACTTAAGTTGAGGACAACCCAGGGGGCTATGGAACGAAAAATGGTAGGGGTAACATTAAGAGATAGGAAGCGTGCAAAGTGGGTCAGAGAAATAACGCAAGTTACCGACATTCTAGTGGAAATTAAGAAGAAGAAATGGGAAGAAATGGGTAGTGCGAAGAGAGGATAACCGATGGTCGCTGAGGGCAACAAACTGGATTCCAAGGGAAGGAAAGCGTAGCAGGGGGCGGCAGAAAGTTAGGTGGGCGGATGAGATTAAGAAGTTCGCAGGGGTCAAGTGGATGCAGCTAGCACAGAACCGGGTTAAGTGGAGAAATATAGGAGAGGCCCTCGCCTTGCAGTGAGTATAATCAGGCTGATGATGATGATGATGATGATGATGATGATGATGATGATGATGATGATGATGATGATGATGATGATGAACAAATATCCAAGAATATTGAGAAAGCACCACAATTGCATTCTTAAGACACGATTATACTAGTACAGACACATAATTCGGGTTAGTTTTGAGCGGATGGCTGTATTTTTGACGTTTTCTGAGCGGCCGCCGGGTCAGAGGCAGCGCGCTCCCGACTGTGAGCCGGCGGGTGTGACGTCACAACTACCCACAGCAATGTCATGGTCCCGCGATCCCGCCGCCGCCGCCCCCGAACCTGAAGTTGGTTGACGGGCTACACGCAGTGTCGGTTCCCCCGCGTCGCGCTGTGCTGCACCATGCTGCCAAGTGTGGAAGGCTGTACACGAGGGAGGTCGAGGGGGACGCATACGGAGGGTGCGGACAACGCTTTGCGCGCTGGGAGGGAACGGCGAATTGTGCGCAGGAACACGAGCAACAAAAAAAAAAAAGAAAAAAAAACCACGCCCGTCCCTGCGCTTTGTGAGTGCCACAGGGGAAAGGAAAAATGAACAGGTGCGACCGGCCGCGATGGGGGTAGTTGTGACGTGATATCCGGTTTCGTCAGAGCTTTCACAGGAGCCCGCTAGGTGCGGCGATTTCAGAAATATTCATTAAAATACTTTCCGCTCATTTCTGTTCATAAAGCGGATTGTTTTGGGCACTCCCAATGCGATAGCTACCATCTGCGCTGGAAATCTTGGCGGCAATTTTTTTATTCAGTATACCTTTAAAACACTCAGCTGCTGAACCCAAGTTCCAAGGTTCGAAACCGACCGGATTGAATCCACTGGGATTGTTTTTCTTTGCGCATGAGGTAAGTGATAGGTTCCATCACTCATTCTTCGCTGACGAACGTGAAAGATCCGTTGGGGAAACTCCCGGCTATACCGGACTGAGTTTGAATTGCCCGCACGAGGTCACGTGGTTGTGACCTCATGAAACAACTTATCAAATCAGAGCGATGGCACAAGCAAGAACGGAGAAGATTCTTGTTCAGTGGTGTCAAGCGTATGAGTGCTTTCGAACTAATAAACAAATGCATGAGCAGAGAACCAGCAATATCCCGTTACGTTTCTGCCTGCACATTTTAACGTGATAAGTTGATAACTTCCATATAAAGTGCATTTCTGACGGCGTATGCAACAAATCGGATTGCATACAACAAAACCCGGGAGCTCCTGACTGAAGAAAATGGCACCGTCGTATCAAAACGCTGTCAGAAAAAGGTAATATATTTCCAGCATATTTAGAGTCTGCGTAAAGAAAGAAACGGGAAATGTTCTTTTCGTTTACTGTCCTATTGTAGAGCCACTGAGCTGGCTTGAACTACCTGCGCGCTAAGCCGTTACGAGGATGAAGGGGTCGCGAGAGGAGCGCTTGAGCTGGCTCTGGGAATTGAACCTCGGCCGCTCTACGATCCACTCTACGTCTGCGACTGCGTTTCGTCTGGTCCATGAAAGTAGACAAGGAGCAAAATTATCCCCCCTCCCCCCGCCCCATCCGAAGCAGGCTACTTACCACTTCACCTAACAAATTAATAACTTCATCATCACTGAACCATACAAAGGAGGCTATGATTAAACTCGTCGTCACAGCAAGCCTTGTTGAGTTCACCGGAATGCAGGTCTTTCCAGGTTACTTCTACTTCCACCTTGCCGCCAGCCGGGGGCCACACCTCAGTCCCTCACCTCACCAGACATTTGTACTCCTTTGATTGCGTTCTTCACTTCGTATTCACTCTGGGAGAGTAACCGAGTAATCACCGTCTGCGCATTACTGGTCCGGTCCATGACCATTTATTTTTTTTTTTTTTTAGTTGCAACTACAACGTCCTACTAAACCCGCGTTTTCTTCTAACTCGGACTGCTTTTTCTTGCCTCGTAATATTCCACACATTTTTTTTTCTTTTTTGCATCACTCGATACGCCATTTCTTAGCCTGATTTTGACTTTCACTCAGCCTCCAAGCTTTGACTCTACAAGTAGGTAGTGAGCGCAGTAAAGTCAGCTTGGGACGTTCTTCATCACTGCGTGGGTCTCAGCAGTGTTCCTAAAGTTGGAAAGCTTAGCGACATTCCATTTCTTCCTTGAGAATCCAAAGTCATACAGCTGGGAATGATTTAGTACACAGAGAAAGTGACCCAGGAAGCTATAAAGTTTAGAATGATTTTGTCTATTTGTCAGTATTCAATGATCCAAAGAATCCACTACCTATAATTTTACTTTTTTTTTTCGCTCCATTGCTAACATGGCACATCTTCAAGACGTCTCGTGTGAACGACCATAGGACCAAAATCAATTTTTTGTTTCTCCAACGGATGCGCGAAAAGGCAGATTCATGATGAAATGTCCCAAACTTAAGGTGACAGTAGTCTTTCACATGATACAGTTCAACGTTGGGTTGCAAATTTCAAAAATAGATATTTGGGTGCTAAAATAAAAAAATCCCTGTGGAAGGCCTACCTCCGTCACATCGCCAGAAAATATGACTGCTATCCATCACAAGATCACGAAAGACCACAGAATGTCAGCCAGAAGTATTTGTACATACCTGGGGATATCGCATGAGAGAGTTGCTGCCCACAACGATTTGAGAAAACTCAGTCAAGTGGATACCGAAACTTGTGACAACCGAACAGAAGAGAAGTGTAGAGAGACTGCAGTTTCAGTAAGGAATGCGACAGAGCTCTAGACTTAACCGATGAAAATTGAATATAGCGTTGTGGCGCAAATACAAACGAGCAGTCTAATGAATGCCAAAGAAGTTCTGTATGCAGAGATCAGTGCAGAAGGAAAAGGCCACCATTTTATTTTGTTTAGACAAGAAGGAAGTGAACTGCACACCAAAAGGTTCAGCTATCAAAACAACACGAATCTGGAGCAAAATATAAGGCAACAACGTCGATGAATGCTCTCCAAAGGTGTCACACGATGAAGGTGTCAATATGGGAAAAATGACTTCCTTAGACTTTTACTGGTGCCTTTACTGATGCCCCTCTTTGTCCGACCTTTCATTGGCTGATTCTAATCTCAAAAATTTTTGGAGGATTAACTATCCTTAAACCAAGTTTCTCGAGCGTAAGCAATCGGCCGCAGCAGCAGGCGCTTTGCCGTTTCGATCTTACCACGCTTCCGCACTTGGTAAGTTCCTCGTCAAAGGGCTAGTCAGGCTTCTCGTTGCTGGATGGTCTCAGCTGCGTTCCCTGTCCTGGCGGCTTCCTCTACGCCACGTCGCCTCTTTTTGTCACGCCGTCTGATGGATTCGCCCGACACCGCAGTCGTAGACCTCGCCCGCACTCGCCCAGACGGTCTATGTATATGGCGTATTTACCTAGGAGCGACGCAGATGAAACTTCCCGAAGACGATTATGTACAGTGCACAACGCGAGAGTATGTTGCAGTTTTACACGAGGCGTTATTGGCAGCGGTGATAGTTCAATAAATAAAAAAGCGGCTATAGCATAATGCTTTCGTGCCTGGGCCAGGGAAGCTATTCTATTCGTTTCGGCGCGGATTCGAACTCCAGTCAGGACAATGTCTTGAAGCGAAAACTTCCCTACGCCAGCTTTTCGAGCCGTCAGCGTAGCACCGGTTTTCACCTTCATGTGACCTTGACAGATACCGCGCCTTTTCTATCTTATAAACCAATTTACAATGGAAGCAAAACCTTCACTACGCTAGGTATAGCAGGTCTTCGTGTGACACTAAATTTGCCCTTCAATTGACGTTGGCCTAATTAAGTGTGGGTGTCCACGACTTCGTGATTCACCCAAATGTGTATACTGTGCCTTCCTTTCCCCAAAACCTAACTTAAACGAGGAGGCAATGCACCGCCGCGGGGGTGCAGAGGTAAGACGCCCGACCGCCGGCGGCTGCGTTTCGACGGAGGCGAAACGAAGAGGCGTCCGTGTGCTGTGCGATGTCAGCGCACGGTAAAGATCCCCGGGTGGTCGAAATTACTCCGTAGCCCTCCTCTACGGCTCCGCTTCCTCTCTTTCCCCTTACACTCCCACCTTCCTCTACGGCGCGGTTCAGGTGTTTACAGATCAAGTGTGACAGATACTGCGCCCTTCCCGTGAACCAATTATTATCATTTAACGGGGAGGCAGCCTTGCGTTGTGCGATGTCCGCTCACATTGAAGGCCCAGAGGTGGCCAAATTACTCCGTAGCATTCCACTGCGGGACCTCTTTCTCTCCGCCTCCACTTCCATCTTCATTCTCTCAAGTCTGGCAGTACTGCGCCTTTCCTTTCTTATAAAACAGTACAATATACAAGAAAAAAATACGGAAACATGGTCTTGACCTGGTGATCTTGACAATTCCGTGGGGTCCACTCAAAAGTATAAGGCTCCTTCCATTCGCCAAAACCTAATTTAAATAAAAAATTCTGAAAAACAATCGCTCACAGCTTTCGCTCTATCATTAGGTTCAAGCCATGCTTAAACCTCCACAATGTTTTTTTGCGGCGAGGTGCGGATGAAACTAGCGCATGCGTAGAATACCTAGAATGGGCAGATGAATGACATTGGAGAACAGCTTATGCTCTAAATACACCTAAACGAGCATCGGTTTCCCTGTATTTCGAATGCTGCCGATTAGCGGCTTGTCCAGCGGTCGCAAGAATTCTATTACCACCAAAGGCTGCAAGACATAGCATTGCATTGAAATCCCAAGAGGATATGTGGAGTAATTTCCAGCTCCTTAGCTCAACTTCTCCTAGCATCGCACACAATGGTGAGAAACGCAGGCCTGCAGTGATAGCAAGATAGCAAGCTTTATAAGCTTACAAACATTGTAATCAGTTCGTTTTAGCCGTAGATAGCACGGCTATCCCTCATCTTGCATTTATCTCTGCTTTGGAAGCGGCGCTGTCAGGAGCTCATCTCCTTAGCAATGCTGTAAACAAATGAAGCTGAAATGAGGCGCTGGTTATGTGATACATACAAACGGAGCCAGCAGGCACTGGCATCCAGGAAAGAAAGTGATATTTTGTGTGTATGTTGATCAAGGTGAAATAATGGTGTAATCATAAAGAAAACTAATTAAAATGTATACTAAAAAATAACCACACGCCGCCGGTGCTGTCCGAACCCACTACCTCCAAATTTCACGACCGGCCAAGACGTGTGTCAGAAAAAAAAATTATCGTCGGCGAGAACCACGGACGTCTGAGTGAGCCGGCTGCACTTCTGTCCTGATTTTGGCGGGAAAACAAGCACGACTACATTTCTTTTTTTTTTTTTTCTTTCACTGGGAGCCGCAAGAAGTACCCCTGACGGCGAAAGCCTGCTTTCTTTCGCACGTCAAGGTGAAAGAAGCGGATTATATTAATTTAACTTATGAGACACGACAACCATACGCAGAAGTAACTGCAAATTTAGCTTACGCAAGTCCGCTCACGTGTTTGTGTGACGGCTGTACTATAGTGCTAGCAGCCGCTATTTTCTGGCATTTTTTCCTGCCCAACCTGCAAGTTGCGTTGCTGTATGCTTGGAAAAAGCCATGCACACTTAACCTACTTGTAAAGCCCCTTCCAAGAGACGCTCATTAGCCCTAGCACCTGCGACGGCAGCCGGTGAGCAGTATCAGAAAAAAAAGAAAAAAGAACCTTGGTCTAAGAACATAGAGTCATTATCATCTCTATGCGTCCGTCTAGACCGTCGTCGGTAATGGTTTCAGACGGATTTTACGGTCCGGTCGTGTTCTGGCACTTGTTCAGCAAGACTCCGGCAACAAAGATTATTCTGTTTCGTAATTCCTTTCTTTCCTACATTACATACTATACACAAAGAGTAGAATGGGAAAACCTAATACCTAATTATTATGCGCATTGACTTCGTTCTGACCGAGTTATTTTAGTCTCGCATGAAAGGGCAGTCATTCATCCCCCCCCCCCCCCCTCTCTCGGTATTTTTTCCCCATTTGAGGACTCACGCCTGAAGCAATCTTCACACTGAAAATGAAAAAAAGCTCTTGTCATCAAGTCGCACTTGAGAGAAGAGAGAGAGACCACGATATAGATGAGATGCAAATTGGAATGCCAACAATTCTTCACACGTATTCATACCTGATCTTTGGTTCGGAAAACTGTTTCTTTTACAATTCATTTCCACGTTCGGGCATGCATGTTAATTAGGTTTTTGCCAATCCTTGCGGAGGACCAACGGAACCCGAGAGCAGAAAATAAACAGTTTGGAATTCAGTTAGCGTTTCTGCTTCAGGTGCCTCTCTCACGTGTTGCTATTATAGGGCACTGAAAATGCGAAGGTCGAGTTCTACTTGGGCATCAAGTGGAGAGCCGAGTAGGATGAAGAACATAATTAGTGCCCTTCTGCGTCTGTAATGGATTCTTGGGGGGGGGGGGGGGGGGGGGGGGGCTTTTTCTTTATACTGCCGCGAAACTTTATTTTCTATATTTTATTATGCACCCGCCGCGGTTGTAGCTAAGATGCCCGACTACTGTGCCGGAGTACGCGGGTTCGATCCTGACCGCCGGCGGTTGCGTTTTAATGGAAGAAACGGAGAGGCGTCCGTTGTGTTGTGCGATGTCAGTGCATGTTCAACATCTCCATGTATTCGAAATTACTTCACAACGGCGTCTCGCATAGCCCGAGTCGCTCTGGGACGTCAAACCCTGCAAACCAAACCATTTTTATTTTGTTTTTAAAAGCTACCGGAATGCATCTTTACCGGTAGCGCACGGAACGATTGTGTGTTCTGTTAATGTTTAGTGTCGCAAAACGCGACTTTATCATTTTATTTGTGGTGTGAGATTAACATCTAATGATTGCAGACAAGCATAACTGCTTCCGCATATTGAAGAAAATAGCTCGCACCGAGGTAACAAAGGAAAAGAAAAAAAAAAGTACAATGGGGTTTATTGAGGTACTGGGACGCGGTCTACAAGCACGTCAGGAACAGTCCGCGTACAAGCAGGTTCAGCGCACAAACCGATAGCGATGTCACTGGCGACAGCGCACGGAAGCTTCTTCTTTATCTTCGCACGTACATCTTCATCTTTACAAGGGCCCCTGGGGAGAAGAGGAGCCACCCTGGCGACTTACGGAGTAGGCAAAATGGCAGGGTCATAATATTAAGGCGCTGGACGTGGACAGTTTCGCGGCCTCGTCGACGGAGATCAGGTGAGGTTGTCAGGGGTTCCACAATGTAATTGACAGGAGCGATGCGCTCCAGGACACGATACGGACCGTGATACTTGGAAATGAATTTTGAATATAGTCCGGGAGTACCTGATGGAATCCAGAGCCACACAAGACTGCCAGAAGGGAATTGCGATGTCGTCTGATGGTTGTCGTGGCGGGATTTCTTGTGGGACTGGGCTTCAGTTGTGAGAGACCGGGCAATTTGGCGGCACTCCTCTGCGTGTCGGGCAGCTTCAGAAGCAGCGGTATACTCAGATGCGTCTGGTTGGTACGGAAGAATGGTATCTAGTGGAGCAGAAGGGTGATGGCCGTAAAGAAGATAGAACGGAGAGAAACCGGTAGTTGACTGTGTAGCAGTATTGTATGCATGCGTCACATATGGAAGGAGGAGATCCCAGACAGAGTGGTCGGAGGAGACGCACTTAGAAAGCATGTCACCAAAGGTACGGTTAAAGCGTTCACTGAGTCCGTTAGTCTGCGGATGATAGGCGGTAGAGGTTCGATGAATTATATGGCACTTGTTAAGTAAAGCTTTAACAACGCCAGATAAAGAGACGCGTCCTTTGTTACTGAGTAGTTCACGTGGTGCGCCGTGGCGAAGGACGAATCGCTGCAAAATGAATAAGGCTTCTGACGCTGTGGAAGATGGAAAGGCAGCGGTTTCAGCATATCTCGTCTGGTGGCCAACCGCAACAATGGTTCAACGGTTTCCAGCGGCAATGTACGGGAGCGGGCCGTATAAATCAATACCGACGCGATCAAATGGGCGTGGTGGGCAAGGTAATGGCTGCAGCTCGCCAGCAGAACGATGAGGCGAAGACTTGCGACGTTGACAGGCGAGCCATGAGCGAACATATTTGATGACGAAGTTGTACATGCACCTCCAGTAGTATCGCAAGCGTAGCCGATGGTATGTCGAATACTCCCGCATGGCGGCATTGAGGGTCAGCGTGGAAGCAGTCGCAGACTTGCGAGCTTAGATTGCGGGGAATGACTAGCAACCATTTGTGACCATCAGCACTGTATGTTCCGGCGATAAAGAAGGTTGTCGCGAATGGCGAAGTGTGATGCTTGTCGGCGAAGCGCACGCGATGGTGAAGCAGCAGGTGCATCGGAGAGGAGATCGATAAGAGAAGCGACCCAGGGCTCTCTCCGCTGCTCCGAAGACATGTCACTGATGTGAAGTGACATTGCCGAGGCGTCCGAGGTGGAAAGGCTGGCGACGTCAGCTGGTAGGGGGCAGCGAGAAAGGGCATCAGCGTCTTGATGCTTGCTGCCAGAGCGGTAGACTACGTTGACAACTAATTCCTGTAGATGAAGTGCCCGCCTGGCTAGACGGCCGGATGGGTCTTTCAAGGAGGAAAGCCAGCACAGCGCCTGGTGGTCCGTCACAACTTCAAAAGGGCGGCCATAGAAGTAAGGGTGGAATTTGGTCAGAGCCCAAACTATTGCCAAACACTCTTTTTCAGTTACCGAGTAATTTAACTCTGCTTTCGTGAGCGTTCGGCTCGCATAGGCGACGACGTATTCAGAAAATCCAGATTTCCGCTGAGCGAGTACAGCGCCGAGACCGACACCACTGGCGTCGGTGTGTACATCAGTAGGGGCCGTCGGGTCGAAGTGACGAAGAACGGGCGGTGTTGTGAGGATGTGGCGCAACGTATTGAAGGCGTCGCCGCATGACGGTGACCAGAGCGAAAAGTCGGAACTGCCAGACAGAAGCTGTGTCAAAGGGGCAGCAATGGAGGCCAAGTTTCGTATGTTAACCTACGAAAGTAGGACCACAATCCTAGGAAGCTGCGCAGGTCTTTGATGGATCTCGGCTTGGGAAAGACACGAAGTTTGGCCGGGTCTGGAGAAACCCCTTCCTTGGAGACAACGTGCCTTAAAATGGTCAGTTGACGGGCGGCGAAGTGACAATTCGTTAAGTTTAGCTGCAAGCCGGCATCAGAAAAGCAGGTCAAGACGATTTTCAGGCGGTAGAGATGAGTGTCGAAGTCAGGAGAAAAGACGATAATGTCGTCGAGATATCAGAGGCAGGTCTTCGATTTCAGGCCATGCAAAATGGTGTCCATCATTTTCTCAAATGTCGCAGGAGCATTGCAAAGGCCGAATGGCATATTAGTAAATTCGTACAGGCCATCTGGAGTAACAAAAGCGGTTTTTGGAGCGGTCGGCCACTTCCATCGGGACCTGCCAGTATCCGGAACGTAAATCCAGGGAGGAAAAGAACTCAGCCCCTTGCAAACAGTCCAGTGCGTCGTCTATGCGCAGAAGAGGATAGACGTCTTCGTAATCTTATTAAGTCGGCGGTAATCTACACAGAAGCAGATGGAACCATCCTTCTTTTTAACGAGCACAACAGGCGAAGCCCGGGGGCTATTGGAGGGCTGAATGACGCCGTTCTGAAGCATCTGGTCTACTTGTTCTTCAATAACTTGGCGCTCTGTTGCTGAGACAAAGTAGGGCCGCTGCCGCAGTGGTGCGTGGTCTCCAGTTGTTGATCCGAAGAGTGACAGTTGAACTTTGGCCCAGGCAATTTTGATGGGAGTCTAAGAAGGAGCTTAACTGTTGAAGGAGGGCAAGAAGTTGCGTTCGTTGAAGCGGAAAAATACTGGCGTCGATGGAGTGGTGGAACAGATCTGTGGAAGAGGAAGCTAGTACAGAAAGTGGAGGATTGAGCGCAATCATGGCGAGGCGCGGTGTGTCGTCATGTCTCTTCACGGAGAAGAGATGCGATGGGTTGTAGGCTCCCGAGACATTCAACGTAGCACAAAGCAGTGGGGTAGTTAAACGGGTTAGAGACCCAGAGCGCAGAGGAGCCAGAGGAAATAGTGACTACAGCATAGGGCAACGGAAGGCACTTTCGGAGCAGAAATGTATGTGCTGGCGTGAAGAGGACATTTTGGTCGCACACAAAGTCACAAGTGTTATTTACAAGCAGGGCAGAAGAGGGAGGAATGTCGATGTCTTCGGCGACGAGGGCTTTAGCGCATAGACTAGGAGCAGCGTTGTCTGACACGGGCTCGAGCAGCGCAGAAAATCTGACTTAGCGCGAGCACAATCGATTATAGCGGCATGACGGGACAGGAAATCCCAGCCTAAAATTACAGCGTGTGAGCAACTTGGCAGCATGACGAACTCAATGGTATAAAGGCAATTATATATCACTACTCAAGCGGTGCACGCTGCTAAAGGCTTGATTTTCTGAGCGCTGGCCGTTCGCAACGAAAGTCCTGCAATTGGCGTCTTCACTTCCTTTAAAGAGCTACGTAGTTTTGCGTCCATTACCAAAATTACAGCACCAGTGTCAATGAGAGCCATGGCAATAACACCCTCGAGGAAAACTTCAATAAGGTTGGCTGGCGAGAGATGAGGACTTAGAAAGTTCGACTGGGTCGAAGTTCTAGCCTCAGGAACTGCGGCCTCTAGTTTTCCTCCCGTGAAGCGTTCTGTCGACGTCGCATCGGAGAGACAGAGCGACGTCGCGGCGACGGTGAAAGGCGGTCGGACATGGCTGAGCGGTCTGGGGAGAAATGACGGCTTGCTGGAGGCTCAGTAGGCGCGGAATACTGAGGCGTCGAAGACCAGTACCCAGATCTGTGAGTAGGTGGTGCTGACACTGAGAGACGGTTTCGGCAATAACGGGAAATATGTCCAGCCAGCCCGCAAGTGTAACAAATGGGCCGGTTATCTGTCGTACGCCAGGGATTGCGTGGTCTTGGAGCCAGTCGAATAAACTTCGCAGGTGTTCGAGCAGGACCAGGAGGTGGCTGAATGTAGGCAGGTGGCGCAGCATATGTAGGTGGTAGTTGGGCAGCAACAGCCGCATTTGCTACCCTGATTTGCTTCCACATACCCCCCTATGTAATGCCCTATTGGGCTTTTAGGGTATTTCAAATAAATAAAATAAATAAATATGTCAACGGGGCTGCGACATGTATGGGTTGAGGGGCTGGGGGAAGAGATTCAGCTATCTATTCTTGAATAATCTGGCGCAGACTGGGAGCTAGGTGTGATGAGGGCTCTTCATGGCAGGACATAAGGGAGAGTTGTCGAGCAACTTCTTCCCTAATGAAGCCCTTGATTTGTGGCAGGAGCGCAGGTTGTTCACCTGCATCTGTCAGGCCAGCAAGCGACTCAGTGTGCGCGGTGTTCGCGCGACTTATGGCATTTTGTTTGCGCAGTTCATGAAATCTTTGACATAGTATGACAACTTCCGCGACGGTGCGGATAGCTCGAGCTATCAGCATCTGAAAGACGTCGTCATCGATGCCTTGCAGAATGTGCTTGATCTTGTCGGCCTCTGACATCTGTGCGTTCACGCGCTTACACAAGTCGACTACGTACTCGATATAACTCGTATATTTCTCGCCAACCTGCTGAGACCGCGCACGCAAGCGCTGTACAGCGCGGAGTTTTCTCACAGCCGGACGGCCGAAAACTTCAGAGAAGCTGGCATTAACACGAACCATGATGGAATGTCCGCTTCATGGTTCCGAAACCATAGATTTGCTACGCCGGTGAGATAGAAAATCACGTTGCTTAGCTTAGTCTCCGTGTCCAATTTGTTGTAAGCGCTCACCCGCTCATAGGATGTGAGCCAATCCTTATCGTCATGGTCGTCAGTGCCGCTGAAGATGGCGGGGTCTCGCCGGCGGAGGGAGCCGGGACAGATGATGGCCGAGCCAACTTGTACGGCTTGGTGGTTTGCGTCTTCAGGCATCGCAGGAGGTGGTAACGTGCGGCTGCGGAGTTCCAGGGCGAGAGGATAGATCTCACCCCGCACCTCCTCCAAACGTGGGATAGGGGCTTATTGAGGTACTGGGACGCGATCTAGAAGCACGTCAGGAACAGTCCGCGTACAAGCAGGTCCAGCGCACAAACCGATAGCGATGTCACTGGCGACAGCACACGGAAGCATCTTCGCATGCACATCTTCATCTTTACAAAAAACGTAAAAATATTTGCACAATGATGGTTTGGTTTGTGGGGTTTAACGTCCCAAAGCGACTCAGTCTATGAAATACGCCGTAGTAGAGGACTCCGGAAATTTCGACCTCCTCGGTTCTTTAACGTGCACTGGCATCGCACACTGGCATCGCACAGCACACGGGCGCATTGCTTTACGCATCCATCGAAAAGTGGCCGCCGAGGCCGGGATTCGATCCCGCATCCTTGAGCACAGTGGTCGAGCGCCATAACCACTGCGCCAACCCGGCGGGTGTTGACAATGATGATGAAACGAGATGAACCGTTGGTTATGGAGCGAAAGTATTGCGTGCATCGCGCATGCATGAATGAGCTGTGCGCCACTTTCTCGATAACAAATGCCGCCTAAAAACAGCCGGACACACCGCTGTGTTTATAGGCTGCAGCAATACTTGCATGAATTCGCCTGCTGAAACAAAAATTTACAGCTTCCAAGCGCGGCATTGGGAGGCGGACCGACGGCAGCGTTGGATTCGCCTTGCTGGTCGCGAAAAGTAAGTTTCAGCTCCGTTTTTTTGTTTGTTTTTTTGCGTATATCATGTTGTAGAAGTAGGCACTTGTTCAAGTCTTAAAATGCGCAAAAGGGACGTTTCTTGGTATCTGCCGTGCATGCTGCACATACATGACGTTGGATAAAGGCACCGTAGATCGTTCATTGCATGCGAGTAGCAGATGTATGCTGCTTATTTGTTTTTATGTTTACATCTGCAGCGAACATGGCACGGATTGGGTGCCTTCGGCAAAATCAAGATATGCAGCAGCCATTTCGTGGGAAATCAAAAACTGAACGAAGAGCACCCGTCCTACGACACAAGTATTTTACCCTCAGTCCACAAAAGAGCGAAATTCCCCCAAAGCATGGAGCATAAGGCGGACGTCACACAAACGAGCAGAGACCGTAGCACGGTGGCCGTACATTCCGAGGCATTCCAACGCAAGAATGGCTTGGAACAAAAAAAAAAAGCACTGTTCCGGACACAGAGCCGCGCTCACACAGAGTACTCTTGCTGGAGTCATAGTAGGCGCAAGGAAACCTCGTACCCAGGATCCTTCCAAGCGGGTACAGAACTAAAAGATTTCAAAGCACTTTTCTGATTTCACAGTGCGCCTATGATGTCGTCATTGATGTCGTAGCTATGGACACTGGTCCTACGGGGCTGGGACTGGTAGGTCAACGCCGCTTGCGGCGGGGGCTAGCCTGCCCCAGAATTTTAGAGAGTTTTAGCTTACCATGATCCGCTACCGTGATCCGCCACCGCGCATGCCCAGATCCCTTGACACCGATAGATGGCGCCACATACTGGACGTCGGCACATAGACCTGCCGCGTCGGGACCAATCAGCTTGTGCGCACCGCCCACGCACGGTAGCGGGTCACGGTGGCGGATCGCGGATCACGGTAAGCTAAATCTCTCTTTTATCTGTTGTAGACTGTCATTGCACCCGCCACCGCTTCGGTGGTTGACAACGGCTGTTGCGACGCGCGTCTTTCTCCCTCTTCTTTTTCTTTCTTCTCCATTTTATCTTCTGTCCGCACGAGGCAGCGGAGGTGGTTCCGCTACAGAGCCAGTAGAAGGCCCGTGCATTTTCTTTTCCTTCTTCCTTCAGTCGCAATAACAACAACACATTGTGACAATACAGAGCCTCATTAAAGAGGCGGAGCGTTTTTATAATACAGCAAGACGTATGGGAATGCAAGTCGGGAGCACAGCTCATAAAAACACGTACAGGAAAAACTTACCAAAACAATTTTCCGGTTTCGAGGAGCACCAATAAAGGCGGCGGATGGCTGCACTTGAGAGAGTGTTTTGAAGAAAAAGTGGCAAAGTATGCAACGTCATTTTGAAGGGAATCCATTATTAAAGTGCCTCGATAAATGTGCCTTTATAAAGACTGACATACCCATGAGAAAGACGCCATTCGCTGGGTGCTTCTCGCTTCGCTACAGCCTCTTGTGTCCGACATGCTGCCACACAGGCTACATTCATTCTTAATACTGCCGCTAAATGATATAAACGCTAAAGGCATTCCGCACACAGCATGATCGACTAACTGTGCGCAGCAGCAGACGACCAAAATGCCCAGTCTGCAAGTCTCGCTCGCGGACGCCGGCGTTGTTCGCGCTCGAATATAGCGTCGTCTGCGCCGCTGTAACAGGGGGCCGTTCTCTTTCGTTCCCTTGTGATGGCGTTTGACAAGTGCTTCTCGAATGTAGTTTTTTTTTCCATGCTGCACACCTTAAATGAACGCTGTTAGTAAGCAAATTCTGTGCATATGGGAGCATACCAGTCTATAAGAGAAGCTTGCAAGATTCGTAGAAACAAGGGGATACACAGCCTGCATGTCGGCGGTATGTACGGCCATAGCCTCATTTATACACTCTGTGCCTGTCAACTCCGCGCTCCGCGGCCGTCGCTCCTCCTCCGTTGACAAGTTACGCCGCTGGCTGCCGAGAGATGGCGACAGCGACGTAGGGTCACCTTCGCCAGGCGAGTGCCAGGTGCGCCGTGAGTGTGCCGGATGCGCTGTGTTGCAAAGCGGTCCGGATAGCCACGCGCTGCCGCTGTCTCGTGGACTGTTCTGTGTGTGCAAGGTCATGCTTCTACTTTTCTCTGTCTTCGGGTGCTGCAGGAATACAGCATTGCACCAACTGGTAAGTGCCAGCTTTGTTTTGTCCTTCCGGCGATCGCTGCGTAGTATTCAGCTGCTTTGAGGCTTGTAAAAAATAGTGACAGCACCAATGTGTTTATTAAGCGTCAATACTGCAATAGGAATGTTAGATGCGCACCTGTGTTTCTGGACTGCAATGCTACTTGCTTCCCTGCCTAGCTCGTCTGCGTAGTGTGCTCCTGCGAAGCTTTTTTTTTTTTTTTTTTTTTTTTTTTTTTGCAGTATACACTAATTACGAAAATTTGTGATAAAATAGAAACACAAGATTTACCTATTGTGAAGATGACTACTTTAAAGTGAGTTAAACCAAATCTTGCAAAGCCTATATTAGTTTCCCTTCTCGCACTCAACCGCATTAAGGCCTGTGAGAAATAATGACAGCACCAGAATTCTGTTTATTACGCGTCCAGTAAGGTAATAATAATATTAAATGTGCACGTGTATTTTCTGGACTGCGATGCGAACTTCCTCCCTGGTTAGCTCGTCTGTGTGGTATGTTACATGTGCTCCAGAGCAGCATTTTTTGTTTCGCGAACTGCGCAATTCTGTGAAAAAAAAAAAAAAACACGAGCTTTGCCTATTGTGACGATTATGTTCGAGTGATCGAAACAGATAGATGCAACGCGTATATTTGTCTTTCCTTGTTTTTCTAGTTAAAAAAAAAACGTTTGTACGACGCGCTGAATCATTGAAAGTAACAGCTGATACCAAAATTGTTCTCCTTACAGATCTCAATGGCATACTGCGATGCAGTTCCAATCATATGTAAATCAAGTTGGCTTCTCAAGTGCTATCAGTGCCAGCAGTCACCGTGAACTTTTTTCCCTACTTGTGGCAGCTATTCATCACACCATTTCTACGTGGTACTCTTGAAGCACAATTGCTGCTGTGAAATGTGTAAATAAATACTGGTGCCTTTCTTCTTAAATTTTGTTTTATTGCAGCGTAGACTAGCATTGTAATTTTTCTATTACCATTGGTGCTAGCGGAGCAGTCATGCAGTTTTTCGAGCCATGCGCAATTTCTTGAAACTGCCTGACATAAAATGTCATATAGCGTTGGTGTTATTGCCTAACAAGTATCATGATCACTTGTTATGCTTAGTGGATGTCGGCCTTATAAGTAAATATGCTGAATATGCACGACTAATGCTTAGGGACAGTTATCCCGCTAGCGAATAACAGCGCTCCCGCCCGCCCTCAGCGAGGGGACCGCGCAACTTTACTCGACGGCGCCGCTCTATTGTTCGCGCGGCGCGTTGACAGGCACAGAGTATAAAGGAGGCTATGGTACGGCTCCACAACACGTATATTCAGCGGCGTTGTATTTATAGATTGCTACAGGAATGACGGAGCATACTTTGTCGCACATTTCTTCCAAATTCTGGGCAACGCTTAACGACCGGCCACCTCTTCTGGTGTTCTGCGAAACGAGAAAAATGTTGCGGCAAGTTGTGTTTACGTATGTTTCTACGGGTCGCTTTCCCAACCCACACCTCCGTACGTTTCGCGGTGTTTAAAAAATACTGCGCCTCTTAAAGGGCACTTCAAGCTTTTGCAACCTGTTCTAGGATGTTCATGTTGCTCTGTATCAAATAACGACATCATAGATGCCCCGTCACATTAGAAAACTGATTTGAAATCTTTCGCTTCCATGAATTCGTATGATACTTTTCACCCCCAGTCTGCTGCGTAAAGCCCCTACTTCCAGCATGTGGCGCCATCTATCGGTGTCAAGCGGCCCTGCGCATGCGCAGTGGAATGTGCGGTGGCGGATCGCGGTGCACTAGCACTCTCTAATAATGAAGTCAAATTTCCAACCTTACAAAGGCACTAGCTGTCCTCCCGTTGAAACGCTTTGCTCTCGTAAAGAAACCATGCATCCGCGCGGTTCTTGCCAAGCACACCAATGGCGGTCTGCTAACTCAAGCGGTTGATTTGCACGAGACGAGGCATTGCAGGTAACAGCGCGATGCTTTCGAATTGTCCGGACGGTTCGTGAGTGCGAGAACCTGATGAGTCATGGTGTGGCTGTGGAAGGAACATCGCGACGACAGGCAGCGAGGGATCACCACAGACTGCCTTAAAGGAGCACAGTGACGTTCGTCAGGCCGCTAATTCCAGCCAACATCTATAGGTTCTTTGTACCGTGCCGACGTCAGTTCAAAATGAATTACAAAAATCGGCACGCCGAAACGAGTTATTCGGTTTATAAAATTCTAAATACAGGGAAAAAATAACAGCGCGTCTGAACCAGCGCTCGACTTGGGCGGAACCTATGAGAAACGCAGCTTTCTGCTGACGTATCGGAAGCTATCCACCATGGTTTTCTATCCAACTCAACATGTAGCCGCGCTTTTTGGCAGCGTCGTTGCCACGGTAACGACGCTGTGAAGCTGTGCTATGAGGACCAGCTTCTCCGTCTGTCCAAAGCTATCCTAGCCCACCAGACGCTGCTCCGCACCATCTTTGCGGGGGTGTCGACGAGGTGGACCCGACGGTCAGCAAATCTGCGTCGCAGTTTTGGTGTTCGGCCGGCGTCCATCGCTGCTGCCGCTGATCACTCAAGCGCTACTTGTGCGAAAGTTCCGAGAACGAGTGCGAAAGGCGGAGACGGAGGAATAGCGTACAGGAGCTAAGACGAAGCCTACCCTGTACCTGTACAGGGCCAGCAAGGAGGTCATCTGATGGGAACGACTGCATGACAACTCCCGGGGCAGTGGCTGTATTGTATCAGTCACGCATGTGCTCTTTGTACGGGCCTTTGTCAGCACGATATCTTAACTCGTGGCTGTTATCACGCAGCCAGCCTATATATACTGACCAGCAATCAGGAATAAACGTTTTTGTTGCTTCAACGATGCGCGTTCGTTGTTGAACGCCGGAACAGTGGCCTGCTGGCGGAAACCCGCTGCGGAGTGCTGCGGACTCGGGTGTGGCGAGCGCGCTACACGAGCGATCTCGACCCAACTTGTGCCATCTGTGGAGCGTCGGCAAAACGATCAGCCACCTCCGAACGCTGTCATCTGCCTTGGGATTTGAGGGGTCTGCGGGAGTGGAAACCACACAGCGGCGTCTCTCACACTTTCCTGCCCGCGCCTATTCCCATTGATAGCCCGCTATTGATAATTTCACGATTCGAATTTTCCCGCTTTCAAAGCGCTCCTTGACAAGTGGCGTTATCTAATGGGAAATAGAAGAACCTTTCTTTTAGTTTTGCTTTGATTTAATTTTTCCGCCGTGCCGCCGGAGTCAGGTGATCGCACTCCTTGTTTACATCATGACGTCGACGTCAACGTTACTAGTGTCGACGTCGCGCGCTGAGCGACACAAATTTCACAGCATCCTGCACCGGAGATGGTCCCCATGGACATGGAGGCAGAAAAAAACTAGGAGGGAGCGCCGCGGCGGAAAAGTGAAGCCTAGTCATAAAAAATACAATGGAAAGAATCTTGAAAAATTAACCGTCACGTGATACGGTAAGCGGTAGCCGATAGCTGGTTTCGGTTGCGGTTTCGCACGCTTCGCTCTGAAGGAATGCCTTCGCGTGGCCTTCGCTACGCGACGCCTGCACTAGAAACCTGAGGCGCGCGCCGCGCTGCGAGCAGGCGATGGATGGAACTTTGGAATTTTAGACGTGCTGATCCCGTGGGGGCTGCCGCCGCCGCGCAGTGCGCCAGTGTATTTCGCGAAGTATGGCTGGGTCCCTTCAGCTGCGCCATATGAAATGCTTGCGGGGTTCGACCGTTCGACGCCCACAGACGAAGACGCGAGAACAAGAAGGACGAGGGGACGAAGCGCTGATCATCGCTTCGTCCTGTCGTCCGCTGTGTTCTTGTGCTCTGTCATTGTGCGCTGAGTCCCGCAAGCATGGAATCAAACCAACTAGCCCAACAAAAAGTACTGCCATATGAAATGCTGCGTGCCGGGATGCAAGAACTACACGGATATACCTCTCGGGGCTGTCGATCCAACGGTGAGTATCCTGTTATGCGCACTCCTCGAGAAACGAAAAGTTTGTTTGTCAGGGCATGTGCATGTATTGTTCGAGACGAAAATCGTTTGATTCATACAGGAAATGCAGACCTCAAATACACACTGTTACGCTAAAGCCAGTTCCCCAGGCATGCAATGTTATGTCGAATTCGTAGTCTCCCTGACGAAACCAAAGATGAAAAGGCCACCTGCAGTTCTCACTGGTGTGCCTATAAACACGGAGTACAATGCAACAGTTGTAAACAAAGTAACTTATGTGTTACGACGAGGCGCACAACTTTCGGCACTCCACTCCGGTAGGCTTTCCGCGAGGACAATCCAAAGTCACTAAAAAATACCATGTACCCTGCTGCTTTTGAATCTGGCAACTATGTTGGCTAAATTCCCAAGAATCATTGCGCGCACGAGAGAGAAGGGAGCGGCATCAGAGGAGGTTGGCTTGCGGAGGCTGCGCGCGCTTCCTCCTAGGAGGAAGGAAGTAGTCCCTCACTGCTGTCACGTGCCTCTACGTCACATGACGTCACCGATAGACAGCGCGCTCGGTCGCGGCGGTGGCTTCTCCAGCGGAGTGCGAGTGTCGTCTACTTGTACGCTGCGCGCAGCAACGCAGCGTTGGGCAAAGCTCAAGATCGGACCTTTCGTAAAAGACTAACTAACCTTTCTCCGCCGGGTACTCCAATTAACGGTTCCAATGTCCTTTGTCCTTATTCTTTTCTTTTTGCGTGCATTCGTGACGGGGCACGAGGACGTCTGGACCAATTTAATACCACTGGTTCAACTTACACCGAGATGAATCCGACCTTGCATGTACTTACCTTGCGGCGCTGGTTCTGCGCTTGTTGTTATTTCTTTCTTTAATTCCTGGCTCCTTCATTACAATAATATGTGAAGATGGTTTCAGTTCGAAGAAATCGTCAACTCCAGCCGTCACAGAAATTATGTAAAACTAATTTTTACGTATAACGGGAACAGTTTGCACGCCGTTTTCATGGCTCACGAGCTGAACAATGCATTGCTAATTCAATGAACAAAATAATGCCGCATCAAATTTATTTAATTAGAGTGCTCCAAGAAAGCTCACGTAATGCATTTTTAAATGTTGCGCCAAACATTTCTTAACAGTTCACGAGGATTGCCCGACATCCTATACTAAGGTCATTATAATGCTCTTTTGAGTGAATCATCTCGATAAATGTTTGTACGGTACGCATTGCATATGCCGGCGATTCAGCTGTGGTGTTTTTTGGCAAGCAGTTATTTTAAAACAACGCTAGAACACGGACAGATATAAAGAGGCAAACACACTGCGCTGAACTGACAAGTGAATTTTTATTCATGAAGCGTTTCTTTTTATAGGTTCATTTCACATGACGTCATCGCAGCGCCGTTCGCCATTTTTTTTTTTTTGTTTTTTTTTTGTCAAGGGCGCGAGGCTGCCCGGTCGTCGCAAACCAAAGTTGACGTGTGATGGAGTCTCACGACGGACAAAATCGTGAAGCACTATCGCGATCTGGCATTGCGTGACTATAGTGAGCTAGAATATTCTATCATACTGTAGACGTGACTCTCAAGTCAGCGATTTCCACCGCTTTGCTTCCGTCCGCGAGCAGCGTTTTAGCAGTTCGGATTCATGCACGAACGATACTTTCCTTCTGCTTTTATTTTTTGTAGCGGAAAGCATTCCAGCCGCACCCTGGTGCCAAAGCATGTACAGTGTAACATGTATTCTACTAAAACACTGGAGGAAAGCGGGCTTTGAGGGACTGATTAGTACGGCCGCAAAGAAGGCACGAACGGGCGTCGCACTGTTCTGTATCCCAATCAGCTTAGCCCGACGCTTGTAGTGCGCTCAGCGGTATGTCTGGTCAGCGCCTGGTCTGGTACCCACAGTCACAGGGGAAAGCTAGCAAGAGCTAATTAGTAACGTGCAACGGCTTGGAGGTATTCCTCGCTTTCCTCTAGCGCTTTAGCGCGCTTGCAGTTACGCTGCATACACGTACCGGGAGCAGAAGGGCAGCAGTCCGAAAGGTTCTCCTTCAAGGGTTGAAAGTAGCATGTTTATTAAGTTGTCATTGAGTAAGCGCGATCACTTGCACATACACAACCGCGTTTATATCACATCGAGCGGGACAGTCAGCACGGCAATGCTTTAGCAAAACGACGCAGCAGAAGCGACAGTGCAAGACCCGCCACAGCAGGCGTCTACCCCAAAAAGTTGACAGCTGTGCTGTTCTCGGAGTTTTTACACCTGCAGGACCTATTGTCGCATCCGTAGACAGCGCAATTTGTCATTATTGTAGCAAATTACAGAGTTCACAAAACCTTGCATCTTCCGAACTACCCGAACGAAACCTCAACAGACGACGACGATGACCAAGGCTATGGCGGACCGGAAGCGGAAATTCTTTATTTTTCCCGTCGGACCCACGCGGCAGCCGACAGTGAATACGACCTATATGAAGCGGCAGATAAAAAGTCGACAAACAGACCCGTCACATGTCCTAATACGTCATCCTCTCTCTTCCAAAAAAGTCCTTTCCTTCGCTTGAAGTGTCAGGGAAGTGGTGCTTACGCCTTTTCTTTAGAATCTGCTATGTTTACTGCCTGAATGTTTTCTCTTGCTATTTGGTCTCGGTTTCGGCCTATTACTTCCTCCCTTTGGAAGCACGGTTCACACTGGCAGTCCAGACACCGGTCAACAAGATTCCCATCCCTTTACTGCTCTAAATTTTTCTTGTGCTCACGGATCCTACCATTTAAACATCATCCCGTTCGGCCAACATATGTCTTTGCGCATGTCAGCGGAATCCTATACACAACTGCTTCCCTCCGTCCACACTCGGTCCGTGTTTTAGCGATGTCTTAAAATGAAGTTCAACCAACTCGCCCAACAAGCCCCTCAGTTACCATGTTAAAATGGGCGATATGCCATAAATGAGTCAATGCCAGAAAGTTACGTCAAATTTCTCGAGCACAGCCTGTAATCACCTCGCCAGGCACTAAATAAAAGTGTTATATAGGTTTGTAGGCAGCACAAAGTAGCAGTCAGTGAAGCAGAAATTTCGGCGAGAAATTTCGGTATTTGTCACCTTCGTCTTTAGTTCCGTTTTGGTGGGCTGCAACTGTGAGCGCAATACATTCAGTCGTGGCGGTAACATGGCGTTGAGTAGTTACAAACTAGTAATGTTTGCTTGATCGTTGCGTTCCATTTTTTGAAGCGAAAAGCTTCACTACGAGGGTCGGAGCAGAGCTTCGCGTATGCCGCGACCGAGGACGCCACGCAAAGCGCAGGTGCGTCGCCTCCTCGCCGTCTGATGTCACACTGGGGTTGTGCATACCTTTAAAAAAAAACGTCCCCACTGGGAATCGAACTCGAGCCCTCCGAGAGCCAGCCAAGTGTGCAGGCCACGCTCGAACGCGAGCGGCAAGCTCGTCTCTCTCTCTTTATTTTTTTTTTTTTTTTTTTTTTTTGAGCGGCACGCTCGTCATGGCATGCGGAGAGATAAAACCCCTCTACTGTATCTTGGACAGTAGCGACACTCTCCTCCCTTCGGCTGCTTTCCTCCGCAATTCACCTCTGATTTCACTCTCCCACCAGCTGGAGCGCTGCGCACGGTACACTGAACCTGCCTGCGCTCAAGGGGCGTCGCGGAAGGGTCAATGGTAGTGAATGACGGGGGCTTGTTGGGCTAGCTTTTAAAGCGTTCTTTTAAAAACTGCTTTGCACAGGTATACTATAATCGATTTGAAAATGTTATGTTTGGTTTTAGCGGCACATATTGCTCGCAACAACAAAGAAGGGAGTAGAAGACACGCTCAAAACGGCAAGAAATGTGGCACTCAGCATCACGCTCGGGTACTCTGAAGCATCAAGAATGGGAAATAAACTGAGCAGGCAATTATGGTGTCATCTGTCTTGAGTGACAGATATATGGCATTGAATGAGGGCCGATAGCCCCTTCAGAAATCTTCTGCGTCTTTGTGCGTGAACGGCAAACCGGCTAATTCTGACATCGATCGCTTCTGGCTAACCTATAAACAAAAGCGTCGATTTTGTATGCTTTCATTTCCAAACCGCAGTCTGTAAGAAAACGATGAAGCCATGTTCCTACGCCTGCGGATCAGAAGCAGTGTACGTGCAAAAAGTGGCTTTTATTTATTCACAAAATCAATTGATCAACAAAATGACTCAGGCAAAACAGCGTCTTATTTTATTGGCACAATACTGGTTTTCTTTGCAGGTCGTAATATGTGGCGCATACAAAATACACAGTTCCAAATACAGAAGAAATGTAGCGATAAATACTGTTGCACAGTGGAACACAATCCCAAGTAGCATCTTTGATTTTACTGACACCGCACAGGTCGCTTTGGAAATGGTCGTAAGACGTGGCGCAGGCACGTTAGATTCAAAGCACACATTTCCAAATAAAAATAAATGCACAGAAAAACACTGATGGACAATTGGAAGATGCAGTAAAGTGCAGCTAGAAAATAGTAACATGCGTATATTTATGAGTGCGACCCGAAGACATAATCGCCAATGACACGAATTTTGCTTTTCAAATTTCCGAAAAAAAAAAATGAGAAAGTGACGAATTTCAAAATTTTGCTTTCACTTGGGGCTGCAAGTAAACTTTCCATGGAAAAATATCAGCGAAGCAGATGCCTAGCTATGATACAGAGGAAATCCATGTTTAGAAAGACAAAAACATCTGACAAGTGCTACCTATGGAAAGTAGGCCTGCGGTGGGACCTTGACTGTGACTACAGGAGGTAGACGCTAAACAATAAGTTTATCGGCAACTTTACACTCCTTCTAGCTTCCTCCTACTCCCCGCTCCCCTTTCACTATGCCTGATGGAAAACTTCTCGAATAATAAAAAAAAAAAACATCTGACAAGCGTAAGACGCATCTGTATGTCCACATGGTGGCTGCGTAAACAATAAGCAAATGAACACCGAAACATATACGCGTTGCTCAAAATGTTTCAAATGTATGTTTTTAGCAACCAAAACATATCTAGTGATTAACAACAATATTCAATGCCATGTACGAATATTTTCGGCCGAAAGGCCACTTTCGTAAAAAAAAAAGACACAAGAGGGAAAAAAGATGCGCCCTCTGAATAAAGTTAATTTAGGTCTGCATTAGATCGAGGCACGAACGACAAAACTTTGTAGCTTTGCTAACGCCGCTTCCAGGTTCACCTTACTTCATTGTTCTCAACCTACCGCCTAATTCACTGTGGACATCAAATTTTCTGAAAATATCATACGGTTAAATGCGTCATATAAGAATCAAAAGCAAGTGCGAGAAGAGAAAATTATCTGGGTCCTTTAAATTTGGCAGACGCATCGCAAGTCATGCAGACACACCACGAGACAATGTACTTTGCACAAAACAGTCCTTTTCGCCGGGACGAAGTCTTTCCCTTTTTTTGTGCGCAGCTTGTCGCGTTTCCCTCGTGGAATGGCAAACAAAGTCAATCCTTTTTCTGCTCTACTTGAACACTGAAACGCGCAGCAGCACGGCATCGCGTGCACGAAACTGTACGCGCGCAAGCCACAGGAAACGGCACCATGGGGCATTCTAATGGCGGCAGCGAGAAAATAAAAAAAACAAGCAACACAAGGTTTTGCGCGCGCTGATGACGTATGGTGACGCGTTGGCCACGTGAGTGAGATATATATATATATATATATCATCTGCTTATTTCCCGGTCAGTAAAACGGCTAACGTACGTACCACATAAGAAATAATGCTCACTACAATAACATTATTCTTCGCAATCGGCGAAATTATTCATCGCAATCAGCGAAAACATAATAAACTATGTTATCAATAAAGGAATTGTTCGCGACATGGCAAGATGCTTTAATACAAGCATTAAAAAATCAAGCTAGAAAGGCACGAACTGAAACAATATTTCACGCAAATCTGTCGGAAGTCGAGGTTAGCCCTGACGCCCTGCATATTGCAAAATGAAATAAAATCGGCATTTGTTGTCAGTCTCTTGTGCTTTGGGGCTGGAACGCGTTGCCATCCTAGCTTCAGTAGCTGTACGCAACTCCGGTTTACTGCAAAGCACCGCGCTACAGCGCGGAAGCAAATGAGTACGAATATAAGAAGCGAATATTAAAGCGTACTGTAAATGCACACTAAAGTTTTGCAGGAGGTCGTGTTTACCTGCGACACCGGGTGCATTGAAAAATGAAAAAAATACGAAATTTTGTCTCTTAAAGTGAGTTCAGGCGAAAGGACCGGAGCGCGGAAAGAGAACTGCTCTTCCGAATTGCGTATCGCGACCAAGCGAGCGCCGACGAACCGCGGCCGCTTCGTCGGCGCTCGCTCGGTCGCGATATGCAAGCCGTGACGAAGAGTCATGTGAGAGAAGCGAGCGCACTCACTGGTCCGTCTTTCGTGGGGCGGAGTCTGTCGCTTGCCGGACCGCGACACCGTAGAGGAAAACCCCACGGCGCCTGCCACCAGATTTCGGGGAGTAGCGGCACCACTAACTCTCCTCCTCCGGCAAATGCCGGTGGGACGGAGGCGACGGAGGGAAAAACCGGCTGTGAGAATGGCGAAACGGCGCGCGCACGGTCCGCGCGTCAGCGCTACCCACGCCCCACGTGACGCCAACGTCACTGCTCTGAGCGATGGCGAGCTAGCGACGTGGCCGTCCGGGGCCCCGGATCGCGGAGCGGTTTGAATATGAAGCGCATTTTGCACAATAAACAGTCCGCGCGGACCGCATAGAGAAACATACTTACGTAAAGAGCGGACACTCGAGCCGTTTCGCGGCCGAGCAAGTAAGGGTCTGACCACCCGCGAGGCGGCGTAGCGATGTTCGCTTCCACTCCACCTCAAAGGTAGATAGCTTGTCATACATACACAAGCTTGCATCAAAGCGCATGCTTTCATTTTTCTTTCCATATAAACGTTGATACTGAGTCGGTCATATGCCGCCGGTTACGCCCACCTCACTGTGCTTTTCAATGCGTCACCTCGTTTGGCCGGTAACTTGTTTCCTTTTGTCTGCAGAAATAATTTCGCTTTTTTTTTTAGCTAAGAACGCTTTTAGCAAGTCGTTTGTAGCGCAACGTGAACGTACTTTTCACGTGTGACATAGAATAGGAGCCGTGAAACACTTTTAGTGTGCAGTTACTGTAAGTTTTTGGGTCGTGCTTTTCTGAAGAACATGTGCATTCTTTCGATTGATTATTTTTCTAAGATAGCTTCAAGACAAAGAATTTTTCGGTGGCTCAGATGTATCTTAACACAAACTTTTATTCGGCCCTACAAGAACTGCGTGTTGCGCATTTGTAATCGTTTTGTGAATGGTGTTTACTTCGCTGTGTTTGCAAAATGCATGGGCATTTGCCGCTTCGTAAGCACTATTTTTACATGCCGAATTCCTTGTCATGGCTAAAGCATTCTCGTTGGGGTCTAAAAAGCGCTGCTGCCTGTTCGGGGTCTGCATTTTGACGACATATACTGCTATAAGTCGCTAACAGTGGATTCCCTGTAATACCTTTGCCATACGGGCCGAGGACAATTTTGTCCGCGATCATGAGTATAAGCATAGCATTGGGTTACTATTATGTATTCAGTGTGGTGTGTTTAAATTTCTGAACAGCCTACTGATCAAGGCTGATTTACAGAAATTCCGCGCGGGCTGTGCCTGCATTTTTTCCTCTTTACTTGTGTCTACCAGTTCACAACTCCTTTTCTGTTGTTCTCACGGGTGATGTTTTAGAGGAAGAACACACAGCCGGTATGCCAAATTCCTTCATCGTGACACTGTTCCGCGTGTTTCACTATACCTTCAATCTTGTTTGTCTTTGTAATATGATGTATTTTATAAAGTGTGTGATCCAATCCATTCAATATGTAAACAAGAAAATAAACTTTTTTGTATGAACCACTGCCTCCTTGTGTGCCACTGAGAAAAGCGGCTCAATAATGGCAAAACATTACAATAACAACAGCTCTGATCGCTTTATTCTAACCTGCATCAACTAAGTCAGCCACGCTTATTTTCTGCTAGAACCTTGCCAGTATTTCCAGTAAAGCGGTTGCGATCCGTGACTTTAATACGTCCGTATGCATGGCATCGTTAAAGCACTTGCGCGCAACACTAGACGATGTAGTTGAATATTTTAACCACTTAAGCTAAGTCAGAATTGAAAGCATTTCTATCGAAAGCGAAACTGAAACAGAGCAAACCACGTGCCGAAAATCTCGGAGGACGATATTAGCGGTCTGACCAGCCGCTCGGGGCGCTGGCGCTGCTCGGCCGCAGGGCCCTATGGAAGTGTCCGCTCTTTACGTAAGTATGTTTCTCTATGCGGACCGAGCGTCCGCCGCGGACCGATTGTTTTTGTTCTTTTTGCTTTATCGTTGCTACGTCCGCGTTGCTATGTACGTCACGTGGGTTCACTTGTTTGGCTAGCAATCCGGAATGAAGTCGGCTTTGAGCCATGTCGGGCCTTTTTTTTTTTTCGCGCGCTTTTCGTCTCGTATTCAATTCGAGCGAGGTATTGTTTCCTCCTGTGATGCATACGCTGCGTCGGTCGTTCTGTGTTCGCTGCAGTGCATCGTTTTTTGTGCTTGTGGGTATGCTAGAGTTGTAGCTTTACTCGGTTTCCAGTGCTTATTATAGGTGAAGTAACGAAAAAAGCGCTCAGTGATGAAGCAAGTCACGTTTTTAGCTGTCGTAGAGAGCTGCCCACTGATATGGAATATTGACGACGCTTTGCAATAAAGAACGCTTGCAATAAATGAACACTTTTTCGCGGAAGCTTCCTCGTTGTCCTTGCACACTTCAAGTAGAACAGCCAGAGCAGCGAGACGACGGTTTCGCTCGGCGTCCATGTTGAAGCTCTCGGTTTTCGGCAGCGCGCGAACAGCGCTGAGGAGGAGGGTACACGCGGATGGTCCGCTGGCTTCGTGTGAATGCTCGACGGCCGGATTGTCCATCCGCAACAAATCAGTGCTGACGCGTGCGGATCGTCCGCGCTCCGGTCCTTTCGTCTGCACCCACCCTGTGAAATTTGTGTCGTCCTCGCGCGCTCCTGCTACCAGAAACGGGCGTTCCCGCGGAAGTTGACGCATCGGGGAGCTCATTCTTGGATGCGAACAGCAGCAGTGATGACTCGGAAGATGAATTCAGTTCTTCAGACTTTAGCACTGGCAGCGAAACTACTTCAAACCGGCCCGGAACGTCAACACCTATGCCTACATGTTTCGCGTTCGCTCCCAAAAAAAATTCCGCTTTTGCTGCGCGCAAATCGGAAGAGAACTGTTCTGAAGGTCACAGCTGCTGAGTATTACTTGCCGCCGGCCGCGATGGGAGTCTTTTTTTCCGCTAGAAGACAGCCAGTGGTCGACCTAGACTACTGTTTTCTTTACTAACTCACTCAGCGAATACTGTACACAGAAAGCTAGAATTTGCTGCAGTGTTGCATTGGTCCCTGTCGTAAAAAAACGTATATTTTCAATTTTTTTTTTTGTTTTATTTGTATCAAGAAATTGATGCATTTGTTTTTGTTTTCTTACTACAATTTTTTGCTGACAGTTCTTTATTTCATCACTTATGCAATACATATGTTGTCACTAATACCATTGTGAAAAGAAATAACTCCTCTACAATTTGATACTAGACACTCCCGTACCAAGCAAATTTTGTTAAAGAAAAAAACGTTAATGACACCACCCAAAAACCACCCCTTTTCCCGCGGACAGGAAAGTGCTAATTATAGTGGCAACGGAGAGCCCTGCGACCTCAGCGGCGTTTGGCGACAGCTGTGTGACCTTTGTGCTTATGACCGTAGAGCCTGGACAGCGAATTGGCGGATTTTGTTTTATTTTTTAATTTTTTGCTTCGCCGCACCAGAAGGCAGCGGCGACCCGCTACAAGGGGCAAAGCTACCATCACCATCATCACAGCAAGCAGACGCTCCACCGATACAGTGGCAGTCACTGTACCACCACGCTTGACAACACCGCATTTACCTGAGTTTACAGGCCCTATCTTTACAAGCACACACGCGGAATTAGAACACCTTTTATTTGTTTTCAGCATAGCAAATTGAACATTCAACTGTAAAATCTAAAGTGCGTGCTCAACCAATCAGCGCCCAAGCGAAAAGGAAACGTCATATCCGTTAACGAACTTCGCCGTCGTGTGTCGCTCACATCGGTGCCAAAACACTGATTATTCAAGCCAATTAAAATATTAAGCGCTACGATTTCGCCGTCATGATTGAGCTTTGGGGCATCGGGAAGGTGTAAAGAACCAAGAAGTCGGCTGGAATTAGTGGTCTGGCGAACGTCACGGCGCCCCTTAAATGGTGGCCCAAAACCAGGCCATGTAGCTGCCTGGTTTTGATTAGCACTATGCATTCACGTCGATGTTAATAAAATTATGAGCCTTCTCAAGATGGAAAAAGCAAGAAACATTACTGACAGCTTTTTTTAATAAAGTAGTGCATGCACCACGACATGCCATGTTTGTTTGTCCCTTGTGACGTGTTTCATCTAAGTTTTGCTCAGGTATGCATGCAGGCTCACCATTTGCTTTTTTTTTTTTTTTAGAAAACAAGGTACTCCAGACCACATTTCGTCCATACGCTCCAATCATATTGCTGCGAACCATTCAAATATTTTGTTTTTTCTACAGCCGCTGGAATTGTAGCGTAGGCATTGTACTGTAATTGTAGCGCATGGATCGGTTATGTGCTCTTTGTTCATGCTCCTTGTCGCGAGGCGCGGCTTTATCATTTCCTTTGTTGCAGAAGATGCTTCGAGACGTATCTCGAAAGGTTGCAGCCACGCGCATATGGTCAATGTTCTAGGGTATGCTAGTCACTGTTCGCGGGTTTACCGCGATCTTCCTTCGCCGCCTTTAAATCGAGCGCTGACGCATGAAACAGGCATTCTTTGTTCGACGACCAGCGAGCACGTTTGCTGCTATCGCCACCGCCGAATCGCTTAGTTCTTTTGCGGGCGCAAGTCAGCCCAATAAAGAGTTTAATAGTGCACTCCCAGATTTATTTGTCGTCATCGGTCTTGTCATCGTCACGTGACATCTGGTGGAGGTGCTGCCCTTCGTGTTCTGGTTTACCCATTCAAGCCAAGACCACGGCTCTGGACCAGCCAACAGGTAACCGAGCCAGCCGCCGACTTCAAGGGCTCAACCCGAGCATGGTCTGCTGCCGGACCCCGTTCGACCTCGGAAGGCGTCAACATTTACAATGGCCCAACCTACATTACCTGTTGTTTTCGTCCAAGCCCGTGAACACCCCCTGCTTCCAAGGATGACCAGATGATGCAGAACACTGGCTCGGCCACGTGGCAACGCAACGCCTGGAACGAAGAAACAACGCTAAGGCAAAAATACTTTGCACTCCAGGGTTCAGCGCGAATATGGTTTGAGAATCATGAGACTTATTTAAAGGATTGGGGCACATTCAAGACGGAAATTTTAAAGATTTCCACAAGTATAATGAGAAAAGAAACAGCCCAGTCCCTCCTTCAATAAAGAATTCAGCTCCCTAATGAGTCGGTCCTGGCTTACATTGAAGAGATAAAACGTCTCTTCCACCGTAGCGATCTAAACATGAACGAGGACAACAAAGTGAACCTGCTCATGCGCGGAGTGAAAGATCAACTATTTGCAGGTCTTCTAGGCCAGCCGCCAAAGACGGTGTCGGAGTTCTGCCAGAAAGCGGCAACAATTGAAAATACTTTGGACGCCAGGATGCGCCAGTAAAACCGGCAGCTCACATGATTACTGCCGGCCAATGCGACACTGCAGTTAGAAGCAGAGAGCCTGCGGGAACTCATCCGTGATGTCGTCAGTGAAAAACTGCGCCGACTCCTACCATCTCCCATGCAACCTCGAGAGGCGTCGCTCGCGGACGTCGTCCGCGAAAAAATCTAGCAGGCACTGGGCATTCCGCAAACGACGGCCACAGCTCCGACGCAAGAACCAACAGTAATTAACTATGCTGCTGCGTTAAGACGACCTGCTTTCAGGCGAGACCCTCCAAACCTCCCTCGACGCGAAAAGGCTGCTCCTGAACGTCGCCCCCTTGGCCTCGGTCCGCCAAGATTACGAAAGATCCTCCAACCCTAGGAATTGCGATGCCTGGAGGACATCAAAAAACCGCCCCAATATGCTTCCACTCTGGTGAGGCTGGACACATCCTTCGGCACTGCCCATACCGACGAATCGACCTCCGCGGATTTGCAGTCGACGCCCCACGACCCCGCCCCGGTGAACCGCAAGAAACGGAGAACGATTTGCGTAGCGGAGATTTTGTACCATCAAGCCGTCGGTTCAGGTCCCCATCGCCGTACAGGGCCTGCTTTGCGTCGCCAGGCCGCAACTACGATGGCAGTGTGCGAGGAAGGTCAGCAAGCCCCGGTAAGGGAAACTAAACTAAGAAACTAGCGAAGAAACTAAGAAACTAACTAAACTAAGAAACTAAAGTAACCTCACATTTGGAAGTGAGATTACTTCACGGCGAAAACGCGACGATACTTTTACGCCGACGCTCCTTATGAAGACGTCCATAACGATCACATGCCCACACTTCGAAGTCACACCGCCGCCCAGCGACATCACAATGGCTTGCCCCAGCCACGTCTTCGGCTCACAAAGCCGAGATCGAACACCGAAGCCAATGTGCAATACGAGGACACGAACAAGCTTCTCGAAATTGCTGTCGACGGTCGCACGGTTACCGTCTCATACCCGTTACACGGAGTGTTAACCGCGGTTACCGAACTGAACTGTGGTTATCTTAAATCACGGTTCGTCGTTGTTACATATAGCACTCCAGAGGCCTCGGTTATAGAGAGCCTTATTCGGTTATGACAGCTAACACCTCATTGGGCGGAAAAAACGAATTGACGCAACAATTCGACGGAACGAAATACCGTACGCAAATATGTGAGTTATATAGAAGATATTTGTTATAAAACTTGACTTCGCTGAAAAGTATGTTTTATGTCGCAAAATTATTGCTTGGAAAAGTTCGTAACACGGGCGCGGTAGCTGCCGACGCGCTGCCTCCGTCCACGGACACCGCCATCTTCTCGGTTAACGACGCAAACCGAGGTCGCCAAGCTCGATTCGCGATAACCGCGGTTAGTGGCGTAATCACGGTTTGGTCACGCGTTAACCACGGTTTCGCGTAACCGCGGTTAGCTCTGCCCATGTAACAAGGGCATTAGTGGACACCGGAGCCGAGTATTCAGTCATCAGAGGACCGTGTGCCTACCAGCTCAGGAAAGTAACCACTGCTTGGGATCAACCACTAATTCGCACCGCAGGTGGTAACCTCATTACTCCGTCGGGGCAATGGACTGCAAGAGTAACCGTAAATTGACGTCCTTACGCCACGAGCTTCGTGATTATACAGCAGTGTTCGCGCGGCATGGACATTCTAAATGAACATAGAGCAATCATCGACCCCCAATCCAAGCTCATCAAGCTCTCAACGGACAAAGCCATACCTTCTACGATGGCTTCGACGCAACACATCGCTCTAAACGCCCTCGACGGAGAATTGACCGCCGCTTGAACTATGTAACAAAAAAAGGATGTCTACACGCTCCCTCGCATCGATGACACCCTAGACCATCTCTGCAACGCTACGTATTTCTCTTACCTGGACTTGAACAGCGGGTGCTGGCAAACTGAGGTCGACGAAAGGAGACAGTGAGAAGACAGCGTTCATCACATCAGATGGCCTCTTCGAGTTCAAGGTAATGCCCTTCGGCCTTTGCTCCGCAGCATCCACGTTCCAACGAATAATGGACACCGTACTGGCTGGCTTGAAGGTATGCTTAGACGGCGTCGTTGTCTTCTTTTCGAATTTCGAAGTCCATCTAAAAGGCTTCGAACAGTGCTAGACGCAATCAAGTCGTCGGGGCTAACGTTTAAACCAGAGAAATGCCCCTTCTCCTATGAGGAACTGCGATTCCTAGGTCACATTGTTAGCAAGGATGGTGTTCGTCCCGGCCCGGAGAAAACAGCTGCCATCGCAGTTTCCACCGCCTGTCGGCAAGAAAGCTGTGCGTTTATTATCGACGATTTGTCACTTCGCGCATCGCCGAACCGTTGACGCAGCTTACAAAGGCGGACGTGTCATTTATGTGGGAAGCGCTGCAAATAAAAGGCTTCCACGAACTTAAGACCTGCCTAACTTCCCTCCTGTCCTAGGCCACTTTGATGAGAACCCCGAGACTGAATTACACACCGATGCGAGCAGTGTGGGCCAAGGCGCCGTTCTCGTTCAGAAGAATGCCGGAGAGGAGAAAGAAATCGCCTACGCTAGCAGGTCCCTCTCAAAAGCCGAAGCCAATTAGTCGACGACCGAGAAAGAGTGCCTCGCGATCATCTGGGCCACTTCTAAGTTCCGTCCGTACATACACGGCCGCTCGATCTCCCTTGGAGATCGAGCGGCCGTGGTACATATATACAGTCGACCATTCAAAGTGGCAAGCGATCACCACGCGCTCTTCTGGCTGGCAAATTTGAAATACCCCTCAGGCCGTCTGCCCGATGGAGCGTATACGTCTTCAAGAATTCGACGTGACTGTAGTCTATAGACAAGCGTCAGTCCGTGACGTCTGTGGAGATGCGGCGACGCTGGCGACAGCAGTGACTTTCGTGGTGTAGGCAAAAGCATGGGCCGTCTGCATTGGATGCTCGGCGCTTGCTGCGTTTTCGAGCATAATTCCCGATATTCCTGCAATGTGTGGGTGCGGTTGGTTGCGCCACAAGGCACAAAAAAGAAAATGGTACCTGTTTTCGTTTGTTTCTTGCGGTCGGATAAAGATGAGAGCAAATGACAGAGGCGTTGAGCGCAATAATTGTAGGCCCTTCGGCGACGAATTAATTGCCTTGGCAGCTAAGGTGCGTTGCACTTCTCAATTTGCTTGCAACTCTTAATTGTCGTAATTGCTTTTTGGCCACACGACGAATAGCGCAATAACTAATACCTGCAGCTCGTTCACGTTTTGGTGTACGTACTACCCCGCCATAAGAAGTTTAGACGTGATATTCCGTCCGTGTATGATCTTAATCGAACGCAGCTAGGAAATCGCGCTGTGAGTTCCATTCACCTGCGGTACTACCCGTGCATATTTTCGTACAGAAAATGACAAAAGATGCTGCGAAGGCAAATTCAGTTACCTTGAGCGGTCACTCCAGCGCGATATTGCCGAAACAGGCCAAGAGTTGTGAAGTAGCTTTTCTCTGATTTCATAATAACTGGTTCAGAGGATTTAGGGAAAGGCGCAGTATGTCACTTGTTTCTATGAACACCTGAACTAGGGTGGCTAGAACTTTTTGAGGTGTGCAAAGCGGCCGGCGAAAGCTGCCCCCAAAGCGCGCCGATGCCGCGTGGGGGCGCTGAAGACAGCGGCGCCGTCAGAGCAAGCAGCCCGGCGCATTGCTGCAGTAGCGTTGTGCACGTGGTAAGAACGCATCGCACGCGCTGCTTTTTGCGTTCTGAAATTTTTTGGTTATTTTGTTGTCGGCTCGGCTTTGAGAATGCCACCAACAGCAAAAAAAAAGAAGACACAGCGCTGGTGCTTCGTGCCTGGATGCAATTCTGGGTACAGATCTTCAACAGAAAAAGTGTCCCTCTTCCGAGCTCCAAATTCGGAAGAGTTATTCGCCAAATGGACCAACGCCATTCCCAGGGCTGATAAGCAACTGGAAGAGAATTCTGCTGTGTGCGAGAAGCATTTTGACGCAAGGTATGAACTATTTTATCCCACGGCGCGCTTTTTAGCGCTGTATATGCGCATTCTCAGATGCTTGCCTTAGTGGCCGCTGGTGCTGTCTTGATCGTCAGGTGTGATTTGTGTTCTCGTATACAGACTTCAGTTCATGCATGGTTCTCTTCGTTCTTTCCTTGATAGGTTTATTGTGCGGAACTTCAAGCACAACATAAACGGGAAGGAGGTCTTAGTGCCCCGAGCTGTTCCTGTCCTAAAAGAAGATGCGATTCCAACCATCTTTCCGAACCTACCTAAATATTTGAGCAGGACTCTGCCAAAGGAGAGAAAGCGAAGGAACGTTGGGGAAACTGCTATCCCGGCCAAAAACAGTCGCACAGATGATATTATGGAAACAGCATCGGCGGCAGAAGACGATGCAGATGTTTCGCAAGAGGCATTACACTTCTTGGCATCCCTAAGCAGTGGGCTTATGCGCCCAAGTGAGCTCTGGTCATTACAGAAATTTGAAGACCAGAATGTTGTGTCGTATCAGACAGCAAAGTTTATTAGACACGCAACTCCTCCTGTGGTGCAGAACAAGATAGTTTGTGTTCGAAATGGGAGACAATGCAGGATCTTCCATGTGCAGCGTCTTTTTGGGCGGACTTCTTCACAAGAAGACAGAGGTTGTTACATTGCAAGAAGCTCAAGACATGTTGGTATATGCTGACGCACTTCTCATGTGCAATGGAGTTGGAGAATCGAGCAAATTCCAGCCTGTTAATCTGACAGCAGTGGCAAAAGTGACCCAAAATCACGTGTACTCCGTTGCTTGCAATGGATCCTTATCTTCATCACAAGGTATGCTATGCAATTATTTCGTAGAATGTGTGTCTAGAAGGGAAAATTGGTGCCTTTACCTCAGATGAATCCGCATGAGCTGATGTGTTTGTTAAAAACGCATTTTTTTTTTATGTCCAACAGATGCCCCTACTGAAAGGTGCTCCGCATGTAGAGCATGCAGAAACACACTTATGGCTCGCCTTTTGCACCTTAAGAAAAAAGTAAAACGCCCACTGGCAAGGACGGCTCCGCTAGCCTCATTAGCTGCGAAGAGACTGAAACAGGCAGTGCGCACTTTGAAGCGGAAAGGCCAAAAAATCCAGACTCTGAAAGATAGCTTGACAGAGCTCCGAGAAAAAAACTGCAAAATCGAGAAAACTGTCTTCGAAGAAAAGGTGGGCCAAAATGCTTTAATTATACTACATTTACTCATATGCACATAATAACAAACTGTCCGTGTACTCTTAGAACAAATAAAAAAATAAATATATATATTTTTTTTTCAGCTGAAAAAGCTTCCAAAAAAGCAGCAAGCTGCTGTTCGTGCTTGTTTTGAAGCCTGCAATCGAAAGTCTCGGCGTGGATACCGTTATGACAAGGAATGGCTTCTCGAATGTATAATTCTAAGGATGAAAAGTCCACGCCTCTATGAACACCTCAGAAGCCACAAGATTTTGGTTGTTCCCACTCGTGTTTGCCTACAAAGGTACATTAAGGTATGTGGCTCGACGTGTTATACAAGTCCAAGTGGTGACATTATTGCATTTTCAGGGTTTCAGAGCTTCTTATGGATTTAATGCCAAACTTCTGGCATGTGTGAAGTCAAAAGCCCAGGATATAGACGAAATGAAAAGGCATGGTGGTCTAGTCGTTGATGAAATGCTTTCAACCCACCTTGACATGACATCGTCAAAGCACATAGAAGGTTTTGTGGACCTGGGAAAGTACACTGAGGAATGTGACAAAAGAAAAAAAGCTGACCACGGCCTGGTGGTAATGTTTCAGCCGTTTGTGGGCAAATGGACTCAAGTTATTGGTAAATGAATTTCATTATCTCACAATTTTCATAGCAGATCACATGTTCTCATTCAATGTTTTTCCTGTCTTAGGTGTGTTCGCTTCCAATGGAAATGTGAAAGCAAGGCTTCTGGCAAAAATTATTCTGGAAGCAACGATTTTGAGTGAAAAAGCTGGTCTCCGTGTCGATTATATTTGTTCTGATGGTGCCCCTTGGAATCGATCTATGTGGAACATCCTAGGTGTACGTGGGAACTTCAATGATATAAGGTGCAGAGTCGTCCACCCCTGTGACAAGGGCAGATTTCTCCATTTTATATCCGATTTCCCACATCTTGTCAAATGTGTGCGCAACATGATGAAGAAACAAGGTTTCAACACCCACAATGGACGGGTATGCTTTTCAGAAACTTTGTTTGAAATTTTGGCACATATTCATAAAAGTTTCCTCATTGTTATCATTTCTGATGCGAAATTCACCATTTTACAGGCACACTGGGAACACATTTCAACAATGTGGAAGCTGGACAGTGGCAGCGTCACCTTGAAGGTTGCACCAAAGCTTACGAGGTCCCATATATTTCCTAATGGGTTCGAGAAGATGAGGGTAGACCTTGCTTTTCAAGTCTTTAGCGCCCCAGTTAGGAATGCTTTGGCCTTCTACAAAGAGCAAATTGAGAACAGCTACCCAAACAGCGACCCGACAAAAATTTTTATTGGGCTCATAGCTGATCTGATTGAGGCCATGACATCCAGATTCCCAGCAGAAGCCTTAAGGTAGGCTCAAATTTATTGGCACATTTCTCTCAGTTGTTAACCAATAAATTTATGTGCATTCCGTAATGGTGTTTCAGACCTGGCAGCAGGAACGAGAAAACATTGGTCGAAATGCTGCACTTTCTCGACCATTGGGAGGGCCATGCTAAAGGGCTTGGATTTTTAAGCAGGAGCACGTCAGTGGGTCTGCGTGTGACCCTCAGTGCAACCAAGAGCCTACTCGACTACCTCACGGGCAAAGTCGGATATAAGTACCTCATGACCGCGCACCTCAGCCAAGATTGCCTTGAACGGTGTTTCGGGATTGTGAGACAGGCAGGTGGGGCCAATGATCACCCGACTCCGGCCCAGTTCATTGTCATCATGAGGTATTACTAATCTTGCTGTTTTTCTGCCATATTCAGTTTGTTACCTTGCATGCATCATATACACTGCATATTTAAATTGTTTACACTTGGCTTCAAAGATGAGTTACTATTCCGTGCTTACTTTCAGGTGCCTCAGTTTCTATAGTCTTGCCAGAAGTCCCAAAGGAGGCAATGTGCGTGATGGCGTGGTTGAGTCATTGTTATCTGTAGAGGAACTACTGAATGAGACCGACGGTGGAGAGCAAGAAGAAGAAAGCCGACCACTCCAATGCGATGCAGCTGAAGTGTCTGTGGACCATGCTTCCTACTCAGCTGAACGAAGTGATGCCCGCCTTATATATTATATCGCTGGCTATGTGGCAAGGAAACGTGTGTTGTCTGTCGACTGTGAGGACTGCAAGGATGCTTGCCTAATGAAGAAAGAAGACGTGCCCAGCTCCGATTTGCCCGCAGAAGCATCGATGCTGTGGGACCTTGGCGGGCTTTTGTATCCCACACACTCCCTGTACAACCTTATTATGACACTAGAGAACAAAATTACTAGCTTTTTCAGCAGAACTTGTCTCCACGCTAAGTCGGTGACTGACATGTGGAAAATGATTGGCGAAACAACAAAAATAGGCTGCCCCCAGCACTCACCTACTCTGACGAATTCTGTAGTTAAATTTTACTGCTTAACCCGGGTTCACTTCTTTTTGAAAGGGGTAAATCAAAAGGAAGATGAAAGGAAAGCCAAGAGAGTGTAGCCATGCGTGCTTTAGCGGGCTGCAGAATAAGGGAAAACTGCCACACTTCATTCTCTAGACACCTGAAGTCTTTTTGGGGTACCATCATGTACACATGCCGGCGACCGTATTTTCACATAATGATAGATTTAATAAACAAGTATTCTGTCAGAAACACGTCTTTTTCTGTTTTGCTGGGTAAGTGCACTCATCTCTCTTTTTTTTTTTTTATGCTCCACGAGCTACATTTCCTTGGAGCATTTCTTAGAAGAGGGAATTCAAAAACGTTCGATTGCTCAGATTACAAAGCATTTAAAAGAACACAATGGGGCGAAAAATTAATCTGTAGCCCTCCAGTACAATTTTGCCATTTCCTTTTGGCCTCGGCAAGAAAAACCCGACTAATTCTTTCACGATACAAACGCACTGCGCGACACAGAGTAGTCTTGCCATGTAATCATCTAAAGAGCAAAAGAAAAGCATGCAACACCTTCCGCATATGTTGAAATTTTCCTCACCGTATTAGCGCGAATTTGCATGCTCTGTTTACATCACATGAGCTTGAAATTGAAGCTCTTAAGAGGCAGATTGTTATTAGCTTCTAGTCGACATGTGGACTTCGAAGAAAACCACCGCAGGAGGCAAAGGCGGTGATAATAAACAAAAATGCCACACATTGTTGAGGAAGCCGAGATGAAAGCAAATGAATTAAAATCTGAAGGCATTAGGAGCGAATCACCCTAGCAGCGCGGGGAAGGATGGGCGTTCTAGAAAGGTGTCTGAGGATCTGTGTCAGCTACTTTTCATGCCAGCACACAAATTGAACCTTATGAGTGGTCCAGCTGCCGTTAAATTAAACCTCCGCAAATTTATGCCGAAAAAAAATTGATTCTCGCAACTGCGTGTCTGCTCTAGACAGAATGCCGTTCTGATTGGTGAATATTTCTTAACTCGGGCCTCATAATTGTTTTGTGTCGACAAACCACCGTCACCGAGCCATTTCTCACCTTCAGCGGCATTCTAAAGCCAAACCACGGTGCGCAAATCATGCAATTATGCGCAGTCCGCGCACTTGCCCCCATGCATGAGCAGCGACCGCGGATAGCCACCCTAACAGCGCCCTTAGCATCAGCGCCCCTGGCGGCATCGGTGAGCAGCGGTGCCATTTCCGGTAATGGAAACGCGCCGCGCTTTTCACACCTGAACAAGTTCTGAACTGCGTCGTAAGGGAAGGGAGGAAAGTGGGAGTGAAGGTGGAAAGGGAGAAAGAGGAGCCGTAGTGGAAGGCTACGGAGTAATTTCGGCCACCTGGGGATCTTTAACGTGCGCTGACGTCGCACAGCACACAGACGCCTCTTCGTTTCGCCTCCATCGAAAAGCAGCCACCGAGGTCGGGATCGAACCCGGGTACTCCGGTCGGCACAGTAATTTCTCTGATTTCACTTTCCCGAATATCAACGAGTGACGCACTCTTCATCAACAGTCCTAATTTGTTTTTTGTTTTTTGTTTTTTTGCTATGAGCGCAAACGCAATGTTCTCCACGATGTCCACCATCACTTGCAGCGCAATTTGCGCGATCTTCTGAGCATTTTTTTTAAATATATTGGGAAATTTTTTATTCAAATGCGCGTCATCTTATTCTGCTAGTACAGTGAGCTAAAAATATGATTTCTAGTTCAATATAGTTGCCGGTAATATTGTTCTTTAGAGTGAAGGTGCTTGCTGCAGCAAAAAACGCACCCATCACAATAGCCATATGAAAAACGCACTTCCAATCATTGATATCATCGTCCTTGCATGCGTTAACAATAGGCCCGGAAGTTGGACAGTGTTCACTATATATTAGTTTTTCTTATACAGTGCGATTTCTCGTTTTCATTTAATTTAGTGAGTCACTACAGTCCTTGCTACAGTCGCCCACCGTAGCCGCGCGCTGTTGAGGCCACGGAGAAGGCCAGGTAATTCCAGCAGTAATCGGCTAGTAAAGTGCTGAATTCTACTCTCCAGACATAGACCAAACTATTTCTACGCACAAGCGAAGCTTACGCTTCAGAATATTTGCACGCGCGAACTGGTTTCGACGACGGCGTCGCTAGGCGCATGTGTAGGCACGCTGCGTTTTTGCCTACACCCCTTGTCGCTGCCGATCGCAGCGCCACCTTTATTTACAAACATGACGCTTGCCAATAAGGGAGCGGCTAAAACTCGCCATGAATAATGCCAGTGTTGCCTGGATTTTTGCTGGACAGCCGCCCTGAATCCCTAGCAATCCCTAAGGTCGGATTGTCCCTAGTTGAGGGCACGGCGTGCCGGCGGGCCACCGCTCATCGCCCGCCACCCACCCTGCTTGGGGATGCCGCCGGTGCCGCGGCGGCGGTTTGGTGCCGTGGCTTTTGTTGTAGTAAACGAGACTGTGCCTGTTGCACGGACGGGTGCGATCGAACTGACTGGTGTGCGCGCCATGAACAACCCTGGCACATCTGCTGCGGCTTCGGTACAGAAAGGTTAGTGCCCGGTCTGTGAAAATATTTTAGTTGTGGACAAAGCATGCCAATGAAGGTGCCGCCATGTTCAAATTTTAGCTGCCAGTTTTGCGTGCAATGTTCGTGGTTATATGCTGTCCGCTTACCGTTCTTATTTGTCACATACTGCAGGGATTTGTGCCAAGGTATGCACTTGCAGCACGCGCCAATTTAGCACTGTTGAAGGCGAGCACTGCACTGTCTTATGATGCTGCTAACTGGCGCTTGATGCTTTGTCTTCTATCAACCAGATACTCACGGCACTCGTCAGTGATTAGCTGCTTAGGGCGACGAAGCTCATTTTATGCTTTTTACGTTCTTGGCCCCGATTCTCCATACGCTGTTCGTTTTGATCACATCCGGGTGAAGTACTTGCCTATGATATCGCTCGAGCATCACTAGCTTGAAACTAGTGATACATATTGAGCACCAAAAGCTCGAAACTAGCACTGAACCTTTCACAGCTAAAAGCGGCAGCTATATGGATGATATTCTGCGTACCCTTGATGAAATTTTGCCTAGTTTGCGTCGGGTACGACAAAAGGATAAGCTCTGTTGAGACAACAGAAATGATAACGTAAATACCGTTTAGACAACTCCATTGTAGCACGGAGACCACGTAGAGGTGCTTCGAAGTAATGAACTCGCTACTGAACTCCCCTTATGTGTGTGTGATTTTTTTTTTCCTGTACCTTTAGTTTCTTACACTCCTTACTAGAGCCCTGCACGGGTTGGATTTTCCAGCCCCTTTCCTGGCCCACGTTTGAAGACCATCCCGGATCCATGGTTCCAAGCCCATCGGCAATGATTAATGGCCCGGACCCGGCCTGCGCTTCCACGACAGGGCCTGTGCCAAACCTGCAAAGTAAGTCTGAACAGGCGCCTTAAAAATGTATTGCTTAACTAGCACATAACAATAAATCAAGATGAGAGACAAACCTTGCAAAATATTCTTGGTTGAGAAGGGCACAGTTAAAGCACCGACAGAAGCAAAGGCATGGTGAAGAATATTTTGACAAGACATTTTATGTAAAGCTATCTAGCACAATGTACATTTAAAAGGTGTGGATTATGGGCATTTTAACTATGACTCCTTATAAGCAATTGGCTCTTGGTGCAAGTTCTTTGCTTAATCACCTACAAAAATACTGCCCCTGGCAACTTTGCCCCAGGAACATTAGTGGGCAAGGGCAGAAAAAACCAAAATTTACATATTCATTGAAGAAATCACAGCCACATTGTCACATCTCTGTGGAGACGAAAAGCGGTAGCGTCTGTTCATTTTGCATGTATATGTTATTGGATATGTAAAGATTCCTAAAGCAATAAGCTCTTATCCTACAGCATTTATTGTAGCGTAGAGACATTCTTTGGGGGGGGGGGAGTCAGAATTTTTATGAACAGATGGCTGCCTGCCGAGCAGTCAATTGAAGGTCCTTGTCCAGGGGCTGTTATAAGGCTTCAAATGTCCAGCCGTTAGCGGTAACACAAAGGTTAGAAGCTACCCTCTTGCTCACTGATTTCTGAGAAATCCTAAGCTGATGGTGTTGAGTACTTCAGTAGGCACGTGCTTATGCAAACGGGCTGTGTCATGCATGACAGGTTACAGCACTTCATAACACCTCCATTGTAGTACAGTTCGCTATCGAGTTTTGAGCCTTTCCTTTTTAACTTTTTTCACTTGTTTCATTGAATGCAGCCTGGCATGTTCGTACTAAATTGCTTGGACAAAACACCGAGTGGCACTGATTAAACTCTGTTCATTCTCTGTCATTCTCTCTCTCTCTCTGTCATTCTCTCTCATTCTCTGTCAACATATGTACTAGTAGTGGTTTATTCATAAACCACCGGAATGATTTTAGTGCTGGAATTCTATCTCCAAAAGAAGCCATACACAGCTTTACCCAGCCTGGCCTCGTTCCGCCACTGCAAGCTGCAAGCCCAGGCCTGCATGTCAAGCCCGAGCCAGGTCTAGACCCATAAAAACGGCAATTTTCCAGCCCGGCCCAGGTTTTTGGGCTGCCCGAATTCATGCTCTGCTCCATACACTGTTGAAATTATTTGCCGAGAATAAGTTCTCAGCAGGCAGTACTTTGGTAATCTTTGTTAGGAAGAAATTACATGCCATAATTTTTTTGCCCTGGAAACTTGCTTACACGACTACCTCAAAAATATCACCCAGACGTGTCCCTTGCCTGCAGTCGCTTGCTGTACAAACAGCATTGCAATTTATTTGCTGACACTATGGCGCATGTAGTGCGAAACAAAAGCAGGTCATTATTTGCTAAAAGATGATTGTGAAAGTATGAAAAATTTCAGTCACTGCTATTTTCATGGGAAAATGTCACATGGCCTTGTATAGCCAATTAGGGCCAATTGATGAGAAATTTTTGCTCAAGATTTCTGCCAGCAGAGTAGGCACTGCTGTCATTTCTAATAGCTATTTCGTTCATTCATTTGCAGCGGCACCAACATGTTCTGTTGTCTGTGTTTTGTGCACCCATATTCTGTTCGTTGCTTTAAAACATTTCTGGGTAAGTGCAGTCGAGACCGCGAGCATAGTGTTGGGTGAATTCACCAGGCGGCATGACAAAAGGAGGCAGTGTGATGTAGAGGAATCCACTTGCGCCAAAGACAGAGACTGCAACCATGCCAGACAGGTTGCCAAGACATCGAACGAGAAGCCAGACTAGCCTATTGCCGAGAAGCTTACCAAATGCGGAATCAAGCCAAGACTGAAGCGGCAGCTACAAATGCGGCACCGGCCGATGGCTAATGCTTTTGACTTGGTTTAAAGAGAGCTGAACCTCTGCAATATTTAATATTTCATAACAAAGGCTTCAAGGATTTGCCTCAAGTGATTCCAGGTAGCCCTGCATGCACAAACCTTTGTCACGGATACACCTGCAAGAAACAAATAGTGGTGCGTAATTGCTCCAAGCGATGTTCTCTTTGTTTTCCTTTTTAACTTGATACCATAAAAAGCACCCTGTGTGGCAGCACCTGCTGACTTGGTCATGTCATGTAGCCTTGTGTTGTCACACAATCTGACGGACAGTCATTGCAGTGCTGCGTCACCTTCCTGCCACTTGCCAGATACATGCCCATAATTTTTCATGGATGCCAGATTTTCTGCAGTATGGGACCCATCACAATATTTTTTGTTGCCAGATTCCAGTAGTGCAGTGTTTCGTGACTTTTTTGTCACTTGTCCGGCAGCAAGACACATTTATTGCCGAGATATTTCGATTTGAAGTTGAAGAGGTCTGTTTTCCTTCCAAGGGATTTAGACTTGGGAAAATGATGCAAACGATGGTGTAGACATAGACTCCGTGATTCTTGATGCATAGCGAGCAGTGCAATCTAGCAGCAGCTGAAATTAAAGCTACAGTTCGCCAAAGCCGTCTATTTGTTTGCACCAGGCATAGATCTTGAGCTTGACCGCAAAGTTCTCGCAGTGAATCTTGACCTTTGCACCCACAGAGCATGCGGTGCTTTTTAGAGTTGAGGTCACTTGACTAACAGGATAGAATGTACGAGTGCCGGCGTGGCGGCAAAGTTTGTAGCTAGCGAAGCTATGGATGCGGCCACAGACATTGCCGAGCTACCATCACGAGTGACGAGTAAAGACTGCTACAGATCCGTCTTTTTTGAATAGCAGCAAGGGGTGAACAATGCATTGTGGCAGAAAGTTAAAAGAAAAAAGGGGTACACAGGGCCTGTTTTGCTCAATTTATTTAGTTTCCTTCACTATTGTATTTCTTAATATGAACCAACTGAGCTCCCTTTCACTCAATGCTTCCTTGCGTGTCTACACCTTATGTGGTGTACTCTAGCGTCGCTGCCCTGCAGATGGCAAACTGATGTGCCAGTAAGGTCTGTGCATGCACACTGGGAGAGTAGAAAATAGAGAAATAGAAATATTACGAGATAGTTTGGCAAACTCCTATGCTTATCATAGATATGAGACATCGGTGACACTATCAACAGCCAGCAAAAGCATTCAGCACACTTGGGATGCAATTGTTTAGCGGTGAGTGAAAAATGTGTGTAAAAAAATGCAATGGCACTACACAAGTAATGTAATGCGAGAGGTCTCAGCTGTTCGTGTGGCGCAATGGCTAAGACATTCAGTTAAAACTCCAAAGGACTTAGAATTAAATCCTGTTCGAGGCCGTTTTTTTTTCTTCTTTTTTTTTTGTCGCTTTTTTTTTTTTTTTTTTTCTTAAGCACCCATGCAATTTAAATCTTACTTTTTCCAGCCTTTCTTTTCTTTCCCAGCTCCACTCGGGTCTGTGCAGGTTTATTCTGCCCAGTAAGTTGTAACTTAATCCTGTGTGCATTTCATACCAGATTTTTCAATAGAGAAGCGCTTACTGGGGCATGAACTTCATCAGAGGAAAACTCTGCTGCTCCGCACTTGTAAACCAAAGCATGTATATCAAAAATGAAACCATGTGGTGATGCCAAATGCATAGCTGTGACTTCGAAGAACCAAAACATACCACAACGAAACTGACTGCCTGTGGCACTGCCAAGCGCAAATTTATTTTTGGCTTCCAATATTTAGCCTGTCTTTTTGCCATTTTTGAAACAAAAATTAACAATTCAAACATGCAACCATAATACATGTTAGGCAGCCTCCGGGATCCCTTGCATGTCATTGTGCATGCATCTGCGATTTCTGTATTTCTGCAATGCCTGCATTTCTGTTCTCTTTTTTCTACCTTATAAGAGTTTTGTTTTCAGTGAAAGTGGTGTTTTTGTGATTAGGAGCCAGTATACCATCGCTGCAAGCCTACTTTTTCTTTCAGTGTTCCTTTAGCACTACTTGCAGGTCTACTGCAGGTCTTTCGTATTGCACTCTGAACAATTTTTCACCCATGCTTTTCATTAGGATTTTCGAAGCATGATGGGTTGTAGCGAATGGATTTGATTGCACCTGAAAACTTCCAACACAAATTGAGAGCCTGTAATTTCTCTTTTTTTTTTTTTTTTGCTCACTGCGTGTTCTTTGCGAATGATGAATTTGACCACCTGCTTCACGAGGGAAGGCTCGAGGACGTTGAAGCTACTTCGATTGCCCGTCACTAGGCACAGTTATAGCAGTCTCGTAGCTCACTGGGTGCATGAGGTATTTGAGGTTACTACTCCTTATCGCCATAGACACCAGCAGGCTCAGCATATGTATCTAGGCATGCGGCTTCTTGTTGGTTGACCCCTTATCATTTATACTGCGCAGTTTGTTGCATAATGGAAGCACAAGTTGACACAGGAAATGAAACGCCATGCAGTCCTCATCGCACTGGCCGTGCGCCACAGCGACTTGGAAATTGCCAACTTTCTGAATGTTGCGAAGCCTTTCGTTAACAAAGTGCGGACAGAACTGATGTGCTGTGACGCTGTGGCGAAAAGGAAAAAGCACAGTCAGCGGTCAGACGTCGTCAGAACACCTGATTTTCTTCAGAGGCTGCAAGTCATCGTGAGTGACAACCCAGAGAAGTCAATGTGGGACATTGCAAAGGAGCTCGATGTCGTAGAGTCAGCTGCCAGGCTTGCTGTGCACGAGGACGTGAGGTACCATTTCTGTGTCATGAGGAGGCCGCAATTCTTTTCTGGTAAAGGTCGGGAGAATTGTCTGCTCTGGTCCAAGCGCTTGCTAGGCAAGCTGAAGAGCCTGGAATGCTTTTTTTTTTCTTTCAGATGAAAAGAACTTCGATCAAGACCAAAAAGCTAATTGCCGTAATGAAAGATGGCTTTACGGAAGCGCTAATGAGGTGCCGACAGCATTGCAGACAAAATTTCTGTTTGTGATGGTGTCAGCAGCCGTCGGCAACAAGGGTGATGTCATGCTGCCACACTGTTTTGCAGAAGGACTCCGCGTTAATGCTGCCGAGTACGCAGAGGTGCTTGCCACCGTTGTGAAGCCCTGGACTGATACTGTTTCGAAAGGAAAATCTTGTGTCTTTCAGCAACATTCGGCTCTCGCCCACACCGCCTGCGTCACCCACGAGTGGCTGGCCAACAACTTCCAATAACCACATCACTCCCAACTTGTGGCCTCCTAGTTGTCCAGATTTGAAATCACTGGCGTCGTTGAGAGAGAAGCCGACAAAAGGCCACATAATACAAAAAACTCTTAAGGTCGCCACTGCGAACTCAATGGGCAGTACCTCTAAGAACCACCTGATCCGTGCATGCAGCCATTTCCGAAGCCGAATTGAATTGGTTATTGCTGCAAGTGGCGCATTCATTGAGTAATGTGAAAATAAACAGTAAGAAAAATATCTCCTAAAGTTTGGTGAAAATATATATATATTTGCTGGAGATATTCTCTGCCTGAAGCCGACATTGCATCCTCAAATGCCTCGTGCACCCGGTATATTGCAAGATATGTGGCTCGAAAGTTCAGGCACAAATCAAAATGTAGTACTTATTCTGTATCTAATTTTGAGCAAATTATGTGTGCAAAAAAACAAAACAAAAAAAAAAGAATTCATCTCAAATTTTGACCACCGAGGTCTTCTTTATACGTCTGCAGAGCTTGCAAAGCTCGTAAACACGCTGGAAAATTCGATTTCTTTAAATTATTTATTTCATTTCAATAATTGAGATTAAGACAAGCAACATTCATAATTTTGCGATGTTTTTGAAAAGCCCAGATGTTCCCGAGCCTGGATATTCTGCCCATGACAGAAAAATTACTCTTCGCATAGAGAAGTTCTACGTCCAGATGAGGTTCTGTTTTTATATGAAGTCACTAAACTAAGAGCAGAGCTCTAAACCAGAGCAGATAATGCACCTGAAGGTGAGGAGATGGAAAAAATTATATTCTAGGGCTCTGTTTAATGACCCTGCCCGCGTCTTGTGTATTATTTTCAAATTTAGCAGCTTAATCATTCACGTGCTCGTAGTTCAGTGACATTTTCATATAATTCTGTAGTGTTTCTTATGTTGGTACCATATGCTTGAACTATTTATATTCACTTAAAGGGGTCATGACAGCTAAAATCTGAGCATAAACTGATTATTGCATTTCACTCCATTCACATAAATTATAAATCCTCGAAATTTGAGATTTCAGTGCAGTAGATAGTTTATAATGATTTTTTATTATTAATAGCGAAAGCAGCTTTATGGTTTGGCAACCTTGGGCGCTGACGTTACACGATATCATCCCCATGCTTTGTGCTATTCATGGTGACTGCGGCACTCTTGCATGCATGCCGTGGATTGTGGTCACTAAGAGCCTTTTTCTTTCTTCAGCAAAAATATTTCATTCGCATATTATTTTTACTTTGGCAAGCCTTCACTATAGTGTGCAACCTTAGCGATCCTTGGACTTGTTTTGGGCTTCGTCTAGAGATTGTCGAGAAGGCCAAAATAGATGTGCTCATGCTGTATTATTTAAGCATACAATCTGAAGCACATTATTCTTACGTTTTGAGAGTTAGCTTGTTTAACAACAAGCACTCCCATATATAAAAAGGCACATGTCCAACGTTTCCTTCCTGGTCTTAAATCGGTAACCAATCAGCAACACAGTTGATATGAATCGAAGTTCGGTTTACATTCGGCTTCTGTTTTGGTGAGCAGTCAAGGTCGACAAGTCTCGTTCTGAATGAGGCCAATTTGGGAAAGCGACCCACCGTTTGCCTTTGCAAGTGTGAACATCGGTCAGTCTGAGCGGTTCCTTAATCGCACACCCTTTGCAATCCTCAATCGTGAATGGGCCTTTAAACTGCACGCTGGTCACATGTTGGTTACAGTCAGTGTGCAGTAAAACATCTTCAGAACACAGCGGGCCTGTTTGTAAGCAGCACAATTTCTGCTGCCAAGAAGGGTAGAAAGGCCTTTATGACTTATTGGAGATTTAATTGACCACATGCTCTGAAGTTTCTTCAAAAAGCCGATATTTCTGCTATAAAACATTAACATTTCCGCTCCATAGCTGTTTCAGCACGTCTGTCCTGCTTTCTGCTCCATTTAGCTGCTCCAAAAAGCATATTTGCTTGCTCCAAGAGCTGCTCTAAACACCTATTTTGGCCACGCACACATGGTACTGCTTTTCACGAGCCCCTGTCCAAAAGTGCTGGAAGAAGACAATAACGATGCTATTTTGGGGCCTACTTCACGCAAATTCAGCACTCAGACTTCGACTACCTTGAAGGAAAGTCATCCTTGCCACTTAAGAGTGTTCAAACGTGGACTAGCCTCCCTTGCGCTTTATAATGGCGTTCACACCCTGACCGCCTACTTACTTGTCCCTGTGGGCCTTCTCGATGAAATCCTACAGGCCCCTCATGATGAGCCCACAGCTGGGCGTCTAAACTTTATTTTACTCTCAGTCGCATTCAGGTTAAATAATATTGGCCCATATTGGCCTCGTCTATCTGCTAATGTCACGCACTATGTCAGGAGTTGCTGCGACTGCTAACGCCACCGAACACTGCTAACAAGACTGCAGGATATACAACCAAACCAATCACTTGCGAGGCCATTCCAACAGATCGGCATGGACTTACTAGGTCATTTCCCGACATTGACATCTAGCAACAAGTGGATAATAGTAGCAACTGACTACCTGACTCGCAACGCCGAAGCAAAGGGCCAAAGGCTTCTTCAGACTAATTATCGTTGTAGAAAGCGAGAAGCACATCATATCTGTCGTGTAAAAAACCCACTTCTCGTTGTCCGTGGCATTGTCCTCCTTGCATGCATTAACAGTCAGTCGGCCTGAAAGTTAAGCCGATGTAACTAGTTTCTCGCTTTAATGTCAGCACAGTAGCCTGCCGCGCTGTTGCTGCCGGCTAGGAGCGGAGAAGCAGGTCAACTCCATTCCACCTTGTGTATGGCAGGGAGCCCGAAAATTCCAAAAGCACTGTGGAATCTACACTGCAGAAGTGCGAAAGGCTGAGCGTTGCTGGTGCATACGGTGCATCCGTTTGCTCTCATTATCATTATTAACTAAATGCACCGTTATCATTGCTAATGCCGTCATTGTCATTATCACTAATTGCAGCGTCATTGTCAGCGCTACTATCGTCGCATGTGAGACAACCGCAAGCTTGCCTTGCAGCGCCAGCTGAGCACTTCGCCATAGATGGTCCAGCGAGGTATACAAGTACATCGTACTCAAGTGCTCCAACACCAGATGGATGCTTTGAACGCGAAGGTTGGCATAGGAGTACGGAATTCCACAAGCCGGCCTGTTGGAGATATTCCAGCTTGCGTGGAGAGAGCAGATCCATAACCAGGTTTGAGAAGCAGAAATGAAGAGATGGCACAGCGAAGCACGGGCAAAGTCATCCCTGGCGGTGGACTCCAGCACAAAACACACGATCGCTAATGAGAACATCTATGACAACACACGAGACAGCGGACGGCAGCGGGTTACTCTGCGAGGCACGGTGTGGTTTTCTGCGCACAAGTGCTCCGAGTGCGACGCAGCCGATAAAACCATACAGCATGTTGTGATCGAGTGCCCGAAACTGTGGCCCTCCCCCCTACAACTGCGACATCAGCACTGATGGAGACTCTTTCGACAGCACTTGGTCTGCAGTCGATGTCACCACCCAAAGAGCACACCCTGGGTAGGGCAGTAGAGGTGACAAAGCACCGCCTTGACTGGTGGCGTAAACGAAAAGATTGTTGAAGGACTCCCCCCTTTTCCTTCCTCATTTCTTTTTTCTGGACTTTTGACCAATGCACAGCAGTTGGTATTTTGTTCTTTTTCTTCTCCTTTATTTATTGGCCTAATGAAGAACTCTGTGATCCCTCGCTACAAAGGGGAGTGGCCGCATCAGCATCACGCAGACAAGGAGAATTATGATGTGTGTTTTAACTCATCCTCATGATAGACAAGGGCCCGCCGGGGTGGCGCAGTGGTTACGGCGCTCGACTACTGTTCCCAAGAATGCGGGATCGTAACCGGGCTTCGGCGGCCGCTTTTCAATGGAGACGAAAGCAAGGCCGCCTGTGTTCTATGTGATGTCAGTGCACGTTAAAGAACCCCAGGTGGTCGAAATTTCCGGAGTGCTGCACTACGGCATCTATCATAGCCTGAGTCGGTTTGGGATGTTAAACCCCGCAAACCAAACCAAACCAAATCACTGTAGACAAGATATATGTGCAGTTCACGATCCCGGGTGTGGCACAGTTGGTTAAAGCTTAGGCTGGCGATGCGAGGGATGCAGGTTCGATTCCCGGTGGATGCAGGATTTTTACCTTTCCGATGACATTAGTTTCGGTTTCAGGTGATGTAATTTGATCGAAAGCTATATTGTGACCGAACGAACGCCGACAGTATGAGCCATTAAAGCGCAGCTGCATCACTTTTCGAGAATTCTGCGACATTCAAGAATTTGACTCTCCATAAGCTGTCGGTAATGCTTGCAAAGTGTTTGTGTGCTATCTTTAAAACTGATGAAGTAATCAACGATTACAATTCGAGCTTCTCCTCACAGCACTGAAGGACTGCGTAGAAGCTCGATGATGACATCACGGACGGTAATATTTTTTCTTTACGTTACCTTCGCCCACATCATGCTGTGCCTTTTTTGATGCCATCAAACAATATTCCTGGGCCTTCAATTTTGGTAGCCTTGTTTTTACTTCTTCCAACCAAGCCATTCTATGCGGGAAACATACTGGTGCCGTCAATGATGTCATTATGTGCCCCCCAAGCGTCGCTGTGTGGTGAGGAGAAGCTCGATAGCTGAAGCGGTTTAAATCGCTATTTGCGCCATTGTTTGAAATGCTAGCGCGAAGATATCTTGCATGCTTAACCTGAAAGCTGTAATCATTTGATTCCTTGAAACTCATCAAAATCTACAACTGGTGCAGTTTCCCTTTAAAGGCTTTCGCCTTAATACAGCGCTCGATGTCATGCTGATGCCACATGTAACGGAAAAGGACAGCCTCAGTGTCACTGCCTACCTTCAGCGTGCAGAAGCAGCCCGACTCGCCCAGTTGCGCATAAAAAGCCAGCAAGGCACCAATGCCTAACGTAACCTACAATGACAATGAAAATTACAATCCAGCAGACCGACTCTAGGTTTGGATGCTGAATCACCATCGTGGATTTAATGAAAACTATAAATTTTACGCTGCTGTTTCCGCAAATCAAGTTCACTCATCTAGATGAAATGGGCTATGGAATTGTCCCCAGATGTTACTGACAGTACCCCAGGGGTGATACATGTCCAGAAATTGTATGTTGTGTGCCTAAAGCCCTATTATAACTGATGGACACTATTTATATTTTGCTTGATGTTTATTTTTGCCTACCTTTCTATTCAATGTAGAGCATTGGGCCGATGCTTCTTTGAGGGGGAAGTCATACCGCAAAGCTTTTTTTTTTTTTTTTTTTTTTCACGCTTTACGCCACCTGGACGCAGCTTTTACTCATTTTGTTGTACAATGATGAGATTTACCTCGAATGATTGCCACAACACAACACTGCTTCTACATTGTTCTTGATCATTGTACTTGGCAGGTTAACATGTTGCCTTTAAACTGAGCACTGGGCATTCTGTTGTTCGATGACCAGTGCCTTTGTCGTGATTGGCACCTTGTTGCAACAAAATAAAAGTGAATCCAGTGTGCAGATAATGCTGTCAAACAGAGTACTGAGTTCTTTTTGGCTGATAGTAAATGATGGAATAAGAACACATGGTTGCAAAGAGCATATGTAGGCTCTTGAAGACGTTACCTGTGCTCCTTCTGCCATTAGCTTGTTAATCGGTGTGATGAACCACTAGTTTAAGAAACACTATCACCAACCAAATTATTTATTAGAACCCAACATTTCGCGACCAACTCGGTCCCTTCCTCAGGGGCGACAAGTTCGAGGCCCGCAGTAGCAGGCAGCGGCCTATGCTTAGCCGATCTGAAGAAGAATGGCTATACACGCGCCTTTATTCCAATGTGCTTTCCGCCGTCGAGCTTGCAGGACAAGAGGGTCGGTCAACACGGAAACGACGAAGCGCCCTCGCATTGTGCTCCCATACGTGGCGGGCACCAGTGAGGCGCTTGCACGCATCCTGCGCAAACACGTCTGTGTGTCGCACAAACCTACTTCAACAGTCTGCCGTTTTCTGCCGCTACCAAAAGACCGTATTCCTAGAGAAAAATAACCAGGCGTTATTTATAAAATCTCGTGCTCAGAGTGCTCTGCCTCTTATATCGGCGAAACAAAAAATCTGTCTGCGCATATTGCAGCACAAAAATGACGCCCGGCAATTGAACTCGAAAAGCAACCCCCCTCGCCGAGCACTGCGAATGCGCCGACCACAAAATCGCCTTTGGCGAGGTGAACATACTTGATGTGGTGGAGACCAACCCTTTCAAAAGACGTCACGTCTTTTTTCGGTTCATCCGGCTGACAGCTGCAGCAGTGAACAGGAATCTGGGGACGCTACCCTGGCTCTGCTACACAATTGGACTTCGCCACGTGTGCCTGCTACTGCGGGCCTCAAACTTTAGTCGCCCCTGAGGAAGGGATCGAGTTGGACCCGAAACGACGGGTTCTAATAAAAAATTTGGTTGGTGATGGTGTTTCTTAAACTTTTGTTTCAAGTACCCAACCAGGCGGAGTTACACCGAAGATGTTCTCGTTCAAGCCTTTCCAGTGACAGGCATCGTAAAGAACCAATGAGTGCGGAGGACAAGTCTATTTGCCATGTTTGAGCCTAGTCAGAGCCTCTATGAAGGCACACAAAGGACAACTTGATAACTCATTTTGGATATGTTGACATTCATCCAGCAGTAGTTATGGCTGACTGCATGGCAGTGTAGCCTAGCCTCTGAAATCTGCTTCCAAAAATTGATGTCAACATACGCAGTTTACTTGTGCAATCCGTTGGTGTTGGCAATACCTGTACTTTTTTTTTTTTTTATTTTGTATTTTCCAGTCTACAAGAGTTCTGTTTCTTGCTGTCTTTTTTTGAGACTCACTTTTGACAACTTGGAAAATCTTTCTTTTTGCAGAGTTCAAAGACTGGAAGGACCATATGGAAATCTGTGAAGTGGCTCATTTTGTTAGTGGCAGGAATGGCTCATCTGCATACCATGCAGGTTTTTGCAAATGCACATCTGTTTGTTAGCCGACTTTGAAAAATAAGAGGGCTAAGGAACCTGTTCCACATCATGTTCAAAATAGGCTGTGCTTATATGCCTAAGCTGCTTCTGACATTGCCATGGTGCTTTTGATTTTGTATACAAATGCTATCTGAATAAAAGGTGCCTACGTATCTTGTATGTTTAATGAACTCAAGCATGTGATGGCTCACATGCATCACATTGTTAATGATGGTCCCCAAGATACACAGCATTTAATTGATGCTAATTATATGGAGTTAGCTGCACGTTAACCCGGTAACCGCCAAATTAACTCCCGAAAAACATACTAACATCGGCAGGTTTAGTTGTAATGTTTTTCATACCATTCTAATTCTAAAAAGTTTCCTTCATTAGTAAAGCATGCTGTCACTTCGCCATCTTTGTTTTGTTTTTTTTACCAGTGTACGCACATCGCAAACGGGGTCAGAGTAACTGTCAGGTACAAATTCTAGATTGTCAGCGAAGCTGCTGTCTGAACTACTTTACGAAAGAGCTCTTTTTTGTTGAGGCATCACCGCCACCGGCACTCTTTGTGTGTGGCACTATCATAAAATGACTTTTGTCATGCCAAAAATGTGTGCTAAAGACTGAAATGCACATTTTTTTTCCATGGATAACTATTGCTCTGTAGAGTTGAAAATGCAATCAATGTATTTACCAAATCTATTCCTTTTTCATTGGCAGTGCAAGCAATGTAAGAGCAGGTTGGACAAGTGCCTTTTGTCACTGGCAATACTGGCACAATTGCCAATGACAAATGAAGCTCTGAGATAAAGGACTAAGCCAGCATATGGTTTTGTGGATGCGGAAAGTTATGTGTAGTTAGTCAAGTTTGTACACAGTCGTCTGAAAGATTCTCAACATTTTTACAATGATTATTGCAGACCTGCAATGAGACACTAGAATATTCACTTTTACATAGAAAAGTGATGCTGCTTCAATAGAGGCAATATGCGAAAATGCCCGTATGATATGCAGCAGTATTAGTAGTGCACAATAAAGGTTCCCAAGAGGCTAAAATTGTGGCCCTCCTACAGCCTGGAAATAAAACCCCATATACTTTGCTGATATGCACAGAAATACTGCCTTTTGATAACTAGACATACGCTGCACCTACCTCCACCATCTGTGCTTGCCTTGGATTGCAATGCCTTATGTAACGTGCACAAAGGGATTGTACATTATTTTGCAATTAATTTCGCATATACATTTTGGTGAACTGTCTGCAGCCACAGGGCCTGCTTTTGAGCTGCACAGATTTTCTCCTTATGGAAGTTTACAGTTGACAAGTGTTCTGTTCGGTTTATGGGGTTTAATGTCTATAGGCTATGAGGGATGCTGTAGCGGACAGCTCCAGAAAATTCTGACCACCTGGGTGTTTTATGTGCACTGACATCGCAAAGTACAAAGCCGCCTTGCATTTCGCCTCCATCAGCTGCCACCGCAGCTGAGAGTAAACCTGTATCCTTGGGATCGGCAATCAAGCTCTCTTATCACTGAGCCACCACAGCAGGGTACAAGTGAACATGGCTGAAAACAGATCTACGGCATGAAAAGTTTTCCCAGCTGGTGTACCTGTAGGCAGGTGCAGAAACATTTTTCAGGTGCAGAAACATTTTCTAGAAGATTTTGCCTGGCAAACAAGCAACATTTGTGCACAACCTGCGCTGTGTGCAAGGAGGCTGCAGTGACAAAGCCTCAAGCTTACTCAAGCTGTTGCTTCAAGCTTACTCAAGCTGTTGGGCTGTTCCTAATTCGTTAGCATTGTGCAAATTACTGCAGTGCAAGCTTGCCAGCAGGCTAATGTGCATCATTTTAACCCGCAACCAAGCTTGAACAAAACTAGCCAGGGTTCTTCAATAAATTTGCATTTCGGAAACACCCTGGAGCCTGAAAGTTGCAAGGAATGGCGATTTGTAAATGGCTTTTTTCAGCTGCACAGTGCCTTCAATAAGCTCAAGCTTATGACACTATTTGGCAGTAAAGTCTTCTACTGGCCTGATTGGTGCACTACCCACAAAAAAGCATTGGCACTCGTGCTGAGCAGGTCTAGAACAGCAGATGTTAAATGGTTCACAGGGCAGAGCACAAGCTGCTTTATTCTAGGTGTAGGAAATTACCAACATTACAAAATAGAGAGAGGGTACGTACACAGGACAGGAAAGGAAATGGCTGACTAAATATTCTCAGCCTGTGGAGTCATCTGTCTGTTGGGTTAAACGCTATGCAACCACTAGATAATTCCATTCTTAAAAGCTTGGGCTCGCCTCATGACAATGGCATTAATATTTTTCCATTTTGCTGCATTAAATAGCCGTATTGCTGACACAAGCTGCAAGTCTGCGAAGTGTTCACTAGACAAACTGCTTTCAAGCAATGTAAACCGTGAACGCCACTACTACCGTTCCACTAGCACAAGCAGCAAGCATCGGTGCCGGAGAGCTTCTAGCAAAGAACACTCAGAAGCATAAAAGTTGCACAAAAAAGTGCCTCGGTAGTAGTTAAACCGCTTGCGTTTTTCATTCCATAAGGTAAATGAAAATGCGGTGCCGTTTCGAATGTCATCAACAGAGCGAGGGGTGCAGACAAGAGTAGTAGCCAAAGGAGAAATCTTGCCTACCGTGGTGGCATTCTATGCCATCAAGAGCAGTTCCCTCGAATACCGCGCGATGGGCCCTACGTAGCCACAGTGCTCATCAATGTGCTGGGCGAGGAAAAAAGGTTAATAAATTATATTAAAAGCGATGGAATTCGGGCAAAAACAGCGGTAAGAGTTTGGACAGCCAGAGAAAAGCCTACATTCTTTGTCCTGATTCAACCTCCTTAGTCCCGGCGTCACCCATTCCTTGGCACATAGGTGCACACTTCTGAACCTAAGCACAAAGATGTAACTTTCATAAAGCACAAAACAACCGGCGCAACAAAACGCAACATCTCGTATAGCGGGAACAATCGCGCCGTCGCGAGGACGTGCGGCGGCCCTTTGACGTCTTATGTCCTTACCTGCAAGAAAAAGCAGCACCTTGGATGCGGGACGTGTTATTTATTAGCGAGGACCGTGAAACTTTGCTATGGGTAAACATTCAGGACGAGAAATCTTCAAAAAAAGACGGTCACTTATGCATCTCAGCGCAAAACATGGAGGCAGCCATCTTGAATGTTTTATTTTTTTTTTCTCTTTTTGGTGTACATACACAACAGATGGCGCGAGACGCTACAAAAACGATAATGATGATAATGGCCGCGAATTTTGAAAATTTAATTTGCGCAGAAGGGTGGCGTTTTTCGTTTAAATCAGGCGCAAAGTCGACGAGTTTATAGGCAGACGCCAGGCATGAAAGGGAGATTCAGTTTGGCTACGAAAAAAAATTTACGCCATACATAGCATAAAAACAAATCCCACTAATAGTCATTTTCGACTTCAATTACACTCGGAGACAACTTATGGCAGTGTGGCCAAGGCTAGGCAGAAAAGGTAAGATAGGCCACTGTTCCCTAGCCTTGGAAAATGAGCCAACTCACCCCTAGTGACCTTACACATTCTCTTAAATTTATCCCTTAGTGGCCTGTCCTCTTTCCTTTCCTGTCTGGCCTTAGCCACAGTGAGAAAAAAAAAAATTGGGGGGGGGGGGGGGGGGGGGGGGGTATCCCTCAGTATATACATAAAATATGCTGACAATGAAACTGATCGGGCAGCGCCTAGCTTGTCCGTGCGACCCTCCATAGCAGTTGCAGATCCTGTATGGCCCGAGAACTTGTATTCCGTCCAAAAAGCAAGGAAAGGCACAAGCTTTCTAAACTGGTTTATTTTATTTCATACATACTGCTAGCCTCTTTTTGGAGGCTGTTGCAGGTTTGGGGCATAATATAGAAACAGCAAATGACAGGAATACTGGCAATCCACACTTGTCTAATTTATATATAATTCTATATGGCAGTGTGGAACAAGAAATGGAAAAGAAGGATATGATACAATACAATCACGCTGAAGACATGTTTCACTATATTTGTACAGAGGTCAGGCTACACATATATAGGGTACTCAAGGAACAATTGCCAGCCGTGAACTGAACCCATCTAGTGATGAGCAATTAACCACTTCATCGGCTAAGCCATTCCATTCACGGACCGCCAGGGGAAAGAAGGAGAACATGAACATATCACCAGTGTGCTCGATACTCGACTAAATGCTTGAAATGACGCATTCTTTCGTTTCTATGTGCTGACAGTTTAATAAACTTGGGAGCTGTATGCAATCAAGAACATCCACACTGTGCGTGCTGCATAGCAAAAAGCCTTCGGATACTTGCCGTTGACTCAAACTATAATTGGAGTCTCTATAAAAGTCTTGAACATGAACTGCAGTACTTTATGTTGCTTTTCACCTCATCTTGGTTTGCAACTTCAGGTTTAGGTTCATTGCACAGGCAAGTTCTGAGTGTAACTATAGGCAGGGGTGTTGGAAGAGGAGGAAAGGCAGGGAGGTTAACCGAAGAAGAAACCGGTTTGCTACTCTGCACTGGGGGAAGGGGGTAAGTGGATATAAAAGTGATGTGTAAAAGAAAGTTACAGAAATATGAAGTCAGCACTGTCACATCACAGCCATATCACGTCGCATCACAGCAAAATCACAGTCTACCGATCAGGCCCGTGGTTTTCATGAAGCAGAGCAGTGCCTGGGAGGTCTTCACCGCAGACGATCGCCGTAGCCAATGGCATATATTCTTGATTTCTGTCAGCGGGTGTCCATATAGACACTCTAGTGCAGGGCAGAGAAACTGTCTTTCCACATTGTATGTGGTCCACTCGCAAAGAATGTGGCCTATAGTCTCATCAGACCCACAGGTTGCACATGCAGGGCTATTAGCCATACCTATCACAAACGAGAGCAAAGTAGAGTTCTGGGCTAGTTGGTAATACATGATAAGTGGGAGGCTTAGCGCGGAACAGACAAGGACAGGAGAGGCACACAGGACGAGCGCTAACTTACAACTGAAAATTGGAAGGGAAAAAGTACGAACTCGAGGAAACAATATGTGCGCATGCTCTATAAAGCCCTGAATTTGCATGACTGGGAAGATAATTCAAGATAATCTAGGGCCACCCAAAGGCAGATAAAACAGAATAGAGACGAAATACCGGAAGCATACAAAAACTTACACAGCATTTAAAAACGATGCTTCCTTTTTCAACAGAACAACCGACGTTTCACTTACGCACTTATCGGTTCCTAGTCTATGGATGAATGAATTGTTTCCTCGAGTTCGTACTTTTTCCCTTCCAATTTTCAGTTGTAAGTTAGCGCTCGTCCTGTGTGCCTCTCCTGTCCTTGTCTGTTGCACGCTAAGCCTCCCACTTATCATTATCACTATCACAAATGAATGAGAATTTGTGAATGCTACACAAACCCACAGGCAGCACAGCAAAGTTGCTTCACGTCGGGGTAGGCCGTGTAGAATCCGGAGCTTCAGGTCAGGAGCAGGGCTGCCGAGAGGCCTGTTCTGCTTATGATATAATGACAGCACCACATTTAAGCTGCAGTGAATATGGTTTGTTAAGAATGTTGCAATAAGCGGGTACCGCACGGTTGCTGATTTATCTATACATGGGAGAGCGTCCCCCTTATGTGATACAGGGAAAGAAATAACCACATAGCGATCAAAAGGATGGAGGAAGGAAAGACTGATGACAGCATGCTTTCTTGCCACTGAAAAACTGTGGAATAAAAGAAATCAGGCTAGTGCCAAGAGACGGTTGGTTGGTAACTGGTTTATGGGGTTTAATGCCCCAAGCATCTCGAGTCGTATGACATCAAGAGAAGTGGTTATGGAAAAACCAAGCACATATAACAGTAGGACAAAAAAAAAAAAAAAAAGACATAACAGAACTTGCCTAGACATAACAGATAAACAAATAAACAGACAAGTGTAGCAGTATAAGACCAAAGCATTGTGCCTTACAACATATTTACAAATTTGCTTCCATGTGCATGCAGAACTTGTTATAGCCTTTTCAAGATCATGGAATCAAGCATGTTGCATGCAAGGGCAAAAGTGGCTGTAAGCGTGGGAAGAAGGTGACACAAGCCGCTGACAAGGAGAAAGCTTTGAAACAGTTCACAGGAATAGGGAACGTAAGGCACAATGAGCAGGTACAGGTCTGGACAGTATCAAGGAAGTGACAGTGGCTGCGCACGATTGCGTCGCATGAATGTGAAATGTGTAGCCTCTCAAATGACATCAATGTATCCATATGCATTTGCATTTTAGCGTGCAGTTGCTGTTTGTTTGCTTTTCTTTTTTTAGCGAAGTGGGGGCTTGACTATGGCAGGCCTGAATTGTTTGAGATCAAGTTAAATATTTATTTAAAGCTTTCCTGAGGCCTAAAACTCCATTTGTGTTGTATCTGTGGAAATACGATTTCCCATCATCATTCTGTTGTTCTGTATACTGATGTCCATTTAAAGCAAGAATAACATCAGGAGAATGTGGCTGCTAATATTTAATTTCGCAACAGATGCTTAAGCTAGGGCAGCGCAAAATGCTGAAGCCAGTCTAGTGCTCAATAATACTGGGTGAGGTTAGAGCACTGAAGGATACTGGTTTATATGTACGGCACTCACACGCCATGCACGACTATCCTACGAGGGTGTGAAGGAGCAAGCAGTCGGAGGTTGCAAGCCCAAGCCATGGATGACAACAAGGACCAGTGAGCGGATGTCTATACCATGAGGAAATGCTAATTTAAGCATCTAGATCATCATCATCATCCTCAGCCTGACTATACCCACTGCAGGGCGAAGGCCTCTCCCATATTCCTCCAATTAACCCGGTCCTGTGCGAGCTGCATCCACTTGACCCCTGCAAACTTCTTAGTCTCATCCACCCACCTAATTTTCTGCCGCCCCCTGCTACGCTTTCCTCCCCTTGGAATCCAGTTTGTTGCCCTAAGCGACCATCACTTATCCTTTCCTCGCGCTACATGTCTTGCCCATGCCCATTTCTTCTTCTTGATTTCCATTAGAATGTCAGTGACTTGAGTTACTTCTCTGACCCACTCTGCACGCTTCCTATCTCTTAACGTTATCTCTACCATTTTTCTTTCCATAGCCCTCTGCGTTGTCCTCAACTTTAGTAGAACCCTCTTTGTTAGCTTCCACGTTTCAGTCCCATAGGTAAGTACAGGTAAGATGCAACTGTTGTATGCTTTCCTCTTGAGCGATACCGATAAACTGCTAGTCATAATCTGGGAGTACTTGCCAAATGTGCTCCATCCCAGTCTTATTCTCCTTGTTATTTCCCTTTCATGGTCAGGATCTGCTGTAACTACCTGTCCTAAATAGATATATATTCGCTTACTACTTCCAGTGCTTCGCTACTTAACGTAAACTGTTTTTCCTTCCCTAGGCTATTAAACATTACCTTAGTCTTTTGCATATTGATTTTCAAGCCTACTTTTTTACTTTTCCTGTCTAGGTCATCATTATTTGCAATTCATCCCCTGAGTTACTTAGCAAGGCAATGTCATCAGCAAATCGCAGATTACTGAGGTATTCTCCATCTACTCTTATCCCTAACTGCTCTCATTCTAGATGTCTTCTTTCTTAGATTCTAGCATCTAGATGTCGCTACATAAATTGTTCGTGGTTTTTTGTGCACCTATTTCTGCTTACAGCTTTTTCTTTGCTTGTAATGTAAATTATTTGTGTTTATTTGATTAATCCCCCCCTCCCCCCCTATGCAATGCCCGCAAAGGCCCTTAGGGTATTTGAAATAAATAAATAAATAAAAAACAATATATGGGTGTGTAGTGCTAACAGTAAGTGCTGGAGTAGCTCGGTGCAGTAAGCAGCCAACAAGTGTGGCAGTTACGAGACGAGACGTAGTGTTGGGTTGAGTGCTGGGGTATTGTAGCGTATAAGTGTGTATTGCAACCCAGATTCAATTTCAGTTTGGTGGAATGACTATACAGGTAATTCATTGGGTATAGGGTGTGGCATGTCCAGACAATACCAACGACAATGGCAACAATGTGGCCTCACAGATTGACACTCATATGTTTTAATTGTAGCTATAAATGTTTTTCAGTCACTTAACAAATTGCTATCCATAGCAGAAACAATACTCATGCACTGAAAAATAAAATGAAAATACTGAATATAATGCACATATATATACCTTGGTACATGTACTGTACATGTAGGGAGCCAAGGATGCGAAAGTTGTCCAGAATAAACGAGCGGCTGCGTCTCCAAGACTGCTGACAGTAAAAACAAAAAATGGCATATACACATGTAAACACTGAAATGAAGTGAGTGCTTTACCAAGCAGCATTGCATATGAGATATCAGCCAACGTTTATAGTTTACTAACACGTATACAGTAACAAGGCAGCTGCAAGTGACCTGAAGGAAGTTAAGCAAGCTACCTTCCTGGCCGCATTTTGGCAGCTCGCTGCATTCGTTACTCTGGGCCTCAAGCGAACTACTGTATATTGTGTCATAGTGTATACATATATATTTTTTATTTTTACCTACCCTGCCCTTTCTCCCTCTCGTTCACCTCTTTGATTTCCTCTACCCCTTCCTCACTATCCCTTCAATTCCACCGCCCCTGTTCAGGTGCTTCAGATATCAGATACCGGGGCTGGCAAACATCTTTTCTTTCCTTTTGTATATGTAATAAAATAACCACTAAAACAACAAATGCTGGTAATGCTAATCATCTTAAATTAGAATCAGATAAGCAGATAAGCAGCAAGCTGACACAGTATAGTGCCTACGTTGTCGTGTTGCGCTGTCGCAAGCTCCTGATAGAAAAAAAAAAATGTATTTGCGCAAAGCTTTGTTGGAAACAATTTAATTCCTTCCAAAGTCATTTTTGCTATACTGTTTATATATCCATACATGTTCTGATAAAACACACGAGTTTTGCACCGTCTTCAGATTGCTTTCCAAAGCTAGAAGGTGGCATCCATGCCACAGAGATATAAGTAATTGACAAACTGCACGCTAATTTCAAAAACAATTAAGTACCAGGTTGCTGTTTAGCTTAATGCACTGCTAAATGACACCTCTCGCATTGATTTCGCGGACAAAAATGGACACGACACCCACCTACCGCTGCACTCAGCGCACTATGTCAAAAAACAACAGCAATGACAATGGCTTACGTGAGAAGCGACGGCCGATGTCAGATCGTTGACGCAGACATCGCAAATTTGCTCGGCACCCATGAATCGAACGTCCGACTTTTGCAGTTGAATGGTTTAATGTTAAGGGTGCGTTGCACTACCTCCCCTGCAGCAACACCACGGCAATAAACTGAGAGACTTTACAAACACTGCCCGAATGCGCCGACGACGGCGTCGTCCAGAGCTCGTTAATCCAAAAGCTTTGGACGCCGTCGGCGACAACGAGGAAAGAGCCGAAAAGCCCGCCAGCCCGCCACGAATCTGGGGACAAATTCAGACTCAACTAGGCACATAATAGTCAGCATTTAGGTACTTTGTAAAAACATGGCGTTCAATGCGCTTCGGGAAATCTAGGGACAAAATTTCAGCCGAAAAAACCCTATTCATGGCGGGTTTTAGTCTCGCCCGCCAATAAGGCCTCATTCTCACAGCAAGCAACGGACTCCGCCCCATGAAAGACGGACCAGTGAGCGCGTTCGCTTCTCACGTGACTCTACGTCATGGCTTGCGTGTCGCGACCGAGCTAGAGCACTATAACCGAGCGAGCGCCGGCGGAGCCGCGCGGCCATCGCCGGCTCGCATGCTGACGAGAGAGAAAAATAAAAGGCGTGGGTTGGGGGCGCTCCTGTCTGGTGCGCCGCGAAGCGCGCGCTGACAAGGGCAGTGGTGGAACTGGCAACTGGCTTCTTGTAGCAGCTTTTGTAGCAGAAATCGCCGTTTGTAGCAGAAATTTCAAGTTCTGTATCAAGAAAAATGACATTTTGTAGCAAATATTTGAGCTTTTGAAGCAGAAAAAAAAAAAAACATTTGGTAGCAAAATTTCAAATCTCGAGACGCTTAAAGGTGCAGTGGTAAGACGCCCGACTACTGTCCGGAATACCCGGGTTCGAACCCGACCTCGGCGGCTGCGTTTCGATGGAGGCGAAACGAAGAGGCGTCCGTGTGCTGTGCGATGTCGGCGCACATTAAAGATCCCCAGGTGGTCGAAATTACTCCGTAGCCCTCCACTACAGCTCCTATCTCTTTCCACTTTAACTCCCACCTTCCTTCCTTCCCTTACGCGCGGTTCAGGTGTCCACAGACACAAGTGTGACAGATACTGCGCCTTTCTCTTCCTGTGAACCAATTACATACCGAGACGCTTAAAGAAGGCTTGTTCTATTTCTGGAACCCAATTGTCCAGATGTTTATAACGACCATAGCCATGCAAAAACAAGCTTCAAGCTCAAATGCCGAGTAAAATGCTGTTATTTCCTTAAAAAAGCCCCAAATTAAGCAAACAGGGGGCTTTGCTAAAAACAAAGCCGTTTTTGTTCACAGAGAAGGCATAACGAGATATGCAACTGCACTGTAAACACCTTAGCCTTGGAAAGAAGGTTGCTAGCTGTCTGAGTATAAAAACTGTAGAAATTCATAACTGCCGCTTCTTAAAACTGCAACTTTAGGGCACTATTTCTTCTCTTTGCCTAGATGACTCCAGCTTGGACAGTGCCACTGCGAGCATTTCCTGTCCATTCTTCAGAAGGGCTTGTCCACTCTCGTCTGCAAAATGTTTCGACTTGACGCCTTTTGAGAAAAGCAGCTCAGCATTGGTGATCATATTCCTGGCCAGCATGTTCTCTAACTTTCTGTATACCTTTTCCTGATTCTGCCCTCATTTCTGGGTGTCCTTACCTTGTACATCAGGGTAACGTTGAAGAGCCTTTTTCCTTCAAGACCCGTGCCGATTGGAGGGAAAGGGGGAAGAATATTTTTCCAGGTCCTGGGTGGAGATTTTTTTCTTCGCCTCGCGAGAGGGGAAACAAAAAAATCTCTCCTCCATCGCGCCTTTTGGCTCTCCCCTCGAGGGGGGAGTCAAAAAGCGCGATGCGCTGGGATGTAGAGTGAGCGCCGATTGCTTGCATTCGCAATATTAGCTTACGTTTTTTTTTTTCGGTGGTTTGGCGATTTCGCTGACTTCCATGTATAATGTTACATAAGTGCGTATTTATGCTGAACTTCTATTCGCCGCGAGATCGACCTAGAGGTGGCGCCACTGTCGCTCCGATAGTGTGGATCGGCAGCCGGCGGCGCTCGCAGAAACGCACGCGGCGTATGTCTGCTTCCGAGTTTACGGCGGGTTTGTTGGCGATGAAAACGTGTCTTATGCAATGCATTAGCGATTTACTGTTTAGAGTGTTCCAATATTGCAGAACCCCTTCATGGATCACTGTCTTGTCGTGGCGCAGGGGCTTGCGAAACTCGATGAAGTCGTGAGCTCTGCTGTGTAAGGCCACCCAAGAGAGTTCTGACAAAATGTGATTCACTGGAGAAGGTAATGGCAACCCACTCCAGTATTTCCTGCCAAGAAAACCCTATGGCCAGTCACAATACCATTAATGATATGGCGCCGGAAGATGAGCCCCCCAGGTTGGAAGGCGTCCCACATGTTACTGGGGATGAACAAAAAGCGATTCCTAGTAGCTCCAGGACGAATGAAGCGGCTGGGCTAAAGCCAAAAGGACGCTCAGTTGTGGATGTGTCGAGAAGCGACCGGAAAGTCCGATTTTGCAAGGAGATATATCACATAGCAACATGGAATGTAAGATCTATGACGCAAGGTAAACTGGATGTCGTCAAGCGAGAAATGGACAGATTGAACATTGATATCTTAGGTATCAGCGAGCTCAAGTGGACCGGAATGGGAGAATTTAACTCCGGCGACCATTATGTCTTTTATTGTGGGCACGAATCCAAGAGAAGGAATGGGGTCGCCCTCATAGTAAACAGGAGAATGGGCAAAGCAGTGCTAGGGTACAACCCCAAAAACGACCGAATGATTTCACTTCGGATCCAAGGTCATCCTTTCAACATAACAGTTATCCAAGTCTATGCACCGACCACTACTGCTGAAGAAGCACCCCATCATCAGACGTCGTTTTTCTCACAAGAGACTGGAATGCTAAGGTCGGGAGTGAAGAAATATCCGGAATTATAGGCAAGTTCGGTCTTGGCGAGCCAAATGAAGCTGGGCAAAGGCTAGTAGAGTTTTGTCAAGAAAACAACCTGACCATAGCGAATACTCATTTTCAACAGCACAAAAGGTGCCTGTACACATGGACTTCACCGGACGGTCTGTATAGTAATCAGATCGATTATATTCTTTGCCGGCAGAGATGGAGAAGCGCTATACAAGCAGTAAAAACAAGGTCTGGGGCCGATTGTGGCACCGATCGTCAGCTTCTTGTTGCCAAAATTAAGCTTCGATTGAGGAAAACGCAGAAAACTAGAAGGCCTTTCAGGTATGATCTGGATCAAATTCCATTAGAATATGCTGTGGAAGTGAGGAATCGATTTCAAGAATTAGATCTAGAAGACAGAGAGCCCGAAGAGATGTGGACTGATGTTCGTGATATAATACAAGAAGTTGCTACTAAGGTAGTTCCAAAGCAAAAGAAATGCAAGAAAGCAAACTGGTTATCTGAAGAGGCTTTGCAAATAGCTCAGGAAAGGAGGATGGCAAAATTTATGGGGGAAAGAGAAAGATACAAGGTTCTCAATGCGGATTTTCAGAAAATAGCAAGGAGAGATAAGAATGCCTTCCTGAACATATACAGTGCCAAGCAGTTGAGGACAACAGCCAATTAAGGAACACAAGAGCTCTGTATAAGACAATCAAAGATATCAAAGGAAGCTTCTGTGCTAAGCTGGGCGTGATAAAGGACAAACGAGGCAAGGACCTCACTGAAGCCTCAGAGATAAAGAAGAGGTGGCAGGAGTACACAGAACTGTACAAGAAGGACCCGAATGTGCAAACCCAACATAAGACGGTTGTGATTACTGATCTCGAGCAGGGCATCCTGAAGAGTGAAGTTGAATGGGCCTAGCCAGCCTTGCTAAGTACAAAGCTAGCGGAATTGATGGCATTCCAGCTGAGTTGCTTCAAAACCTCAACCATGACGCTGTTAACATTCTGCATACATTATGTCAGAAGATTTGGACAACCCTGCAGTGGCCACAGGATTGGAGGAGGTCAGTTTACATCCCCATTCCAAAGAAAGGTAGTGCCAAAGATTGTTCCAACTACCGCACGATCGCGCTTATTTCGCGTGCTAGCAAGGTGATGTTGAAAATCCTCCAAGGTAGGCTGCAGCAATATGTGGATCAAGAGCTTCCGGACGTGCAAGCTGGGTTTTGTAAGGGCAGAGGAACTAGAGACCAAATTGCCAACCTTCGCTGGATCATGGAAAAAGCAAGAGTTCCAGAAAACCATCTACTTCTGCTTTATTGATTATGCGAAAGCGTTTGAATGCGTAGATCACAACAGATTGTGGCAAGCTCTCCAAGAAATGGGAGTTCCAATTCACCTCATCTGTCTCCTCAGGAACCTGCATGAAGGACAAGACGCCACAGTCAGAATTGGGCATGGTCTTACTGATTGGTTTCCGATTAAGAAAGGAGTGAGGCGAGGCTGCATATTGTCGCCCTGCCTATTTAACCTATATGCAGAGTGCATAATGAGGAAGGCCGGTCTGGACGAGTCTTCAGCTGGAGTGAAGATTGCTGGAAAACGTATCAACAACCTTAGATATGCGGATGATACCACTTTAATGGCAGAAAGTGAAGTGGAACTCAAGAGACTTCTGATGCGCGTACAAGAAGAGAGTGAGAAGTTTGGGCTTAAACTGAACATTAAAAAGACAAAGATCATGGCGTCTTGCCCTATCAAGTCCTGGAGCATCAATGGACAAGAAGTGGAAGCTGTGACAGATTTTGATTTTCTCTTCTTGGGCTCCAAGATTACCTCGGAAGGAGACTGTAGCCATGAAATTAGGAGACGCCTGCTTCTGGGAAAGAGAGCAATGGTTAGCCTTGACCGCCTAGTAAAGAGCAGAGACATTAGTCTGCCAACCAAGATCCGTATAACTCGTGCTATGGTCTTTCCAGTTGTGATGTATGAATGCGAGAGTTGGACTGTGAAAAAGGCTGACCGCCGAAGAATTGTGGTGCTGGCGAAGACTCTTGAGAGTTCCTTGGACTGCCAGAAGATCAAATCAGTCGATATTGTCGACCATAAACCCTGACTGCTCATTGCAGGGTCAAATTCTAAAGTTAAAGCTTAGCTACTTTGGTCATCTGATGAGAAGAGAGGAGTCGCTGGAGAAAGATTTGATGCTGGGAAAGGTTGAGGGTCGCCGGAGAAGGGGTAGGCAGCGAACGCGATGGTTAGATGGCATCCTCGAGGCACTGCAGATGAAGTTATGTGATGTTAGGAAGATAGTGAGAGACCGGAAAGCGTGGCGTGACATGGTCCATAGGGTCACGAAGAGTCGGACACGACTGAATGACTGAACTGAATATTGCAGAAAGCATAAAAAAAATCCGTAGATTTCGCCAATGCAGTAAACAAAAAAAAAAAAGATGCGCGGATTTTAGGAAAAGAAGACACGCAACCACCCATCATTTAGATTTACTGACATCGCTTTGCAAGCTTTTTGCGTTGTACGGCGCTCACAGGCCTGATACTTGGGTCTGTGCATGACATATCTTATCGCCTTTTCAACAGCGTGCGCGTGTCTCATACGAGTAAGACAGGCAAATTTAGGGTCAAGCCCAGGGAGATCAAGGTTAGTGCTCCGACTTGCGGTACTTTTGAATGAATCGAGGCAGTCTGGTTTATTATATCGCACTTGACTCGAGGATTAAGAAGGTTAAATGCAGCACTGGCCGCGTGCTGCCCAGCGGCTTGCCGTGGACTGAGTGGACATCAACTCTGTCTAGACAACCAGGCACTAGTATTCCCCAAAAATGAGATAACGCCGACACTGTACAGAAAACCTCGCTGCTCAAGAAAGCCGACTGCTCACGTGTAGAGCGGTGAGTGGACTAAGTTTGCCGAGCTCACAACAAGGCGGATGCTTCTTGCCGGAAATAATCTGGTGTTGCACTGTGAAATGACTCTAAATGATTTCGAGAAACTGAGAGAAGTATAAGCAATTTCTGATATGTGTGATGTTTATAAACGGTAAATTAGCTGTGTAATTTCACTATGTGACAGAACTTTCACACACTTCACAAAATTTAGGACTATCAGCGAATAATTTTCAGTAACGTTAAAATGCAAGCTACGAATCAGTAACTGCGAAGACATCGTAAAAACTGCGGTCTCTGTCATGTTCTGGCAAGAAATTTTGAAGGATGATCTCTTTATCATTGTAATTATTGTTGATTAGTGACTTGGGGCGGTTCTGTCCTTTACTTCTAAAACAGGTGCCGAATATAAAACTCCTGAAAAAAATGGAGTTCATATCTTATCATGAGACTATAATTATGTATTTATTCCCTAACTAAACACCGATGGTTAAGCCTGTATGAAGCTATTTTACTCCCCTTGTCGGAAACAGCCAGTTTGCCCGAAAGACAGCACAGACGAAAAGGGGTTCTAATAATTCTAATGAGCTACCAGTGTACATTGACCTATGTGTATTATGTAATTTAGTGTAACAGGTGCTGCGAAGATGTTTCTCAAACGTTCGAGCATTTCTCTGAAGCGAAAAGTATCATTACCACTGTTACGGATGTGCAGAATTCTTCAACGAAAAAAAAAAATAATGAAATGCATATATGAGTTTAACGTGCGACATTGGCTATATTACGAATGATGTAGGGGCGGGCCTCGGGGTCGTTGACCACGTCACTTGTTTAACGTGCAGTCAAATTCCACAGCCCAGGAGCGCCTTTCAAAACGGCCGGGACCGATCCCTTCGTTCTCGGAACCAGCAGTCGAGCGCCCTACCACTGAGACACCGCGACAGAGGTTTAATAGCAAAAAAAAAAAAAAAAAGTGTACTCGAGCAACTCTATCGTGGATGCCGAAGGCACAGAGTGGCTTGTTGAAACTGGATTTTGCTATGCAGCAGTCTGCGGTAGCATATATGTTTCAGCAGTTGCGGTATTGCGAACAGAAACGGGAATATACGATTTCTGAGAGTTTGCGTTAACTTGTATTGACGGCAGTGACGTTTTGATTTGACACGGCGCCTAACGACAGCAGCGCTTCGTTTGAGGCACCGCTTGTCAAAGAATCTCAAGCGCCGAAGACCGCGACTGATATGTCTTTTCCAGCGTTGACATAAATGGACAATATTTTTTTTTTTTTTTAGTGGAGCGTAGGGTAACAGCCTGTTCATATTTCTTTTGCAAGAGGCAGATACATAAGCAAAAGCGCACAGGAACCGCGAAATAAACAAAAAGCGCTATTGTACATGCCGCACTCGCGCACGTAAATACCTGCGGGCTGGCACGCGACGCCAACACGCATCCACACTGGGTAGGGTTCGCCACTATGACGCTAGGTGGCGACTCTGCTCGATCTCGAGGCCATGAGCAGAAGCTATGATGAGCATGATAGCTACTGCTACCACCCCGTTTCAAAGGGGACGCTCCTATATTCCATCCATCCATCCATCCATCCATCCATCCATCCATCTTCCATCCAGAGGCCAATAGTTCGATATATATTCGTACCCATTTGTTGTTTCGTAGTACGCGCGGTGTTTGTTCTGAGGCTGAAATAAGGAGGCGTTCCAACTATGAACTGCCGCGAGAAGTCGCGACACTGAATGCGGAATATGAGACTGATTTTTTTTTTTATCCGGGGTGCTGAGGTAACACTATTTTCAAGTAGTAGATTTGGAATTTCACTCCCTTTCATTTCGGAGCTACGGTACCTCGTTCCGTTCGGTTGTACCGTTCGAGGTACCGTTCGGTTGAACGGTACCTCGTTCAAACAGTTAAGCTGGTAGGTTTTCTCGCTAACCTAAGCCGATCCAAACGCAGAAAAGGTCCTTGACAAATTGAAATCATGTAAAGCATATGGCTCACAAGTTGAGCCATTATATAGACACAACCAGAACCAAAAACAAGTACGGGAGTGGCAAACAAGGTTCGGGCAGTAAAGATTTGGACAGGCGGAAAACCTGTTGGCTAGGCAGGCGAAGAAGTCAAAACGACTGCCGCACGGGTGAAGAAGGGAAAGAAAGAGGTAATGGACGAGGTGAGGGAAGGAGCAGAGGAGAAAATTGAACAAAGAAAAGAGAAAAAAAAGCAAACAGGGGTTAAATGGCGCGGCAAGAAAACATCACGGGGAGGAGGTCTAAGAAAGGAAGTAAAGAAAAAGCATATCAATAGGGAAAAGAAATGCAAGCAAAGGCCGCAATCTACCCGCCAGGTAGAGAACTTTTTTTTTTTTTTTTAAGCTGTGACGAAGCTGCCTTTCAAGAGGAAGCCACAGCTTTTGAAGCTGCACTGTTTGCACTTTCCGGTGATAGTGAAATATTAAGCGACGGAGCCGCGTTTTCACGGCTGCTAGGGCTTTAAAAGCTGCATTGTTCCCCACAGCCGATATCAGTGTGATATTTAAAATGATATCACTTCATTCATAAATGGCGATTGAAGAGTACACTCAAAATTCTGACGAGAGCTCATGTTTCTTCAATTTAGCTGCTTACCAAGAGTAATATAACTAGAGTGTGCATTTACACTACGTTTTAATACTCGCTGCTTACATTCGTACCCATTTGATCCCGTGCTGTACGCGCGGCGCTTTGCAGTAAACTGTGGAGTTGCGTACAGCTACTGAAGCTAAGATGGCAATGCCTTCCAGCCCCAAAGCACAAGAGACTGAAACAAATGCAGATTTTATTTCATTTTGCAATATGCAGGGCGTCAGAGCTAACCTCGACTTCCGACAGATTTACGTGAAATATTTCACTTCGTGCTTTTTAAACTTCATTTTTTAATGCTTGTATCAAAAGCATCTAGCCATGTTTTATTGATGAAATAGTTCATTATGTTTTCTTTAATTGTGCTGATTTCGAAGAATAATCTTATTGGAGGGAGCATTATTTCTGCTGCGATTTAATACGCGGTTGCTATAATTATACTCATTTGTTTTGACGCAGTACGCGTGGTGTTTGTACCGTTACCGAAGCTGAGATGAAAACGCGTTCTAGCTCCAAACTTCTGCTAGAGCACGTGAGACAGCACTTTTATTTTTTTATTTTTTTCGTAGACGCGGAGCACACGACTTCCACCGCTGCAGGGAAGGCAGCCGCCACCTCCGCATTTTTTTTTTATTGCAGGAGAAAAAAATAAAAAGCGCTCTGCCGTAGTCATGTGGAAGCGGGCCCGAACAGGTTTGACTGTGTTCGGCACCCCTTTCTGTTTGAACATCGCGCCGCTCCATCCGTCGTGCGGTGTCCCCCGCCGGTGCCGCCGTGACGGAGAGGAGCACCGGCTGTGAGAATGAGGCGCTGTAAGAATTCCGACGCAGACTGCTTATCCCGCGCTCCTGTCGACGCTCCCCTGAAAGACGACGATGACGACGCCTTTTTGGAACCTGTAAGCGCCAGCAGTTTCGCGGTTATAACAGCAGCGATCAGACCCTGAGCTGACAGACCTAGCCGATTACTTGGAAGGCAAGACCGCTTCCCCTCCTACTCTGCTCGGGCGTCAATTATCGTTCGACCTAAGCAATCCTCGTGAAGAACTTCGCTTCCAACAAGACCGCGCGGGTGCTTCTTGTGCGTAAAAACCTCAGGCAGGAAATTCATCCGTTGCACGATGAGCCAACAGGTCACCTCTGGTTTGCGAGCACGCTGCACCGAATCCACAAGTACTGCTGGCCGCGACCGCCCATACCTTGGACCGCCTGCCGACATTGCCGATGGATGGATGGATGGAATATAGGAGCGTCCCCTTTGAAACGGGGTGGTAGCAGTAGCTATCATGCTCATTTTTCTCCTTATATTTTAATTATTGATTTAGATTGGTTAACTAAACCATCATTCTATTTATTAAATTTTTGTTTCTACATTACAGACATTAATTTCTGCTTTTAAGCCACCAATCTTCCAATATTGTTTTGCTAGCTTCCACCGCAGGTTCATTCACCCGGCCACTGGTATCTCTAAACCCAAAGGCCTCACATTCAAGTATAAGATGGTTGTTTCTGTGGGTGTACCACATACTGCACATGTGCCCATTACGTGAAAAAGCGCCGTGCTGCGCAGGGTGGAATGCTGCAGACGAGGGAGGTCGAGAGGGACGCGCACGGAGGGCAATTGTTTGCGCGCTAGGAGGGAAGGATGAGTCGTGCGCAGCGTGGTTTAAAGCTGCGTGCTGTCCCTTAGGAACACGAGCAGAAGTTTTAGTTTTAGCATTTTAGTAAAAAAAAGAAAAAAAAATCCGCTTGTCCGCGCGCTCCGTGAATCGCGAGTGCCACTTAATGCCACGGAGGAAGGGAAAAATCAGCGGGTGCGATCGCTCGCGATGGGGACATGAGGGAGGCAGGTAAAAAGTAACGTGATATCCGGCTTTGTCAGAGCTTTCACAGAAGGCCGCTATGTGCGGAGATTTGAAAATATTCATTAAAATACTTACCTTCCGCTCATAAACTGTTGTTTTGGCCACTCACAATGCAATAGCTACGATCTGCGCTAGAAATCTCGACGGCAATTTTTTTTATTCAGTATACATTCAAACGTGCAGAGGAAGCCCAAAGACGCCCGAGTACACAGAGATTGTGGGGCCCTGCTTCAAGCACCTTCAAAAGCAGCGAAGCGCGCCGCTTCCCGGCACTCCCTGTGCGCTGCCCCCACTGCCCCTTCTCTCTACCACCGAAGGGAAACAGGGGCGCCTCGCTCCCTCTTTGGTTCCTGCCTGCCGGACCTGCCACGACGGACGGCGTCAAGATCAGTGATAACGATGTTTCTTTCACAGCCCGCTCTCTCTCCCTCGGACAGAGGAATCGCCCACAAGATCAGCAACGACTCGACGCCCGACGTTAAGCCGGGACACATGTGCGAAACTTGACATGCGTGCCGCAGCGAACGTCGCTTGCGAACTGCCGCCGCAGTGCCAGCAGGGACACATGGAGCGCCGTGCGTCCGGCGAGCGAACTCCCTCAAGCTCTGCCCACAGCCGGCGGTGTCACCGCGCAGCGAAGTCTGAAGACTGCCTGGCTTGATGAACTTCACGACTTCACGCTCGTACAAAAGACAAAACAGCGGTGTTACCAAAAGGATTGCCAGCTATACTCGTGCAACAACAGCATGTCTGCACACGTACGAGGCTTTCGGCCACGGTGCCACCCGCGGCGCGACGGGCGACGAAATGCACCGATCCGTACCTGCCCTAGTCGTCCTAAGGCCGAGCCGGTTTCGCATCGCAGATGCAGCGGACCGCGCTTCAGAAAGGGGCAACGCTGTAATAAAGGATCGAATTTCATCACCGATGTAGTACGGGGAAGAAACAATACTAAAGCCTTTTTCAGATGCCAGCGGCCGGTGCGACCGGGTCACCGGGTCGCCAGCGTAAGCACCTCGACCTCGACGGGAGAGCCGAGAGGTACTCCACCGCACAGCCCTTCGAAGTTGCCGCCGCCCGCCGCAGTGATAGCCGCACGCGGCCCGTGGACGCAGGCGAAGCACCCCGCCTTTCCAGTTTACGACGACGTGACTGAGTACAGGCCGGGATACCAAGCGTGGGTTTGGACGCCGATACGCCGCCACGGACTGAGTGAAAAGCTCTCTCGGCGGTATTTCGGCCCATCCAGTCGTTCGACGCATCGGAAAGCTTGACTACGAGGTCATCACCGACGGCACAATCACATCGCAGCGGCGCCGGGCACGCCCAGAAATCACCCATGTAGTACGCCTAAAACCTTATTACGCGCGCTGAAGGCTCGTTATTTTATATTTCTCATATTTTGTTTACCTTTCTGTGTTCATTTTGTAAGCATCGAGACATCTAACAATGTGGGTTTTTTTTTTTTTTATAACGACACGAACAGGCCAGCTTCGCTGGCGAGAGTAGCACATGCTGTACCGCCGCAGCAGCTGTGCATGTTAACTCTCATCCGTGCGCAAGATAAAAACACACCGCTATCACATTGCCTTCGTAACGTGTTAAGCAGTTCCCCAAAGCGCTACTATTCCTAAGAACCACAGTCATCAATTTTTGTCTGAAGCCAGACTTTGAAACCCCAGGCTAGAAATGAACTTTATAAATCACGCTTCGCCGGAAGAGTAGACGGCGCCTGTAATACCGCCTGTTCATTCCGCAATTTTTTTAACATTGATTTTGGAATTGCAAATCGTCTGTTCGAATACCTATGACAAACTAGAGCCTACAAACTTGGCTAGCAGATGGATGCTAAATGGGGATGACACTACCCTGAAAGCCGCACGAAAATTGCGTCACAATTATATTAAATCAAGTGCGTATTTCTTCAAACACCCTTGGAAGGGCGTTTTTTTTTTTTTTCTCCAACTGCGGCGACTTCTCATCGACGGAACGAGATGTGTACGCTATTGGATGCAATGCAACTAGACGTGCTTGTATACATATACTTCGCATTTGGCCAACTGGTTTTTTTTTTGTTTTTGCGATTCTGGGTGTTCTAACGATAACGCGTAAAATTAGGCCAGTTAAAAATTTCTGACGCGCATAACCCAGCCGGTAGCTGGCTTGTGATCACAAACAAGTGAAGACAGATTTGGTGTGAAGGTAAATGTTCAAATCATTAGGGAAGCGCCGATGTGGCCGCCAAACGCTTGCTCCGCTATGGTAGCCGTTTACCTGCCTAGCCCGAGAGAATCCAACGACTCTACGGAAAAAAAAAAAAAAAGAAAAGAAAAAAAAAAGGCCTCCTCGAATTTTTCAAAGCCTCCGCACTCTTTCTCATGCCTTCTGACGTCGCCCAGTCTTGAATGGCCGAGATCAGCAGTCCTTGCATTGTCGCCTGGAATGTTTTTTTCAGTAGCACGGTTTGGTTTTACTATGCATACATGCGCTGAACAAGGATGACCTGCAGCCTAAGTGGGGAAATGGGAGTTAGGAAAGCTGAACCTGAAGAAGCGAGTGGTTATGCAGATATATTTTGGTCTAATGGCACGACCAGTGAGGCAAGATGGAAGCACGGAATGAATGATTGATTATAGGAAGGGAAAGGCGCGGAAACGTCAGCAGCACAAGGATTTGCTGCTGCTGCGTGTAGCAAGCCACGAAATTTTACGCGAGCGGAAGGGCCTCGTGTCGCAGAAAAGCCGATGTCCGCGTTGTTTTCCGTAGTAACGCAAAAATCCACAATGAACGAAAAAAAGTGAAAAACATCCTCCATGCGTGAAACGCTACTGCATAATTAAAGGTGGAATCCCCCCGGCGTTGCATCGAACGCAAATAGCGTATTCCGCTGAACGCGCACTGGGACACATCGTTTAGGAAGCTGCGTTCCAGCTTACCGCTAACGTCATCGTTCAGTAGGCCGTGAGAAAATATCAGTTCAGTTCAGGCGTTCAGTCGTGTCCGACTCTTCGTGACCCTATGGATCATGTCACGCCACGCTTTCCGGTCTCTCACTATCTTCTTAACATCACATAGCTTCATCTGCAATGCCTCGAGAATGCCATCTAACCATCGCGTTCGCTGCCTACCCCTTCTCCGGCGACCCTCAACCTTTCCCAACATCAAATCTTTCTCCAGCGACTCCTCTCTTCTCATCAGATGACCAAAGTAGCTGAGCTTTAACTTTAGAATTTGACCCTCCAATGAGCAGTCAGGGTTTATGGTCGACAATATCGACTGATTTGATCTTCTGGCAGTCCAAGGAGCTCTTAAGAGTCTTCGCCAGCACCACAATTCAAACGCGTCAATTCTTCGGCGGTCAGCCTTTTTCACAGTCCAACTCTCGCATCCATACATCACAACTGGAAAGACCATAGCACGGGTTATACGGATCTTGGTTGGCAGACAAATGTCTCTGCTCTTTACTAGGCGGTCAAGGCTAACCATTGCTCTCTTTCCCAGAAGCAGGCGTCTCCTAATTTCATGGCTGCAGTCTCCTTCCGAGGTAATCTTGGCGCCCAAGAAGAGAAAATCTGTCACAGCTTCCACTTCTTGTCCATTGATGCTCCAGGACTTGATAGGGCAAGACGCCATGATCTTCGTCTTTTTAATGTTCAGTTTAAGCCCAAACTTCTCACTCTCTTCTTGTACGCGCATCAGAAGTCTCTTGAGATCCAATTCACTTTCTGCCATTAAAGTGGTATCATCCGCATATCTAAGGTTGTTGATGCGTTTTCCAGCCATCTTCACTCCAGCTGAAGACTCGTCCAGACAGGCCTTCCTCATGATGCACTCTGCATATAGGTTAAATAGGCAGGGCGACAGTATGCAGCCTTGCCTCACCCCTTTCTCAATCGGAAACCAATCAGTAAGACCATGCCCAGTTCTGACTGTGGCCTCTTGCCCTTCATAAAGGTTCCTGAGGAGACAGATGAGGTGAATTGGAACTCCCATCTCTTGGAGAGCTTGCCACAATCTGCTGTGATCTACGCAGTCAAACGCTTTCGCATAATCAATAAAGCAGAAGTAAATGGGTTTCTGGAACTCTCTTGCTTTTTCCATGATCCAGCGAAGGTTGGCAATTTGGTCTCTAGTTCCTCTGCCCTTGCGAAACCCAGCTTGCACGTCCGGAAGCTCCCAATCCACATACTGCTGCAGCCTACCTTGCAGGATTTTTAACATCACCTTGCTAGCATGCGAAATAAGCGCGATCGTGCGGTAGTTGGAACAATCTTTGGCACTGCCTTTCTTTGGAATGGGGATGTAAACTGACCTCCTCCAATCCTGTGGCCACTGCAGGGTTGTCCAAATCTTTTGACATAATGTATGCAGTGTGTTAACAGCGTCGTGGTTGAGGTTTTGAAGAAACTCAGCTGGAATACCATCAATTCCGCTAGCTTTGTTCTTAGCAAGGCTGGCTAAGGCCCATTCAACTTCACTCTTCAGGATGCCCGGCTCGAGATCAGTGTGAGAAAATATAAAAATCGACAAATCTACTTGTGTTTGAGAAACGTTATCACGTACGTCTAACCCTTAATGTCGGAGCTTGAAGTGTCCCCTTAATGTCTGATAGTGGCCCAAAGGTCCGCACGTCCAACGACTGGCGGGTAAAGTAAGAATTTAGGCTCGAATTATGAGGCAAACGCGGAATGAACGAACATTTTGCAGCTATGGGCATGGTGCGCTGCAGTTTTAGCCGTACATGTGGCGCCACCTAGGAGACGCCGCGTCAAATGGCGGAAGCTTAACACAACTGAAAAAGCTTAACACAACTGAAACCTGGTAGAACGAAAGGAAGATGGTTTGCACGGTATAAAAAAGAAGAACCGAACAAGGGTAAATAGGGTACGCCTCAGGTCGCAGATGAGCCAACGTTTCGACAAGTGGACTTGTCTTCGTCTGGGCATACCGGTTATACCGAGCGAAAGAACCGGCCGCGGTGGCTCAGTGGTTAAGACGTTCGGCTGCAGAGCCGAGTACTCGCGTTCGAATCGGCCAATTTTCGTTTGTGAGAAAGCAAAAGAGGTCATGGTCAGACGTGTGTTGGAGCCGCGACACACTTATTTTGCATTACTGATTGAGGCCATGTCGTTTTAACGAATCGGCTCAGCCAATCAGGTTTGGTTTGGTGTATGGATTTAACGTCTCAAAGCGACTCGAGCCGAGACTTTTGTACCATTTCTGGTTTTTTAGCGTGCACTTGCACTGCACGTCACATAGGTGCAGTACTTTTCGCCTCCATCGAAAAGCGGCTGGGACTCGATCCCACATCCTTGGGCACAGTAGTCGAGCGCCTTAACCACTGCACCACCGCGGCGGCGCACATAGCCAATCAGAGCAACGGCACATGCATTACTACTTTGCTAGGCTCTAGAATGTTTTTAATAAATGGCTGTCTGCTTCCTAAAGAATGGAAGGCATCAAGGTTCCTCGGAGCTTATCAACTTCTCAAGCATATTCTATGCAACCTCCATCATGACAGACATCTACTACTAGCCAAGAAAGCCCAACTTAAGGCAGGAAAGCAAAAACTTCAAACAAAATGCATCCAAGACATAATGACGGCAAAATAAAAGCAGCCGTGCAACATGCTGCTTTTACCTGCCATCTACTTTCTTCCAGAAAATGAAGCCTGTGTGGTGCACTGCCTGAAGAATTGGTGACTGCATCTCGAAGGCATTGAGTTTTAAATATAAAATGTTCAGAGCACATCTGCATTGCTGGCTTACAAAACGTTTGTCCGTCCCAAACTAGACTGCATCTTCCATCTGGCAGCCATCTCAAGCCTACCTCAGCGCCGAACTAGAAGCCATCCAAAATCGTGCAACCCGCTTCACTTCTGAATACTCCAAAGAAATCAGCATCACTGCCCTTAAAAGTATCTCCCTGCCCACTCATAAGTCACACCGTATCATCTCCAGTCTTTGCCTACTGCACAACTTTCATCACCCTGCTTCCAGACACCCATTGCTATAACCGCTCAGAACATCCAATCGCTTAAGCCACAGCCTCCCCATAGTAGGTATCAGGAGCCGCACTTCAGCTATGAACAGTTTTTTTTCCCCGACGCGACAAGTATCTGGAATGCCCTGCCTAGCGACATAGTTCTATGCGATGATCGCAAATCATTTCGCACAAAACTCGTCATTTCCATGATGTGTAAACATTTCATCGGTGTTATCAATCATTCATTGGCTTTCATCTGTGCTCGCTGACGCACGGGCTTTTTTTTTACACGAATTACCTTGATGCTCTTTATTTACTGATCTAGTCTTTTTAATTTGTCGTGTTTGTGTTCATCGTGCCTGCCTTTATCATGTGTGTATTTACCCCAACTGTAGCCCCTCCTTATGTAATGCCCTTGGACCTTTAAGGATGATATAAATGAAATGAAATGTAGCACACTAACTTTCATGTGCGGCCGATATATACAATCCTGCATTACTCGGTCAAGGTGCTCGACGTCATGGAGGGAGTATGCGGGCTTAAGTGTTCTAAGAGGCTTTAGATAACGAGAGGTAATGGTAGTGTGGTAGTGCTGCGAGTACACAATGTGCTCAGTACCTGCCCTGGACTCGGGCTGGGAGATGCATGTTTACCAGTGGGCTCCCGGCAGTGGGATAACTGAAGCCAAATCCCGCATTAAACTAAGGCACTAAGAACAGCTACCGCTGTACCAAATGGTAAGGCACCGCAGCAGGGCCCAATTGTAGGTGCAACCTCTAGACAGTGCTTCCAAGGATGTACAAGTACCATATTCGTGAGCCAAGCTAAGCACAAATGCTTTATAAAAAGTAGAGATCCTGTTCATTTAAATTGCACAGGCCACCAGTCCTCCCTCACCATAGTGGTGGGAGGTTCGAAACTAAATGCTGAAATTGACACATGATCCTGGGCCCCAAAGAGAGAAGGAAGGCAGGAATGTTAGCCAGAAAGCTTCCCAGTTGGCTAACTTGCACTGGAAAAAAAAAAAAGGTCAAAATTGCACAAACCATGATAGGGAGGAGGAAGTTTCCTGTGTTGCCCTCAGACCAATCCTTCCCTCTACATCGCATTTTTCTTTCCAACAAACTTTTTTTTTTGCACAACCACGAGTCCCACCAAATGGCTAGGCAGAAACGCAGAGAACATCCCGGAGCTACTTCGATATGTTTTGGTGGTGGTGCCCTAACCTTTGAGAGCAGGTATCAAAGGCTTTTGCAGACTGTCGCGGAGGCTCCTTGCTATAGGGGTATCTACTACAAACGCTGCATCTCTTTCAGCCTTTTCCCTTGCATCACTTTCAATTGCCCTCTGTCCACATGAGGCAGTAGTTCAGTCGTGCATTCTCCTTTTCATTCTTCATTCAGTAGCAACAACCACCACTCACCCCACCCGACAGCGAAGTTTGGGTGTTGCACGGCACGCATGTAGTCACCTAGATGCGGGTGAAGGTGTTCCAGTGGGTGGTCATGTGGCAATCAAGCTTCACGAGTGAAACAATTTTCATCGTAAAATGGCCCGAACCCCCAGGAGGCGAAGATAACAATCACCTTGCATCCACTGCAGCATGCTGACCATTTCCTGTGGGAGCCTCATGAATGCATACAGACTGCTTCCTCACATCACAGAGGTCAGCCTTCAGTAGGCATACACGCATAAATAACATACCCAAATAGAAAACTTCTCAACGAACAGACGTTGGTAAGAAGGCTATACACAAAACATGAAAAAGAAATATGCAGCTGTAGCGATGGGTTAGCAGCCATGGACACTCAAGTCAAAGGGAGAGAGACAAGCGCATACAATCAAAAAAGAATGCTGTGCAGTAAACGAAGCTTCCACTGCAAGCTCCTTCATAGTGTGCTAATGTTCCACACGAATTGCCACAGCCACCGGTGCTTAGCACACAAAGCAAGGACTTTTGTGGTTGCCATATTTTCAGCACATGATTCACATGACAAGGAAAGAGGCTGCAAGATTAAGGTGCCCTGCTGCAAAGTGGAAGATTGTTGCTAAACCCTTGAGTGCAGTGTGCCAATTCTTTGCTACTCCCTTGCAATCAAAACAGACAAGGTCGGTTGAAACTACATTGCTGTCACCAGATTTTTGATGCATCTCCAGCATTCGCTGTCCAAGGTAGACAGGCACAGAACACTAACTTCCACTCTACAGTGTGTTTCAGGCATAATTCCTAGAGGTGCAACAAAAAACTAACCATATAGGAAACATTTAGAGGACACTGAACATCCAAGTTTAGCTACTTGGCTAAAGTACAAAATTTTTCCCCTCAAAATGGTTACTTTAAAATGCATCAGATTAGCACATATGTCCTTAACAGCATACGCTGGCATTCAAGTTACACTGATGGTACCCAATTTCAACTCGGGCAGTGGATTAAAAGCTTCTAAAAGATGGGCAATACCTAGTAACCATTTCATTTTCCACTCCATTCTGTCATTGCTTAAGTCATAAAAACAGTTTGCCCCAGTGATTTCACTCCCCACCACCCTGTTTTTCAATAGGCAACCCATCAATTCATTAAATCGTTTTGCACTCCTGAATACAAAAGAAGAGTGCCACTCCTCTACACAAAAGTGTTTCTTCTCATATTCCAATTCTTGAAAAGACCCCTGGTTCACCCATAAATGCTACAACATTTAATGTGTGTGTAATGACCAACAATCCAATACCATAAAATCAGCAGATAGGTAATGCTGCGGCTCAGACACTGCCCTATTCCATAACATGAGGCAAAGAACTACACTTAAAGAGTGCCAATTGGAAGTAAACACTAACGAAGCATTTCCCTGTCAACAAAATGAGGAGAGTTAGGGAGAAATGCGAAAGAGGATTGGACACACCCATGCAGGTAAAAAACAGTCAAGAGAATTTCAGTACAGTGCTGGTATTATAAGATGTTTCATCACTGAACTAGTTTCGCATGTCTACCTGGCACCAGCAGAAACATACAAGGCAGATTAGATAATTCAGATGAAACCTTAAGTTTCTAGTGTAAAGGTGCACTGCATCTGATAAAATAACTAAAGGCTTAATTAGCATCAGAACACCCCAGTCTCGCATACTTTCAAAGCAGAACACTGCTTCACAGGCTTTACAAGTGGTCTATTGAAAAAGGTTTTGCAAGTTGACCACACAGCTTACAAAAAGAGTTCTGTGACAGGAGATGTTTCCCTTGATGAAAAGCTGGATAGTGAAGCCTCTCGCAGCTCTGTAGCAGCTGTCAAGACCTTTTTCAGGAAAGAAGAGGGCACCATGTCAAGTAGAAGCGTAATGGCCACAACCTTTAGATAAGGAAAAAATTATTCTCGGCAGTACACGCACTGTAATCATGCAGTTTTTAGTGTAAGCTTCAGCATCGGTTCTAGTGTTTCCACCTTTAAAGGAATGCCAATGTAAAACTGACTGACCGACACAGAAAAAGGAAGTGCACTGAAATCAAAATATCCTGCACAGACAAAATGCAATATACCGTATACACGCGTGTAATGGCCGCACGCATGTAATGGCCGCACCCCGAACTTTAGAAAGAAAATTGGGAAAAAAAACTTTTAAAAAATTTCCCGAGTAAAAGCCGCACCACGAGTTTCAGGAAGTTGGGCAGTGCCGTCTACTGTGCGGTGCAAGAAATATGGAACGTTTTGTGGTTACTGCCGCCATGTGGGGCCCAAAAATCAAGTGAAAGCCAAAATGAAGCGTAAGGTTAGAAGTAGAATTGCCAATAAGAATTAAGAACAAAATATTTGAGGGAAAAAAAAAGTCGAGCATGGCAGCGGCCACCACCTCCGTTACAAAGGGGGCGCTCCTAGCTGCAGCGATGCCCGCCCGTTACAAAGGGTGAGGCCAGCAAATCCAATCCAATCCATGTCTGTTCGCTCCTCCGTTTTACAGCCATTTCCTCGATTGAATGAGCTGGTGACAGACTGGTTGAAGTGTGTTTGGGAGAAGCGCGAATCTTGCGACGCATTCTCTACTCGTCCTAGACAGCTTCAGGGGGCACCTGACAGAGAGCGTGCGGCAACAGCTCCGCGCATCTAACACGGACTTGGCCGTCATACCTGGAGGCATGACCGGCATGCTTCAGCTGCTGGACGTCTCCGTAAACCACCCTTTTAAGTGTGGATTTCGCCGTGCGTACAGTGAGTGGATGGCAACCGCCCTCCACCAGAAGACTCCAACCGGCCGACTGAAACGGGCATCGCTTGTGGCCGTTTGCCACTGGATACTCGAAGCGTGGGCCACGGTTTCGTTCGAAACTGTGGAAAAAAGTTTCAAGGCGACAGGGATATCAAAAAGGCTGGACGGTACGGAGGATGACCTCATCTGGGACAAGGACGAGCCTCAAGTCCCGATGAGTTCGGAGGAGGAGGAGGAGGACGACGAGGAGTGATGTTTTGGACACGGGATGAGCCTGAAATCCCGACGAGTTTAGCGGAGGAGGACAAGGAGTTTTTTGACAATAATAAAGGCAGGTACCACCGCAAATAATTTTTTTCACTGTCTTTTTTCTCATGTAATCGCCGCACCCCCTGATTTTCACCCAAATCTCAGAAAAAAAGTGCGGCCATTACACGCGTGTATACGGTATCTCTATATAAACACTGAAATAATCCCAAACTGCTTACTTGTCGCGAGAAGGTGGCGTGGCTGGTGCAACAGTATGGAAACATAATGCAATTCTGCAATTTTTATCGCACTCTGAACAAGCTTCTTTATGTCTAACCAAAGAACAGATGAGAATTTCAAGTAGTGGATCAAAAGTGGCAAAGAGTTTACACAGGCTTCTTTCCCCAATTCATACTTTTGAACGCAAACTGCCAAATGAACCAATGCACAATTCAAGGGTCATTAGGCTGACTGGCACACATCAGCGTGTACAACGCTAAAAGAATGCTAGTGATGAGCTTAGATAAGTTCCACCCCAGATGTTAGCGATAGCTTACAAACATAAACAGGTAGTTTGCACACATACAAAAAACTGCTGCTCGACGCCTAGCAACCACCCACCAATGAAGCAGTGATAGTACAGAGGTCCAGAAGAAAGCTGTGCGAGGGAAAATAGTATGCAAGCACATGAAGCATGCCTATGCTTAGCTCGGGCAATGCGTGTTTATCACATTATGAGCAGCAATGTCAAGCAATGAGTGCTCCCCATAGCTGCTATCAAATGATCCATCTTGAAAAACAGTGCCCAAAAAGACTGTTGTCATGCCGAATGATGCACACCGCAACAAAGGACTACCTGCTGCTACTCGTGCACAAGTGACGAGCAAAAGGAGGAGGAACTGCGTGGTAAAAATCACGGGCATAGCAAATAAACTTCTCGAATGTAAAAATATACACACAGATGAAAATGCCAAATTATGTCGAATAATAAACTCCTCGAGTCTTTAAAAAACAAAAAACAACATAGCCTTGTATTTAAGGCAGCTTTCAAATCATGTATTTCTTACCTTTCAGAAAATTTTGTGGGAGGGCTATCTGTAGCCAAGGCTTTAATTGCCAAGAAAAATTAATGAGCAGTTTATTTCGCAAAACATTCATTTTATCCATTCAGGGGGTGTAGACATTGAGATTATATAATGGCCTCTCACTGCAATGCAAATGTCTCGATAAATTTGCAGAAGTTGCAAGAAGTCAATGCCCCCAAAGGTGAAGCTGACTAGCCAGACTAGCCAGACCAAAATGACATAAGTACACAGAATATAAAATATTTCTCCTTGAATGCCCACAAGGACAAACTTACCAACATAATGACATATTGAACATACAAAAGCACGTCTCACAAAGGGTCTGAATTTTTGGTCAGCGACTGTAGTCACAAAAGACAGATAAGTGAACATAGCTGATGCAAAAAGAATAAAAGCAAAGTGAACAGTGACAAAAGTGCCAAGCACAATTAAATTCTCTAATTGTCCTTGGTGTACCAGCACCAAGGTCTGACCTGGTTTACTTGTAAGCACAGTCTACCAATAGAGAAGTGTCATGTTTGTAAACAAAGGTGGCGCTGCGAACGGCAGCGACATGGGGTGTAGGCAAAAACGCAGCGTCTACACAGCGCCAGGCGACGCTGCCTTCGAAACCAGTTTGTGCGTGTGAACATTCAGAAGTGTAAGCTTATCTTGTGCGTAGAAATGGTTTGATTTATTCTCGGAGAGTAGTTCAGCACTTTTGGAGCCGATTGCTGCTGAAATTACCCTGCGAAGAGCTGCACAGGCTTCCTTCGCCATGGCCTCAACAGCGCGCGGCTATTGTGAACGGCTGTAGTGACTGATTAAGTTAAATGAAAATGAGAAAGCGCAATGTATAAGAAAAACTAATAGTCGACACTGTTCAACTCCTGGGCCTATTGCTAGCACGTTAAAGGAGGACAACAATATAAATGACTGGAAGAGTTTTTCATATGATGACTCTGTCCGCTGCTTCAAGCACTTTCACTCTAAAGAACAGTTATTACCGCGGCAACTATAGGGAACTATAAATCGTATTTCTAGCTCACTGTACCTGCAACTTAAAGGGACACTGCAGCACGTTTTGCAAAAATTGAGCTTTCAGCAGAAATCCATAGTTTTTCATGCTGCGAAATCAAACATCAGATTGAAATTAGGCAGAAGAAAGCAGAAATAGTCTTTTTTCAGCAGAAATATGCAGCCCGCGCGATGGAGCTTACAGCGGATCGTGCAGCCACCTGTGATTGGCCAATACATCGCGTGACGACATTTTGAGGACCGGGGATGCTGCCGATGCGGCTCCTTCGCTGTGCTGTGTGCTGATCGCAGCTCTCTGCGGCTTTGTGAATGTCATTACGGCATGCCATTTCCATACGAATGACCATCGGGATTTTCACCGCATGTATCCATACCAGATGCGCCCACATATAATGCCGCACTTCCACTGTAGGGAGCGTAGATTTGGCATGAAAACTTGCTTTGGTTAGAGTAAGACATTTTGAAAGGTAGTGTGTGTCATTAGCAGAAACTACATGGCCCTCAACGAAACGCGCGCATATTCCTGGGAAGGAAGGGCAGTAGCAGACTACCTCCGTCTTGGACCTCCCACCGCGCCCAAAAGGTCATTGTTGTGAAAAATGGCCCCAAGGCTTGGTGTACCAAATCCTGCTTTGAGTGCCAGTCGTGGCACCTTGGAGAAACAAAGAATTTTATAGAAAGGGTGAAGCAGTACAGAGCTGCCACTAGACAAATGAGCAATAAGCGAAGCGCGGTTGCCGAGCTCTGCAATGCATGCGAGGCATTGACGGGGCCATTGTGCTGGAGACCAAGTCAAATGCGCGCAGAATGCTGCTTGTGTCAAAGGACATTTAGCAGACTTAGAGAACTTTTCCCTTTTATCGCACTCTCACAATACACGTTTAGTGAATTGACTGCTGACTTATGTTGAAGGCCAAGCTACAGCTCCTCCGCACCCATACCTTCATGAGAAAACCATGTTCTGAAATGTGTTTTCTTACAAGAGCCTCATCATTTTCATTTCTAACTTAATTTGCATTCCCAAACAAGACAGAACTATGTAAAATGACGAGGCAGCAACAAGTGCAAAATCACAACGCCATATATGAATTACTAAGATACTTTGTTTGGCGAGTTGGTACACATTCATTATTAATTTAAACAGCGCGAACAAGAAGACAAAGGAGAAGATAAAAGGAAACCACAGTACAAGCACTGACTCACTATGCCTAAACCTTTACTCCAAGGCCCAGATAAAAACAAATATGACAAAAACGAAACAATCGCGTGAAACAACCCCTGGGTTCACCTGCTGCGCTAAAATGTCGCTCAAAAAAGACATCTCTTTGCTTGAAAGAACAAGAGAAGTCTTGCTGACACACTTATTGTCCGTTAAAATAAAATATGATACAACTATCTCTCTCGTCATCTTTTCTTTGCGGCGATACAAAATCCTAACTTGGTCAAGCATAAGAGTACACTTCTTCATTTTTTCACATGAATGGCAATGAGAGACCAGAAATGTTTTGTCCTTGCCACTTTCCAAGTTGTTCCGGTGTTCCAGTGGTCTTTTAATACAGCGTCCTGTTTGTCCTATATAACAGGCTCCACAAGAGAGCGGAAGCCTGTACACAACACCAGTCTTGCATCCAACAAATGGGTCTCTATGTTTCACCCCACATTCTTGCTTCTTCGATTCTCTTTCCCTTTGAATAGCCGGGCAAATCCTCTTCCATCTTGAGCGGAGCTTCTCTTGCAAAGAGATGTCTTTTTTGAGTGACTTTTTGCGTAGCAGGTGAACCCAGGGGTTGTTTCAAGTGACTTTCGTTTTAGTCATATTTGTTTTTATCTGGGCCTTGGAGTAAAGGCTTAGGCATAGTTGTGAGTCAGCGCTTGTACTGTGGCTTTCTTTTATCTTGTCCTTTGTCTTCTTGTTCGCGCTGTTTAAATTAATAATGAAGCCATATATGAACAACTTCGATGATTGCTTGCTTGGACGCACTGAAGGAAACCTCGCTCTGTGCGCTCCTTACTTGAATGCGCCTATACTCAGCTGAGCGGTACATTCTTAACTTCTAATAATGCTCCCGTAAGGGTTCCACGAACATATCAGGCACATGCCTTGCTGGAAAGGTTCTCTCAAAGCTTTCATAACCTAGCTGCGACACAGCAGTGGGCTCTTCTTAATCGTCTGCTAGTTCGCAAAAATCATCAGCGCGTGCTGCTGATGAGTTGTCTATGTTTAGCACAGAAGCCGTTGCACAGAGCCGCCTGTCCCATTGAGAGATTGCACTCCATGAACGGATCGCAATCAACGCTAAATGCAACGGTTCACATACAAATGAGACCTGAAGTCAGAAAGTAATGGAACTACAAAGTACAAGCCTTACCTCCTTTTCTTCCTTTAATAACCGCGGTTCTAGGAAATGGCGACTGTCCCGACTCTTTTGTGCAAGGAAATAGAAAGAACCGCATCATGGTTCAGCCATGCCTTTTTGTCAAAGCCCTATAGAAATCACATTAGGAACAAACTGCATGTAGTCACAGTCACGAAACTGCTTTGAGTAGAATGTTTTCTTTGGCCGGCTTGAATTTATTTCTCTTCTCAGCAACGCCACATTACGCTGCGAGCTTTTAACACAATGGAAGATTACATCGTCGCGTCCACAGCTGTTCGTGCAGCCGAATACATGCAGAGCTGTGTTGTATCAGGTGCACAAAACTAAGTTGACATATTTTGTATGTCCACAATGAACGCAAGATGAGGAACAGCGTACACTGAAAGCCCCCTCCGTTGGCTCTGAATGCCTCCGGCTCCTTCGCTTAAGATCATAGGCATATGGAATATCGCATCACAACTTCTTATGACTTGATAGTATATATAAAACAAAATGTGCACAAGCTGCAGGCGTTTGTTATTGTGCTCTTCGTAGTGTAATCCGTCGCCGAAGGGTCTACTTGTCGCGCTCAACGCCGCTGCCGTTCACTCTCACCTTTATCCGACTGCAAGAAACGTGTGAAAACAGGAGCCATTTTCTTTTTTGTGCCTTGTGGCGCAACTAACCGGATCCCAGTTTGCAGGAATATTGGAATTATGCTCGAAAACACAGCAAGTGCCGCGCATCCAATGCAGACGGCTCGGGCTTTTGCCTACACCCTGAAAGTCACTGCTGTCGCCAGCGCCGCCGCATCTGGCGTCACGGACTGACGCTTGTCTTACGAGATAATCTCGGTCAGTTACTGCAGTGTGGTGACAATGATTTTTATCAAAGAGGCACTCCTCCAACTTCCCTACAAAAATGTTGAGCTTTGCTGCCCAAAATAACACGAGCAATATAAACATCTACGTAAATCATGTTACAACTTCAGGTCTACGTGTTTAAAAGTGCAAGCAAATGCGCTTCCAGAAACACTTGAGAATGTAAGAGCAAAATTTGCAGATGACAATTAACAGGGCCCTGTTTCTTAGTGCATATTCATTCTCAAAATTTTTATGCTGTTGGATAAGTGCCACCATGTGCCGAGTTAAACCAATGCACCTGTAACACTGCCAGTGCTCGTACATTTTTCCAACCTTTGACAATGCCCCTATGAAAAGAGGCTAGCCAAAGGTGGCACTTAATATCCAGCAATAGAAGATAAATGATACTGACAAAACCGACAAAAAGCAATATAAAAATGGTACTAGCAGCCAAAGGTATTTCAAGACCCCTGACAACTCTTTCTGCAAAAATTTTACTTGCTATCACAGTCCTTTCCTTCCACTACTTCAAATGCAGCTGGCTTTTGCTCAAAGTCCGCATGCAGGGTTCTCCCCATGGTGGGCAGCACTTGTTTTTCCGCACATCAGTTTGGCTGTAACAATCATTGTCCACCACTAGATTAGATTACAGCAGTGCCATCCTAGTTCAAGTTATCCAAACTTCCACAGAGGTCACACCTGGACGGACAAAGTTCCTGGTCAAAGAGCCATGAAAAGTTAAATGCATTCCTTTATTAAATTGGCCAAAGAGCCATGAAAACCTAAATGCATTACTTCATTAAATTGAATAAAGAGCCATGAAAAGCTAAATGCTTTCCTTCATTAAATTGGCCAAAGAGCCATGAAACGTTAAATGCATTCCTGCATTAAATCCCTTCCATCCCTTTTAAACAAGAATTTCTGGTGAGAACCCTGAGCAGGACAACCTGAATTATACTACTGTAATAGTTGGGCACAGCTTCAAACCCTTAGCAGGACAGGCTTAGCACATCAAAAATGCCAGCTGCAATAAACATGGAAGAAAAGGGCCTTTGTATCAGTGACAGGCAAAGCTGACCAAATCAGCATGCGGCAGCTCAAGAGGTTGGCTACCTCCGGTTAAGCCGCGGGGCCTTCGCACTGGGCGCTCCTGTGCTGATGCCAAAACCGTTGTTGTGTGTCGGTAGAGGCATGCGCAGTGAGCCGTAGGGCATACCTTGGCGACCTCCTCCTCTTGGGCCAAAGCCAACTCCCCCATGGTGACCATTTCCTGCACAAGGGGAACACTTAGCTTGTGAATTCAACTACAAGCTTTAGAATGGCAATTTATAGTCACAATTTAAGATAATTAAACAAGAAGAAGTAAAACAAGCTGCAAAATAAAATGTGCAAGAAATGATGGACAAACTATAATTCTGTGCTCATATAATTACTGTCACACGCTTTATCTACGCTTTACAAGTTTAAAGTAAACTTCCAAACATATTTTAACTCTTCCAACTCAAAATTCTTACTTCATTTCAGCAGACAACTTCTGACCAGCAGCAAATAATTTATGTCGCAGATACTGCGGGTGTTAAAGGTGCACAGAAACATTATTTTTGAGTTCATGTTTTATCTTCTGTAATGATACGCAAGACATTACTGTACATGAATCACCTCATGATATTCGCCTACAGCCGCTGAATAATTTATAACCAAATTTCTTCTCGCCAGTTTTGGTTTGGGTTTCAACAGTTGAGCGATGGCTGTGATGTCGAAGTCAAATCAGGGTCACGTGAGGGATGAATAAAACAGCGATGTAATTGTTCCTGTGTCGTTTTAATTCACCAGAGCACTAAAGCCAGCCTGTCTCAAAGACAGGAATTACAAAACATGAAGAGTCGGCAATTATATCGCTGTTTTTTCATGCCGCATGTGACCTAGACTTGATTGTGATGTCACAGCCCTCTCTTGGCTGCTAAAACTGAAACCAAAACTGGCAAGAAAAGAAAATTAAATTAAAAATTACTCGGCGGTCGTAGGCAAAAACCACGCGGTGATCCATATACAGGAATGTCTTGCGCATCATTAACAAAAAGAAAAATGCCAACAAAATTTGGTCTCTGTAGTCCTGTTTTTATGCAGCCATAATGAGCAATCCTGCAGCTTGCACAATACATTTGTAAATAATTATACCCCTTTAACCCTTTCGCTGTCACAAACGTACAGGTACGTTTTCGCACTTTCCCTTCCCAGTGTCACCGACGTACAGGTACGTTTTCTATCATGCGGTCAAAACTTTGCGCCTGAGCGCGAAGCTGTCGCACTTGGACAGTCTGCGCCATCTATATTATCTTTCTACAAGTTCGTATTTTCGCCCCGCGTTGCGTTGGTCCGTATATACTGAAGAGTATGGAGCGACCGCGCCCACCCCCGCCACCTTCTTTGCTGGGGGGCGCGGTCCCTCCGCGCGCACTACTCTATCGCGCTAAGCGATCATGCAGCGTGCGCGTTTCACGGTGCGTGCGGTTACGGGTTCAAGGGTTGTTCTGCCATCTGCAGCAGGTTTGCAGGTTTTTATTTTTGTTCTGTTGGCAAGTTTGTATCGCTGTTTTCGCTCTCTCTTGCTTGCGGCTAGCAGCAGCAAAGAAGGTTGCTTCATGTGTTATAGCCTCTTTCCACCTTCCCCCGTCACCTTGATTTCACAATGTGCCATTTCTCTCTGTTGTGCACACCACCGGATATGCGCCCTCCTTGTGCGCTGTTACTTTCGGATGGCTGCGGACTGGAACGATGGCTCTTTTCATTATAAATATGAGCAGAGCTCGAAATCAGACTCGCAAGAAGTATCGAGAAGTTTTTCGCATATAATCCTCATTTATCCAACTGATAATCGGGCTGATGATGACGATGTTAACAATACCTGCAGAACATTGAAATGCGCATATTCCGATGACTATGTTATTTGGATAGCAATCATAATCAAAAATAAATAGCTATGCTCGTTCCCTGATACACTCGTTCCCTGAAACCAAGCCAACATTGGGGGTGCGTCCCGGCCAGAAATGCCCGACAGTGAAAGGGTTAAATGAGGACCAGCGTTGTCTCAAACATTTCCTTTCCAGACCAGCTGACTTGACTAACAGGCTACTGCACAAGATATTTCTTTTTTTAAGCAGCATTACAATTCCCTTATAAAATTGATACTCTGAAGAATGCTTTGGTTCGACAACACAAAAACTTATTTCACCTTCTTTCCTCTTTCTTGGTGGCAATAAACATTTATAAAGGGATGGGGAACATGCAGCAGTGATTTCATTGCAGAGAGTCAAAGGAAAGTGTGTCAGATAAAGTGTGTCAGATCTAGCCTCACATTAAACTACTCATTTTACCATAGCTTTGTTCAACATCAGAGCATCAATCCAGATGAGCTGCAAGGTGTCAAAGCTCTATGATCCCCTTATTGAGCCCAAGAATGCTGCCAACTTGGTCATCAGAGTCTGGACTTGCATGCAGTGTTCCACACCCTGCACTTCACAGTGTAGACGAGTAAGCATGAACAGGTTTACAGGGAACAACAAATGGTGGACCAAGATCACTGCAGGGCAGATGTTTCACAAAGAGAAAATCTACCTATGTGTGTCACAGCATGCAGCTGAAGCCAGGCAACAGCAATTTGCACAATAGTGGTTACGAAGTGCCACAACTCGCAAAGTGCCAACACCAAGCCAACTAGGAGTTATAAACAGCACTGCCATGCATGAACAGCCACACCTGTCACTTAAACAATAAGATAATGGTCAGACTCGCACAAACTGCAAAGTGGTTTAGACTGCAGTCACACTGAGAAAGCTCGCAATGCTCCCATACTACAGTAATACCTCGTTACAGCGAATATGTAAAAAAACGTTAAATAGTTTGACAGAACCAAAATTCATTACAAAAATTCACTGAAGAACAAACCCAAGAGCAGTGAAGTTTAGCCAGTGAACGGAATCCTTGAATATCACGGAATTCTCAAAAAGTGATGCAGCTGCCCTTTAAGGAAGAGTTCAATACAACCAATATTCACAACATTCGTGTTCATTACAGTAAAACCTCTATAATTCGAACTCAGTTAATTAAAAGCCCCAGATAATTCAAAGGTTTTTAGCAGTCCCGTATTTTCCAATGTAAATCTGAGCGGATAGTTCGAACCAGCGGCCCGCGCCAGCCCGGTTAATTCGAAAATTTGGGGTGCTTTGCGGCCATGCTCGATTCATGTTCTGCAGCAAACCATGCAAAACGACGGCCACACGGAGCCATAAGGCAAAGCCACGTACCGATGGCGATGATTTATAGGCGTGCCCGAGCCGGAGCGCTCTACGCACAAAAATCGGACCGCAGTAACGCACGCCATGAACAGGAAAAGACGTGCTTCACTGCAATGCAGCGGGCATACCGTTTTTGTCAGGTTACCTCACCCCACTCCATTTCACGAGGTGTTTTACCCTCTTTTTACACTGCGTCAGCAGTAGCATGTGTTCCGTGCCAAGACCACTCTACAGTGAATATTTTCCACCGGTGCGATTGCGCCTCTCTGCCTGACGCAGCACGCTGTGTCCCCTGCAATGGCGGCACTACAATCCATCAACCTTGAACGCTCGGCTCGCCTTCGTAGCGTGGCAATGCCGGCACACAGGGCTGGAAAGCATGCTTGGTTATGTAGCTGTCCTTTTAACGTAATTTTGTTCTGTGCTTGCTTTGAATATATGAAACCACAGAGAATGAAAAGCCACAACACAACATAAGCACCTGTGCCCAGACCGGCCGCCTTGAAGTGAGGTTGACAACAGCGCTGCCGCTTCAGGCGACACACTGGTGACGTGCGCAGCAAGGCGCTGCCCCCTCCGCTCGCTTCACAGCTCTATTCTAGTTCACTGTAACCGCTCTACCCCCGTGCCTCCGACACTGCAAGTATGCGCTATGCAGGTCTCACCTGCGCCATTTCTTTTTGTGCGCAGCGGTTATGGGTCGACTACTGCGCCACTGTTCTTTTGGGCTGTGCAGAAGTGCTAGATTTGTGACCGTACTAGTGAACGAAATGCCGAAGTACAAGACTGCAGCAGAAGTTCTGCTTGATCAAAGAAGCAGGCAAGAATGCTTGCTCCAAGATAAAGTTGGCTAAAACGCATGGCGTGCCCTTTTCGACGTTATCTGCAATACTGAGCAACAAGTCGAATACACTAGAGGCCCACGGCAAGATACATTCTTCGAAGCGGTCATGAGTGCGGGCACCTGCATATCAAGGTGTGAAATCTGCTCTGCTTCGCTGGCTGCAGAAAGCAAACGCAGCCCACCTTCACAAAAATGGAACGATAAGCAACTTGGGCACGAAGAATTCAAGTTTAGTAACAGATTGCTTACCTGTTTTAGAGAACGCAATAATTTGAAATTTGCCAACCGTCTGTGGTGAGAGCAGCAGCGCTAACGAGAGCATTGTCGAGAATTGGAAGAAGCATGCTTTGGCGCCGCTGCTTAGCAAATACAGTGCAGATTGCGTTTACAACCTTGACGAGGCTGCACTTCTTTATAAGGATGCAACCAACAAAAACATTCGCAGCGAAGGACACCACAGTCAAGGGTAGAAAACAGGCCAAGGACAGAATTACTGTTCTGTTCGGCGCGAACATGTGCAGTAAACACAAGCTGCCGCTACTGGTTATCGGGAAGACTGGGAAACCTCGCTGCTTCAAAGGAAAATTTATCGGCCAAACCTGCTCAAGCGTGTGTTCCTTTGCTACGAAAATGGCAAGGAATACTCCATCAACCTCCTCAGAGCCATATGCCTCACGGTGTACGCTTGGAAACAAATGGTGCCCACATTGATCAGGCGGTGTTTTGAACACGCTGGTTTTTTCAGTGAAAGCAATGTTGATGCCTATGCAGACTACCCATGTACGCTTGATGAAGAACGAGCAGAGTATTGCGATTGCATCAATGCACTCTAGGCAGAAGATGGAGAGTCCAATGCAGTCGGATTCACCGAGTATCTGAATATTGAGAGTGGTAAGCAGACAGGCTATTCGGACTTGGAGAGTGATGTTTACTGCTGTTGCGAACATACGCGATGAAAGCAACGATAGTGTTGACAGCGATGAGCCTCCCCGAACACCTGCTCTCAGTGAAGTTATCCGATCGCTGAATGTTATCCACAGTTTTGTTGAGTGCCACGGTGGAAGTTTTGAAATGTTTCACCTAGTTGACCAACTCGAGAGCATGACCTTCGGAGCCACAAACTACCGGATGCGGCAAACCAGCATCTCTGATTACTGTAATTCAAAATATGCCGAATAAAAGTAGCATGTTCCTGCAACTAATTTTTTTGCCTGAGTCGTATTTCTTGGAGAGTGCGGTTAATTCGAAAACCCACTTAAGGGGGGGACGCTGGTCTTAGAGCCATTTTCCCCATTTTAAAGCCAATCCTATTGAAATTTTATGAATTTGTTTTTATGCAGATTTCAAATATGCAACCTTTACCCCTCTAAGTCAGTTAGGTCCATATCTAGACAGTATTATACCTCTGTCACACGAGCAGATTTAATGTCATTCGATGCATCAAATGTCATTCGGTTTCTTTTGGTGCTACACAGTAAAATAAAATGTCATTCGCAAATGGTGGCAATTACGATCAGCTATAAAAAAATACTGCACTTAAGGAACATCAGTGCGCACAAAAGGCGTTTGAAATCACTGTGTAACATTTTAAAGCTGATCATAACATTTCTGTGTGATAATTCAAGCGAAAAACATTACTTTTGGCTGTGCTGTAGTACTTTAGCCATAAAAATCCAAGCCAAGTATAGTCACCCACAAATTCGTTAATTGTAAATAAACAATATGGCTGAACACAGCGGAGCGCAGATACACAGTGCGGAGATGCACGGAGACCGGTAGAGCATGTAATTGACGTCCAAACTGTGAGAAGCTCAGTCACAACTTTAAATAGTTCAGAGATAAATACGGGGAGATGCGGCCACCAAGGAACAAAGAGCCCAAAATGATTGTGAGTCGCAGCGGTCGCAGCCAATACTGGACCACTACTGTGCCAGAGAGTAATGCCGTTTAGTGAGAGCCTGCAGTGCGAATAATTTTGCACCTAAACTAACAGGTTTTAAAACAAAACTCTAGAAATATAATTTTTTAGTTTCACTGTGCACAGAATATGTTGTTGCGTTGCTTGTTTCTGCTGCGTATCTGGTGTCAAGAATACACATTCGGTTTGCAATCGAATGCGAATGAGTTCCCCAAACTCATTCGATGAAGAATGTCATTCGAACCTAATGACAAAGTTTTCTCGTGTAGCAGGGGAATAATGACATAGCAGGCGAATAATGACATTAGATGCTAATGTCATTCGATATGAATGACATTAAATTTGCTTGTGTGACAGAGGTATTAGTCACTAATTAGTACCTCCATGCAAAAAATTGGATAGGTAATTCATTTTTAATCCACAGCAGCATAGTAGAATGATGAAAGAGTGCGATGACCAAGGCAGTTTTCCCATTTTACCCTTATTAGCAATTTTAGAGCACTTGGAATATCATCACTCCAGTTGGTACCATTAGCTTCAATGAATTCTAAAACAAATTTCTGAAGGTTAACAGAATGATTCTGCTTTCATCACTGCACTCATCACACTTTCAGCTTCCTAGAGCAAAAGAAAGTATGCCTCTATCTCTTCTAGATGCAGATATATTGATGAACTACAATCAAATCTTGTTACTATGAACACCACAATAACGAATTTTTCAAATTAACAAATCTTTTCAACATCCCCAACACATTTTCCGTTTTCAATGTAAAAATATCTCAGAATTACGAATTTCAATATAACGTATATTTCAGAATAATGTACATATTTTATTTTTTCTTCTACAATCTAGAAACATCAGTATTGCAAATTTGGCTAAAACTAACAGCACCGCAGCTCGCAACTCTCGCGTGAAACAGAAACCGCCATTGCTGCATGTATGGTGCGTGGGCTGTAGCTATCATCAGCATATCTAGTGCCAGCTCCTAGCGCCACCACAAAGCTGTGGTTATGCACCAGCCAGAAGGCCTAGCCACCTGCCCTTTTACTTTCCATAATTTAAGTCGTTCGCCGGTCAATCGTTCGTGCCATTCGCACGTGTGGAAAGGTATTTTGCGAAGTTTGTGCAATATTTGACAATGTCTGCAACCAGCGAAGGTGCCAAGAAGATAGGAAATTGATGCAGGGAAAAAGCTACTCTGCGTCTGCAGATGGCTAGCATTGCCTCATCGACTCCTGCGATCATTTTGAAAGACAGACAAGATTTTCAAACTTCAGGGAACATTGAAGATGATATATAAAACTGCGATGTTTCTTTTTGCGCATGGACAAAGTCTGTACTTTCATTGCTCGGTGCAATCACGTACCCGATGAGATGTTGTACTAAGTGGAAAGTGTATGTGCTGTAGTGGTGCAAAGTACTGTGTGGTCGCGTGTACTGCACGTGGCAGAAGGAAATAACAGATTTCTTCAAATAAATCAGCTATGAAGATAGTGCGACGTTTTCATATCAGATTTCGCTTGTCTTGCACACGTGCCAAGGTATGTCATTTTCATGCCTAGACCTCACCACTGACTTATAACCGAAGATTTTTCACTGCAACGATATTTGAAAATAACAAAAAAACTTTGCGGCCCCGCGACATTCGTTATATCGGGATTTAACTGTAAACAAGCCAGGTGACCAAAAATTAGCCTTTTGTGAAAATGAGAAAAAACAAACTAGGTATAATTTATTCAAAATTTCGATATATAATATATATATATACACATCCTGTGGGCTAATAAGCACCAGGCATGTAGTCTGACTGCTTGTTTTGACCTGAATGCTACTTTTTCAGAGCCCGATGTGTTTTCAGCTGAGGAACGATTGTGTACAGATTTTGCTTTTCGAAGCCTGTCCTTTCAGCCATCCTTCTGATATTATGAAGGCCTGGATTCATACTGAGCTTACCTAGTATTTGGGTTGCCTATTCCCGGCGCGGTTTGCCTATAAGCTCGTGCAGCAAAAATGTTTACAGCAAACAGGTTCATTTTTCTTGCGAAAGCAACATTACGCCAGGTTTCAGGCCACAAATGACCTTGAACAGCCGCACCTAGGAACAGCCGCGCCAAGCAACAGCTTAGCCAAGCTCCGCCAGAGGACGCTGCAGTCGGCGCCGCGCCATTGCTACTCACTCCCGCCAGATGCATGCACCGCAGGCAAAGGAGAGATGCTTCGCAGATATAAACGAGAATCTAGTCATTATGGAGAGCGCTAAAAAGAGGCAACAACAGAGCGAAGCCAGAAGACGACGCGCTCAAGAGACAGCAGAAGAACGCAGTGCACGACTCGAGAAGCGTCGTAACGAAGATGCAGCTAGAAGAAGTCGTTCTACTTCCCAGAGTGACTCTACGATGACTACGGAAGATTCCGGGTTGAATTCAGAATTTGGAATGAGATGAAGCGCAAACGACGTGCCGAGGAAACTGAGGAAGGATGTACAAGAAGGCTCGAGAAACGGCGGGCCAATGCTGTAGCTAAACGAGCTGATGGTGCGACAGAAGAAGCAGGCGCAACGAAAACCTCAGGAGACAGCGTGCCGAAGAAACGGATGAAGAACTAACCACAAGCTAGCTACAAGCGTAGCCATACAGCTGTTGCTTTCGCAACCCGACCAGACTTAGCCAGAGCATGCGCGGTGAACTAAATCCTTACGAGATGTCTCCGCAATATGTGCACACTAAAGACTATTTCAATACTATACTCCGTTTCATACATCAGGTGCAACGCAGCGAAAGCTATGCAAGTAGTCTGCAAGAAAAAAAAAAAGGAGGCGTATCACTACATGCTCGTTTCGTGGCAGAGTGGTTTCTGCGGAAACTGGCTTTAATCCGAGCATACACGTTTGCAATAACTTGCTTCGCGTGCCTGGACATATTCGCAGTGCGGACCTTATAGAAAAAATTCACTCCGAAGAGGCAGTCGAGGTCGCTGCGCAGAGGGCACCGCTGCCAGGGTTGCGGGGCAGCGAAAACGCGACACGAACGAAAACGACAAACAAAACATACAGATTAACCGAATCTGATATTTTATACCCCCTAAAAAAAAGTGCTTTTATGTAGTTGATGGCAAATGTAAGATGTATTAAGCTTGCAGACCAAAGCAACTATTATTTCCTCTCGTCAAGAACAGGCACTATTTTTCATTTCGGATGCGAGGAGCGCAAACAAGAGCTCTAGCTTTAGCAGTGTTGCACTTGATGTATGAAACGGAGTATAGACCACACTCACGATCACCTCTTAAAACCTGTACATCCCCGCCACACACTTTGCACATCGCGGCACACAACAGTTCGTTGAGGGGCTCCAAATTCACAATACTGAAGGCACTGTCACCCCCACAGTGACAGTCACTACCGTGAGTGGTAGGCGCCACAGCTGTCGATGAGACCCACTTTTCTCTAGACTGCTACAGTTAACCCCAGCTCCTGTATCATTTCTTTGGCTTTTTTCTGGTTTTCAGCCAAATCTAAAGGCTGCAGCATCATCTTGTCGCAACGGACGCAATCGCTCGGTATTGCCACCGCCGCACTTGGTAGGCCTACTTCAACCGCAGCGACATCTTCGCAGGCCACTGACTCCTGCACATTCTCGGAGCTTTCGGGTAACGCTGGACACTTTCGGAAGTTGTCACCGCACACACTCTTTTTCATTTTGCCAAGTTTGTTGTGCAAGCAGAATTTTCTGAGAGGCATGGTTTCGCATCAATCATGCCTTGAAACAAAATGGCGTCCCGGAATGGCGGGCTGGGCTGCCGCCAATGGGCCAAACAGACGACGTATAGCAGAATCTACTAATCGGATGGCTCGATTGCAGTCACGTGCGCTCGGCAATGAATTAGATCTCGTTTTTTTTTTTAATTCTTTGTGGTTTTTTTTTTTTCTATGGCCATTGAGGGCAGGCAAGCAGCAGCAGCAGCAGCAGCAGCAGCAGCAGCAGGAAATTGAAGCCCAGAGCGCGCTCTTTCAAACGATACCAGCATGGCTGAGATCAGTGTGGTAGAACAATGGTTTCGCATAATAAAAAAGGTGCCGTTTTTATTTTCTTTTTTTTCATCTGCTACTGCACAAATTCTGCCCGCGTGACAACTTGAACTCAATATTATGCTGAAAGTACTGATATTTGGAAGAAAAGAATTGCTGAACTTGAAGATTAATACCAATTTCAAAAATGCCATTATCGAAAAATCGATATTTTGGTTATTTTTTGGCCCGAAAGACCTATGTCCCCCCTTAATACGAAGATTTCGCATGGTCCCTACGACTTCGAATTAACAAGGTATACTGTCTGCAGCCGAACCTCATTTTAATGTAGTAGTACAGGGTGCAAGAATTCGTTATATCCGATATTCACTATAAAAGTGCATGTCCAAATTCCTGTAAACAAGTTTGCAAATAAAACGAAACAAAATGCGCACTAATATGGAAAACACAAAGGTGCGAAAACGCACAATGTTTTAATTAAAAGCTTGGTATAAGCGTTGGACAGCGAAAATGAACACTCCACGTAAAATTTGCGCAACGGAGCCAACAAACTCCGGGAGTGCAGTGCGCGCGCACGGGTCAGTCGCAGTGGCAGAGGCAGAGGCACAGCAGGGGCTCACACCATGACGGGGCAATGGTGATCACATGCCAGCCTTTACATGGCCGGACTCAAGAGGCAGCGGCGGCGTCACTCGAGTTCGGCCATGGCCGTTCATGACTTCCAAGATCATCGCGCGTGGGGGTGTGATCTCGGAGGCCCCAAGACAAAGGCGATAGTTGTTGTTGCCGCTGCTAAATGACACGGCACACGAACATGCAGCCGATTTAAACGCACTTCTGAGATGAGCGATTCGATTGATCGAAAAATTGCACTTCTTAATGTTTTTTCCGGCTCCTTCACGCATTTTTTTCTGTTTTAATCCAAAAAAATCTGCTTTGTAATAAGCGATCTAGCATCAAATTTTTTAATTTTTCTTTCATTATACAGAAAGAACTCCCATAGAAATAAACAACAGACCAACCAAACTTTGGTTTCAGTACGTTTTATCCGATAATTCTCTATATCAGTGTTCGCTATAGCGAGGTTCAACTGTATCAAATTTCAACTATGAGCAAGTACTCCAGCAAGCACACCTGAACTCCAAAGCTGCTCTTTTTCTTGTAGCCCCATGTTATCTAAAAATTTGACATCACAGTGGAATTACAAGCTATTCAAACCACATTTGCCAATGGCAACTTTCTACCACTCATTGTTAAAAAATAGAAGGCAGCAAGACATTAGGCTGTTGCAGACCAAAGCAACAAAGCATGGGTGGCACCATGCACACAAGGAGGAGCGAGCAAAGGAGAACTAAATAAGGTGCACAAGCACAGCAAAGCAAGAGACCTAGACTAAAACATCTGCCCAAGAGGCTCACAGAGCAGCAGCCTTTCAGTCGAGAGAAAGCAGCCAAATAACACAATCTGAACAGCAATAGCAGTACACTGAGTAACCATCTTATATGCACCAATGCATGTATATGAAGATCGGTTTTGTAATACTAATAAAAATCAGAAAGTGCACCAGAAAAACCCAGAAATGGGAAAAGCTCAAACACGCACCCACTTTACAATTCTCCATAAGGCAAACAAATATGTATAACTTTGATGACTTCAGCCTCAAGCCGACGAGTTGGCAACAGATGTTCATAAATTGGGGGTGCTTGAATACTGGGACTTTCAAATACCAATGGAATATAAATACGGAAAAAAAAAAAAAACATTCCTTCGAGTATCGAATATCGAATATCTGATCAGTGCAAAAAAAATAAAAATTAAAAACAGCAAACATTGCTCATATTGTTTTCTCCAAAATTCCCGCCATATTTGGAAATAAAATTAAACTAGAATTCCACAGAAATGTACAACCTGCTGAAAAATCCAGCCTACATTTCATACAGGGTTCCGTATAGCAGTCTTTTGTATAGGATGGACATGCATGCAACTGGGCGAAGCTGTCATAATGCTGAATACAATAAACTCATTATTACGCCCCTCAAGAGGCCAGAAGATATGTCCATATTAACCAAAACCTAGAATTATCGAATGGAACAGAAAAACTTCCAAAAACTGTTTGCATCTAATTTTCCCTGATGAACATTATCTGCATGATGGTTGTCTGCATTTGAGATGAAACCCAAGTTAGAACAATGTTTTCTTCTGGTTTTGTCAAGTGCCTCACTTTGTGCGCACTGTTAGGAAGGTCCATATTCACAAAACGACCCTGTCCTGTTACGAGGATGCTTCACTGCAGTCAACGGGGTCATGCACTGCAGTGAAGCACAAAGTTTGGTGAAAACGCAGTGAATTAAAAATTCCAAATATCAGTTTTTTAAATACAAATATAAATCGCGCAACAATAATATTCGATTCTTATTTCAAATTTTGGATATTCACACACAATCACAAATGCTTGCTGACAAGAGTAACAAACCTTGTAGCCAATTTGCCAGGACTCGATAAACTTGCAGAACTGCTCTTTTATACGGTTCCTACTGTGTGCACTAAAAATTGGTCTAAGGAAGTACTATACCGAGAGACAAACACATGCACCACTATTAAAGCAGTAATAGCATGCCATGCTATTCTCAAAGACAAGCTTTTCTCGCCTGAAAAAACAGAGCTTCACAACAGTGGACCTGGCTCCTAGCCCAATTTTCTTGTCAGGAAGTCGCAAAAGCACAATTTCCCTGCAGACAGCATATTTAAAGAGCGATGGATATGCCAGTGGAAAACAAAAATAATCTGCAGTGGGAGCTCACACAGAGCGGCAGTAGGGAGAGCAAAACGAAACCTCAGCCATTAACCTAAGACCAGTGCACTGCAGCGACAGGCACTGCCTCCGCTGAAGACATGGCTGCCAGCGAGGGACGGAAGCTGCTGCTTGGTGTGCCTGGTACACACTAAACCAAAAGTGCAGTAACTTGGGCGAAAGGAGAAAGGGGATGGACAGGTTGTGGAGTAGAAGCCACAAGAAGGGTACAGACTACTAGTGGGCGTCGAGAGGTCCTCCCTGTGCCCAAGTGTCACAGCTGAGCCAGCGACAAGCGCATCGGCGCCGGGTTGCCCCCTGAAGCGAGCCACCTGTGAGCCGCCGGTCATGGGGCAATATATCCATTGCCACTCACCTGGTGATGGAGCGGGCAGGGCTGCACCACCCATAGGGTCGGTGCTGGCACCACCCACCTGTGATGTTGGTGACCGCCTCTGGTCCACATTGGCGTTCTGTGCAAACAAAGAGGGTTATTTAAAATGGTAGTAAGACAACAATGTCCATAAACCAAAATATAATGCACTTTGCAAGACTCTGCGGGCTGCAACATGGGACATCAAAAGCAAGCTCGCATAGCAATGAGAATTCCTGCACCTGGTACCACTATGTGCAGTTGCTGTAGCAAACAGACAATATCGAAATGTGTGTTGCTTCTTTTGGCAGATGGTGCTTTTGCAGAAAGCTTTGGCAGCTTAACGATGTGATATGAAAGGCTTGCCATCAGAAAACACCACAGTGTCAAAATTCACACTTTCAAAGGGTGAAAGAGCCCTAGTTTACCACACTCATGGGGCTTCAAGGAACCTGAGCAAATGTTGCTCCTGCATTAGGTGTACTCACTGTACCAGACTGCACATGGCTCAACAGAAATGCACATATGCTCCTCAACAGCCGAGCAGCCAGCATACAGAAATGCACTGTCTAAGAGGCCGTTTTCAGACTGAGCAGAATGTAATTTTGCTACATCTCCCTTGCACAGTGTTTAATCATTACTTTCTATGCAGCATAGCAACTATGAAAAAACTCAATTATTTGCAGAAGTTTTGGCTGTATGCTCTTTATTCATAATGAAGCAACAGATGTTAGCAGCTGAATTTGCAATTAAAATCCCACTCATATTTCTATTTTGGTTTCAAAAGCTGAATGCTGTTTTCATATGCTTCATGGGATCTGAAGTCAACTAATGTTATAGCTACTTCCTCATCCATTGCCATCCCATCTCTAGCCACAGGCTGGCATAAGTAAGTCGGTAAATGAACATGCTGAATATGTCATCACCATCATCAGCCGGACTAAACCCACTGCAGGGCAAATGCCTCTCCCATATTCCTCTAATCAGCCTGGTCCTGTGCTAACTGCATTCACTACCGCCCCCTGCTACGCTTTCCTTCCCTCGGAACCCAGTTTTTTACGCGAGCATCGGTTATCCTCTCTTCGCACTACATGTCCTGCCCATGCCCATTTCTTCTTTTACCCCACCGGGGTGGCGCAGTGGCGCTCGACTACTGTTCCCAAGGACGCAGGATCGAATCCCGGCCTCGGCGGCCACTTTTCGATGGAGGCAAAAAGCAAGGTGCCCGTGTGCTGTGCGATGTCAGTGCACGTTAAAGAACCCCAGGTGGTCGAAATTTCCGGAGTCCTCCACTATGAAGTCTCTCATAGCCTGAGTCACGTTAAACGCTACTAACCAAACCAAATCATTTCTTCTTGATTTCCACTAGGATGTCATTACCTGGAGTTATTTCTCTGACCCACTCTGCTCGCTTCCTATCTCTTAACACTGCCCCTATCATTTTTTGTTCCATAGCCCTCTGCGTTGTCAACTTTTTCGTTAGCCTCCACGTTTCAGCCCCATAGGTGAGTACAGGTAAGATGCAACTGTTGTATACTTTCCTCTTGAGCGATACCGGTAAGCTGCTTGTCATAATCAGCGAGTACTTGCAAAATGCACTCCATCGCAATCTTATTCTCCTTGTTATTTCCCTTTCATGGTCCGGATCTGTGGTTACTACCTTTCCTAAGTAGACATAATTGCCTACTACTTTCAGTGCTTCGCTACCCAACGTAAACAGCTATTCCTGCTGAATATATATATATATATATATATATATATATATATATATATATATATATATATATATATATATATATATATATATATATATATATATATATTTTTTATTATGCAAGCTTGCCATAAGGCATATTATAAATACCCGTGTAAATGATAGTTAATTTAGGTCATGTGTAAAATCAAGTTAACTTTGACATCCTTTCCAGTTTCAAACTAACAAGGCATGAGAAAAGGAATGCAGGTACAATTTACCACGAGTAGGTGTATTTCATGAGGCAACCCATTAACTCTTTCGTTATCATGCCACTCTGATTTGATCACTGGTGACCGAAAAACTCAAATTTCAAAAGTTTCTGCCTATAATTTGTTCTTTCTTGGAGCTCGTTTACTAGGTGAAAATATGCCATGATTGACATTTTTGTCACCTGTAGTGCCTCAGCAACAAATGGAAAGACGTCGTGTCACCATCGCAAACAAGGATTTTGTTTTGCCCGAGCATAAACTCCAGGCATCGACCTTAGATTTACATTCCACAGCAGGCAGTCTGGCTGCTAAAAAACATCAGTAGAAGGTTTGCCAAAGCAGCAGACTTCAAACCGTATTTCTCCACGGCAGTTCTAAATGTCGCATGTCTGAACACCAAGTATGCATTGTCACCAAACCAAAATTTTGATTGCTCATTTTTTGGATAAGCTCGATTATTCGGTCTTTTCCACGGCACGGCAGTATGCTTCATAGAGCTAAGGCATATGATTACCTGAAATTTCGGTATATTGTGACTGATTGCTCGATTTTTCAGACCTTATTCGTCCTTCCACTATCTTAGGGTGCTTCACCGCAGGGATTGTGAGGACTATGAAGTGAAACATCCACAAGACGCGGTAGTTCATGAAACACACTGTGGCACGTTCGCTTTCGTGTCTGTACATCGTCGAAGCTCTCGCATTCTTCCGCGACGTGTCGGTGGCAGTACAGCCGTTGAATTCTTTGTGAATAGGCTTTTGGTAAACGAAAAGCTCTGCATATTTTATTTGATTTCATCGTGCGTTGTTTTTGTTTTTCATATCAAGTTTGTCACAAATGTTAGGGTGGCTATACTTTTTGTTTCCGCAACTTTTTCCGGCATTCTCAAAAGCGATCTGAATTGAAAGGGAGAATGCTTTGAATGACTGTTATTAATATTCAGTAAGAAAAATTGTGTTTCAATTTCCTTCTTGGTGAGCAAAATTTATTTCAAATCAAAGGCTGAAATTAGCCGGTTTCAGGTAACTCGAAAAAAGTTCTGCCTCAAAATGGATTTGTGTTTTAATTTTAAGATTTTGCTGGCAAGTTTCAATAAAGGTTTAAAACGTTTTGTACATTCTAGAATTTATTTTACTAATTTTCTTCAAGAGTCAATATCATGTAAGTTCAAATTTTTTATTCCCATGCAACTTAATTTTGTGCTTCCCGAATGTTTTTTTTTTCAGTTTTCGCACTGCGTATTTGTGCTAAACAAAATTTTTCTTGAGTATGCTTTCCATTTCTATCATTGGTATGTATTTTAACTATTTTCATCTCTCGTAAAACTTGCAGCAAAAACGCTTGTCAGAAACCTATGAAAAACAGCCATTTCTCCCCTGGTAACCCACTTATAACAATACCGGTTTTAACAATATATCGGATATAACAATGGACTGCTGTTGCACAGTCAGGTTTGTCATGTGTTCTATAGTAAAATAAACCACTTATTACAATAGTGTCACATAATATCGGTTATAACAATCAAATATAGTCACTGAAGGTCAACAAAAACGCGACGACCACAAAAGCGCGCATGTACGCAGAGACTCCGACAACACCAATGCAGTGACAATGAAAAACGTTGGGACAGAGCGCGTCGAGCCAATGCGATGGTCGGGTATGCCGTGGAGAAGCAGGGGAGGACAAAACGTTTCTTCACGCGGAGGAGGAGGTAAGGCGTAAAGCACAGTTAGGCACGACCATTCTGATGGAGAGCTTTGAGTACTCCCCCTTGAGATCACCCGCTGCCTAGGGAACTCGCGTCCTCTCTGCCTCTGCACGGTGGAGAAGTCCATTCTGAGGGTGTGCTAGCCGTGGTGCGCTGCACTATCCTCCCCTATTTGCTTTGTCCAGGCCCCCGCTGCGTGTTCGTGCGGCGTTCGTGCACGTGTCTTTCTAGCGTGGTTCTAGTGTGCAATCATCGCTGCAAAATTCCGAGGAAACACTGGTAGTGAAGTCTGGCAACTGTTTCAGTTACGCCAACCGGAACTAAGCCAGCTGCTCCCCCATCATGAACTGCTTCAGAACTGCGGCGACGCGGAAGGTCGCAAAGCTCCTGCCGACACAGCGATGACCAAACTTTGGTCCACTGTGAGTGGTAGTGATGGTGACGCGTCGGGACTCGAGAAATTTTTGCATGCCGACAATACAGTCTCAAAAGATGAAGCGCTGACAGACTGGGCTATTGTCACAGCAGTCACTGGCGCGGAGGACGGCAACAGTAGCGACAACGAAGATAAACCGGAACCTGTGCAGGTTGAGTCTCATCAGGAGGCTTTTGAGAATGATTGACTCCCTGTGGGGCTGTTTTTGCTAAGAACCTTCTTCTACACTATATTCAGCAGTTGGATGCCCTGCAGCAAGATGTTGGCCAGATTGCCGTGAAACAGACATTTACAGATTACGGGTTTCTTCCCGTTACGAAATAAAGTGTAGACTGCCTCATCCTCATTAAATGTGTAGTTTATAATATTTTCTTCGTTTTTTTGGCCTAAACCAGTTATAACAATTATTGGTTAAGATATTTCCATGACACTTCAATACTGTTATAAGTCAGTTTGACTGTAACACTATAATAACCTAAAGTACCATCAGGATTGGGATAGCGAAAGTAGGTATTGGAGTAGCTTTTGGAGCAAGAAAATACAAGTTCTGGAGCAGCTATGGAGCAAAACAATGTACATTCTGGACCAAAATGAGCATTCTGGAGTTGATAAACATGAGAAATAGTCAAATCTCGATATAACGAATCGCAGGGGACCATCTAAAATCATTATTTTGAAATGTCGTAATGAAAACCTTGTAGCTATAAGCCAGTGGTCAAACCTAGGTATCAAAATGGCAGTAAACACGCATGTAGACAAACAAAAGCTGAAATGAAAACATTGCACTAACTTCAAATCTGCTTCAAGTCGATACGACCCATAGGTCGGCACCATGAGGAGGGACTCACACTCACAACCAGCGACACTCAACCCCTCACAAACACTTATGCCTTCTCCCATCCACGTCCAATCACTCACACTCATGGCGACTCTCATACACGTCCATTCACTCACACTCACCCGCTACCATTCACGGCCACTCATTCACACTCATGCCCGTCCACACTCGCACTTACACTCATGGCTGCTCCCAATCACGGCCACTCACACAATCACACTCATGCCCCGTCCTGTTCTCGGCCATTCGCTCACACTCATGGCCACTCACTCATGCGCACTCATGGCGACTCTCATACACGTCCACTCAGTCACACTCATGCCCGCTCCCATTCACCACAACTCACTCACACTCAAATCATCATTTATTGTCCGTTAACGGCCCCTGTCAGGATAGTACATAAGGGGGGAGCGAGACTAAAACAAGGTACTAACAAAAGGTCATGATCAATATAACAATACCACAAAAGCACGAAAAGAAGCAAAAAAACGCACATAGTACTGAACAAGGCTTATCAATATGCGAAGAACGTAAAACTTGCTGGCAAGAGGTTCGGGCAGCAGGGAATTACAAAATAAAGATGAGCAAAGATGAGCAAAACACATTAACATGAACTGAACAAAATAAACTAGTCAACTTGGGAGATACACACTCAGGAGACGCACACTCGCACTCATGCCTGTCCACACTCACATCCACTCACTCGCACTCACACTCATGGCTGCTCCCATTTACGGCCACACACACTCACACTTATGCCCAGTCCTGTTCAAGGACACTCACACTTATGCCCAGTCCTGTTCAAGGACACTCACACTCATGGCCACTCCCAATCATGGACACTCAATCACTCACACTCGTGGCCACTCCCATTCCCAGCCCCTCTCTCATACTCACACTCATGGCCGCTCCCATTTATGGCCACTTACTCGCACTCACACTCATGGCCGCTCCCATTTATGGCCACTCACTCGCACTCACACTCACTACCACTCTCATACGCGTCCACTCACTCACACTCACGGCAGGAGGTGGGTGTGAGTGAGGCGATAAGAGAGCACTCATGAGTGAGTGCACCGATCTAGGAAACGACCTCATCTTCAGTGTTCAGTGAAGTTTGATAATCTTGTCACGGTCTTTCAAAATGAATTGCGGCAGTCGACGGGTCAATGCCAAGCACTCTGCAGAGGCCAATTTGCTTTTTCTATGCTTGCAGTATGGCTACTCTTTCCTACAGCTAAAACTGCTTTAGCTTCTTAGCGCCATCACTGGCAGCATTCATCGTCAGATCTTGCACGAACTTCGCAATAAGATAATCCGCAACTAAAATTCCTGATGACGATGATGAACAATAATGCATCAGAATGTTGAGCTAGTTGGTCAAACATGACAAAACAAGCAGCTGAACAGATGACAAAACATAGAAGAGGCACACACGCAGAGACGGACGATGCTGCACTAACAACTAATGATTTATACCCACACACCTTCTTTCTCAACTTCTACATACACATTACTTCATCTTTCACAGTCCTCCCAGTGACTTAAACATTATTTCTCCTTTAATAAGAGAACAGAAGGTATGCTAACACAATCCTCACCAGCCACAGATATTGCCCAGGCTTTCAAAATCTCTCCAGCAACTTATCCTTATTTTTTCTCAGAACTGCCATGTTAATAGGTCTGCTGGGGACTTTTCTTTTTCAGTAACAGAATCAGACTGCCTTAGACTTCATTCAACCAAAGGAATGGGCAGGCATTTATAAAGGCTATGTGACAATATGTGATTTTCACAGTATTGACGAAGTGTCGATACTGGTTGTTCATGCACGAATAACAAACAACCGACCAGCAAACAACACACAACAAAGAAAAAATGCAGGTGACTAGGCCTGCTCGCTGCTGCATATAAAAACACAGCATGAGGTGGCGCTAGGTGTGGGCAGGAGATATGATAATGATGATAGCTATAGCCCGTGACTTGCATCAAGAAATGGCGGTTTCTGTTTCACGCAAGAATTAGGGCAGTGTTAATTTTAGGTGAATTTGTAATACTGATGTTCCTTGATTATAGAAGAAAATATAAATAATGTATGTTATTCTGAAATATGCGCTATTAAGTTCATAGTTGTGAAATATTTTACACTGAAAACATTGGAAATCAGATGGGGATTTTCAAAAAGTTCGTTAATTTGAAAAATTTGTTAATGTGGTGTTTGTAGTAACAAAATTTGACTGTATAGTCATTTTTGGAGAGTAGCATGAGCACTTTGGAGCAACTCTGAATGCGAACCTTGATTAATGTGAGCTTGCATGCCTTGAACTATCATTAAAACAGATTTTCAACCCACACAATCTTCAATAGCAGTGCATTTGTCACTGCTAATTGCGAATGGTTTTCGTGACAAAGTTCGGATGTTTGAAAAACATGATCAGTGAAAATTCGAGAACATGCCATCAACCAGTAGCAGATTTCTTATATTCTTAAATGTCGTCCAGCATTAAACCAGTCATCAGCGCCGTCTGCAGGTCACAATATATAGAAGACCAAACTTGCAGAAGTCTATGCGACAATGGCAGTTTTCTCATGAAAACAGCCCGTGCCGAAGCATTGAGCTCAGTGCAGCTGAACGGGTGAGTGGGACCCAATATGCCACCAGAGAGACCTGTGTCTCAACCCTGAAAGTGGTGCTGGCCATTGAAGTACCCTAATTCATACACCATTAAAAACTAAAAACACAATTTTTGGTGTCAGTACTTCTTACATCTTATTGAATTTTACTGGCCATGTTTTATTCTCAAGTGACTGTAAAAATGTCTGAAATATCAGACAGCCCAAAACATAAAATTTCACAAGAAAAATCACTGTATGTCATAATTTCCATTACAATGCAGAAGTAGCCAGCAGATTTGTGGTATGGTATGGTATGGTATACCGGCTGTTTGGCCACTCAGTCCATACCGAAAAAAAAAATATATATATATATGCTCTCAGCCTGACCATTCGCTTTTCCAGGCTCAAATTTACAAGCCCAACCCTGATGTGTTTCCGAAATTGTAAAAGTATTCCTAGACTATTTTCAATGCCTTGCTAACAACCGTTAACTGTAGTTGCCTTCAGAGAGTACTGAATGTTAAATTAGTGCATATTAATTTTTACGCCAACCTTTCCACTTTGCCTGCTTAGATCATTCATCATCCTTTGCAATCTGTCCCCTGAGTTACACAGAAAGGCAGTGTCACAAGAGAAGTATTCTCCATCAACACTCATCCCAGACTGTTCCCAAACCAGACCTCTGAATACTTCCTGTAAGCAAGCAGTGAATAGCACTGAAGAAACAGCATCTTACTCTTGCTTAAAACACTTCCTTACGGGAATTTTATTGCTTTCTTTACAGAAGAGTAACGTTGCTGTGCAGCCACTATAGGTATCTTTTAGTACTTCCCTTCCACATATGGCTCATCTACACCCTGATTCTGCCATGTCTGCATGACAGCTGAGGCTTCGGCAGTCAAAGGCTTTTTCATAATCTATGAAGGCTATGTACAAGGGCTGGATCCTTCGCATTTCTCCATTACTTGGTCAATACTGTGGATATCATCTATTGTCGAGTAGCCTTTATGAATGCCTGCCTAGTCCTTTGGTTGAATGAAGTCTAAGGCAGTCCGATTCTATTACAGATTGCCTTAGTAAACACCTTGAAACACTGTAAGCTGATCAGTCTAATTTTTCAAGTCCTCGACGTCCTTTTTGTTATGGATAATGATAATGTTTGCAATCTTCCAAGACTGCATCACATTAGAGGTCAGTTTTATTAGCGTGGCCTCTCTACCGTCCTCAAACGAATCTGCGCGGTTTACAGGGACACACTTTAATGGGTTGTTTTGCCGCATGATCACAACAGAAGAGTGCGATAGTAGGTTTTTAGATTTACTGGCAGTTTTCCAGGGGCCTGTGAATGCTATTTTTTGTTTGTTTATTCCAGACTCTCATGGGTTGCTAGTGTTCTCCTCAGAGTTTACAGAGTTTCATTCAAAGATTTTCAGATGCCTAGTAATGTGGCAGTACAGCTGTGTGAGAGGTCTCCTCTCTCGACATTGGCAGCAGCGCCTCTGTCGACTGGGATATTGACTATAAATTAGATGGCAACCGAACTTCAAAGCATGATATCTCACTTCTGAATTAACTACATTCCACTAGTTCCAGCTTTGACCACACACTGACCAACTCTTGGCAAAAGGTTGCACAACACACACACACATATATATATATATATATATATATATATATATATATATATATATATATATATATATATATATATATATATGTGTGTGTGTGTGTGTGCACTGAGACTTGCGCATAAAAGTAAAAATGTTTTCAAGACTGTCAACGGGACAAAATTTATTTCTTCAGATCTCTTCTTCCCTTAATGCACACAAGTTAAATGGTAACATTTCACGGCTAGAGAAATGTAACGAAGCCAAGAATAGCAATCGGGAAACATTGAACTGGCTTCCGAAGCGCACTATTTTCTGAACTGCACTAAGGCATTAACAGTCAGGAGACCTGTACCATACGAAATAAAAATATGCAACGGCACCAAAGCACTCTAAGCTCTACAATGAACTAACATAATCAACAATGTAAATTAGATAATGAAGAGTACTAACCAATTTCGCCTGTAACTGCTGCATGAACTCTGGATTGGGTTCACTCATAAATGGTGTTTCGCTGAATGGCAGGCAAAACCTGCAAAAGCAAATTAGGGATGGTCCCCACACCTACATCTATGCAAACATTCCATCCCATAGAACTACACTTACTCTCCGATCTTTTGAATGTCGCCACCTTTCCCAGTGTAAAGAGTAAGGCAACCTTTCCACAGTGACGCATACCTGAAAATAGACCAGGAAATAATATTGATTTTGTTTTTGCATGCACTGCACAAAATTCAGTAATGAGCACTGAGGCATAGCCAGTGCAGGGATGTCATCCAACTTAACCTCAATCATTTGAATCTAATGTAAAATTCAGCTTAACACCCTTCAAACGCTAAGGCATATCTGTAGTCATTGGGCCAAACATTCATGTCCCAACTGCCTAGAACACTATGCTAACTGCTCTCACTGTCTCTCTGAATGTCCACCTGCCATACAATCACTGCATTATCCCTACCAGTCCCCTAGATCATAGCCTGCTCAGGTCACCCTCAGAGCAGCTGCAAGACCAGCTGGCCTTTATATGACAAGCCCACTACCAACTCGGTAGCTAGCACAAAAGCTGCACAATAATGTATACTCACGCTCTCATCCCAGCATTGGATGTGGCTCGGTATCATTAAAAACCAATATTTATGTCAAGCAAGTTCTTAGCTTGCAAATTTGAATTAAATACAAACAAACCGGACGCTTCATTATAACTGATAGCACAGTTATAATGAGCGCAAATGAGGTCTGCGAAACAGAGCTATCAGCTGCAACATGTATGAAACCTTACCTTAGTTCATATGTTTACCTTAAGGGACATAATGGTGTGGCGCAAAAGAAATCAAGCAGAATAACTTTGAAGAGGCATTACGATGATGCTATTATTACCAAACATTATTCTTAAAGGGAGTCCTTGTGCATGCCCAAAAGAAGTGCAAAAAGAATTATTGAAACTGAAACACAAACAAAAGCTATCCCATTAAGAATATTTAAAATAAAATAACTAATTTCCAGACATATTGAATTACTGGTTATATAAAACTGAATATATCTCTCTGAAAATCCTATGCAAAAGAATAGGAGTAGTGCACTACTTTGTCGAACTCATGTTCAGTGGAACAATCAATAACTTGCACGCCGTACCCCTGCAAAAGGCACTTCACCTCATGACGCCCCACGATCACTTTTTGTTTGCTGAGCAGAGTGGTCGTGCAGCCTTGGCCACCTGTTGTCAGCATTAATCTGCTGGACAAAGTGAACATAGAGCCCAAGTGAAAAAGGCCCTTGGTCTGATGTGCTTGTTTTCTATGCGACACTACCGCGATGTGGAGAAGCAAAGCCATATGTTACCAAAGGACTGAAACGACATCAGGCAACTCTACTGCATAGAATTCGCACGAGCTCTACGCGTACTCCTGCCTGGATGCGTAAGACGGGCATGGCATCGTCTCCGCTATGTTCCATATGTGGTGTGTGCGGGGATATAGAATATAATTATGTGCTGTCCAGAGTACAACGCGAAAAGGTGTGTGATACTCACTTCCTTCAAGAAGACAGGAGCCCTTCACAGTGTACTTCAGAACATTGTCTACCCGAGTGCAAACCAGACATGCAGAAGGGAGGTTTTGCACCTTCTTTTACAATTTCTGCAGGGCACTGATCTTGACTCCAGATGGTGACAGCTGGAATGGACTATGTTCTACTGTGAGTGAATGTGTGCGTAGATGGTGACTTCTGGAGTAGACTACAATCGAACCTGAATATATTGAACTCAAAGGAGATCGCGAAATAGTTCGATATATCGATAATTCAATATACAGAAATCGGCTTGTGACGGCACTTGCGATGCGAAAAAATGATACCGTATTTGTCGCGTAATCAACCCACCCCCATAATAGAGACTTTTAGTATAGCGTACACAGACACACGCAGAGGAATAGCGCATGCCAAAAATATCGTGACGCGTACTGCGCATGCGCTATACGATACCCTGGACCAAGTTCTTTTGTACGCTCGGCCAGCGTACGCCGAAACTTGAGTTTATCGTGCCCAGCCCTCACGTACGATGGGAGATCAGAGTTGACAAGATGGCGGCGTCCAGGCCGCCCGCTTCAGAATGAATTTGTCTTCGTTACCGCGTTTTAGGGCGCGCTGCCGCCTATAAATGGCACAAGGGGTCTTCGCTTTGCCTCGTGTAGCATTCAGCTCAAATATTTAGTGAATAATTTCCTTTGTTTTTTTTATTTTGAACGGCGGCAGCGCAGTCCCTAAGCCTGACAAGTAGCGTTGCTTTGTTGGCATGGCAACGCCATGAAGCGGATCGCCTTGGCTTGACTGCTTACACGTTTGTATCTGTAAAAATGTGCTTGGCAGTACGGAACTGAAAGGAGGCCGGTACTCACCATGACAGCAATACAAGGTAAAAGTATTCAACATGGGAATACCAACGTTGAGGAGTATCACGAAGCTGCCGCAACACAGAAACTGGCTAAAATCCCGATGCGACTCTGCTAGTTTTGGCTTGGGAGTAAAAAAAAAAGCCTGAATGTGTTATTTAATTTTAAATCGAGATGTCGCCACCGTAGTTTGCGTTCGCGCTTTCGTACGGCCAACTAAAAGCGGTGATGCAACACGAAGTAACGTCGCATAATTTGCTGGCGTTTATCGTACGAAAGCGTCCATACGCTATACTAAAAGTCTCTAAAGTCTCTAATGAACCCACCCTCCACTTTTGCACCCAAGAATTCGAAGAAAAACAATAGCGTTAAGGCCAGCTCACTCACATGCAAGCGATTGAGCGATCTCAGCGACGAGCGGCAGCAACATAGCGAAAAATTTCCAACTTGTTGGAACTGCGTCCCTCTCACCGCTCGAGAGCCACCACCTCAAATTAAGGTTTCTGTGTCGCCGCAGCAGAAATCACGAGCGTTTTCACTTGCATGTCGATGGCGCGCGCCACTCCGTTTCCACAACTCATTTCTTGGCAGTGTGCCAAGATGCTGTGCAGCGATAACATCATGGCGTGTTTATCTTTTGATAGCTCCTGTGGTGACAGGGAGCGAACTTGGCAGAGTGCCCGTGATGGCTTGATTGCACAAGCCTGGTTCGATTTATCACGCCGCGCTTGGGGCGGGCGTAGTCCACTGCCACAAAATCATTGGAAAGCGTGATAGCTAAATGCTGTTTGAAGCGAAAAATGCTAAAAGCTAGTGTCATGATCACAGCTGACCGCGTGCTTTCGTTGATTCATACATGCAAGCATAAACGACTCCCGCAAAAAACAAAAAAAAACTGCCGCTTCTTATGGCGATTTCCACTGGTCGCTATGGAGCACGTTTTCTTGCTCACTGGTCGACCAAGATAGGTTGCGCGTATTCCGCTGGTCGCTTGGGGCAGCTCGGGACGCTCCAGCTCGATCCGCTGACCGAAGTCTGATCTCGCCGGAAGTCCTAGTCGCTAACGCGGTCACTTCCGGATGCTGCTGGATTCTTTTGACTGTTTTTGACCGTTTCAGTGACATTGGCAGAGGACACTGAGCTAAAGTGCTCTAGAATATTGGGTAGTGGGCTGACTGAGCGCCGTCCAGTGTCGCAGTTTATGTCTCGCCCGCGAGGTGGCGCCACCATCATCTTCAATGTAAGCGGCCGCTTCAGATTTGGTCTCTTTGGCTGCGCGAAAGGTGAACAGTCACCGATCCAATTAGTGGGATGCTCGTTTGTCAGAATTTTTTTTTTATAATTTTATAAGAGAAGACTTTTACTTTCATTGCCATTCTGGCGACGCAATTAGGTCAGCTAGGTTTCGCTCAGCTTGTGCCCATTATCAGCGGAAACTCGCCAGCTTGGCATTAAGGAGAAAAGCTCTCATTAGAAGCAAACTAAAGCTCTCCTAGTTTTCATACATTCGGAAGGGTCAGGTAAATTTCCCCGGGCATATATCAATAACAGGCCTACGTGTTTATAACAAATCCCTTATCTTTTTGCCAAAACCAGCAGTTATATATATATTGAACAGGCGCTGGTGCGCGGCCCTAACCTTTTTGCAGCAGTTGCATATATAATTAGACACATTTACTGTTGCATTTTAAATTTCATACTCTCGCTACATATCATGTGGAAGAAAAAAAGGAGGGGGGATTTGAAAAGAAGGCTAAGGCGCATACATTATTTAAGGTGGACAGAAATCTAGGGGTTCGGCTCGGTTTAACACAAAGCGACTCGGGCTACGAGATACGCCGTAGTTGAGGGATCTGGAAATTTCGACAACCTGGGGTTCTTTAACGATCGTTGACACCGCACAGAACATGGACGCCTTGCTATTCGCCTCCATAGAAAAACTGCTGTTGCAGCCAGGATTCGATTCTGCATCCTTGAGTTCAGCCGTCGAGGGAAATATCCACTGGCCACTGCGGCGGGGTTAGGTAAACTAAACAGTCTAAGGATTCCAACTTACCACATCTGTGCTAGAAATCATGCATCTCTACATCAATGGTTGCTTAATCTAATAATACTCTAATGTGAAAAGGATCGTTAATACAGCTGGCACTACTATGTATTATCATGTTTTCTTTTTAATTCTGCCTTTCCACAGACTGACGTTGGTGCATTCACTTTTATTTTTTGAAGGAACATTTCATGAAAATAAGTGTGAAGAAAACGGCGGAGACCCAATATTGGTTGTAAAATCTCCAAGAAAAGTTTATTTTTTAAGCAGTGCATGCAAAAAGCAGACTTCACAAACAGCAAGCATATTTCAAGAGCAGCGGCTCAACTTCAATTAAATGCTTTGCCTTTTGGCGCTTCCCTGCCTTGTCAAGATTTATCCCTTTAATGTAGAAGTGCAGTCGTGTGACAATATAGAATTTGATTATATTTGCAGAGAGAGTCGAACCATGGCTGGAACAGCCAACCTCTTGACCATTTCTGCCTTTCACAATTGTCAGCACATCTAAAACGCTGTCTGAGTGCAGCTGTCCACGGGAGAAGCAGCCTGTGAACAAGTCGTCAAGCTTCTTTACAAAGCCATATAAGCAACCAGTCGGATAATGGAGCCCTCCATTGTCACAGAACTGCGTCAGTCGTGCAAGCTGGAAAGTTTCACCTGGGGCAGGCATAGTCAGAAGTGTGAAACAGTCTTGACAATTGGTCTTTACAATGCACTTTCTTGCGACATAGCCAGCAATGTGAAATATTATTCTTGCAATGTGCTGGTCGTGATCTTGGGCGGATGGAACTAGCTGCAGCTGTGCGTTTGGTAGCAGCAGTCATGCCAAATACATGCTTGTTTCATTCTGCACATTGTCTTGTATAGTATCAACTTCTAGAAGGGAGCCCAGCATGCCCTACTATACTTCCTACAAAGACATAATATTTTCTCAATGGTTGCTTAATCTAATAATACTCCAATGTGAAAAGGAGTTAATTCTGTTGGCACTACAACGTACCAGATGTTTTCTTTTTCTGCCTTTCCGCAGACTGATGTTGGTGCATTCACTTTTATTTTTTAAAGGAATATTTCATGAATATAAAAGTGTGAAGAAAACGGCGGAGACCCAATATTGGTTGGAAAATCTCCAAGAGAAGTTTATTTTCTTGAGCAGTGCAATGCAAAAAGCAGACTTCACAAACAGCAAGCATATTTCAAGAGCAGCGGCTCAGCTTCAAATGCTTTGCCTTTTGGCGCTTCCCTGCCTTGTCAAGATTTATCCCTTTAATGTAGAAGTGCAGTCGTGCGACAATATAGAATTTGATTATATTTGCAGAGAGAGTCGAAGCATGGCTGGAACAGCTGACCTCTTGACAAAGTGTCTTTCACAACTGTCAGCACATCTAAAACGCTGTCTGAGTGTCAAACAGTCTTGACAATTGGTCTTTACAATGCACTTTCTTGCGACATAGCCAGCAATGTGAAATATTATTCTTGAATCACTCCTAGCAATGTGCTGGTCGTGATATTGGGAGGATGGAACTGCAGTGCGTTTGTTTGCAGCAGTAGTCAGTGCCTAATGCATGCTTGTTTCATTCGATCTGCACAGTGTCTTGTATACTATCAACTTCTAGGAGAGAGCCCAGCATGCCCTGCTATACCTCCTACAAAGACATATTTTCTATAAACGCAAAAGGTGGCTCATATGGAAGGCACAGCTGAAACACAGCAGAGCGCGAAGCCTGCACACTATTGGCTGCGGCAACGGAAGCTGGCGGAGGCTTCCATAAACGACAACGGCAGCGCCTCAGCGCGGGCCCTTTTGAAAGCAAAAACCTGTTGCCATTTTCGGAGACAGGGCAGCGCGCACCGGCGCCGGACAGTGAGCTCACTACCCAATATTCTAGAGCACTTTAACTGGGCATCGCCATTTTTTGAGCGAATATGTCGAAGTGCGTCTATCGAAAAACATCTGCAGCGTTAAAAAATGAGAAAGCAAGTTGTTGAGGGCTGCACTCCTGCCTATTTATCAACCGCGAACATTTTGGCGCTGGGATGTGGCTACAACTTTCGAATCCGGATCAGCTTAACTGCCACCGTGCGCTCTACACGTTCCGCTGGTCGACCAAGGCCGATTCGATCTGTAGCGCTTTGGGTCGGCTCGGGCGCCCAGCTCCGATCGACCAGTGGAAATCGCCATTAACGTCCGCAGCCGCCATATCTTACGCTACGCCGTGCGTACAGCACAACGGTAAGAATGGACGACTCTCACAAAAAAAAAAAAGATCTACCGCTTCTTAATGTCCGCAGGCGCAGCCGCCACATGCAGAGGGTTCGCAACACACGCTGGAGAAAGCGTCCGACGTTCTGTCTGAAAACGAGTCGAGCTTGCTTGGCGCATGCGTAGCGCGTGCTAGTGCGAACGAAGGTCGGGAAAGAGGAAGGAGAGAGATAGCTCGGGCACACCCTTGCGCTTCACTCTATCGCGTTTTTCCCCTCTTGTTCCCACCGGTTCTCTCTGGTTCATTCACGCACATGACTTGCAAACGTCACGTGCTGCCGCGCAGGAAACGATAACCGCAGATGCGCGCGCCTTTGGGGAACGGGCGCGGTGCTGCCCTAGACCAGCCGTCGCCGAACTGTCCCCTCTCATTCCTTCCGCGCGTGGCTTGAAAACGTCACACGGCAAACGGCCGAGGGTGATGCGATCGTCTTTGGGGAAGGCACACTTTCCAGTGTGTGGTGTGGAGTTCGATATATCGAACGACCAGTGAAGTTGAGTTCGATATATGACACGGCTTTCCAATACTTTTACATGGGATTTTCAAGGGGATATTCCGTGAGCTCGATATAACCAAAATTTGATATAGCCGGGTTCAACTGTATGTCATACTGTGAGTGAATGTGCGCATAGATGGTGACTGCTGGAGTGGAATATGTACTGTTATAAGTGGCAGATTTCACAGATATCAGGACTTTTTTTAAAAACATAAGAGACGCTACGGTGGAGCAATTGCTGGCAGATTAACTCTTTTTTTACTGTGCCCATTGAGCATAGTTAGCCCGCTAACGATGACTTCGCGCGCCGATTTTGAACCCTTCCGCGTCGCTCACGAACAAGCTATGCTAGCTAGTGTGTCGTCGGATAACTGAAGTTTAGATTTTGATGCTGTTTACATTTTTCTCGCGAATTGTCTATTTTTGAGCGCGCTCCGAACACCTGGAAACCTCTCGGTAGCATGCGAGAATGGCAGCATTCGAGCCTACGCAGCATGCTTCGAAACATCGCAAATCTGACAACTATGCACTATCTACGACCGATTTTATCGATGACCCAAGAAGAAGCGACTCTGAATTTACGGCCAATTATCGTCAGAATTCAGTTCCGACCCCACTGACGATGAAAACCAGTCTGGAACACCGGCGGCCGCACTCCGACCCGCTAACGATGATTTCGAGCGCAAATATTTCAGTCTATAATGATGGTGATGATGATGATGATGCGCCATCTAACGTGTAGTCGGGTAACTGAAGCTGAGATTTTATTGCTTTTTACATTTTTTTCCGCGAAGTGGCTATTTTTTAACGTGCTCTGAGCACGCGGCAGCGTCGAAATCACATGCGGGAACGGCGGCATCCGCGTCGACGACGCGCGCTTCAAAACGTCAAAAATCTGATGATTCCGTATTGTCTACGACCAATTTTATCAATGACCTAAGCAGCAGTGACTCTGAAGATGCTGCCTTATCGTCAGAATTCAGTTTTTACCCCGACGACGATGGAAACCTGCCCAGAACATCGGCGGCCACACTTTTGTTGGCCTGTTTTGCATGCATCTGGGACCGCTCTGGATTAGTTCACATACTCTGGGTGTTCTGTTCGTGTTTCTGGTGTCATTTATCTGATTCCCAGAGTGTCAACATCATTTGGGCACGATATCTTGCCTCCTGCAAAACAGGGAGTGGAGTTCTGCCCAAGAAGGGAATCGAGCATTCGTTTCTGCATGGCGCTCTGCAGCGGCCCTCGTTGATTGCTCATTTTGCGTCAAGAACACTATTCAATATTGAACTTTTATTTTTTTACAGGGAGTGGCCAAAACTATGTTCTGCATTTTGTATATCTCGAAATATTTTTTTAATTTTTGCTTTTTCATTTACAAGTGCATTTCGTCAAGTTTTGCTCAATTTTTTTCTAAAACATGGTTTTGAGGAAATTATACTGTGTGTTACAACCAAAACCTTTATATTCAAAGTTATATTCCTAAAAAGTGAATCTATTTGGCTTTCGTTATCGTGTATTGTATAAAATTTTAGGCATGATAGTTTTTACAGAAAAAAAGATATACTGAAACCTACAGAAAATAGCCATTTTGCCCACGGTAGGGAAGAGTTAAGCAAGGCTAATCCCACCTGTAGCATACAACAACTCAACTCAAAGCCAAAGTTCGGTGGTTGTCATGCGGTGAAGCCAGCCTTGCTGGTCAAATGCTTATGGCGGCTCTCACATGACCTGCTTCGCTGCTGAACGAGAAGAACACCCTATATTATTTGAGTTATAATTGTGTTTACAGTGTACCAGGAACAGAATTAGATCTTTTATGATCAGCAGTGGCATTTCTCAAAGCACCAGCCGGGACAGATTTGATGTCAACACCAACCCCTGAGGCACTTGTACCATGCAGTGCAGGACGCCAGCACTGACACCCCACACTCCGATTTGTGCCTATGAAATTATTGAGAATGCATGCTCATGCTCATGGAGCAGAACGCAGAGGTGTGCCCCCCTTTTCAACACCTGGCACAAAGGGACACTCAACCCGCAGGTGGGTATGGACAGACACGTGTGGACCTCGCCAGAAGCTGTACCCGCACAAAGCAGTTGGCTGCAAGTGTGCCGGCAGAATGCATATCACAGCAGGAATTGTGCCACTAGCATAGGTACCCTGTATGCACGCCTCTGGGTACCAGAGAAGCTTATTTTTTGGCTTATTTTTAAGCTTTTTATTTTTGAAGCACATAGTTAAACCTCGTTACAAGAGACACTCAAGGGAACCCAAAAAGGTGTCTCTTGTAACCAAGGTCTCTTGTAACCAAAAATTCCTATCACTTCGTATGTGTGACAGTTTAGATTCCCTTATCTAAATTCTGTTCCGTATCAGTGTCTTGTTTTGTTGCAATAGTATGCCAGGAACCAAGAAGGAGTGCCTCCTTTTGACTGGGAAGTCAAAATGTCCTTATTGTTTAAGCCACTGTCATCACATTCCTGTGGGACTGAAACAACAGGGACATCTTGACTCCTCAGTAAAGAGGAGGCACTCCTTCTTGGTTCCTGACATATTGCAACAAAACGGGACACTGATATGGAACAGAATTTATTTAAGGGAATCTAAACTGTCGCACATACGAGTTGGTAAGAGTCAGCTGCATTGCATGAGTGTACCTGGGTTAATTGTGTCTCTTATAAATAGTGAAAAAATTACTTTAGAGACCTGGAAAAGTTGCCCTTAGTAACAGAGTGGCTCTTGTAACCATGTCTCTTGTATGCAATGTTGTTAACATGGCAAACATAGGAAAACCAACCAAACCATTTTCAAATGTCTCTTATAACAGATAGTCTCTTGTAACCATGTCTCTTGTAAGGAGATTTTACTATCAAAATAATTCAAGAACCCTTTTAAGTTTGATACATCCAGGATCAAATGTACCACACAAAAATGCGCTTCATTTGGCCACTTCACATCTCCACGGCAGAGACCGAGAGCTACCAATGAGGATCATGCGTGTCAAAGCTTCCATGCAAGAATGCAAGCTCCAAGAAGTTGTTTTTTGCAGGAGTCCAGGGATACAACCAGTCTTCCCCCCGCCCCCACCAACACCCAACACTCGCTTCTCTTCTTTTGCTGCTTCTCGGCGCAATTATTTAAAGAGCAGTCCTCCCCCGCCACCCCTTCAGACCTTAGATGTTTAAAGAAAAATACAGTGTGTCACTGCTAGCATTACTTTTTACTTTTCGTTGGCTTTCACTGCTGCTTTTTAGTTTCTGTCCCATGCAAAAAGGGGTAAGAGTACGGCCTAGTTGGTATTCCATGTTAACAGTGCAACGCAGTAAATGGCAATGAAGACAAGCGGGTGGTTGAAATTTTCAGAACCCTCTATTACGGCATTTCTCGTAGCCCGAGTCACTTTGGGACGTTAAGGCCTGTAAACTAAACCAACCAGACGGGAGGCATTAACACAGTTATATAATACCCATAGAGTGAACAAACCTTGCATTTAAACTGTCCCCCCCCCCCCCCCCTTTTTGCAGAATGAAAAATTTGCTTTCTAATGTGTTCAACTCCACACTAGTTTTGTTAGAAACGGCATCAAAAAATCTCAGCATGTGCCTGCTTTTTTTGTCGTCCAATGCTGAAAACTATGATCAGCAAACACGATGGCCATTGCCAGTCAGCTGTAACCATCAACGATGCAAAGAGGAAGAAGTATGCTAGTTCTCTTTAGCGATGAAGAGTGCGCTAAAGAGAACTAGACATATGTTCATAAAATCTGTCAACGCACATTAAAGAACCACATGTAGAAATTTTCACAGCCCTCCACTACGGCATCCCTCGTAAGCCAGAGCTGCTTTGGGATGTTAAAACCTAAAAACCAAACAATTATTTTAAGAGGGTTCATCTTAATGGGAGTCTACGGTATAAGCTTCCTCAAAAGAGCTTTATTTTTGCGAGGACATTCATCATATTTGCTTCAGACAACACTGGCAGCACAGTGCAAAGCAGATATGCAAAACCTTATATATGCCAACGGTAGAAAGTTCAGGGCTAGAAAACGAGATTGGGGATGGATTCTGCGGGCTATTTTCTTTGTCACAGATCGAAAGAAGAATCCAGTCGTGCCTGTACATATTATGCAGTAGCCACCGCTACCTCACAGTTACCACAGCTATAGTCTGCTGCGTGTTTTTTTTTAGTAGCACTGGTGCAATTTCATCCAAAATCTGTAGTAGCATGCTACAGGTTGGATGCAATAGGGTACACTGGCCCAATTGACACAACATTCTAACAACTGACTTTAAAGTGCAACTGGCAACAACAGCCCCTCACACGGAGTGTTATTCTGCTATACTTGCAAATAACCTTCTGTGACTCTGTAGCGAAGGCCAGGCATTTGTACCCTTGACGTGGGGGGTGGCCTGCTCGAGCTAGGGGTGCAGAGGGATGAAGGAACATGCTGTGCAAAGGTACTAGTATAGTGCCTAGAATATACTGGCTAATTCATCAGCAGTTCCCCATAGAAAGGGGTGGCTTCGCTTGCAATGACTGCCACCAGTCGCCAATTCAGGGTGCTGCGCAAAGTGTGTTCTGCATCATCAAACTGCCGTATTAATCCTAACAGGCAATCTCGCGTAGCAGACAATTACCCTTAGCAGACAATATCACTTAGTGCAGTTGGTGCTGCCATGTGCATGAGTGTGTAATTTCTTTGATGCGTGTCATGTTTTGTGCATTCATAATGTGACAGTGATTACTCATCTAAGAGCCTCATAGCAAAAATGTTCAGGCCTTGCAAAAAACAGACATGCTCTATATCAATGTGCTAGAGTAGGTATCACTCAAGGAGTGAGAATGTGTCTTTGTTAATGGCCCCATTGGACGGTGAACCTCACATAGTATGCAGAGTATGAAAAAAAGCATCAAGCGAGCATACAGCAGAGGCTCACATGCTTAAGGAGGTTCTTGAGATTTGGTTGAGTGTGCCTCCGCCGACTGGCTAGCAGATGTGCACAGTCCTAAAGCCTTAAAACTAAACACTGCCTATTATGAAAACCGTTAGCATAACACTATAAAATGAGTAAAAACTGCAGGCAAACGGCCCCACAACGCTTTCAGCAGTAATGCAAGCAAAGTTTGTCACGTGAGGGCTGCCAACAGGCTTCAGTTCTGTGGGCCTCACTTCACGACTACCATTAGGGGGAAAGCAGCACTTGCAGGGGGTGCGGAGCATAGTTTTATATACATATCAAATGAGAGGCAAAATTTGGGTCAGATATAAAATGCAACTTTCCCATACTTTTAGATACGATTTTCAAGAGACTATGTGTTATATATATATCAAATATATCTGAAATATATGGGTTCAATGTATCCGAGCTCAACTGTTAGCCTTTCTGATAGAGTTCCAGCCGTTACATTTTGACTTCCACAATTTACAATAAAATCTCGGTGATACGAATTTTGGGATGATACTGATGAGAATTCGCGAAATTCCCCGGCTGCAGTGCATTGTGTACAGTGTGCAAAATTTCGGATGTTCCAAACGCTCTCCCGCACAACTACAGATGATACGAACACGTGAAGTGCGACCGTAACCTTGAGCACTACGCACAGCCTGCACATCGTTGACTCCGCTATCGCCAACCACACTGTATGTACGCATCACTAGCAATTTACGGTGACGCGTGGTCCGTACCTCACCGACGTCGCAATTGTCTGTTGGGCTCACGTCGCGAAAAGCCTTCAGCGGCGCAAGACCCACAAACTGCAGAAGTTGGCGGCGGCGTACGCGGTGAGCGCGCACGGACCGCACATCACTGGTTCCGCGATCGCGATTTGCGAGCAGTTTGCGGCACCGTGCGGCCCGCATGTCGCCATCTCCTGCCATGCTGTACATGCCGCGACAAGTATGTGGAGGCGGGCGGTCCGCACATTGCCGGCATCGCGATCGTTTTTCACGACGAGAAAAATTTGCAATAGCACACGGCCATGAGTAGTAGTCGGTGGCGTACGCATCGGACACGTACGGACCACGCACATTGTAGACTTTGCGACCACTTGTCGCACTGTACACGTCGTGAGCAGTCTGCGGCGCCGCACGGCCGGCCTGTCGCCATCTTTTGCCGTGCTGTGAAGTCCGCGGAGGCGATCGCCTTTTGCACTGTGTGCACTGCGAGTGGCAAGCTGTGACCGCGCGACCATAGTAAACCTTCTTGGACGTAAACAGATCAGCGTGACTGCCTTTCCTACGCATTTGCATGCTTATTTTCTTTCGTTTTGATGATACGAATGTTCGGATGACACGAATTTTGTCACGACCCCATGAGATTCGTATCAGCGAGGATTGTACATTACAAAACTGAGCATATTAATCAGAATTTTCATGAAACCTTTTCATGGTTTGTGCATTGGAGTACTGAGCACCTGCCAGCTGCATTAAAACATGAAAAGACCAATGAGACCAGTGTGCAAAAGAAAAGCAGCAGAAACAACTTACATTTGCAGCACGGCTAGGTCTTCAATGAATACGAGAAATGTTACTCACCCTTTTGTAAGTTTGCAAATGTCCCCTTGCTGTATGCAGGTGCCTGGTTCGTCCCACACAGAAACATTTATTGATCCAGACCGGTCTGCCACCCTGCACGTTCGCACCTCATGTCCCTCTTTGGTCATGTTGGGTCGACCTAGTGAGGAATGCAAGGTTTTAGTATGGGCACTAGGAGGTGTAAGACAAAGCTTTCAACTCCTGCTCAGAAAACATGGAAAACTGGCTATATGTCCCATGCAAAGCGACGGCCACGCCACTGGTGCTGGAGTTGAAACTAAATCCAGGAGCAGAGCTGGCCGCGTCATCTGCTAGCCATGCGTTTCTATGCAATTCTCGCGTCATGAATTCGTTTTCCCACGGCGTTTGCATCGTTGCATAAACAGCCTCTGCTGCCAATGCACTGTGACACAAACTATGGGGCATCTCCAGCGATGGTATTTCCTTGAGCAAACGTTCAAGAGCTACAAAAAATGCGCTGGAGATTGTATTTACCCGTTCCAGCTCGACAAGTTCTAGTTCACTTCTTGCTAAAAAATTGCTTGTCATCCCCGTCTCATATTTCGATATGAAAGCATCACTGCATAAACAGCATCCATTGCCAATGCACTGTGACAAACTAAGGTGCATCTCCAGCAATAGCTTTTTTTCCTTGGGTAAATGTTCAAAATCTATAAAGTGACAGGCTGTAGATAGTATTTACTCATCCCAGCTCGGCAAGCAATACAACCGAGAGCGTACTGTTTGAGTTCACTTCGCGTTACAAGCCGCGTGTAACTCCTGTCATATATTTCAATGTGAAAGCACTTGAAAGAATACTGGTGCATCATTTAAGTTTTCTGACCAACCACTACCTTTTTCGCTTTTAGGTACAAGAAAAAAATATGCAGGTTACTGTGTATACCTTTGATAGTTCATTTTTGCGCATTGCTGCATATTTTTGTAGTGCTTAATTTTTCAAGTCATTTCATACACCCCGGCTGCAAAGTAAAGACGGATATGATGAGCGTCAGGTATGAGCCTTTAATGAACACAGTGCTCGAAGCGTGTGGTACATGCATTTAATGGCCTATAAGCACTGCTCGTTCAGAACCGCATTTCTAAATATTCTGTCCTATAGAATTTATTGAAGTTTGTAGGCGCTCGCTTTATTGCGCTTCACCCATTTCCAACTGTACACGCTATGAGATGTTTTATCACCACGATCCAACCAGTCATCACGGCTAATCCCGCGGGGGATGCTTGAAACATCTGGGCACTTATTTAAGCATCGCCTATTAAGATCAGCACTCGATTGCATTGTTTGACTTTGTTCGTGTCACGAATTCAGTAGGTCTACCTTTATTCAACTTGATTCAGCGAGCCATCGCGACATATGAGCGTGTCTCGCAAGTCTTGGGTTCAAATTCCACCCCGACTCAAAGCTGACTCAGCTTTCATTTCTGCTCAATTATCTTCCTTTTCTTTACAGAACTTCCTTGAGAAATTTAGCGTCAATCAGGACATTTCCAACTGCTCCTGAATTCTCCATCGGCATTTGTCGTTCACAGACATCGACAGAGACGCCAGATTTTCTGAAACACAGGACCGTAAGAGACATCGCATTAAGTCTTATTCTTAGAGAATAAAAACCAGCCAAGGGACGAGGACGAAGGAAGACGATGTACACACGGAAGCTGGACACGCTTCCGTGTGTACATCTTCTTCCTTCGTCCTCGTCCCTTGGCTGGTTTTTATTCTCTAAGACTATGTACCAACTGACCCAGATTTCAACCCTACTTCAAAGTCTTATTCGGCCGATGAAAAGATATACTTATAAGAAAGTGGTGCTGGCATGATGTAGCGACGTGTGGTGCAGAATGTGTCGTATTTTGGGTTTAGCCGTGTCCCCATGAGCCTATAAGAAAAGAGCTTGCAAAGCAAAGGCAGGGTAAATAAATAAAAACAAAACAGCAAATATTCTGTTGAAATAAGTGATAAGTCGGTGCAGCATACCCACAATAAATTGGGGTTCAACATTGCTGCTGGTAATTTAGCATTTGTAGAAGGCACCCGGCACATGTATGCATTAGTTTCTCCCAGATGGCTACCACATCCTGTAAAATATCAGCAGGAGCTGAAAAGAAAATTGCTGCCACGAACGCCGGTAATTCTAACAGCAACGCATGAGCAGCGGAGACTTGTATCCTGGAAAGACTTGAAAACAAGTGCTAGGCAGCTTTCAGTGGCGCCCGTATAGGTGGTGCATGAGGCGTATATGAAGTGGCTGAATTACCTTTCTTATCCCTAAATCTGCAAGAAAAGATGATGGCAATAATAATACACCATGTATGCGGTCAAAGGCAGTAAAGCAATGCTTTTGTCTGCTCACTTGTTAAATCATGATGCCATCACTAGTCCTCCAAATGTTGTAGACTTAGTACCACTTGAAACATGATCACAGATATAAAAACAAGCATAAACAAAGGTACACACATACACAGGTCAAGCACAGCACTACAAGGCTGAGTTCAAATATGTAAACCTTAGTGAATTATTTGAGTGTATAGCTTGACACACTGGTGACCAGTTGCTGCATATATACTTGGTGGGCTCTTTTATGAAGGGGTATGAACACAACAGAAATGGTTTCTCTATACATAGGTAAAGGTCCCATTAAACACAAATTCAAATATATAAAAGTAAATGGGGCAAGGATAAAAATATACACCGACACCATTTTCCACTCAGCAATGAAAGAGGACAGTAAACTCCCACCATAAAAACAAACAAAAAAAAAAAGCTGTTGGCTCTCTGCACTTCTTCCAAAGTAAACCCCGCAGATAAGTAAAGTTTGCCCCTGCACCTACACGTCAAATGGACTACATTTAGCCACTCTACATATGGGCTCCCCTCGATGTCTGTGCCAATACCAATGCACTGAAATCAATGCAGCTAGGAACAGCTAATGGGATGGAGGTTGATGCAGCTGTTGAATATAATACACATGTAAGAACAGACTTTACATTTAAGTGAATGGTATGGTGCCACTGAAACTTTTGTTCAAAGGTAAGCCATGTTTCAAAGATGCCAGTGCTTGCTGATAAGCTATGCCAAAAGCTACAAGAAATGTACTTACATAAGCATACTCTCGCGCAAGATGTGCCGAAATGTGTCTCGAAGATTCCGAACTAGCGTGTGTTTCTGCAATGTTCTAGGTTAGGCTGGCTACCGTTTGCGTCTTTACCTAGATGTTTCCTCGCCGCATTTAAATTGAACGCTGACGGGTGCGACAGGCGTTCATAATTCGACGACCAGCGAGCTTGTTTGCTATTATCGCAGTCCCAGAGTTTTTCAGTTATTTAGAGGACCATGCATGTCAGCCCAATAAGGAGTTAATTTCAGTGCCTCTACGCCTGTGTGTGTTCTTTTGCGACCACAGCATTGTTGCAGCCATGGGACAATACTGTGCAACTGCCAGGTACAAGCCAATGACAATGTGGAAAGCACCCCTGCACTACCAAAAGCAACACCAACTACAGGCATCCTTATCACAAACAGGACAGCATGTACTCCAAACTCACCGCGGCATTTCCAGAAATGCTACACAACTCGTCCACATGTCATAGCATCAAAATGTCTAAAAAACTGATTGATTTATAGGAAGGGAAAAGCGCGGTAACTGTCTCGCTTGTTTTCTGTGGACACCGCAACCGCGCCGTAAGGGAAGGGAGGAAGGTGGGAGTGAAAGTGGAAAGAGAGAAAGAGGAGCCGTAGTGGAGGGCTACGGAGTAATTTCGACCACCTGGGGATCCTTAACGTGCGCTGACATCGCACAGCACACGGACGCCTCTACGCTTCGCCCCCATCGAAGCGCAGCCGCCGAGGTCGGGTTCGAACCCGGGTACTCCGGCACAGTAGTCGGGCGTCTTACCACTGCACCACTGCACCACCCCGGCGGGGCTCAGAGCGAGGTGCCGCAGGAGTAGGTGTTCTAAGTGGAACTTATTTTACTGAAAATAGCTCCCACTCGTAAACTGTTACCCCCCGACTGGCAGTGCAACAGCGAAAACACGGCTAGGCCACTTGGTCAGAAGGCCCTCCTTTAATATTATGAATTAACAAGCAGCACTCGCTCCATTCAAGTCTTAAAATACCCCGCCAACAAAGAAGGTCTTCACAGAAGGCAGCGCATATTAAATTGCGCGGTTACCTTGCACGTGATTATTGTGCCGTCTGCTGTTCCGGGCAAGACAGGGAAACCGAGTGAGTCAACTATCAGTGCCGGCAGAGTGCCTGCCAAAAAGCATTAAAGTTCGGCATGCTACCAGACCTGTTGCTTTAACGTGACGCAAGAAAGATTCTTCCTCTGCCACATCCACGCACAAACAATGAATGAGGCTTACCTATGTCCAAGACGATGAACACAATGCTAAGGTTTTTCATTCCCGGCTTCAGGTCGCGTATAGTTGTTGGCTCCATTTCTGGCCCTTCCAGGAGCCTAAACGGCATCACGGGACCGAGAACCGTGTTGAACAGCACAAACGTTTCAGCAAAATGGAACACATATACGAAGCGCACGACGTCTGCTGTGAGGTGCGTGCGAAGCGTGAGCGAGGCCGACTCGCTTACCTGCTCCAGTCTGCTCGAGAATACTGTGATACCGCCAATATCGCCACGAGGGTCACGATAGTCGCACTAACCGGGTAGTACGCCCAGTACGCCTATCGTCCATGGCTGCAAGCGCAGAAGCTGTCGTTCGCCAGCATTTCAGGGCTTGCATTCGCACCACCGCATTAATGTGTGTCTTTCGCACAAGCAATGCTACTTTGGAAACAGAAAAGTTTTCTACTTAGAACAGTCGGCACAAAGCGCGCATTACAATTTACAATCGCCATCCGCCATCGCTTGCGGTTTTCTCACGCCGCCTAGGATGCCTCGATAGAGGTTTTAGTGGTTTTAGCCTGCGTCCTCGATGCGCTGCGCGCGCCCTCGACATGGAGCGGTGGAAGATTGCGCGCCGCGGCGCCCGGCTTACGTTACTAGAACCACGGCCGGTCTCGAGGGAGAGCGCGCGCTCTGCGCTGCGCCTCTCTCCCCTTTAGCATACCTTTAGCCCGGCCATGGCTGCAGTTGACTCTTGCTCACGGTGCTCTTGCTCCTTGCCGGCCGCGTCGTCTGCTACACGCGGCGCGGAAGCATGGAGCGGCCTGCATGTACGTAGCTGTTACATAATACGTGCTGCCGTTGCACTCTACACGGCTGCAGTGCAGTTATGACTACATTATGACAGTTTTGGCTTCGAAGGCATGCGCTGCAGTGCAGTTATGACTGCATTATGACAGTTTTGGCTTCGAAGGCATGCATTACCTCAGAGAACGCGTTTGTGTGATGCGAAATTTAATGCCGTAAAACAAGTGTGCCAGCGTTGTCGCCTTGCTCGCCAGAACCAGCGTTCTATTATTATTATTTATTATTTGAAACTTTATTGCCGCCGATAGAGGAGGTTCCCCTGCTCCCCCACCCAGGTACGCAGGCCCGAATAGGGGGCTGGGACTCCGCGACTACTAGAAGCGCGCAAGGATACATTGATTCTTCGCGGCCTCAGCCGCCAGGCGGACGACTTCTTTTTGAGTCTCACGGGTTTCGCTTTAGAGAAGGGATTCCCAAGCTTCCGTGTCATGAATGTTAGCCACTGCCCCAGGCGAAAAGAGGCCATTGCCAGATTATGTGATCTAGTGTACCTCTCTCTCCGCAGTGTTTACAGTTTTCGTGTTGTCTGTCATCTACTTTTAAATGGTGCAGCGATACCGGGTTGGGGTAATTTCCGGCCTGTCCTGTAGTCTGCGAAGACTTTTGGCTTCTTCGTTGTTTAGCTCTTTATGTGGAGCGGAGGATGTTTTTCTGTTTAGTTAGATAGTAGTCACAGATCTCGTGGTAGGTGTTTAACCTCTCCTCGGGTTCTGATCTCGGGCGAGCGCTAGTAACGTTGTCTGCTCTTCGGTTTCATTTCTTTTTATTACGCGATATCATGGCTTGGCCAGCGTCACGACGCTTTAAACCGTCGTTTGCCGGTCTTAATAAAGTTATTCATACATACATACATACATACATACATACATACATACATACATACATACATACATACATACATACATACATACATACATACATACATACATACATACATACATACATACATACATACATACATACATACATACATACATACATACATACATACATGACGCGCAAGCCATTTTGTATTAAATTATGACGCAGCCGTTCATTGCACAGCGTTCAGCGTGTTGCATGCAATTTTTCGCTTCCTATTTAATAGTATCTACCTTCTTTTCCAGTTTCAGTCCAATTTGTGTCAGGGATTCAAACCGCCGACATGTGTACCGTTCCCTGTAAAGGTAGGGATCCGCGGAGATGCTGCGTCTTTACCCTAAAATTAAAAACAATTAGGCGTACGCCTAAAATTGGCGTAATGAAGAGACGACGTTAAAGGCGCTGTTGCGTCCTCTCTTAAAGTATAGTATAGTGCCTAGAAATATAGGCACTATACTTAAAGGGCCACTGTCCAGGGCATGACTTTTTCAGCAAAGGAGCCCATTGCTTCTATCAAGTACCGGAGATAGTCTGTACAAAATGCTACAGCGATACACGCTCAAAGCAGCGAAAATACAAATCAAAGCTCTCTCATGTTTTCCATCGAGCCGCAAGGCTGACGTCGGACTAGAAAACGACGTTCATTGGTCCGTCTCGCTGGCTGATGGGTGAAGGATGGGCGTACACCACTAATTGTGTCCAACGCTCGCTGCTGCGCGCTTTTCCCTCGCCCGTTCATGCCTCTGCAGGCTGGCCTGCACGCTTTGCACCGGGGCAACGAAGTCTATTGAAACGATTGTTTGGAAGTCCGTCATTTTGTTCGTGTCGCTAATAGATTTCCTCGAGATTAAAAAGTGGGCACAAGCTCTGCACATGATAACTTTCTTCGAAGTGAAAAATTTCTGATCTGCAATTAGAAAAGGAACTATATTCAAGTACCCTCGTGATAGGTCGTGTACCAAGGCTCCTTATTTTAATTTTTTTGCTGGCACATATCTCGAACGTAAAAGGCATTATATGCTGAAGATAAAGCACCCTAATAATCGCGCTGCCCCGTGTGTTTCGATAGCAATGCCAGTAGAGAACTTGCAAGATTCCAAGCACCTATCTCTGTGCATAGCACAAATCGGACAGCTGCAGCTGCACAAACGGATTTTGATTTGGATCATTTTGAGTTCCTCGCAGTACCAGCAATTCGAAGGAAATTTGAGTATTTTCGCGACGAGGAAATAGACGAGCCATTAGGGCGAGGAATTTTGCTTGTTGAAAAGACTTTTGTCATTGAGCGGTTAATTTCCACGGCAATGATGTGTTGCGCATAAAGTTCTCATATCATGTGAATTGATCGTTGCTTACAGCTCTTTTGAAGCATGTCATTAATGAAGCGAAATTGTGCACGGGGCTTCGAACTCAGAGCTAATGCGAAGAGAGGAGACATCGTAAGAACTGCAGAGAAATTCGACGAGCAAGATGGTAACAAGAATTAAATTATCTTCAAAATAACTGAGCATGCGACGTAGAAAACGCAGCGAGTTGCGGCAGGAGAAATAAGGATAACGAATGTATAAAGCCTTTATTTGATTGAAGGGATGACTCTCGGCCGCTATTTGGGTAATTAAAGAATTAGGAGGGATGGGAGTGTAGCTTATCGCTTCTTCACGGTTCTTCAAACTGTTTCTCGTTGTTAAAAGATAAGCATCTGAAAAGCTCAGAAGAGGATATAGATCGGCATATACAAGCTAGGCCTTCCAGACTTGCAATGGCTGCTACGTCAAGCTCCTGCCTGGGCTCAGGTATGGTATATCGAACGGCTTCGTAACTGCATTTTTGTGAGGCGGGCAAGCGCAAAACCTTATAAGCTTCTGAATGAGCTCAAGATATGATACCAACCATGCACATGAGCTCCTTAATGTATGCATTGAAGTGAATTCGCTGCAAATGTGGTCTTTGCTGTTGAAGCATAGAAAATCACATGCAAAAAAAAAAAAAAAAAAAACGATGGTCAGGGGAAGGTAGGAACGCTAACGCTCATTTCCTACTAGACACAAAGAAAAAGGATAATGCTGCCCACTCAAATATTTCCCAAAATAAGTATAAGGTAATTGCTTGTAGCCTTGCAATATTTTTTTATATTGATGAAGTCAAGTTCTGGTTGTTTGCTGCATTTCATTAGCATTCGACATAAATATTGTTGACAATATTGCATTCTTGCTTATTTTTTCTTGTTGCGCTAATAAATAACTTAAATTCATGCTATTCACTTCTAATGCCCTTTCCAGCGCTGTAGATACCTTGAATATCGTGCTTTAAAACTGCAGTCCAGTGCTAGTTTGAAATTACATTAACTTCTCCTACAAGCAGTAAAATTAGGTCATTTTCCTTTCTCTCTCACTCTGTGTGTGTGTGCGTGCGCGTGTGTGTGGTGTGTGTGTGTGTGTGCGCGTGCGTGCGTGAAGGGGGAAGGGAATCTCTCAAGGGCGTGACTTGATTACTCGCAATATAGGTTTTTTGAATAGACTCATGCGCTTGTTCAGTCATTTCCTTTCGCAGTGCGCACGCCCATTCTCACTGATTCCTCTTTTAGGAAGCTCATTAAATAACTCTTCACATCTGACGGTGTTTTAGACGACAAATGAATTTTTTTTTTTTTTTTTTTTTTTTTTTTTTTTTTTTTTTTTACATTTCTAAATACGGGAGTGCGAGAGTGCCGATTCTTGTTCCACGCCATACCTAGAAAGTGAGACATTAAGAAAAGCGCTTCTGATTAAGCGACGACGGAAGCCGTTTTTCGTAATCTGTGTTTACTATATCGTTTGTCGCGAGTAGCCACACTTCATGCACTGCATGAACAGGCTGCCCAGGCTAGCAGATTTCTGCGTGTAATGGTGGCAATCTGCGTAGCGCAGTAGTAAACATGACACCCACTGTGTTACCTTCTAAGGTTAAAATGTTCATATGCACTGAAAATTTGACTAATTTGTTTACATGACAGGATCTATGCCCTGAAAGAACATACTACAAAGCACAGGGCAGGGAGCAAAGCAAGAAACAGTGCTTGTGAGCAAGCCGACGGCGCTCACTTGTTTCACAGCATTAACAAGTGAATTTCGCATAACAAAAGCGTGTTCTCCAAGGTAATGCGTCGCTTCGAAGCCAAAGCTGTCGCAATATAGTTTTAATTATACTGCAGCCATGTACAGTGCAACGGCAGCACGCAAAAGCTACGTGTGTGCTGGACGCTCCATGCTTTTACGCCGCGTGTAGCAGACGACGCGCCCGGCAAGGAGAAAGAGTAGCAAGAGTTTACTGCAGCGCCGCGAGTTCTCGCGACGTTGGGCGCGGTCGCTGAACGAGGCGGCCGTGCGTTGGGATTCTAGTAGAATCCCTAGAGCATGGAGTTTCCTTCCTCCATGCCATAGAGGGACCTTAATTCTACTGGGAGTGTATTTTTGCAGATCGTGAACGAGCAATCACGTGACACAAAAGTGACGTGATCCTACTACATGAAGGAAAGAAGCCAACAGTCGGCAAGGCCAAGGAAAGCGTTGGGGATGGTACTTTATGTCTTTTTTTTTTTTTAATGTTTGCTTGGATAATAACAGAAATTAGCAATGTAATCTGTTTAGGGGAAAGATTAAACACAAAGTTTAATTATCGCAAACACAATTAAACACACACACTACGTCACTTCTGCGTGTCCTGACGACGGGTTTTTTTTTTATTTATTTATTTATTTATTTTTCACTGGGGCAGTGAGAAAAGCGCTTGGCCGTCGGAGCGCGGCTTCGAGCTGGCGGAGGGAGAGCATCTAGCCGTCCGCACTTAACAGCACGCACGCTTTCTTCTGTATTTTTTTCCTATTAGTGGGGAGAGGTTGAAAGGAGGGCGCGTAAGCCCCTCAATAAAGGGGCGGGCAGGCTAGCCAACGTAGACAGCGTGGTTTCAAACGAGTGACGGCTTGGAGCTGCCCTCGGTAAAGCAGTATGCAGGCTTGCAATTGCTTCCTTTCTTCTTTTTCCCTAGCTGTGAGGTATGGGCTGGTTTGGCTTGAGAGGCAGCGGAGGGAGTGCTGAAGATTTGCGGTGTCGTTTACTTGGCTCAATCAGCCGCTTTTGCACCTTAAAAGTTACGCCTCAATTATGTACATACAACTATATATATATATATATATATATATATATATATATATATATATATATATATATATATATATATATATATATATATATATATATATATAGTGACGTATCCGTAAGCTAAGTAACATCTTGTATAATTTCACAGCTTAATTCCAAACATCAACGTTTACGCGCAAGATGCTGTAAAGTTATTTGCTTTTTGCCACTAAAAAACTGCATATGGGCGCGCATGTGTGCAAATAACTCATGCGCAGGTACTCAATATATTTGAGGCCCTGCATAAGGTCAACCTCTCCCCACTAATAGGAAAAAAAAATACAGAAGAAAGCGTGCGTGCTGTTAAGTGCGGACGGCTGGATGCTCTCCCTCTGCCAGCTCAAAGCCGCGCTCCGACGGCCAAGCGCTTTTCTCACTGCCCCAGTGAAAAAAAAAAACCGTCGACAGGACACGCAGAAGTGACGTAGTGTGTGTGTTTAATTGTGTTTGTGATAATTAAACTTTGTGTTTAATTCTTTCCCCTAAACAGATTACATTACTAATTTCTGTGATTATCCAAGTAAACATTAAAAAAAAAGACATAAAGTACCATCCCCAACGCTTTCCTTGTATACGTTTTCATTGTAGTGAGGACGAAAACTCACAATCCCTGCAGCGCGCTGCGAAGAAGCAGACTCGCAACTCGAAGTCCCTGCGTCGCTAACCCCGCCAGACCACCGGAAGAAAGAGAACGAAAGCAAAAGACTGCGAACGCACAAAATCTGCGCTCACTCATTCCCCCGGGGGAGGACAGTTAATTCTGTTTACTGCTTCCATGCGGGAGGGGCGAAGACTGTGTTGGAGGGGGAACCATGGCGTGGACAAAACTAACTGCCGCGAGCGCTTCCTCTTACCAGGAAAAAAAAAAAAAAAAAGACTCCGCGAGATACGCGTACGTGACGTGTAGGTTACGTCACCCATGTGTCACGTGATTGCGCATCGACGATCTGCAAAAACATTCTCCCCCCAGTAGTTGGGATGTAGTTGGGACACGGGAGGATGTTTTTGCAGATCCCGAGTGCGCAGTCACGTGACACAAAAGTGGTAGCATGGAGGAAGGAAAGAACTTGAGTGGTAGGGTCTACGGGGTCTACGTCACTCCTGCGCGCCCTATGGGTGTTTATTTATTTATTTTTTCGTTTTACTGGAGGGAGTGAGAGGGTGGTTGCAACAGTTGCAAGCGCAGAAAGGATGAAAGGAGGCGATTGGCCGTCGGAGCTGGGCTTCGAGCTGGAGAAGGGGGAGCGCCTAGCCGTCCTGCGAGCAAAGCACACAGCAGAACGCACGCACGCTTTCTGAAAGGATGAAAGGAGCAGTGGAGCAGTGGGCAGGCTAGCCAACGTAGACAGCGCGGTTTCAAACCAGTGGCGGCAGTGAGCGCCGGTTCTGTGCATTCGCAATCTTTTGCTTGCGTTTTTTTTCTTCCGGTGGTTTGGTGGTGGTGGTGGTGAAAACATTTATTATTATAATACATATAGGTATGTACACTAGGTGGGATGACAGGCACTCCATTGGCGTTTGCCGCAGCCCGGGCGCGCTGCGTTAAGACCTTTTGGGCTTCTAGGGTGCAGCAGCCGTACAGGGTCGCCTCCCAGTTCTCTCGGGTGGGGTTGGGGACAGGGGGCAAAGATGGGGTTTTCTGGCAGGCCCACACCATGTGGTAGACGTCAGACACCTCCCCACAGTGCGAGCACAGCCCGTCGAATTGCGGATCAAAATGTTTTAGAATAGCCGCACAACATTGTATTGGTGAGCAGGCGCAGGAGCACCCGCTCGTTAGCCTTCCCCAGCCCTTTGCACGGGGTGGGAAGAGTTTGGTGCGTAGATCTGTAATATTCACATATTTCTTTAAATTTGTACACTGGGCTGAAATCAAAATCCCGGTCCGCGTCGGGTCCCGTGGGAAATGCCCGGGGAGAAAGCGCGCGGGCGGCGGCGTCGGCTGCCTCATTCCCTTGGAGACCTTGGTGACCTGGAGCCCAAACGAGAGATCGGTACGCGGGATCCGAATCTCGACTGCAATTTTTGTATATGCGGTAAGCTAGAGGAGCAGTCCACCCTTGCTGGACGTTCCGACAAGCCCCTCGCGAGTCGGTTATGATGTGTTTGGAGGAGGAGCCAGAGGCTGCGAGGGCGATGGCAACCTCTTCTGCGTGTGTTGGTGGGTTTGGTGGGGTGGCTGGTATTCGAGGCGACGTAGGGACTCGGAGGCTCGGAGTCGTGAGTCCGCGTCTTCGCAGCGCGCTGCAAGGATCGTGTGTTTGCTTTCCTCATTGTAATGAGAAGTTGAAGAGCACTGACCGTATGCGGGGCCGCGCATACATTGAGTACCTGAGCATGGGTTATCTGCACACACGCGCGCCCACACACATGCAGCTTTGCAATGGCAGAAAATAAATAACTGTCAAGATTGAGAACATCTTCCAAGGGCGCGTAAATGTTGACGTTTGGAATCAAGCTGTGAAATTATACAATATGTTGCTTAGCTTATGGACAGATAATTTTTCGTCTCTATAGTTGTTTCCCATAAAAGACGCAATCCAGGATGCAAAAACATCCCATTGAGAACTATCCGCGCACAGAAGCAGTCAAATCTTTAGCGCTACCTAAGCTGCCGCTCAGGCCAAATTAGCCCATACCTAACTGCTATGAAAAAATAAGCGATATGACTGCTCTGTGTTTTGCCGAGGGCAGCCCCAAGCCGTCACTGGTTTGAAACCGCGCTGTCTACGTTGGCTAGCCTGCCCGCTTCTCTTTTCATCCTTTCAGAAAGCGTGCGTGCGTGCGTGCTGCTGTGTTTTTTGCTTGCAGGACGGCTAGGCGCAACCCATCCTCCAGCTGGAAGCCCCGCTCCGACGACCAAGCGCCTCCTTGCATCCTTCCCGCGCATTGGACTTAACAGCTTGCAGCCACCCTCTCATTTCCTCCAGTAAAACGAAAAAAAAAAATAATAATAATATTAATAATAATAATGAACACCATAGGGCGCGCAGGAGTGACGTACACCCTACGTCACTTTTGTGTCATGTGATTGCACGCTCAGGACCTGCATTCACCCGGCCAGTGGTATATCTAAACCCCAGCGCCTCTGGAAGAGTGACTGCGCCTGCATCGACTTCCGGATGAATACTATAACATTAGAGTATAAGATGGTTAATTGTTTCTGTGGATTTGCCACACACTGCACACGTGTCATCTTCATGGTTAAATTTCTTTTAGTAGCTGCGTGTTCTAAGGCACCCTGATCTAGCTAGTAGGGCACTGCCTCTTGATTTATAAAAGAAAGCTGATCTGCTTTTTCCACTTTCGGTATATCTTTTCCATCGAATTTATCCAATTTTTACCTTCTGTGTTTTTCACCTGTTGCTTAGCGCTCTTTATTTCTCCGTCGTTGTGACCAGCATACTTACTGGTTATATAGTTGCCTAGCTATTTTCCTACATTTTGAGTCAACGCTGTATTTAGGTATCGGTATTTAAATACTTTAGCCGCCCATCTGTTGCTGTCCAATTTCCTCAGGCGTTCCTCATATAATATTTTATTCTGAGCTTCCCGTGCTTCGAAAGATGCCCAGCCCATATCTCCCTGTACCGCCTCATTTGTGGTTTTGCCGTGGGCACCCAGTGCTTTCTGATTTATTTCTAATGTCGACTGTACCTCTGCTTGAAGGCATAAAACCGCATTTCCGAAAGTAAGGCCGGGAAGCATAATTCGATCCTTTCCAAATACCCCTCAGCACCTGATACCTGTTGTATCCCCACGATACCCTATTTCATTATCCCGGCATTTCTACGCCCTTTTGCTCTAAGTGATTGCTCATGCATTGCAATGTATGCCAATTCTTATATATTTATATTCTGCAACTCTGAGTATTTCATGGCCTTGTATTTTAAGACATTATCAGTTGAGCCGTTGAAAATCATCAGACCCGATTTAACTGCGCTAACACTGAAGCCTAGAGCGTCCCTTTCGTCTGCCTGGCTATCTCAACACAATATCGTCTACATTCATTCAACCGGGGAGGCGCTGCTCTACCACCTTTCCGCCTAATCTGTATGACAGGTTAAAACCTAGGTTAATTTCTTGTATCATCCTTTCCATATTTATCATATAAAGCATGAACAGCATCTGTGATAGAGAGCAACCTAGTCTTAACCCTTTGCATACCTTGACAGCTTCCATACTTCTTATTCCTTCCCATGTAATTTCTCGAGATCGAGCAGAGTCGCCAACTAGCGGCATAGCGGCGAACCCTACCCAGTGTGTCAATGCTGGTCTCGAGGGCCCCCTCGAGACCGGCCGTGAGTGTGGATGCGTGTTCGCGTCGCGTGCCAGCCCGCAGCGATTTACGATTTACGTGCTCGCATGCGGCGTGTACAAGAGTGATTTTTGTTTGTTTCGCGGTTCCTGTGCGCCTTTGCTTACTTATCTGCCTCTTGCAAAATAAATATGAACAGGCTATTACCCCACGCTCCATTAAAAAACAAAAAAACGAATACTTGTCCATATCGAGTGTGTCGCCGGAAAGGACATCATCGGTCGCGGTCTTCGGCGCTTAATTCTTGGGCAAGCGGTGTCTCAAACAAAGCGCTGCTGTCGTGGCGCCGTGTCAAAGCAAAGCAAGTGGCTGCCGTCAATACAACCTAATGCAAACGCTCAAAAATCCTATATTCCCGTTTCTGTTTGGAATACCTCAACTGCTGAAACATGCGACGATGCGACCGCAGACTGCTGCATAGCAAAATCCAGTTTGGCCACTCTGTGCCTGTAACAACGAATTAGTTTTATTTTATTCAGAATACAGGGGTATTGTATTACATCAGGGATACTACGTTGTCTGAATACTTCTTCTTCTTCTTTTAAACCTTTGTACTAGGATAGGGCGCTCGACTGCTGATTTCGAGAACGGGGGGTTCGATCCCGGCCGTTTCGAAAGGTGCTCCGATCGGCTGTGGAATTTGACTGCACGTTAAACAATCCCACGCAGTGAACGACACTGAGGCCCGCCCCTAAATATCATCCGTCATATAGCCGATGTCGCACGTTAAACCCATATATGCATTTCATTTCTTCCTCTTTTTTTTATTTTTTTTTTCTGTTGAAGGATTCTGAGCATCCGTAACAGTGGTAATGATCACATTTCGCTTTAGAGAAATGCTCGAACGTTTGAGAAACAAATGTTCGCAGCAACTGTTACACTAAATATATTACATAATACACATAGATCAATGTACACTTGTAGCCCGGCCATTAGAATCACAAGAACCCCTTTTACGTCTGTGCTGTCTTTCGAGCAAACTGGTTGTTTCTGACAAAAAGGGAAGTAAAATAGCTTCATACGGGCTTAACCACCGGTGTTTAGTTCTGGAATAAATATGATACATATTTATAGTCACATGATAAGACGAACTCCATTTCTTTCCGGATAGTTTTATATCCGGCATCTAGGCGCCATATATAACACTATTCTGAAAGAAATGGACCTGTTTTGAAAGTAACCGACATAACCGCCCCCCCCCCCCCCCCCCCAAGTCACTGCTCAACAATAATTATAATGATGAAGAAATCTTCCTCCTTCAAAATTTCTTGCCAGAACATGACAGCGACCAAGCACAGTTTTTACGATGTCTTCGCAGCTATTGGTTCGTAGCTTGCACTTTTACGTTACTAAAAATTAATCATTGATAGTCCTAAATTTTAAGTGTCCTAAAAAAAAAAAAAAAAAAAAAAAAAGCGTGCAGAGGGCAAGGCGCCTACTCCCCCACTCTCTCCCCCCGATTATCAAAGCGGCGGGGAAAAAGCATAGAGGGAAAATTTTCGAAAAGAAAAAGCGTGTTGAGAGGGGGAGGAGGACCAGATTGGCAATACGTGTAGGTTCGACGTCACCTTTGTTGTTACGTGATCCTCCCAGTTGACGTGCAATAATTAATTGAGTTCCGCTTCGCGGCGATATCGCCGGGAGCGGAATCGAAGGTCCGTCTCGTGATCTTTCTTTCTTCTTCTTCCCCCTAGCTGGCGCTAGCATCCGGAGCTGGAAGAATCGCATTATAGTTGCATGCGCCGACAGTTTAATTTACACTGTATCTCGTCATTGTATTACACACGATTGTCAAAAGGTATCTTCAGATACACTAAACAGAGGACAGCTTATAAAATGCAGGGACCACAGCAATACAGTGTCAATTAATATATAACTGGCACAATTAATCGTCCTTTATATCAAACTTTCCTTAGTGGTTCAATGGTCCCTCGATACTGGTATGCAGGAACTTTTTCGAGCTGCTTTTTGATGAAGACAAAAAGCAAGGCGCCCATGTGCTATGTGATAGTGCGGATTAAAGAACCCTAGGTGGTCGAAATTTTTGGAGCCTTCCACTACAGTGTCTTTCATAGCCCATAAACCAAACCATAACGAAGTTTCTGAGAAAGCTGTATAGCTTCCCTTTGTAGCCGCATGGCTGTGCTTGGGTGGATGCCAACAAGTAATTATTCCCTTATTACAAATCTGCTGCACCTTGGGGAATTCCCCTATATATTGGACCAACATTCCCACATCGAATAATTGATCAATTAGCTCTCGCTCTACCACCTGATCTGCTGACCATCCTAGTTAGCTCAGTCGGTAGAGTAACGTACGGCCCCTGAAAGGTGGTGGTCCTGGGCTCAATCCCCGGATCAGGATGAATTTTTCTGAGAAAACTGTACTGCTTTCCTTTGTTGCAGTATGGCTGCGCTTGGCATACACCATAGCAACCATAGTTCCGCATAAAGAAAGTAACAAAATTCACATAAAGGTGTTCGGCAAGGAGACATGATCTCCCCAGGACTATATTCACAGCTTGCTTAAAGGAAGTATTTAGAGACTTGGAATGGGAGCAATTAGGGATAAGGGTTTATGAAGAATACCTCAGTATAATCTGCAATTGACTAATGATATTGCCTTGCTAAGTAACTCGGCGAATGAACTGCAAAAGAACGAGTGATGACCTGGACAGGAAAAGCAGAAAGGTAGGCCTGAAAATCAATATGCAGAAGACTAAGGTAATGTTCAACAGCCGCGGGAAGGAACAGCAGTTTACAACACGTAGCAAAGCACTGGGAGTGGTAGGAGAATATGTCTACTTAGAACAGGTAGCAACCACTGATCCGGACCATGAACAGGAAATAACTAGGAGAATAAGATTGGGATGGAGCACATTTGGCAAGTAGTCACAGATTATGACTAGCAGCTTACCGGTATCACTCAAGAGGAAAGTATACATGCAGTTGCATCTTATCTGTACTCACCTATATAGGGCTGAAACGTAGATGTTAACGAAATAGGTTCTACTTAAGTTGAGGACAACGCAGAGGGCTATGGAATGAAAAATGGTAGATGTAATGTTAAGAGATAGGAAGCGTGTAGTGTGGGTCAGAAAAATAACTTGAGTTAATGAAATTGTAATAGAAATCAAAAAGAAGAAATGGGCAGGGCATGTAGTATGAAGAGACAATAACTGATGGCCACTTCGGTAACAAATTGGATTCCAAGGGAAGGAAAGCGTAGTAGGGTGCGGCAGAAAGTAAGGTGGAAGCTAGGATAAGGTTAAGAAGTTTGCAGGGGTCAAGTGGATGCAGATAGTACAGGACCGGGTTAATTGGAGGAATATGGGAGAGGCCTTCGCTCTGCAGTGGGTATAGTTTGGCTGCTGCTGCTGATGATGATGGCTGTGCTTGGGTGGATGTCAACGAGTAAATACTCCCTTATTACAAATCTACTCTACCTTGGGGGATTCCCCTAAATATCCGACCATAAACCAAACCATTGCCGGGTGAATTATTTACATCAGATCAATTCACCGCTGGATAGCGTCCAGCCTTGTGGTGATCTGTTAACTGTGCAGGTAACAGGGCACAGTACATTCGAACACCTGTAAAACGAACGCCTTTACAGCAAAATGACCTGCATAACAAAAGATTTTGTAGGTCCTGGCCGCATTCCTATCTTTCATATGTATTGTGAAAGCCTCTACAATGAAGACCAGTGCAACGAATTTGCCTATACAACGAAGAAATTTGAGCGTTCCCAATGGCTAATTTGCTGCTTTACAACGAGCGAATTATGTAGCGAAGCTGTCATTGCCCTCTGCAGCCGCCACTGAGTTACGGGAGCGCATAGAGAACCCCTCTGCAAAGAGCATGCCGGAAATTCTGAACTCCGCAGCAGCCATGGTACCAGCACACCAGTGTATTAAAAAAAGTGTGGAGAGGGCAGAGGTACCGAAATGTTTGACAAACAGCACCAGAGTACCTGCAGACAAAAAGCAAATCTAAAGGCACAATGGTCCTCAAGCTCGCTTCGGGACATTGCTCTAAGTAGCGAGCCACAGTTAGCCACAGTAAACTGTGGTTAGCTGTAGACATAGAAGCCAACAGTGGCAACCTCAGTGAACAGCAAGTGCAAACACGGCGAAGAAGCCGGTGTCTGCAGCAGCGGATTTTGCCACATTTTAATTGGGAGCCTATGAAATGACATACTCTTCGGACAGAACACCTGAAATAATGTTAAAGCTTTCGTTGTTCTGAACATGCTTAACTTGCTCTATAGCATGCGATACAGTCCGTGATTTGTACAACAAAATGACGTGCATAACGAAAGATTTTACAGGTCCCAAGCACTTCGTTATAGAGGCATTCGACTGTATCCTGGTGCTTCCAATACACCTCCTCATCTGTCTTTTTCTCTGGGAATGATTCAATGCCATTGTTAGTGGTTGTTACCACTGAGAATTTTGTTCTGTTGAAACTTGAACACAGTCTATTTTTCTACCAGTGGCATATTATTCCTCAATTTAGCACTTTTCCAATGATCTGAGTTTGTGAGCTCTTTTAGTGCATCGTCATATATCCTCCTGGGAAGTAGCATGGACCAGCCCCTTCAGTAGAGAGTGTACCCTCCCAATCAGCTAGCTGCAATTCACATATCATCTCAGCACTGTTGAGAAATGTTTTGATTGCTCACATTTCTGCTCCAATCATCCAATTCAAGGCTCTGCTCTGGGCACCAAAGTGCTTCTCCTATGCAGGATGCAGTTTTAAACTCAACTATAAAAGCTCTGGCAACCATGTAGCCATTTGGTGTTCCGACTACTATAAAAGAAAGGGGCAGCACATCGTCTGTAGTTTTGTTTGTACCACCTAGACAAACAGCACTATGCCCATATTTTAAAAGCAGCTCCTAGAACCCCAGGAGGGCATGTCTCATAGCCTAATTCACTTTGGCACATGAAACCTTACAAACCAAACCAACCAACTCCTTGATAAAGAAAACTAGACTGGTAGCAAAATAGTACTGTATGCCCAAATTTTGAAATTGCCTCCAAAAATATACATCATTTGCCTTTTTTAAGAATTAACTTTTTCCTGCTATATATGGTCAGAACTTGAGGTTGCCACTTGTATTGGAGCTTTGATGTTTTTCGATCATTACTTGCTCACCATCCTGATTAGTATTGCTTGACCCCCCCCCCCTTTTTTTTTTTTTTGCCTTCCGCCCTCCTTCTCCCCTCCTCCTCCTTGTCTTTTTTTTTTTCTAATTCAATATGAATGTGGTTTGTTGTGTCCTTGTTGGACAGAATGCTCTGCAGTAGATTTCAGGTTTTTTTCTTTTTTTTTTTTTTCGTCAAAGCTACATCTTCTCATAGTATCTTGGATACTCCCTCACTTTCCAGCAGTGATATTATCTTGTGCCTTCTCTCACAAGCTGATAGATCTGTGCTGCACTTTCAGGATGAACAGTTTATTCAAATGAAGTCATTTATTTGAAATCCAGGCACAGCAAACAAAGCTTATCATCCCCAATATGCATGCTAACGAATCAGTTCAACCCAGAGTAGAAAACGCAATTCAACCTGGAGAAGATGAGGAGGTCATCTCCAAATTATTTGAAGTACCATGCTACTGTGCCCGATTACCTGCACAATAGACCACCCTAAGGCTGGAAAGGCTGGAAGCTGCACTGTGGTACACCCAAATTGATGTAAATCATTCAACTGACAGCGGCATGTTTAAAGCCAGCTCAAGCACAACTGATCAGTATCACACTGTAAACTTGAATGTGCCAACCTGTGCATTTGCAGTTTTCAGAAAGTACAAACTGCCATTTTGTTTCATTTTTCAATTCATTGTAGGCTGGGGTATGAAGAGGCTGCCGCCTAAGGTATATGCCAGCAGTGTTCAATACAGCCTTGAGATGAGTCGAGATCTGAATGAGGTTCCACAGCCCTCTCCATCACAAACATAAGGCAGAGCGGCACAACTTGATATTCTTCCAAGACATCAAAAGCAAGGCCTTGGAGCTTCCAAAGCAAGGCTACAAAAATGCAACAGAATGGCTGAGGAATATGGCTGTGTATTGCAATGGCCAGGAAGCATAATACCACATCTCAATGGCGTTTGATACACTGTCACAGAGGACGGTGCCAACCAGCGGTCTGCTAGTTTATTCGGCTAGTCTGCTAGTTATTCTGGCCAGAAAACAATCAATACCCTCTTGGCTACGCTTAGACAAATTATGTAGCACATCAGATCTAGGGAAATGGTGGATGCACTCAGACAGAACATAAAATTAGATGACATGCAGATGAGAAAAGCAATACATCACAAGACTGCCCCATCCTTTTCTACTCCAAAAATGTGCTATTTCATTTCATTTTGCACTTGATGATCCCAACTGCTGGTATTACATAATGAATGGGGTAATATGAAGTGAAAAGCAAAGCCCAAGATTAGCAGCAAGAGTTTGCCCAATGTAGAATGACAGGTGATGGCTTTTATGCAGTTGAGACTGTCGTCCCACTTGGCTGCCATCCTAAGAAAGAGTGACAGAAAATGTAGTGGTGAGTGCGTACTAGAATAAAATTTGAAGTCTGTGTCCGCATGTGCATTTGGAGGTGTGCAGTTGCAGCAGAGGTAGGTAGTAGGATAGTTAGAGAGGATAATGGTAAATTGCCTAAACCAGTAAAAGATCTAATAAAAAAAATCTCAAACCACAAAAGCATCCAACTCGACAGACAGGATAGAACTTATAGAGATCTCAAAGCTAATCAATAAGCTTAAGTTAACCAAGATGAGGAAGTATAAATCTAGAGGAAATTGAGCATTCCCTAAAGAACAGCAGTAGCCTGAAAGTGGCTAGAAGGAAACTAGGCATGGACGAAATTCAGATGTACATGCTAAAATACAAAGCAGATAATGCCATTGCCGATATGGATAAGATAATCAATGTAGCCAAGGAGTTCTACATTGATCTATGCAGTAGCCAAAGTAATCAAGATGATAATGAAAGTGACAATTGTGCAGAGTAATCATACATAACAGCAGTAACAAAAAGCACAATAAGGAAAGCCTTGGAAGCAGCGAAAAGGAGGAAAGCAGCCAGGGAGAACCAGAGAACTACAGTTCTGTTTAAGGACGGTGGGAAGATTGCGTTAGAAAAAGCGATGCCAGCTAAACTCGGTTAAGCCTGTATATGCGTAGCAAAAGCTACCGAATGAATTGTGCACAAGTCTGACTCGAAAGTTCTCGTCGCCGATGCACTGGCTGCAAAAGGTATGGTGTGATTAGCTATTCAGCGCTACTTCTTGGTGTCTTCCGAATCCCTTATTATTTTTTCCTCGGTGCATATGGCACATACCCACATTTTTTTTTTCCTTATTGCCAGTTCTCAACAAATTCAAAAGAACGTACAGGAAAGTATTCACATGCCACCTAGCGACAACTTGGTGTAGGCTTTGTTACATTAAAATTTGCGTTGTCAACGGTTCCAGCCGTGGAACCCATTCTGGCGTACATGTCTGCATTTTCAGTTCCTCCAAAGACTTGTATGAAGTGAAGAGAAAAACCTTTAAAATGATTTGTGTGATGTGTTCTTTCCTGTTCCTTTGTACAGGTCCTTGTACGGTGGAGGCCCTGGAGATGATGTACTAAAGAGGGTTAGAAGAATGAAAGTACAGCCTGCAGCAAGACCTTCTTCTTTAAGCTGCACACAGGAACCTTGCTGGTTAAAACATTTTTAGAGGAAAAGGGATTTCTAGTTCTGTGGGGTTTGCACTGTCTCATCTGTAAGCTGCCTGAAACCACAGACCACATATTTATCCTTCGTTGGGAGGCAGTTTATTTTTGGGATGTCCTACAAAGGACCATCAAAAAAGATTTACCTATTGACCCATATGGCAATAAGGTATCTGCCCACAGAAAACGAAGATGGAGCACCTTTTGACCACATACAATCATGCTGATGGGCTTCCGTTGTATATGGCGGTTGGCACATACCCACAATGGGGGATTGGTCAGAGTTCAGTGCATTTATAGAATCCATGATGTCGACTTAGACTGTATGATAGATAACTTACTAATTAGGAATTAATGTTGCTCAAATAATTTAGAAAAATTTTGAGGCAATATGAATAGTAATCAATGAAAGAAGCATAATTAAAAATGCAATTAAAGTTCGTAAGTATAATCCAGACAGAGGAGCGCTAACAAATAAATTTTCCGGTCGCAATATTATAGCTATGAAGTAATTCACACACTGGTTTTAGGGCATGCCCTTTGAGGGTTGCACCAAAAGAGAGGAGGACAGGAACTTCTCCATCTCCTTGCTCCATTTGACTGGCTTCTCCTTCTTCTCTTTCCTTTTTTGGTGGCTGAGAGCAAACAGTTGCCATAGTAACGGCACATGCACAGTAGTGACCAGCGACGTTTGCCCGAAATGTGCTGCTGACTAGCCTGGTGCAGCTTTCGCTACAAAAACTGGCCACCCTGCATACACAATGTCTCATGTCCTCAAGAGTACCACAGTCTTTGAAGAACACAATAGTAGCTTAATCCATAAGAAAGGGGACATCAAAGCCTTTAAAATTACAGAGTGATCAGCTTATACTGTCCAATAGCTACAAGGTACTTACTAAGGCAATCACAAACAGAATTGGAAAAACATGCAGACATTGCGATATCAGGATGTAGGTAAGCCACATGCGGAAGTACTGAAAGTTATCTGTAGTGGCTGCACAGCAACCTCACTCTAAAACAACTTTACAGCAACCTTACGTAAAGATCTTAGGCAAGGAGCTAGACACAATCTCTCCAGTGCAATTCATTGCATGCTTACAGGAAGTATTTAGGGGTCTGGATCGAAAGTCATGGATAAATGCTAGTGGATGCTACTCAGTAATCTGCGATTCATTGATGACATTGTCTAGCTGAGCAACTCAGGGGACGAATTGCAAAGGATGGTCAGTGGCCTAGACAGACAAAGCAGGAGAGTAGACTCAAAGAATAATATGCAGAAAATAAGTGTTCCACCGCCTCAGAAGGGATCAGCAATTTTGGATAGGTAGCGAGGCACTTGAAATGGTAAGGAAATATGTCTGCATAGGATAGATAGCGACCGCAGATATGGACCATGAGACTGAAATAACTAGAAGAGTGGGATGGAGCGTATTTGGCATGCATTCTCTGATACTGAATGGCAGCTTACTAGTTTTTCTCAAGAGGAAAGTGCATAACAGCAGTATCTTGTCAGTATTTACCTGTAGTGGAAAAATGTAGAGGCTAACAAAAGGGTACAACTTAAATTAAGGCCAAATCAGAGAGCTGTGGGACTGAACGTGAGAAGTGCAACATTAGGAGATGGGAAGCATGCAGAATGGGTCAGGGAACTAACACGTGATGACATTCTACCTGATTTCAAGAAATGTGCATGGGTAGGCTATGTAATGTGAAGGCAAGATAACCAATGGTCACTAAAAGTTCCAAGAGAAGGCAAACATGGCAGAGGGTGGCAAAGTTAGGTTGGCGGATGAGATAAAGTTTGGGATTATACTTCGTCTCACAAGATATTTGCAGCACTGCAAAAGGCAGCACTGCGAAAGGCAGAGGCACCCCGGTCCAATCAGGATCACACGCACTACAATAGGCAATTGTGCTCTGCCTCTCACCCCCCAAATTGGCGGGGGTGACAGTAGGAGCACAATTCTCTATTATAATGTGCAGGGGTGAGAGGCACTTAGGAGCACCATTGCCAGAGCTCTTCTGCCTTTCGCAGTGCTGCAGATATCTTGTGAGACGAAGTATAGGTAGGTGCAGCTGCTCCAAGGCCGAGTTAATTGGAGGGATGAGGGAGAGGCCTTTGCCCTGAAGTGAGTGTAGTCAGGCATTGAACGTGACGAAGTGTGCACATTAAGCTAGAACTTGCTATGAACTGTACAATAAATTTTTAATAAAATCGTGCCTACCCTGCAGTAGCATAATGAAAGATTGCATGCCACTTCAGGGAACCTAGTGTTCTTTTGACAGATGAAGTTGGCTTTGCCACGTGAATATGTCGAATCAAACTAGATTGAAAACACATAAAAATTGATGGTTGGTTGGTTTGTGGGGTTTAACGTCCCAAAGCAACTCGGGTTATGAGAGATGCCGTAGTGGAGGACTCCGGAAATTTCGACCACTTCGGGTTCTTTAATGTGCACTGATATCGCACAGCACATGGGCGCCTTGCTTTTCGCCTCCACCGAAAAGCTGCCGCCGAGGCCGGGATTCGATCCCGCGTCCTTGGGAACAGTAGTCGAGCGCCATAACCACTGCGCCACCCCGGCAGGGACATAAAAATTGATGCGATGCAATAAAACTTACAACGTACCAGCATACTCTGCAGCAAATTTTCACTATAGCTACTGCATGCTGTTGTAGCCCCGCCCCCCCCCTTTACACACACACACACACATACACAGATACTTGATGCCTAAAAATTTGTCAGTGCACTTTGAATATGGCAATTAGCATGACAGGTTAATTTTTATTGTCTTACATCTCCAAAATGTTTTGTTGCTTTTGAAGCTCACTTATAACTAATATTGTATTTGATTGATTTCCATTCCTGTCTGCATCCAGAAAATAGAGATGAAAAATGCCTAAGTCAGTAGTTCTTGCATACCAATATGCAAGGACTACTGAACAGTGACCTAAAGTGTGACATGAAAGAAAACTGCGTCAGTGGTATTCAAGCTGTATTGTGGTCACTGGTGTCTTCTGCTTACCATAGTTTACATGCCTTTTGATAACTGTGTACAATACAATTACGAGATTCAGTGCAATTTCTATATAAACCCACCTCAACCATCTTGCCTTGTTTTTGAAGTAAAATGCTTCTGACCACTGGTATGTGCACTCTCAGCAATAAGATAATGCAGTACTACAGGGAGACGTTTTTCGTGCAATGCGGACGGTAGAGAGTATTCGGGTGACCTTTGATTTATCGATACGGGTGCGACGAATAAGCACGCGATATTGCGTATCGATTTAGAGCGTGCGACTTGCTGCAAAGCCGATTGTGATGTTTAGATCACGACATGCTTGGGGGAGGTTCGCCATTCATCCTGATCATGGTGAAAAAATAAGCATCGACTTTGTATGTCCATACAAACAGCATTCTTTTATTGGGTTTTCACACCACTGCATATGTAAGGGCAAGCTACTGCGCAGCGAGACAGCACGGCGTCTTTGAAACCGTTATTGTTTGCACGCTAACCTAATACCTGCAAGTTTCAAAGAGGAGCATTGCCACGCAGCTACCGATTACGAGGCAGAAACACACTTCCTACCCCGCACTGGCCATCTCAGTATATTCTAGGCACTATATTGCAGTGGTAGACAAACGTTGGTGGTGAATAAAGTGCTTTTTAACCACGGATAACCGCAAAGAAAGGAGAAACATGCATCGATAGTAGCGTTAGCTTTCCTTCCACGGTGTTTCCGCTCTTTCTCCCCTTCATTTGAGTAAGCCTAAGATTTCCCCTCTCCCTTGCTTTACTCCACTAATCTCCCAACCGCCCCTTTGTTTCACTAACTTGTTTCTCGTCTATTTGTCGATCTCCTCTATAATTTTTGTACATATGTCGCTTTTCCGTCGGGGATGGCTGGCAGAGCTGGTGCTGCAGCACGGTGGTCTAGGCTGGAGCATGTGCGTGGTGGTGGTGGTGGTGGATACTATGATGATGGGGGATGGGGTACTGGGCACGACGTATGCCAGCCTGAGCTAGCGGCGGCACTCTTGGTGCCGAACGGCCGAGCACGACCAGCAGCACACGACCTCCTCACCTCCTTGACCTCCTCTCGTGGTGATGGTGGCTGTACCCTTTGCAACTATTTGCAACTAAGTTTGCCATGGGTCGCCAGCGCCTCGTGACGTGGCGGAGCCAAACAGTTCTATAACAAATAAATTAAAAAAAAATACAACACAAAACACACAAATAACCACGACCTAAACGTCACATCAACCGGCGTCTTTCCTTCCTTCATGACCGGCGTGCTCTGTGCAGACGAAATACATTGTTGCCCACATACACATCACACAAGTCCAAGTCTAAGAGACACATTGCAACTTACAAGTTAGAAAAAAAAGTAGCGCCTAATGAGTTACTAATAATTTTGTATAACATTAGTTTATTTGTTTTTAATAGTGTATTATATTACAAAGCATAAGATTATTTTTTTTTGTACTTTTGACAACTGCCGTTAGGCGGCAAACGTCAATTGTGAAGTCACGTGACATTTGGGGCCAATCGCACAACGTCATGTGCTTTTGTTGTCTTGCGCCCAGACAGCACTCGGCTAATGAATGTAACTATGTGCCGTGAGTCTGGTGTAGGATAATTTGTCATTCGAAATCGGCACTACCCAGCGTGTCATCCCGGTGAGTATTCTAAAGTTCATTCTTTCAGGCTCACCATCTCTTTCGCGCTTCAAAAGTGATGAGCCGGTGTGTGCAGGAGATCGAAGCGCTCAAGGAAAGCTTAATAATTCCCCGGTGCGCCGAAAGTCGAATTACTATTGCTGACTGGATTTTAGATTCCCTAATAGTGAAGCGTGCAGACATAATGTGGCTAGTTGCGAAGAAGATGCGATGCGATACCAGCACTGCGATATTCGTAAACATAGTTAAATTCCGCGCGCTAAGATTTCATTTTTTTTTTTTTTTTTTTTTTTCGTGTCTTCGCACATTACACGTCCCCTGCTGCTTTCTATCCGTCAAGAAAGCGGAACTGCCTCGCGGTACCATAATTCACGCGCTTAATCTGGGAGCACTGTCAACAAGTTTGCTCTCGGGCATTTATATATAGTGACGCTACTATCACTTACCTATTTTTGCTTCAGTCTGCATTTTGCATCACCTTAGAGCACAGAGCCTGTCGGCTGTGTGCTCGCACGTGCATTTCCTCGATGCCTTCTTTTTCCTCTCGGTTACTCATTTTCTCTTTCTGTTTCTCTCCCCACCCCACCCCTCTTTTTTTTTTTTTTTCCGCGCGATTAATTATTTCATTTCACAGTGAATATTTGAATGTTTAGTTATCTGTTGCCGGCTTTCTTTGAACGAGTTTTCTAACGGCTGCGTTCGGAAACGCACAATCGCTGTTGCGTGGCGCACTGCATCAGCCGTCCACCACGTTTGTGCAGAGCTCGCCCTTCAGATTCTGCGGTGCTTGTGCAACAGGCTTGCCGTGGATCTTTGCCGGCATGCGCGCCTCATTTGCGTGTTGCCTCTCGTTCAAGTGGCTTTGGGGGGTTCGCGCATAACTTGCAGCCAACCGGTTTTCAGAAGCGCACGGAAATAAACACTTCACGCTAAAGAAAGACGTTGGTACCGCCTTAGGTGCCAGTGGAGCCGGCAGATTTCAGGGGTTATGTATGCAGCACGAAAACTGGCATTAAGCATTCGCCTGTACTGATAGACGTGTGGGCGCCGTCAATGTGGTTTGCTTCATGTGGAAGATCGTTTTTGTTACTAAATACGGTCGGAATCTTCGGATACTTAGACCTCTATTATCTACTTTATTTTTAGACGCGAAGCGCAAACACAAACAACCGTGCGCCTTGCCGCCGAGTAATCTAATTATAGTCAACCTGGGCGTTGCGAAGTGTTGCGATAGCGTAAGCGTTGCCCGCGTGTGCTCCCTCCAGCGTTCTTACGAGAAGCGTTTTGCCTTCGTGCAACGGACCTGCTCTCGATTAGTCCGTAAAGTTGTCTTAGGTGCGCAGTCGTTTACTCATGCCAAGGAAGCAGCAAGAAAGTTACTTGGATAATTTAACTTTAAATAACGTGAGAACTTATAAAAGAAGAGAACGCCGATGGGGACGGAACCCACAACCTGCACCTCGCGTGCAGTGATTTTGGTAGTCAAACTCAGTGCGACTTGTAGCGCGAGAGATGTGGTCGATGCTTTCTCACGAGCTGCCAATCGATTTGATAGGATTTTCTGCTACAGCTAAGTCTCTGTTTTGAGTTCTTGTACCGTATTCAGAAATGCATAATGTATTACTTCAAATGTCTCTACAATCGTAGCGAACGTTGCTGATCATTTTGAGCGCGACTGAATTATTTCAGCTATGCTTTTAGCAGTGTGTGGTGTGAATCACTTTTGCAGATACCCTTAATTGTGTCTTCACTGCGATCCACACAAGATCCTCATCGTGCTGTCGTTCCTGAATCTTGAGTACGTGGCTTCGCGATTTATTTTCAGTTTTTCTCCCACGCGCGGGATGGGATCTGAACGAGCATACCAGTATCTGCATGGTTAACTGTGGAAATTCACTTAACGAAGTCTGATCGTAAAAGGTCTGCTCACTACTGCTCCGCCCTGACCTGAAAGCGCATCATCGGTCGTCCGAGACGCATCGTGCCCGTCAGTGCTGGCCGGCTGGAGTCGGCCCCTCGTGGCGTTCGCGAGCTAACAAAGCTTACATTCGACGAAAGAAAAACGAGCGGCTTTTGCTTCTCAAACGGCAGCCCATCGCGTCGACCAATTCTCATGACACCGCGGGTAATCCGATTAAAGGCGTGCTGGTAGTGGTTTATTGAATAATCAAAAGGGAGGAAAGGAGTGTTCCCGGCCGCGGCAAGATGCAATCTAAAATCTGAAGCACCTGAGCTACGTCCGGCGGGAATGAAAAGGGGATAGGGACAGGATAGCTAGGGGAAAAAGTACGGAGGGGAGCAAGAAAGGACGGGGGTAGCTTTGTACATCATTTAAAGAATGCAAAAAAAGAGTGAACGACTTCGTCGCTTGCGCGCAAGTGTCCGAGCATGCCCACGAATGATTGCGCGCGAGCGGCCTCCTCCTTTCATCTGCCTGTGGCATCCTAAAGGACTGTCATTCACTGAATGCATGGTTTCGATCAAATAAGAAGCTAGCCTTGGATGCGCAGAGTCCTGATGGGCGCTCTTCCGAACAGTGCCTGGCGGCAGTCACCGGCTTCGCGATCTAATGGCCGAAAGCGCCGCATACATGATTCGCGAGTACCGGTCTTCACTGAGCTGCGCCCGTAGTCGTTTCCAGTGGCGCGGAGCTCTATCGGTCAACAGATCCGGGCGTCGCGCGCGCAGTTCGGAAGTTTGGAGCGCCCGTCGAACCGCCCTAGGGAGGTGTGGTCGACTATGCACTGGTCTTCCAATATGAAAGGGAACAATGTTAGAGCATTGAGTCAGTCATTACTACGTAATTATGTGTGCCAAGCACACTTTTTTTGTTTTCTAACCAGCTTCCCTCAGTCGCAAAATAACGAAAATGACTTGCAGGGTAACTAGAGAAATAATTTAACAATCCGTCTTTTTGCGCAAATTGTTAACCCCTTTCATATTGGCGGCACCTTTACGGTTACCGACCAAAGTTCAAAGTTATCAAAACATCGGAAACTTAAATTTGCTCTCCGCCTGTACATCGCCTTTTTTTTTTTTTTTTTTTTTTTTTTTTTCGCAGCGGGAACTACGGTTGGCCTGAGGCCCCAAGTTCGCCTGTCAACGCCATGTTCCCTCCCTGATTAGGTAACAAAAGCGTTCGAGTCACGTGCTTTTTAGGGAGCCGCTTGTGTGTTGACATCAAAATGACGTGGTTTTGAAAACTCATTTTCAAGACCTGCTGGGAACCAAAAAAAGTCGTGCTTGAAAAGCACTTCTCAAGGGCACGTAATATCGATGTCAACGCAAAATACCCACCCAAGCTGTATTTTAAATTTTCAATTTCTGCGTTTTGTTTGAGACATATATACTTCTAGTGTTGAAATATTTCTGTGCTCTGCGGCCGTAATCGGATGAGGGAACCCTACCACTGCTTGTAATAAGAGCATTGATAAGTGCCTCGTCGATTTCGCGAAAGGAAACCATTTGTGGAAATCTGTACACCGGCTTTTGCGCGAGGCTCCATTTCCAACCAACAGCCCCGCCGGGGTGGCGCAATCGTGAGGTCGCTTGACTACTGTTCCCAAGGATGCGGGATCGAATCCCGGCCTCGGCGGCCGCTTTACGATGGAGGCGAACAGCAAGGCGCCCGTGTGCTGTGCGATGTCAGTGCACGTTAAAGGACCCCATGTGGTTGAAATTTCCGAAGTCCTCCACTATGGCGCCACAGTTGGGCAGCCAAACAATAAACGAATGTGTTAGGTTTGAAGGAATTTCCGGAGCCCTCCATGACGGTGTTTCTCATAGCATTAGTCGCTTTGGGACGTTAAACCCCATAAACCGAACCAAGCTATTTCCAACCAACAGGTTTTGCTCCCAGATGGCCCTCTTGCAATTTTTGAGGGCGTACATTGACATACGTTGAAAAGCATGAGCGATCACTTAGAGCAAAAGGGCGTAGAAATGCCGGGATAATGAAATAGGGTATCGTGGGGATACAACAGGTATCAGGTGCTGAGGGGTATTTGGAAAGGATCGAATTATGCTTCCCGGCCTTACTTTCGGAAATGCGGTTTTATGCCTTCAAGCTGAGGTACAGTCGACATTAGAAATAAATCAGAGAGCACTGGGTGCCCACGGCAAAACCACAAATGAGGCGGTACAGGGAGATAGGGCTGGGCATCTTTCGAAGCATGGGAAGCTCAGAGTAAAATATTATATATAACGTCTGGGGAAATTGGGCAGCTACAGGTGGGCAGCTGAAGTATTTGAATACCTATACCTGAAAGGTGTTGACTCACAATGGAGGAAAAGAACTAGAAAACTAACTAGTAAGTATGCTGGTCACAAGGACGAAGAAAATAAAGAGCGTTAAGCAACAGGTGCAAAACACACAAGGTAAAAATTGGATAACTTCGATGGAAAAGAAACAGAGTGTGGAATTATACCGAAAGTGGAAAAGGCAGATTCAGCTTTCTTTCTTTGATAACTTTTTTGAAGCTAGATCTGGGTGCCTTAGAACACGCAGCTACAAAAAGAAATTTAACAATGAAGATGACGCATGTGCTGTATGTGGTAACTCCAGTGAAACAATTGACCATATTATACTCGAATGTAATGGTATCCATCCGCAAGTCGATGCAGGCGCAGTCACTCTTCCTGAAGCTCTGTGGTTTAGAGATACCACTGGTCGGGTGAATAAACCTACGGTGAAAGCTAGCAAAAAGCGATTGAAAGATTGCTGGCTTAAAAGCAGAAAAGTGACGATGTTAGTAATGCAGAAATAAAAATTCAATAAATGGAGTGATGGTATAGTTAACCGATCTAAAACAATATTAAAGATATGGGGGGGGGGGGGGGGGGGGGGACGAGCATGATAGCAACTGCTACCACCCCGTTTCAACGGGGACGCTCCTATATTCCATCCATCCATCGTTCTGCGCAAACTAGGGAATGTCGCCACTTGACCGAAATGGCTCAGAGAGAGCTGTAGAAGGGGTGTAATGGTTTACCTCGAAAATGAAGGAATTGTCATCTGCCTCGGGCGGGACTTGTTCTGGACGATTCTTTACGCTTCCTCTCTGCTTTTGCGTTTTGAAACCAATATCGACGACTCCCACGACACTAACCGTGAATGTGGCCGAAGAGGGCACATGTCTGATCATTTTTCAAGGACAATCTGGAAACGAGATCATTTGGTTGGAAAACGTGCCTTACGGAATAGCTGACTTCGATTTCCGCAAATGGTGGATTAAGCTTTCTTCATTCAGCATCGAATGCCTTCCCTCCTTCGGAAACATGGCTCCATCACGACTTGGCAACGGCGTAGATTCTCTCGTCCACTGCACCGGAGGGTTCGAGCCCGACCATGGCGGCTGTGTTTCGATGGCGGCGAAACGCAAAGGCGTCCGTGGGCTGTGCGATTACAGTGCACGTTAAATATGACCAGATAGTCGAACTTATTCTGTAGCCCTCCACTACGGTCCCGCTTTCTTTCGGTGCTGTTCAGGTGTCCATAGAGAACTGAGACGGGTATTGCGCCTCTCCTCCAAACCAATTTTGGTTTTTTCACCTGCACATAAGCGCATATTGCCGTCGGTGTCGTGTGATGACGCCTATTTTTCGTCGCAACAGCTCTGTCGACGACAAAGAAGGTGCTAATATATGGAATCCGAGACTGAGCGTGAGTATCCGGAAAATCCATCCTGACACAATGCAGCGGTTGACTAAGTGCGCTCTTCTTCTTTTTTTTTTTTTTTAAATTTACCTCGTTCTCTTTCTTTGCCCCCCCCCTTCCTTGTCTGGCTTGCTCCTACCGACTCGGGTCTGGCGGCTGCGCACGCATGTTTCCTGTTTCTGCCCGCAGCTGCGCAAATTGTGCCGCTGTTCCGAGGATTCGAGAGCGCGACCTTCGTACGCCGGTCGAGTATTCGATGCATGCCGGCTGGTTTCGACGGTCGCCATCCACTGATGATGAGACGGCACGCTCCAGTGGGGATTCTCTAGCAAGGCAAGGATAATATGAGCTTTACAGTGACTGTAGTATGAGGGAGAGGGAACAAGAAAACAAGGGCGGAGTCTAACGCGCGATATATCGAAAGAGAAAAACAAATTGAGCTGTCTCCCTTTTATTTATTACTGCTGACAGATCCAGAGTGGGAGTTTGTTATAGGGTAAAAACAACAGAAACTTGTGCGCGGATTGGTACGAGGGAATTAGCATGCCAGCCGTGAGTTCGATCGTGAGCGTTTGCTGCGCCGCGTTGAGCCTGGCTCCAAGTCGCGTCTCGTGCAGCTCTTTTCTGGCCTGCCCAGACGTGGCCCTACTGTCCACATCTGGGAGAGGGTAGCTCCGCACTTATCCAACGCTGTCCTGCCCTTGATCTTGTTGGGATGGTCCTTCCAGCACCCCGCCTCCTGCTCAGTGCAGCAGCGCCCCTCCCGGAAAATGATTCCTGGCTGCGTGCCTGAGTAGAGGTGTGCACGGTCGTCCGAAATTTTAAGCCCGAGCCCGGCGCTCAGATTTAAGGTCCGGGCCCGGCCCGTCATGCTATAATTTCAGTTGAAGAAATGCAAAAAGAAAATAATTTCCCATTATCTTTAAATGTCGAGTTCTCACGTTTGAAATGACAAATTTACTGAATATGGAGAGGCGCAGCACATACGTAGTATGCAAAAACAACAAGTTATGTATTGAACTGAGGCAAATAGGCGGCGCTCCTGGATAATGAAACCGACCGCAGCGCCGAAGTTTCTTTCGGTGCTACAACTTGTGGCTGGAATGATTGCGCTAGCTCTAAACCTAAACAAAGGGTTGTAGCCGAGTACTCGGTGAGCTCGCCTGGCGCACCGTGTGCCTTTCACACCTCAGCACCGGTGTTACCACTGCGGAGATTCTCGAAACCACTAGCTCTGCTCGGCCACTGACGGAGGCGAGGAGAAAAGGCGCCGGGAGAGAACTGGGAAGCCCTCGCGTGGGGAGGAAGCGAGAAAATACCCTTATCGCACTACGGCCGTATTCGCGCTTTCGCAAAAGTTGCACGTGTTCGTGATCAGTGTGTCCGGCCCGCCTGAGACAAATATACCTTAACCCGGGTCCGGCCGTAGAGGGTTTCCGAGCGGCCCGAGCCCGGCCCGCGGGCCGGGTACGGCCTTTGGGCTGGCCCGAGCCCGTGCACAGCTCTGTGCCTGAGCTCCACATTAACACCTATTAGCAAAGTGGCAAGTGCTGCTTATTACAGGGGCTTTACGGTGGTTGCGCATTGATGCGTTAGCACCAAGCAGTCCGGTTGACCGAAATGATTGTGCAGTCCGGTGGGCTTGTGTAGGATGCGAGTTCCTTTGCTGACGACGCAAAATGAGTCCCACGCCATTGCCTAGAAATAAATATAGGAGAATCAGCGTCTAGAAACGAACCCGGCAAGTTTTCGACCAAGGCTACGCTTTTGTTATTCAACAACCGAGTCGCTCTTCACTTCCTATTTGAGTTAATATAACATTGAAATGCAAATGAAAAGAAAAAAGCTAGAGAAGAGGCCGCTTTTAACGTGCGTGCACTGTGTGCGCCGGCAGCGCCAAGATCGAGACCCCCCGCGCCTTGCGAAGGAAAACGTTCGGAAATAGATGCTGCCATGTTTCATGCAAATGTCAGATCTCTGGCAGATCTGTCAGGGTTGCTTCCGTAAGCGCGTGCCTCGGGCAGCGTGCCCACGCTTCTGCTCGTCGTGGTCTCTGTAGCTGACACACATTAATTTTGTAACGAGACACCATCAAACACCAACGTGTTTGATAGTGGAGGGCCGTGCTTTAGCCACAAAAAAGTATTTGCATTTTTTATGGCAAAGCCTGCAAGTGGGGCATGCTTCTTGACGTTGTTCATTCTTGAGATTATGGTGTCCAAGATGTTTCAATAATTACTCCTTACTCTCAACAAACTACCAGCTTATCCACCTTGCTGACCCGTATGCTTCCGCAGGTACCCATAGTAGTTAGCGGCATAAAGTTTGTTGGTGCAGTTATACTGACGCGGGCGTGCAATGGCGTCAGCGGATGGGCGCCGTCGCTTTGCGAGTCAACCTTCGCGAACTTTTTCGGACATCATTAGGAAGAGAACGCCTTCCTCCAGGAGCGGGGTGATCATCGTTCCATGTGGTGAAGGCCAAGGTCACTGAGGATAACAGCCGCTCGTTGTAGGCGCCCTCAGATAAGATTGCAGCGGGACACACCCGCCCAGCACTGTTCTTCGGAAGGAAATTCCACGGCACCCGCTTGTTTGATCCACCGTCCGTCGCTGATTTAAGGTTACCTGTTTACGCGTTCGGTAAGCTGCCGGCCTAGTAATAGTAGTCGGCTTCGCTAGTCGGAAATATTCGTGCGGAAGAGTCCCGATTGGTCGACAGGGTTATGACGTCACAATCACGTGCCCCCGTGTGGCAATTTCCACGTTACATAGCGAACTGGGGAAGGGTCCAAATGAAGTCAAAATTGGCGAGAAGTTTTCCTTGATTGAGGTATTTCAGAAGTTTACTTGGGAGTAATTCCATGAAACAAAATTGTCGCCATTGGGGTTCGCACCTAGGTCCTCTGTATGCCAGGCGGGAACGTAGGCAATATAAGGCCACGAAGGGTAGTTGGTACCAAGCCTAGTGAACGCGTTGGGGTGTGTATACAACTTACTAACACGTGTTTGGGATGTGTACTTATTTTACAGTAATAATTTTAAAGGACTTAAACAATAAAATTAAAAAAAAAAACTCGCAATTAAAAGGCAGTCTTCACTCTTAAGACGAAGCTTAAGTGTCCGCCCATTTCTTTTTTATTCGAACATGGGTTTACGCTCTTATTCTGCCCTTGGTTAGGGCGAAAATGTTTTACGCGAAACAATTATGTCGGATGCCAGCAGAATGGTTCCCGTCAACGTATTCTGTTCACGTCCCAGCGGCGTGTTCTGCAAGTTGTCAGCTTTCCGTGTTTGTCTGCGGGATCGCTGCTTTCTGCTCAGTCGGTCTTGTCAGCGTTACGTTTGAAATGATATGTATTTTTGAATAGCTTTGGCTGCATGGGGCTAGGTATAATTAACGGCCAATAGATCGGCTGCTAGTCATGATGATTTTCATGCACAATTAGCTCAACATCGTTTACCTGTCGGGACTGTTACGAAACCCGGACTTGGTCTGCACTTAGTTATCTATTAAGTGTTCAGTAAGAAGCAAAATGCTTTAAATTATAACTCCATTGTTCTTAGAACGATTGAGGAACTTGCCGAGCGCCGACTGCTAGGTCGCTTTTTTTTTTTTTTTAGTTCAGTGCTTTGCTATCAAAATTATGTATGCATTGAACGCGGCACTTATTTTGATATTTACATGTTTTATCGTGGATTAATAAATTTATGGTCATCCCAGCAATGAACTGAACTGTGCTAGAACGGCTAATTGGGCTAGTTGAAGTGAATGAACTGAACGGCGCCTAGCTTTGCGAAAAAACAAACAGAAACCTCGGTGGTAAATTCAGTCGTGTGGCTGAAACGAATACACTTGCGACGATTCAGGCTGACATGAACTTTTCTTTGGCGGAAAGGAATGGCTTGTATTGTGCAGAATCGCATTACGCTCAGTAAGCTAGCTTGATGTTTGTACTTTTCTTTTTTCTTTTTTTTTGAAATGGGAAAATTCGTAAAGCCGAGACTTCACTATTTGCTTTCTGACATAGCTGCTTTAAGATACACTCTTGTTATGCATGCCTACTTCATGTGTGCCTAAGACGGTGTCCAAGACTGTGTCCAAGATGGTAGGCGCAGTAAAATTAAAATGTTTTAAGTGAAATTTAAGATAACGTCTTACAAACAATTGTCCAGCCTGTTGTTTCCTGGAAAAGGAATTCGCCTACTTTGAAATCAATTTTCTGTTTTGTTGTCCTTTATATGTAGGAGAGCGTATTCCTTATAAGCTGCACACACATCACAGTTTGTCCAGAGAAAAAAAAATTCGTGCGAGATAATGTCCTAGTAGATTGCACGAGGAGCTTGCTTGCAGCCTTTCATGCTCCCGTTCTACGGAGCATGTGCCCTCATTCCTGGCAGGTATCCACGTGTAATGAATTTATTTCACCTATATAAATGTTCCACCAATTATGCAAGTTAGCCGTAATAACTTGCTTTTCATCAAGTTTTGGCGCAGAAATTCGCGGCTAGTTACTATATATGTGCGTTATAAAATCTCAAGTATTAAATACTGTTTTCTTCTCGTCACTGTGCAAGACATTTGTTTCTTTTCACGTAATGTACTTACTTCTCTCCTGTGCCGCCGGTTGTGGGCCTCTGCTGGGGTAGAAATTCTGTATTTTTATGTACAGCCATGTAGTCGCGCTAATTTAGCATTAGTGGAGGTCCTTCTCATTGTAGAGGGTAGGGCAAAAAATGTGACCATAAAGTGATTCGGAACACTGCAAATCCATTACAAGCTGCACGAAGTGGCTCAGAAGCAGACCCCCTGGGCTCTACACTTTTGACAAAGACTGTACCGTCTTAGCCAGAAGTAACCGAGCAGCCCCGGCGGAGCAGGTGCGGGGCCTAACTGCGACGCTACCATCGCCGTCGCTGACCGCTGCTCTACGGCGGCGAGCGAGTATCATATGCGGCGTCTTGATTTGGCGTCTTCGGAGTACAGCGCTACTGAGGAAAGGCGCGCCGCATAGGCATAACTCGCTCAACGGTCCTTTTTGGCTGGCGCTGTGAAGCTGCGCTCTTCGTTAGAATATCTTCTCTTTTAATATCAATACAGCGCTCCCGTAGTTACGACTGGGCAAATACGTGCTAGTCTGATCGTTTGGGTTGTCGGGAAAGTGAGAAAGAGAATGTATTTCGAAAACACTGTGCTTTTTCCTCCGGTCCTTAGTCGTCTATTGTGACAATGACAGGATTTATTGTGGCGCTTCGTTAAGGTGCAGGAGAGAAAAATATTTCCAGCTGTTTCAAATGCTCCTCTTGCTACATACCGTATTTCATGCAATTTGTTAAGGTACAAAAAGTGCATAATGTCTTTCTCGTTTGTAATTATGTTCATGCGTTAACTTCCGGCCAGTCTCTTCGTTTGATGAGCGAACTGCATAAAAAATGTTATATTCCCACTCAAACGTACATCGCCCATTTCTTCAAGAAGTGCGACGTTTTTCTTTTTTTTTTCTTTTTTTTTTTTGGGGGGGGGGGGGGGGGCATTATCTCGCCAGCCCAATTCAGTAATATGTTCTGGAAATTAAGAGAAAACCTTACGCGCTGAATTTGAATTGCAAACTGTTTCGCTATTACCTACTTGATTGGTAGTTAAGTGCATTGCATTGAAATAAAAAAAAAAAAAAAGGTCTGTCGTCTTTACCGAAAATCGAACCTCCATCCCTTAAATCCATAGCCGAGCGTTACCACCACCGGGAGTTTTTTTTTTTTTTTTTTTTTTTTTTTTTTTCCAGTATGGTATTTATTACACACCTTTAAATGCAGGAAAGATCTGTATACATTATTTACAAAGTAATCAGCCCGTAGCCGAAAAATCCAATTGAAACACACAACTACAACACGTCTTACCTAGCACAACTTCACTGAAACGGTGGCAAGGAAAGACAACGCATGATGGGAGCCAGTCCGGTTGATAGTCACCATCTTCATAAGTGTGTGCACCATCTGGCCGAAATGAGTACTGCGGGAAACGAGAGGCTCAGCATTCCGGTCCAACACGCGCGTTTACCACAGACTGTGCACTCCAAGGAAAGAAATCATGTTAATGGGTTCACGGTCATGTTGGGCGGCCATTATAGGTAACGCACACTGTGAGAATTCATAAAGTCTTTCTTCAGTGTTCTTTGTAGAATGTCCCCAAATAATATCGCATCTTTGCAGGCAGTAAAACAGTTCGATGATTTCAGGTGTCTCACATAGCCGCCGATTAACAGAAGAAACAGAGGTATTTTTTTGTGAAGCCACAATTTAATAGGTAGAATTTCGGCATGAATAAAAACGCTGTAAGGCGAAATCGGAATTTTACGTGCTCTCCTCAACACATCGTGCCCCATGCAATTCGAATAGAAAGAACGATACAGCGGAGGCGGGAACAACATAGATATCAATTATTTATATAAAATTTTCCCTGAAACAGAGAATAAGTTCCCATAAGGAAGCGAACTGCCAGAAAACGAACTGAATCGTAAACTTGTTTCATAAAACCAAATAATAAGGGCCGGTCGGTAAAATTGGAAGATACCACTAAGTTTGGAAGAAGGTTCACAAAGTTAGTTTGCAGGGATGCTCTAGTAATTAGATGGGAGCTATTACGGAAAAAGAAGAAACGAGCGACTAACTGTCTGACATAGAGATGTGTCAAACCTAGTCCGCCATCAGAAACAGGCCTGAAGAGGTTATCGCACCGCCTAGGCTCAAAACTGGAGGACCATAAGAACGTCGTAAACGTTCGGTGAAAGCTTTGGATGTAATGCCTCGCGCAATGGAGTACCTGCAAAACATTTTTTTTTTTGTGGCTAGAAACATGTTACAGGCCTGTGCTGGACCAAAAATTGATAGGCGGTGCGGAACAAACGTCTGAGCATAGCTTGATGCGCAGGGACCCGCTCTTTCCAGTAGCGCCCACTAAACTTGAATGCATGAAGGGGAACTCCAAGGTATTTAGGATTTAGGGGGAACACGAGACTATTCAATTCCATCCTAATGAGTCGGCATTGCTCCCCACGAACCACAGACCAGAACTTAGACGTATTCACTTGAGCGCCAGATGCCAAACTGTTCAATAGTGGCTATAGTATTGTCAATACTGGGTTTATCGATGCAGAAAAAAGCCAAATCATCGGCGTACGCAAGCACTTTGACTTCGTTACTAAAGAGAACATAACCGCGGGTATTGTTTTTTCGCAGTATACTCAAAGTGGCTCTAGGTAGAGGGCAAGCAGTAGCGGTGACGTAGGGCAGCCCTGCTTCACTGATGATCGAATTGGCACAGGCTCTGATAGGTGACCATTAACAATCAAGCGAGTGGAACAGTTGTCGAAACAAAGTTGCGCCCCTTTAAGTACTCCACGCTGGGGGCGTGGGAAACAGGTCGTAATTCTCCTTGTCTAGCGTATGGATGATCATAGCGATGACAATGACGCTGCAGTTAGTGATAGGGATAATGATGATAGTAGCGATGACAATGACAGCGCATTTAGTTGATGATAATGATATGATAGTAATCATGATACCGATGACAGTGACGTTGCAGTTCAGCAGTTCTGTAAAAGTTTTTTTTTCTTTTTTCTTTTTTTTTCCGTGCTCATCTCGGTTAGCTGCGCTCGGTTGAGCGTTGCATGCTAAGACGAATATATGGATAAGCGTTTGTACCGCTAAACACCCGGCTGTCTTGTGGTTAGTTTTCGTCGCAAGGTGTTTACGATTTGTTGGAAGCACCTCAGTTCATAATCTGAAAGAACCTGTCGTTATCAGTGAACGTGACTAAGTTTCCTCTGAAGTGTGTATGTTTCTGGGTTGCGTGTATGAATTTGGCTGCAGGCTTCCTTGAAAACGCCGGTTTGCCGATGCGATCGTTAATTTGCAACTGATAATTGTGCGGCACCTTCGCAGCACTGCACAAGCGCGCAGCGAACGTCAAGCAGGCACCACTCGATATAGTTCTGGTAGGCAATAAGTGCTGCCTTCAGTGCAGAATTCGTTCCCTTGCGGAAATCGGCCTTTTCTTAGCTTGGGGAAGAAACTGGGGTAATACTCTAAGGCTGCTGATTTCGTGCGTTGGCCGCACGTTTACGTACGCTATTCTGATGGCACTGTGACGCAAACGTTCGTCCTACACTGTAATATATATATATAATATTCCTGGTTTACGTGACAACATGAAGGTAACGTAATGCCGGACAGCTTCCGTAATTGTTAAAACCAACATCTTGAAAAAAAAAAAAAAGAGTCGTAAAGCAGACCCCGTTTGCTGAATTAAGGAAGTTACTTATTTTTTGAAGTTTTAAAGTACTGATTGCTGTGAAATAGAAACCATATTAGTGCTGCGTTTTTGTCCAATATGCAAATGTTCATATGAGAACACTGGGCACAGTTGCTGTAGTAGGATGCAGCTGTGGTAATATGTTCCGATGCTTAGATTTTTATTTAAGTAACCAGAAACGCCTCAACAGCGAACTACTTTCTGTCGCGGAGGGATTGCGTGTGACGGCTACTGCAGCCTTGAGTTGCGGACGATGACTTTTCGAATTTTGGCATAGCCCATAAAACGTTATCTGTGGCTTCATTTCGCCTGTATATTGGACGCCATCGGACTTAGACTGATAGAACGCGCCTCGCTTGCCGACAGGCTCTTCGTGCGGCGCTTTTCAACCGCTGCCCACATCAGCGGTTTTCATTCTCTGTTTCTGCGGTTCCTTTCATAAATGTGAAAAAAAAGAAAAAAAAAAAGCAAGAGACGCAGTGGGGGGGGGGGGGGGGGGGGCGTCAGAGATGAAGGCTTTACACTTTGTCACGACGCTCATCTTTCTGCTTTCTTGCGCAGCTGGAGCTGCCTTATTATTGAAAAAAAAGAAAGAAAGAAAAAAAAACCCTCTTCGTGAACGCGTCTGGTTTGTCGGAGAGCCCGCTGCGTTTGGAGCATATAGTTCCTTCCGGCCCCGAAGGGGAGGCGCCGCATTGGTCAGACGGCGCGGTCTAGACCGGCTCTAGACGGAGCTTTATGCAAACGAGGTCGAACTACAAGAAAGGGGGGGGGGGGGGCTCTTCGTCCTTCGTGGGAACGACGCGTTCATTTCTTTGCGCTGCTTTTTCGTCGTCAACTCCGCACAGGCTTCTTTCCGAATATGCCAGACGTCATGGACGGAAAAACGGGGTTCTCGCGATTGTTCGCGTACTTTTCGCGCATGTGCCGGGCGTCCTATCATGTAGCGAGTCTTTCGCGATTGAAGCCCATCCGTCGGCACGTGTCTTCACGCATGCGGATAAGGCGGCGACGGAATCTGGGCATGGCTGCTGTCGCGACCGGTTTTCGCAGACGTGACAGTGTTTATTTTTATTCATTTGATGTGTTGCGTATGTCGACGCCATTTTTGCGTTCCCCGACTGCATTCTTTCCTGGGAATGCAGCTTGTTTTTGCCTCTACTGCTGGTTCCCTTGTAGGGCGTTGAGGCCCCGCCGCGGCGGTTCAGTGCTTAGGGCGCTCGATTACTGAGTCGGGCTACCTATATCCCCCAAATGATTAGTTTATTGAAGGGCGCGTGAAGAGGACGTCGGTATTACACATGGATGAAGGATACGACCTCGTGAAGCAACTTGACAACGGAGGAGCTGTCAACGCTGTCGCATACTACTAAATTTTTAAGCAACTATCACTGAATTAAAACTCTATCAGTCTGCCGAACCATCATCATTTAATCACGGACTTTACGCTTGAACATGCTTTCCAGTGAGATTGGCACTTGTGAGGATGATCACAAATGTGAACTCGTGTCAAAGTGCGCATTGTGCGCATTGTGGTCGAGCACTTAACGCGTTGCTTAATTGCAAGATTAAAAATATTATTCGGTGTCAACGCTAAGGAAAAACAAACAAAACAAGAAAAGTTGAAATTGTGGAGTCAGGCAGGTATTCCTTTGTTAATAGCTACATGAACGTTTAAGTAAGTGCACTGAGGTAGTGTATATATTTGTCTCGGAAGCGAACGTACTTATTTCAAGCACAATCTAGATTAGAATAAATACATGTGTCCCCAATAAAACTGTGCATACGCATCTGTGAAGCTAATCGAATGGGTTTCATTTTTCATTATTGCTGCGCTCCATAAAACCTATATCTAGAAAAAGGAGGAAGGAAAAATTTTGGTGATAAATTTTTAAGATTTAACACACAAAAAAAAAACGAAAAGAAAAAAAAACGCCTACTGCAAAAAAAAAAAAAAAAAAGTGCTCAAAGCTGTTGTGTGGCGAGTGAGTACAAAATAATCGCCGCGTAATGTTCGTGCTCCTCATTCTGCAATTTTAACAGAGGAAAAATTGTGTATTGATCACTGGAAGCTTATTGCTGCGAGATGACGTCACAGGAGGAGCCAAGGCGTTCCCTGGAAGGTGTGTAAGGCAAACGATGTGCCACCATGGGCTCAAGCGCTTGTCAACTGCGCCCAATATGCCGTGAAGCCGCCTGGGATAATTGCCTTCTTATCTTATCATCAGTGTGACACACTGTACACGTTGAAAGCCTCTTGGCGTAACGTATTTAAAAAAAAAAGAAAAAAAAAAAGGGCGTTCCATAGCACGTATGCGCACATCTGATATGAAACTTTCAGGCTTGTCTTTGGGCCCGCTGCTCGGCTACTTGACGTAAGAAAAGTAAAAAGAGACGATGATGGGCGTGCAGTCATGTTTTTTACTGGGATCAAAGCACCTTGCGTGCCCATTGTAACATTCATGGCAGATATTGACAGCAATAAGTAAACTTTGCGCATGCTGATCCATTACGCAAATCAGTTATTCCTTACGCCTATAGTCCACGGAAGTGTCTAAACTATTTGAGGGTAATGTACGTTAGTTTTTCGTCTCGGCACACATTTAGCTCACAACAATAGCATTCACTTGTACGTATCATTCTCTTGATTTTTATTTGAGACTCATATGATATACTCTCCCATGCAGGGTGTAATGTTAACTGAACATAGCCTGAGCGTGAATACAATGCGATGTCAGATGCTTCGTGAATTGCTTTTTAAATGGGACGCGTAATGAAACAAAGTAGCTAAAATGGAAAAAGAATGCGCATAAGGTTTTTTTTTTTTTTATGTACTCGTTAGGTGCGACATAATAAAAGCAAAATTTCTTGTTACGCGTACACTGAAATGCTTTGAGCAATAGGAATTGCTTGTGGCTAGATTTCGCTGGCATACACTGAGTAGAACCTATTGGCCGCAGGCGGAAGTGATGTTTGGAAAGTTCTTGGTTTCAGCAGCCTCATCGTATGTGTCACAACTGACGAGTATCTCTGTTGTCTTTCTCTTCTTCCTTAATTTTTTTTTTAGATTAGTCCAACCCACTTATAAGAATATTCACTTGCCAAAGAAATTGATTTATTTATTTAGAAATACTGCAGAGTCGCTTGACTCCAAGCTGTGGTGGACACAAATAAAATCCACATTAGAAGAATACATCAACAAAGGCAATCACAATCAGTTACAGAAAGTCAAAGCATGAAACATATCAAACAACAACAACAACAACAAAAAACAAAAACAATGCAGGAATACAAGTACAACTTCAACCGAGCATTTCCAAATTTGCGACGAACTGTTAGGCACTGGTACTGTCCACAATTTTCCTAGGTAATTTATTCCAAGCGTGTATGGCTCTAGGAAAAAATGTATACTTGAAAGTATTGATCAGGGGGGTATATTCCTCAATCATTTTCCCGCCATCAAAACGCGAGCTTGTGCGCAGACTGTGAGGGGTAATAAAATTGTGATTGTTGACTTGTATTATGCTGTTATATATTAAATACAAGTATTTTAACCTGCATTCAGAACGCCTCGCTTGAAGTGTATCGAGACGAAGATAATCAAGCATTTCTGTCACGCTATCAGTGCGTTTATATTTGTTGCAAATAAATCTCGCCGCTGTTCTTTGAACTCTTTCTTTGTGAATATTTTTCGCCGTATAAGGGTCTCATAGACACGAAGCATACTCCAGACATGGCCGGAATAACGGAGTAACTGCGAGGTATTTAACAGCAGACGATTCCTTAAGTGCGATGCCATCCACAGAATAAGAATGTTTTAGAATGGTTTTGTTCCTAGATATACGGAGGACTAAGTATAGTTGACCTAAGTCCTAAGTATAGAGGACTAAATATAGTCCTCTATACTTAGGACTTAGGAATAAATTTAAAGGCAAAGTGCTTACAATACTGAATTCTTTGCAGGAAAAAATAAATGAGTCGGCTTGACTGTTCTATGGCATATTTTGTTCATATATCTCTACGCAGGGTGTCTGATCACATATCCGAGTGAGGAAAGTCCCGGAGAGGTTGTATCGTTTGTAATGCCTCTTTTTCATAGGTTCGAGGCTGTATCGTCACCACGCAAGAATTCGTCTCGACAGGCCGCCGTCATTCTTCGCGTCACTGTATCGAAACCCGCTTTCCAGAAGCAATTCTTAACGGGAAACACTGTGGCTGAGGGTACGGTGACGAAAGAAAGGAAAATGAGAACCGCACTCGCAGGAAGCCTGCACCGCAGTGACTGTCAGTTACGTACGGCGCCCGTGGCCTACGCTGCAAAGTATCGGCATCGGCACTGGAGGTGTGCACGGGCCGAAATCTTGAGCCCGAGCCTGGCCCGGTGCCCGACGCCACAGACCCGAGCCCGGCCCATCATGCTATAATTGCAGTTGAAGCTATGAAAAACAAGAAAAATATTTCAGGGTATCCAAGATCTTGGAACGTTGAGTTCCCACGTTTGAAATACCAAATTTTGCTGAATATTTAGAGGTACAGCACCTACGTAGAATTAACATATTGTGCAAAAACGACAAATTATGCATTGATTTGAGGCATTTGAGGCGCTCCTGAATAATGAGTCCGGTAGTGCTGAAGTTTATTTCGGTGCTACAACTTGTGGCTGGAATGAGTAACACGTTCTTTGATGGGAAAGAATGTTGTCGGTAAGCAGCTTGTTTGCTTCTCCAAAAGTTCGCTAGCTCTAAACTTAAACAAGGAGTTGGTTTTGTGGTCAAGTAAGTACTCTGTGAGCTCGCCTGGCTCACCGTGTGCCCTTCACGCGAACTTTTCGGAGCGAGAGAAACGAGAGGAAACTCTTGCACCTCAGATGCTTTGAGCTATGTCCCGCTTCAAACGGGGCCATGTCGAGGCAGAAGTAAGCCACGTTTGATAGGCGACAGCGTGGCGCGAATCTTGAAACGGATACCTTAACATCAGCGCCGGTGTTACCGAAACGGAGATGCAAAACTCGAAACTAAATAGCCCATAAGCGGCCTCTCTGTTCGGTCACTGACGGCTACCAAATATCCGTTCGCGGCGAGGAGAAGGAAAGGCAGGTCGAAGCATCGCGTGGGGAGGACGCGGCAAAATTCTAGACGCTTATCGCACTAATATAGCCATATTCGCGCTTTCGCAAAAGTTGCACGTGTTCGTGATCGGGTTGTCCGGCCCGCCCGAAACAAATATACTGTGGCCGGGCCCGGCCGGAGGGCTTCCGAGCGGCCCGGGCTTGGTACGGGCTTTCGGGCCGGCCCGAGCCCAGCTCTAATCGGCACCCCGGCGCGTTTTCTGCGAGAGGCCCACCTTATGAAACAGGAGATCTCTGAAAGCTTTAGCTTCAAAGGCGAAAGCCTACCTGGCTCATAGCGAAAATCTCGTGTGGGCGAGATGTGTCCGCGATATTCCGCGGGATATCGGTGAGGTTCTAGCTTTTAAGGAAAAAAATCATTGTCCATGGCAATCGAACTCATGCCCCTCCGTTAACCGGCCGAGCGCGTTAACCAGACTGCGCCACGCCGGGCACGAGAAGAAAACATGTTCTCCTTGCCTAGCGTTCCATGCTATCTCCATGGCAACGTAGGGGCGCGACGACAACCACCAGAGTTAATACAACCAGAACGAAAGCGGCACTCCCATGTAAACCCTCTCCACTCCTTTGCTAATCATATTCGCAGCCATGATGGCACTTCACGCATGGTAGCCAGCACTTTCGACGCTACTTCTGGACCAAATCTAGCGCAAATGGCGGCGTACCAACCTAATAACGTTGGCAAAACGGGGACCATAGAGGTCGCGTTAGTCGCAGATTGCAGTACGTACAGTGCGGTGCGTGGAACGCTGTTGCGGCGCAGTTCAATATTGCTGGTTGAATATTTCCTTGTTCGTTTCATAAGTTTAGGCAAGTGTGTGAAGGTTGGTCAGGGTGGTGGTGAGCCCTGACGAGCGAGACGTGACAGTTGTTAAAGAAACACAGGTGGGAATATATGCCCATTGGAAGTGGAAAAAAGAACTACTCACACGTGAAATGTCTGAACACTTTTGGCATCTTGTTTTGCACACGATGGTGGAAATGTGGTGAAACTTGGTTCATGAGACAACGGTAGATCGCGTGGCGCGGAGAGAGCTGCAGCGTGCTTAATTACTGCATGGATATAACTAATGGGAAGTCATGCGAAACTGAACGGCTGTGTTGGTTGCGGTCTTTAGCTTTCGAGCGAAGTCCGCCACCGCATAGACCACTGCCTCTATTTACCTCGAGTGTTGTCTTCTCTGCTGGCGGTTTCGGGTCTTCGCTTGGACGCCGGGAACGGGCCGCTAATCGGCTCCGAGAATCGAATTTATCGTGCGTGATCGGCCGACTCGCGCACAAGAAATACTATCAACCATAATGCGCACAGAAAACGACTCGCGCAGTACATGCTGCGCGTGGTAAAACACGGTATGTACATCGGACGAACTGATACGAAACTATCGCAAATACATCTTTATCAGCCTTTATATGACTCAAATTTTACAGCTGTAAAAAAGTGGAATGTTAAAACATTTTTTCTGACCTTTATTGTTGTATAGGTTTACACTTTAGTCTCTTGTTGGAGTAAACTGAAAATAATCAGCTAATTTTATAAGCAAAGACCCACCAATGAGTGCAGGCAACCATGAGAGTAAGTACCGTGATGGCGCTACACGAGTGTAGCACAACCTCCTCGCCGCGCGTTATCCACCTGGTTTTCACCCCGGTCTCCAGGAGGTAGCCTGGCGCATTACCAAGATACTTTGTTGGGCGAGTTGGTAAACATCCATTATTAATTTAAACAGCGCGAACCAGAAGACACAGGACAAGATAACAGGAAGTACAGCGCTTGTACCGTGGCTTCCTTTTATCTTGTCCTGTGTCTTCTGGTTCGCGCTGTTTAAATTAATAATGGAGCCTGGCGCATGCCAGCTATGAAGACCAAGCGGAGCAAAGAGCGCGCGCCATCGCCGCCGAGAGGAGCTACTCGCCTCGAATCCGGCGCGGAAGAAGCCGCTGTCCTGCACTGTGTGATCGGCGGGGTTCTGTCAGATAAACACTACAGTACAACCACCAACAAAAGCTTTCTCCTTATCGCTCTTAAGGGGTCTTAGTGCATCGACATCTGTCTTTTCTTTTAAGCGAAAGCTTGACTACCAAGGTCAGCGATGGTTAATCTAAAAAAAAAAAAAAAACAATGCTGCAGTTGGTAATAATGATATTTATATTAGCAGCGATAATAAGGGTGAATTTAGTCCACAATGATGATAGTAGCGATAGTGATGAATAACAAGAAACGTAACTAAGCCTAACAAATCTTTCGCTTCGTCTGGGTTTAGCAGGGTTAAACCCCAGCAGCTTTTTTCGTCCCCTCATGCCGCCGCGGCATGTAAACTATCCTGGCATGCACGACATCTGTGTGCATGGTCGCTGGGTTTTCTCTTTCGCAGCACCCGGTTGCCCATCGATTGTCTCCATCAGCTCCCCATGTGCGCGCTTTCGCATTGGGAGTGGGCTTGGACTGGTGTGGTTTCCGTCTTTCTGGCTGTGTGACCAGATTTCATTGTTATATCAGATAGGACAGCATGTTATAAGGGTTTATTTTGCGAAATAAAGCATGAAGAAAGTGACGGGTGCCATGGTAGTCCATTGTTATATCCGAGATATTGTTACCGGAATTGTTATATAGCAAGTTCAGCAATCACTCAGTCTACTATTTACATCTTTTGCACGTGGGCATCTGTAGCTAACGTTAGCGCTCGTCGATCGATGAACGTAGCGAATCGGAGCAACGAAACGCACCGCTTCTGCGGACGTGAAGGCAAGATTAAGAATACGGCAGCACTTCCAATCGAATTTCGTGCTCATGAGGCAGGCGCAGTCTTGCTTGTGGAAGGCTTTACCCCGGGGCCTGTCCCACGGTAGGTGGCTTACGTCAGCGTCTGTTCTCCTTGTGGGAGCGAGCGGCTACACGCCCGTCTCTGCCGCTCCCAGCTGCGCGCGCAAAGGCGTCCTGCGGCGGTGGGGCAGCTGTTGGCCGTGGTCTGCGACCAGGGGCACGTGGCGGTCGGCGCGCGTGAGTCTGGCCTCGCTGCGATCGCCCTAAGGTCAGTTGGGGGGGGCGGAAAGCATGCTATCATCGAGCGCCTTTCCCGCTGTGGCTCGCGCATTCCTTGCCCGCTTTACGCATGCATGTGTGCAGGAAGGCGAAATCAACGCCCTGTCCGCTAGAGCGGCCGACAGGGCTGCGTCGATTTCATTGAGCGCTGACGAAGCTCTCACCTTGTGGAGATGGCATGTTGTAGATACAGCTTTCGCAGGATAAGCGGCTTTCCGGTCAGCTTTGTGATGCAAATTTGCTGACGACGCAGCAGGCAGGAGGCGTTAGGGGCCATTCGGTTGCATCATGTTTGCTTCCCTTACTGAAGGCGTATTCCGATTAGCGATAGCTTCGACCTCAATTTCGTCGCCGTCCGATCAGGATTTGAACACAGATAGGCAATTGAAATATTCCGTCTGTTGCATTTCGAATAGTTGCTCAGACACGCTGACTTCTTGCGCCGAGAAACAGTTGTAGTCCGTTATATGAATGTCGAGTGCCTTTTTAAATGCGAGTTTTTTTATTATTATTATTATTATTATTATTTGGTGCCAGGTTGCTAGATACCGGGTGTGCGCATTTTTGCCTTGCATGCATGTTACTGAAAACTATTCTTTAATTACTATTGTCATTGCAAAGCTGTTCTCGTAAAAGACATTTCAGCTTCCTGGCGTCCCTTTACGTAGGAAACGTAAGACACTCTTCTTTTTCTCTTTCATTATCGTGCGAGGAAGTTGCCTGTACTGCATTTCCTTTTTCATCACACATATAGGGCGTTCCTGAGCTCGCAAAAGTGGATTGCACACTGGGGAATAAGTCTCCCTTCGTATCGATTTTTAAGGCGTAAGTTTTACTTGCCCCATTAGGCAGGGAGTGGCAACAGAAATGTAAAGCCGTTCTTTGTTCAGTCATACCATTTCGCTTCCCACTTAGCATCCATCTGCTACGACTAGTTAGCGATAGAGATTCGAAATGACGCTATATGTACAGCCGCTGAAATAATTAACTGGCGTGCGTCACGGCCGCATTTTCTGAGATTCTGCGTCCTAAGGCAGATAAAACTTGCAATAATTTCAAGATTAAGCAACGGCTTTATGTGCATTTGCTTATATTTGGACTTTCAGCAGCCTCTCAGAATGCGGCCATCACGCACTCCAGTTAAAGATTTGGGTGGCTGTACCTTCAATTATGTGCCGTCAATTATAAGCGTAGGCGGCCACAGAGAAATGAAACAGCCAATGCGCCCCTCCCCAAAACAAATCAATTTTCATTTCGGGGAAGGCACTGTTTTCCAAACTCTGTGCCAGCAGTCTTTCAATGCTTAACCGCTAAGCAAAACACTGCGCGTCTTATTCGGTTTAAGCAGAGTTAAACCTCGGCATTTTTTTTTTTTTTTTTTTTTTTTGTTCTGAGCAGTCGATATATGTTCCCATGAAATGTGCGCTCCTTCGAGTTAAAAAGGGCTTCTGCGAAGCCTGACGTCTGTCGCCAGATGAGAGTATCAGAAGCCATTCTGTAGCTGCAGCAGGCTGTCGCCAAGTGATGGCACCGTGATTTCCGCTATACAGTCTGCACTCGCTGCATAGAATCATATGACATTCATCCTATACCAGGTGGTATTGAAAAGCGAGTGCCACATTTTCCGCGAAGCCTGAGATTATTTACGTTTCAACGTACAGCTCGCGGACTGTATACCGTAAATTTCGGTATAGATGAGGTATTCGAGTGACGTCATTTGGCGCCATTTTATGGTGCAGAGTGCAGCTTCAACAGTGCAAGCCGGAAGAGGTAACGATAAGCGGGTTAGATACGTCTGCAGCCTTTCGCCGTGCTTGAAGCAACACAAAATCGCCGCCACTGTGACGTAGTGTTGAATGGCAGCTGAGCTATCGACATAAGCGTAGTCACCTGCCGGGATTCCTCGGCGAGAGAGCCACTGATCACAAGGTCGCGGGATGATCGATCCCGGCCGCATTTGGGTGGAAACAAATACAGAAGCGCCCGTGCGCTGTGCTATGTCAGTGCAAGTGAACAACCGCAGGTGGTTGCATCCGAAGTTCTCCCTTCTACGGCATGCCAGAGTAGGACGTGTGTTGTTAACGTGCACGTCAGTGTGTTGCCTTTTCAAATGCTTAGACCTCTGATCGCGACGTCGCTACTTGAGCGCGGTTGATCGATCACTTTTTGACTTGGCTTGCAGGAGCATCTTCTTTCTAAGATCGATCGAATGATCGTGGGCCTAGGGGCTAGACTCGGGCGCATACTCGTGGAGAGTTCGAGCCATTCCGGAATCGAGTGGGTGTCAAAGGGCCGGAAGTGGAACGCTTGTTTCGAATGCGTCGAGATAAGCCGTGCCAGATATCGTCGCGTGGTGCGTAAATATTCGCGTCTATACGGCACGCAACCGTCGGGTCTCCGGAGAGACGCTTTTCTTGAGCAGGTATTGTAAATTTTTCGCTCTGCCATATTGTCGCACCTCCTTTGGTGCGTCAAGTGGCTGCTGGCACGCACGGCTGCCACCGTTTACTCCGTTCACGTTGCAGCCGACTGGGTTGCCCCGATGCCTGCTCTGAGTGTCTCTTTGGTGGTGGCAAGTGCGTCACGGAAGTATGCCGGTATTTGTTGGCCATGCTGTTTCAGGGCACTGATCCGCAAACTGATGGGACGGAGTAACTTAATTCCCGGCTCCATGTTCTGGGCGTCTTATGTTTGTCGGGCTTTGGGCGCTGCTTTGCGGATACCATCACGGCTGCCGCACTTTCGGTACGCGTGGGAAGAAAAACGTCCCTCTGCTGCGGCTTCAGCACGCATTAGGTTGTCGTCATATTTACAGGACTCGTCGGTTTTGTGTTTTGAAAAGTCGGTGGGCTTTTCCAGTGTTTATTTCAGACCCAATTAAGGTTCGTTCTTTATTTTTTCGGCAAATTAATTACTGGAAATTTTCGGTGATTTCTTGCTCAGTTCCTCTGTGTGTGTTTGTGTTCAGGCGTTTTCATCAACACCGACTGTTCATTTGCAGGGCGTCAACGTGCAAATAAGGACAACGCAGAGGGCTATGGAACGAAAAATGGTAGGGGTAACATTAAGAGATAGGAAGCGTGCAGATTAGGTCAGAGAAATAACTCAAGTTACTGACATTCTAGTGGAAATCAAGAAGAAATGGGCATGGGCGGAATATGTAGTGCGAAGAGAGGATAACCGATGGTCGCTTGGGGTAACAAACTGGATTCCAAGGAAAGGAAAGCGTAGCAGGGGGCGGCAGAAAGTTAGGTGGGCGGATGAGGTTAAGAAGTTCGCAGGGGTCAAGTGGATGCAGCTAGCACAGAACCGGGTTAATTGGAGAAACATGAGAGAGGCCTTCGCCATGCAGTGGGTATAGTTAGGATGATGATGATGATAATGAACGTGCAAATCGTAGTACTTGTAGCCGCACCTGTATGAGTAATTTGTATCGTCATTAAAAAAGCAGCCAAATAAATGGGATAGCGGTCACGTAAAAACCCCAGTGGAAGTTTCATTCTAAGAATTGGGTTGAAATATTATTGTTCGGTAGCCCTGGGCTGGCCCCGCCGGGATGGCGCAGTTGTTCCCAAGGACGCGGGATCGAATCCCGGCCTCGGTGGCTGCTTTTCGATGGAGGCGAACAGAAAGGCGCCCGTGTGCTGTGCGATGTCAGTGCACGTTAAAGAACCCCAGGTGGTCGAAATTTCCGGAGTCCTCCACTACGGCGTCTCTCATAGCCTGAGTTGCTTTGGAACGTTAAACCCCACAAACCAACCTAGCCCTGGGCTGAGGTTGATCCAGAGAGCGAATGATCACGGGCTGCGTGTCAGTGTTTAAATGCAGCTGATGAACTCTCGTTTCACCGTCTAACTGCGCTAAGTCAGTGATGATAGTAAACAATACTTAGCTTTCAGGAGGCGAAGAGAAGGTGGTGCAAACCGACCTGCACAGGCGTATGACCTAACTGTGCCGCTTATTTAGCAGTGCTGCCATCACATCGCGCCCCTGACTTATTTATTTAGGTCATCATTTTCAAACTGATTAAGGGTAACTTATGCCCGAAATGCAGCTACAGCTATGTCTTGCGTGCCTCGAATGCTTACCTTTCTGGTGAAAAGGAATTTTTAAGACGAAATTCGGCCTACTTTTGTCTCTTTAACCCGCGAAATCCACCCCTTAATTGAATCTTACAAACGGCGGATCCCACGCCGGTTAATCTTTTCGTTCGCCATTTCAGCCCTACTTGCACGTTGTTTCGTCTTATCCTTTATGCATCTAGGGTTACCTGGCGTGGTCGTTTTGCGACGAATTTCTTAGTTCCTTCGGTGCATACCTTTTGCCGCGACTGAGGCGAAAGTACTGCCTCAGTAGCAGACGCATCAACAGCCCCCGTCATCGCTGACGGAAACACAAATGTTCAGCGCGTGCATCGACGCAGGGGCTCATCGCCGCCTCTTGGCGACTCGGTGCGCGGAGCGCTTGAACGCGGGGCTAAAAACGCACTTTCGGAGGGCAGCGCAGTGGCGAGCTTCGGGCCGCCGAGCACACGGGCTGCGGCCTACGTCGTTCAAGTACGACGACCTGTCACGCCAGGCTGCGCCGGCGCTGACCCGGGCGTCTGTCGCGGCCCCTGCTGCTTGCCTTTCGCTGCTCACATGTGTCGCGTGAAGCAGCTCGCACTGTGATGTGTTTTGAAACACGTGTACGCTTCAGACAACAGGCGCGCATCTGCCGATTTCAGCAGTTCACAGTCCACCATCTTTTGCTGTTTTAGCTCATGTTTGTTTTGCATTAACAATAGTTATCGCTGTTCTCATTTCAATATCGCTCTAGCGATTCTCTGGGGGGTCGCTGGGCTTTCCTTGTCTGCACAATGCTTTGACACCTTATCAGAGTGGTTTTGGCTGTGCTGATGATTCCGTGCTGCATGGTTTATTTTTGGGCAGGGGCGAATACGCCTTCGGTTATGGCTCTTACGACGGCGCGGGGTCGGTTGTAGTGCTATTCGATGCGGTGTGGCGCTTGCCGGCCATGATAAAAGCTGAAACACTGTGTGCGAGGCCGTTTCGCGCGTTTCTCTACCGTCGTTTAAAATGCTTCGTTGTGGCTGTCTTCCGGTGCTTTATTCCTCAACACCCGTTCCTTGGGAAGTGCGAATCCTCCAGGCGGCGCAGGATTTTTCTCTGCGCCCTTTTGAGATGATGCAAGTCTAACAATATTCGTTCGTAAACGTGCCGCGACTCCATTGCATCACTTTCCGAAGGATTTGTTGGTAGATGACTTGGGATGTACGAATGCAGCAGACCACCATGATATGCTGTCTTTTTTTTTTTTTTTTTTGTCTCTACACAATCGCAGCGCGCCGTGAAGTTACTAATGTTCTGTCACTAAGCGCGGGTTTCTCAAGGTTGTCATCCAATATTGAAGGGCATCGAGAGACAGCGAGAGAATGCTCTGGAAAAGAGCATATGCTGTGTATTCGCGATAGTGAGCTAATGAGCTATCGTCATCAGATTTTGGTTCGGTGCGTAGGGTTTAAATCGAAAAGTGACTCAGGCTGTTGGGGGAGGTCGTAGTGGAAGACTGCGGAAATTTCGACCACCTGTGGTTCTTTAACGTGCACTGCACACGGGCGCCTTCCTTTTCACCCGAAAAGCGGCCGCTGCGGCCCGGCATTCGATCTCGTGTCCTTGGGCTCAGCAGTCGAGCGGCGGGACCGTAATCAAGGGCACTTCTACCCTCATGGGAGTCGAACCCGCAGTTTTCGAACCTTGCTAACGCTCATCTTGAAATGGAGAGGAAATGCGCTTTTAGCTATTTGTTTTGCTTCGTGAAAGCTTGGAAGCTTGCTTGGTTCTGAGAAACGACACGCGCTTTACTGAAAGAGACAACAGAAGGGCGAGACACATTTCGCGTCAATCCCGCAGTCTAGAGAGCAGGGTTGTAGAGGTTCATGGGTCCTCTTTCCTTCGCTCAGCAGAGAACCTTCGGGGGCCCATGTGTCATTCGCGAAGAGGCCGCTTTCGGTGGCGTGCGTCTGCGCGGTCGGATTTGCTCCAATGCTGCTTCCTCCTGACTGTCTCTCGGTCCTTCCAGAAATTGCGTCGTATATCATTCTTGGGCGATTTATAGCTCTTCCCTCGTTTGAGCGAAAAGCAATGCTCCAAGAAGGGGAAATGCCACTTGTCTTGCTCTTTTGCCTCCGTTATCATTTAATGCCTCTGATGCCTGTTCTAGTTGACATTTTGTCAAGATAGGGTAAAGTTGTTTCTGTGCTGGAAATAGGGGGCTGCACGTTTTTCTCCCGCAAATAACTCTAGAATCCGTGCAAATCCAGAGCAGAGTCATTTCTTAATCTCTGACCGAGCTCTTCCCTAGGTGGATGGTCAAAGTATGGTGGCTATAGGCAGCATAGTCAACAAATCAGTTTTTTTTTTCTTTTTTACTGGCGATGCCTTTCGAATTAAACACATGTGCTGCAGCACCAACTGATGGAACCGGAATGTTCTCTATAAAATTCAACGTACGATGCCTGGCACCCAAAGTGAAAAACTTTTCACTCAGTGCCCTGGCTCTTCTTTCCAGAACAGTGTATCGTGTTGGCGCATCCCTTCCAAAATATGAGTCGAAGTTTCGCTGAACGTCAAAGTCTGGGAAGTGCCTTATCGTGGAAGTGTTTTCGGACGGCAATCTAGTTTCAGCTAAAAGCAAAATGCAGTCTATACGTAGTACCAGTGCCAGTTCCGCCGATGCTTTGTCCAGTCGGGTGACCAAGCAGCGTTTTTTCCTAATCTCAGTTATACATTCGAGTTCGCAGTGGGAAAATCTGTAGGACATCATTACAAGCCCGATTTTTGCAGTTCTCTGTGGTCCCGAACTCTGCGGGACATTTTGTTACGAGGGCCAAAATTATGCTCCTTCGCCACTGTTTCAAAAAGCGGTGAGAGTGCAGTTGCTAAATTTAAGTATCCGTGCATCCCGATTTCTACTGATAGGAGAGCTCCATAGGTCGAACTTGCTTCCTTTTCACTTCCTTGCCCCTGGCTTTGTGGCAAATATGGACGCAGTTGGAGGAGGCCTGGGCGCGCGCAATCAGTGGTGCGCGCAATCAGTGGTGCGCGCTTTTTTCACCTTTAAGCTTGAGCCTTGGTTGAGTGGTGCACAGTGAAGGGAGACGACTGAGTCACACAACAACGGGAAACAAGGGTTCACAGTGGCTAAGCAGCACCGGATCTTCACGGAATCGGAAACTTCTGGACTATTAACTGGACTATTAAAAACGATCGTTTCAGTTCAGTAACACTGGTCGGAATTGTTCAGGCGTCGACCTTATAGAGCTCCTGATAAACTTTCGCGAGTGATCCTCGCTTGGACGTGTCTGCCAAATTTTTTCGCCATTTCATGTTAGACCGCGTAAATGAACTGAGATGAATTTTATCTCAAGGGTTCGTAATTCGCTGTTAATATTGTTTTTCTACCTATGTTAGTTTGCTGGTCGTTGTCATCATCTGCTGTGAATGTATTGGGCTCTCGACTGCAGGCCTCAGCGGTCATTTAGCCGCCTTTATGAGCCGCCCGGAATCCGCTTCTATAACGGGGGTACTTCTAGTGCTCCCCCATTCCTCCTGGCTTGCTCTTGTGCGTCGAAAAGGTCCTATCTTCCGGCCATGTGTTATCCGGTAATTTGGAGCTGCTTTCGCTTCTTCCTTCTTTCTTTTTATGTCTAGGCTGCAAGGAAGGAAACGGCTCCGGCTGCTTAGTCTGCTTCCAGCTTTCGTCATCAAGTTTAATAGGTTGATGAGGGTCTGCATTTTATGTTTTTATGGGGATCGCTCGGCGCATTCTTCTTCTCGCCACCCGGGAACGTGGTCATCGGGCACTTTCTGTTCGATCGAGGCCCCTTTTTACGTGCGCCTGGTGTGTGATGATGCACTCGAAGGAAAGAGAGGAACGGGAGGACCTCAACCGGGAAACAGATTACGGATTTAACCGGATAAATCGGCGCCAGCGGACTACTGTGCGGAAAAAGGGCGGGGCACGTACAATCAGAAGGTAGCAGTAGTACATGAATATGAACATTTTTGCGGGCTAGTTGGTTCAGTGCAGGTAAAACGGCGCAAATGAAACGGGCCAGGATAGGAAGGAACAAAAAGTGACCACCGTGTTGCCGTTTTTTGTTTCTCTCTAGTCCGCTTTCATTCGCGCAGTTCTACATTTTATACGAAAATAAACATGATGGTATGATTTTGAAATATGTTTTTTAGATTCTGATATTTTCACGGTGAAGAGTCTGTCTGTTTGCTGACGACTGTGTATTATATCGTAAAATAACTAATCACTCAGATATTACGGCCATTCAGGAGGACCTCAATAACATGAGTGGTGTCACGCATGGCGCATGGAATTAAAATTAAAAAAAAAAGTAAGTGTATGTGGATATATCGCACTAATATGACGTGTCCAGCATACTTGCTTAATAACAATTCATTAGAGAGCGGACCTTCTTACCGGTACCTGGGGGTTCATATTGCTACTAATATATCCTGGAAAACACATATTGACTATATAACCTCTAAGGCTAATCAAACACTGGGATATAGTCGTCGAAATTTTGCACTGGCTCCATCATCACTAAAACTATTATTATACACAACTTACATTTGTCCACAACTAGAATATGCGTCATCAGTTTGGGACCCCGGACATGCCAACCTCATACAATCTCTAGAGGCAATTCAAAATCGCCCATCCCGATTCACCCTAAACAATTACCTAAGGACTTCCAGTGTTACTAATATGAAATCATTCCTACACCTCGCTATTCATCCGCAGAAAAATATCTCGCCTATGTCTTTTTCATAAAATATGTTTCATACTTACGTCTAGCTTCTTTGGTTTCAACCACCACCGTATATTTCATCTCGCCTAAACAACCGCCAAAAAGTGAATATTCCTCATAGTAACACCGTAAGCTATTCGTATTCGGTTCTTCCCCAAACTAGCAAAGGTTGGAACAACTTACCTGCGTCACTTACAAGCATTACCAGCGCTGATAACTTTTAAAACTGCCGTCCAAGGTTTTTTGTGAACTAATGTAACAAGTGATTTACTGCGTGTAGTAACATTATTTGTTTACTTACATTGTATTTTGTAGCGTTTTTCTCGTGCTACCAATTGAAATTCGGGGCAGTAACAGTATATTTTCTTGTAAGCGTTGATTTGTTCTGTTTGCCTTTTTTGCTTTTTGTATCTTTTATATTTGTATTCTAGTTTTCGTGTAATTTGTATTTTTTTTGCACCTCCCCTCTATAATATACTATGCCGTTAGAGGAAATAAATAAATAAATAAATAAATAAATAAATAAATAAATAAATAAATAAATAAATAAATAAATAAATAAATAAATAAATAAATAAATAAATAAGAGTAAAAAAAAAGATGCACAGATTTTTGGCTGAAGCTCTAATATCGTGTGAAGGCAGTATTGTACAGCTTTTTCCCTTCTCCCGCCTGCCTTTGTGTAGTTGGCTGGAATGGGACACACATTCTTTTATTTTCCGGAGCCCTTCTTTCATAGCCTGAGTCGCTTTGGGACGTTAAACCCCGAAATCCAAACTAAGCACATTCTTTTACTGTTTGGCTGTGCAACTGCGGCGCCATACTGCGGGACCTGCTGCTGCTTTGGCATTGCGTTTCTATGCAGCTGTTATGCGTTTGCTACGCATAGCAACGCGTTGTTGTGCACCTGTTGCTATGCGGCTCTTGACCAATCGCAGCTGCTTCACAAGCTAGGCAATATTTTGCTCGGGTCGGAATTATTGTTTTTGTATTAACGGAAATTAGATACGTTTATGAAATCTGGCACTATGCGCAAGCTGCGGTTGTAGTTGGATCACCCTCTTTGATAACATTTTACTTTAATGAATGTTTTTACTCTAAGCCGGGGCTTCACGCACAGTACGAAATATATCTGGAGTGTGGAAGTTGATGGGTGCCGCTTCCAGGGGGTTGAGGTTAAAGCCCCTTGATTTTTAGTTGGGGCGGGTGGGTGCGTGGTAAGGTGCCTGGTGCTTCTAGATGGGTCTCCCATTGCGCCTGTGATTATGAAGTTTCATTCCGCTGTTGCGTGGGCTGCGATAGTGGGTAGCATGGAGTCTGATGCATCACTCACTGACGGCGCTGGTATTTTGGCTAATGCCACTCGTAATGCTTTCGCGAAGCCTTGTACTTCCTTAAGGTGGCGGAAAAAGGACCCAACATGCAGGATGCACATTTCAGTCGTCAGTCTCTACCAAGGAGGTTGATCTGTGCCGTCTTTTCATGGAGAGAAACGATGACGCAGAATTCTCGCTCAAATGCTCCCTCTGTCCGCCGTGGTGGTACAGTGGTTAGAGCTCTCGACTTATGTGTCCAAGGATGAGAGGTCGAATCCCGGCTGCGGCCACCGCTTTTCCATGGAGGCGAAAAGTAAAGCATCCGTCTGCTGCGCTATGTCAGTGCACGTTAAAGAATCCCATGTGGTAGAAATTTTCGAAGTCCTCCACTATGGTGTCTCATAGCCTGAGTCGCTTTGGGACTCAGGCTATGATACACCATAGTGGAGGACTTCGGAAATTTCTACCACATGGGGTTCTTTAACGTGCACTGACATCACACAGCACACGGGCGCCTTGCTTTTCGCCTCCACCGAGGCCGGGATTCGATCACTCATCCTTGGGAACAGTAGTCGAGCGCCGTAACCACTGCGCTATCCCGGCGGTGTAAACACTGCATTAAGGTTGCTGTTTTGTTCCTTTTTATTCGCAACAACCCTTACGCAAGCCTGCGCAAAAGCTGGAATCGCATAACATGAATAAGCAGTGATGGATTATATGGCAGTTTTGTTTTTCATAATCCAAGAGACTGGAACTCGTCTGTGATGTCACAGCCGTCTTTCAGCGGTTTAACCGAAACTGCACGTGAAAAATGTTCAATATAGATTATTTAGCAGGTGAAGTTGAATTCCACATCGTTTCACGTGTATATAAGCTATTTCATATGCACATTATACAGTGTGTTTCGCATAACTTGAACAAAGGATTTAAATAAAGCGGTACAGCGAAGCTTGATGTAACCAACGGGATATCTTTTGACGTCATGTGGCACTCCTCAAGAGTATTTTGCAAATTCTGCTCAATTGGTTAACTAAGATGTATTCTTCAAAATCTTTATTATTCATTTCAGGACCAAGTTGCTTTGATCAAGATGTGGAGAGAGGTCAGAAACAACCTATCCGCAATTTTTCCCTTGCCTTGGGCGCTCGACTGCTGAACACTACACGGGATCGAATCCCTGCCGCGGCGGCCGCTTCTCGGTGGAAGCGAAAAATAAGGCACGTGTACAGCGCGATGCCAGTGCACATTGAAGAACGCGAGGTGGTCGAAATTATCTCGGCAGTCCTCCACTGCGCTGTCCCCAATAGCGTGAGGTGCTTGCAACGTTAAACCGTACAAAGCGAACGAAAATAAAAAAAAGTTAAATTGGTTCATAGGAAGGGAAAGGCGCAGTAACTGTCACACTTGCTCTGTGGACACCCGAACCGCGCCGTAAGGGAAGGGAGGAAGGTGGGAGTGAAAGTGGAAAGAGAAAGGGGAGTCGTAGTGGAGGGCTACGGAGTAATTTCGACCACCTGGGGATCTTTAACGTGCGCTGACATCGCACAGCACACGGACGCCACTTCGTTTCGTCTCCATCGAAACGCAGCCGCCGCGGTCGGGTTCGAACCCGGGAACTCCGGCACAGTAGTCGGGCGTCTTACCACTGCACCTCCCCGGCGGGGCAAAAAAAGCAAACGAAACGAACCCATTTTTTTTTTTTTTTTCAGGCGTCTTTGTCGCCTGCCATTGTATACGAGCGAGCTTTCGAAGGACTTTTGCGCGGCACGCTGAAGGCCACTCACAGAACGGCGGCGTCAGAATTTTCTTCGACCTTCAGCGAATAGTTTTCACCACTTCCACTACTTATCTCGACTGACGTGTTCGCTAATAGATACGCGCTGTGGATGAGGCCTAGTGCGGTTGAGAGCATTCAGTGCCGCTAGATCTGTTCGATCAGGAAATATTCGGCGTGTTTCTTTGAACCATTTGACCTTAGCACGAGACCATACGCGAGAGCTCCGCCATGCTGCTAATATGTGTTGCGTAAAGGAAAGGGATAGGAATTGTTCAGTGGTCGTGTTCCATTCGCGAATGAGCCCGCATTGCCGTGCCAGCTGCCATGCTATCCGTCCTGTGTCAAACATGGCGTGTCTCGTGCTTTGAGTCGTTGAATGTGACATGGCATTAGGGGCGGAAATACAACAGGTCCTCTTCTGCGTACGGGGGGCGAAGGACAAAATGTCTGCTCTGCTCAGGCCCGCAACAGGCTCGCTTTTCGTATTTACTTTCAACTATTTTTCTTTTTGCTGCCGCATGCGTCGTGCTGTTTGACGAGCTGTCGTAAACGAAATTGCTGCTGTATCACCTAGAGGCCGGTGCTTCAGACGTCCGCTATCTGCTGTTGCCTTGCATGCGTGTAGCCTCGACGCATAAACGATCACATTCTTCGAATAAATGCGAGCGTCTTAAAACAGACTTCCTGGATTTGCATCTCGCTTATCTTAAAGAAAAAAAAAAAAAAACTACCACCAACGTTTGTTGCATGGTAGAGCAGGAAAAAAAAAAAAAAAAAAAAAAAGAAACGGCCTACGCCGGAATGGTATACATTTTCTTCTGCGCGGTTGTAGAAATTGTATTTTGTGCATAGCGGATGTCGCGCAGGGCTTCCTCAACAAGCTGCATTTTTTCCACTTCTCACGCTACCATGCGTCGATATGAGTTTTCGGTCTCTAACGGAATTGCTATTATATAACTGCCCGCAGCGCACTGTTGCTGTGTGGAGAGCACTCATTGCTGTATTCGTGACAATGTATTCGTGTTATACCGTGGCCCGCTTCGTCTTGGCAGCGAAAAGTCTTCTTTGGCTTCGTCGCTCCATCCATAGGCTAGAGCAATAGAGCGCCAAAACAAATTGCAGTTGTAACAGTTGAATTAATTCAATGGAAAACAAGTCAGGTGTAGAACTGTATCGAAATTGGAAAAAGCAGGTCAGGAAGGAATCGTTCTTTGATAACTCAAGAGGCAGTGTCCTACTTTTTAAAGCTAGATCGAGGCGTCTTAGAACGCGTGGCTACAAAAATAAATTTAAGATGGAAGATGACACGCGTAGTGTGTTGTAAATTCGTAGAAATAATTGAACATCTTATACTCAGATGTGATATGGTATCGCATCTGGATGTCAATGCGGGCACTCTCCCGGTGGCCCTGTTTAGGTGTTACAATGGTCAGGTGAATGAATATGCGCAGTTGGAATATCGGTGGCTAAACGCAGACATGGTTACAAGTGTGGGAATAAAAAAGTTATTACAGAAAATGGCCATTCATAACATTAGAGAAATATAAGGAGAAAAAAAGGTCGAGCATGGTGCATGGAAACTGCCACTACCCCGTTATTTATGCGCATGATCATGTTACTTTTTAGTGCGAAGGCGCTTCCGGACATTCAGAGCCTGGCAAAATCGTCTAACGTTTGCATGTCCGCTTAGCTCTCTCTCCCGTCCCTCTGAAGAAAGTGGACGCGTTGGTCACGAGCCACACACGTTAGTGTGTGTCTTGTAGCCCACCCGGTCGGCCCACGCCCAGTGGATGGCGAGATCGGCTGTAGCGGCGCTCTTCTGCGCTATACACCGTCGGCTTCTTGCGCAAATTTGCCTGTGGCTGCGGGGTTGGCCGCGCGTGTAGGGGCGATGCGCCATAGCAGCGAGTCTGACGAGAGCCGCCGAAATCATTTGCGTGTGCACGCGTTTCCGGAGTCGCGTAGCATTCTGGCGGAAGCGTTGCTCGTGCATTGTCGCGAATGTTGTAACATCCGTGTACGGTGACGTCATTCCATACAACAATAGCTGCATGCTCTGTGCGCCCTATGAAATAGCAGAGTATACTGTGGGACCAGTTGGTCAGACATAGTGCAGCGAAAAACGTAGCGTTAAAACAGGACTATAGAGAGACTGTCCTGACCTCGTCTCTCTAGTTCTGCCTTAACGATACGTTTTTCGCTGAACTATGAAATAGAGTCCACGCTTTGCTGCAGAGCGCGATCTCGTGCTTCAGCAGAGGTTCTCACCTATTTTATTGTACTGAGTTGAACGCTACAGGCTAAACTTTTCAGCAGCATGTTGTGCCGCTTTGTTTGATGCGTACCAGAGATACGCCGTTGAATGTATCGAGAGCTTTTTATTAGACTCCTGGCTGGTCGGGGTTCTACCAATTAGCTCTGGCTGATTTTCGAGCTGGACAACGCTGCTTCCCACTACTCAAGTGTCGGTGAATTCGCTGCACTGACTGGTGTATACGTCTGTGGTGTGGGAGAGCTATGTTCCTTATTCCGCACTCTATATTTTGTATGCTTGGTGTGTCCTGGCATCATCGTGTGAAATCAAGTAGACCGCTCACAGAAGTGGGCGGCTCACGTGTTCGTGTCTCCCCGCCGCGCGGTGGCTCAGATGATGTCGACAACGCGGATTCGATACTGGCCGCGGGGAGGCGAAGCGCCTGTGTACCGTGCGATTCCGGTGCACGTAGAACCACGGACAATCAAAATTTTCTGCGCACTCCACTACGGCGTACCTCATAGCCGATGCCCCTTCAATTTGGAGCTTTAAAGGGCAACACCGGCGGTTTTTCTACCCTTTCGAGTTGGCGGCTTTTTTATATTTCCAGAGCTTTGTATAGTTTGTGCAAGACGAGGGTTTCAAAAGCAAGCAAGAAATAGTTATAAATCAGCAAAAAAAAAACTCAAATCCGAAACCAAAACTGCAGAGGCTTCCTCTTGTTATATTGGCTGTGACGTGAGGTGCTCTTCGGATGTCAGAACTACCCGGAACCGCGCTATTTTCTGCTGTCAGCATGTTTGTAGGAGCAAAACCAGTTTTACAGATATCAGAAAGCCTTCAGAAGTAATTTATTGAACGATTTTCTACCGGATGAGTCGCCCTTCACGTACCACCCACACCGCCTTGAGAGCCGGCGTAGTCACACGACGGACCGCTTAGTCTGAAACATATAGGCGACCTGTTAAGGGGGTATGTACTCTTGTCATTTCATGCGCATGTATTTCTATAAGGAGGCCGCAGGAAGGAGGGTTAAAGTGGTGCTCCTGTTTACAGCTGTTACTGCCGCCTTCAAGCTGTCCATCGCGCAGCTGCGCTTCTCTGAGAACTCATGCTGGAGCAGCTTTTTTAAAAACAGTATATAAGAGCACCACTAAAAATATGTGAAATAAAACAGCACGTATATAAGTACATATTGCCAAATACGACACAGATAAAATCAACTTTGGTTTCAAAATGTCAGTGTCTTAAACTTGCGGAATTCAGTTTTCGCTTTTTTTAATAAGAATACCACCAATATTGGATTGCATTGTAATAACAGCAATTTAATTATGCAGGGTTGTGCGTACTACAGTCATACTTTGAACACAGCAGACGCCGCGGAGTGACTCCGCGGCAAGCTGCGTTTTTCGGTTTCTCATGCTAGCATGCGTCGATAAGAGTGTGGAGCTTCTAGCAGAATTACTGTTATATAATTGCCCGGGGTTCGTTGTTGTCATATGGCTACTATAGTAACTGAATTCGCAATGTATTGAGCTTTTTTTCTGTAGCCGCTTCCTCATTTCTCCCGCACCTCTCTGCGGTGGTTGCACTCGAACAACGTTGGCGCGGAGCCTGAAATAAGGCGCCTGCTGGACTTAGTCTTACCGATTCCATCTCAGCTTCTATAAGGTACAAGCAGTCTTCAGACACTCGGGTGCAAAATGTCCACAGCACACGCGGACTTAGTGCATATTGCTGGCGCATCGCACAGCTTTTGCGTATGCCTGTTGCGAATGGTGTTGTCGCTTGAAAATTTCTGGCGGGTCAGGCGGATTTTCGCCGTCCAGGAATTTGCACAGCACAAAAGTCTCCCGTGACCGATGCGTCACATCTGAAAGCAAGGGACTATATAAACCGTTGTGAGCGCGCACAGAGGCCGCGAAACCTGTTGATGATCGCGTGCTCCGCGCTCGTGTGACATCATTTCATATTTTTTTTTATTTCTTTTTTTTTGCCTGTGCATATCGACACATATGGCGCTGTAGAAATCCGGCGATTATGAAAGGCTTGCGTCCGAGGGCGCGTATCTTGAAAATTGGTTTGGTTTGGCTTATGTGGTACCAAAAGCGACTCAGGCTATGAGAGACGCCGTAGTGGAGGGCTCCGGAAACTTCGACCACCTGGGGTTCTTTAACGTGCACTGACATCGCACAGCACACGGGCGCCTTGCTCTTCGCCTCCGTCGAAATGCGGCCGCCGCGGCTGGGATTCGATCCCGGGTTGTTGGGTACATCAGCATTCGAGCGACCTAGCCACTGCCCCGCCGCGGCGGGGCCCAGAAAATTCATTTATGGAGAAACTACGTCGCGTTCGGATGAGAAGTTTGACATGGCAGATCGGTGCGCCAGGTGTAGACCTGAAGTTTTTTATCGATCTGTGAACGTGGAACAATCGCTGGGGCGGTTGCCATTTCAGTCCCATTAACCAAACCAGCCGTCCAAAAGCAGTCCGATTTTGTGCTTTTCAGGGTTTTCGGCTTCCTAAATCCGTGCCTCACGTGAACGCTTCACAGGGCGTTGCTCTCGTTTTAAACTTGTTGGCGCCGAAGAACGTTTGTATTTATTCGTGAGTCTTTCCAGCGAGCCTTCATTGACCACTGCTCTTTGACGGCCATTTTTATTGAGAAAACAATACTACGACAGCCAAAGAGAGACCTTGGGTGGCAGCTACGCCGTGAAGAGGCCTCTTCGCGGCGTAGCTACGCCGTGAAGACGCGTAGCTACGGTCTCTTAAAAAATATTAGCATGCCATGACATTTGAATTTACGTTACCCCTATGCCACGGGCAGGAGCTGCCAACTCGGGTCGCTCCTTTCATATCAGAGGGTGATATCAGAATCAGCCTGCCAGAACCGTCTGCATTCTCTTTACCCCTACGACACACAGGCACGTCCATATGGCTTGGTTGAAGCGTGCTGGTAACTTATGCTCTCGCGTCATACTTTTAAAGGGTACGCTTAAGTGTCCCCAATAATGCAGCACCTAACACTGATAGGGTGCGATAGGGGAGTAATGTAGCAGGCAAAAGAAGCTTCCGCCGTTGCTTTCACAATTCAACTAGGGTTTACCAGAGCTAAACCACGACTGCTTTATTTTTTTTTTATTTTTACTGCTAAAACATTTTTTTTTTTCAGAGGCCAGCTAGGGGCCTAATTTTAATAGGGGACAAATTTTTTTTAGTTGATAATCAATTTACCACTATTTTGCAGCGTACGTTAGTTTTGTTTATATGCTTATTTATAGACGTTTTGCTGAACAACGGTCGAGAGAAGTGTTATCGAAAACAGAAGGCAGTTTCAGTGAGAATTCAATGGAGGTGTGCATGCTTCAGCGTAACAAATTCAGTGCGGTGGAAATTCACGGTGGCTGGCTTGAATCGTTCCTCCCGGAAAGTCCTTCGTTAGACTCAAGTTCGGTCACATATTTTCTCGACGTTTCCACACCAGCGTGGTATCGGAAGCGGGTTTCTTGTGCTGCAGTTAGGCGCACATTAGGGGCGTTAATGACTTTTTAACGCTAAGTACCTGCGGCAGTTAGGGAAATACCTGATTGTGTTAGACACGTTCGACGCGCCTCTCGAAGCAGTTAGCCGAGTCGAGCGCGTCTCGGACCTGGACTGATTTTATTATGTCAGAACTGCGGCATTCTTGAAAGGTGAAGAGCTAGCTGACCTCTGCTTCCTTGCTTGAATGAAAGCACATCACAATGAACAAAGAACAGCTTTAAGTTGGGGAAGTGGCCGAACCTGGCGTCGTCCGCGACTCTTGGTTCTGTGATTGTGCCCGCGTATTATTGCGAAGGTGGCCTTGTGGAGCTGCGCACGTGCATGTCGTTGAAATTAAAAGTAATTGAGGCCGTGTGGGAGAGCTGTTTTCTTTTGCGCCTACGCATCAAAGTCGCCCAGGAGTGTCTGAGGAAGATAAAAGCTCCAGCCGAAGCTTAGCGGGTGTTTCAGCGAGGGCGTTAAATATTTCCACAATATAGGAAGTTTGAAATAGGAAGATATATTCCGAAACAAACTCATCCGCAGCAGATTTCAAGTACAGAAAAAAACCATATTTGTACAGCTGATTATCTAATATTCACTACTATTTTTAATTAGCGAGGTATGGGGAGTTCGCGAATAAGACGATGCGATACAAGTTTTTAAGACGATGAAAAAGCCTTTCTCAGAACCTCGGCAATGCGAGGAAATCCGTGGCTCATTTTCGCATAAAACCCAAAGCGCGCGCAGGAAGATAATTGATCCTTCCTTTTGCATTCAACAAGTGGCGCATGACGACAACAGCGCAGACAGTTCAAATTGTCTCGGGCATATTAGCCGCATCGTGCGCAGAGCATTGGAGAGTGAGTCGTTTCAAAAAATTGATATAGCATAGCCGTCTCCATGGCTTCGAACAATAGTAACATCCAGACTGCGTTAGTTAAATTAGCTAGCCAGATATGGTTATTTTGATAACGGACGTACGCTGCGGCTAACAGTTTCCCATTTCGTAGTCTGTATTTTCAGAATCTTTTGATAGAAGTGCGCAATGTGCGACAAATTTTCAGCTCCGCAAGAGGAATCGCTTTCCTTCCGACGCATCGCGTTCTCTGTACTTTGCGGCCGGTTGTGAACATCTAGCAGTATCGGAAACCGGAGTGTGAAGCTCGGTCCGCAGCGCCGCCCTTGTGTGCGGTTGTGGTGAGCGCGGGAAAGGCGTGGGCGCTACATGGGTGACGCCTGCCGATAACGCCTGGCTGGAGACAGGCTGCATTTGAGCATGCGCCGCCACACTGATGACACTGCCTTTGAACGTCATCCGCGATCGCTGACTGCCTCCGTAAAGGCCGACCGAACCACAGCGGAGGCACTTCGGTGCGCGCGCTGCCGCAAAATTTTTGTATGTGGAAACTTGGACGCATAACAGTTATTTGCTTCACTGGTACACTAGCTTGTTGTCATTGTTCTTTGCGCCTTACGCGTACACTTCCTGCTGCGATTGGTAATTAGCACCACCAGGGGAGGTTTTTGCCTCCAGATGAGAAGGGGTTGCCTGTTATTTTTATTTGATTTCTTTTCCGGTCGTGTTGGCAGCACCAGATAACATTAATAAAACGTTGTACACTTTCCCACAAGTTTTCTAAACAACGAAGTCATCAATGACGTGGAATATCCTTGGTGAAAGTAGCGGAGCCAGCATTATGGGGTGCACTGTGCAGGTTGCTCAAAGGAGGGCTAAGCACAACCATTTCGTGACTTTATTCTTAGACTGCCAAGCTATAAAGCTTTCCTGCTCAGAGTCTCTCAGAGTCAGAGACCTTAGATTCACAGCTTGAGGGGTCGCACAAATACCCCACTACACGGCTGAGAAAACAGGCCATGCAGCCTGGTTACAAAGGCATCGTTTCGCATTATTGCTTCTTCGCCTGGCCGCTGTGCGTTTGGGGTTAACGGAATATGGTTGCCCCGCATGGTCAGCTGCGGCTTCTGGCGTCGCTTTTACGGCCTCGGCGCATATGCGATGCCCGCGAATTTCATCGCAGGCTGCGATGGCTGCCCGTCAGTTTGGGTCCCTCGGCGGTGCCTTTCCGTCGGGGCGCGGCGCACCTTGGCGCACATCACGGCTGCCACCGCTGTTTTCGCCGACGAGGAGAAAAGAGGTCGAGGCAAGCCGCGTCACTGGCAGGCAAAATAGCGTCACTGCGGCGCGCAATCGAGCCCGCCCCGAGACGACGACCGCTCCCGGCGGCCGTGATTAGGGCTTCGGCGGCGCTCTGCCGTCGGTCTCATTTCGGAGGAATCCCGCTGCGATGAAAGGGGAAACAAGGGCGCCACGCAGGCCTCGTTGCGCGTAGCCGCCTCTCCTGTTCGCTCTCTCCATACGCCACCCCCCCGCGACTCTTCAGGGCGCGTCTATTTGTGACTGCCTTGTTTCAATTGCAGCCTTCGGGCCCACCCTCGAAGGAATGGTCACATTTCGGACTGGCTCTGGAGATTCCGTGCGTCGTGTCGTGCCTGCGGCGTATGCCCGGCCATGATCCAGAGTTGGCTGTGGAATGCCGGTTATTGAATGGAGTGCGCCGAGCGCTTGCATGTGATGCCCGCTTCCTGTGCATGTTCTGAATGTAAATTCAAAATATTGATCGCTATGAGTGAGGTGCCGTGATGACATGGGGCTGTGCTGCTGCAAAACCCACTGGAAACACTGCTGTAAGGATTGCCCACTACTTGGTATCTGTGCAACTGTGGCCAAGCGGCTTGGTTGAAGCAGCGTACGTCCGCGTGAATTGTTTTGCCGAATGTCCTGGCGTAGCGACATCCTTTCCTAGGGAGCAGACCACCAGTCGGGATCCAGCTAGGCGTACGTATAACGAGTGATGCGAGTTCTGACGTCCCTGAATTTTCTATCAATGGAAGCTGAGGTCCCATTGATAGAAAAGATGGCAATAGTAACCTGTTAAGATTCCCTTACAAAAGTTCATGTTCAGGTCGTTTTGTTCTGAACAAACTTATAATGCCATCTTTTTGTTGGAACCAGGAACTGGCGGTGCCGGTGAAGGCCGAACATTGAGGCAGCGTTGGATTTCAACTCAGAAGAATGGCCCCCGTGCTTAAATTGAGCATTGTCAGCACCCTCTCTAGTAATTTTCGTGCTGAATCATCAACGAAATTATTGGGCTGTTTGATCTCTAAATGTCTGCTTTGTCGATAAAAATTCACATGAACCGTACTCCATCAACTACCGACTGTCGATTCACTATTCCGGCGTTCACGAATTCTTTGATCTGACAGTACGTAGTCGTTTGGCGCTTGTGCACACATACGCGCACACAGTATTTGCGTGAAAGCACTCGTCGCTCACCACCACCGGCCATTCTTGTTGGCTAAGCAGTTTCGCGAGGTCACAACCGCGGGTAATTCAAACCCAACGTGCGGGACTCCCTGACGGGCCTTTCAAGTTAGCCAGCTAACAGTGACCTCTTGAAGTGCTTTCACCGTGAAGACAAAGCCATTGGAGCTGATTCGAAACAGTCTGGTTCGAACCTGGCTACTCAATCCGCCTTTTTCACAAAATGTGGCGCCCTCTGGGAGTAGTTGAAAATTCGTCTGCTACTGGTTGAAAACGTCCTTGGGAGATGCGGCCGCCAGAGAAATGATATTGTATGTTCTTGACAGCTACCGCCATCTATCGCATACACCTGTCACTAATATTAACTACACATGGCCTCCGAGATAAGCTACAGATGCGTCGAATGTGGAGGCTAAGAACTGCGCATGCGCAGTTTGGGTATGTTGTCTAGACCCATAGTTTGGGTTGGTGGTCTGTTTTCAACCAGAGGAAAGGCGCACATGCGCAGAGCGGCCTTGTGAAAAAGGCGCATTAGGCAAGGAGGTTATATAGAACTTATAACCTCCTTGGGATTAGGTCCGGTAGCCTAGCTCCTTAGCCATTGAGCCACCGAGGCGAGTGTTTTTGCTTGTTATAACCAGGTTAAAAATCCGCCATTTGATGCGGCGGCTCCCAGATGGCACCACAAAACCGTGGCCTCTCTCTGCAACGGAGGAAGCGCGGTGTCGCGCGTGTAGTGATGCGGACGATATCATTGACCATTGACCAAGGCCAGGCTATTGTTTCAATGGATCCATGCCCACTGCGGGCTCCATGGAAATGAACAGACCAATATTGAAGCCGAAAGCGCACTCAGCAATGGCCTCCAAACAGCTGTGCCTTTTTCAAGAGCGGATACAACGTGTCTTCTTACGAGCTGTATGAAGAATGCTACGGCAGCTTACTGGGCCCAGCCAGACGCCGGACACATTCGTCTAAAAAGGCTCGATGGAACATTGAAATTTTATGTTCCGCGGGATATTCCGCATCATCATGCATGCGTGGTACATACACTTCGGTTAAACGTGGCTTTCACGCGCAGGTACTTACATTTAATTGGAAAGGTGGACTCCCCGGAATGTTCAACTTATGGCATCCCCGAGACTGTGGACCATATATTATTGGTGTGCCCAGTGTATGCGTGTGAAAGAAATGTGTTAGCCGCTTCCTTGAATCGTTTGGACAAGAGGCCTCTGTCGGAGGAACTGCTGCTGGGCGCTTGGCAGGACGAGGGGAAGGGTGTTCAGGCAATGCGGGCTCTTTGCCGTTTTTTGTGCGTCACCGGACTTGATTCGCGCTTGTAAAGCAAGATGCCTTGCCTGTATATTATTATATCTATCTATATCTCTATCTATTTATCTCTATCTATTTATCTCTATCTATCTATATCTCTATCTCTATCTATATCTCTATCTATCTACATCTCTATCTATATCTCTATTTATATCTCTATATCTATTCTTATACCAGGGACTCCATCCACAGCTGTCAGATTGCACTACATTTCCGCGTGCATTCGGGTTCCACGGCCGTCAAGTGAGTGAGGAGGACAGGAACTATCAGAACAAGAACGATGCAATCAAATGCACTAAGCATCATTTGGCTGAATGATGGAGTAATATGTCTAACTGTGCGAGGCGTAGGTATAGTGCTCTAGAATATTGGGCAGTGTGACGACCGGCGCCGGAGAGCGGGCCGCTTTTGCGATGACAAGAACCGACTTCCGCGAGAGGGCGCGACCTGCAACAGGGGTGCCACGTTCGGCGCTCGGCGCATAGCCGCTGCGGGGACAGCGGAGGTGCAGATGAGCGGTGCGGTTCTGTTTGGAGCTATTTTCCAACGCTACGCCATTGGTGCAGTATTTAATAAAGAGACTACTTATTCCAGGGGCTTAAACTGATCCATGCAATTCCTTTACATCTCTGTGGAGACGCCTTGCACGCTTTGGTATTCCTTCAGAGCTGCGTGCGATGTTTGAATCGCTATTTGAATCTCTTTCAACGTTTTTTACTCCTGCGGACAGCCACAAATCGTCAGATGAGATATTTGTAAGCATTGTTTCCAACGAATCGTGGACTTTTGTATTCGTTCTTCCCGTAAGGAGCGGTATTATACGCGGAGGAAAACAGTATACCTGAGAATCAATGCTTAATTGAGCTTTATGAGGGCTCTTTGCGAATCTTTTACGAACACCTGCTTATATTTTGCAGCTTGCGCTTATCAATATATGACTGAACGTTTATCTTAAATCATCAGCAATTTGTAATTTATCTCCTTAATTGGTGTTCTTTCTGCACCTTAATCACCGCTTACACAAATTACAGTGCGCGAGCAAAATATATTTATTCTTAACCATATAAATTGAAGCATTGCACTGGGTACCGGCGAAAATAAATGAACATATACGCCACTCAAGGATTTATTTTTTGTTAGCGATTAACAAATACATATGTCACGGACAATTGTTTACGTGCCGCTCACGAAAGGGTGAAACAGTTGTACAGATGAAAAAAAAAAGTCAAGTACAGCTAGGGCAATGCTTGAAATAAAATACGAAAAATTAAACCAGTCACTAACGAAGGAATGCGGTTATAGTGGGCACTTGAGTGTGGACGTTTAATAGTATATCAATGGTAGATGTACAGAGCAAATAAAAAAAACACTAATAATTGCGTGTCACCTTGGCAAGTACTGCGGTTCTTGTCGCGCACCGAAAGAAAACGAAAAAATGCGAAACAAATGAGGAGCACCCAATAAGCAAGTAATTAATGTAAGGTTAAATTCAATTTCGGACACTAATGCGTGTTTATTTTCGAGTGTGTGGTACGAAATATGAGTAATCGAATGTACTAGTTAAATGATTATAATGGGGCGACTTGGCGACTACTCTTTACAGAACTAATCAGGCTATAATTGTTTCCCTAAGAAAATTATAACAAGGTTGATATTACACGTGAAATACTTCCAAGGAAATTTAATTATATTTTCCTTTGGGAACTGTTGTCGCGTTTCTTTGACTTCGGAAAAAGCGAAGCCACAAAAGCACATGAAATTTCATTACTTCAAGTGTAAGCTTTCTGTTCCAAGCAGATAAAATGTTTCAGCTTCAACACTCTACAGGCATGTTGCAAAATATGAATTGCGCAGGAGTCCAGAAAGACCACTCGAGTCAAATTGTTGGGCAAACTGTGACCTAGCCTCGAGCCTATTGCGCAGCTTTTGTTCATGGTGAGAAACCGAGTGCCGGTCTTACAACCTCTCTTTCGCAGCGTGTTAAAAGCTGATCGAAAATCCCTCCATATAGTAAACTAAACGTTTTGACGTTATAATAATGGTCTAGCGGCAGCGAATTACGCGCATACTATAGCATCTGCGTCCTCTATGCGTCGTTTTTTTTTTTTTTTTTCAAAGCTATTATTTTTCTTTTTCATTTTGTATGTGCACCACAACATCCCTAGAGCGATTTTCTGGGGATAAGAATCACTTGCATATTGCCTGTTGCTTGAGCACGCAGGATAAAACAAACTACTTAGAATGAAAACATTTTCTGGGACAATTGAGTTACCGTCAAGCTATAACGCATTGAGATTAAACGTCTTAAGTAAACACACTTCTCCAGATATTTAAAGCCATCCTTTACAAGAAATTCTAGTTTATTGAAAAAAAAAAAAAAAAAAAGGTTTGTCCTTAGATTAACGTACACTTTGACTCCTAAATATCGACAGTCATACCTCTACACGCGTTCGATTGCACGCCCGAATTGTAGCTTAATTGTTTGTGCACTGCTTTCGTCTTCCCATGGCTTCAATTGGTTTTTAAGCTCGGCCGTTTCCGTTTTTCTTTATTGCCTTTCATATGTCTCTATTTTTAATTGTCCGCTTTCTGAGTCGTACGTTTGCCGTGCCGCACAAAAATTTCAACCCTTTCTTCACCTTCACGGTCACTCTATTCACGATGCCGCATGCCTCCCACACACCCCTTTCTCTCTCCCTGTTAGGCGACACTTTTTTTTTTTTTTTGCAGTCTTTACCTCCTACTTCTTCCACGTTTCCAGACTCACTGTGTTGTGTAATTCAATAGCCTGTTTGCCTGCTTGTCGTTCGTTTTTTATCTCCTTGCTATCATGTATACCTTCAGCGGGATACTCTATATTTAATTCAGTCGATCTGCAATGCCGACTTTTCCAGTGTTTTCAGGTGACGCAATGTAGTCGGCATGGTTTGCATGTCAATCAACGGAATATACCATTTTGGGCTTAATAATTGTTCACTGATGACCAGCTGTATTTATTCAGCGCTCGAACGCATGTGTTGCACGTTTTGACTTCTTCATACATCCTGGCTCCACACCGCCCTTTTCAAAACGACTACACTCCAAAACGCGAATTAAGTGCTTTAGGAATGCTAACTCAAGCTGTACGGCGAATGAACCGTGTGCTGTGCGAGTCTGAATTCGTGCGCGCGCCCCTCTCCAAGCTGTTTTCTTCGGAGCCCAAGAGCACTATAGCCCAACTACTGTCATGTTGCTTCCCCGAGGTGTTGCCGACGGCCAAAATGGAAAATATATTAGACGAGCGTTAGTCGGCATATTTGTAAAATGTTGACACTAGCAGATCGAGACGAGGCACAAGCGAAAAAGAACGTACTGATCCGCCCCGCCGCGCAGCGCGCATACGCGGGCGCTCGGACGGCTGACACACCAGTTGCTGGTGGCGCCCTCTGCGCTGCGGCGCCTCCGTCATCGCAAAAGCGGCCCCCCGCTCCCATGCATTTCGCGCGCGGTCGTCACACTGCCCAATATTCTAGAGCACTATAGCGTAGGGGTTGAAACTTAGTGAAGTGCGAACTTATGCACCCCGCCCCCGCCTTTTTTCCCCTTCATTTCTTCCTTTAAAAAAAAATATCTTTAATGTTTTATTATTGTTTTTAATTTCTCGACATTGACCTGGGCACCCAACTGTGCCTGCCCGTTACAAAGGGTATGGCTTCAGATATCACCGCAGTTACGGTCCCTGAAAAGGGACCATACCGCAGTCAAGCGCGCCATTGCACCGGAACTGATCAGGGAGGCCACGGTTAATTCTCTCAGCTGGCGCCACATATACAGCTGAAACTGCAGCTTCCCGTGCTTTCGCACTATATAGTCTTATTAACAGATTATCCCTTAGTTTTTTTACAGAGTGACCCAGCTAAGATGAGGCAATATTTAAAAAGAAACCAAAGCGTTCTTCCCAACTGAAATGGGGTGACTGTTGTCAGGAGTCATCTGAAATACTCACTGCTATTTTTTATTATTTTTTTTTTTGTCTCGCCTACATGTATAATTGTTCGACGTTAACCAACTCTTTAAGTGTGGCTTTAAGCGCAAAGGTGTGGATAGGAAAGTTGTGAGAACTACGAAAATCGGTCGACCTTGTTTCCACTTCGAGGTAGCCTTAAGCGTGGCCATTTTTATTCGGTAAAAATGAAAGTCCGCGTGCTCCGTGCGCCTGGATGCGCCGCGATTAAGCGCTCTCATCCGCGACTGTGTAAACCGCTGTCAGGTTTGCCCTAAAGCTCCATATACCTTCCCAGAACTCGCTCTGGATTACTCTGTCTCTCCTATACCGGCCCGTCATGGACCCACTTGTCTAATCCCTCCCCAACGACCCCCTCTCTTTGGCTCTGAGCAGTGATTTCCTCTGCGGGTAGCAGGAAATCAGAGTCGAAATCCCGAGCATAAAAGTCGTGGTCGTTGCTACTTACGACAGAGCTTTGTTTTGCTGCTGGCTGCGTGGTAATTAAGCGTCAACGGCTGCTGACAGCAGGCTTTTCTGGCGCGTCGGCTACAGCGCTTATGTCGAAGGATAAGCGGCAAACGCTCTGTTGTGGGCATTGCAAATCTGGCAAGTGGCGGATGAGAGCACTGTTGCGGCGCATTCGGGCGCACGAGGCGCGCTGTCATTTTTAAACTTCGCGACCTTTCATTTTTGCCGAATAAGTGTATACGCTAAGGCTACTTCGTAGGAAGCGCGTAAGGGATAGGAAGCGTGCCGAGTGGGTCAGAGAAATAACTCGAGTTACCGACATTCTAGTGGAAATCAAGAAGAAATGGGCCTGAACAGGACATGTAGTGTGAAGAGAGGATAACAGATGGTCGCTTAGGGTAACAAATTGGATTCCAAGGGAAGGAAAGCGTAGCAGGGGGCGGCAGAAAGTTAGGTGGGCGGATGAGGTTAAGAAGTTCGCAGGGGTCAAGTGGATGCAGCTAGCACAGAACCGGGTTAATTGGAGAAATATGGGAGAGGCCTTCGCCCTGCAGTGGATATATAGTCCGGCTGATGATGATGACTCGTAGGAAACTCCTGTACGGGATCATTTTCATGGCTCTCGACGTTTTTATTCACGCCAGAGCTTTGAGAGCGTAATTTAGAGCAGTGAATTGACTAATTAATTATTCGAGTAGACGGAACGAAAAAGATACCAGCGGGGAGTTCACATGACTCCCAAAACCATTCACTTGATTTCAATTGATAGAAGCGTTTAAGCTTTTTTTTTTTTTTCGTTAAAGATCTTTGTCCATCATATATCTTGGACAGCCTGTATGCATTTCATGTTCGCGCACACACACACGCACACACTGGTACCCTCAGCGAAATGTAAGCAAAGCTTCAAAAAATACGGCAAGCCCAAGCACAGTGAAACCAATGCAGTTCTGAGTCGCCCCTTCTAACCTGCAGTGTTTTTTCGTTCACAAAATTTAATTAGTAAGGCCTGATTAGTTATTTTAATTATTGGCTTGTGGAAAAAAGTGTGAAGAGAAAAGTTTTACGCCACCTAATAAAACGGCTAGCTACGTTTCCCCCATCACGCTACGATTTATGCAAATCTCTATATATGCCTTCAAAAAAAGCTCTCACGGGACCAGCTGTTGGTCGAATATTTTAGGGGAATCTCTCAAAGTGAAGATTTGTAATAAGGCAGTAATATTACTCATTAATATCCACCCAAGCGCAGCCATAGAACGAAAACGGAAAGCTACACAGCTTTCTCGGAAACTTCAGTTATAAAAAAATTCGTCCTGATCCGCGACGAATTTTTCTTAACGAAGTTCCTGAGAAAGTTATATAGGTTTCCTTTGTAGCTCTATGACTGCGCTTGGGTGGGCCAGCTGTTATTTTAAATCATTCGCCAAGTGCTTGCCGTAAACCATGCTTCATCAGATTTGCAGAGAAAAGCGGATTTTGTTTCTCGCCAGGTATCGTTTATGGCTGGTAAAAGAAAAAAAAAACTTTATGTAAATGCTAGCCTAATGGAAACAACGTAGCTAGCCATTTTTCGAGTCGATATAAAACTTTTGCATTGACTTTTTCCTCAAACCAGTAATTAAATAGCTAATTAGTATTTACTAACTAACCTTGGTGAACGAAAAATACTGCATAGGCGACTCCGAAAAACTCGTAGTTGGTTTCACTGTGGTAGGGCTCACTTTATTTTTTTTTAAACCTAGGTTACATTTAGCTGGGACACCCGGTGTGCGTGGATTGTGCGTGTATGGTCTTTTCTCGCGTGAAGCTACACTACGCGGGTCAGAGCAGAGTTTCGCGTGAGTGTGCGCCGTCCGTTATGCACATGCGCGCGAGCCACCAACCAGAAGTCTCATGCCCAATCACCATTGAATTATTCCACCGGGGAATCGAACCTCCATGCCTAAGATCTCCGGCCCAGCGATTTACCATTGCGCCACGCCCCGGATCGTGAAACGCTATTCATAATTCCCCTTGTCTATAGTGAGAATTATGGCGGGATTCCTTGAGTGACAGATACAGCGCCTTTCCTTTCCTGTAAACGAATTATAGAACGCCGGTGAACTTTAATATGAGTTCAATGAAATGCTGGTTGTGTTCGACAAGGGGCGCTTGTTGTACCGTCACAAGACGCTTTTCCAGAGCGGCCGCAAGAGAGGCCCGGAACACTGAATCTTCCCAGAACGAGAAGAACGCCTAGCGAAAAGAGGAAGCTCAACGACGTGCTATGACCGCCGCTAAACAACAGCAGCCGGAGGAAAGTGAGGAAGAGGACGAGGAGGATGAAGAAAGCGATTCCAAGACTCGTCGGTGCACTGTACACACGATAAAACTCAGTGAAAGTGCAAACTCAGCACCATGCAAGCATACCCGTAACTTTACGCTACGTATATCCAGGCATAGCAGAGCTAAGCCACTGCCAATTTTCTGTGAAAGTATTTTACTCGAAAAATATTTTGCCCTCGTGAAGTTACATGAAAATTTTTAAATCAAGCGTGAAACGAGATTCAATGAGAAATATTTTAAAACATTTCACTGCTCTTGTTCATTCATATCACGCGATGAATTAAACAATCTGAAACTGTGGATTTTTTTTTGGTTAATAAAATGCAAATTTTCTGGTGGCGTTATCGGAAATTTTTTCTTTTAATTGCGGCTGTGGGTTATACTACATTTTAAACTTGTTAAACGAAGCATTTCTTAAAATGTTCATAACTTCGCAAGAGGTAGCTTTCTCTTACATTTGTGTCCATAACCAGCCACACCGGCAGGCATTGCCGAAATGTGACTTCGCTGTAGAACACCTACATGCATGCGTATATGCATGAAATCGTACATACGTACATGCATGCGTACATGCATGCATACATACATGCATACATACATGCATACATACATACGTACGTACATACATACATACATACATACATGCATACATGCATACATGCATGCATGCATACATGCATACATACATGCATACATACATGCATGCATGCATACATGCATGCATACATGCATGCATGCATGCATACATGCATACATACATACATACATACATACATACATACATACATACATACATACATACATACATACGTACGTACGTACGTACGTACGTACGTACGTACATACATACATACATACATACATACATACATACATACATACATACATACATACATACATACATACATACATACATACATACATACATACATACATACATACATACATACATACATACATACGTACGTACGTACGTACGTACGTACGTACGTACGTACGTACGTACGTACGTACGTACGTACGTACGTACGTACGTACGTACGTACGTACGTACGTACGTACATACGTACATACGTACATACGTACATACGTACATACGTACATACGTACATACGTGCGTGCGTGCGTGCGTGCGTGTATGAATACGTGTATATGTGCGTACATGCGTGCGTAGCCCTTGTCAAAAGTGTAGAGCCCAGGGGGTCTGCTTCTGAGCAGTGTAGTGGCGCTGATTTAGCATTAGTGGAGCTCCTTCCCATTGGAGAGGGTAGGACAAAAAATCTTACCATCGAGAGATTCGGAACACTGGAAATGCACTACAAGCCGCACAAAGTGTCTAAGAAGCAGACCCCCTGGGCTCTACACTTTTTACAAAGACTGTACATGCGTGCGTGCGTGCATGCGTACGTACAGGGGTAGTCAAAAGTTCCCAGGCCGCAGGTTCTGCTTCTGGATCGCATATTCTGGCACTTGAGATCCCATTAAAGGGAAGCTGCACCGGTTTTAGATTTCGTTGAGTGTCGAGCGGTTGAATGATTATAGCTTCCACCTAAAGCATGCGAAATATCTTGGCGCTAGCATTTCAAACAATGGTACAATTAGCGATTGAAACCGCGACGGCTATCAGGCTTCACCTCACTGCCCAGCGACGGATGGGGGACGCATGATGACGTCATTGACGGTACCGGTACGTGTTCTGCACAGTCACACTTGGTTTGAAGAAATAAAAACAAGACTATTGAAAGCAAAGCCCTAGAAATGTTGATTAGCACTGCCAGAAAAGACACAGCAGGACGTGGGCGAAGGCAACGAACATGAGAAATAGTACCGTCCGTGACGTCATCACCGAGCTTCTCCGCAAAACTTCAGTGCTGTGAAGAGAGATTCGAGGTTTAATCGTCGGTATCTCCATCAGTTTGAATGCTAACGCAAAAACATTTTGCATGCATTGCCTACAACCAATGTAGATATGAATCCTTGAATATCGCGAAATTCTCGAAACGTGATGCAGCTGCTCTTTAAAGCAATCGATTATCTCGTAGGTTAGAAGAATGTTTCTTGTACCCTGCACAGGTATTTTGAGACTTGGGGCTGTCGTAGATGCCTAACTATATGGCTCAGAAGAAGACCGTGTGGCCTGGGAACTTTTGACTACCCCTGTACATGCGTGCGTACATGCGTGCGTGCATATATAGATACATGTATGCATACATACTTGTGTGTGCGCATGAATAGATACATGCGTGTGTGCGTGCGTGCATGCGTACATGCATGTATGCATACCTGCGTGCATACATATGTGCATACGTGCCGCTGTCTATTATTCTGGTTCACACGTGAGGTCTTGCCAGTTTGTGGAAGTCAAGAGTTTGCAGATAAAGAAGCGTCATGGAAGGCTACCTTCGCGCTGCTTAATCCATTTAGTTACGTTCAGTATGTTCACATTTCAATACTCGAGGACTTGGTGAAACACAACAAAGGGAAATTCATTATTTTTTTCTGGCTGAGCATCGCCACAATAACGGGCACAAAATGACTCCTTGAACCTCTGCTAGTATAAGGAGAGTCGTAAGGATAAGATTTCTTCGCGACTTCAGACAGGAAAGGCGCAGTGTACACTGCCGAGAGCATGCTGAAATGTTCGTCAGCATTAGCAAGCTTAGAAACTCCCTATCACGGCGGGAATAAATGACGAGGAAGTATTTTCCCTAGGCCACAGATAAGGTAATGTGGCCGCTTATACACGTGGCGCGCTTTGAAAGAGATGATGGCTATTCCGCATATATCTGCGGCCCGAACGCCACTTCCCATATCGGAGCTGTTCTAGCGGAGTCAGCGGTGCTCGCGCGCTGCCCTCTGTGTGGCCATCGTTGGTGGGCGTTCTGCGCGCGGGCGGCGCTGTCTGCCGTCGCCGTTGCGCATGTAGCGCTCTGGGCAATCTGTCATGCTCCACGCGTTACGAGCTTTATGCGTGCAGAGGCTCAGCAGTGTAGGTGCGCGCGCACGTGACGACACGCCCCGCGAAAGGACGGCCGCGGAATCGCGTCTCGTGGCAGCTCTTCCCAAGGCATGCAGCTTGAATGAAATCTCCGGAGGTTTCCTCTGCTGTAGATGCAGCAACAGTGTTGCGGTGCGAAAAATCCCGAAAGCGTCTGAGAGTGAACATTCCAGAAGCAGCAGCCACCCTCCGATCGTGTCTCCCTAGCTGGGGCCTGCATGCCCACGTCGCCATTATCGACCTTTCTGCATCAGCGCTGGTTAACGTTCACCCTCCAAGAGCACCACCCACCGAACTCTGTACTCCAGATGCACTAGCGAAACGAAAGAGGAACTGTGAAATCGAATTGAAAGATTTGCTGGGAAAGCCAGCTGCCCATCTCACCTCATATATGAAGCTGCCCATCCACCCTATACTTCAACCGCCAGAGGAGTATTGTCGTGCTTATGAGGCATCTGCGTAGAGTAAAAGCGTGTGAGTAAAATTGAATCCACATTGTCGCATCTTGTTCTTTCCTGAGCACGTTCGACGGAAACAGTGAGAGACTCGACAGGTCTTCATGGGCGTCACTCGTATGGAGGAAAGACCCTAGTCACCGTAAAAGCACACCTTCCCCTGTTTGCTAACTTGGCGCATAATATCTAAGTTTCAGCTTCTATGGGCCGCGTGCGCTGCACTGAAAGCTACAAATGGCGCCACTTGGTAAGCGCGGCTTCGCATCATCGCGACTCGCTTTGCGCGCATCTCGTTGCTCGAAGTTCGCATAGTGTCTCGTACGGGTTGCTACGAATTGTGGTCCAAGGAAGGTGGTACAGTTTATTGTTCCGTGTACGGTTGCCACAATACCTATAGAAATGTCGCTGGGAAGGCTCCGAAAATCAAGCGGACGTTTGCTTGTCACAGAGGCCACGATTAGAAAATGAAATAATGCACGTTTCTCGGTAGCGCTTGGTTCAGCCTGTTCCACATGCAAGCGAAAACGCTAGCGATTTCTGCCGCGGCGACTCGAAAACCGGTTTTCAGCTGATATTCAAAAGTACTTAAAGCATTATTTCTAGATTTCGATAACAGTCGAGGTTCTTTTAAATTCAAATCAAAGATGTCCATTTTTTGATCTCTTTAAATTTCGGGCGATCTGAAAATAATAGAGCAAGAACAGACAACTCTAGAGCTTCAATTTTTTCAAGAAATAGAATATAAGGCGTGGGTAATATAGACCAACACCGATCTGTGACGTAAGCACGATGCGGTGGCGCTTCTGTCGCCAGACTGGGAGTGAAAAGTAGGCTTAGCGCCCTTAGGAATACATGGAACCGACCGATTTCAAAGCAGTTTTCTCATTTCAAGGGACACCTATGATGTTTTTATTTGGTACAGAGGAACCATGAACACCCTAGAACAGATCGTCAAAGTATGAAATCTCGTTATCGAGGGGAAGTATTTTTAAAATACCGCGAAACGTATGCGGGTGCGAATTGGGAGGGCGACCCATAGAAACACATGTAAACACAGCTTACCGAAACATATTTCTCGTTCCGCAGAGCACCAGAAGTGGCGGCTAGTCGTACATTGGCCAGCGCTTTGAAAAAATGTGTGACAAAGCGTGCTGCGTCGTTGCGGAGGCTATCTACTTTTAAAACTCCTCGTTGTCTAGAATCCGAGTTAGAAATGCATTGCGGTATAGCGCGGCCGCCCAAACAAAATATATGTAAAGAACAGTTCGTAAAGAAGCTGACTTTTGCGGCTATGAAAGCAGTTGTTAAGAGCTGGTGCATTATTTTAAGACCATGGATATACGTATGCAACAACATTTCGCGTCTGACATCTCTGTAAAGCATATTTATCAATAAATATGTGCGTCGCGTTTCCAGACGAACCCTCACGTTTAGGAAACGAGTCGCCCAAGCGGCTTTTCTTATTCTTTCTTTTTTTTCTTTTTTTGGTAAACGTCTTGTGCCACGCTCCGACATCATGTTGTATGGCGGAAGTAAAAAAAAAAAAAAAAAAAACACATTGCAAGGGCTGGAGGTTTGCACGAGCCGCGTAAGGCAGTAATGATGCCGTCGAGACATGGTTCATTTTGTAAATTGAGAGGAGAAAAACGCAAAATAACGGGCACGACGAAAACATCGATCGTGGCTAAGTAGACGGTAAGTATTAAAATGAATGAATATGTAGTTGCGTCGCGATACATGCATGCGGTGATCAAGTCGTATCGTACGCAAACATTTTGACAGGCTTTATATTCCGATGTCCGGGCACGCGCTGCATTGTCTGTGCCGTACGCAAAGAAAAAAAATAAGACCATGAAACCGCACAGAAAGCGCAGACCGATATACGACAGCCATAGCGATACCACAGGGAAAAGAAAATAAACTAGAAATATTTAGCTAGCATATATGCCCGTTGATGAACTTGCGCGCACCCACCTGATTCAAAATAATTGTATGCCTCCAGGGACTTGTATGCCTGGGCGGTCTCTGCAGTGAAGCGACTCGGAGAAAAAAATCAAATACACTACAATGTTTGCCATGCCCAATATTGTAAGAGCATACACGTCAGTCTGGAGGATTTTCCAATGTGTTTCAGGCATAGCAAATGGGTCCGGGTACACAACACCGTCAGTGTACAGCTTTTCATTGTAGCGCTGTTTATCCGATTCCGACAAGCCTTTCACGTAGTCCGACATTGCTGCATCACACACTACATTCCCTTGCAAGTAGTGCAAGTCTGACGATTTACAGGACTCCTCGCAGCACGATCACGGCCGCTCAATGGAGTGCGCCTCCATTGAGCGGCCGTGGCACGATAAACTAACCGCGCACAGTTGCAGACGACCATGCACCACCGTCGCTATAGCAGACGCTCCGGACCTGGAGGCGGCTGCGCCGTCGTCTGCTGCAGTACGCGATTCTCGTTCGGCCCATATTGTCGTAAAACTTTTGACAGCTGCAGGAAGTAACCTGTGTGAAGCGTGCCACCACCCGAGCGTCGAAGTGCCGGCCTTGCGCAATCTAGTAGCGTTGGCCTTAACGTGCCTGTGGCCTATAGGTGACCACGACCAGCGATGGCTTTTTTTTTTTTTTGTTGCTTACTTTGATGTCCGTTATGGCTTGTCAGGTGAAACTCGTGGGAACACTAGATGATAGTGGTGCTTTTATCCACTATTACACAATCTCGACAACGTCGTAGAGCTTATTTCAATGCAACTAATTCACAGGAGTCACTTTGTCTCGAATGCGTAGGGACAAAATAAGAGCACTGTTCCGTCAATTCAAGAGAAGTAATACGATAGCAGAACCAACGTTCAGCCGCCCTTTTTCTAGTCGCTTTTTCATTCATTAACCCCCAGAAGTAATGTTAAAATCCGCTCCCTTGAGCCCGTGGAAGCCCGGCATCGAAGCCCGTGGACGCAAAGGTCTTGAAACAGCTGCAGCATCCGTCTGGAGGAAAAAAAGAACGATTACACGCTGCTGAAGTAAGAATTCTTGTTGGCATGACAGGAATACCATGTGAAAAATGCGCCAGAAAACATTGAATAAAGCAAGCGGTATGATTATGTCCGTGTTACCGCCTCTAGTGCAGTATAAATTCGCATGAAAACATTCGCCCCGTTCGAAAACGTGGCTTTGTTTGCTTTATAATGCATCGCTGAAAACGGGGAAAAAGCTCTATAGGCACAACAAACTTATATTATTTCAATGAAATCGAAATGAGGGCTATATGATGACGATGTGTCCCCTTCCGCTGCTCACCTTTTCCGCGTCTTCTGCCCCGCCGTAGGGGCGCAGTGGTTAGGGCGCTCGACTCCTGTGCCCTACAATGCGGGATCGAATCCCGGCTGCGGCGACCGCTTTTCAACGGAGACGAAAAGCAAGGTGCCCGTGTACTGTGTGATGTCAGTGCACGTTAAAGAACCCCAGGTGGTCGAATTTCCGGAGCCCTCCACTATGGCACATCTCATAGTCTGAGACGCTTTGGGACGCTAAACCCCATAAACCAAGCCTTTTCCGCGTCTTCCCTGTCTTTCTGTATGCGCGTTCCTGCTAGATATGAGTTGCTTTCAAAGTAGCCTTGTTTCGCTGTTCACTCTACGAAGTTTTAATTAATTTATGATGGGAAGGCAATTCATTTTGCAGACACTATTTCGGACTGACATAACCTCAGTTAAAACGTTATCTGCATGTGTGGATAGGACTTCTGTCGTGATGATATAGGAAGCACCCAACAGGGAACGGGCCATCCAAAACGAAAGGGATAAAATTGTTTTGCATAATAGCTTCGTAGAAAACACCAGTCAGCATTACCTCAACCCTGATCAATGGACCGAGCCCTAGGGGCGTAATGCAACCCCACACGTTATTGGAGTATCGTCCGCTAGATGCGACGGTCTGCGGATCAAACCTGCAAAAAATAAATGACTGCAATTATTATTTTTTTTTTTGGCAAAAGCTGAGATTTCATTTCCGAATGCCTCGCATTGCTAGAATCGAGCAAAAGACTGCAAATTCTATTATCTTCATCATCATCAGTTCAGTTCAGTCGTGTCCGACTCTTCGTGACCCTATGGACCATATCACGCCACGCTTTCCGGTCTCTCACTATTTTCCTAACATCACATAACTTCATCTGCAGCGCCTCGAGAATGTCATCTAACCATCGCGTTCGCTGCCTACCCCTTCTCCGGTGACCCTCAACCTTTCCCTACATCAAATCTTTCTCCAGCGACTCCTCTCTTCTCATCAGATGACCAAAGTAGCTGAGCTTTAACTTTAGAATTTGACCCTCCAATGAGCAGTCAGGGTTTATGGTCGACAATATCGACTGATTTGATCTTCTGGCTGTCCAAGGAACTCTCAAGAGTCTCCGCCAGCACCACAATTCAAACGCGTCAATTCTTCGGCGGTCAGCCTTCTTCACAGTCCAACTCTCGCATCCATACATCACAACTGGAAAGACCATAGCACGAGTTATATGGATCTTGGTTGGCAGTGTAATGCCTCTGCTCTTTACTAGGCGGTCAAGGCTAACCATTGCTCTCTTTCCCAGAAGCAGGCGTCTCCTAATTTCATGGCTGCAGTCTCCTTCCGGGGTAATCTTGGAGCCCAAGAAGAGAAAATCTGTCACAGCTTCAACTTCTTGTCCCTTGATGCTCCAGGACTTGATAGGGCAAGACGCCATGATATTTGTCTTTTTAATGTTCAGTTTAAGCCCAAACTTCTCGCTCTCTTCTTGTACGCGCATCAGAAGTCTCTTGAATTCCACTTCACTTTCTGCCATTAAAGTGGTATCATCCGCGTATCTAAGGTAGTTGATACGTTTCCCAGCAATCTTCACTCCAGCTGAAGACTCGTCCAGACCGGCCTTCCTCATGATGCACTCAGCATAAAGGTTAAATAGGCAGGGCGACAGTATGCAGCCTTGTCTCACTCCTTTCTCAATCGGAAACCAATCAGTAAGACCATGCCCAGTTCTAACTGTGGCCTCTTGCCCTTCATACAGGTTCCCGAGGAGACAGATGAGGTGAATTGGAACTCCCATCTCTTGGAGAGCTTGCCACAATCTGCTGTGATCTACGCAGTCAAAGGCTTTCGCATAATCAATAAAGCAGAAGTAGATGGGTTTCTGGAACTCTCTTGCTTTTTCCATGATCCAGCGAAGGTTGGCAACTTGGTCTCTAGTTCCTCTGCCCTTGCGAAACCCAGCTTGCACGTCCGGAAGCTCCCGATCCACATACTGCTGCAGCCTACCTTGGAGGATTTTCAACATCACCTTGCTAGCATGCGAAATAAGCGCGATCGTGCGGTAGTTGGAACAATCTTTGGCACTGCCTTTCTTTTGAATGTGGATGTAAACTGACCTCCTCCAATCCTGTGGCCACTGCTGGGTTGTCCAAATTTGCTGACATAATGTATACAGAACATTAACAGCGTCGTCATGGTTGAGGTTTTGAAGCAACTCAGCTGGAATGCCATCAATTCCGCTAGCTTTGTTCTTAGCAAGGCTGGCTAAGGCCCATTCAACTTCACTCTTCAGGATACCCGGCTCGAGATTAGTAATCACAACCGTCTTATGTTGGGTTTGCACATCCGGGTCCTTCTTGTACAGTTCTTCTGTGTATTCCTGCCACCTCTTATTTATCTCTGAGGCTTCAGTGAGGTCCTTGCCTCGTTTGTCCTTTATCACGCCCAGCTTAGCACAGAAGCTTCCTTTGATATCTTTGTCTTATACAGAGCTCTTGTGTTCCTTAATTGGCTGTTGTCGTCAACTGCTTGACACTGTATGTTCAGGAAGGCATTCTTATCTCTCCTTGCTATTTTCTGAAAATCCGCATTGAGAACCTTGTATCTTTCTCTTTCCCCCATAACTTTTGCCATCCTTCTTTCCTCAGCTATTTGCAAAACCTCTTCAGATAACCAATTTGCTTTCTTGCATTTCTTTTGCTTTGGAACTATCTTAGTAGCAACTTCTTGTATTATATCACGAACATCAGTCCACATCTTTTCAGGCTCTCTGTCTTCTAGATCTAACTCCTGAAATCGATTCCTCACTTCCACAGCATATTCTGATGGAATTCGATCCAGATCATACCTGAAAGGCCTTCTAGTTTTCTGCGTTTTCCTCAATCGAAGCTTAAATTTGGCAACAAGATGCTGATGATCGGTGCCACAATCGGCCCCAGGCCATGTTTTTACTGCTTGTATAGCGCTTCTCCATCTCTGCCGGCAAAGAATATAATCAATCTGATTCCTGTACAGACCGTCCGGTGAAGTCCACGTGTACAAGCGCCTCTTGTGCTGTTGAAAATAGGTATTCGCTATGGTCAGGTTGTTTTCTTGACAAAACTCTACTAGCCTCTGCCCAGCTTCATTTGGCTCACCAAGACCGAACTTGCCTGTAATTCCGGATATTTCTTCACTCCCCACCTTAGCATTCCAGTCTCCTATGAGAAAAAAGGACGTCTGATGATGGAGTGCGGTCTAAAAGGCATTGCAGGTCAGCATAAAATCTCTCAACGTCAGCTTCTTCAGCAGTAGTGGTTGGTGCATAGACTTGGATAACTGTTATGTTGAAAGGGTGACCTTGGATCCGAAGTGAAATCATTCGGTCGTTTTTGGGGTTGTACCCTAGCACTGCTTTGCCCATTCTTTTGTTTACTTTGAGAGCGATTCCATTCCTTCTCCTGGATTCGTGCCCACAATAAAAGACATAAGGGTCGCCAGAATTAAATTCTCCCATTCCGGTCCACTTGAGCTCGCTGATACCCAAGATATCAATCTTCAATCTGTCCATTTCTCGCTTGACGACATCCAGTTTACCTTGCGTCATAGATCTTACATTCCATGTTGCTATGTGATATATCTCCTTGCAACATCGGACTTTCCGGTCGCTTCCCGACACATCCACAACTGAGCGTCCTTTTGGCTTTAGCCCAGCCGCTTCATTCGTCCTGGAGCTACTAGGAGTCGCCCTTTGTTCATCCCCAGTAACATGTGGGACGCCTTCCAACCTGGGGGGCTCATCTTCCGGCGCCATATCATTAATGGTATTGTGACTGGCCATAGGGTTTTCTTGGCAGGAAATACTGGAGTGAGTTGTCATTACCTTCTCCAGTGAATCACATTTTGTCAGAACTCTCTGCCGTGGCCTGTCTATCTTGGGTGGCCCTACACAGCAGAGCTCACGACTTCACCGAGTTTCGCAAGCCCCTCCGCCACGACAAGGCAGTGATCCATGAAGGGGATCTTCAACATACTCATTCATAAATCTAGTATTGAAGATAGGACTGCTACGCAAATGCACCGAGATGAACTGTTAGCGATGAAACAGTATAAAAAATAACTGGACCCTCTAATGCATTTCACTTGAAAACGAGCACTGGTCATAGTCACTGGCCAGATAAATTTCGTGTCCTCGAGTTACTTCGGATAAAAAAAGATGCTGAAATAAAATTTACAAATTTTGTTGTGCACTTAGCGAGCACCAACCGGCCTTCAGATGCGTTGCCCGTGGTTCTACTTCGTGGATAAAGTCTATTCATCAGATAACACGACTTCCTTCCGGCCTTCTGTAGTCCAGGCGAGGTGACTTGTAGCAAAATCGAGATGGTGTACTTCGTGATCTGCAGTGAGAAGTGGCCTCCGACAAACTACATGAATATAAAGTCCGGCTGATTGAAGCCTTTTCCTAATCGTCCATAAAGAGACTGCCTGGAGGCGCAGTTCTTCCCATGTCTTGGCAGCGGTAAATAGGGTCTGGGGAAGGCGGCGGCTGTGATCAGCCGATCTTCCTCCTCAGTGAGGATTCTCCTTCGCGTCGCCAATTCTTTCTTCTTCTAAGATGGCAAGCACAATGCAGGTCTCTACAGATCACCTTACCTGGGCAGCAATGCTTCTCTGGCACCTGCCTTCCTGGGGACCTGGACTAACGTCAGGATTTCCATTCTATTAGCGAAGTTGACTTGCGCCATCTCGTCCTTCCTTCTAGCGAGATTACTTGGTCGCGCATCTAATTTATGACACCTGTTATCGCCCATGACGAATATGGTGAACTATTTCACAACTTTTATTCACTTGCTTTATCAAAGCTTAGGCGATATCCAATAAATCGCCCTATTTCAGGCAATTATTCTCTTCTTTTATAGTCATTCATTCGCATTCCGGCTGAAGCTTTCGCTTAATATCTGCCAAACAAGCAAAGGGAAAAACTGTACCAATGTTTGCCAGTCAGCTACAGTCTCTGTATGCTGTATTTAAAGAGAGAGAGAGAGATAGAGAGAGAGAGAGAAAAAAGAGAAGGTGAGACAGAAAAATAAATTTTGCTGGGACCTTACAGTTCGCTTGACCCCCTCTAATACGTGTTCGGCAAAACTAAGGCTTACCTCTCCTGATTTTTTTTTTTTTTTTTTGCTACGTATATCGTTTATGCGAAAATATGAGTAGCTTTACTCCTGTTAGACTGGAGCATAACATGGGAGCCAGGTTAATTCCGGCGCTGCGCTGTGCGTCTTGCAAGACCTTGACATTTGCTCCAAGACCTGTGTTCCCCCGACCTTTCGGAGCGTATTTACGCAAATTGGTCACTGCATAAGGGAGGACAACGTTGGGGCGATCGGCCGGACGAGGAACGAGGCAGCCCAAAAACAGATTACAGTACGTCTGAGACCTCGCCATTTCATGATTTCTTTTTTTGAGGGCAATTAAAAGGGGGAAAAAAAAAAGAGAAGAAAACGGCTGCGGCGTTGGGACGGACCTTCTCTTCCTGCAATTTTTTTCTACTGTGTTCGTTTTTCTCTTTATGGTTTATAACTGGATTGGGCTGACTATACATTTCGCAATTTCAGTTGTTTTTTCTTTTAATTATGTCACCTTTTCCCATGGCATCACACTCTGGGAGCACTGGAAGGTTGCGCACTTTGGCTGTTGATGGCTCTGTGCACAGCTAGCTTCGTTGCTTATTCTTTCTGGTCATTGCCCTTTTTGGCGTACCGTTCTGCATTTTCATTTTCTGTGAGCGGCCTTTTGGTGCAATAGTTATTGCTGTATAAGCTTCCTCACAGCGGTGTTTCTTCCTACAGCAATAACTTTCCGTCTGATAGTGAAGAGCGTTCGCACGCGCACTTTATCTTCTTCACCGTCAAAGGTTGCCGCGGCGTGAATTGCCATGGAGAGCTGCCGTAGCACCTTCTAGGACTGGCCATAGATGGTGCTAGCACACCTTTGGAGTTCGAGTCGGCGAAGCCGGATGCGTGTTTAGGGTGACGCTACCCCCTCTGACGCGTTTGGCCGCCTTTGTTGCCTCCGCGTGTGCTGTAGCTTCGGACAGTCCAGAGCCTATATATGGTCTGGTTTCAGACCCGTTTTGGGTTCCAAATCAAGGCGAAGCCACTATGCCCATATTATCCTTGGTTCTTTGCCATAGTGAACTATATAGATTACAGCCGTGCGTTGAGCGCAGCTAGTTGTTAATTGAGGAGCGGCGGTAAACGCAAAGTGGCCTGTCTTCTTATTTCGTTGTGTGTGTAAAGACGAGCGTCTTGCTGGAAGGAGACCCTGAGGATCTGTGCATCTGATGTGTGTCATACGCCTTGAGTGTACAAATCAAGCTTGCAATTTGGCGCACGCATATTGACTCCTAACTCAGTTAAGTGACCGGCCGCATACAGTCACCGCAAAAATAAATGAGGGGCGTGCACGATTCAGGCGTGCCTTGTACGTCGAACGACGTTGGTTCGCGAATGGTCCCATTGTACAAAATCTGAGCTGCCTGATCTCCGAAGTGATTGTTCTAGTGAATTCATCCCTGGCACTCTTAGGATGTCCAAAATGGTACGTTCCCTCATCTCAGGCTACGCATCAAGAATGTCAACATCGAAATGGAAAATGTGTCGTACATGCTGTCGTGCAAGATCAGCGATGGTTTTTGCCTGATGCACTTGTCAATCTTTTCTGTTCAGTGGAAGGAAGTGAACTGATGCGAAAGCATGTCTTCGTTCTTGAGTTGCGTGGATAGAGCCTGTCATCTTCCGCACGAACTGAAAGAAAAAAAATTGTAGCCAGGAATCGAACCACCATCCGAACAGACCAGCTTCCTTGACCCAGATGCGAGAGCACTAGACTATCGCCGTTTTTGTTTTTTTATTGCTTGGGAAAACATCCAAGGAAGAGAAACTCTAACAGTTCATGCCTCAAATCACCGGGCTGCATAATGCAAACCCTCTATAACCTAGAAATTCCCCACCGTAACAAATGCAAAATTCCGGGAGGCACACACAAGCATCGAGATGAAATAGCACCAGCTAGGCGGCTCTTTGAGGGCAGCATATACTCCCCGCACCAAAGCACACTGCTCTCGGAACGAAGACTTCGATGATCGTGGAGATTGTGCATGACGGTCCATCATACGGCTCTTCCGCAAATTATCGCCGCAGCCCATCACACATCCTGCAAAACTGCAGCACACCATCGCGCTGTGCTATGCACGTCGTTCTCTTCATGAAGTTCCATTTGCGCTGCGCTTTCATTTATCCCAGACAATATGCCATACACGTACGTCATCTGGCCGAATGCGGCCGAGGTCCGCTAGCGTATTGTCGGGCTAATCCATCAGGCGGCGTGACAGAGCTCGCAATACTTTCGCATTACTACACCAAAGCAGACTTAAGTGCGCCTATGGAATGTTTTTAGTTGATAGTGCCAAAGGAAATAGCGGACGACACTATCGTCTTGATAACACCTTGCAGCCCACCTGTGGTATTTTGCTTCCTAGGTTCCCATGCGTCTCATCTAGATATTAAATAGTAACGCTGTACGAGAATGGTTGCAGCGAGGCAAAAAGTGCTCAGCTGCCGAATCCGCATCGGATGGAATTTATCGTTTCATGGAAAGCGCGTGCAGCCACGCGCCTTGGAAGTGTTCCAACGGACGATTGCGCCGAATGGATTCTTTACGCCTCACATTTATATAAAATTTTACTTTTTTTTTAATTTCTTCATCGTCGTTGCCATGCGCTTGGCGTCTTCGGTGGCATACCAATGTGGCCGCAGGAGCTCGCTGCCGACCCCGGAGTGTCAAGGGCGCGAGCCCCCTCCTCAATTGAAACTGATGGGCCGATCGTGGTGGGAAATGTGCGCGCCGCTGATTTCGCATCTCGCCCCGTTTCGTCTCTCATTCCATCTTCGCCCTTCGTCGGCCCTCAGAATTTCAAAACGCTTGTTGTTCGCCTCTTCTTCTGCAGCTCACGAGTTTCGGCGCGGCGATAAAAAGGCGACAGCTCCTCGGTTATGAGCCTCCGTACAAGGCTGCCTCCGTCAATAGCGAATGTTCGGGCGGAGCTGTTTCGATTAGTGCGAAAGCGGGTGGGCTTTGCAGGGTGTATTGTCACCGCGAACACGGATCTCTTTTGCTTCCCTTCATGCAGTTTTCATCAGCGTCGGCTGCACCAGGACGCGGCGCAGGTCGGAGCGCAGTGCGCCCTTTCTTTGTAATGCTGGGGCCCCTATAACGTTTTCGGGTGCGGAGTGGCAGACGACAGCAAGCGTCCGCGTCACCGCTTGTGTCCGTCACCCGTCGCCGTGAATAGCTCTCGCTGTCCTGTCTGCGGTCTCTGGCGAAGCGCACTGTTCGATATTGGATGGCGCCGACGGGCTGTGGGCGGTCCCTTGCTCCTTCCTGTACTGATTTTCCATTCAAGGCATCCATCAGGGTTGGGCGCTGGGGCACAACTTTCGGGTCTTGTCGGAACTGTAGCTGTGGCATAGGCAGTTCAGGAGTCCAGTTACTGGAGCTTTTGTGGCACTTCGCACGCTGCTGCAGTTGCGGTAGCAAGAAAATGACCACTTCAGAAGAATATTGCTTTCCGAATGTGACCTGAGTTGGCGTAGTGCCTTGCAGTCTCAATTTGAACGTTGCAGTATCTTCTGTCAATGCTCTTGTTTCGTATACTTGCTGAATAGGCCTGATGCCAAGTAAGACGTTTTAAATTTTAGTGCGAGGGCTAGGAGCTTTGGAGGGAAGATTTGCGTCCTTGTTGTGATAGCTTTGAACGAAGCGGCGCCTCCTACCAAGTGCAATTCGTTAGGAAGTGGCCTTTGCTCGGGCCGGCGAACGCTGGTTGAAGCAGCTAGGTGGTTCTGCTTTCTAAATAGAGCACCGCCGTAGCCGATGCACTTGGTGACAGGATTTGCAGCTTCGTTGCCTGTTCGATTACCCAGTTTCGTTCCCACGTGTATATATTTTGTGCGCTCTACTTTCAATAACGATGTTTGATTTCGGCGAAAAATACATCAATATCGTATAGAAATAACGCCCAGGAGTCGGAAACAAGCTGTCGCGAAAACGAGCCTCAAAATCGTATCTTTGCGAGAACTGTACGTTCGCATCTGACCCTCGTATGTGTCCGGCTGGCCACGTACAATGCAGACCACAAAAATGTCAGTAACTTTTTATTATGCTCGCAAAAGAACGAGTCCTAAAAGTATCACTCACAGCATTTTCTCCCGCAAATTTGTGAAAGCAGTGTCGCTTCCGAGACACATAGGAAGTCCGCATGTCTCGGTAGCAGTTCCGTCGTTGCAAAACAACCAGTCATTTCAGTGGTTGTGCTGTTGTATAAACGGCGGACAGAATGATTTCCCAACTTTGTTTTTCATATTAATTTTCACGTGGCTACCTAGATACGCGCTTTTTTTTTTTCTTTTTGCCATGTGCATATCTTGTAATTTTCTCATTTTATTTAAGCTATACCCACACTTGGTTCTCACTGACTTGAGCAGCTGTGCAATGCCGGGTCAAGTAATGACAAAACTCCGGTAGTGCTTCAGCATGGTCTGGCACTCCTTTCCTTCTTAATGTTTTGATTGTTGGGAAGAAGCAACGTAAAGGATGGGAGATCGTGAGGCAAAGCCAATATCACTCGGTCGATTATATCACGCTATCGCAAGCCACCAGTGACCAAGCAAATCTAATGGACGGCAGACAGGCAGGCAGACGCAAGATTGGCTTATGCCGACTTAATTTAGGTGTTTTTGACGGCGAAATTCATCTTCGCAGAGTTCAAGATACGGGATATTGAAATTACGGGGAACCTTCTTCACAAGCTGTTTGCTTTTACTCGGCAGACAGCTCGGAGCTCACTACGTATGCACAACGTTTTGCTCATTTTTTTTTTTTTCTAGAAATTTACGCTCGATTCGCCTGCGCTGGCTCAACGGATCGTTCGAGGCGCGCTACGTATTCTCGTATTCTGACGCCGGAGATGGGGGCGAGCATACCCGAAATATTCCGGAGCTTTCCGTAAGAATGGTATCCAGTAGAACAACAAGCACCACAAAAAAATGAGGGGGCACTTTTAAGCTATGGTATAGGACGCGCGACGGCGTTAACAGCTGCGATATCTGCGAATCTTGGTTCGCGTACATGCACTTTGCTCTCTCACACTAATCCTTTAACTTGTGCTTCTGTTACCTACGCATTTCCAGCTACCGAATTTCACTCCCATGTGGTTCGATCAGACAACCAGCAGCCTCGCAGAAAACAGGGTCATGCCACTGCATGCAAGAGGCGCCTGGCCGTGTTATTAAGCTTCGCAGAATGTTTGGTAGCAAAGCCGGAATATTTGCGTGAGCTTGAAAACATTACGTAAACTTACGTAAAAATCAGCACCGCGCTAAGACCTGTGCGGTTGGCCAGATATTGCCAGTGCCCGAGAATCTTGACACTATTTCGTCAACTCGGAGAGCCCCTCTTGCATGGCCCTGACGCTTGTCCCATGCAATGGGCCGAAGGCATACGAGTATCTTGGACGACACAAAACTGAACTTATAAGGTGTTTACACTCGTGTGGAATACTGCCAGTTTACGGAAATAATGTTGCACATTGTTTATGCGTACTTCAACATGCACTTGTCCCTCCACAACCCGTCCGGATAACTGGCCGTGATTTCAAATGTGACCGTCAGCCATTGACAACACAGACTTTCCAGGCGATCCGGACCTTGGCTGGCTCGTCCTTATGCAGATATCCATCGGCCACGTATCATGCCCGCGGAGGGCGCAGTCCTCTCTCCCTCCTGCGTTTCTCGGTTGACTCGCCTCAGGGCGTCATGGGTCGTGCATTAATCTTCCCAGCCTCGGCGTATTCTGTTTTTCTCAAAATGAATTCTCAAAAATGCCTCTACGACCATTGTGCTTTCTCATTAATGCCTTTCACGAACATTGCTCTTCTCGGATTTTTACTTTTTGGTATTTGCGATGCAATCAGGACTGCTAGTACCTGTGTGGTACGCGCTTCAGGTGGCCGGTAACGTGGAGGTGATGTCACGGAACGCCACCCTACCGGTTACGTCATGCGTTATGCCGCTGACGACGTTGCACTCGCCACGAATGAGCAGCTTTTCTGCAAGAGTGAGTGCCTCTTTGGTTCGCTGCAATGTAATCACATACCGTCCCGCTGCCGGCAAGCGTGGTAAATATTTGTCGCTGTTTTTCCTCTCTTTAAACTCGGAGAAAGGAGTTTGTTATCGAGGCGTATGTTGCCAATGGACGTTTCGTGGCCGTCTCGTTTTGCACGCACATCCGGCGGCGGCAGGCGCGCTTTCTTTGCGCAAAGGAATTCCACGCAGCATAACCATGCCTTGCGCAAGCCAGATGCGGAACCTTTCAGCGGAAGCCCCCTGCATGTTCTCAGTGCACGAAAACAGGCATGTGAATTACTCTCCCTCCTGGCTCGATGCCCCAGCGCTGGTTTTACTGCGTGCTACGCTTCTCATCATCATCATCATCATCATCATCATCATCATCATCATCATCATCATCATCATCATCATCATCATCATCATCATCAGCCTGACTATACCCACTGCAGGGCGGATGTCTCTCCCACTTTCTTCTAATTAACCCGGTTTTGTGCTAGCTGCATCCACTTGACCCCTGCGAACTTCTTAACCTCATCCGCCCACCTAACTTTCTGCCGCCCCCTGCTGCGCTTTCCTTCCCTTGGAATCCAGTTTGTTACCCTAAGCGACCATCGGTTACCCTCTCTTCGCACTACATGTCCTGCCCATGTCCATTTCTTCTTCTTAATTTTCACTAGAATGTCGGTAACTTGAGTTATTTCTCTGACCCACTCTGCACGCTTCCTATCTCTTAATGTTACCCCTACCATTTTTCTTTCCATAGCCCCCTGCGTTGTCCTCAACTTAAGTAGAACCCTCTTGGTTAGCCTCTACGTTTCAGCCTTTTACGAGGACCAAGTTGCGTGAAACCGGCCTCTGGAGTGGTGCTGATGCGCTATGACAGTATGCGAGTAGCCAGTGGCCGCATTCGCTTACAAGCCTCTGAGTCTAGAGCAGTTTCGGCCAGTGTTGTGCGTCCGTTCGTTGATCGCGGATTGAAAAACGTCGCCGAAGCATATTATTGGCCGCAGTTTGCACGTGCATAATTTTGTGCTGGCTGATTGCCGCCGTCTCTCCCATAGCGCGTGATTCGATCTGTGGGTCTCGCTCGATCACGTGAAGAGACTCGCATGGCGGAAACTTATTTTCGTCGCTTGTGTGTGCCCGGCATTCTAACTTCTACTGCCTCTCTCCTTATTGGCCCATCTCAAACCAAACAGGCGCCGGCGGCTCTGTCGGGCTTTTGTTGCCGACCTTCATCGCGGGCTTAAGCGTTCCGAGCTTCATTTTTCTCTCTCTTCTCTTTACGTGTTCGTCGTCTTGTTTTTATCGCTCCTTGCTTGCCCCTATGTCCAGGCTCTGCTGCTTACAACTCACTAGTTCTACGTTGGAATACGCTTCAGTTGTTTGATTCTCTCATTACAGGCATGACGTTGATCAGTTAGAATCAATTAACAACGCATTCAGGTTCGTCTCTGTGCACGCACTTTATCATTGCAGACTTCGAAACACGCGTACATTTGACCACGTAATTATATTGGACAAAATCGTTCACATTTCATCAGGCATTCGGACAACCTTCTTTTTTGTGGCTTCTAGTGCGCGTGCAACTCGGTGAACAGTGTTCCTTTCAGGCCGCACATAGACTGATTAAAGTTTTCATTTTTTTTTTTTTACACTGCTCCAAATTTCAACTGCCTCGAAGCTCGACCTTTCTGCCGATATGCCACGGGAACTTAAGCACCATTACCACTAGTGAGGGATTCAGTGACCATCAGCTTCTAAACTTCACTCTTAACATCCCATCATATAAACATGTGACGTCCAAACTTATTTTCAACTACAAAAAACTGATTGCAATGCAGTTAACATTGATCTCCATGAATTCTCCTGCTCATTCATTCCCACTCTTTCTTCTCGATCTGTCAGCGAAAACGACCTTGTGTTAAGAAAAGTTGCTGGAACTAATGCATGCTCACTTACCTCAAATTTCATTTCGCTTGAACATATCGAAGCCATGGTATCATAGATCACTCCGATCACTAAAAAATAAAAAGAAACGGTTGTTCAAAGCAATGCAAAAATCTAGTTCTCCATCTTTGCGAAAAACTATATTGCGATGCCGTCCGCAAAGCATACATTTTTTTTTTTCTCATGACGTTTGATCTCTTGTAAATAATAACCCGAAAACGTTCTGCGTACAATCTCTACACATAGCACGCAAGCCCGCGTGTTGTTCTACAGGATGACGCCGGAAATATCATTACTGACGAAAAAAGCGTTTGAAATTAACTTTTTCACATCAGTGTTCACCGTCGAAGATCATTCTAACATTCCAGCAACCGCTGATTTTGACTATAGATGTGTGACCCCAATCCAACTAACAGTTGAAGGTGTCATGTCATTAATAAAAAAAAAAAAAAAATCTTAAAATGTCCGCTACATCTTTTATGAAAGATTTAACGCCAAGATTCTTAAAGTTTGTATAACTTGATGAGCCTAATCCTTTATCGCATTTTTTCAGCAGTCTTTATCTGCAGGCGAACTTCCATTCGACTGGAAAACTACAAAATTACCCCCGTGTTTAAATCCGGGGGCAGAAGCAATATCAGTAACTACCGGCCCATATATCTAACAAGTATTGCATGCAAACTTCTAGAACATATCATTGCGTCTAACGTTGCGCAGCATCTTGAACAAAACGACTTCTTTTATCCTCGCCAACATGGTTTTGGGATATGACTGTCTTGCGGCACTCAACTTATAGAATTTACTCACGAAGTACTATCTAACATGAAGGATAACCACAGACAGATTGTGTTTTCATTGCCTTTTCTAAGGATTTATTTGACCGTTTAGCTCTTTTTTGTTTAATTTCTAAGCTTTCTTCGTTTAATTAACATCGACTCTTTACCACTGTCATGGATTAGAAACTTTTTGTCATTGCACAAACAATTAATCTGCATAAATGATTGCTCATCTTCCTTTTCTGAAGTATCTTATGGCGTTGCCCAGGGCAGCGTTTTGGGCCCTTTGCACAGAAATCACCTCTGCTATACGTTTGTTTGCTGATCACTGTGTTATATACCGTAAAATTTCTAATCCAACTGGTCATCTTGATCTGTCAGAAAGACCCGGACCGTATAACAAACTGATGTGGCAATTGGCTAATGACAGTTAGCACGGCCAAATGCAAACTCATGACATTCAGCCGCAAGCTATCCCACGTTCGCCTATTCGCTCAATAATCAATGAGTCTCGGCGGAGTCTTCATTTTCTTTCTTGGCATTCATTTCACCGCTAATCTTTTCTTGTCGACACACACAAATAAAATCTCAACAAATGCTTCCCGTACTTTCGGATAGCTAAGACGTAATCTTCACGCTACGCCTTCTGCCACTCGAAAACGAGCTTATCCTAGATTTGTCTGGCCACATTTTCTTCGCCCATCTGGTACAGATAATCTGTACAGAACCGTGCTGCACGCTTCATCGCTCGCGATTATAACCGGCATTCCAGTGTGACTGAGGTCAAGTATCGCTATCTATTCTGTCACGTCCAACTATCGCAATTCTCTGTTTAAATCATAAATTGGCGCCTTCACAATCACAATAGCTTCACGCGCATTTTCGGTCGTACCAAAACATTTTACTTGTCTGCCCACCCACGTGCCATAATTCACTGGAATAGCCGTCCTGACGACGTTACTAATATTAGTGATACTGCAGCGTTCAGACATATAACTGACATAACTGCTTAACCTTTGATCTATGCGCTCTTAGAAAAAAAAAAACTTTTGGCATTGTATAAACTTTATATAATATCCCTCTTGTTAGCTTCAACACATATTTGTGTTCTGTTCCATGTAGCCTTACTTTAAACTTTGTATAGCTCTTTCCTTGCTTTTAGTGTTTTGTGCTCAATACTTCCTGGTAACCATTGCGTAACGTTTCCCTTTATTTGTTGTATTTGCTCTTAAATTCTGATACTTCATTTGTATGTTCCACTCACACAAGACTCATATGCATAAGGAGCCTGTCAGTTATTTGAATAAATAAATAAATCTAAATGGTTGACTTCGGTCATTGCCATGTTGGCTAACAATATAACCGGTCTGTCTGGGTTCTTATTTGGTACTTGAATCTCTATCTACTGCTGCTGTGGGACAGCAGTATTTTTAAATAAATAAGGATATGCAGGTCGCCGTTGCTGCGTCTATACCGTGCAGCGCACCTCCAGCAAAGCTTTTCTGGCGCAGATTTTTTGCCACAATTGCGATAAGATAGATCTTTGCTGATGTCATCGTGCACTGCAGAACATGATTCGGCGCTTTGGCACCGCCGCTCTCGCGACCGCTCGACACAACTCGGCTTCCCTTTTGGTACGTCGCATTCGAGCGGAGGCCGATTGAACAGCACTGATTGGGATTGATCCGAAAGAAATTTCTGCAGCCTCCGCATATTGAATGTTCATCCGACAGAAGGGACCCTCGTATGCGCATGCCCACTCGGCCTGTTTATATCGCTCGCCAAGGGTTGTCTCCCTCGCATTCGTTGCCCGTCTCTCTTTCGCAGGCGGCCGACACGTGCGCCCACAGCTCATCAATTCAGCGGCGTGCGTATACACGGTGCAGCAATATATATGAGCAACAATGAGCGCCTGTCTGTGCTTAGCTCGGAGTGCGCGTCCTTGGGGGAGACCCGCGGCTAATCGACGAGATGCGAGAGGACCACTTAACGCGGGGCGGAAGGCACTCCGCTCCCGATCTGCGCGCCTTGATTGGAGCTGACGGTTTTGCGGTCGCCCGATGCCCACGCATTCACCCTCCCATCTCTCCGTCTCTTGTCCGCTCTGTTGTGTGGCGCCTCGCAGCTGTCTGTTTACGAAATTCGGGAGCTCTTTGAGCGCCTCTGATATGAAAAAAAGTGAAAAGATTAAAAATATTAGTGCAGCAAGTACGCGTGAACATTATTTTCCTACAGTATGCACATGGTTATGTTATCGCGCATGATGACGGAGACATTAATGCTCGTTTCTGAATGAAATTCCCATCTCAAAGAAATTACCCGTGTCAGCAGGAGCCAACTCGCCCATATCACGTGGTCTTGTGGCGTCACACATCCCGCCGACCAATCAGTGTCCAGCCATGGCACCTGCCAACTAGCACATGCCAGAGGCATGCTCAGGGTTTTTCGTGGATTCAAACGGGTGGCGTCGCCAGCGGACATTTCTTTTTTTTCTTTTTTTTTTTCTGACATATTGATACCAACGCTCATCTCCCCGATGGGTTCCCCCGAGACCATATATCTAAGAACGTTGCCCGAGAAGCCCTGGATGTTCATGGCAGTTTATTATCTGGCGCTCTCGCATACGTGCATTGGCCCCTCAATCGATTGCACGCAGACGAGGTCTCGTCGTTTAGCTGCTGTATTTGTGGGGCTATTACATTCGGCGACGCATCGTTTGTGCCGCAGACGAACCGGCCTTTCGATTTCGTTGTTTGTTTTGTGGCCCGAAGAAAAACGAAACGACTGTAGCAGGGTTTAGCTGGCTCTGACGCCCGCTTCGTTCTCTTCTTCATTAGGATCCATTTTTCTGTGAGGCCGGGTTTCAGCCTCGTGTTGCCAGCGCCGACTGTGGCGCCACAGACGTTTATGGTTCTTTCGTTTTCATTGTTTTTTGCGAAAACGAGATTGTTGCCGTCTGTCGTTCGGTGTGCTTTTTTCTAAGCTGTTGCAAAAGATGGCCTGCCGACGAAGCGACGGTGGCGCTAGTAGAGCGTCTGGCCAGTGTCGATTTGAGACTGTTCTGGGGAATTCTTCGCTCTGTGCTCCAGAATTCCAAATTTTGCAGCTGTGCTTTTCACGCATTTTTTTTTTTCTTCCCCGCTACCAGCTCGCGTATTGTTCCGCCCTTCATTTTCACGGCAGGATATCTTTCTGTGCATATTGCTGATGTGCAAACGGTCTTAAGTGTAAGCTGCATCACGGTCCGTGGTTGGCTGGTGTCGATCCTAATATTGTGGAAGAAGGCCAGGTCGCGACGTCAAGGTCGAGACGGCAAGGCAAGGGATGCCGTGTCTGGCGTTTATTCCGATGGACAAAACCCAAGCGCGCGCCGGAGCCGGCGCCGCGGGACGATGATGATGGTATGTACAAGAGGAAGAGGATCATGGTATGTACAAATGAAAGAAGATCCGTGGAGGGCTCACAATATTTCCGTTAAGGTGGCTTCTTAGAATGTAAAAGCGAACAGCAGTTGTTCTATTTTTATTTCTTTTTGTATTGTGGGCAGGTGACTGTGGTTCGCTTCCTTCCTTCGGCCTCTTCCCGATTACAAAGCCTCGTTTTTCTCACGGACTGAGTAGTGTGTGTTCAAATATATTCAGGAGGTCTTATGCGTCGTTCTACCGGTAAAGGGCGTCTCCTGCAGTTGGGCAGCCTCGCGAGCTCGCGAGTTCTGCGGAGAATCCGAAGCCGGCGGTGGCCTGTCCTCTCGTTTTCTTACCGGGAGCCTATCACGAACGGCTGCTCCGTTTCACCCGGTCCACGCTGACGATTAGCGAAAGGCCGCCTGTCGTCGCCAATCCGCTCGCCAGCCCTTCTGTTTATGGCTTCTCTGAGCCGGCTGCCGCCGCTCCCGGGGATAATTCTGCCTTTGGCCTGCCACCTATTTCTTCCCTTTTCGCTCTTTTTCTCTGTGGAAGCTCTTCGTGATGGGCGCTTGTGAGTCCTAACGGCACATGTGCCACTGCCTGTCAGCATGACGTGCTGGGTGGGTGAATGAAATTTTTTATCATTGCCATGGGTCTCTTCGTTATTTTTTATCCCACCTTCTCTCTGGTTGTTTCTCGGCGCGCAGACACGGTATTTTTTTTTTTTTTGATCGTTCGCTTTTCTGAAGCAGAAAAATGGAAATATATCCTTCCTGTACTCAGATGTTCACATATAACGCCGCTACCTGCGCGTTATATATGGCCACCTCTGGCTACTTACAGAGCCTGCCTTTCCATCGGTGCTCATGTGCATTATTCCTTACCTGGCGAGTTTCTCGCGTCAGGCTTAGCCTGAGCTTTTATATATTTTTAACAATTAGTTCGCGACTCACCCGGCAAAGTTCGCGCTAATAAAGAAAAAGCTGTAGCTTTGGTGACTGAACGGAGAAATCGGGTGGGGATGAAGCCGCGACAGGAATGCGTCCGCTGTTTTCGGGGCCGGGTTGCTCCTGTTCCTCACCAACGCATTGCGCTTTATGAATATCCGCTCGGGTAGGTTGGCTTGGAAAGCACCTGCCGCCGGCCTCCGTAAAGCATTGCATGAGTCGAAAATGAGCGATTCGTAACGACAAGAAAGTGCACCGTAACACACCCTATATTTAGACGCAAAGCGAATCACGCCTATCTTGTTCAGACTGGGGCAATCATTCGCGCTTTTGAGGTATGATCAACGCCAGCTGTGGCTTTCTTTTTTCGGAGTACTGCAGCGGTGAAATGGAGCGAAAGAGTTGGTCCGACGTCGTACTGGTTCTCCTGCGTGAAGACGTCGCGTGTCAGCGAGCCAGCGGATAACCTTCCCCTTCTGCCACGTTGGCGAGGCTTCGCTGGTGATCCGCGGTGAGTGTGATAATGTGCAACCATCGACTCCAGCCTGTGACGCGGTGGTGTGCAAACGCTAGTGGCAGGCTGACCTTGGCGATCGCCGAAGGGCGACACTCGGATACGTCTGTTGCCTCTGGCGTCACCGTTACCGTGCCTGCCTGTTTTTCTCGGCGGCCCATAATGGCAGCCCGCCCCATTGGACGCCTTGTTATCCGGGGCAAGGGCAAATTTATACCCGCGCTCTGCATCGCCGAGATGGCGCGGAGATTTATTACCGGCGCGCTGAGCGGGCGTCCTTTCCCGTGTTTGGCTCCTCCTCCGAACGCTGCCGGCGACAGCCGTGTGCGCGCTTCCTTTCGTAAACTAAGCTCGGATGGCGGCTCCCCCGGTCTGCAGCTGGCCGCTTGGCGCCGCCGCACGGTAAGCCGATCCGCGCGCTGCTAGGCCGCATTTCTACCGCAGGGCGGATAACCGAACGCGATCGATTGTGCCCCGCTTGTATTGTTTGCTTCGGCGTGCTACATATTCTAATCGGGGCAGGTCCACCCAGGATCTCAATCCAAATCGCCCACTGAATCACGGTTTCGCGAAGCAAGAATTTCCGTTAGCGGATGTCATTTTATACATACGTTCTGGTCGAATTTGTGGATATTTTTCAGCAGCGAGGGCGCATCTCCATCGGCGGCCCTTTTCAGCCTGGCCCTCCACGCTAGCCACAATGTCAAGGCCGAAAAGGTTGCACCCGGCGGTGATTTTGTCTCTTCAGTGGAGGCAAACGGCTTTCTCACGGCGCTCTACGCTGTTTTGTCTGGCAGCGTGACCGCGCCGAAGGTCGGTGGGCGTCACTTTGTGCTCGTGTGCGACGCTGCTGATTGCGCAACCGGCCCGTTTCGGAGGAACATTAGGGACACGTGAGGGAAGGGTTGATGCCACCGGCAGCGCATCGGCCAGCAAGACGTTTCTCAGCGTTCTCAAGAGTTGGCGTTCCGGTGCGTCGACCGCATTACACTACGCACCTGTTGTCTCATCCATTCCTTCCTGGCATCGCTTTGGGGCGGAGCTAAGCATGTACAATCGTTAGTTCCGTTTATTCATTGTGCACACGCTGTCGTCTGAACCAGCGGTATAAACGGAGGTTCTTTCAGACCGCCACTGCGAAGGCAGACAGGCTGAATACCGTATTTACTCGCGTAATGGACCTCTTATTTTGATTACCAAGCAGTACTATTCTTCTGTATTTTATCCCGCGTGATGAATGCATCCACCAAATTTCCACGAATTGTTTTGTGAGAAAAGAAAATGCATTATGCAAATAAATGCGGTACCCCGGATTGGAGACTAAGGTGACGTCGCCTTCCTATCACCGCTAAGCAGATGTGGGTGGTGTGAGCCACGCGTTATTTTCGCTCCGTCACATGCTCTCTTTCAGTAGCGCAGCGAACAAATACAATTGTTCTCTTCGTCTGTTTCATTGTAATTGCGTGTTCATTTGTGCATTTCAATACGTGCATTGCAACTGGTTTGAGTGAAACCTAGCCTATGCTTCTATATTGAAAAACAAGCTTTCAGCGTAATGGCGCATTGGTTTTATATTAGATTGATTACGCGCTCAGTTAATCGAAGCTCGGTAGCCGTCTAGGCGTTTTATTGCGCTTCGAGCATTGAAGTGTGTGCAGCGCGACCCTTGTGTTGCTTCGTTAATCTGCCTTTTGCGCCAGTGATGTGCGCATTGCCCTGGTGGCGCATGATGGAACCAGTCTGGAGGGCGTTGCTCTGATCCGCTCCGGTAGGAAATCAACGCATGGGAATCGGCTAAAACAGCGTCGCCGCTGTCCTGTCTCGGCGTTCATTTCACAGGAACCAGCGTTTTTGAACGCTTCAAGAGATTAGTGGCAAGAAAAGCTATCAGGCCCCACCGTGATAGGTTACGGCGCTCGACTATTGTGCCCAAAGATGTGGGATCGGATCCCGACCGCGGCGGCCGCTTTTCGATGGCGGCGAAAAGCAAGGCGTCCGTGTGTTGTGTGACCTCAGTGCACGTTAAAGAACACCAGGTGGTCGTGTTCAAAATTTCCGGAGCCCGCCTCCACTACGGCGTCTCTCATAGCCTGAGTCGCTTTGGGACGTTAAACCACACAAACCAAACAGGAAAAGCTATCAAGCGCGTCGGTTCGGCAATGCAATGCCAAGTAAGCAGCGGCAGTGCAGCATATAAGCTCCGCCCATAGCTGTGCTGACGCTGGTACAACTCCGGCTTACGTGCGTGTTGATGCTGTCTGTATCTGCTTTTGTACATCTTTTATTTCCGGCCTACTTCGCAAACAGATCGTATTTTAGATGCAGGAAAGTTTAAATGCATAAATATAGCCAGGGCGCGTAGCCTCTTCAGAATGCAGCGATGAGCGCCATAGCACAAGTCTCTTTACGTTAGGGAAAGTCACTACATGTTCCTTGATTGGCCGAACATCCTGCCATGGTGGTGCAGTGGTTACGGCGCTCGACTACCGTCCCCAAGGATGAGGGATCGAATCCCGGCCGCGCCGGCCGCTTTTCGGTGGAAGCGACACGCAAGGCGCCCGTGTGCTGTGCGATTTCAGTGCGCGTTAAAGAACCCCAGGTGACCGAAATTTCCGAAGCCCTCCACTACGGCGTCTCTCATAGCCTGAGTCGCTTCGGGACGTTAAAAACCCCACAGACCAAACCAAACCAGATCCTAGTGGCATTCCAACCCAGGTGCACGTTAATATTGTTTTGTTGAGCAATTTCATTGCGCAATCACACTACGGTAATATGATCGCCTCGCTGAAAAAAAAAAAATGCTTCAAAACCCGTGCTGCTTACGAGACCGACCATCTGCTGTCCTCAGTCAAATTCTTTCCTGCGGCGCGAACAGTATTTGATTTTTATTTCCTTTAACCAAAAGTATTGGACGACTACTTGCTCTGCTCTTTATTTGCACGAGCGACGTTGACAGTCTCCTCTCCTTCAGCGACGCTCGGCAGTCGGTGATCTCAGATTGCATCAGCCCTTCCCGCTAGTAGTTCGCGCATGCTGCCATGTAAAACATCTTCCATTTTAGGTCACTATTGACAGAACAATGCCAGTGCGACCCAAGACCTCGTGTGGCAGCTTTCAGGGGGCCCACGAAACGAATCGGCAGATGTTCGCGCCCGATTGATTCTCGGCAGATTGGCGGGCGAGTGGAAATTTAACGCCGACGAGGGCGCTTCTCTCCGCGTTCTTCGTGCTAAAATTAAACAGCGAAGCGGCGGCACTTGATATATGACCAGCGATCGATGCGCCATTCGCGATTTAACATATCAGTCGTATACGGCAAGTACGTCTATCGATCCTGCAGGCTCCGTGTGTGCGATTTAGATAGTCGTGCAGAGGAAGTTAAAAAGATCCAGCGAACCGTAACGCTCACCGAGCTTATAGTTTCGGTTGCTTAAATCGACGTTTGCTTTGACCACAGAAGGCAGCTAATAAGCGCCGGGGGCCTGGCGAGCATTATTGAAGGCGGCTGGTCGTTTTCGTCACTTTTCGACCGTTTTAAATAATAATAACTCGCTGAACTTACTTCTGGATAAACAGATTCACAATATTGTATTGGCGGCATAAGAGAAAGAAAATACACTTAGCGGTAAGCGCTGGTCTTATGTGGTGGCGCCAACTGATTATCGGGCATTTCTCATGCAAGCTATATATCATCTTGCGGGTTATCGTATTATAATGATAATTCGTTCACGGGAAAGGTAAGGCGCAGTATCTTTCACACTTGTTCTGTGGACACCTGAACCGATCGTAAGGGAAGGGAAGGAAGGTGGGAATTAAAGCGGAAACGCAGCCACCGGCGGTCGGGATCAAACCAGGGTACTCCGGCACAGTAGTCAGGCGTCTACCACTGCACTTCATCGTATTATCCAAATGCGTAATGATATACAGAACTGATGTGAGAGAAGAGCGTTTCAGGTAAGTAGAGCCGAGCTTGCGTTTTTCATTCAAACGAACAGTATGTCGTTGTACACTTGCAGGTGCACGTGAACAGCAGTGTTGACATGCATCGGCGCATTCTCTGCATTTCTGGCTCACGCGGGAAATGCTGAACCGTGTTTTGTCAAGAGCTCATTTTTATGGAATGCACGAGGTTTTTGGGGAACAAGAATGAGGAAAAAGCGAGCAATAAATGTAGAAAACAGCTATAGGGGGAAAACAGCATCGCAGCATGGCGCTGCGGACGGTAGTGCACACTGACCCTACCTTGTACCACATAACATGGGAATGCAGCTCACATCAACTACAAAAAATTGAAAACCCAAATGAAAGACAGTGGGAGGCTTTGCTGGCCAGCTCTGACCCGGAGGCTCAGCTCTACCTGGTCACAAGAGCTCGCAAACTGGCGACAGCCAGTGGTGCCCTGGACTGGGGGCGCCAACAGCTTGTCAGCCTCGGCTGAAGAGGCGAAGAAAAAGATCCCCGAGCAGTTAATAAAGTTCACTCACTCACTCACTCTGCCTGCACGTGAAACTTGTTTTGCGCTCGCGCAGGGCTTTCTCTCTTGCGCAGTGACGCGGTTCTGAAAAGACCTTGTCAGGTGCGCGCGCGCTTCAGAGGAGGCTGGTTTTATTCTCTAGTTGTTTTTTTTTTCTTTTAAATCTTTTTAGGTTTGGCTTGGTTTGTGGGGCTTAACGTCCCAACGCGACTCAGGCTATGAGATACGCCGTAGTGGAGGACTCCGGAAATTTCGACTACTTGGGGTTCTTTAACGTGCACTGACATCGCACAGCACACGGGTGCGTATGGCTTTTCGACTCCATCGAGAAGCGGCCTTCGTGACCGGGATTCGATCCCGTATCCTTCGGGGCAGTAGTCGAGCGCCCTAACCACTGCACAACCACAGCGAGTTTTAACCTTTTTTTTTTCTCCCCCATTTGGCTCTTTTATTAAATGCCCGCTTCTCACTTGAATGAGATGCGCACGCTTTTGTGTCTTGGGTGAGTGGGAGTACGTGGAATACCCAATTAGAAAAATGGGTATTTCACGATATCCTCGCAAAGTCAGTTTTTTGCTCTGAATGAGCAACGAGATTTAAAATAAGAGGCTACATTGAACGAAACTTTTTTATTTTTTCTCTCTTTTCTTCGCGCTGTATGCTTGCTACCGCCCCGTGTACGTTTGCTTGCCGCATCTACCTGTTATTTCTTTTTTTTTTTCGCGATGTTTGGCTGATGATGCGAAGGTCTACGGTCGCATTCGAAATACGAAAAGCGTTTCGCGATGCTGATGCGCTTTAATGAACCTAGCTGGCTGAAACTGAATCGAATGTCTCAGCGCCAGCAGTATAGGTCTGGTTCTGCCAATGCTGTAGCGTGTTGCCCTGGTTGCCTTACCATTGTTGCCTCATACGGTCGTTGTAAGCGTATTTACCATACGGAATGCTGTACCAAATTTCTTAGAGTACGGCATTGCCAGAACTCTGTACGCGTGCAGCCTGGGGACGTTAGACTCACAAACTGCTATACCATGTGCCACAGTTTTCATGCGCCTCGATGGGCCACCGCTTTTGCGTGGTCGCGCTGGTGTCTTCAAAGGGCTGTAATCATCAGAGCGGCACTGCTAGTGCGTGTGTACGACGCACGTCCGTCTATTTGTACGCGCTGACGAGCAAGGGCACATATTGAATGCCCGGCAGCTTGCTCTCTCCTGCTATCGCAGGTGATGTATCATTTCTGTTCTTTGTTCACTGCTTGTACCGATTCTTCATCCGCATTGATATTTTTGCCACCTGCTTAGAGAGTTTTTTATTGATAACACACAAGCCAGTCATGTAAGGGAAGCTCACGACAAGATGCTTCCGCGACGCCGCTTCAGACATTAATTGAACGTAATTGGCACGCGTTGCAGCAGTCGGGCTCCCACCCGCCGGAGAAGAGCCGCAACGGGCAACGCACTGAGAAAGAAAGTACGCGCAGCCACGTGCACGGTCAGGGGCGCTGCGGCAGCGTCTTAGCACATCAACGCTGCAAAATTGCGCCGCTAAAGACAGAAGCGCAGCTTTCAGGCGCCCAAACTTTGTTCCCTTCAGAGCGCGTCGTCTGCTAGTCCGCCTTTCATTCCCCTAATACACGGGCGTCCTTTCATCTTGCTTCCTTCTGTAAAATGCTAATTTGGTCGAAATTAATCGGAATTCTCCCTTTACTCGGCATGGTGTCTCAAATCCAGAGTATAGCGTTCGGTGTCACTTGACTCAAATCTGCCAACTCTAACGCATTCAGGCGCTTCTTAGCGGAGGGTGAGACCACCAACTTCGGCCAGGTGGCGCTTAGAGCAGTATAGACACAAAAGTTAGGTTGCGTTTTTCTTCTTAATGAGGCGTCCGACATTACATGGATCACCACGTGGTTTATGACCGGTAAACTTGGTTTGGTTTCACCAACCTAACGACGGGTATGATGTCGAAGTAAAGTAGTGTAGATCTTCTGAAGGAACAAAAAACTGCCATGCTGCTTCTTCACTCGTTGCGATTGCTGTTCTTTAGGTAGGCTAGCTTTAGCATTGTGAAAACATTGAAGGATAGCGATTATATCGACCCGCCGTGGTGGCTCGGTGGTTAAGACGCTGTGCTATTGACGCGGAGTCCCAGGGTTCGAACCCGATCGCGGCGGCCGCGTTTCGATGGAGGCGAAACGAAACGCTGACTCCCGTGTGCTGTGCGATGTCAGCGCACGTTAAATATACCCAGGTGGTCGAAATTACTCTGAAGCCCCGCCGCGGTGGCGCAGTGGTTACGGCGCTCGACTACTGTGCCCAAGAATGCAGGATCCAATCCCGGCCTCGGCGGCTGCGTTTGGTTGGAGTTGTTGTGTGACCTCAGTGCATGTTGAAGAACCCCAGGGGGTCGAAATTTACCGAGTCCTCCACTACGGCGTCTCTCATAGCCTGAGTCCCTTTGGGACGTTAAACCCCACAAACAATCTGAAGCCCTCCACTACGGCTCCTCTTTCCACTTTCACTGCCACCTTTCTCCCGTACGGCTTTTTTCAGGCGTCCAGCGAGAAGTGCGACAGGTACTGCGCCTTTCCTAATTTTATTTTTAGCTCAGTGTGTATAGCAATGTCTATGTATAGTATAGTAACGTGAGTATATAATGATGTCTTACTGGTCATTGTAATGAATAAAACATGCAACCTAACATCAAGTACCCAGCCTCCTTTATAGGCTCGAAATGCATAAAGTGGAAGCAGGGTTGGCTGGGGCGTCTCTGCTTAAGGCGGTGCTCCTATGAAAGTAAACGTTTCGTGGTTTCAACGGCCTTGCCGCAGGTGCCTTTTTTTTTTTTTTTTTTTTTTGCGGAGCCGAGGGCTCAGCCATTTTTTCACTGCCTTTCATAAAATGGCAGCAACGTTTACAGTGTTAGAGCAAAAAAAAAAAAAAAAGAACCAAAACCTATGCAGTGCTAAAGCAAAAACTACGCTTACAGCCAAGCCCATTCAACTTGCGTTCAAGCTGTGCAATTAAGCAAAATTGCCTTCAAGCGGTGTCAGCCTAACGCGACATAATAAATTAAGACGTGCCTAATAGATCTCTGTGCTACGGTAAGACCAAAAACAAAAAGCCTCGGCGTAAGCTTCGCTACCGAATATTAGTGACATCGGGTTGATGGCCACCGGTAGGCCTGCATAAATCAGCTGCCGCTTATCGCGACGCACTTGCCAGGTGAAGCCAGCAATCGTAGCGGTCTTATCATGATCTCGCAAGAAGTCGAGGCAGTACTGTCGTTGGTTGCCATTTCGAATTGGAAAGCTGTGCAAAAAATTGCAAAAAGGATCAGGGGACACAAACGCGTACATGCGTACACGCTAACCAAGCGTTGAAGAGGGGACGTTTTAATTCCCTCTGCTAATTCTAAATGGGTCTAAACAAACCAATTCTTCGTTCTATTAACCTTTGCTGTACAGCCTATCTACATAGCATAATCGCGTGCATTTTCCGCGAAGACGAATTGTCGGTGACAAATGTGGAATTTCGCAAAACACGTTTTTGCGTGCTCCCGACTCTTTCTCCTCTCCAGCAGAGGAAGCAGCTCCGTTATATTAGATCGCGTTATGTCGTGTCACCGACGCGCGTTTCGATGGGACAGCACCTGTACTCTGAAGGTCACCATGAGATGGCGTTCACGGCGCAAGCTGAATGTAGTTTCCTCCCACGCTGTGTTGCCGCCAGTTCCACAGGTGCTCCAGTGCTCTAGGATCTCTTTCCTTCTTCACCTCGTAGTCGGCGAGGTGAATCAGTTTAAACCGTAACAGAAATGACATTTCTCGTTGCACCCATAGCTCTGAGTATGGTGTTTCTTTCTGCCCGCTGTTTTTCTGTGTGCACTGCGCGTAGCAGAACTGCCACGATGTGACAAGAACGCATTGCGTCGGCATACAGTTTTCAACTTTCACGCGTCGGTCAGATTACCTCTCGCGGAACGTGCTGGTGGGGTGTGCCACCGCCAGGCTTCCCTTGTGCCTTCCCATTCTTTGCTGTGTCCGTCGGTGCGAAGCAGCCGCCGGGAATGCGCGCTCTCTATTGAGCAAATACTGTTTACGGGAAAACCCGGCCGGCCTTCTCTTTTCCTGGTATCTGGTGCGCCAGCGGCGAGATATTGCGCACCGCGTTGCTCGCGCTCCGGTGCGTGCGCTTTCCGTTGTCGCTCTGGGGACCCGTTCGCGTCGCGCGATATGACTCCCCGCGATTGGCCATTGGCGCGTGCCCCCGGCGGATACGATGCTCCCTCTCCCGCTAAGCTCGCTCCGCTGGGCGCGTGTCGTCTTCGGCGCTCCCTCTCTTCTCTCGGGTGTTTTTAAATTCCTTGTTCCCAGCGGAAACGGCTTGTTTGGTCAAATGTCACGCGGCTTTTGTCTTTCTTTTAAGCAGTCGGACTTTTGCTCGGTTTCGTCAGTAGTAAGCATTGCGCGGTCTGAAATTGCGGCGTCTTTTTTGTTTTTTTTTCTCTCTCTCATCGACATGTGCTGAAGAAAAGTTGCCACCGTCGTGTGTGCTCTCGCCCCCCGCCAGTGTGCAGCGCGACAGGATCGTTGTCCTTGTGTAACCCGTGTGGCAGAAGCTGTATTGACTACTCGCGCTTCTCCTCTCGCAGCCGCCGACTCTCCGCGTAAACCTGGAACGACCGACTGCGGGAGAGTAACAACGGAGCAGCCGGGACGCTTTGACAACAGGTAGGGAGGAATGTTTGTTTCATTTTTCATTTTACGTTATTTTCGCGATGTGAGCACGCGTCGCGACAATTTGCGCGCTCAGCGAACGACGCAAGCGCAATACTGAGAAAACACGGTGACTCGCTTTCTGCCTGCCCCCAGTTTTATTTCTGCCGGAACTTAATCGGCGCTTGCGAAACGGCACCGAGACTTGTGCCCCGTGGGCGAGCGCAGTTGGAGCAAAGTCTGACCACTGCACTTTTCACGTGCGAAATGGCCGCTCGCTCCCGGGGCTCATTTTGTTTGCCGACTAGGAGGACGCTTATTGCTGTCTCGCCAAGTTTCTCGCGCGTGGTCTGTGTGGTTTGCGAGAAGTCAGTTTGTGGCCCATTCGAGCGCACGCTGGCATTATTTCTGTGTCGACAAATACTCCCTCAGAGGAGCCTTCTTTGTGCGCAGTGGAACTTCCTAGCCTCAGGGTAGTTCAAGGCGGCGCACATATTAGCGGACAGAACTTTGCTTTCTCGCCCCACCACGTCGTTGTCGACTCTCCGGATGTAAGTTAAGGTCGCCTGATACTCAATATATTTTGCTTTGACTGAACATCGGACGAGTTGCCACTTGAATTTTATGCTATCCGAAACGTGCGGCCGCGAAATGAGTCATCGTGACAGTCGTGTATAGCGCAACTGTGGATTAAGCCCTTGCTGTTGTCCGCGCCGTGTATAATTATTTTTCACCGTGACAAAAATACTCATCCTGGCTTTGTTGAGTCGAATCGATTGGGGAGCACCACTACGAGGACACAGAGGAGGGCCAACACAAGCGTGTGTTCTAGTTGCGGTGCTTCTCCGTCGACCCTCACTCAGCTCCATTAGCAGTGCGCCTGTACTCACGTTGCTCGTCCTTCGATGGGATGTTTGCAGCTCCGCATATTTTTCTATGCTCCGGCTGCGTGGCAATTGCCCAAAGGACGTAGAGTTGCAAATTGATTTTTTTTTTTTTTTTTTTCACTATCCAAACCAATCCGTACGCATAGAAATATTAGCGTACGCTTCCGTTCGCTGTACCTGTTCCGACCACCCGGTCCGTATATCCCATTCTTAGCGACCTCTTTGTGCTATTTTTCGACAACAGGCGCAGTACTTAGGGCCCCCTGTCATCTTTCGATCGTCAGAGTTGCCTTTATCTCTGCCTGCACTCATACCTTTGCAATCAGTCCTCTGCTTCCGTTCGCGCGAGCACCGTTTCTAGAACCTACAGAGCCTGTCTCAACTGCTTGCTGCAAATACGCCAGAGAATTTTGTCCGAAACACTTCAGCGTTTTGGAGAATACATGGCGTGTGTGGAGCATGCACAGCGCAGGACGTTCGTTTGGAACCAGGTCCACAAGCGGCCAACAGCTCCGGTTCTCTGCTGCGCACCGGTTGGGCGATGTTTTGTAACGCTCACACTGCTCATACCGGTAGTAAAGGAATCCTATTTTCTACCTGCGTGTCTTGCTGTTATGGCTGTCGTTTCTGTGCGCCCTTGGTTTCTCGCGCAGGAGTCGCTTAACGTCATTCTTTTGCTTCGCAGTGCGGCTCAACCACGGAGCGAGTGCATTGCACAGCAGGCAGTTGGAATTTGACTCCGTAGTCGTTGTTGCATCATGTAATTAGCAGACGTCACATCTCCACCGAGCTCCCTGTGCGTCTAATGCGCTCTGTTCTGGGTTTTTGCGGAAAAAAAGTGCTGTATTTTCTGGCGCTGCATGACGAAGTCAGGCGTGTCAAAACACATACGTACCTCCACACGCAAGTCCTCTCACGCACACACATACACACACCACCGATTGTCCCAGTTAATACTTGAGCTTGTCATGGATGCAGCTAGCGGGCCGCGCTCAAACACCGGTTGAAGACTGCACGATCAGGCGCACGAATGCGCTAGTCTTGTGGTTTTAGTTCCATTCGTGGAATTTCTTTGGAACCGGGAGAAACGATACACTTGAGGCTTTCCTTATCGCAAATAATGCAATGGTGTTTCTGGGTGGACTGCTTTGGAAATATCATTTATTGCCTAAATTCAATATTTAGGCAAAATACATTCATAATCAAATTAAATACAAGACAAAAAATTGCTTGTGGTGCGCAATGTGGGTGGAAACAGTATGCAACTGGTTTTCCTCGCCTGCCAAATTTTTCTTTTATCCTGTAACTCAAGTAACCGAGGGCACCTGGTAGGTGTGCCCTGCTACAATTGACCTGAGGTGGCGCTTGTCAATCGTAGTTTGTGTCTTTTCTTTGTCGTATTAAGTATTTGCGCAAACTTCTTAATATGGAGAACCAACTAACCCGAGTATGACCAAGATTTAAAAAAAAGAAAAAAAAAACCTAAGCGGTTTTCTGAATTGATATCTAACTGAAACGAATAATTGGTCGAAGTTAAATGCTTCTTTTATGTCGCTTTAAACGCAAAGGTGTGAATAGGAAACTTGTAGAGCCACGAAAATTATCCGTTCCTGATGTTTTCAATGAAGTAGCCCTGGTGCAGCGTTTTTTATTCGGCAAAAATGACAGCCATTCCGTGCTTCCGAATGCAGCGCGATACAGCGCTCTTATCCAAGGCGTTGCCAAATTCGTTTTGCTGCTGATTGCATGATAAGTGCCACCGGCTGCTGACAGCGCTCTTTTCCGGCGCGTCGGATGCAGCGCACCTATGCTGTTGCGTCAAGGTGTGGCCACTCTCGCGTGCGGAGGCGGCGTCCGCTATACTTCTGCACTACCTTTGCTGTGCCAAAGGTCTATTTTACTGCAAACCTTGTTGCTCACGGAAAGCTTTGAGGGGTATGCTTTAAAAAAATATATATATTTTTTTCGAGCTTCTGCTCCCTTTTATTTTTAATTGGGTTTAAGCCTTGCAAAGCTTTTGCTGGTCCAGACTCCCTCTCCCTTTTTTTTTTTTTTTTTTTTCAATTCGAGAGGACGATTAAATGGGGTATGCGTGGCGCTCGGCCCTTGATTTTGTCAAAACTACGAGATATGTGTGCGGTCCTCTCTGGTAGCCTCTACAGGTTTCTTTCCTTTTTCTCTCGGGCGGGGGGGGGGGCACTTTTTATTGATGGAAAATGCTCTCTAAGTGTCACATACACATACATACTCACACAAATATAATATATATATATAAACTAGAACTGGCAGACGCCCTTATCCACGCTAATGTGGCTACAGAGTTGTCTTGGAATGCCATCTCGCGCGACTGAGCGATGCAGCAGCCCTCTACTCCTTGTATTCCTTAATTGTTCCTGATCCCTGATTAAAAGAAAAGCAAAATGAGTGACGGTAAAAACTTGCGACAAATAAAAAAAAAAATGCAGCATTCAAAAACAAGAAAAAAAAACAATACCGCGCGAGACTAAGTAAGGACGTATATAGAGCAAGGAATACGAAATACGCGACGTGCGAAGATCTGCAGTTCTAAAAATGAAAATAAAGAAAAAGTATAACATACGCACTAACGTGGCATATTGTATAGTTAAACATTTAATTATGAAGAAAACTACTAGTTATATATTTCAGTAAGCGCCTAGATTCAGTTAGGTTTGTAGGCGTCCGCTTGACAATACGGAGCGCCGCAGATGGAACTTGATGAAAATGACGATGTTCACTGCACATTGCGAGAGTGTGTTGCAGTCTTACACGAGGCGTGATCGGCTGAGGCCAGTGTATAAAGGTGAAAATGATACAAAGAAAAAAAAAAAGAGCGGCGACATCTCTCGTGCGTGGACCAGGGCAGGTCGTTCTGGCGAGGTTCGAAACCACAGTTCGTGCCTACACGCTCTATCCACTCAAGAGCCAAGAAATGTTTTCGCCTTAACACGTCCGTTGTTTTCACCGTGTTTGCGGACTAGTGCGTGCCTTTAGACACCGTTGCAGGAATGCATGCTGCGTCGGCGTTGTAAGCGAAAACCCTCACAGGTGGTATTGGCACTGACTCGTTTTTATTTTGTTTGTTTTGATTGTGTGACGTCACGAGACCACGTGGGACGACCTGGTTGGCAGCCGCTTCCAACTGGCACTTCTCCGTTGAAGTGGCGGCAGGAGATCGAAACCAGCCCCACCGATAGTTCACGTTCATGGCATGGTTGCCTTACATCCGCGTCGGGCGGTCTTTCACTTCGTGCGGTAGCTTGCGGATGTGTGAGGATCAGTATGTGCGAGATAATTGATAGAGGCACAAATAAAGTGATTAGTGAGTAGAAAATTGGATGTTTGCGAACGAGAATCCATCCACAGGGAAGTCTGCTGAGATACCGAGCGTTGTAGTAAACCAGCCTTTGTGCCCTTGTTTTCTTGCGATTTTATCGACGGCGGCGACGGAAGTGTCCTGGAAACTTCGATGTGGTGTGAATGCGCCTCACGGATCAATTTCGAAGTGATTGGCAGCGTGTAACGACCGCCCGTTCCATCAGCACGCCCGTGAAGCGTTTGTTTGACGGTATGGAGCGCGTGCCTGACAACGAAGGTCATCGGTCGGGTTGCTTCGACCGTGGATGACGGTATTTTCATGGCCAAGTGTTGCTCTAACTGGCAAAATCGGCGCTACGAGAGCTCACGTTGTTAAACAACGAGCACTGCCTTCGCCTGGGTTAGGCCCGTGGTTAAAACTTGGCAGTTTGGTAGAATAAGGCGCAAGTTTGGATGCGTTTCATTCCATCCTGCGACGTAAACTAAGCGAAAAGGCACATGACACGGTGGTGGCAAACATTGGCGGGCATGGTCCAACTGCCGCGTTTTCCTAAAATGCGCATAACGCGATGGCTCGAACAGCTGAATCCATTCAGTGCCGAAGGAATATTGCTCACTGGCTCAAAGGGGACATTCATGCGTTTTATTTTTGTATCTGTTCATGTTCTTGATTTGAGAATTAAATGGTTCGTTCATTTGGTATATCGGAGGAAGCATTAGGTCGGAACAGGTGATATATAATCTCTCTTAATGCGTCGGTGTGAAGGCTGACAGTATGAGTTCACTGGTGATTTAATTCCCTTTCGGTGAAATTTCTGGCAGAAATGTTTTGCTAGGGGAGCGGGCAGGAATGGCTAGAACACGTCTCCTACTTTTCGTAGTTCGCTCAGTGGCTCCTCTGCTCGTGCGCTGCTGGACGCTGCTGGCGTATCTGTAATATACTGAGACCGAGAGCAGCGTCAGAAGCCATTAATTAGTAGCGACGTTAGCGTTTTTTTGCATTTCGCCTGAGCTGAGAAAAACCCCGACTCCGCAGCCGATGCTTTTCCGCATGGTGGCCTCTGCTGTGTCTCTTTCCCTTTTACAGTCCAGACAGATGTGATCCTCACTTTTTCTGCTCAAAGATCGTAGAAGCAGAGCTATATAGCCGTGCAATCTGGGGGGCGCTCCCTAGAATTAATTAAGGCGTCCGTGCTTGACTAATGCACGGGTTAAGTCATCCTTTTTAATTGAGCGCCCGTCTGTGGGGGTCTCGCCCTTCTCCCTCGGCTTCCTGGCACTAAAGCGCCTGTTTCTCATCGGCAGCGCTGCTCTTAAGGCACACGTGGCTTCAATGCTCGTCGTTCGCGGCTTCGTACGGGTCGTAATTTATCGGAATGCGAAGGAATTAGCATGGCTACGCGTGTGTGCAACAAGCTGCTGCGCGAAGTTGGGCGCATTGCGTTTCCGAGCACGCATGCCGTCGCCCAGCATTAAAAGTAAAGGAACGAAAACAGGCTCCCGCTGGCATCGCGGTCGGCGCTGTCATTTCTTTTTTGTTTTCCCTCCGTTTCGCAAAGCTGGATGCACGTCAAGGACGCACGTCGACGTTGGATTCACCGTTCTTTGTTGTTGGTCTTCGGCCTCTATTTCTTTGCATTTCGAGGACTAGTGCAAACAGTTTGTCAGTGTCCAGCCGCTTGGCGTCGGTGCTGGTGGCATCAGCATTGTCCGCGTGGCTGTGCGCGCATCATGAGGGTTTGAAACTTGGCGTGGTTGATTTCCCCGTGTGTGCAGAGACTGCCGGGAAGAAAGGGGAGCGCATAGAGTGTATTTGTGACACGTGCCATCTGAGGGTTGTGTGCAGAGTGCATCGTTTTGACAGTTGATAATTCAATGGAGGCAGAAAGCAAGACACCTTGTTCTGTTCGTTGCCAGTGCACATTAAAGAACCCCAGATGGCCAAAATTTCTGGAGCTGTCTACTACGCCGTTGTCACATGTCGCTTTGGGACGTTGGACCCTATAAACCGAGGTGGTTTTTGGCGCTTCGCTGCAAGGGCACGAAAAATCGCGAGCATATCTACCTGCTCAATACTCGCTGCCCAATAGGCCACACGTTCGTACAGCTGGGTTATATACATATACAGGACGTCTCAGTTAAATGTAACCAAACTTTTAAAGAATACGGTGAGCCCTAGCCACATTCTGTTATGTTTTCGGGCCCTGAGGGTATTTAAATAAATGAAACTAAAAGCTATTGAATCGCCTGCCCCAATTGCAGTATGAAGACTAATGAGATGAATGCTTTTTTTATTGGCCTGAGTGAGAAACTGTCAATGCCTCACCCCCCCCCCCCCCCTTCCCGGCTTTCCAAGAAAACAAAAAACGCAAAAAATCTACTAGCTACGTTGTTTACATCAGGATACGATTTACGTAACTTAATTTATTCGCTTTCACAGAAAACTGTCATGTGACCAGCTCCTACCTAAATCGCTCTGCCAGTGCGCACGCAAAGCTTCAGTTGAGAGAGCAGAAAAAGGCGGGTTTTGATTTTTTTGAACGCGTCTCGGGACATTGAAATAACGCCGCTGTCGCGAGGAAGCTTTTTATTGCGCGAGGTATCGTTTTCGGCTGGTAAAGGAAATGCTTTACGTAACCGCTAGCCTGATGGAAACAACATACGTATCTAGCCATTTTTCGAGGTAAACTTTTTGCACTGGCACTGGCACTCAATCCAAGAATTAGAAAGCCGTTTAATTTGTCTTCACCAATTAACCTTCACGAACATAAAAGAAAAATTTCCAGGCTAAGCCTGGCGACTCTGGTTTCCCTGGGCTTGGCCTGGTTACATTAAGCTCGGATATCCTGTATGTCGGGTTGCCTTTCATATAACGTGACAGCTTACGTCAAATGAGTATGTGCGAGATAATAGAGGCGACAATTAGCGATTAAGCGACTACCAATTAAGTTGCACGTGCGCGAACGATGACCCGCAAGGGGACGGGAGCCTCTAACGCTGTCGCGTCGTCGTACCCTTAGTCCTCGTCAGCTGCCTTGCGAGAAGCAATCGCCGATCCGTCTGCAAGAAATGGGGGACTTTGGTCGCACATTGCGGCATATGTATACATACCAAAGGGTGTGCCCAACATGAATGAGAATTGGCGTGAGTGGCCTTTTACACGCGGCCTCCCCCCCCCCCCCCCCCTTCCTTTTTTTCTTTCTGCTAGGGTCATGCAGCTGAATAACGCAACGGCAGATATCAAGACATGGTACTGGAAAAGTTTGAGCGCCGGATTAAAAAAAAAAAATGAAGAATTGCAGCGGGATTTCTGCCAGGTGTCCCAGCCAAATGTAGCGAAAGAAAAAAAAAAAAAAAAAACGACTCGGTATCTTAGACAACTGAAACTAATTCAGTGCTGTTGAGGGGGGTCGGACGGTATTTTGTTTTTTAATGTTACGGACTTTTTAAATGGCACCTTGGGAGAGCCTGTCATGTAGACAGTTTTAGGCAACATTAAAAAAATCGATCGGCTGAAAATTTTTTTAGTGAGCCATCACTGGAGCCCGCATTCACCGATTTCGCATGCATATCTTTTTCCGGTCCTTTCAGATGGTAGTGTGGTTTAGTTGGCAGGCAGTACAGTTAAAGCTAAATAAACTAGAGTAGAACGCTTTCTGTTCGCGACTGGGTTTCAAACCGGCGACGGCACGAACGGGTCAGCCACTGCACAACACTATACATCATCGCGGCAGCCGAACACCTCGCGTGTTTAGCTGCCGCTCTCTCGCGCTGTGTATTGCATGTCATCGCCTTCATCAGCTTAATTCCAGTCGTGCTGAGTGGAGCCATAACACACCGCTATCGCAGTGCCCTCTTATGGTGCGTTAAGCGGGCACCCACCCGTGTATTCCCACGTGACTATACTCACGTATTCGACGATCTTTGACTGTAGCCTGCTATATCTAGAAAACAGCCTCAAACAAAAACCAATATGCTCCTATTTGCATTTGGCCTAACCACGCCAAATCATCCATTTTTTTTAATTTTACTTGATCTTAAAGCTCTGGAAATTCAAAATCTACAACATGGCAGCAGTGCTACTTAATCGCTGTGAGTGGGAAAAAAAACCTCCTAACTGCCGTCGCGACTTAAAAATGTTTACTTTTATAAGCACAGCCTACGGTCCCATCGGGTGGCCTCTAAGCACAGCCACCCGATGGGATGTGGATGAGCGTGCACTCTCATTTAACAGCGGGAACTGTTTCTGCTGGCATCCGCGACGTCTGTGCGCGCACCGTATACAAATATCCGGGGATCAACGAAGGAACGCTATTTCAAGACCCATGAAAGAAGGCGGCGGCCAAATAAACAGTTTAGTCAGTTACCCTGAATACCCGAGCGAGCATTACGTATGATGGGTACGGGAAAGGTTTAACATACAGAACAAAAACAAGCAGACATTCAGATGGCGTCATTGCAGGTAAAAATGTGCTGCTCATAGAGGTAGCACACGAGGCTGTCGACAACTGTGTCAATGATAGATGCCATGTTTTCGATCCCAGTAACAAATGGCGAGAAGAAGCGGCGGCTGACAGAAAATGTTTGTATGGGTAAGCATGGGCTGCACTTTGTGCCGGTAATCCAGTCGTGGAAATACTGCATTAGCTCGTTTTCTGTGCAGCGCAGGAAAGGGTCAATGATTATGATAAAGCCTGTAAAAGGACAACAGTTGGAGAACCATGCGTTTCTTGAGAAGTGGTAAATGACCTTTTTATTTCAAATACCCTTGCTGTGCGTGAGTAGTTCTTTGAGATGAACTCTGCAGTTTTATTTTGGAGATATTCAACTTTATTTATTAAGGCGAAAACCTTTAATGGCTCATACTGTCGGCGTTCGTTCGTTCGGTTACACTATAGCTGTCAATCAAATGACTTCATGATGACGTCATCAGAAAAATAAGACCCTGTTTTCACCGGGAATCGAACCTCCATCCCTTGAATCTCTAGCCGAGCGCTTTAACCAACTGCGCCACACCCGGGATTCTTTTTTCCAATATGGTATTTATTACACACCTTTAAGTACAGGAAAGGGCTATATACATTATTTACAAAGTAATCAGCCTGTAGCCGAAAATTCCAATTTAAACACACAACTACAATACGTCTTACTTAGCACAACTTCACTGAAACGGTGGCAAGGAAAGACAACACATGATGAGAGCCAGTCCGGTTGATAGTCACATATCTTAACAAGTGTCTCTCAGCTGGTGCACCATCTGGCCGAAATGAGTACTGCGGGAAACGAGAGGCTCAGCATTCCGGTCCAACATGCGCATTTACCACAGACTGTGCACTCCAAGGAATGAAATCATGTTAATGGGTTGATGGTCATGCTGGGCGGCCATTAGTTAACGCACACTGTGAGAATTCACGCCCAGGATTGTGAAACGCACATCATAACTCTCCTTGTCTAGAGTGAGGATGATAGTAGCGATGACAATGACGCATGCATTTAGTGATAATGACAATGATGACAGTAGCAATGATGATGACGATGCATTTAGTTGATAATGATAACGAGAGCAAATGTGATGCACCGTGTGCAGCAGCAACGCTCCGGATTTCGGATTTCTGCTGTGGAGATTCCACAGTGCTCTCGGAATGTTTAGATAAGCCTGATGTGGGATGCATATAAGTGATCCGTATTCGAGTTTTGAACGCACCAGTGCAGTGTATGCCGTTAGGTTTTTAGATGAGTTGGCCAAATGCATGTTCCGCCTATCAAATCAAGCGCTGTAAATGTCTTGCTCAACATGGTATCATTGTGAAGGTTCCATGACAGATTGGAGGATAAATGAATTACGACTGCTGTGCCGAGGATGCGGGAGCGAATTCCTGCGGCCTCTTTTCGATGGAGGCGAAAAGCCCGTATGCTGTGCGATGTTAAAGATCTCCAGGTGGTCGAAATTTCCGCAGCCCTTCACCACGGCGTCTCTCAGCCTGAGTCGGTTTGGGGACGTTAAACAGCGCAACACCAAAGCCAAAACAAATTAATCCCTGGTTACTTCATGTTGGACACAAATTCGACCTGTGCGTCGTTTATACGATAAGTATATAGGGCATCGGTTTATTTGTGGTGGACGTGATGGCTTTCGGTTTAGAAACGTCGATCTCCATTTGCCACTCTCACACCATTGTCAAGATTTATCAGTTCCCTGAGTAAACATTTAGCATCCTTAGGACTATTGTCTATATACCACGCAATCATCTGCAGATAGTCTCACTCAGACTGTTACTGATGCCATTTATGAAACAGAACCCAGCGGCACTCTACATTTCCCGAGGGCAAATGGGACGAAAACTGACTGCTTACCATTCGATAGAAAATTATCCATTATCCATATAACAACTTTCATGTGGAACCTTATCAAAGTCTATAAATATAGTTTCTGTTTGGGACAAACAGTGAACGGCAACGGAGATCGGCAATTAACTTGAAAGGTGGCTTTTCGCAAGATTTACCGCGCAAAAAGCCGATGCTCTGTTTGGCAAAAAAAGAAACATTGTTTGTCGAGGTAATCCACGATAGCTTATGTAATAATGTGTTTCAGTAACTTGCCACATGTGTTAGTTAATGATATAGGTCTAGGTATAGTTTGGTTTGGTTTGTAGTTTTTAACGTCAATCAATCAATCAATCAATCAATCAATCAATCAATCAATCAATCAATCAATCAATCAATCAATCAATCAATCAGTTTATTTTCGCATACAATGTACAGCGAAAAAGGGTGACAGGAGAAAAAGCTGTTTTTATTGCAGCTTGACTGAGCTCCAGTCACCCAGCAGCATTGACGAACGATGCACTAGTTACGTTTATACATAATTTGGCTACATTAATTATACATAATACACTTATACATAATACAGAAAAATGAGCATGCAAAATACGTAAGTAAAAAGGTGTACATGATCAAAGAAAAATGAACACGCAAAATACATACGTAAAAAGGTTTACATGATCAAAACCTCAAATTTCTAGGACACGCATAGTATATTATACCCCGATATTATACATTATATACGGGGGCAGTAAACGACACTATATAAACAGTTCAGCAATATCCTTTTGCGAAAGTTGTGCGATATCAATCTGAAGCGCATCGTATTGATTTAGTTGTGTTGGTAACTTATGTTGAGTCATCATTTTACTATAGTTAGTTCGTGTTGACGGAACCAGCCAAGTTGATGGATTACAAAAACAATAGTTACTGGAAGATTTTGTTAGTTGGGCGAAATCTAAAAATAGGTCTAAGGTACCTTTAATGGCCCGTTTATAGGTGCAAAGTAATTTATGCGTATATATATCTTGCGCCTTAATGATCCTGTGTGTACGAAAAAGTGGTGCTGTGTGTTCCAAGGCTGACACATTTCCAACTGCGCGGAGAGCTCGTTTCTGGAGGACGGAAATTTTATGTATATTTGTTGCAGTGGTGTTGGCCCAAACTAAAACACAATAACACAGATGGGAATGAAAAAGAGCATAGTAGATCATGCGTTTTACTGTAGCTGGAAGAAAATGGCGACAACGGTTTATCATCCCAAAGCAACTCAGGCTATGAGAGACGCCGTGGAGGACTCCGGAAATTTTTACTACCTGGGGTTCTTTAACGTGCTCAGACATCGCACAGCACACGGGCGCCTTTCTTTTCGCCTCTATCGAAAAGCAGCCGCTGAGACCGGGATCCGATCCCGCATCTTTGGGAACAGTAGTCGAGCGCCGTAACCACTGCGCCACACCGGCGGGCCTAGGTATAGTTTGTTGGATTAGATGAGTCACCAGACTTTAATATAGGGACGATGCAGCAACTTTCCAATTGTTTGGGACACACCCACTGACGACAGATTTTTTTAGAACACAGCAGCAATAATACAAATTCCAGGCTCAGCTATTTTAAGTAATTTGGGGGCAAATCCCACCAAGACCAGGTGCCGCGTTTGCCGGAAGACGATCAATGGAGATTGATATACCTTCGAGAGTGATAATTATAGCATGCATGTAGGAACCCAACGTGAGAAAAGAAAGGTCCCCCCCCCCCCTTTTTTTTTTTATGGAAGCCTCGCCAGTGAATATAGATGCAAAAAACTCGTTAAATTGTGTTATTACCTCAGTCGAGGAGAAAAGCCTCCTCTTGTCTGCTTGAGATATTGATGCTTGTGTCGAATAGTTGGTGTTATAACATCAGTTCGTTTGGAGCATGTTTGAAATGTACATATAAAATTTGTCTTTAGCTGCTTTAGTTTCGGATTTAAACAGCTGTGAATGCTCTCGGTAAAGCTCCCAATCGTCCACAGAGCCCTACCGTTTAGCTCTTGAATATAATGTTTGTGTCTTATGAACCAAAGGCCTTGTGTCGACTCCGTGATAGCCTATCTTGGAACATATTTTTCCTTGAGCGAAATAATTTTGTCGCGAATAAGTGTCCAGCTTCCATTTGTATCGTGAAGACTGAATAAATGCTTGAACTCGATAGCGAAGGATGTCTGGTCACGGATCAGCATGTCAGTGTTTGTTTTTGAATAATCAGTTTAAATTTTACCTTGTTTTCTGCTTTGTTCCTGGCTGCTGTAAATTCACTTATATCGTCTAATACATTTGCCGACTTATTGTCTGGTTTCGTAGTTAGTACAACGTCTAAGAGCAAATCACAGGACGGGAGGGACAGAAACAGTTTGATTGAATTGAATTAAAGAAATGATGTCTAGAAAATTCTGTCATTCACGTTTCTTGTGGCGCCCAGGGCCTTACATTACGCCATTCAATGTTTGGATAGTAAAATCGCCGGCCAAGAATGTTTGTGACCATGGAAATTTATTTTGTACAGAATTTATATGTTTATATTATACATTCAATGAATTCTTTGGGTGACATAGGCGGGTGATAGCAGACCAACGATTTGATAGCACACGTTACAGAAGGCGGCTGTAGTGCTATCCACTACAGCTCAAGGCGAGCATATGTAAGAAAGGCATGAACTTAGTTTTTTTTGTTTGCTTAATTGCTTTTTTTTTTTTTTTACAGCTATTAACACCCCACCTCCACGTGACATGACCCGGTCTTTCGTCTTTTTAAAATATCGAGAAGTGCCTTGACAAAGACAGCTCAGAATCAGCAGCGTCGGGACCGTGCACAAGGTCTGCCGAACGCGATTCCACATAAGAACAAAGATGACCTTGCTTTTAAAACAAACTACGAAAGTTTGGCGCTAACATTGACAAAGAGGAATATTTTTGGTTTGCATGCTTCATTCGATCATTTTCGAGGGGCTTATTGCACTTAGGAAGAGCCACTGCCTTGTTCGTAACGCTGTGAAAACAGTACATCGTGTTGTTGTGGGGGAGCTTATCGTACAGAAGCTTGTATTTTTCTTCAGACTGCCGCTTTGCGCGAACAAAGTCTCCGAGCTTCTTCTTAACTGAATTCTGGGCGAAAAGTCTTCAGTGCTTTAGTATGTTGCTTTTATCATTGAAATTTAGAAATTTAACAATGATAGTTGGTTCTGTTTATGAGGTTTAACGTCCCAAAGCGACACATGATATGAGGGACGCCGTGGTGGGGGGCTCCGGAAATCTCTGCCACCTGGGGTTCTTTAATGTGCACTGACATCGCACAGAACACGGGCGCCTTGCTTTTCGCCTGCGCCGAAAAGCGCCCGCCGCGGCCGCGGGATGCGATCCCGCACCCTCGGGTACAGGAGTCGAGCGCCCTAACCACTGCACGCCCGCGGCAGGGCTTAACTGTAATGGGGCGAACGTCGTCAGATTTTTCCTCTCCTAATCTACGTACACGTTCCATTTCACCTGCTGGAATTCCTATGTGTTTGGAGTGAAATTCTGATGCAGTCTTTCGTAACTTTATATGTTCTGATGGCTTCTCAGGAATACCTTTGAAGAGCAGGTTATTTCGGCGCATTCTGTTGTTGGGGTTGTCAGTCACTCGGCATGATAGGTCCAGCTGTTTGATTCCTATGCTTTTGAGTTGACCTTTCGATTCCTTTAATATCATAGCCAGGTTACTGACTTCCATGCAAGCATTGCTGACAGTATCAGTTGTCTTCTAACTTACAAAAGCTTCGTATGAGATCCGTGACATTGCAAAAATTTGATATCTCTGCCAGTAGGCTTTCGTGCTTTGACGTTTCATAATCTCTCTGGTTCCGGTATCTTACTACTTCTCCAGGGCAATCAGTAATGATTGCTTCTACGCTAAAGCCGAATATCCGTTCTAATTCCCTTGTCGGCCAACTACCACCTGCCCCTGATTTCACTAGGCGGACGGTGGCCTCAGGAGGCTGAAGGACAATGGGAAAATATAGAGCAGTTGGGCCGCTGTCACGTCCTTAGTTTCCTCGGCGCTTATAGGAAACTGTCGGTAGGATAAAATAGGATTATCGGGAAAGTTGTGTGACATCCTCAGTTTTCAAAACGCCGGCGAAAAATTTGCTGAGTCGCTTTAGGAGGTTAAACCTCACAAACCAAACATTTGCACAGGGACGCGATTTCTATCGCGCATTTGCGATGGAACTTTCCGACTAAGGTGGCCCGACTTGTTTGCATCTTTTAGCTAGCACCAACTGCGACAAGCGCCGGTGTACCATATCCAGTGGTCTCTCCGGACTAGCGACGCCATTCTGTCCTTCGCATGGCGAAGTGGAGGCGTACTGCGCACGTAACGACGAAACGAGTGTTCCGCGTGCACCTTCGTTCTCCGCTTACGTTGCACCCACGTCCATTGAGCGCAGGGTCTGTTTCCCAGAGTATCCGGTGCTTCGTCTGGAAATCAACTGGTTTCCCTTTCACCCGTGGCCCGGGCATCTCCCGGGAGGCGAGGCTTCGTCAGGTTACCATGGCGCCTGCTTGTCTGCTCCCGACTGTGTACCGCTCCGACCCGATGCAATCCTACTCCGGAAATGTCTGCTGCCGGCCAAGCTCTGTTCTTCTGTTGCGTCAGTTGTCCGCCTCCGTGGGAACGAGGTGGGCGGTTCTAGGCGACTGCACGTTGACGGGATAAAAACACGAAAAGCGCGCCAGAGTGCCCCCTTTTATCCGAAGGTATCCGCATCAGTGGCGCCGCTTACTGTGTGCTTCGATCGGCTGACAAAACGGTCATTTCGCCCATGAAATAAGCGTGGCTTTCTTTCCGGACGATGCAGGGAGGCCGCGCTCAAAAGAGCACTCGCAACGCCTGCTCGTCACGCAGTCGGCCAGTGAACACAGCAGTTTATTGACTGCGCAGTAATTAATCGCGCCATTTTCTATGGACAGGATGGCTAATCGAGTGGGAAATAAAACCCGCGATGCACCACCGTGACAACAAAGCAGGTTGGCCTAAATATGCATACCACATCGCGAGGTTGAGCGACCCCGTTTCGCAGCAGTTTTTTTATCTGGGGCCGCATTGTTTGCGAGTACTGCCGCCGACGCCAGCTTCTGAAGGTGCGATTGATCGTCCCTGCACGCCGCCCCATTGTCAAAACTCAGATGCGGCCGTCGCCCGCCTGTCGTTTAACTCTCGCCTTATTGCTTATTTCTTTCCGCCATCATCAGTCGCTGTCGTATGGCGGTTCGCCTTGACATTGCCAGTTGATTCTCCCACTGCTTAAAAGCGCCACGAAGGGTTCCATACCCGGCCGTCGGATAGGCTTGGGTTAAACTGATCAATGCAATTATATTTTCTTCCCACGTAACTCCGCCCGTGGTTTCACAAGAGGCCTGAGTTTCTGCCGCTCTTGCTTCCTGACGTTTGCTTTCCGCAGACGCCTGAAGCGTATACGTCAGCTGAACGTGGTTGTATAGTTTCGGTGTTTTACCTTGAAATATTTTATTTATTTTTTATACACTGCAGCTCCATCTGGAGTTATGGTGGAGGGTGGGGGGGGGGGGTGCATGTTAAAAAAATGTCAGAAAAAATGCAGAGCAACCATGCAAGGCAAATGAGCAATACATGCAAGCAAACAATCAAACGCAGAAGCAAACAAATGATTGTATTGAGTTCATGAAGACAACGGTCAACAGTGGCTGATTGCTTTTAACAAATTGATGCAATGAAAGGGAGCGACCAGGTAGCCTGTTCCATGCCTCAATCGTACAAGGGAAAAAAACTGTGTCGGTTTTGGGGACTGACGTTCATGGTAGTGCCTCGTGGGTGTGCGATGCGCTAGATCAATATAACTGGTCGATGAACGCCGATAAGGAGCTTGTACGATACAGTAAATACATTTTAAGGGTTCTGCTTGTCGGCGACTTAATGTTGTTGGCTGCAATGAAGGAAGTGGGCGAAAAATCCCGGGCGATGCTGGTGACAAATGAAACGAATAGCTTTTTCTTTTTTTAACACTTTCGATCTGGGAGATATATGTTAGCTTGTGAAGATTCCATATAACGCAAGCATAATCAAGTATAGGAGGGATTAACGATTTATGCATCAATAACTTTACTTCACATGGAGCTAAGTTACGTCTCAGGTAATCCATATTCTTAAGGGCTTTGCCGCAAATTAAATCAATATTTGACCAAGATAAGTTAGTAGCGAAAATATCATCCCAAATACTTATATTCAGAAACCATTTCCAGTGATATGCTGTTAATTGAATAGGCAAAAACGAAGGGCGATGAGCTGTTAGAAAATGTCATGATTGCAGACTTATGAAAATTGACACGCATTTGCCAATCTTTGCACCATTCAGAAAGTGTAACAAGTGATTCGATAAGACGATAATCATCCTCAGAGGAATGGATGATACTGTGCAGAACACAATCATCGGCATACATGCGGATTTTAGATGTGACGTTATTCGGGAGGTCGTTAATGTAAAGTAACAAAAGTAAGAGGCCTAAGATAGATAGATCCTTGTGGCACACCAGAAGAGACTGGGACGACACTGGATTCACCAGAATTGTATGCTACATACTGAGAGCGGCCAGAAAGAAAGTTAGATATCCATTTGGTTACCAAGATCTAGGTTACGAGCAATATCATGCACAAATTCAGATAATTTTGTTAATGTGCTAAAACCCCGTCGAACGCTGAACGTTAGATAAAACGCTATTTGTTTCCAGAAACTCTGTAATATGCTTATAAATGTTTAACATAATGATGATTCCAAACATCCAGTGCGTCTCTCATAGCCCGAGTCTCTTTGGGGCGTTACACACCACGAACCAAACATCAAGTAATGTGCAGGGCGCAAGCCTCGTTTATTCTTCCGTGAAAAACTGAGCCAGACGGCTAAATCTGCGACGTTAAGTCGTCGGATTCGCGATTATGACAAATCGTTCAACGAGCTGCGATCACTTGTATTGCGGAATTTTCTCTTTAGTGCAACGATTTCGGCCGTAAGGCGTCTGCTGCTGCCCAGTTTGTGATGTACGTTTCTAGCCATATCAGCTTTGCAGTGCACTTTCCTTAGCAGAGGTGGGCAACCTCATGAGGTTTCGACCTCATGAGGTCGACCTCAACCTCAAAATGACCTCAACCTCACGGAGTGAGGTGAGGTTGAGGTGAGGTCGGTGACAGCTCGAAATTTTTTGAGTGAGGTCACGAAATTGGACCTCAACCTCACGCGTGAGTTTGAGGTTGAGTGAGGTCGTCATTGTGTGAGGTCGTCATTGTGTGAGGTCGAAATTGTGAGGTCCAGGCTTTTTGCTGTTGCCGCGGCTCTCTTCGAAGAGCGCCCCTTTTGACGCGGAGCTCGAGCGTACTGCCGTGGTGTGCCTGCCGGCTCTCGGTGTTTAGTTACCCCCCGTTCGGACGACCGGATGCCGCTGCCCCTGCCCAGCTTTCGGCATTCCAGCGTAATGTCCGCAGCCCGAGGACGCTTCCCTCTGGTCTTCTTGGAAGGAGATATTTTTTTTGTTTACTTCACGAACTCCTCATGTCCCCCGCCCGCCACCCCCGTTTCCTCTGACTTGTTTTTGTCGATGCTTGCCGCCGGCTCAAACACCCAGGAGCGCGACAAGCACATAACTCACGTTGACCCGCGGTGCTTTTGTCGGATGCCCGCAAAGAAACAAGCAAACTAAAAAGTGAAGCAAACTGTCTTTGCGCAGACGGCGCGGAGCAGGACTGTTTATCGTGTGCATGCCAGTTTCCAGGCGCTAACGTCACGGCTGCTGCCTTACATTCGATAAAGGACCCCGCTGTACATAACACGGAAACTTAACAGAAAATGGTGCAGCGAAATTTTTAGAGGACGTGATACTGACAGATAAAAAAAAAGGAAAACATGAACAAACCAGGAAAACCGGCACAATACCATCTGGGCATTTTATCGAAGTCCTCCCTTTCGAATTGTACGTCATCGTTCTATATTCCGGTCCTGTAAATTTATATTCTTGTATTCTCCAAAACAACCTCTCTTTGGTCTTGTGCTGCTTGTTCCTTCTAACAGATTCACAGGTGACCCCGAACAACTGCAATGGGATGAAGGTGCTAGCGTTCCGTATATAACCAATATAGCGGTAAAACATGTAAGAGGATGAAACGGACGGCACAGCTTATAAGACGCAGTGGTATACAGGAAAGAAGCCTGCACATGTTAACTATTTGCCGAGATAGAAGAGACAAAAAAATATATGTGGGGCTTGCATACAGTGAAGCCCATTGAAAAAAAAAAAAAAAAAAAAAAAAAAAAAAAAACATGATTTCGCTCCGCTAAGGCCCCTTGCTTCTCTCTCAAATTCTAGTGAAATCAAGCAATGCAGGAGAAAGGAGGAGAGTAAGGGATTCTTAACTTCATAATATCAGGTTTCTCTTGAAATCTCTTATTCAGGCGCAGAAAAAAAAAAAAAGAGAAAAGCGCTCTCCTACATGTTTTTATGAGCTAGAAAGTATTGAGATGGTTTCCGGCTCGACATTTTGGTGTCTAGACGGACGAATTGGTGTAGCGAACTGAGCGTGTCTCTTTTGTGCTCCCGTCTGCTCCAGACGGACAAATCAATCGGATGAAAATATTTGTGGCCAGATGTCGGAATAATTTTTTCAGACATTTGTCTTTTTCTTTAAAAATCAATTTAGATATACGTGAATGAAGCCAATTACATGCTAGCACTGAGGAATGCAGTACTAAGTCGATGTCTCAAACCTTCTATACACTCTGGGGAGCGCAGTTCTCTTCTGTTTTTAGTGTGCGACATTTGTTGTGACTTTCGTTAACATGGTATTTCTTCATATATATTTTCTTGTATGTCAATTAAGTTCGTACAATGCCGAAAGGAGAACAGGCTTCTTCCCTCACATTAGGCTCTTTCTTTGGCATCTTTTCAGTGGCCCATAGCACAACCCTCCTTTCCACTTACCGGCGCGGTTATTTAGTTTTTCTCTTTTTGCAAGTATTGAAAAGCGCCATGCAGTCTCTAGAAGCGGAGCTGACACACATGCCCCACTGCCTTTGGTGTGTATTGGTGACAGTTCGGCATTCACTGCATGAGCAAAACCAGATGCCATGGAGACGGACGGCGAAGGGAGGAGCGCGTGCACAGCAGGGGGCGCGGTCCCTCCGGGCTGCTTGCTCGCCTCCTTTCTGTTGTTCTTGTCTTTATTTTACGTTTATGTACTGTAACTATACGAAACTAACGGGGAAACGGTTTCTCTAGATTCACGTACGGTGCATGCGGCGAAGCAGCTTCGGAGACACCACCGTGCAATTTATTAGTTTAGCCTTCAAAGGAAAACAGGTGAATACTAGAAAGAAGCTCGTCTCAGAATTGTTTGCGAAATGGCATCCAGTATTCCGTTCAGACGTGCAAGTATTTATATCATGTATGTTTTTTTTTGTTGTTTTTTTTTAGGCGGGTGGGAGATGGACATTTTGCTCCGGCGAAATTTGACGGGCGAGCCGATGTTCGCGACAGCAAAGTGGTTCACGTTTAACCCTTTTTCCTAGCAGTTCCGACCCTTGTAATTTTTTAATGTAAGCGTGGTGTTCGAAGAAGCAATTCCGCCAATTCTTGCAGTACGCCACGGGATCACAGAATTATAAACAAACGTCCAGGAGTGGCCGGTTGGGACCTCATAAGATAAACAGCATTCCTCTTGGAAATTTTCTGAAGGTTTATTCGGCGTTGGCCGAGTTTTATGATTAATTGGTGTTTTGCTGTCTTTTTCTTATTTGTTTGTTTTGTTGGCGATTTAGTCTTCACAAGTCGTTTCATGAGTGGCTATTATGGAAAATTTGTGCCCCGTTAATATGACATCCGTTAACATGGAGGACCCAAATTATGGACAGTTTTCTGGGGCGAAGATTTTTCAATGTATTTATGTCTCGTTAATATAGAAACTCGCTTTCTGAACAATGGACAGGGGATGAAGGCACACAGCCTATTCGGCCCATGTATTTTTGTCTCGTTAATATGGACATCGTTTGAAAAAACCAGGGGAGTCCGAACGTAAGGGTGCGCAGGCCGGGAACCTATGCGACAGCCGATACGGTCGGATGCCTGAACGAGTTCTGTAAAGTAGGAAAGAACCAAAGCGGGCGTGTCGTCGCTTTAGGAGGGGAGGGGGGGGGGGCGCAAGAGCGGAAAGCAAGGGAGGAGGAGGAGGAGGAGGAGGAGGAGGAGGAGGAGGGTGGATGGCAGGGCTCCTACACAGCAAACCGAGGGTCAGTTAACTAAGAAAGAACCCAAAAGGAGGGAACCGGGAGATTTCTGGGTGCAGCGGCAGCGCCACAACTAAAGGCCGCAGTCGGGAAAACAGCAACATGTGGTCGCAATAAATTCTGCTGAACGTGAACAGAAGAGAGGCTGGTAAAAGCGTAAGAAAAAAAATAATAAGAAGAAAGACAAGCGCCAAAATTGGGGGTGGGAACTGAAGTTTTTCTATCCCAGAACACAAAGTGTGTTCCATGAAGCCGTTAACGCTTTTCGGTCAGGGTTAAGACACACTCAAGAAGTAGAGCGACAAAAGAAAGGCGACGAGCACGCAACCAGGACCAGGCGTCCCGTCCTGGAGGCACTTCCTTTTCATGCTCCTGGTTTTCGTCACTGTTGCGTTGCCGAACTACCACATTTTGCAACACAGCGATCTGCATGTCGGCTTCGCCTTGAGTCAACGATGCGGCCTTGACAAGGTCTGAGCTCTTCGTAGTCGGCTAGCCGTCGTTCTAAAATGTACTTCAGCTTGCAGTGTTTGTTTCATAGGAACACAAACGAACGGCACTGGAAAGGGCAGTTTGATAGCCCTCTGTATAGTAGCCTGCCAACTTGACTCCCTCGCTTCCTTACAGAAACAGTACAAGGCAAGAAAGAAAATCAGAAGAACGGGAAGTCAGGGAGGTTAACTAGGGAAAGAGAGTGCAAAGAAGCAGGAGCCTGTAACCCTCAACTTTAGTCTGACTTTTGCCATGGCGGGAGTTAAACACAAAAGAATGGAGCTGAACTTAGGCGCGAAGTGGGAAATCTGTGAATACAGGCGGCAAAAGCCATCTCAGCCATTCCAAGCCATGAAAGACTGGACCCAAGTTCAACTATGCCTCAGCCTCGCCAGGTCGACGGTATACCATCTGATATACTGCAGGACTCCGATAAATGACTCAACGTCGGCATCGCAGCGAAAGCCACAGTCCGACAGCGCCAAGCACAGTTCGAGGAAATGGAGTCAGCTTTGTTAATGAGGTTCGGGAATGTGCACGCGAATGGTGCTGTCGTGAGCGACGAAATGCTTCAAAAGAAGTCTCGCTGCCTCGGCAACATTATGAGTGCTTCTTCTCCTCCGTCTTTATCGGTTTTACTTGTGATGACTTACGGAATTTTTGTTCAGTAAAACAGGGGGATGTTTACTGAGAAATATTATTCTACGCACTGTCAAGGCATTACTGACTTCAGCTACTCAAGAGGATGGCTGATAAGGTTTAAGAACAGACATGACGTTTCGGGTCGACGGATCTATGGAGAAGAGGGTAGCATCGACATCTCGGCTGTGTTTATATACCCCAATTAATTAAAACAGCAGCCATAATTTATAAATTTTTTCTCAATTATATACTTTTCGTTTTTATTCATGACTCGTTATTATGGATGACTCGCTTTATGGACAGCTTTGGTCGGAAACCAAGGCGTCCGTACTAACGAGGCACGAATGTATTCCTATTTTTTCCTAATTTAATGTATTCTGTCGGAAAACAATGTACAGTGTATTAAAAAAAAAGCTCGGCAATCATCAATTTTTTTTTTCGAATTAAGAAAAAGAGCAAGGATGGAAGCTTGGGCGAGTTGGTGTCGGTTTTCTTGCCTCATAGCGCTAAACAGACAGGGACACAGCCAGACATACTGGACGGGGGATAAAAAAAAGGGCCCGTCCCGTGTGTCTCGCTGTGTCCCTGTCTGTTTAGCGCTATGTGGCAAGAAAAGAAAAAGAGCATATCGTCATTGTCGTCGTCACTAGGGTCAACAGCATTTGGCTTTTCAGTTTGTAGTACGAACTGGCTTGTTTTATTTCTAATACGAATCTTATTCACGTGGGTCAGATGGGATAAACTCTTTGTATTGCATTATGGGCTTATGCGTATTAACGTTGTACCCATATAGGCCTTAGATTGAAACCGACCACAAACGGGTAGGCGAGGAGGGGAAGAGGATTGCCACTTTAGTGCAGAGTTGGACATGTAGTGTCCGGAATTTTTCTGCTTTTATCCGGGATATTAACTGTATAAAATTAGGAGTAAAATACAGCCTTCATACGACAAAATTCTGGCTAGCCTATACACCCTATGATTACCGAGAAATGTATATTAGCTTTAAGTCGCGGTTTAATTTAATGATTCCTTTTTTTTTTTTTTTTTGAGGTCGAGCGCCCGACCTCAACCTCACATTTTGAGTTTGAGGTGAGGTTGAGTGAGGTCGCCAATGGTAACCTGAAAAGTGAGGTGAGGTCGCCTGAGGGACCTCAACCTCAGTTGATGAGGTTGAGGTTGAGTGAGGTCGCCAAATGTTTTTTGAGTTTGAGGTGAGGTCGAAGTTTTTGAGGTCAAATGCCCACCTCTGTTCCTTAGTCGTGTTTCCACGTTTTCATCTGTAAGTAGCGACGATGTCGCACTTCTGTAGCGAATGCCTCGTGCATATCTGCTGCTGCCGCCGTCGTTCTGCGCGGTGGTTATCCTCGATCTGCGCACGCGACACGCGGCCTTGAGCTTTCTGAAGCGAACAGGCTGCGTACTGCCCCCTGCGCCGTTGCTGCAAAGTCCTTGCATGTCGCTTTCAGGGGCATTTGCATGCCCCCACCGCGGTGGCGGAAACGCAAGGCGCCAGTGTGCTGTGCGATGTCGAATCCCAGCTCTTATAAATTACCGGAGCTTCCAAAACCTCGTAGCATCGGGTTACTCTGGGACGTTAAATCCCATACCGCAATGAAAGGATGAGCGTGTTCTCTCAAGCGTGGATGGATATGCTTACCCTGACGAACCGCTGTCTAGCTCTGCGGACTTCGCTTAATTATGTCTGTCTTCGATAGGCGTTGAAAATGCAAGGCGCTAAGCAGCACCGTCATCAGGAGGCTTGCTTTTCTAGGTCAACGTTAGTTAGGTGTCCAGTTTCTTCCCTGAATCGTTGGCTGCAACGGCGCCGCAGCCGCGGTTGGTTCCTTTGTGTTCTAGTGTGACGTTAGGTTCGGGTGACGTTAAGTTTGCGGCTCTATCCTTTTTAATCACACGTCATACGGCCGCTCGCCTTCTGAAATCGTTGGGGTTCAATATATCTAAGTACAGTGGTTTTTTTTCTTTGCTTTCCTTAATTGGCCTGGACTGCGTACAGTCGGCTCTGTGGGGTTGTTCAGAGCGCGATGGTCTTTACACTTTTAATGCCTAAATGTATCACTTTTTTTTTTTTTTTGTTGAAGTGACCTTTAATGTGTTAATAAGCAATGACGGCGGCATGTGGTAGTCTTGATTCTGTTCGCTTTTTCTAAAAAAAAAAAAAAAAAAAACGATTTACACTCGCTTTTTTTCGTCGCCTTTCCTATGACGACAGGGGAGAACATTTTCCATAGTTTCCTGGTAGTGCCGCGGTGCGCCAGTGATGCGGCACATTGCGGAAGTCTCGTAATTGTTTGACTGGTGAAACAGGTGAAAGCAGCGAGTAGCACAGCGCCGACGGTGGCGTGTTCGCCTCAAGTAGGATGTCCCTCACGCTGAAGAGGGCCACCATATGTTGAAGTGCTGCGTCTTCACAGGTTCCCAAACACGGTGAGCCCGCACGGTGCACGCCGAACGTAAACAATGACCAGTCGCGTTCATTAAAATTGGGACAGCGCCACACTGGCCCAAAAGCCGATGCTTATGCCATCTCATTCCACGCAGCGTGAAGGGCAGTCAAAAGGACTTCGTGACTATACATTACGGGGCACTGAAGGCTAAGTGGAGTAAGATTTTCTTCGCCTGCTTTCTTCCATGACTGCAGTCGATGTTTGGCCGGTTAACACGCATGAGCGATCATTTCGTGGCTGGTGGCGGTAACTTAGCGGTAACTTATATGGGTCACTGTATCGTAAGGCAGAGCTAGGCGTGCTATAAAAAATGTTGGCGCTATGAATCGTACTTTGGTATGGTTCAAAAGTGCTTGCTCTTCTCGCTAGGATATGTGTTGTGGCGCGGCGATCGCCACAGTAAACTTCATTGCAGGCTGCCTATACAGGTAAAGCAGAATGGTGGATCTAGAAGTTGATATGAACAATTCTAAACTGAGGTTATAGTGGAAGGAAAACGAAAACGCTAGGCAGAGAAGCATTGGAAGTTGTCAAGGGAGACAGCCTTACTTGGTGCAGGTAGCGGCGTTACATCCGATAGTAAAACAGACTAGGAGAATAAGAATAGAGTGTATTTTACAGGCACTCTCGGGTGATGAATAGCAGTAACCAGTCTCTATTAAAAGTACCCGCCGCGGTGGCTCGTATGAGCTGGGTTCCAACCCGGTCACAATGGCCGCATTTCGGCGGAGGCGAAACGCAAGCTACAGGTTGTAAATAACCCTGGGGGTGGTCGAAATAATCCTTACACTGCGGGCTCCGTTACAGGCCATCCCGCAAGAGAAAAGTGTACAACCGCTGTATCTTGTCGTTACTCAAGTATGGGGCTGCTAACGAAACGAGATCAGCCTAAATTGAATACAGTGCAGCTATCGCCCTGTGCGTCCAAACTCCTCAGCAAGACAAGGCCACGGCCACTCGACGCGGCCATTCATTAGTTCCGAAAAGAACTCGACGTTGAGGTCAGCGAGCGAGTTCCGTAATTAGTCCAGTTAGGGATCCAGTGTTCACGGCGGCTGCTCATATATCCGGTCGACCAACTGGAATTAGGCTCATTTGCCTAAATTACCGAATGTTGTCATTAGGCAATAAATTGAAATTACAAAGTGGTAGAGTGCCTTCCGAAACCTCTGTTCCCTTGTATGCGGTAAGGAAAGCCTCGCGTGTATCTTTTACACCTCCAAAAAACAGTGAGATAAAAAAAAAAAGAATGCATTCTTGCTCTCCGATCGTGCTGCTCTCAACCGTGGTTTGAGTGAACGAAACCAGCTACCGCGTTGACTGCCCGGCCGCAGCGGTAGGTTTTTCGCCTATTCTTCTATAGGGAAAAAAACAAAAATAGTTGGTGAGTACTGCGCATGCCCGCTCGTCTATGAGGACATCCTTCTGCAGACGGGGAATGACCAAACATAGCGAAATAACAGCGCAGATGAGATAGTGCGATGTGATAGCAGGGTACTTCCAAGACTGCAAAGCAAAGTGACAGGCATACTGTTCCTTCTTAGGGCATGCCCTCCCGTATATAATTCTGTAAAGGGCATCTAGAAAAGGGGCATGGTTATAAAGCAAGTGTGATTCATGTCTGTAGCTAGCGCGGATGGGCTGCTATTTTCGGCACTACATCTACTGAACACGTTGGCTGCTGTGCCGATAGCCGCTCGAGTTACCTAAGCCGAAAAAAAAAAAAAAAAAAAGACCACCCGCACAGTTCAAGGAAGGTACGTTTTGGTTCATCTAGCTCTTTGCACTGCAGCTTGGCTAAAAATAACTTCGAATACTGTTTTCAGACAATAGTTAACAAATGTTTAGCATGTTTTTGGTGCCGGTAGCCTCTGCTACGGCTCATGAAGTTTGTAGTTTACTTTACAAACTTCGCTTGAAAGAAGTGGCCTGCATCGATAGGGTACCGCGTTTTTAACAGCGAAAGCTGACATCTTCTTGTGACAAACGTGCATCTTAAAACCCTGTGTTCAGCCTCAGTAGCTTATGTACCAGAAAAACCAGCATAACACAGCTGCTGTCGTCGAGAAGGGAGATTTGATAAAAAGAACGAGGAATGAAACGCCGTCCGATTTCGCAAGAATAAGGTCGAGACCACCCGTTATATTTGCTAAGGGCGTAAGGGTTTGAATCGACAGGCGAGAAATAATTTAAATCCTTTTTTTTTAAGGGGGGGGGGGGGGCGAATTTGGCATGGCCCAGCCAATTACTGATAATAATAATCTGATGCTGCAGCCGAAACGACTATGGACGTCTCTATTGCTCGGTGCGATGTTTTATTTTTTCTTCCTTCCAGCAAAGGACGGATACTGCGCATGGAATAGAATTTGCTTCGAGTCTTCAAGGGATTGTTCTTTGACACGCTTTACGATATGTGTCGCGCCTGGAAACCTGCAGAGGAAAGAGAAAATTATTGCGGTTTCAGAGTTAGGCGCGCATGATTGGCCTCGTCCATTTTTTTTTTTTTTGGGGGGGGGGGGGGGGCAAAAATTGCGTCTTGAACGACTACTGTGCTCGTAATGTTCTCCCCCGCGCGAGGCTGTTACCTCGTGCCTTCTGAGACTTAGCACGAACAGGTTACCTCTTCACAAGTGCCGCCGAGCTCATCTTATCACAGCCCTTGTACAAGAAACGAGATACATCGATGCAACCAAGTGCGCTCTTTTGTGACGTCGCAGTTCTCCCGGAATATCAGGCATGTGAGAGCAGGTCTCCACCTCCGAGAGCTGCGGCTCGCCGACAGGGCTATCGTTTTTTTTTTTTCCTTGTTTTTTTTTTCTTCCACCGTTTCCGGAGCTGTGGGCTTCTGCTATCTGATAACGGAATAATCGTCAGTTTGCTTACTGCAGAAAGAAGAATGAATAGAAAAGCGGACTCTGTTCGATGCGCGCTCACGGAAGGCTGCAGGAGGACATTGGCCGAGTCATCGCCCGCCGTAAACCGATTGTGTGCTGCAGCGTACAGACACGTGCGCACGGAGCATGTACTACCTCCTTCCTGTCGCCGGGATAGCGGCTGGTGATGAATAAAGAAATTGATAGGGCTAAGCTCAGTGGCTATTAACGCATGCAATGAGCGTAAGCTGGCTGGGTGGCATTTACAGGCGAAAAGCGTTTATCAAGTGACTGATAGAAATTATCTAGGCCGGGAGCGCGGGTGGTGGGCTCTGTGCTGGCCCGGTAAAGGGGCCCGCAGTATTTCAGATAAGTAGGTTTATATGCAAAGCCTGATAGTGGCCTGTGGTCCAATTACGAACACTCATCAGCATGCAGTCGTAAGGCGCCACTTTACGTGAAAGACAACATGCATATAACTCATCGCTTATTACGAAGCCTTCAAAATGGGAGATCACATTACAGTGGCTTGCTCCATGCATTTCATCGGCTTGACGATGAGCAGTGCACTTTAGTGGTGGATCCGATCACTTGGGCGAGATTAATTCTGCTATTTCTGAACTGCGGAGTCGGAAATCTTCTGACCCGGATTATATTACAGTTCTATAAAATTTTCGCCTTGCTTTTTTGTAGCGAGTTTTCCCAGCATCTTATGATGCTGGTTTCCTGCTTCCTATACCCTTAAGTACACACTAATCGGTTGAAGACAGTTGAAGGGTATCGTCTAGTCTCCCTCTGCGATGTATATATCACAAACTTTTTGCTCAGGTTCTTTGCGGCCGTATGCAGTTCGCAGTCACAAACTTAACAGAATCGCACCTGGCCGGTTTCCCAACTCCTAAGACGACGCTGCTCCGCCCCTGACCGTTAAGCGTATTGTTTTCATAATTGGCACCAAAAACTTGAAAGCCCATGATTGAGGGATGCATAATTTTTTGAAGGATGCTTTAGAAAGTGCGCTTATAGTCGCCGTTGCTCTGTTTTCGGCATCCTCAAGAACGGCACCTGGACCAGAATCTAGCGACTGCATTTGTTGACTGTTAACCTCCTGCGTGACAGGACAGCGCCGCTTTTTGCCGGTGACTTATTTTAATCTGAAGGTCGCAAACTGTAACACTTCGATTGCGGCAAAGATTAGGATCCGATTACCGAGCGTGTGCGGCTCGCGTTCCCCGAAAAGCGCGCCTTCTCCATGTGATTCGCGCCTCTGGTGCTGGTTGAAACGTGCGCGTTTCCACGAAACACCATTCCCTCTTTACAGACTGGATAAGTCCTAGTTACGCGGGCGCCCTGTATGCTTCTTGGGCAAGAAGTTGCCACGTAAAAAAACCGGCCTCGCTCTGTATGGGCGCGACCGTGCAAATTGCATGTCGGTTTCTTGGAAATGGAGGTGATTTTTCGCTCCTGTCCTTGCGCCTAGTTGTGACTCGAGTGCGTTCAACTATGTATTCAGTGTTGTTATTGTACTACAAGCTTCATCTACACTATGCAAATCTAGTTCAGGAATCGGAAAGCATATTAGGCGTCGAGAGGAAGGATTGCGTGTTTTCATTACTACAGCTGCTTTGGTTGGCAAAAAAAGAAAAAGAAAAATCGTTCGGCATCGGCCAGAGGTGCCGAAAGAGGGCCGAAATAGCGTTGGATCGTGTTGCATATGGAACGGTGTTGACTATTCTGCAGCTCATTCACAATGGACCAAGTTTTGTGCATACTACGTGAACCACGAACGTGGCCAGTCATTCGGCAATCAATGGGAAATTACAAGCTAGCTGTGTGACTACAGTGTCAAACAGACGATAGATCAGGGGGTGTAATAATATAAAGATGTCAAAAACGATTCTATATTTCATCGGCGATTAAGTCAAAATTGCGTAAAAGGTGACAACGTGAGCGTCACCATGACGCCAACGCGCGATGTTTTACAATGAGTCAAATAGGTAGCAAAAGGCATGCCCCTAATGCTTTGCCTTGTTTTGTTTAACAAGTTCACATAAAACAAGTTTATGTTCGAAGTAAATTAATTTTTTAAGAACCTATAGTGGCATTAAAGTGTGTAATAGGTGTTGGCTTTTATGTAATAACGGAAAAGTGTAAATAGCTCATAATGTACGCAAAAATGTCGCTTTTAAACAGGCGTGGCCTTATTGACAGCCGACCAGCGCGTTCGTGATTCTATTTATTTATTAGTCCTGTAGCGCCAGAAGGCATAATTGCAAGGGGGGGTGGGGGAGGGGGGGGGGGCAAATAAGGCCGGAAGTACAATAAAAATATTTAAAATAAAGAACATATCACCACACAATCGATAATGCAGAATGAAAAACATGCATAAATCGATGAAGACACACAACGACCAAGTTATGAAGAAAACACGCGCAAGAGCCCTGCGCTGCACGTCACACATCTGATTAAAAAATCCTGAAATAAATTTTCCGTGCAGCACTCAGTGATGCCAGCTGGCAGTCTGTTCCAATCATTGATCGTCAGTGGAAAGAATGAGGTTTTATACACATCTGTCCGGCATTTTACTTCTCTGATCTTACACTGATGATCAAGTCGTTTAGAAAAAAAGTGAGGTTGAAGCAGGTACCGGTCTTTATCAATGCTCAGCTTTCCAAAATAGATTGCGATACATGATCTGTAATCTGAAATGGTGAGCTAAAGATTCCCAACCGAGATGGCGAAGAGACGTGACGCTAGTTGAAAAGTTATAATTGCTAGACACAAATCTGGCCGCATTATTTTTGACGCGTTCAAGCATATCAGATAAGTTAGCAAACTGGGGATCCCATACAGGGCATGTATATTCAAGAATTGGTCGGTTTCTTCTCGGTTTCTTCTAGGCAAAACAACGATGCCTGTTGAAGATCAGCTAATGGCTCGAAGGTTTTTAATAATTTCGCTCTTCTGTGGCCGTAGTTCTGTGAATAACCCTTCCTCGTCTGCAAAAACCTCGCAAACTGCGATCGGTCTCTGAGTTCAACATATGGCCAAGACGAAGGCGCCGCTTGCGACGCCTGGCCTCCGTGTATTGATGCCGAAAACTCGCATGTCAGCGTCGCATACCTGTGGTTAGGCATTACCCAGAAACGCTAACTGTTAAACAAAGTCGTGCACGTGTGTAGAGGTGACAGAAAAAGGTATCGTTTCAACCATGGTTTTGGTGGCAGTGACACAAAATTTATTCCCTGTTTGAGCGCCGTGACGCCAAGAATGCTGCCGTGCCGGAGAACTTCCCTTCAACTACCTTTTTTTTTTCTCCGGCGTCCTTGAAGTAGATCCACTTCCGAAATGTATCCACGGACGATTGCTTAAGCGATGCGCCGATCGCAGTCACTCACGGAAGGTTGCGTCTATCGTATTGCAAAGCGATAGCTTCCACGCGAAGAAATGCAACGACGCCACTGAGTTGTTTACCACAGTCATTGCACTTTATTTCCTCAGCCAAAAGCGGCGTCTGAAAATATTCAAATGTCGCCCGAGCAGATAAGTCGATGGCATGGTATCGTTTTCTGATGGAATGGTGCCGTTAGATTTCACCCTAGATGAGTGTAGTGTACATTGAGATAGTTGGTGCGTGTTTTTAAGATTTTATCATTTATGTGCTCCGCCCTTGTTGCCTTCGAGATAAAAGGCCCCGTTGCCATGATCGGAACGTGCGTTGAAATAATTTTCAATGGCCGATCGTCACCACCGACTATGGACAAGTTACCGCGAATGAAGCGACTTGTGTATGCAGCACGTGATTCTGAAACAAAATATGATGCGCTCTCGCACGAGACGCAAAAGCTGCGTAGTGATGTGACATCAAAACATGAAGCCTCTAGAAGTCAGCGGCGGAATCAAATGTCGCCCCTGTACAAAACGGCGCCTGTGCACGCCAGTGTTTTATAACGGCTATCAAGACTTTGGGGAAGGGCGCCTCACTCCCGACGGGTTCACGTTGACTGCTTTGTTGCAGTGGCACATGAAGGCCGCTTCGACGCACTTTCAGCCTCTCCAGGCACCCTGGCCGTGTGTAAATTAGAGGGGCTTCAGTCTGTGCTCCTTATCTTTCGCAGAATCATCATAATCATCATCATCATCAGCCTGACTATACCCACTGCAGGGCGAAGGCCTCTCCCATATTTCTCCACTTAACCCGGTTCTGTGCTAGCTGCATCCACTTGACCCCGGCGAACTTCTTAATCTCATCCGCCCACCTAACTTTCTGCCGCCCCCTGCTACGCTTTCCTTCCCTTGGAATCCAGTTTGTTACCCTCAGCGACCATCGGTTATCCTCTCTTCGCACTACATGTCCTGCCCATGTCCATTTCTTCTTAATTTCCACTAGAATGTCGGTAACGAGTTATTTCTCTGACCCACTCTGCACGCTTCCTATCTCTTAATGTTACCCCTACCATTTTTCGTTCCATAGCCCTCTGAGTTGTCCTCAACTTAAGTAGAACTCTCTTGGTTAGCCTCCACGTTTCAGCCCCATAGGTGAGTACAGGCAAGATGCAACTGTTGTATACTTTCCTCTTGAGCGATACCCGTAAGCTGCTAGTCATAATCTGCGAGTGCTTGCCAAATGCGCTCCATCCCAATCTTATTCTTTTTGTTATTTCCTTTTCATGGTCCGGATCTGCGGTTACTACCTGTCCTAAGTAGAAATATTCGCCTACTACTTCCAGTACTTCGGTACCTAGTGTAAACAGCTGTTCCTTCCCGAGGCTGTTGAACATTACCTTAGTCCTCTGCATATTGATTTTCAAGCCTACCTTTCTACTTTTCCTGTCTAGGTCATCAATCATTATTTGCAATTCATCCCCCGAGTTGCTTAGCAAGGCAATGTCGTCAGAATGCAGAATGCGCGAACATTATTGCGTTCGATTTGTGTGTGTGTGTGTGTGTGTGTGTGTGTGTGTGTGTGTGTGTGTGTGTGTGTGTGTGTGTGTGTGTGTGTGTGTGTGTGTGTGTGTGTGTGTGTGTGTGTGTGTGTGTGTGTGTGTGTGTGTGTGTGTGTGTGTGTGTGTGTGTGTGTGTGTGTGTGTGTGTGTGTGTGTGTGTGTGTGTGTGTGTGTGTGTGTGTGTGTGTGTGTGTGTGTGTGTGTGTGTGTGTGTGTGTGTGTGTGTGTGTGTGTGTGTGTGTGTGTGTGTGTGTGTGTGTGTGTGTGTGTGTGTGTGTGTGTGTGTGTGTGTGTGTGTGTGTGTGTGTGTGTGTGTGTGTGTGTGTGTGTACTGCGCTGCTGAAGAAAAAAAACATGACACGTGGGTGCTTACACTTGTGCAGTAACACACTAGGAAAAAAAAACTGAGTAGAAAAATAAGATGGGGTGGATAGCATTTAGCTGGAACTACTCTCAGGTCATGAATGGCAGTCTGCCAGTACCCTTCAAGAGAAAAGTGTAATACAGCTGTATCTCGCCGGCACTCACCTATGGGGCACAAGAATGGAGGCCAGCGAAAAGGGTTCAACTTAAGTTGCGAAAAAAACAGGGAGCTACGGAAAAGTAGCATGATAGTTGTAACCCTAAGCGACGGGAAACGTGCAGAGTATAGAGGACAAACTCGAGTCCTAGCTGAATCTTAGTCTGATTCAAGAAAAAGAAATAGGCATTCACAGTGAATGCAATGCGAAAGCAAACTTGTAGGATTCGAAGAGAACGCTAGCGTAGCAGAGGGCGGCCGAAAATAAGGTGGGCGGACGAGATTATAGAAAGTTATCATTTTCACGCAGTTTTCACTCAGCAGCAGATGACCGTTGACGATTTTTGCATCAGCAAGTTTATTTGCTGCGGTGTGAATTGTTATATTTCTCAACAATTTGTAATCGTCACTACTTTTCAGTCATTCAGTGATTCGGCGTTGACATTATTGTGATTTTTTTTTCTTTCTTTCTAATCACATGATGTCCAAATAAACGTTGCTGTACTCTTTTTTAGGGCTTTTCCAAGTCCACTTCCGGTTCTTTCGTTTGCTGAAGAAGGTATTCATGATTTTGAAGTTCTAACCCTGGCATTGTGCAGGGTACAGATGTGATCGGAAAGGTGCGATGCAGTGCATGGCGAGGCCTCGAATTAGTCTAGATTGGAAGAGGGGATGAAATAGATTAGTATGGATTAGCGATGAGCGAATCCATTAACGAATTAGCGATGAGAAGGAAGGTGGAAGAACTCGCTGCAGAATCGACGTTCAGCAGTAACCGAGGAAGACGACCTTAGTGTAGAAGCGTTGAAAGATACCTTCCGAGATCATTATTGACCTAGGAGTAGGTGGTAGGATAGTTAGAGAAGACAGCGGTTAATTATCTAAGCAGATGAATGATTTAAGAGACGCCAAAGTATGAAAGCCACCAACCTAACAGACAAGATAGACTGGCAAAGCTATCAAAGGTAATCACTATGTGCAAAGTGTTCGACATATATAAGAAAGTATAACATGGAGAAAATCGAACATGCATGAAAGCGGTGAAGAAGTTAGGCATATGCAAAAATCATACGTATGCGAAGGGACAAGGCGCACAATGTCATCACTAATATAAGCAAGGTAGTCAAAGTAGCCGAGGTGTTCTATACTGACTCTGGACAATGAGATTGGCATTAGTGAAGAGCAGTCAGACGTTCCGCCTGTAACGAAGGACGAAGTTAAGAAAGCTTTAGAAGCCATTAAAAGGGGGGAAACAGCTTAGGAGGGTCAGGTAACTACAGATTTGTTGGACAGAGGTGTGCGTGGGGGGGGGGGGGGGGGGGGGGATATCGGGCTAGAAAACAAAATTGGCCGCTCTGTATACTCAATGCCTGGCGACATCGGCGGTAGCGGAATCATGGAAGAACGCTGACATTATTTTAATTCATAAGAAAGGGGAAGCTACTGAAAAATTAGACCAATCAGCTTACTATCTGTTACGTACAAGGTATTTACCAAGGTAATCGCTAATAGAATCAGGACAACCTTAGACTGCAGCCAAGCGAAAGATCAAGCAGGTTTTCGGAAAGGGTACTCTACTATCGATCATATCCATACCATTAATCAGGTGATAGAAAAATGCTCGAAATATAACCAGCCCCTATACATAGCATTAATTGATTACGAAGAAGCATTTGACTCAGTCGAGACCTCGGCAGTCATGCAGACATTGCGAAATCTGTGTGTAGATTAGCCGTATGTGGAAGTACTGGAAGATATCTATAGTCGATGCGCAGCAATCACAGTTCTGCATAAAGAAAGTAGTAAAATTCACATAAAGAAATGTGTTAAGCAAGTAGACATGATCTCCCCAGTACTATACACAGCTTGCTTAAAGAAAGTATTCAGATACTTGGGATGGGAGTTAGGGATAAGGGTTGCTGGAGAATACCTTAGTAATCTCCGATTCGCCGATGGCATTGCCTTGCTAAGTTAGTCAGGGTGTAACGTTAAGAGATAGGAAGCGTGCAAAGTGGGTAAAAGAAATAACTCGAGTTAATGACTCTGTAGTTGAAATCAAGAAGAAGAAATGGGCATGGGCAGGACATGTAGTGCGAAGAGAGGATAACCGACGGCTGAAAAGGGTGACAAATTGGATTCCAAGGGAAGGAGAGCGTAGCAGGGGGCGGCAAAAAGTTAGGCGGGCGGATGAGGATGACATTTGACTAGGAAAAGAATTCTGAAAAATAAAAAGATAAATCAAGAACAACAATGAAATCGAAATGTGGGGCATTCAGAATGCTCGATGAAGCATTATTTTTCTCCTCGTCTCCAATACAAGTTAACGGCGCTTAACGGCCTCTGGCGTACATATAAGTACACAGCGATAGTGTGGATATATTGTCGCGCCATTACAGCAGTATTATAGAAGCATTATAGATCTCGGCGCATCTTGCGCGACGAAGAAAACAGTAAAAAAAGAAAAAAGAAAACTTGATTATTTGATTAACAAATTTGTAGAGCTAAACTTACCATCTTAGCGCGTTAATAAACGAAAGCTGGTTAACATCTCTATGCTAACGTGCGTGCTCGGTGTTCGGTTCGATCGCGTTAATCCGGCTGGTAAGGTCGGTCTGGCTGATGCAAGCGACATGGACAGTAGCTCTGGCAAAAGCAAGGCTCTTGGCAGAAGCACATGCAATGCAATGTCCTTCTCGGCGAGCTGGCGCGCTGCCGAGAAGGGCAGGGGGCCGGAGGAGGACACGGAGGCGAAGGTGAACCTGACCGCTAAACTCTCTGGCAACATGGTGCGCTGCTGCTGTCAGCAGGCGTCTTCGCTCACTAAACTGTCTCTCTTCTCGGTGGACGCATCACACTTTTCTCATTTTCGGGCGTGATGTGATTCCATTGATGTAGGCTTTATGCGATAAGAAGAGCGTGCTCGTCCAACTACGAATATCCGTTTGGCCGCTCAAACTAGGCGAACAGCCAATGTGGAAACTGACGCACGTAGTGGTAATACCATATTTGCATCTCGGCGCATCATGTGTGGCAAATAATGTGATAAAGCCCGCTCTCTGCAGCAGTGAGCGTAAACAAAGAGCACAGCGATAAGGCTGCCTACTGCTGGCCGTCGAGACAGATTACAATAGTTCGCGACACTATGTTTGTCTCAACTGTGTTCATAATAGCGTTATTTAAAAAAAAAAACTAAATTTTGCCTCTTTCAGCGCTCTATACGCGCGATGGCTCGCGATCCGGCGCTATTGGCTTCTACGCACACGTCGTCAGCTGTTGCGGAAGCGCACATTATGCGATTTTTTGTGTTGATTGGCGGCTCACATGGTTCACTGTCGGAACTCGCGTGGTGTTATCGCTGCCCTTGTTCAGTTTACTGTGGGATGTTGCGTTTTGTCGTTTTGTTACGGCCGCAGCGTGCAGTCTACTCTTCTGGAAATGGTAGTGACCTTTTTTTTTTTTTTTTCTATGGGTGCTTACCAAGCATCAAGTCTTAACCAAAGGATGTCGGCTCGCCCTCGGATGAGAACTGCACTCAGTAACTTCCGACTCTGAGCCCGACACACCTCCAACATCGAGGAAGCTTCTGGGCGCGGCACAGTGCTTAGTGGGAATTAACGTCGGTCCTACTTTTTTTTTTTTTTTGGTCTTCTGCATATTCTTTGATGCCCTTATAGGGTGTGTCCATTTGCGAGAAGGAAATGTAGTGCAAGATTCTATCCGTGTGGGAGGAAGAAAAACAAAGGGCTGCAATCGAGCGTGGACGATATATTCCAAGCCGGTATTTAACGCGCTTTTGGTATGTCATCCATGTGCAGCCGATAGGAGAACATGCATTTCGCATGGCTTCTGTTGTAAAATTGTTGAGGCTAATTGTTCAGTGCAGGTGAACTTAAAAAAGTGTTTAACAGAAACGAACGTGGGTACTCTTGCAGTTATCGTTAACGTATTCAACACAGGTATCGTTAACGTATTCAACAGCCAAGCGGACCTATAGGAGGAAGCGACGGAATTGAGAGAGGCAAGCGAGTGGAGGAAATTCCCCCCGTATCTAGCGCAATAATGCTGTAATCGGAGGTGGCTGGAACTAAACTCGGCTGATAATATAGTATGTGGCACACAGGTGCCTACCTCGTGCTGTGCGTAGCGGCGTGGAGCAAGGAAGCACAGAGACGAACGCTGACTCTAGAGATCTTCCGTCATCTTGTATCGTGCGGTAAGCGGTTACCGACTCGCCCTTGTCTCCATCATTGCAGTAGAAATGTTTGCTTTAATTCGTGAGGTATACCCTGTGCACGCCAAATTTGAGTGTCCGCTTGTCTCGCGGCTCGCTTGTTCTTTGTCCGTGTCTTTTAGACTCCGGCCGACTGCTCCGTGGCGTCCGTTTGATGAAGCTGCTGTTCTTCAGGTGCCGATAGCACCTTCGTCTTATCGCGGTCATCCAAGTGGGTGCGGTGTGTTTGTCTTCCGATAATGGGCGATGACGCGCGATAAGGGCGCAAGAAGTCGTCCATGGGCCGGCTTATCGGCCCGTAACATGGGTCAAGTGCGCTGCTTAGTGGGTCAGGAGCAGTGCAGGCACCGTTGAACTTGTCGGGTCGTTGATAGGCAGTGCTACAGCGGCGAAGGTGTGAAGAATGCGTATCCGTTGGAGATAGCCCCGGCGGCCGTTCTCCGCTCCTGGTCGGGCGACCGGCTCGCTCGGCCGACCTGAGGCGACCGGCGATAAGGAAGTCGTGAAGGGCTCGCTGATTGCGGTGCAGGGAACTCGCGCGTGCCTGCACGTGCAACGTCTGATGAAAAAATTAGGAACGCGTGTTCAGCCTCCTCCTGTCCGGGTTTTCCGCGTTTTGAGAAGCTCGATTTTATGTCCATCTTGACAATTGAAATAACTCACGCTATGTCATTTCTGTGTCTGTACGTTCTCGCATTCTCTGAAATATTTAGAGTGATGATGTTTCAGGAGGGCCACAAAAAGGTGAGCAGTGCTGTCTGCGGAAGCGCAGAAAACATCCCATGGAGTTCGGCAGCGGGCAAACAGCAAAACACTCCGAAGTCACGTGCATGCATATTCTTTTTCTGTCTTTACTTTGGCATGTGTATTGTACCGAGCTTTCACATTTGCCGTGGTTTCTCATTTTGCTGCACGAGTGCTCGACACATTGTTACAGTGGCGCTTGAGGATTTTCTACAAATCTTGTGATGCTTTCGGGGTGTTTGCACTTCTTCGTCAGCATTGCGAAGGGGCGAGGCTATATTCCGAAGCTGGGGGAGGTGTACTCACTATCTATCCACACTGCATCTTTCGGTGCAGCGGCTCTTGGTGTAGGTTTCTTCGGGGGCGTGGTGTTAGAGGCTATTCTAACACCGTGGTCGGGGGCAGCAGTCTGTGTGACAGCAGCAGCTTGTAGGATACAGGTACGAGTTGGCGTAAGCGAGCTGCCATCCACGGCGGTCTCTTGCGCGAGCGAGATGCACGCAGACAGAAGGCTCTGCGCTTCCCCAGGATCTTCTGCGGTGGGAGTTTTATATATATATATATATTATATAATTGGTTCACAGGAAGGGAAAGGCGCAGTATCTGTCACACTTGTTTCTGTGGACACCTGAACCGCGCCGTAAGGGAAGGGAGGAAGATGGGAGTGAAAGTGGAAAGAGAGAAAGAGGAGCCGTAGTGGAGGGCTACGGAGTAATTTCGACCACCTGGGGATCTTTAACGCGCGCTGACATCGCACAGCACACGGACGCTACTTCGTTTCGCCTCCATCGAAACGCAGCCGCCGCGGTCGGGTTCGAACCCGGGTACTCCGGCACAGTAGTCGGGCGTCTTACCACTGCACCACCCCGGCGGGGTGGGAGTTGCCCCTGGTGCTCCGTCGTGCGGTCGCCCGCCTGTACCTTCGCTCGGGTGACGAGGGTGGTGTAAGAGCAGCGTGTGTGTCATTGGCGTTTGTGCTGCAACATGGTAGCAGACCGTGACCTGGCCTGGTGTCGGTAATAACTCCCGATGACATAGGTGGACCACCAGTTGAAATGAGGCCTTTACGCTCGTCCCCGGCCGTAACGAGAAATTGAGCATGTAAATACTTGCGTTGATCAGGCGACCGAATGCAGGGGAAGCTTCATCCGCTCAAATCCGCGCCCGCTTCCCAAGTGCCAGCGACGTTGCGCTGTATTTTAGCTTTCGTTTTTTGACCTTCCAGCTTTTGCGTTATTTCGCTCAGCCCTCACCTGACGCTTTAAAATGCCACTTAAACGCACGAGTAACCAACCAGCACAGAGCGTACAACAGATTATGTAAGAAAAAAACAAACGGCTTGGTTTGGCAGTTCATTTTATGCTTCCCCCGGCCGCGGCGGCCACTTTTCGATGGAGGCGAAAACCAAGGCGCCCTTGTGCCGTGCGATGTCGGGGCACGCTGATCGAAATATCCGGAGCTCTCCACTATACGGCGTCTCTCATAGCCTGAGTCTCTTTTGGGACGTTAGACCCCATTAACCAGATGGCGTGCAGTATGTCTGCCGGTCTTTTCTATGTTACAATGACCACTTTGATTTTCTGATGACCGCGCAGTTTCCTTCACTGGCATGTGGCACGAAAATATCGAATGTGAAAATGCTTGTCTGAAGGATCGTTATTTTTCCGCATTGCGAATTTATAAAATTACGTCGCTGCGCGTGGTATGCTATCTCCGTAATAACTTCTGCATCATCAAATTCGCAGGCAGCGTCTGTATTTGAAATGCAAGCGATGCCGTTTCTTATGTGTGGGAAAGCAACGAGTTTTCAAGTGTGTTTTTGACATTCCGTTTCGAACCGCTTTGCTGATTAAGTACACATAAAAAAGGGACTCGCCTTCGATGTTGACGGCCTTCAGTTTCGCAGTATAATATTTTTCCTCAAAATAAAAAGTTGGTTACAGCTCATCTGCGCAGACAGTACCGAGGTATGTCTTTTCAAAATGGAAGTCACATCGGCACGCACGCACAAGATATCTGATTTGTTTGTCAAGCAAGGTATAACACATGCGCTTCTTTCCTTTCCGAAGGGCTCCAGTATCAGGCTATTTTATTGCAATACGCGTTCAGTTACGACAGTGCCATTTGTTCTTTTCGTTAAATCTGCGTGGAGTGTTGTTACTCCAGAGATTGAGTGGCCACGAATCCCTCAGGTATGGGGGCACCCACCCGTGTCAATGTGCGTGCGCAGGAGGGGTTCGGCAAATCGGTATATACTTCTACGCTAAGCTAAATATCTCGTTCCGTTTAGCCCAGGGGAAACGTATACCAGCTTATACCGGGCGCCTCTTACACGTCCGGTAAGCGTATACGTCTGTGCTGTGCTGACAGTCTCCAACTGTATGTCTGTTCGTTTCAAGCGTGGGTTTCTGCAAGCCAGGAAACCTTTGTATACGTTTTGGTTGCATTTCGTAAAGTGAATTCAGTGCTTGTTATCACACGATGAGCCTTGGGCCTTGTTCAAATGAGTTAACGGGAAATTGATATCAAGCGCAGTGATACGGCATTCGACTGTGTAGAGCCCGTGTGCTGTGAGACACCCAGTGCATGTTAAAGGGTCACCAGACCACCAAAACTGCCTTCCACTGCGGCGATCGTTCTAGGGCAGTGCCGGCACGTTCATTCAATGTACAGGGTCGTCCACTTCTAGCTATAACACACACTGCTTTCAAATCAACATTACGTACGAAACAGCCACATATCGATGCAAATCGATGCACGCACGCAGGGACCCGGATGTGCTGCTTCACATGGCCTGCCACTTAGCTTTATTGTGTGGCGGGTTCGAACGCAACAGAGCTTTGAAGGCGGTGAGCGTGTTACAGCTAGAAGTGGACGAGGCTGTACATGGCCATCTTCCGGGTGCTTGCTATTCCAACGTGACCAGGCATTCTTGCTGAAAGCTGCAGGAGTCGCGCTTTCCGCACATCGGTTAATTGAATTCGAAAGGCAGAGTGTTTAAACGAGAACGAGGAGTCGAAAGACATTTCGAGACTACCAGCAGCGTTCTCGGCAACGGATAAAGCACACGAGCCGAAATTGGTGGAGCTTTACAGCACTCAGCCGACCTTTCTGAAAGTACAAATCTGGGTTTATGGTATCTGTTTCGAAGTATCGAACCCTGCACTGTGATAGTCCTGCCGGTTCCATTATCTGTCGTGCAATTTCTGCTGCAGAGGATCTCGCAAATTCGGATATGCGAACAGGGTGAAAAATCCTTGAACAAAAGCGATAGTATACGCGTAGAAACCTCTTGTTTGGCTCTGCTCAATTTTCCTTGAAAGGTGTGGCCCCATTCGTTTCCAGCATTTTGTGAGCTTATATGGGCGACAAAATTCCGCGCAGTGGGACGACATTTATATGTGTAAGCAACCTGCACAAAGAGAGCGCCGGCTTCAGGGTATGATGGCAGTGCTGGAGAAAACAAGCTCCTCCGCATCTTCTGTATAGAGGCTTGTTAGCAGAGGAAGGTCGCGGAGAAAGGATGAGGGTTGCGGCCGGTCTCCGAAGGCCCTCCACTCGAGGTTAAGTAGAAAGGGAAAATATAAGTTTTCGAAAATTCTATGAGGGCGAGTTGATATGCTGACGACGTAGCAACACTGGTTGCTTTCTTGCTGCTAACGTGACGGCTGCGCAGCTTCCTTGTGGACATTCCGGACGCGTTTTTTTTTTTTTTATTCGAAAGTTTGCCACAAGGCATAAGTTGAGAAAGAACGCGCAGTTACACGGCGGCGTTGCATTGTGTGTGCCAATGAACCGGACAGAGAGGAATACGCTCCGTAGCCGAAAGGAACAATGAAAATGAGCTGAAGTGAGAGAACTAACGCCACCAGGCGGCGGCGGGAATAGTGATGGAGCCGGCTTTGTTTCGCGCTGCCGACTATACTGCAATGTAACAGTTCACTCAATTTTACGCCATTTCCCGTCGCGCCGTCCGGCTGATCCCGGTAGCATGACGTCATGACGGCTTTCTCGCCAGTTGCTGAAGTCGTCGCCACCGCTATCTTGACAAGGCTACTGCTACGTCACGACTTCAGATGGGCGATAATGTGCCAGCGCAAATGAAGCCGCAGGCGCAGATCTGAGTCACTTGGTGCCCCCTCACCACTTTACCCAAGCCCATGCTCGGAGATCCATTTGCTAAACCGTTGGAAGAGAATCGTCGGGTCATCCGGGTCCTGTACTGTGTTGCACTGAAGCCGTGCACAGCGTTCTGGGAGCCAGGACTGACGTCAACTAATTAGTCTGCTCGACTAAACAGCGTCCCATGCCTACGATCATCTTCGCCCATTCGACATCCCGTCCAGTGTTAGGGGACGGTCCCCTGCTCCCACTATAGTATTTGAAAAGGATCTTCGGATTGCATGGATCCGAAACAGGCATTCCTTTTTGTTCCTGTAGGTTGGAACATTTCTTTGCTATCGTTGCGAACATTTCGCGGTAGGAATCATTAACATGTTTTCTGAAACACGACATGGAAAAAAATAAGTCGGTCGCACTACACATTGACTGGAACTGGTGTATTCTGCTGCGCACGCATCAACTCTCGCCAATGTCGCCGGTTCGCACCTGTTTTTGTCGATGCTCGGGCGATATTAACAGGTTGAAGTAGGGGGTACTTCCCGTTTGTCAAACAGGCCAACATTGTTCTTATATTTTTATTCATTTTCGGTTCGCTTACTAGCGGAGCTATTTTATTGGTTATTTTTCTCGAATGCGCTTACTTTATGTTTAAACTGGCATCTTCTTCTTGCAAAATTTTTATTGACATTCATTTCATTTAATTTTAGTCTCCATCGCATCCGGGACTGTCCAGTAGCGCCAGCTTTGTCCTCGATGTCGAGAGTAATATATGAAGGGTAAATGAGGGTGCTCGTTATAATACATGAATGAAAGAAGCCAACAGTCGGCGAGGCCGAGGAAAGCGTTGGGGATTGTACTTTGTCTTTTTTTTTTTTACTTCGATAATCACATAAATTGGTAATGTAATCTGTTCAGGGGAAAGATAATTAAACACAAAGTAGAAGAAAAAACAACGTGCCGATGGTGGGGTCCGAACCCACGACCTCCGAATATCGCGTCCGGTGCTCTTCCAACTGAGCTACATCGACCGCTGTCCCCCCTGCTACTTTCTTGGGTATTAATGTTGTCTGTATACGAACCTTGAGAGTGTTCACCAGCGCCACCCTCAACCTTCTTCTTTTTTCTTCTACTTTGTGTTTAATTATCTTTCCCCTGAACAGATTACATTACTAATTTATGTGATTATCGAAGTAAAAATAAAAAAAAAAAGACAAAGTACAATCCCCAACGCTTTCCTTGGCCTCGTCGACTGTTGGCTTCTTTCATTCATATATATATATATATATATATATATATATATATATATATATATATATATATATATATATATATATATATATATATGTGTGTGTGTGTGTGTGTGTGTGTGTGTGTGTGTGTGTGTGTGTGTGTGTGTGTGTATAAATTTTTAAATCGATATTTATTGCCTCAGGGCATCAGTAGGGTATGAGATGAAGGATGAATAAACGATGAAATTAACCTTCGCGAATAATAATCATACGTTACAAGTGCCGACGCTTCGTTTCACTGTTAGCTGATTTATGTCACTGTCGAGTGTGAGATCTTAGTTTATTAGCTCTACTGTTTTCACTGTAACTGCCAAAATTATCCACTTGCGCGTCTGACCTTGAGCCGAGATACGCCGTAGTGGAGAGCTCTGCAAATTCCGACCACCGTGGGTGCCGTGGGTTCAGGGACCGCTTTGCCGGCGCTTGGTTGCTCAGTCTCGCCATGGGTGCCGATCCGAGTGCCTCAACGCTTCGGTGCAGGCGTCGCTCATGTGTAGCCATGCTTGACAAAGCTCACGTTCGGGTTTAACCGGGATAAACTTGCGCTTTTTTTTTTTTTCAGTCCTGTATTGTTTGTAAACTGAGAAAGAAAAGCCACGTTTTAAGATTACTGTACAAAAACTACATTGAAAGCAGACCGCCGGCTTCTATCTCTCCCCAACCCGTGCACGATTCACTGCAAATCCCTTTCGATGGAGTCAGCACTTCATCCCGTTTACACGGTTCCCAATGAACGCGGTTTCGAAACCGATTGGAGTCCACTATCGCTTGTCACCGCGCTCAGGTGGCGAACTGCAGTCGTAAATGTCGCACAACTTGCAATGTACAATGTCGCGAGTTGAGTCATCAAAAACGCAATGGAGCAGGGCAGGGAATCCTATCAGCTTTGTCGTCAGGCGTTCTCAGGAGTCACGTCTTTCCCTCCCATGTTATCTCCAAACTGCAGGCACGATGTTCCCGCTCACGTGAGGAACAGGCTGTACAGTCTTTGCCAGAAGTAACCAGGCTGCATGTTCCGCTTCTCAGTGGGGTAGTGAGGATTCGTGCTATTTCTGAAGCTGCAAATCTGTGGAAAATAAAGGAGAGCTTCTGTTCTCACTTTTAACAAGTTGTGATGCTCTGATAATTAATATCGCTTTTAGAATACAAACGAGAAGCGAAACATGTCGCCTGGTTACTTTTGGCAAAGACGGCACAGTTCCACGTTGGCAGAAAAATATTTAAAAGATCATTTTGCTACTTCTAACCTTTGAATTCTGGTGCATTTCAAGCACATTGCGCCATCCACCGAAGGAAAAGGTCGTTCCGTCTGGTCCCACTTCCTTTTCGTATTTTTTTTCTACTGCGATGTAAAATTTGGCAGCAGCTAGGGTGGAAGCAACCTAAGCTGTAGCTGCATAGGCTGCAGAGCGGCGGTAAAAACGACTGGAGTGCGGCCAAATCTCTCTGACGCGGGCACCTCTGTTGCGTGCGCGCCTGTCTTCGGCTGACCGGGTGGATTATAGACCTGTGTGGGCGGTCATCTGCGCCGTCACTGACAGAAAGTCGGCGTGGACAATTCTCCGCTATATGCACTTCCGCGCCTGGCGAAAATCTTTGCGCCAGCCTTTGCGCACCGTTAAATGATCCAGAATTTGGCAACTATTGCAGTCTAAACCTGGCAACATTTAACTCCAGAACAGTATTTTATTACTTTTATTTTTATTTATTGGATGCTGTTGGTTCAGATGCCGTGACAGGGTGGATATATATATATATATATATATATATATATATATATATATATATATATATATATATATATATATATATATATATATGATTACACCGTGCACGAACACAGAAGGGGGGGGGGGAGGGGGGATACACGCGCTGTACACAACACATAACAAATCGCAACATAAGGCATAAAGGACATTTTGAATATTCAGTGCGATTAGTACAGCAGTGCTGTTTAGTGTAGCTAGCTGGTATTAAATGGGATGTCATGGGGATTAGCGAGGTTAGGGGCAATGAAGTGTATACAGTGCTTACAGGGCGGGCACGTACTGTGCTATCGGGATTTAGGAGACACGAGAACCTGGTGTGGGACTCTTGACCAAGAACGATGTAGCTTTCAACATGGATGAATTATAAACGAGGGAATGGCAGTTATCATAATTAAGTTTAAGAAGTGCAGATGAAAGACGATCCAAGCATACGCGGCCGCATAATGACCAGATAGTTGAAAGCTTCATGAAGTCGTGGAATCGGCAGTGAGTAAAGTAAAAACTGTTCACGTACTGGTCGACGACTTGAGTGCCACGAAAAGCAGGCTTGAGAAGGGAAGGTAATAATACAATTCGCAAAACAAAATAATTTGCGTACCTTCTTTCGCTAACTGGAGAGCCGGAAATAGACATGGAAGAGCCAATATAGCGAAACTAAAAATGAAATAAATTTCATATTGTACGTTAACCCTGACATTGTGCAGTAAAGTAGTTCGAGGTGCTCGGGAATATGCAATGTAGTGACCAAATGATGGTAAGGTCTGAAACTGTAACCCCGACTTGAAGAGGGGACGGAAGAAGTCGTAAGAGAGAAGCTCGTCAACCGGTTATTCGTAAGAGGGATGGATAAATTGAGCATTTCTCCGCTAAACAGATATTCGGCTGTAATTGAAAACGACGACCTTAATGTTCAAGCAGCGGACGATAATGGAGGCTTTTAGCAGAGTAGAGACGTACTAATGTAGACGTATATCGGTCCACCGGACCGCAGGCGTAGTGGCGCGATTGCCCCGACCCCTGTCAAGCTGGCAAGGATTAGGTGACAACAAATCCCCTGAAGGATGGTGGGCCGGGAGATTGCATTTGCAGGGTGCCAATTCTTTCTCGCACAGTGTCACATTATCATAAGCAGACTTTAATCTCGGAATAATTATCTTAATCCATAAGAAAGGGGACATCGAGGACTTGACAAACTAGTCCTAACAGCTTGCCTACAAGGTATTTAGCGCCCGTTCTGTTTGTCTCGCTGTGTCCGTGTCTGTAGCGCTGTGTGACAACTATTCACGAAAGCAGACGGTAATACAATCATGACAATCTTAAAATTTAGTCAACCATATGACGGAAGGGGGTGCTTTTGTGAAGGCTACTCGACAGTGGACCATAGTTACACGGTCAATCAGGTGATACAGAAATGCGGAGAATACAAACAACTCATGTGTTCAGCCTTCATAGAGTACGGAAAAGCGACTCACCGGCGATGGCTTAGCGCATGCTAGGGCGCTCGACTGCTGAACCCAAGGACGCGGGATCGAATCCCGGCGGCCGCGTTTCGGTGGAGGCGAAGCGCAAGGCGTCCATGTACTGTGCAATGTCAGCGTACGCTAAAGAGCCCAAGGTGGTCGAAATTTCTGGAGCCCTCCACTACGGCGTCTCACATAGCAAGAGCCGTTTTGGAGGTTGAACCTCATAAACCAAAGAGATTGCGAGGAAGCATCTGATTCAGTCGACATATCAACAGCCATGCACGCGTTACGGAATTATGGTGGAGGAGAGCCGTATACAAAGACGCTGGACGGTATCTATAGCTGCTGCACAGCAGTATCAGTAAGGAAGGGTACCAGGCAAGGGGACACGAAGCTTGCAGGGATAAGGGTCAGTGGCAGTTCGCTGATGACTGCCTTGCTCTAAATTAGCGAACGAATTGGGATGCATGGCTAGGGGGGGGGCATAATGTTGGGTTCACAAACTGATATGCAGAAAACTTAAGTTGGCGTCGTAACGGAACAACTGATTACGATATGTGGCGAGGCGCTGAAAGTGGTATAGGGAAATGCATCTACCCAAAGCAAGTAGTAATGGCCGGCCGGGCCACGAAACTGAAATAACTAGAACAAGAATGCAGTTCCGTGCATTTGCCAGATATTCTTAGCTCATCAATGGTATTTAGCCGTATGCCCCAAGAGGAAAGTGTATAAAAGCTATATCTTACCAGTACTCACCAACGGGGTAGAAACTAAAGCTAAAAATGGGTTCATCTTAATTTGAAAACAGCTACGGTAAGAAAACCGATAACGCCGATAGACGGGAAGAGAGCAGGGAACAAATGCGAGTTGCTGACATTCTGTAGTCGAATTCAAAAATTGGAAGGGGGTGTAAGGTGGAGGCAAGATAACCGATGGTCGCTGAGGCTAACAGATGGATTGGCGGATGAGATTGGGAAGTTTGATGGGGTTGTGTAGCTGGCACAGGACCGGCATAATAGGAGGGCTTTTATTGGAAGAGTCTTTCTGCATTGGGTTCAGTCAGACTGATGATTATTAATTGCGTACGTAGCGCGTGCAATACAGCTAATTCGAAGACGTGCGCCGTTGTGTCTGCGATTGCTGTTCGGAGAGGTTGAGCCTGCCAGTAATAATTTTACATTCACTGATGACTGGGGTGAAGTGTATTTGGCAGGTGCTCTAAGGTCATGAACAGCAACTTACCGGTGTCCATCTAGGAGAAGATATGAAGGAAGAGAGGGAACAAGCATGAGTTGGTTATAGCTGAAATTGGCATTGAAGCCAACCTTTAGGGAAAGGAGCCAGACAGGTAAACTGGTGAAGCTTACGGGGATGAGATGGCTTTTCTCTTCAGCGGACATGTACAGTTATAGCTGGTGTGGATGACGATCACTGTTCGTACGTGTATGTTGCTCTCTCCCAACTCATCTCACGCTAAATTCGAGATGAAACCATGAAACCCCGCTGAAATATAAGACTGCAAAAAAATTACGATCCGAGGAAAGCACAGTGATTTCTCACACTTTCGTGTGCAAGGTGTGGAAACGTCAGACGTGCTTGAAATGGTTCGTGCACGAAGCCCCATGAAGATAGTTTCGTGGCGTCGGTAGCCGGCACGGATGCAGGATACTAGGCGTTGCGTCGCTAAAGCCGCCCGCTAACGTCGTGCGCCGTTCCGGATGCTAGTTCTCGGGTTCGGCCTTTCGTAGAGCTCTGTCGCCGGGGCGTTGGTTCAGTCTTTGTTGGTTGTGCATCCTGTTTGTGCATCTTCTTTCCGCGACTCGCGTGAGGTATGCGGGCGCGTCCATTTTGCATCCCATCGGAGCAGCCATAGGACGACGAGATGCGGACCCATGCGGACCTGCCGCGTTTTGCGTGCCGAAGGACGACCCTAGGGCGGAAGCTTCGGAACGGAACGAACCTGTCCGGTGGTCGCCTTCGACGCTCCTCTCGTGGCGGGCAGCGGGCAGAGAGCCTGATGGTGATGTTTTCCTTTTTTCGCCCCGCGCAACTTCAAGTTTTTGTTAGTCTCCGAATTTGAGGGCACATGGTATACGCCCCATAAATAAGAACTTCTCTTTTTTTGCTGTTTGGTGTAAAACAATTTGTCTGCTACACTGTGTGCTTGCATTACTGTGTGGCTACAGCCTAAAAAATAGTCTTCCTTCTTTTTTGTTTACTGGAGCCAGCGTAAGAAATGAAATTTCAACAAAACAACCATGTTTGCTAGAGTTTTCTGCCAGGAAGAACATACGCTAACATATTGCAGTGGCCGTGCACGAGAGCCAAATATTCAGTTTGCTTCCCTTTGTAATTTGCTGAAGGAACCCGTGACCCAAGCACTTATGTGAGGCGTCCCTGCTTTAAAGCTTTTTGTTGGGCTACTTGGTCCATAATGATTTGAAAAAAAAAAAAAAAAAAAAAAAGAAAAAAAAAAACTTCAGCGCAAATGAAAAGCCCGAAGGCGAAAAGAAGGGACAGGAAAGAGCGCTGACATCCTCTTGACGTGTCCATAAGAAGGCCGGACTGCGCCGAAAAGCACATGAATTTTGTATCAATTATCGTGTCAATTACACGTTTCGTAGCGTGGCATGTGCAGTCGGGAATATTACTTCTGTAATTAGTTTATTTTTAATGACGCACCTAAACATTAGCTAACAATCATAAGGCAATGCATACATTAGGTCCACCTTTCTTTCTTTCTTTCTTTCTTTCTTTCTTTCTTTCTTTCTTTCTTTCTTTCTTTCTTTCTTTCTTTCTTTCTTTCTTTCTTTCTTTCTTTCTTTCTTTCTTTCTTTCTGTTCTTTCTTTCTTTCTTTCTTTCTTTCTTTCTTTCTTTCTTTCTTTCTTTCTTTCTTTCTTTTCTTTCTTTCTTCATACAATGAAAGTGCAGCAGGAGCTAAAGGCACAAGGCCTGACAGAGGCTCCTGCCCAGGTAGCAATTTCGGCATTAAGTACATCATCGAAGTAATGCGAAAATACAATATTGTTATTTATAGCAAATATGTGCAAACTTGGATTAGAAATGCTTGCTTTTTATACAATGTGCATAGAGGATGATCAATTATGAACAAAATACAGATATATATATATATATATATATATATATATATATATATATATATATATATATATATATATATATATATATATATATATATATATATATATATATATATATATATATATATAGATATATATAGTAGTCATTACAGTCATGGTGGATGGTGCTCTTAAGGAAAAGAAATGGGCTGGTTTTATCAAATATAATTTGACATATTGTTTAAATCTGGGATGTTGAAAATCGAGTTTACATGACACGATGTTTATTAAATGCGGTATCTGAAAATTTAAGGTCTGTCGGTCGTAGTTAGTTCTAGTTACTGGTATTCTTTTTTGCTCCTTACGCAGTGAGTATACATAGACATAGTTTGACCTGAAGTGGTTAGGTATAGCTTACTGTTATGTGCTGCAGTAATTTGTAGTAGTATATTTGTGTGGCTGGAAGTATTGCTTACAACATGCATATAACTCGACGTCCTCCCAATATTTTTAATCCTTCTGTTATCCTGCTTTGCCGTCGCGAAAACGCGTGTGCTCCCCGAAAAAAAAAAAAAAACAGGAAAAACAAACAACAATGCTGACCATTGCTGTTGTGTGCCAGCATATGGAATGTAATCCGCTTTTGTCGGGCTCCGAATTCTGCTCGCCTTCGGTAGTAAATAGCGAATTAGGCTTCAGCATTTCGTGACTTGCAGACTGAATGGCCGGCCGGGATTATATATAAATGCGATCAATTTAATTCAGCTTAAGCGCCTAACGTGGCAGCGTGCTTCTGCGAGACTGCGAAGAGATCAAGTTCGCGATTATGTCTTCTGCACCTCACATTGAATCGAGGGAAAGTAACTTGCATGTGTCAGGACCCCCGGTTCACTGTTTGTTGACGCTGAATTGAAAGGCCCACTACGGCTAGCGCCAGCAGGTCGGATCCCAAATTCACGACGTATTAGTTGTTCTCGTTCGTTCGCATTTAAATAGAAAATGGCCAAATTGAGATCAAATCTTGTACAACAGCTTGAAAGCCCTAAACCCATAAACTTTTCATTCAGTTCATAAATGTTTTCGCTCCTTGCCTTCTGAAACCCATACATAAAAGGAACCACCGCATCGCCCACTCCAGCCACTGTAATGCAGTGAAACGCTCACGACCATCTCTAGCATTCAAGCAGCTCGTGGGAAACATTTCGCCGTGATTTTTTTTTGTATTTGTTCGCCCTGTACCGCCCTCACGTAATATCTCACCAGTGAACAAACACAAACACGAATATGGACAAGGTAGTCAAAGTAGCTGAGGAGTTTTATACTGATCTCTACAGTAGCCAAAGTAGTCAGGACCGTAATGAGATTGGCGGTAGGGAAGAACAGTCAGACGTTCCACCAGTGACGAAGGACGAGGTCAAGAAAGCATTAGAAACTATGAAAAGGGGGAGATCAGCTGGAGAGGATCAGTTATAACTATAGATTTGTTGAACGGGGGGGGGGGGGGGGGGGGGGGGGGGATATCGTGCTTTAAAAACTGGCCACCCTGTATACGCAGTGCCTGGTGTCATTGACGGTACCGGAACCATGGAAGAATGCAAACATTATCCTCATTCATAAGAAAGGGGACGCTAAGAATCTTAAAAATTGCAGACCAATCAGCTTACTGTCTTGTACGTATAAAGTATTTACCAAAGTAATCGCTAATAGAATCAGGACAACTTTAGACTGCAACCAAGCAAAACATCAAGCAAGTTTTCGGAAACGGTACTCTACTATCGATCATATCCATACCATTAATCAGGTGATAGAAAAATGCTTGGAATATAACCAGCCCTTATACATAGCATTCATTGATTACGAAAAAGCGTTTGACTCATTTGAAACCTCGGCGGTGATGCAAGCATTGCGAAATCAGGGTGTAGACGAGCCGTACGTGAAAGTGCTGGAAGATATATATAGTGGCTGCACAGCAACCATAGTTCTGCATAAAGAAAGTAACAAAATTCCCATAAAGAAAGGTGTTAGGCAAGGAGACACGATCTCCCCAGTAATATTCACAGCTTGCTTAGAGGAAGTACTCAGAGACTTGGAATCGGAGCAGTTAGGGATAAGGGTAGATGGAGAATACCTCAGTAATCTGCGATTTGCTGATGACATTGCCTTGCTAAGTAACTCAGGAGATGAACTGCAAAGAATGATTGGTGACCAAGACAGGAAAAATAGAAAGGTAGGCTTGAAAATCAATATGCAGAAGACTAAGGTAATGTTCAACAGCCTCGGGAAGGAACAGCAGTTTACGTTAGGTAGCGAAGTACTGGAAGTAGTAGGCGAATATTTCTACTTAGGACAGGTTGTAACCGCAGATCCGGACCATGAAAAGGAAATAACAAGAAAAATAAGATTGGGATGGAGCGCATTTGGCAAGCACTCGCAGATTATGACTAGCAGCTTACCAGTATCGCTCAAGAGGAAAGTATACAACAGTTGCATCTTACCTGTACTCACCTATGGGGCTGAAACGTGGAGGCTAACCAAGAGGGTTCTACTTATGTTGAGGACAATGCAGAGGGCTATGGAACGAAAAATGGTAGGGGTAACATTAAGAGATAGGAAGCGTGCAGAGTGGGTCAGAGAAATAACTCAAGTTACCGACATTCTAGTGGAAATCAAGAAGAAATGGGCATGGGCAGGACATGTAGTGCGAAGAGAGGATAACCGATGGTCGCTTAGGTTAACAAGCTGGTTTCCAAGGTAAGGAAAGCGTAGCAGGGGGCGGAAGAAAATTAGGTGGGCGGATGAGGTTAAGAAGTTCGCAGGGGTCAAGTGGATGCAGCTAGCACAGAACCGGGTTAATTGGAGAAATATGGGAGAGGCCTTCGACCTGCAGTAGCTGATGATGATGATGAACAAATACTAGCTCAAAATCAACAAAACAGTAACAGTAAGGAGAAATTAATCGGTTAGTAAATAGCTATACCAGAATGAGTACATTGTAGCTCAAAACCAACAAAACAGTAACAGTAAGGAGAAATTAATTGGTTAGTAAATAGCTATACCAGAATGAGTACATTGAATACGTGTTACATGTTTTAACATAATATTGTTATAGATCTCGAGAGAACGAGTGGCATACGCTGGAATGATTTCATGCAGCTTTGCGATCCCTAATAGTCCTGTTATTAGGTAAGGAGGAGACATTTGTTGGCCTGTGTCCGGGCCGCTGTTCCTGAGGGAGTTAGTTCTCCCCCGCCCTGTACGGTGTGCTCCAAGAGGAAGAGACAGTTTTGCTCAGGTGCGCAACCAATTTGCTTCCCAACACTGCAAAAAAAAAAAAAAAAGAAGAAAATAAAAGAAAGAAAAAAAAAACGTCTGTTGCAAACGCTGGTGATAAATTGTTTGTGTATATCTTTTTGTAATCTGCAGGTGCCGTAGAAATGGTTCTCCGTAGAAATTTTACGAAGATGTGCAGCGCAAATAACGCAAGCTACATAAAACCATTGTAGGGGAAGGCCATGAGAAAAATGCGCACTTCGTATAAGATAATATGGAGCACTTATATCCTTTATTTAAAAGCTGGTTTTCCTTATATGTATAGTGTGTGTGTGTGTGTGTGTGTGTGTGTGTGTGTGTGTGTGTGTGTGTGTGTGTGTGTGTGTGTGTGTGTGTGTGTGTGTGTGTGTGTGTGTGTGTGTGTGTGTGTGTGTGTGTGTGTGTGTGTGTGTGTGTGTGTGTGTGTGTGTGTGTGTGTGTGTGTGTGTGTGTGTGTGTGTGTGTGTGTGTGTGTGTGTGTGTGTGTGTGTGTGTGTGTGTGTGTGTGTGTGTGTGTGTGTGTGTGTGTGTGTGTGTGTGTGTGTGTGTGTGTGTGTGTGTGTGTGTGTGTGTGTGTGTGTGTGTGTGTGTGTGTGTGTGTGTGTGTGTGTGTGTGTGTGTGTGTGTGTGTGTGTGTGTGTGTGTGTGTGTGTGTGTGTGTGTGTGTGTGTGTGTGTGTGTGTGTGTGTGTGTGTGTGTGTGTGTGTGTGTGTGTGTGTGTGTGTGTGTGTGTGTGTGTGTGTGTGTGTGTGTGTGTGTGTGTGTGTGTGTGTGTGTGTGTGTGTGTGTGTGTGTGTGTGTGTGTGTGTGTGTGTGTGTGTGTGTGTGTGTGTGTGTGTGTGTGTGTGTGTGTGTGTGTGTGTGTGTGTGTGTGTGTGTGTGTGTGTTGACTGCAAAGCACAACGTGGCACCAATGCACGGAGGGCTCAATGCAATGTCCCATCGTTCGTTATTCCTATGTGAGCGCGTGACCGGCACGCTTTGTGCCGCGCTGCCACAGAAAGCCTGGGAGAATCAGCGGCGAACCGCATGCGCAATAAGCACGGTTGGCTGCTCTTTCCGCGCGTGTGCCTGGTGCAGCCCACTTTCGCCGCCGGCAGTGGTTCTGAAAGCGCGGTGGCCACGCGCTCCCAGTTTCCCTGTACTTACACCCACTTATGTACCCTTTTTCTGGGCCCAGTTTAATGCCAGTTGTTGGATTTTGGCCTCTGCAATAGCGCCATTTAAGAATACGTTTTAGCATTTAAGCCGCTTATACCTGTTATAAGAACGCATTACTTCGGCCTTGTTTGTCTAGTCTATCCAAAGTAGCCATGTGAAGATTCGCAAATTATAATGGACCATTTTGGCTCACCGTTTGAAAAAAGACTGAAAAGCGGCCCACAAAATATGGCGGCGTCTCGGGTGTAAATCGTCCACTGGCGCTGCAAAGCAAATTCAACGCTCGCACCAACGTTGCAAACATGTTTAAAGCCTCGCATTCAACATACGCAGAAACTATACGTGTCATATATGGAAGAATCGAATCTCCCATTTTCCGCTTCACAGCACATGCTTATAACCTAATCAGGGACGATTTTGCCAGAAAAATACAGTGGAAACGCTGTAGTAATCAAGCTGATGGTATATCGTTTTCTCACGAGAGACTGATACTGCAGAACTAGCTGTGACAGCGGAAGTTTTACCTTTCGTCCAGTTTCAAAGAAAGGTTAGGGGGGTATATAAGGATTATGTTCACCGCATGCATACATGATCACTTTGCGTAGCTGTGAGTGTACCGACCGATTTATACTGCTACAAAATAGTCAATGCCAAGCTAAAAGAACATGTTTTCCTAACCTGCACCGAAACGTGGTTTTGCCTGCTCGAGATTGCAATTGTTCCTCTGTAGAACGCTTTGTTGTAACTTGCATATCCTCGCTATACCCACCTCGCTTTGCTTTTTCGTTCACGGAGACAAGGGAAGTCACTTTCATCGCTTTGTCGTTATTCATACAACCTGCTGTGCTTCACAGTTTACACGTCTTTAGTGAACACTATTATATGTGGGGACTGTTGGAGAAAATGGGCTGTTCCGATGTGCCGGGATTTACACTAGCTTTGTCTGGACAGACAGAGCCTTACGCCAAGGGCAAGCGCACGTATATTACGATTATTCCCCCCCCCCCCCTATTGCAGCTCGCGCACTACAATCGAGGAGGTTGCGCGCGAAGAAATTGAGGGTGGCATCGACGAACGGCCACTTGGGCAATGCTGTGCGTGAGCGAGTGATGCCGTCTCCAGCGCAGGAGTGGGATGTGCGGCCGTAAGCGCGAGCAAATGGGTGACTTGCAGCCATAATAAATATACAGCCGCTGACGGCAAAATGACCACTTGTGCGCGAGCGGGAAAAGCTCCCGCTGCGTGTGTTTGCGCTGGTTGACTGCGCGGACTGTTCGGAGGAAACGCTCGGTGGCGCAACGTCTTTTGCGCTCCTGCTACTGATTTCGGCCGCGCAACACTACAAGCACCCTAACCTTTAGATACAGCACCAGTGTGGTGGAAACTAACGCGCCTCCGTAGTAGCGTTTCTGCCTCGAAACTATTCCGGAGCCAGTGCATATTTAAAGCCTGCCATGCGGTGCTCGTTGGAAGCGAAACAAACCGACTGTGTGCCACCCGCCTTTTTTCATTTCAAAATTCGGGGGTTGTGTAACCGGTTCTGCCTCTTTGTATTGCAGTTCTCTTTCTTTAACAACTGTATAAATGTGCAGTGTATTGCGTGGTGACACTTCCTGCTCGCCCCCGCCAGGGTGGCACAGTGGTTACGACGCTCGACTACTATTCCCAAGGACGCGGTATCGAATCCCGGCCTCGGCGACCGCTTTTCGGTGGAGGCGAAAAGCAAGGCGTCCGTGTGCTGTGCGATGTCAGTGCACGTTAAAGAACCCCAGGTGGTCGAAATTTCCGGAGTCCTCCACTACGACGTCTCTCATAGCCTGATCGCTTTGGGACGTTAAACCCCACCAACCAACCAACCACTTCCTGCTTGTAAGGCCACATCATTGCCACGGTTGCCACATAATTGCCGCAATAATTAACGTACCGGAAAAGCTCTAGTTTGCCGTGACTAAACCACACACACAAAAAAAAAAAGAAAAAGAAGAGGCGTGCTTGGAACACTGACTTTTCTGGTTCAGGGTATTTTAAACTATTGCGTTGTGTAGACTTTGACTAACTGGATCTGTTATTACGGAACTTATCCAAAGTATTCATTTTTTTTTTTAATCTTCGTTGTCTCATATTTTCTGATTTGCTCCGAAGCTTCTCGGCACCTGTGTTAACATTGGCTCGAAACGAGAGGCATTATTGGCGATTTTCACGCCTCAGTTGTTTCAACATGGACGGCGTAAAGGAGGACTGCTTTCGTAGTCAGCCTTTGTAGAATCTGTGTAGAAACGATCGGTAACCGAGGGACGGATCATGCAGGGACGCTGGTCTAGCCACAGATGGGGAGGGAGTGTAATTTATATAGAACATAGAGGGCAATTGATAAGCGCGGATAACGGCGGCAGCATTTGACAGCGGCGCTACCTATAGACCTGCAGCTTATTGACAGCGTGCTAGGGTTTCGAAGGTCTGCGCTCGTATATTTTTGTTTAGGGTTCGCAGCGGTGGCCTAGTGGTTTGAAAGTATTACCGCAGTTATTGGATAACGTCAGAAGGCTAGTCGTTGACATGGGACCAGCTCAGGACGGATTACATAGCGTCACCTTCGGTGTCTTTCGATGTAGCTCTGATTCCGTGCCACCAAAAGTCACAAGATAGCCCCCGCTGATCACGATACTGACACAGCGTCGCGTATTCACGGCTTCGATATTTCGATGCGGGCGCAATGTGATGTCATTGGACAACCCCGGATAGCGTAAATTATTCCTCCGATGCGGCGTCCTTCATAGCCTGAGTCGCTTCGGGACGTTGAAGGCGATCTAACGCAGGCTCTTTTCCGTCGCACCGGCGGACGCTGTAGCGTCAAAAACGTTGACGAACGCCAGCCGTTTGTCGCACACCACCTTCTTCCTTCGCGGCCTCTACTTGTCGGCTTTTCAAATCATGATAAGGGTCTAGCATCCCCCGAAAAAGCAAACAAAAGCGAGTCTAGCATCCTGTGTGTAGCCCTTGGTCGGCGGTAATCAAGGAAGTTACAACTGTTGGAGTGGAGGGCGCCCCTGAGCTGAAGCCGCACGCCGCCATCTTGTCAGGCAGAAAATGAGCCGGTTTCGCTTGGCGCTGTGGGTTCGTTCACTTGATCTTACGCTCATGGACGCTGATCTGCGATAATGGTGGCGTCATGCATTGCATATGAATACACTTGGATCGAAGAAAGGTTGAGGGATTATATTTTATTTGTAAGTACGCTAGAACGAATAAAAACAACGCGTGCTCTCACCTTGTGCTCGGACAGCGCTCATGCACGGTTTCGTTGACAGGTTTTCAAAAAAAATGAAGAATTATGAAGCTTATGGAAGCGAACCGTTCGAAGAGCACACTGGGAACCAAAATGGCGAGTCAGTTTGCGTCCTGTGCTTCCGCAGTATGGTGGCTAGAAGGGGGAGGTGACGCCAACGGCGGACGGAAGCCGCTCCTCCATTTCAAGCCGGGTGTAGGTGGCGCTGTTGGCCGTAGTGCGATGCATGGTACGCGCCGCTCGCCTTCAGCCACGGTACTTGAACATACGTATGCCCGCCGTGCGTGCAACGCGTCGGCCTTTCAGTGATGTTGCAGGTAATGGTTTAGCTCATTAAACTCTAGTCGAACCTGATTACGGCTGACAGAATTCAATTTTAAGCCATGGTGGTGCAGTGGTTAGGGCGTTCGACTGTTGTGCCCAAGGATGAGGGATCGCATCCCGGCCGCGGCGACCGCTTTTCACTGGAGGCGAAAAGCAAGGCGCTCGTGTGCTGTGCTATGTTAGTACAAGTTAAAGAACTCCAGGTGGTCGAAATTCCGGAGTCCTCCACTACGGTGTCTCTCATAGCCCGAGTAATTTTGGCACATGAAAGCCAACTAACAAAACAATTAAAATCGATCGGTTGGTACTCCAATACTTCTGGTGCGTAGAATACGGGCGTATCTATCCTTTCAGTTCCAGGAATTGGAGGGTCTTGAATGAGTCCAGTCGGATCGAGATAGTGCATGTCGAAAGTAGAAGACAGACCAAGATAATGAGTCTTCAAGGTATACTGCGCGCACACAAAACAAGGACGAGAAAGGTACACAACAAGCGCAGGTGTTGCGCTTTTTGTGTACCTTTCTTTTCCTTGTTCTGTGTACGCGCAGTATACCTTGAAGATATGTCTGACCAACTCGCCCAACAACGCACTCTTTCAAGAGAATGAGGATGGAAGGATGTTTTGGCTCCGTGCGGTCGCATTTTTTTCCCACAACGTTGTTTGCCCCAGGGCATAAAATAATATGTAAGAAGAAAATTAAAAGGGGTAATAAATGAAATAAAAAAGGTTGGCTCTTCTTTGGTCGGTGTTTTCCACCTCCTTCAGTTTCAAGGATACGAAGCATCAGCATTACTCCTAAAAAATGTGATTGGGGATCCAAACAAGCAAAACAAAGCATAGCGAAAATTTATTGCATATCGTAGTAATAGCAATGTACTGCTCATAATAACATTCAGGGTAATTCAAAATAACAGATACATTTACACATGCTTCTGTGTAATTAGAAAGAAAAAAAACATTAAACATTGATTACCAACACTGCATGCATCGCTTGGCACTAAGAAATGGGGAGGCAAGGATATTCCTTCCTGCTAAAGAAAAAATATATATATTACATTCGACCTTGAATAAATATGCAACTTAGAGCACCCTCTTAAGTTTCAGCACTTTCATTCTTCCCTGCTTAGCGTTGCGCTTACATTTCTGGGCCTTAACATAGAAGTGCTGCCTGGTAAGAACATAAAATTTGATAATTTTGCTTGGGAGGGACATACTGTGATTTTTTTTTTTTTTGCGCTGGAGTTCATTTGTTCGGTGAAGTTAGGCCCTCACATTAACATGTCAGCAGCGTAACACATCTGGCCATAAACGAGAGATCACGCTGGCAGCCGCGAACAAACAGGAACGCTGCCGCACCGTCCATACACCGCGCGCGAACCTGCACACGCGCGCGATCGCGTGAATGCATCGCCAAGCTGACCGCAGCGCCACCGCGGCCTTCGCGGCAGCGCATGAACCAGAGGATCGCGCTTTCTCGGCGGATACGCCGGCGCTGACGCCACCTTCCTCTTCTAGCCACCATATCCGCAGCACCTACAAAAACCGCTAACTTGTCCCGGGGATCGCAGTCCTTAGTAATTTGTGCCGAAAGTGGTAGAACCCAACCGAGGCACACAAAATAATTCGCGCGTTTTTTTTCTTTTTTTTTTCCAGCTGCGCATTTTTTGCTCTAATCGTTCAGGTTTAGCATTACTGTGCGAAGATTCTTCTTAAGTGAAAAATTAACAACAGGCGGGTAAGTTTTAGGTGTTTTGCGTTAAAATCCCGCTGGCATACAGTTAGCCGCCATTCGCTATTGCTTATGCTCAAATGAAGATTAAAAATGCTATCTGCAGCTCAGGTGTAAAAATTATCCCATGTAAATTAATGGGGTAAAAAAAAAGGTGTAGCACTACAGTTGTGTACTTCAACTGTCATCGTACTTTGCAGTCTGCATAAGGGGTTACAATAAAACGCTCTTGCAATTTTTTATTGCATTTGAAAAGAAAGCGACCATTCCTGCTGGACAACCACGTCTTCAACTTGTTCAAGAAGATATAGTGGAACTGGATAATGAAATCGGTGTGCACCAGATAATGAATGAAAAATTGGCAGCGGTTAATATGAATGAACCCGGTTATACGATTGATAGCAATCGGTTTTGCATGGTCTAATGTTGGTTTTTGGATTATTGTCATTCCGATCTTTTTCGAGGATGTGATGCTTTAGCGTACAATTAAGTTGTTTTAGTTACAATAAATATTTAATGTTAATTGAGTAGTTAAAATCTGGATTTAGTGCAGTGAATTTAAACTTGACATAAGCTCTTCAACGATATATGACGATTAACGAATTAGCTGCGAATAATTGCGATGCGTGGTCATTAAAAGCGTACTCGCGGCAATTGTACTCGACGTAAGTTACATAACGATATAACACTTGTTTCGCTCAAACTTGACTCGTATATTCATTATTGACACAATTAAAGGTGACGCTCACTAACAGAGCTGAAATTCATGAAAAGCTGAAATAAACTATATTCTCGCGAAATCGTTAAATAAGGCTTGTTGGCTTAGGTTAAAATCAACGGGAAAAATGCTCAGAAATAAATACAGCGTTGAGTGCGCGTTTGTCTCGTTTCCGTCGTCGCCTGCTTTGCGCTGTAATTAGGATATCAATTTATTTTTTCAACACTTTTCTAGTCGAGCTTTAAGGCCGCGCCATTATTTAGTTTAAAAATACTCTACGCTGTAAATGCACGACGGTGGCTTATTTAGAAGAGCAACCGGCACCCTCAGCAAAACTTTGCGTTGAAAAAACGCGAAAAACTCGCGCATATTTTCATAAAAAGTACTCAAATCATTCCTTGAACTAAACAAGCCACCCGTTTATTCATCCCCTCCAAGAGTCTCTGATAAATCCGCTCCTGATCCGAAACTATGAGCGTGGAAAGAGCCTATATACGAGTGCGCTAGATACCCTTCCTTGCCTATGGCAAGATGGCCGCTGCGAATCTGTGCAGGATGTGTGTTCACAGCGGAGGAAGGCCCTTCTTGCTGGGCGCTTTGCTTTCTCGGAAACGCTTGCCGCGAGTTGCCTCCAGCACTTGCGTCACGGAGCGCCTTGAGTGCTGCAGGTAATGAGTTTCTCGCTGCACATTGGAGGAGAAAAAGAGGCTTTTCGTAACGCCTCCTTTCGGGGTCAAATATACGTCACCCCGTGCAGTAAAGAATGCGCGTCTGCGCTCGACGAGATCGGAGCGGACGGTGTTCTGAGTAACCCTTGCGCACAACTTGCTTTGACTACTTGCAACCGGTGCGTGCCACCTTTACGCAACTATAGTGTTTGCCAACGTAACCAGTGCGGAAGATGAAGAAACTGCTATGAAAGCATTTGTTATTGCTTCATTCGGAATACCCACTAAAGCATCATTATTAGCATCATTCATGTCTGAAAATATACTGCTGTCTTGGTTTTTCCGACTTGTCGAGCTTGTGAACAATAAATGTATAATAAATATGTAAAGAATTACACGTGTACGCTTGTCTGCTTACGTGCAGAAGTGAGAAAGCATTGCGAGTTCCGTGCCTAGCTCCGTTATGAGTTGCGCGTTTCGTTGCTTAGTTGCCGTTTCCATTGGTTAAACTCAAACTAAATCAAATTTCGGTGGTTCAGAGGGGCCAAATTTGAGAGATGGCCCACCTAAACTTGCAGGCCATCGCTCATTTGGCTATATACACAAATTAACTTAGATACCAATGTTGGTCGAATTCGGACGAAATCAAATTTCGTGTGTCCAGGGAGGCCACATTTCGGCAGTAGCCTATCCAAATTTGGAGGTCACCATCGAGTTGGCCGTACTCGAATTAGATTGCATACCAAATTTCGTCAAATTACCTGATCACTCGTGCGGACGCTGTGTGATAAATTTCTGCCGACACGCTCTTTCCGCAGCTTAATTCGTTCATGTGATTAATTAATTAACCAGTCACTTGAATGATGACGTAGTTAGATTACCTATGCGATTGATGGTTGACAGTTCGGACACTTTAGATGTCCACGCCACCCGTGAGTCAAGAAATACTTTCGCATCAAAAAAGGGTATGGCGTATTGCCTCCATTGGTTCCTCTGCTGTCTCCCACATACCACGTTATGTGACCGCATCGTACGAATCTGGCCGCGTGGCCTGTGGGCAGCTCACGCCAGATCGGTCATGTCATGTGACACAGCCCGACGCGCGGTCCTGCCTGCGTGACGTTCTCAGTAGTTCGGCATGCTGTAGGGCTTGGCCAAGTCGGTTTGGCCAGTTTTCGAATTTTGAATTGCGCAGTCTGTTTTGCAGGTGGCACATCCTAATTTTGGTGGTGGGCCAAGTCCATTAGTCAGACCGTCTCTCACATGAATTTAACGCACCTTAAGAGGGCAGTACGATAACGCTCATTTCTGGATTCATTGCGCACGGATGGAAGTCGACCAAGACGGCGACATGCAGTGCACAGCGGGAGAGAGACTGGCAGTAGATGGTGATTGGCTCCGGCGATGGCTATACAGTTCTGGGGGTGCCTCTTCAGTACTACCAGGATCCCAAGCAGTTTTGGAGTGATGGAAGATAAAGGCGCGGCCGCGGATTATCAACGCTTTGCAATGTTTTTTTTTTTTTTTTTTCCTGACTGCGAAGTTTGGCATATACTGCTAGTGATGTTCATGTCACGCTTAAACGTTCAAAGGATGCATCATTTGTTTGCTATTTTTATCTGGAATTCCCTGCGAGATCTACTGTTAACATTTTTTTTTTCCAGCTGCATATTAACGCCGTTCCTGTGCAGACATGGCTTGAGCAGAAATGAATCTTCGTACCGTGGACAACTAACTGCTTGTTGTGTAAAAAACTTGAAACAGTTGAACATGCCTTCACTGACTGTGGGGACGCCATCTTTAATTGGGATATTCTACAGCGTAGTCTCAAAAAATAACTTTCCATACCCCGGTATGGAATCGGATACTTCTCGGTTGATATGTTTATGGACCCGGGACTTCGCACTGTGGAATGCGAGGATGGATGTTGTCATTCAGATGTCAAATTTGGGTCCGCGCGTGATAACTTTATTGAAAGTGTTTCGTTTATTAGAAAAGTGTCCAAAGTAAACCGTCTGAGTTGGTGAGCATTATTGATGAACTGGCACGCCTGATGAAATGTTTATGTAACCATGTACTTAGTATGTAGTGTTGCCAACTCAAAAAAAAAAAAAAAAACTAATAGGAAGTTCCAAAACCCTCTAAAAACCAGCTAAATTCAATGTTTAACGATATAACTAGTATTATAAATATATTAGGAAGTACTTGTTTTCTTTTGACTAGAAACTTCGGATGCCTTCTCTAGGTTTGAAAGCACTGTTTCTTCTTCTTCTTCCTGATTACAAACTGCTGTCTGCAGACAGTTTCACTCGCAAAAAGACATCTGCTTCCTCTCGGTTTGTCGAGCACTCTGCTGGCGATTTTCCTCTCGCACCGCCGGTTCTAGCCGAGGTTCCAGCACTGATGCTGACGTACACCTTCATATCGTGTCGATCTTCTGACTTGTATTTGCGAGGAGTTCGCAATTTGAGCAGCGTTTATCCTGATTGAGGAGTCCGCTCGAATAATTTTGATAGGATGTCAGCTACGTTCACATTAGGTTCCCTTTTTATATCTGATGTTTAGTTGAGTGAACATGTTTTCACCCTCTGCCAGAGCATGGGGAGGGAGAACTTTGTCCGCTCGAAGAAGGGACTTTGTCGGGGGCTTCCAGCTTCCAGCTTCCAGCTGACGGGGGCGGGCTTCCTTGAATGACAGCGATTTTCTCGTGGCACTTGTGAATTCTTTAAGTGGCACCGAAGGCTGTTTAATGACACAAAGTGCGTTCATTTTACATTAGGAACTGCCGCACGCACGCTTGGAACTTTAGGTCATACGTACTTGAAATGTTCCAGCCCGCCGGATCGCATGCACAGCAACAGCAGAATCGACGATTGCATTAAAGTGGAATAAATCAATTCAGGCTGTACTGGGCGTGTTCGCCACCTTGATTGATAGATCATTGACGTCATAGCGCTCACAGCAAATTTCTTTACCAGGAATGCAAACAAAAAAACCTAGGCTATTCTTGACAAAATACGTATATAGGAGCAGCGAAATCCTCCTGGGAAAAAGCAAACAGCACCTAAAACCCGCCAAAAAATGCGCCTCCCTACAGTTTTGCCCGCTAAATTTAGCGGCAGAACAGCCAATTTGGCAACACTACAGTTGTGTGTCGCTGATGCATACTGTCCACCAGTCGAGCAGGTAGTCACTCTTTCTAAAGCGCCATTGCGTCCAACTCGTCCGCGCAATGAAGCGAAGCGAAGCTGCATGTCATGCGATGCACTGCTTCCGGGTTCCCTTTTACATCAATGTGCGACCCTGTACATGTTCATCTCTATTTGCATGTCGTCTGAGCAGGCAATAAAGAAAAAAAAAAAAAAGCGGCGATAGCTTGGTTCTGCTCGCTTCCCACGAGAGATTCCTCTGTTCAAATCCGCTTCCCTGAGAAATCTCCCCCCCCCCCCCCCCCCCCCCCCCCCCTTTTTTTTTTTCATGAGCGCTGCATAGGGTTCACACACAAGCATGCCACAAGATGCTTGGTTGTATTTGGCCGTGCTAAGTAGTGTTTTCGCACTAGAACAGCGTCACGCTGATTCCCTGAGTGCGCTCACAGCACTGCAACCAAGAAGTGCTGAGCACCTTTAATAGGGAACGTCCTATGCACAACACAGCCACAACTCGAAAACATAAGGTTCTTCTGGGTTCGATCCCTCGCCATGTTAGAATTGAGGGTACGATTTTGTTAAATGAAGCAAGTGAACATGCCACACAGGTATTGCTTGAAGTTAATGTACAGTAAATTCAGATATAATTGGTAGGCTGGATAAAAACGGCAGGTAAGCAATCAATTGTATTATGTAAACAATATTTTAGGAAATCGGAAGTTATTTAGACATCAGGATCGTTTTATTTCTGCAGAAAAATATGTTGCTTACACGCACACACGTGCAACAAACGCAAACCTCTGTGCCAATGATGTGGCGGTGAACTTGCAGGAAACAAAATTTCCAAATTTTAATTTTATGTACAAAACTTGAGGCAATGAAAAAAATTACATTATTTCAGTGAGCGCATCCCTGTGTTGGTTTTGATTGAACACTTTTTAATTTGAACGCGATAGCGTTGAAGGCTCCTTACACCACCAGGAAGTTGTTGAATTTCCACATGTGCAGGCCGCTCGGCTACTGACTAGGCGGAGCACTTGGGTTCCATTCCGGCGGCCGCTTTTCCATGGAGCGCAAGGCGTCTGTGTGCTGTGCGATGTCAGTGCAAGAGCCTCAGGCGGTCGGCATCATATCCTGCTCTGGAACGTTAAACCTCATCAACCAACCAAACTAAATAAAAGCCTTCAGGTCACAGTCTGTTTTAGAGCCGTGTCGCGGCTGAAGAGCAATATCACGTGGCCCGAATACAATCTGCTGTGCATTGCCTGTGCTTTTCGGAGCGCGAGCAAAGAGTGGGGTCTGTAACGGTTCTTGACGAAATTTTCCGTTTTATTGTCCGCTCTTTGTACGTTTTGAGACATGGACATTTTTGTCGCCACCTCTCGGCTAGCATCGCAAATGAGGCTATATGCGTATTTATTGTAGTATTCGTCTTTTCGTCGCTGCCTAACGAAGTCGCGCAGATGTTGCGGGAGAAAGAAAAAAAAAGGCATGAAAAGCAAAAACCGTCGCCAGGACAGAATGAAGACAACGTCCATGTAATTATTTTTGAAAACAGCGTCGGTTTGGAACAAGCTCTGCTCTTCATTTCTCTAGTGGTTGCGTGGGTGATCAATTGCAGCTGATACAGGCTGTTTCAGCGAGGGTGAACTAGAATATGGCTTTGCAAGTGTAGAGACGGGGCATACGGAAATTGACAGCAGTGCTGGCGGGCATCCGAAAACAGGTCAATCATGTTAACTAGCGAGCTGATTACTACACTAGACGCCTAACTGTAAGTCAGAAAATTAACTATCAGTAGCTAGTTATTGGCTGACCAGTTAACATTACATACCTGTTTTGTGAAGTTCACCAGCAATAATGTAACAATTTCGCACAACTCATCTATACTAGGTGTCCCAAAGATGCCGGCCACTAGCATTTAAAAGTAGTCTTTCCGAGATATGAAGACTGTTTCTGACGCGCAATTGTACCATTGTTGCCGGACATCAGAAAGCAGGGAAGTAACATTAACTAGTAAGCTGGTTAACTAATTTTTAACTATTATAGTCAGACAACTAGTTCTAATTAGAGATTTCCAGCCGGTCACTAGTAACGGCCATATCAGTTTCTTAGTTTCGAAAACGTCATAACCTCGCTGTTGGGGTGCAAGAAATTTTGGCTACCTCGCGCAAATAGACGCGCGCTTTCAAAAATTGCAGAGGTCCAACTATCTTTAAGCTAAGTTTCACGAGCGTAAGCCATCGGCCGCCTCGCCGCGGTGGTGGAATGGTTAGTGTGCTCGACTTCTGTGCCCAAGGATGCGGGATCGAATCCCGGCCGCGGCGGCTGCTTTTCGATGGAGGCGAAAAACAAGGCGTCCGTGTGTTGTGCGATGTCAGTGCTCGTTAAAGAACCTCGTGTGGTCAAAATTTCCGGAGCCCTCCACTGCGGCACCTCTCGTAGCCTGAGACGCTTTGGGACGTCAAACCCCATAAACCAAACCAACTGTAAACCGTCGCGACCGCATTCGCTGCTGCCGTTTCTATCTTGGCTCGCTTCCACGCTTGGCAAGTTTCTCGGCAATGGGCTAGTCTGGCTGCTGGTTGTTCAATGGTCTCGGCAACCTGTCTGTCCCGGCTGCGGTCATTGCCTGTAGCTAGAGTGGACGGATGGATGGAATATAGGAGCGTCCCCTTTGAAACGGGGTGGTAGCAGTAGCTATCGTGTTCATTTTTCTCCCTGTATCTTAATTATTGTTTTAGATTGGTTAACTAAACAATCATTCTATTTAATAAATTTTTGTTTCTACATTACTAACATTATGTCACTTTTCTGCTTTTAAGCCACCAATCTTCCAGACGTTTTTTGCTAGTTTCCACCGCCGGTTTATTCACCCGGCCACTGGTATCTCTAAACCCCAGAGCTTCAGGAACAGTGACTGCGCCTGCATTAACTTCCGGATGGATGCCATTACATTCGAGTATAATATGGTCAATTGTTTCACTGGAGTTGCCTCATACAGTACATGCGTCATCTTCATTGTTAAATTTCTTTTTGTAGCTGCGTGTTCTAAGGCACCCTGATCTAGCTTCAAAAAGTAGGGCACTGCCTCTTGAGTTATCAAAGAAAGCTTCCTTCCTGATCTGCATTTTCCACTTTCGGTATAATTCCACACTCTGTTTCTTTTCCATCGAATTTATCTAATGTTTACTTTCTGTGTTTTTCACCTGTTGCTTAATGCTCTTTATTTCTCCGTCCTTGTGACTAGCATACTTACTAGTTAGTTTCCTAGTTCTTTTCCTCCATTGTGAGTCAATGCTTTTTAAGTACAGGTATTTAAATACTTTAGCCGCCCATCTGTTGCTGTCCAATTTCCTCAGGCGTTCCTCATATAATATTTTACTCTGAGCTTCCCGTACTTCGAAAGATGCCCAGCCCATATCTCCCTGTATCGCCTCATTTGTGGTTTTGCCGTGGGCACCTAGTGCTAATCGTCCAACGGCTCTCTGATTTATTTCCAATGTCGACTGTACCTCTGATTTTAGGCACAAAACCGCATTTCCGAAAGTAATTCCGGGCACCATAATTCCTTTGCAAATACCCCACAAAACCTCATACCTGTTGTAACCCCACAATGCCCTATGCTTCATTATCCCGGCATTTCTTCGCCCTTTGGCCTTAAGTGATCGCTCATGCTTTCCAATGTATGCCAATCCTTCATTTACCCATATCCCCAGATATTTATATTCTGCTACTCTGGGTATTTCATGGCCTTGTATTTTAAGACCCTGATCAGTTGAGCCGTTGAAAATCATCAGACCCGACCTAACTGCGCTAAAACTGAAGCCTAGAGAGTTTGCAATTTTTCCAGACTCTCAGCTAGCAGCACAATATCGCCTGCATACATCAAACCGGGGAGGCGCTGCTCTACCGCCTTTCCACCTAATCTATATGACAGGTTAAAACCTAGGTTACTGTCTTGTATCCTCCTTTCCATACATAGAAGTTCCGTACTTCTTATCACTTCCCATGTAATTTCTACTTTGTTATGCCAGTATATTTCCTGTAGGAACTCTATTATCTCATAACCGATACCTTCTTCTTTTAATATGTTCCACAAGAGTTCCCTGTTTACGTTGTCGTTTACGAGTGGCTTCATGTACGTCACGCCGCCTGGCGTATACGCCCGACACTGCGCTCCCGGACCTCGCCCGTATACTTGCCCAGACGGTCTATGTATGTGGCGTATTTACCTAGGTTAAATGAAGGAGCGGTGCAGGTGGAATTCCACGAAGACGACGTTTGCTGCACAGAGCAAGAGTTCAAGGTCAAATGTTCGGAGCCAGATGACCTTGAGGTTTGGCATTGGAGCAGTAAAGGTTACGCTCTAAAACCTGCGCTCTAAGCACCGCCCGCAGCCCCGTCAATCATTGGCGGAAGTGTGATGTAGCCTTCTTCGTCCAGCGTGTGCCGGAGGAGAAATAAAAAAAGCAGTTGCGAGGGTCGAAGAGTAGGTGGAACAGAGAAAGTTTCCTGGCATTTGCACCATTGATTGACGGCGGTCCGGGCGGTGCTTAGAGATAGCCAAAATTTGCTGAGCCACGTGGCCGAGATTAATGTTCTCAATATTGTAAAACCAAAACCTGTTGTCGCTATTACTAGTTGTCGGCTACAAATTCCTGATTGGAGGTAGATATCTAGCTGTACGCCAAACAGCTAGTTTCACAAATTAACGTTATTCCTCTGTGTTCTGATGTCCTCCAACACCGGTACAACTGAGCCGTAGAAGTCGTCTCCATGTATAAAAAAAAAAATCTATTTTTCAAAACATTACCTGGGCCCGCTTCCTCGAAACGCCTGGTATACCTATCTTTAGGTATTCAGTTTCATCTTCGCTGACACGGCCCTTATATGGTGAGGACATATTTTTCGCTTGCCTGGCTGGATATACCTGTCGAGTTTTACCATGTATACTTCTTAAATGTGTAAGGTAAAGAAATATTCTGGATTGATTTCCCATTTGAAATTATCTGAGAACTTGTGTCCTCGCTGCTGCAGCTGGAGGAAGGACTTTTCTTTGAAGGAGATTGTTCGTCACATTAGGGTGGCCTGCATTCTGAGTAATTGGTGCTAAAAGCCCTCGCGTACTATGCGCCTTCGTAACTGGCGTGGCTCCAGAATGTGCTCCGGACGGAGGAGCGGCAGAGCTGCATAAAGCCTCCGCTAGGCGCCGATCATCGGCAGGTGGGGAAAATGTGGCGAGAGTCCGCGAGCCTGCGGATGAAAACGGAAGGCCGGCCATCGTAAGAAAGCCGCAAGTCCCGTGTTTCGGCACACTCGATGCGTCCCATCGTTAGGGCTGGATGAACCGGGGGCTACCTCCTCTGTCGGGTCTGATGGACGTGAGCGCATGCGTACACAGCGCTGCCCACCTGAGCTGTATACATCCGGTGCCTACTGGGCGGCCTCACAAAGCGAAAGAGGCGCGCCAACTGCAGGTGTCGCCTTTTGCGGCCCGCCATCTTCCGGCGGTGATCGCTCGCTGACACTTCTGCGCACTTGTTTTGGCGCTCGCTGTGGCCGCGAGGCGCTCGTCCGTCTTCTGTCGTCGCCGGCTCTTCTGTTCGTGCGTGGGAACGCTCTCTCCCGGACGCGGCCATGAATCCCAGCTGGGGTGATATATGCGTTTCTTCATGCTGCCCTCTGCGCTCCTTGTTTGCTCACAGCCGGCTGCAGCGTGCTGTGCACCTGCGGTGCACTGTAGTTGGGCATTTGCGGTGCTCTCCCTTGCGCGTACACGACCGAGAATGTGCAAGCTCGTAGACATGCGTTGCAGCTGTCGCTGTACTATCGGTTGACATTTGCCAGATACGCGGAGAAATTTCGTTCTGCGGTTTTGTTAAACGTGTAGGGATGGAGAGGTAGTCAAGGGCATACAATGAACGCAACCTGAGGTCGTTCTGTGTCAGTAGCTCATAACCTTCTTCCACTAGGATTGGGAGCATCGCTCTGAAATGTGTACCCTCTTCTGGGAGGACTTTCAGTGTTTGCATTAGTTAGGGTTGTCCAAAGATGGAAGCATTTTTCGCTCTCATGATTTCACTAGAGGTGGGGGCCTCACGCAGCGCTGAATTAGGCTTCACAAACAGTGACATGTAAACGTTCCCCCTCTGCGATGTGCTCGTAATTTTGTCTTAGCGCAGCAAATTTTAACGTTTCTGCTTACAGCATATGTTTCATTGCGTGCTAAATACATTTCGCGCTTCTAATGCAGCATTGGGCGTCTTAAACTCCTGCAAACGAACACTCCGCTAGGCTGCAGGGAAACTCGAGGATTTAATGCCAGGTGGCCGCTATTTGTTTGCTCAACTTGTGGCATTCGGCCACAAAAAATACGCGTTCTGAACGGACGAAATGTTTTGCCGGAATGACTCCGCTTTGGCCTTCGACAGCTACGAAACGATATTCGCCGCTACAACTGTGTTGGCCAGCACATGTATTGAACGACCATGGAATGCATTGCACAGCACGTACAAAGACTGCGCTCAACACAAAGCCTTTGTTATAGGCTGTCACCGTTTTGTTCTTGTTTTTCTTTGTGGGCACTTCAAGATCAAAGGCGCTCCTATAGATCGTTCAGTTGCTCGATGTGGAGACATTCAAGTCGTTCTGGAAGGATAACATTGGCACTTTTTCTACCAGATGCCAACATTGGGCACTTTTCGGAATAAATATGCGCTTTTGTGTGTCGGAGCGGTGAAGTCGTCATTACTGGAACTGGCTGCGTTCTAACCCCAATTTCCATTCTCGTGTTCTCAGCATTTTTTTCTCATGGAAACGTTACGGCGCTTTGCTTGTTGATCTTCTTTCGTCCCTTCATTTTCGCTTTTGAAAATGCAATTTTATCATCCGCCCAATCGCCGAGATTCCGCAGAGGCGCTGAGATGCGCGCCTCGCCCTTTTCGCCGCCATGTTTAACGGACAGAGCACGCGGTTTTAGCTGAGGGTGTGGAAGTCGAGGAAGAAAAAGCACATACTTTGGGTCATGCGTGGCTTGTGTTGTGTGCTGGCCCCGGCCCGGGGTCCACGAGTCACGACGCATTTGGGCGCCGGTCCGGGGGCCTCTTGGTCGTCGAGCGCGGCCCACCGACGAAACGTGACAGTTCCTGGTAGGCGGCACACCACGTAAGCAGCCATCAGGTGGGTTGTTGCATCGAGAACGACACCAGAAAACAGAGCCATATCCTCTTGATGAACACACCCAAGATATGGATGCAGAAGCCAGTACAGCTATCGTGGCCTCCTCTTGTCGGTCGTAATACGCGATGACACGGCGGCCTTTGGCGCCAAGCACGCTATGTCTCTTCGGACAGTGTCTGCTGCTGGACTGTAATAATGCTTCATACTGCGCGGCACTGTTCTTGAGATGCTTTTCTTCGCTCTTGTGCAGTGAATGGCGAATGAACCATTCCTGTTATCGCGATGTGGGGGCAAGTACGGTTTCATTCGTGCGTGAGAATAAGGCAGCGAGCCCCCGTGTTGGAGCATCCGTTATCGGCGAAAAATGACCGCCGGTCGCGCGTGCTTCAATCAAAGGCGGCCGCATGCGTAAGGATGGCGTCAGCCGTGTTTACATCGCCCGCGATAAAGGATGTGCCTGCGTCGATAGGGCGCGCGTCAATTGCAAGTTGGTGGATGTCGAGAGAACAAGTGCGGTCTTTTCCTCGTATATCCAGGTGAAGATGGAAGGCCGTCGCAGCTCTCAGCTCTGGAAGGACGAGGGCAGCGTCCTGGAGGCCATTGACGAGATGATGGCACCAAGCTCCGACTTCAGCCTCTCCGACATTCAGGACAAGCAAGAGGCAAAGTCAGCCAAGGAACATCTGTACGATGAAGAAGACTACAAGAGTAAGTCCACCTTTATGACGCTTCTCCCGTATCGCCATCCCGGTGGGCCGCACTTTCATAAATCAGCCGTGCCTTTTTTTTTTTTCTCCCTCTCTCTGAACTCGCCTGACTGTCGTTTAATGTGGACCCTCGCAGTGCATCGGGGCGCTGGCTTTCCTCATCACCATCAGCCTCTGAAGAAGCACCACTATCATCGTCGGAGAAGCTCTGCACCGAGCACCGCTGGAAACAATCCAGATTCCCCTGACCTGCCCGCTGTGGCTGAAGGCAAAGAACCGCCGAACTGCAGCAGCAAGGTATCTCACTCCCAGTGCCTTTATTTGCTTGATAGTGGTCCTTAAATGTCACCACAACACATTTTTCCGGCCTATCCAAGTAACAGGAAAGTCACGCGAACAAAATTCACCTGTTACTCTGCCCCATAACTACAGCCGTATGCGGAGACAGGAAGCAGGCGAAACTGCGTCACATAGGGATTGCATTCTGAACACTCAGTTTCATCGTTCTGGAAGACACAATCTGTATACTGCTTGAGGTGCACAAGCACATGAACCGAATACCAATCTTCTAATAAGTGGGGCGGTCGCCATCTAGTGTGGAATACAGATGCGAAAAGCGCAAATGGGATGATATCCTCTTGTGTTCCTAACCTAAAGAAGGGTTTTTAAGACATCTACGAGCAGCCATCAGAACCCAACCATGTACAGGTGACGCACGTGCCTTTGTGTGTCACCTGCTCATGGAGTTGTCAGCGAACAGTGCGTCTAGGCTGCCGAGGTTTCCGCCCCAGGACAGTACAACTAAATAAACACCATCAGGATGCCCATTCATGCGGTCACCATCACCTTCCTTGGTCTCTTGGCCTGCTTGGCCGCCGTGCCTTTCCCACCCGGACACCGCGGAGAGGTTCCTTGAGCTGCAGCGCGGAGCAGGAAAAAACACATTTTGGGAAATGGTGAGGAGAGGATACAGCCTATGGTGGCTAATACAGCCCCCTTTGGGCAACCTCGCTGTTTTTTTTTCTCTTTTTCGTTTTCTTTTTGTTCACACTGGCGACTCGCGGATGTCGCGCGGCTCGATTCGTCACGGAGGGGGCGACCCGCGACAAGCGCCGATCGACAACCAATGTTCACATCGGCATGCGACTCGCTTCACAACCCCTTCACCGAACGAGATTTGAATGAGAGCGACTTTCGCGCCTTTACGGACTCTGCTAATGCGCTAGTGGTAGACCAATTCGGGCTCATTTCGGGTATGAATATGTGCAATTATCAGCGAGGAAGTAGATCTTATGGTTATGCCCATGTTTATGGCTGTTTCGACAGTCAAAAGCGCTCTAGTTCAACGAAGACGGAAGCGGCGGTGGTGTGCGCGCTGTTATTTGCGGTCTCGCGCAATAGCAGATCACGAAATCACCTCATGCCAGAGCGTCGAGCACATTGTAAAGAGTACGAGTACAAACCCGAATTAGTACGTTTCACTCTCGCAGTGATCCTTGGCATGTGTGCCCAACAACAGCGAGCGCAGTAATTCGTGCACATGCGCGCATGCACACTTGAATTTTCCCGCCCAAGGAACAAGGCAGAAGCGCCGCGGATTGGTTGAGGAGTTCTGCGACTTCAAGTCGCGTCGCAAGAAATCGGTCAGTGAGCGACTCTTTCAAACTACCTGAAACGGGTCGCTGGCGACTCGTTCGGGTCTCCTCCTCCGTGACTAATCGCCCCCTCCGTTACGAATCGTGTCGCGCGACCTCCGCGAGTCGCCAGTGTGAACCAGCCTTTACACTAGCGACTCGCGGAGGTCGCGCGACACGATTCGTCACGGAGGGGGCGACCCGAACGAGTCGCCAGCGACCCGTTTGAGGTAGTTTGAGGGAGTCGCTCACTGACTGATTTCTTGCGACGCGACTTGAAGTCGCAAAACTATTGAGCCAATCCGCAGCGCTTCTGCCTCCTTCCAAAGTGGGAAAATTCAAGACTGCATGCGCGCGTGTGCACGATTGACTTACTGCGCCCGCAGTTAGGAGCACTGCCAGAGTGAAGCGTACTAATTCACGTTTGTACTCGTGTCCTTGGTCATGTGCTCGACGCTCAGGCATGAGGCGATTTCGTGACCTGCTATTTCGCGAGACCGCAAACAACAGCGCACACACCACCGCCGCTTCCGACTTCGTAGAACTATAGCGCTTTGGCTGTCGCAACAGCCCTAAACATGGGCATAACCGTAAGATCTTCTTCCTCGCTGATAATTTCATATATTCATACCCGAAATGAGTCCGAATTGATCTACCCCGAGCGCGATAGCAGAGGCCGCAAAGGCGCGAAAATCGGCTCTTCGTTCAAATCTCGTTCGGAGGCAGGGTTGTCGTGAAGCGAGTCGCACGCCGGTGTGAACACTCCTCGATCGGCGCTTGTTGCTGGTCGCCCCCTCCGTGACGAATCGAGCTCCGCGACATCCGCGAGTCGCCAGTGTGAACCATTACCGCGCCCGCTCATGGTGCGCAGAGCGAAGCCGCGGGCATCTACATTGGTCATTCATCGCGCGCTTGAGGCAGAACAATATCGTGCGCGTCTTTTTATGCGAAGCATATTGCTAGAGGTAAACCACAGCCCTTCGTGACGGTTACACACCGTGCAAAGAGTGTGGAATGCTACGTCACACCACGTGATACGCTGACGTCACGACAGAGGAGATACGGGGGACCGGCTCGCGCCGTCGGCTGCGGTTGCACGCTGTGCGGACCACGTGGTATAGCGCAGGTTTATATATAAAGGGGAGACGATTGCGCTCGCCTCCAGCAGACCCTCACAAAAGGTGGCGATGCCTCCAGGGAGTGCAGCCGAGCGGTGGAATGAAAAGCGAAGGCTGCGGCGTGCTGCGAGAGCCCAGAAGAGCGGGAAGAACGTTTGGCCAAGGAGCGTGCTCGGCATGCGGCTCGGCGACATCGATGCTCCACTGATACGAGCAACGCTTCCACTAGTATGGACAGTGAGTCTAGTAGTACGTCGACACGTTTGGAGCGTTGGAATGCCTCTAGGCGACGGAAGCGTGCCGAAGAAACCCCCGAATAACGAGAGCAGCGACTTGAAAAGGAACGGAAAACACGGCGAGAAAGAACGAGGAAACGACATGCCGATGAAGCAGCTAGTCGTGTACAATTGAGCGAGGCGACTGCAGAAGAACGTGTAACCAATTAAAGAAAAGTTTAGCCAAGTGTAATCATGGAAAGCCGAGTTTAGCAATCAATTAGCTTCGCATCTGACCAGGCTTAACCAAGCTAAGCCTCAGCCATTTTTTTTTTCTTCTTTCGCTGGCCTGCATTAAAGACCCAATGTCCAGGGTATGGCATTTTAAAGAAACCAGCCCGATGCTTTAAGTCTCTCCAAAATACCACAGCGATACGCGCGCCAGAAAGCAACAAAAATACAAATGAAAGCTATCTCATAGTCATGCTCCTCTTAAAGCCAGCTTCCTCCCTTTCTACTCTGGCGGTGATGTCACAAGCGGAGACGGCATCCATTGGTCTGTCTCGTGACTGATGGGTAAAAGGGGGGGGGGGCGGAGGCCACTAATTGTGTTAGCCGCTCGCTGCGAGCTTCTCTCTCGCCCGTTTCTTTGTCGCGCACGCAGAGTCCTTGCTCCGAGATAGTGCTTTGCCGTTCTATACAGCCTTCCTATACAGGTACCACACCTCCCATCACATGCAGAGGAGAAAGAGGAATTTGGCTTGGAGTGGGCTAGACTGTCAGGCAGGAGAGTGAAAAAGCTCTGAGAGGGAACGGAAGGAAAGGGACACATCGTAATCGTTTGGTTGGGGTGGCTGTAACTTTGCTACTAATTACTCTTTATAAAAATGTTTGCGGCCTTGCGTTTCGTGGGTAAAACCTCAGCCACCAGGGAATAAAATATTTCCGGCCGGAGGGGGGACCGTGGTCCTTTAAAGGGATGGTTCTGCAGGTGATCTGCAATATTTAGAGTTATTTAATTAAACATAATTTATCAGCTGATTAAGGTGACTGATGAGCGAAAACACCCTTCATGATCCACGGAGAAAAAAGAAGACACAAGGAGAGGCACTACCGGGTAACGCTTGTCTTTGTGCTGGGCAGCGCCTGACCGTGGCTCATCAATTACCTTAGGAATATCATGTACCAACTAGTTAGCCCGAACGGGAATTTTATTGGTAGTGGTTCATAGCTTGTAAAATGACAAAACAAAAAAGACGCAACACAGACGTGTGTATTTGTGTCTGCACTGTTTATAAACTAATTATTTGGCTAAGACGAAAATAGAAAATATTATCCCGGCTGCGGCGGCCGTTTTTCGATTGAGATGATAAGCAAGACGCCCTAGTGTTGTGTGACCTCAGTGCACGTTAAAGAATCCCAGGTGGTGGAAATTTCCGGAGCCCTCCACTACGTCTCTCATGACCGGCCTGAGTCGCGTGGGACGTTAAAGAGCGTAAACCAAACCAGAAAATAGGCTGCGTTTTATAGACGAATAGACACCATCATGCATTTGCTTCGCGTCCAAAATGCCTCTAATATATAAAACCTTGGCTCAGTTGTTACGTGGGACAACCTCAAGATACCTTCCATTACTTTCACGCATGGATCACCTACATCTTGATTCCGCAATATCTTCATGACCTCTGAGGTTTCGACTGAGTCATACGCTTTCGCGTAATCTGTGAAAAGCTATGTGCGGGAGGATGGTTGTATTAGGAGCATTTGTCTATCTCCTGGCTGCGCAGTTTCGTTCTAGCTTATACCGCCATTTAAAGAAACAGTGCAAGTTAAATGACGGAACTCTCAGACGCAACCGGCAATCGAACTTGTTTTTTGTTCTAAACGCTCTATTTTCATCTATCTTCGGGCTGTTGCTCTGGTCTGAGCTCACTGTGCACTGGGTTAAGCGGAGAGCTGTACAGCCTTTGTCAAAAGTGTAGAGCCCGGGGGGTCTGCTTCCGAGCCGTGTAGTAGCGCTGATTAAGCATTAGTGGAGGTCCTTATCATTGGAAAGGGTAGGGCAAAAAATCTTCTTACCATCAAGATAATAGGAAACACTGGAGATCCATTACAAGCAGCACCAAGTGGCTAAGAACCAGACCATTTGGGCTCTATACTTTTGACAAAGACTGTACGTCACGAGGTGTGCTTGCTGGCTGAGGCGATGGAACTGCCGTTGAACCTTGTGGTACACAGCAAACACGTTTTCGTGACGCTTGCGAATCGCGCTTAACATGCTGTAGAGTAACCCACTCAACAAAGCAGCTGCCCTTAGTGGGCTACGAGTAGGCTTGCAGATGATTCCTCCCGTCTGCGGAGGCGTGTAATGTATAGCGGAGAAGGATGTTGCCTGGGAACGGCAACATCCTTCTGTCCACTCCCTTGTCTTCCATACAGTTGAACTGCGGGTTCTCTTCTGCCCTCCCCGTTCAGTTGGACCACAAAATGACCAAATGCAAAATGCTGTAGTAGGGTACACCTTAAAGGAAAAAAAAGAAAACCTGCAGGCCCATGTCCGCGGCGTGTGCATTACTCCGGCGGACATATATTATGGTGAGGCTACCCCCCCCCCCCCAAAAAAAAAAACAAAAAAAAAACAAATTAATGTGCCTCTGCCCGTGCCACTAGGTATAACGGGCTTAAACCAATAGTAAGAAAAATGAACAGGGATTGCTCCAATAAAAAATTTAAAAGAAAAGGAAAAAAAAAAACAGTTTACAAAATCGCGTTTTAAATCTGACTACGCCGAACAAGCCAGTCACCGTAAATATTGATCTTATAGCTCGGTCTGAGCCCCGCCGAGGTGGCGAAGTGGTTACGGCACTCGACTACTCCCAAGGGACGCGGGATCGAATCCCGGCCTCGGCGGCCGCTTTTCGGTGGAGGCGAAAAGCAAGGCGCCCGTGTGCTGTGCGTTGTCAGTGCACGTTAAAGAATCCCAGGTTGTCGAAATTTCCGGAGTCCTCCACTACGGCGTCTCTCATAGCCTGGGTCGCTTTGGGACGTTAAACCCCACAAACCAACATAATTTCCTGAAGCCAGCAGAGATTTCGATCCTCCTGCGCACTTCAGTCGTTGTGTTTAGTCATAACGTCTAGCTGCTGCGTCGCTACTTCGCCAGCAAATTTCAACGCTACATTACGCATCACGCAATAAATGTTTGTTCCATAATTCAGTGTGTTTCAAGAATTGTATGCGCAAAAAAGAGCAGGACCTGCGTTTAAGCTTTACAACAGAACCAACAGCAGCTGTGGTCTTTCCTTCCGCCATGGCTCACTGTCTCGCGGACTTTTACCAAAACGGCCGCCTCCGGTTGTCGCGTCCGTCCGTCGGTGTCGCCAGCGGTGCCATCAGCGGAGCCCTACAGATGACACCTGCCTTGTTTCTCAGCTGCTTGTGCAGTGTGACAAGCTGTTTGGAAACAAGTGTCTCTGGAAACACGTCCCCGGCTTGAAAAAAAAAATAAAAAAAAGCTCCCCTTCATTGCTTTGTTGTCTGCCGCGGTACGGCGTCTTGCAGGCAGTCGGGCGGGGTCACCAGATGTGGTGTGGTCACAGTGGCTCCCCTCCTCTTTTATGCGCCGGACTCCGGAGTCGCCCGCGTCTAAGCTAGAGAGGCAGCAGAGGAGCGTCGCCGAAGTTTTTTCCGGTGTGACAAGGAGTTCGCCAGATTCCTGCAGATCTTTCCGTTCTGTGTAGCCGGGCGACAAAGACTTACTTCCGGACAGTTCGTGTTGAAGCAGTGTGACAGGATAGCTGACATTACGCGAACACGCTGTCGCCAGACAGAGTCGACCAAATGTTTCCGTAGTGTGAACCGGGCTTAAAGGCGGTGATATACTCCGACGTAGCGCGCGCGCGGCACGGTGACGTCACGTCGGCCAAAACGCGACCTGCTACTGCTGCTACACTCCGGCGGCGCTCGAGCTCGACGCCGGCGCATTGCCGGCGCCGAAAACGTCCGCCGTTTTCGGCGCGCAGGCAAGCGCCGGTCGAAGTCGGATACGTCAAGTCGGCGACGCCGCACCAGGCACGAAACCGGCTCCCTACAGTAAAACCGGTTTCACCGCGGAGAGACGCCTGCAGCTGGACAGGCGCATGCGCAGAAGGCGAGAAGCAACGAGGGGAGAGGGTGCGCGTGCGGCCTTCCCCGAGCAACACTCTCTCAATACCCCGGCGCGACCCGCGCGAAATGCATCCGGATGCATTCGGCGCCGGGCGCCGTCGGACCACGCCGGAAGCCGCCGAACGCGCCGGCGTCGAGTGCCGCCGGAGTGTAGCAGGTCGCGTTTTGGCCGACGTGACGTCGCCGTGCCGCGCGCGCACGCTACGTCGGAGTATATCACCGCAGTGAGCAGTCACAAATGAAGCGAAGATCTCCGACCGTCGCGCAGAGCACTCGTCGCTGTGCACGCGCGTATCAATCCTCTACGAGAAGGCTGGACCCTTCATTCTCTAAACAGCATGGACAGAGACATCGGGGCTTCCGCATTATTCTTTACTCTCCTACACTTTAACAATACAAGAGGTGCCGCCTCGGGTCCCTAAATGTACCTGCCTCTCGCCTTCGAGCAGCCAATCCGCGTTGACGTTTTTTGCAGGCGACAGTGTGTGTGCGTCTCGCGAGAGGGGAGCGTGTCATCGTGGAGCACCGTGGCGCTGGGAGGGGAGTCGATCTGCACTATAGTGAACCTGCAAATCTGCACCCAGAATTCGCACAGGGTGCGGAGGGGCCTTTCGTTTCCTCACTGAGGAGATGCCGGTTGCGCTATGGCATCAAGGCTTTTTTTGCATTGTTGGCATTCGCGAACCGTATTTAGCCGAAGGTAACCACCTTTAGCAGGCTGCGAGGGTATTCGAAACTGGGTTTGCGGCCCGTGAGAGCACGTCGGGGTTTCCGGAGCCTTCCCTAAGCGCATTCCCCTAGAAGAGCCGGGCGCCAGGCCTGGGGACGCTTGTACCCAATTTTTACCGGTGGGTGTCCGGCGGTGGGTTTCGAACTTTTCTTTTTCTTTTCCTTTTTTTTTTTCTGTTTCGGAGCCTGCCAACAAGCGCTCTTTGAAAACGATGTCCGCGCCTATCGTTTTTCGGGGCCTGGAGCGGTGCGCAGCTAGTGACGACAGTCTATCAGTTAATCATAATTTCTCGTTTTCAAAAGCACCAAAAAAAAAAGCTTTCCAACCAGCCTCTTCATCAACCGGGGAACCGAAAAAAGCCAAAAAATTGCTGGTGGTGTAACTTTAGTTAACCCTGAAAGGAAGCAAAATCTTCATGTACAGTCTTTGTCAAAAATATACGGCCCAAGGGCTTTGCTTCTAAGCCTCGTAACGAAGCTATTTACGCATCTGCAGGGCTCTAAATCTTTTAGACGAAACATTAGTCCTCACTCTTTTCTATGATTAAAACCATATACCAGTAATGCTTCTAGTAGCCTAGTTAGAGTGCTTTGAAGCAAACCCCTTGGGCTGTATATTTTTGACAAAGACTGTACATGGCTACGCTCATTGCCAAGCTTTGATTAAACATAGGGGTGTGCGAATAGTACTATTTCCAAACCGAATCGAATACGAATAGTGCACTCTTGCTATCGAATCGAATACGAATAATGTAGCTAAAAAGCGAATCGAATACGAATCGAATAGTGAAAGCAGCGAATCGAATACGAATCGAATAGTGAAAGCAGCAAATCGAATACGAATCGAATACTCTGCAAGTTATGTTCATATCATCTGTACGTTGATTACAAAACATTAAAAAGTGTCTGAAATTCAATTTTATTTAAAATGCTGTTTGATATATAGTTCACAACAATGTACAGCTGCGTCAACCTTGACTACAGGCGAGATAAAGTACAAATATTTAAAAGCAAAAAGGTTGCACAGAGCCATAAGCAAAATAAGATAGCACTCAGAAAAGTCAAGTGGAGTTGGCAGGAGTTAATAAAATTACTACATGCAACTTGGCTAGAAGTACAGCCTGGCACTACTAGAATGCACAACTAGAAATTGAGTACTGTCAACATGGCATCAGTCAAACAACATCACATCAACTAAGACAAGACTTTCTCAGACTAGCCATGGAGTAATAGATCTGACGGGAAAACGCTGACCTCCTCTAGGAGGCGCAACTATTATTCTCTACGCACATTGTCAGTTGCTGGTTGTTTTTATCTACAATTACGTTTCAAAGAGTTTATTTAGTGAACTAGATCGCGTGATACAATATATCAGAGATTACGAATGGCTGAGCGACGCTTTCGTCCGACTTGCGTCCGCGTAACCCGAGGCCATAGGGTTGCGCTTCCCCTGCTGTTGGCTCTTCGAACTAGTTATCGCCGAGCGCACGATCTCCTCATTGTCCTCTTCTTTTCAGTGACTTTCGTTGCTTCGTTCTTTCTCAATTAGCTCTCGTGCTCCCCTCTAGCTGGCGCTAGGCGATTACAACTGGCGCTAGGCGACCTGAGATATACAGTGGTGAGATTTATGAGCATGAGCTGACAACATTCATGCAACTCTCATATCATGCGCCACTCGCATAATAAACTTAACCTCAACTATTGATGATGAAAGTGAATGAAATTTTCAGGGAATAAACATGTAGCGTTACTTCTCGGCAGATTAGAGACGTGTGAACTATGACACGACTACGAGAAGTTGCCTCCGCGATTCGTGATATGTCCAATCTTTAAGAATGTTTCCATGCGAATGGACCGTGTCGCGGCCACGCTGAAGCATGTAGGCTCCCTAATACGGTGATCTCTGCTTCTCGCGTAGGTTTATTGCGGCAGCAAGCTGTGCCTGCTCGGAGCTGACGCTGCCTGCGCGAGAATGGTCGGAGGTAACCGAGACGTTAATTCGTGCCAGTTATTCGAAAAGTATTCGAAAATTATTCGAAAATTTGCGAAGATATTCGAACAGTTTCGAATAATTTTCAATTTCCACTATTTGATTCGTTTAACGAATCGAATATTATGATATTCGATTCGATATTCGAAAATTTCGAATATTCGCACACCCCTAAAAACACCTTGTGTGTTTCTCCAAACGTAAAGCCCGTTCATCATCGGTCTCTTCAGCACACCTTTTCAGAGCCCCGTTCCGATGTGCCTTCTGATGCGCTACTGTAGCAGGATGTTTGTCCTTCTTCATCTCGCGATGTTGTAACCTAGGCAGGAGCCCGGGGGCTCCTATTTATACACGCATAGCCCCTCTAGCGCTTTCTGCTATGTAACCTTGACAGTGAATGGTCATGGGCCACTTGGTGGTCTACGTGACTATGCCCCAAAATCATATAGCGACCACCTAGTCAGGTGACCTTCACCTTGACAGTGGTCACGGGCCACTTGGCCTACGTGACTATGCCCCAAAGTCACATGGAGACCACCAGGTCACGTGACCTTGACACTGGTCACAGGCTACTTGGTGGCCTACGTGACTATGCCCCAAAGTCGCATGGCAACCACCAGTATTAACACAGAAGTTTGACCTCTAAATTCCCCTCAAGGTGAAAACAGTGCATATCCGATGGCTTGAATTACCTAGCATCGCGAAGCTTTCGCTTCAAAAATGAGAAACCCCAATGGCAAAGAACTCAGACTTTGCGCGCGTCTCTACGCGGCTTGTCACCCTGCTGATTCTCCTGCTTCTGTGCATGTGCGGCCGCGCCTGGCACGCGCTTTCGCGCGAGTGGGTTGCGCAGGACGGCCATGCGCAGGTTTTGCCGCTTCTCTCCGCTCCGTCAGAAACCAAGCGCTGGCGTCACGGAGCAAACTCCCAAAGAGCAGCGGCGATTCCGTTTCTTCGGCACGTTTTGGCTGAGCTCGCACAGAGTTCGCTTTGCTCAATTTAGTTCAAAGCACACGAGCTGTAGCTCCGCGCCACTGCTCTTCAGGTTCTCTTCACGCGTGCGGCTCCGTTGTTAGGGGCACTTCATCATTAATTACCAATAGTGTTAGAGACCAACACGGCATTCATAGAGCTAATTGCCATAGGAATAAATAGGAATAAAAGTTTTCTAATTTCCCAGTGCCGCTGTAGACAGGGATTGTGAAACTGTTTCTGATTACGGGGTAGGAGAAAGACTGAGTTTGTGTTATTCATTTGTTAGTGTTCATGAAATTCTATTAATATTTCGTAATTGTGACTTTCAGATGTTTCTTTGTAATGATGATTTACTAGTGATTTACAAAGCCAACTAGTGATCGGACAATGCTGTGCTTATTAAAACATCCTAAAATTGAGCATTTGTTCGAGATTTGAATGCAAGCAGTTCGAAGCGGGGAAGTAGCCATGTAGTTTTTGCCAGAAGGAACCAGACTGATGAGTCGGCTTCTCAGTCGTATAGGGGAGTATTTATGCCATCCTTCAAGCTGTAAATCCCTTTAAGGTTGGGGGCGAACAAGCATCACGGGCTCCATAATTCAAGTGACCAGCAAAGCGTGCTGTTCGGTGACTTTCAGACCCTGAAAATTTCGACTGGTAATTTGAAAGTGACAGTTTATTGCATGGTCTTATACTATACGTCAAGCCCGTGTGCAATGTGTGTGAAAACATTTTCAGAGCAGCAACGCTGTCTCATACAGGGGAGAAAACCTGGGCCAGGGGGCGCTGCGCCGCTCTGTGCGTCAGCGCCCTCCATGGAGATCCCGTCAAAACCTACGCGCAGTGCGGCCGCGTCGTCTGCTCCCCGCCGCATAAAAAAGCATGCTGTCGTCTGCTCCGCGCTGCTCTCCAGCACGTGTTTGCGCGCACGCGCTCGGTTGTTTCTCTCCTCCTCTGGCCGCATTCTGGCCGCCGTCGCGCTCCAACAAAGGGTGCAAGAAAAAAAAAAACTGGAATGAAAAAGTGACTCGTGAAAGTGTTTCTCTCTCTTCTCTCTTTCGTGTTGAGACGATGGTTGTCGGTTGTTTTTTTAGGTATCTCGCACCTCTGTTTGTAACTGGCGTTGCCGCAGCAGCCATCGCAGAACCAAGTCGGCCTCAAGAAACAGATATATGTCATTAATGCCATCACTCGGCGCTTATAAAGGGAAAACACATACGTTAATCGTCCTATCCTCATACGCCATCCTGCTTCGGGAGCTCAAAACTGCGCATTCGCTAGAGGAGATAACTGAACTAGGGATTGCACAGCGTAGCTGTGGAATTAAGAAGACAAAGGTTTACTTGGAGAGATGTCCCCGCCTGCATGAAAAGTCGTCAGGCATTTCCTCGCTCTTCGTCTCACGGAGAGAGGAAACTGCCGAAAGAATGGCACGCCTCGGCTTCTCGTCAGTGATCCTGGTCGTTAAGAAACCTCTCATCGTTAAAGGTAGATAAGTCATTGATTTCGGATGGCAGCGCCACAGCAGCGAACTCCCCCTGACCGCTGTCAGCAGGAACCAAAGGGTAAGGCGGCATGCTTTGTGCCTTTGCAGGGAACGCGTCCTAAACGCGCCGAAAGCAGGCACCACGGCGCCGGCAGCATCGCCTAAAACGTCTGTCCCCAAAGAGTTGAATAGGCCCCTTTCAAGTGAGCAGTCACAAATGGAAAGGAAGCTCCCCAACCAGCGCCCGGAGCACTCGTCGCTGTGTACACGCATATCAATTCTCAACGAGAAGGCTGGACCCTCCATTCTCTGAACAACATGGAAGAGACGTCAAGAGGTGCCGCCTCAAGTCCTTCAAAATACCTGTCGCTTGCCTCTGCCTTCGAGTACCGAATTCGCTTTCATGTTTTTTTGTTTTTGTCTGAGCCTGCCAACAAGCGCTCTTTGAAAACAATGTCCGCGGCGATCAATTAACCATAATTTCTCACTTTCGAAAGCACCGATAAAAAGCGTGCCTCCAGCCAGCCTCTATGTCAGCCGGGGCACAGAAAAAAGCAAAAATAAGAAACACCACTGGCAAAGAGCGCCGGCTTTGCGCGCACAGACGCACGACCATCCCCCCCTCGTCCTCACTCTCCTTCTCCTGCTCCGCTTGCACGTGCGGCTGCCTGTAGCACGCGCTCCCGAGCGAGCGGGCTGCGCAGACTCCGCAGACAGCCGCGCGCAGCGCGGGCGCGGATGCGCGTAGGTTTTGTACTTCCTCTCCGCTCCGCTGGAAACCGAGCGCTGGCGTCGCGGAGCAAACTCCAGCTTTGGTTCCCTATACCTTACCAGGTGAAAACTTTTTTGTACGTCAGGTTGGAAGTGAGTTTCACTCGTGGGCGGCTCGTTTCTACACAGTTTGTGTAATTCGGTTTTGGGGACCATATATACACGTTCCGAGGTTCCGGATGCAGAGCGGCGGTTCGGGCTAGTCACTCGTGTTGTTTTCCTTCCTCTCCTGCCCAAGAGTTGTGCTGATGTGTGAGTGATTCGTTCCGTCATCGGACAACCATAAGTTCGCCTCATGCAGCAGAAGCCCATATGTGGCCCTCTTTTATTATTTTGGTCCATGGCCCTTTACCCAAGCATTTCACTCCAGAAGAGCCGAGCACCAGGCCGGGGGAAATCTTGTATCCATTGAAAGACCAGTGGGACCCGGCAGCACACTAGGGATCAAACCTGGTACCTCCTGAATGCTAGGCAGATGCTCTACCACAAGGTCACTGCTTATTTTTTTTCTTTATTGCCAACTTCAAAACCTCACTTTGGACACACAAACTGATATGCAACCTAGAGCATGAGTCAAAAAAACCTCGCCACCTCAGGCTACATAATTCATTACAAGTCAAGCGTATGTATAATGTAACAACGCTTCCATTCTTGGAAGCCACTCAGGCACCGGGTCCTGTGGCTTAAGCGGTCGATGACATTGCCAACGAATTCACGAAAATATTGTTATTTTCCTCGCACCAGTGTCTGCATGACTGAAAGCCATCCTGGATCGCTAAATACTGTGCAGGCCCAATACCATGATCATGTCCAGCTGTAGCCCATCATCATTTTGATTGGGCACAAATCTAATTCCGAATGCATCCAGTGGTAGGTCTTTTTTAATCGTTCGTTGTAGAATGTCCCAAAAGAAAAAAGCTTCCCAACAGTCTTAGGAAAACATGTTTCTGGCTTCAGCCTTGCGTTCACGCTGCTTTTGTGCCGCATTAACATAGATTTATGCACGTGCTGTAGAAAGAGTGACGAAACATTAAACATGAAACGCTGTTCTGTTCTCGTTCCACACCGTACTGCTCTAGGCTAGCCCTGTCTTGTTTCGCTCTCTAATGAGTTCCACAGCAATTGAAAAAACTTGATCTTCCGCAGCTTTCAGGCTGTATTCCTGTAGCTGTTGTGGCAACTAGAAATTGAACAGTAAATTTGGTTCCGTGCTTATACCACAAGTTTTCTGTTTGCTCCTGCAGAATGTTATCGAAGCTCGGTGTTGGCGATATCAGCGGCTTCAGGTCCAAACAACCGCTTTTTTTTCCGTGGCTGCTCCCAGGTGGCGCAATCACAGTTCGCATGCCATGGGTAGACCTTATCTCATTCTTAGTCCATTTGAGAAACAGGAGCACAAGAAGCAGCGCTTACTTTGACCATTAATTGAAAGGGGGAGAGGGAAGTGCTGGCGGCTGTTTGTAGAAACCGCAGCCTACCTGACTTCTGGAAAGTGTAGGAGGGTTGCAACATTCTGTCCGCACTCTTACACACATTGCTGTTATAATTCTGCCCTCAGCTTGAACTCAGCCATATTTTATCTCAGTGTTACAAGGTGCATATATGGTACTTAGTCATTATATTTATGAATGTGAACGCAGGAACGCGCGTCATATTGGTAATCATAATGTAGCCGCACTCTTTTTGTGTTTGACTTCGCCAACCAATGTAGTAATATGCGAAGGCGCCCAGATCTTGAAAGTACTTTCCGACCTGATTTTGGGGTCGAGCCACCAAAATTTCGGGTATGTCTGGGCCAAGTCGGTTTATAAAGTGGGTTAACTCAATTTTGGAAGTGCGCAAGTCATATATGGGAGTTGGAAACCCAAATTTTTAGGGTGGGCCAATTCCATGAGTTACACTGTCTGTCACCTTTATACACACATTAACAAGCTAATGAGATCCATCCACTGCGCACGGATGGTAGTTGATGACGACATGCAGCGCACAGTGCGAGAGAAAGTGGCGGTCAAGCACTCGGGGTGATGGACAGCTAGTTAAGAAATGCCATTTCGGTCTTCAACGAGAACTTTCTTCTAGCTTCACATTAACACGTTGCTGGTTAAGCCTTGGCTGGAAGGCCATTTTTGTTCCTTGGTCTGTAAACTGTCTTCTCTGTAAAAAACCGGAGACCATTGAACACATCTACCTTGATTATCGGAACGCGATTTTCCCATAGGACATCCTCCAACAAATTATAAAAAAAGATTTTCTGTTGCAGTCTCGTGGCATCCGGTTTCTACCTTATACGGAAAAGGACAGCGTGCCTTTGAATATGTTTATGCTACTAGGACTGCACGGTTTGTGGAAAGTGCGAATGGCAGTTCGCAATTAATTCCGATGTGGATGTTCGGCCTGCGAGGCAGTATTTTAAGAGTATTGTTTACATTGAAGATGTTATCAGGAGCCAAAGTGATCGCCACGAGTGAATTTGTATAATAGATGACCTTGCAAATTTGGAACGGTTTGGTTCAACTGTTCACCAAGTGGGGTGGAAGTGTTTATTTTTTTTAACATATGTTGTACAGTTCTTGCCAAGCCGGCAATAAAGAAAAAAAAAAAAAGCAGCGAAAGCGGTGTTGTTGCTTTCTACACAAAATATTTAGGTTCAAATCCTCTCTGCTTCGATGGCTTTTTTTCCCTGTGCTCAATAGACGCTTTACGCAAGACCCGTGGTTGGGTTTGACCGTGTTAAATAGTTCTCTCGCACTAAAACGTTTGCGCCCATTCATGAGCACAGGAAAAAAAAGCTTGTGAAAAAAAAAAAAAATATATATATATATATATATTATGGATGTGTTAACAATAATTAAGATCCCATGACCATTTTTTGTTCTCGATAAAATTTTTCTATGTGGTGGGCGAATGTCTTGATACAAAGGAATGAACATTAGTTTTGCAAGATACGCCGTAGTTTCCTCTGAAAAATATAGCATATCATTAGAGGTGGAAAATGCCGGTTTTGCCATTTCAAAAGGTTGCAAGTTTGGAGACCTGATACTTGCGCTCTAAAATTTTGTCAACCATCACTTTTTTACTCAGTAAAACTAAATAAATATTACTTTTACAATAACTATTAGAAACATATTGTTACGTGGTGGCAAGCGATGACAACAGGAGAACGGAGAATAGAGAGAAGATGCTCGATGGTCGTGAGATGACGTTTAATTAATGAATCTGTGAGCGGGCCTAGCGCGCGCACTCCTGCCCACACCACTGCCCTCTTCTTCCTCCTTCGTCCGTAACATGACCCGGGGCCACCGAGTGATCGTCCCGATCGTAGACGAAGTTTACCGATGATGATTCCATGGCATGATGATGAGCGTGTCTGGATGCTTGAAGAAGAGGAAGAATTGTAAGAATAGAACGGCTTGCCAGTACGATGTCTGATGTGTGGTGATCCACCTCCCCTGGAGCTGTCAACCATCCGTCACCAGAGTCCATTGGACCGATGGCTCGAGGTCACGTTGGGCAGCTTGGGCGGGGGTTGCGTGTTCGTGTCCATCAGTTCCTTCGGGTCATTCGGGTTCTTCGGGTCCTTCGTCTCTGTTCTGATTGGTCTGTCTGTTCTCCTTGTCTTCAGGTCCGGGCTGGGGGCTGGGTGGTGGTAGTTGGTCAGGTCTGGGCTTGAAGGGCTGGGGCGAAGCTGCTCGGTGATGTCCCTGGGCCCTCGGTCGATGGTCCCGGCTCAAAGATGGCGTCGATGCTTCAAGGCGAGGATGAGGATATGACATACGCCGCACCTCCAACCAAATGTTACGTGGCGGCAAGCGATGACAACAGGAGAACAGAGGACAGAGAGAAGATGCGCGATGGTAGTGAGATGACGTTTAATGAATCTGTGAGCGGGCCTAGCGCACACGCTCCTGTCCGCGCCACTGCCCTCTTCTTCCTTCTTCGTCCGTAACAATATGTTTTGTTGCTGCTGTTGATTTTGTAAGAAATCGGAAACTTTGCTTCAGGAGCGACACACTCCAAAAATCTCCACATTCAACTTTAGAGGTAGCATGAAGCTTTAAGTTCTTTATACTGAAACGTTTTCTCTTTATTATGTAGTTATTATGTACTTAATTTCTGACAAAATTTGGAGCGCTAGCTCGTTGGGTGTGTGCTCCACAACGCATCAAAATCGTCTGAAATTAAAACAGCATCATCTTCGATTTTTCTTGAAATCCCTCTCAAGAATCTTCAGTACCTCAAAAATATTATGGACTAAAAAAGTATTGCATTATGTTGTTTAAAATTATAAAAATAGATATAAAACTGAGCGCTTGTCCTGCAAATTGCCATTATTCAGCCCTACATTCTGGCACGATTAAATAAAGTGTTGCACCTGAAACTTTTTCTCTATATCATCCAGGCCTTGTTCCTTACTGCTGGAAAAATTTGAAGTTCTAGAGGGGTTAGTTCGTTTTTTTTTCATATCTTGAAACCAGCCAAAATTCGAAAATTTCAAAATGTGGAACTTTCATTCGAATTTAAAAAGACTACCCCAGCTTCAATTTTTATCGAACTCTGCTAAAACAACACTAAGGACTGTACAAATATTGGGGATTAAAACATATTGCATTATATAAAATAAAGTATAAAAATACATATAAAAGCATGTTTTTTTATTCTATAGAAGTGCTCAGGGCTTCCGCTTAAGAAAAATTTTAGACTTAATATTTTCTGAATTTAGTTACATTTTATCTTACGCAAAATCCAAAGCCTTCTCATTGCCTATAAAGTTTTTTTATGCTTGTTGAAGATAGCTTAAAACGGAATAAATTCGCTATTTCTGGCGATTTAATGGACGAATGTAAGTGGCAGTTGAGCTTTGTGTCTATACTGTAATTTCATTTTTTGCGAGGTGCACTGGTATTCAATCCAGTTCTTAATTGTTATTTCATTTCTCAGTTATGACAAAAATTAACAATGATCTTTTTTGAAGACCATTTTTGTAATGTGCACTTAAGTACAGTCATCAGCAATACGCTTTGCAGCATAATGGTTTTCATGGAATTTTAGGTTTATTTATGGCAGCAGCATGTAATTGTTATGTATTGTATTGTTAAGGCATGTAATTGTTATTCAACGGATACAGGATATGCGTGAACCTGTCCACCTGAACAGTGGTGTGCTTGGCCAGTTGGATTAAACCTAGTTCAATCTCGGGCTTTGAGTTTAGCAGTAGAGTCTCCAACAATTTCTAATTTCTTTCCTCTTTATATCCTGGATTTCTGGACAAGTCCATAACATATGCGCAAGATCGGCTCTATCCCAGAATAGTTTACATCTATCCAAAAATTTCGAAGTCACAGCGGTGGCGTGGAGGTAGAAGATCCACCCCGAATCCAAGAGGACTGCGGTTCGAATCCCGGTGCCACGCAATTCTCCACTTGATTAAAAAAAAATCTGCGTGTCGATGGAATTGCATAAACAAGTTTGGGGTGCGACCTAATGCTGGTGAACACCTCTGGCAACACACTCCTTCACCAGAACAGGAGTTAGCCACCTTGGCGCAGTAATTGGCTGCAACCTCCCATGATTAGTCCTATAAAGCCCCGGCCCTCAGTCACCAATGGCTGCGGAGCAACTGACCACGGTGGCGGTCAGACCTGTAACACAGCAGGGGGTACTAAAAATTAACGAGGGTGGCAGGCATCATAATTAAGCTTAATAAGCGATATAAACTGAAGGTTGTACAGGCCTACGCACCTACAGGTAGTCATGATGACCAGGCAGTTGAAAGTTTCTGCGAAGGTCTAGAATTGGCAATGCGGAAAGGGAGGACTCATTATACTGCACTAATGGGCGACTCCAATGCCAGGTAGGGAAAAAGCAGGCAAGAGACCAGGCAATGCGTGACTATGGCATTGGCTCTAGGAATAGCAGGGGGGAATTACTTGTTGAGTTTGCAGAGCGCATTAAACTAAGAATCGTGAATACCTTCCTCGATAAATGAAACAACCGGAAGTGAACATGGAAAAGCCTCAACAGGGACTAAAAATGAAATCGACTTCATACTGTGTTCTAACCCACCTTTATGTAGGGTGTAGAGGTAATCGGGAAAGTGCGATGCAGTGACCACAGGATGGTAAGGTCTCGAATTAGTCTAAATCTGAAGAGGGAATGAAACAGATTAGTAAGAAAGTTTATCAACGAATTAGCGGTGACGGGGACGGCAGAAGAGTCTAGGATCTCTCTACAGAATAGATATTCAGCTCTGACCGAGGATGATGACATTAGCGTAGAAGCAATGAACAATAATTTCAAAGATATCATTACTGAGTGCATGCACTGTAGAAGCAGGTGGTAGGATAGTTAGAAAGGATACTGGTAAGCTGTCTAAGAAGATGAAAGATTTGGTTAAGAAAGGCCAAAGTATGAAAGCTTCCAAACCAACAGACCAGATAGAACTGGCAGATATATCAAAGCTAATCAGCAAGCGTAAAGTGGCCGATATAAGGAAGTATAACATGAAGAAAATTGAGCATGCTATAAAGAACAGGAAAACCCTTAAAGCGGTGAAGAAGAAATTGGGCATAGGCAAAAATCAGATGTATGTGCTAAGAGACAAGGCGGAGAATGCCATCACGAATGTGGACAAGATAGTCAAAGTAGCCGAGGAGTTTTATATGATCTCTGCAGTAGCCAAAGTAGTCGGGACAATAATGAGATTGGCAGTAGGGAAAAGCAGTCGGACGTTCTGCTAGTGACGAAGGACGAGGTTAAGAAAGCTTTACAAACTATGAAAAGGGGGAAAGCAGCTGGAAAGGATCAGGTAACTATAGATTTGTTGAAGGACGGTGGGGATATCGTGCTAGAAAAACTAGCCACCCTGTATATGCAGTGCCTGATGTCATCGATGGTACCGGAACTATAAAAGAACTTTAACATTGTCTTAATTCATAAGAAAGGGGATGTTAAGGATTTGAAAAAATTACAGACCAATCAGCTTACTATTTGTTAATATAAGCTATTTGCTATGGTAATCAGTAATAGAATCAGGACAACCTTAGACTTCAATCAAGCGAAAGATCAGGCAGGTTTTCGTAAACGGTACGCTACTATCAATCATATCCATACCATCAACCAGTGATAGAAAAATTCTCAGAATATATCCAGTCCTTATACATAACATTCATTGATTACGAAAAAGCATTTGGCTCAGTATAAACTTTGGCGCTCATGCAAGCATTGTGAAATCAGGGTGTAGACGAGCTGTATGTGAAAGTACTGGAAGATATCTATAGTGGCTGCACAGCAACCATAGTTCTGATAAAGAAAGTAACAAAATTCCTATAAAGAAAGGTGTCAGGCAAGGAGACACGATCTCCCCGGTACTATTCACAGCTTGCTTAGAGGAAGTACTCAGAGACTTGGAATGGAAACAGTTAGTGATAAGGGTAGATGGAGAAACCTCAGTAATCTGCGATTCGCTGATAACATTACCTTGTTAAGTAACTCAAGGGATCAACTGCAAAGAATGACTGATGACCTAGACAGGGAAAAGCAGAAAGGTAGGCTTGAAAATCAATATGCAAAAGACTAAGGTAATGTTATAGCCTCAGGAAGGAACAGCAGTTTACGTTAGGTAGCGAAGCACTGGAAGTAGTAGGTGAATGTCTACTTATGGCAGGTAGTGACCACAGATTCGAATCATGAAAAGAAAATAACAAGGAGAATAAGATTGGGATGGAGCGCATTTGGCAGATATTCACAGATTGACTAGCAGCTTACTGGTATCATTGAAGAGGAAAGTATACAACAGTTGCATCTTACCTGTACTCACTTATGGGGCTGAAACGTGGAGGCTAACGAAAAGGTTTCTACTTAAGTTGAGGGCAACGCAGAGAGCTATGGAACGTAAAATGGTAGGTGTAACGTTAAGAGATAGGAAGCGTGCAGAGTAGGTCAAGGAAATAACTCAAGTTACTGACATTCTAGTGGAAATCAAGAAGAAGAAATGGGCACGGGCAGGACATGTAGTGCGAAGAGAGGATAACTGATGGTCGCTTAGGGTAACAAACTGGATTCCAAGGGAAGGAAAGCGTAGCAGGGGGCAGTAGAAAGTTAATGGGCAGATGAGGTTAAGAAATTCGCAGGGGTCAGATGCAGCTAGCACAGGACGGGGTAATTGGAGCAATATATGAGAGGGGCTTTTGCCCTGCAGTGGGTATAGTCTGGCTGATGATGATGAATTGTTATAAAAGAATAAACAAGGCATTAGTCTACAAATCTTGATATATTAGTAAAGTTAATTACTGCCTGGCAAGCCCTCTGAGTATGGTTCAAGGGTCCCAACTTTCTGCGGTGGAAAATGTGAAATTCCGCAGACTGAGTGCAAAAAATTCGCACATTTCCGCAGATTATAAAAAAAGTAACAAAGAAATTGCACAGTTTTCAGAATAAAAACAAAGAATCCATGAAATTTTGCGGGAGACTTCAAAGTACGCTTCAGAACGCACCTCACGTTATATTGAGGAATATGCGTGTGAATTTTGTTCCCGAGCTCTTCAGCGTAGCTAAATCAACCTTCATCACCAGACTCGAAAGCCGCTAGGAGAAGGCAGCTTTTCAGAAAACTTGCGGCGAAGCGGGGGGCGTGCAGGTGCAAAGGAGAAATTAAATGGCTCTATGGATATAGAAACGAAGGCAGTACGAGATATTGAGGAATGTAAGGCATTGGGAGAAGTGAGTAGAGTAAGGGATGAAAAGAGCATCATATGAGTGCAGGATAGCTGGAAACACGTAGTGGTGGCATGTATAGGTGGCGGCTGCTGCTATGTGTGGAGGCTGCATGCAATAAATTATCGGAACATTGGCTTCACTCGATTACAGAGTGCATCTGAAGTGTTTTCTTATAAATAATGCCAAGGTATTGATTACTTCCGTATGTTAACTCGAACCGTTTGCATTTTTGTGATGGGTTGTCTGCTGTTGCTGGCCTTAGCAGTTTGAGAATGCATTATGATTGTTCCTCGCTCGTATTGCATTCGTGTAAATAAAGTCAAATTGCCATTGTTATCTTCATTTTATCGTTCGCACTAATGTCTAGCAGCAGTGCTAATGTGACTGCTAACACACAATTCCGTGGAAAATTCAGCTCCACTGCTCAGCACTACTAAATGAGGACTGCTAATTGGTGCTGCAGTTACTTCTCATTAATTTGGTCTTCAAGGGACCAGAAAAAATGTTCGAAATTACCGAAAGTTAGAGTTATTGAATATACCTGACAAAACTGCAGAAACCTTTTTACATCACAGTAATTTTGTATAGTGAATATCTGTATGATGATTGTCTGGATTTGAGATAAAACCGAAGTGAGAACGACGCTTTTTTCTGGTTTAGTCAAGTGCTTTGTTTGGGCACCCTGTCGGGAACATTAAAAAAAAAAAAAAAAAAAGAAAAAGAACATAGAGCAGCTTCAAAATGATAAATGCAGCCGCCACCCTTTTCGCAATTGCGATCCAGTAGCAGTGATGCCCCTTCCCAAAATCAGCCCCATCACGTTTTGGGGATTCTTCACCGCACAGTCCACGTGGTGAAGTGTGCAGTGTGGCGAAACAGCACTTGTCCAGCACTCAGTTTCGATGTACCGGATGCAGTATGCGGATTCACACGAGGGATATAGGCGTTAGAGCAGCATGACGCCATTCCAAAGAACTTTGAGAGCACTGCAGAAATCTTCACTGGAGAAATGCGAAAGCATGCGCATTGGTTGCTCTTTAGTAGCTAGCTCCTAGAGCATCATGACTTGGCACTTTTGAGTCATGAATAGACACTATTCATAGTTATGCCTTTAACTTGCACAAGTCATGGATTATTATGATTGGATTGGCCATTGGATCGCCGATCTGACTGACTCACGCAAAGTGACTACGACTCATGATTGTACTATAATGATGCACATGACATGACATTTATATATCACTTGTCATTACATACACATTTATGACTACCTAGTTTCATCTTAATGTGATATCATAAAACAGGTTACATTTTGCTTACATGTCGCAAATATAGACGCTTTCGCCGTAATAGAAAAATAGAACAGTGACGTGCCAAGCAGCATCCGAAACTGTGCGACTAGCTGATGCGTGCACCTGATCGCAGCCGCAGGATGGCATGAAGTTAAAGAAAACGAAACTGGGTGACAGAGCTATATTTCAGAAATGGGGAACTTTGATCGTTCCTGCCATAGCCGCACGAAGTGCACAGTCACCACTGTTTGATGCGATTGAGGTTCAGGGAGGCCTACTTTGATGATTTATGGTGTCGTATTGCAGCACAATCGCCCGTCTAAATTAACGAGCGTCCGGCGTCATACACTATACTTCGGTGACGGCCGGGACCACACTCCTAGTTGGAATTATCCGAATTGATGAGATTTTTCTATATTAAGAGCATCAGCAACAATGCATATTGCTCATACAACATTGCTGTCTCTAACTCGTGCAGATTTTTTAATGCCTCCAAAGTTTTTCTTTTCATTTTGCTTCGTGTAAAAAAGTCTGATGTTAAATAATACAACTCACACACTTTGCTCAGGTCGTGCTGTGGTTACCAAAATTAGTATTTAATGTTCTTATAGGAAGCTTTCACATATAGAATTAATTACATTGCTTATCAGTGCAATAATCCTTGGCTTCAGATTTATTTTTGCTAACGATTTTAAAGTTTATTATTAGCTAAAAATTCTTGCTGCCATTTTATTATCAACATAGCATTAAAGTACTTTTTAAAGATGGTTGGTAACAGAATCTTAACTAAATGTCTATGCAGCATGGCTGTTTTGTTGCGAGTAAGCTCTTGGTGTAGTGCGTCATTTACAAGGGCATAGTATGTCCCTTTCCTGCCTTTCCTGTTACATATTATGAGTGCATATAATATGTGGATATAATTTTCAGGTTGTTGACATTTGAATTTTTATGTGACATGTGACACAGCATTGAATATGCAATGCATTTAGGTATCTTTTTTTTTTTCCTTCAAATTTACGCACAGATGTGATGTGAAACTTTAATTGTAGCAGTAATCTTGCTTTTCTGCTAAAGCCATGGAGATGCTTATATACATGATGCCACTGGCTTTCTTTTGCTGCATTTTTTTTTTTTTGTAGGCACCTTTTTTTTTTTTTTTTTTTTTTTTTTTTAGGTGTATTGGACAAAAAGTATGACTTGCCTAGTTACTTATGTCATGTCTGGGTAGGTTTTCAAATAAAGTGATACTTGAAAGTGTTACTGCATATTAGTATACTTTCTTCATCTATTTTCTTTGGTCCTCAAGCTGAAAGGTTGTTTTAAAAATATTTTTAAACAGCAGGACTCTGAGGAGGACGGTGATGAGGCTACCAGCGAGGAGAATGTTGAAGAAGATGGCAAAGCAGCCAAGCAGCCCAAGGAGACTATGGAAGATGTGCCTGGTCCAAGTGGCATAAGACTTAGCGCTTCTGCAAAAACTGTAAAGCCTTCTGGTGTCCGTGAGCCACCCCGTATATTCGTCACCAGTGATACAGAGCCTGAGGTTGAATTTCTGCCAGCCCAAATCAAGCCAAAAGCTTCTGATGTGTCTCTATCTGAAAAGCCACTCAAGTCATCCTTGAAGAAATCGTCCATTTCACCTGATGATCAACCACTCGGGAGCTACGGGTGAGGCTTTTCCCATTTTACTCAAAGATGCTTGAATATTGACTTCATAGGGTTTTTTTTTTTCCTTTGCTTGCCTCTGTTTTTGAAAATAGGTTGGGTTCAAGCAGCCTTATTACTTTGAGTATTTTCAGGTACCTGTAATATATACAAAGTATAAAATATGTCGTTTTATCACCAAACGAATTTCAATGTTAAAATAATTGTTTAATTGCTCACTTTTTGTGCATGAAGTAGGCTGGAAAATTATGGTTTTAAAATTGTTTACTCTGTCTTTCAGTGAACTGAATTGTGATGTAATAACAATGTTTCTTTCTCCCTCGTAATGGTGTACAGCTTTTTTCCGAACCTCGACACACGGACTGCAGAATATGGCAGGCAATATGCTGATGTCCCACTGTCTTCAACTGCACGCGAATCTTCCCAAGAGCAGAATGAGTCCGATGGGACACAGCATAAAGTTGCTTTTATTTTGGGTAATTATCATGTTTTGATATTTTTTTGTTTAACACGGCAGCAGCAACTACTTCTGAACTATGCACCTGTTTTGAACTCACTTGTGGCGGTATTGATAGACTTTCTCCTTTGTCAGAGTTGTCACTTTGAGTCACTTTGTAGGGCTGCAATATCTGCTTCAAGCTTCCTAATTTGGAGTGCATTCTGCTAAGCGAATGTTTATTTCATAGCCCTAATATGTACAGGAGAAGTTAGTGAAGTTATGATGAGGTGCAGTGCACAAGCTAGTACAAGTTTTGGAGGTGTTACAACAAACAAATGCATCGTCAGAAGGGCACTGCTAAAGAAAAATCAGAAAATCGTTTGGCCGCAGTTGTGATTTTCAAGCAAATGGAAGTGGGCTGTGATGAACTTATGTGTTCATACGGAAGAGTCATTGTGTCGTTCCGCACTGCACTTATTTGCAGTGGGGGAAGTTGTGGCTCTCCATACTGGCAATCGGGCACTGTTTGGCAGTCCTGCTGAATGTGACATTGATCATTTTAAGCAGTCAGTCTTGGAAACCTGAAATGACACTAAATGCAATGGAATTTCCATTGCATTTTAAAGGGTCGGACTCCACGGAAGAAGCATCTCCACCACAGCCAGCAATTGGGGACTTGCAGCCCACATCTTCAAAAGGAGTCGAACCATTTCGAGCAAAAGATAGGTGAGCATGGTCATTTCAGCAGAAGAACAATCCCATGATGCTGATTTGAGCATGAGTTCTATTATGCTGCTTCCAGATTAACATGCATGCTCCTTGAGATTCTAAAACTTTATCAAACCTTAGCCAGTAGTTGTGTATCTTAGGCAGTTGCTTTGTGGGAGTGAAACTACCAGCCCACTATGTATGTATGAAAGATGAAAAACAAGATGTTGCTTTCACAAAATTCTGTTAATTATACCCAGGTAAAAACAGCACAAAAAACACTGACTTTGAGAGGAGAGGACAAACACTGCGCTGTCTCGCAACTGAGATTTTTTCCTAGCGAAACAGCACTGTTTTTTTTTTTTTTTTTCAAAGTCTTTGTTTCTCGCTTGTTTTATTTGAGTGCAAGCCCCTCCAACACTTTCCTAACTTTGTTGTGTTTAAAACTGAATTTCATCATTTGTTTGTTTACAAAGAGGGGTATCGGTGTAATTGATAGCCAAGTGTGAGGAGGGCCCATGGAGTCAGTGTTATTGCATTTCGAAAGGACTGTACTTGTGCCAAGAAGGGTAACTGCAAAAACTGCACATGCAATCCACAGTGCAGCTGGCTGCAGCGATCGAGCTAATGCTGTTACAAACTTGCAGCAGCAGTGTTGTTACACCATCTATACATGTTTACGCAAGATCTGACTCTGCATGCAAAGAAACAAAAGCGCTGTAGCAGATCTGATAAATAAGCGGTGTGATATAAGCCTATTTTGAAAGTAGCAATGGTCAGATTTTTCTTTAGTGCCATTTTAAGCACTGTAGTGAGACAGTAAGAGCTAATAATGTGATGGCCTCGTCCTGGATGCATGCGTAGCAACTACAATTTTAACTCATGCAGACTAGGTTCTTTGGACTTGAATTGTGTGTACACCACAGCCATGGATTGACGATAAGGAATGAGTGTGGAGCATTCATAAGTTAAGCTTAGAAAATTTTCATCTCGCAGCTACTGTACAGCTGTTTTATGTAGATTGCATTTCATCAAATGCTCTCTTGAAGGCACCATTTTTATACCATACAACTTCGCAAGCTTCTTGCATTTTCGTGTATAGCATTAAGATAATTTTTGTTTCTGCTAGGCATCACCACCATCACCACAGGCACAAGCGTCGTCGCTATATTTATGATCCAAGTCTTATGGTTCTTCACGATGCTGAAGACAAACATAGGGTGGTCACTGAACCTGAAGAAGCCATGACACTGCAGTCAGCTGACCTTGAAGAGATGGCAAGTAAGTTCACCAGTTCATGGCTGTTGCCACTCCCATTTGACTAGCAAGCATTAGAAGAGAGAATTGTTCAGTTTGATAAAAGCTTGTTTGTCATGATATCACGATCACCTTGAACCCTTCACAGTGGCCAAGTATATAAGCTATGAAAGGTGACCAATCAGTCATCAAGGTGTGTAGTTGGGGAAAGTACTATTCCACTGGTGGAATAATTCATTTTCTTCAGGACCTTTTTTTGTTTGGGATAGTTGATAAATGGATGGCACAAGTAAACTTATGTGTTCCCGCAACGAACCATATACATGCATGAATTTTCCTCTTTTTGTGTGCTTGTTTGTTTTAGTTGCAGTACTGCCGGATAATGAGTTGTGGTTTGAATATGCTTAGTTGGTGAATGAGGTAATGCTTGTTCAGTCTAAATTTGCTGTCACTAGAGCTAAACTTAGTGTCATGAAGTTTCATAGAAACCTCACATTTCATAGTGGTCGGAATGAAATTTTTTGAAGTATGCACACTAAATTTTTATTCTGTTTTCTCTTTTGGAATGTATGTAAGACAGCTGTGTACGTACTGACTGCACAGTCTAATGGTAAATAGTTTATAATTGAATTTCTTCTGTCATATTATTTCAGTTTGTTCCAGTTAACAGCCAAACTGTAACTGTGATGTGCGAATGAACTTTGACTAAGGCGTAAAAGAATTGGCAATATAATTGCTGCTTGGTTTTAATTCACCCCAACTGTTATGCTAGCCTGGCCTAGAGCCGAAAGTGCAGTGAGTGAACAAGGGTTATAATGTCAGTATATTTTTATACTTCACATGACCTCAAGTCCATTTACTGACCTTAGCCACTGTTTGGCTGCTGAAACCAAAGCTGAAACTTGACAGAAGAAATTCAGCTAGAAACATTTACTGGGTCTTAGCAAATTCCGTGTGGTATTCATGCACACTAGGGTCATTCTATGCTAAGTGATCCAGCGTTTTTTTTTCAACCATCACAAATGTTGTTGGAAAAAACCTCACAGGTTTCCAGCACTTAAAGATTACATTTGCTGGTGTAATTTTTTTTCCAATATTTTCATGCTGTGATGGCAGTTTTATTTTGAGATATAACTGCTAGAGAATGCAGTGAACAGTTTTCTTTTAGAGGTAATTTTGATTGTTGAATTATTTTAATGGTAATGGAAGACTGAAGGGTTGCCGAGAGTCACAATTCAGTTTATTTTCATACCACTCATAACATAGGAAATATAGCATACAGCAAAACGTGCAAAATTAGAGAACATTAATTTTTTAAAAATGCTCAAAGGCAGAGAGGCAATTTTTTAATGCTCAGTAACAGTTCATGGAACAGATAAATGTAAAAAAAATATTTTTGGTCAAAAATATCCCACATGATTTGCAGGCAAAAAATGCCAAACAGTGTATCCTAAGCAGAAACGTCAGTTTTGAGCATCAAAAAACTGCTCTTGGTGAGCAAAGCAAAAATGCATGTCAAATAAATACTTTTAAGAACCTTTGGCCCTGTGTAACAAATAAGGACAGTTTCGAAAGGGTATCGTTTTTAAGTGAGAGATATTATTTTGAAATTCTAGTCTCTTAGGTGCTTTCCACAGGTGCATGTTGATTTTGAGAAACAAAAAACTACCCCTTCTCTTCCAATGAAAAATGTGAAATCAATGCCTTTGAATGCCTTACGTCCTGCTCAGCAGATAAGGAAAATTTCGGAAAGTATTGTTTTAAATGCAAAAAATCATTTTCTGAAATTTCAATCCTTTAGAGCGCTTCACACAGGTTCCAATATGTGGCTGCGGGAAGTGCTCCAAAGGACTGAAATTTCAAAAAAATGTTTTCTCGCGTTCAGAGAATAAGCCCCTTTCAAAACCTTTATTTTTCAAGCTGAGCATAAGGTTCTTAAGGGTCAATATTCCCAATTGTGCCGCCACTAAGGGCATCTTTTGCCTCTCAAAACCGCCATGTTGGCTGAAAGAAGCGCTTGAATAGAATTTTAAAAAAGAATTCCTATATAAATAATAATTTCTGGCAGTTAAGAAGCAACACTTCTGAAACTTTCCTTATTGTTAAACAGGGTCTATGGACCTTAAGAGTGTTTATTTCATGTTTATTGCTTTGCTCAACAGGGGTAATTTTGTTGCTCAAAAGCAATGTGTGGCTGCGGGAAGTGTTCGAAGGGACTAAAATTGATAGAAATAGTTCCTCTCATTTAAATATCACTCTTTCGAAACTTCTATTATTTGTTAAGCATGGCTTAAGATTCTTAAAGGCATTTATTTCACATTTTTCATTTGGACAGAAAGAGTAGTTTTTTGTTGCTCTGAACCAACATGTCAATGGGAAGCGCCTAAAGGGCAAAAATGTTAAAAAGAATATCTCACACTTAGAAAATTATATCCTTTCCAAACTTCCATATTTGTTGCACAGGGCCTAAGGTTCCGTAAAAATGCTTATTTCACATTTTTGCTTTGCTCATCAAGAGTAGTCCTTTGCTTTTCAAAACTGACTGTTTGGCATTTTTTCTTCCAGAGCGTATGGCATATTTTTGACCGAAAATCTTTTTTTACATTTTCCTGTTTCATGTTTCATTACCCTATGTTAAAGGTTGCCTTGTTGCCTTTAAAGATTTTTCAAAAAATATATATATCCAATTCTCTAATTTTGCGTGTTTTTCTGAGTGCTTCTTTGTGCAATGAGAAAATTAGAAACATGCATTTTTGTATTTATCTTGGCAATCCTTCAGTCTTCCACTAAGAGAATTAAAATAATTCAGCAGTTCAAATTAATTATACAAAATAATTTTGCTCACTGCATTCTCTACCAGTTATACAGTTACTCGATTTAATGAATTCAAGGGGAGCCCCAAATTATTTCATTATTAGAAACTTCATTAAATTGAGTGATGCATTTGTCAGTCACTTAATTTGATGCAATCACCCATATGGTGTCGCATCATCCAGAAAGCTTGGCATCATATTGTCAATTTGCGCCAAAAATGAAATTGTGGCCCACGGGAACAACCGAAACCACTAGTGACTATGAAACGAAGCAACAAAAATTGTCACCTCTACAAGAAGCGCCCCAGGGAAGTGCAAATTTATCTCCCAGCAAAGAAGTTGGTGATCTGTAAGCAATGACTGCAGGTGCATCCAGTTCATCTTTTATCCCCTCGTGTTTTCCAAAATCCTGTACAGCAGATAGAGGGCATCCACCGCTTCACCCGTCATCTGGTGAATCTAATTTGAAATTAAATCTCGTATTGCACGGCGCAATTTAGTAGAAGCGAGGTGAAGGTGCTCTCCGATGTTACCGTTGTCTTGCAATCGATAAATATTTGGCCGTTCGCTACACAAGATACCACATATTAACACCTTTGCACTTTTATTGCTTGAAAAAAGTTCTTTAAATTGGGAGAGATCATGCAGTTGGTTTCGTTACGTTGGACCCTAAGGACGTCTGAGAGGGAATCGCGATATTTTGTTAAATCGGGAATTTTGTTAATTTGAGTTTTGTTGAATTGAGTTTTGACTGTATCACAAAATAAAAAGTGCCATCAGGATGTGAAAAAGTAAAAAAAAAAAAAAAAATATGTGACAACTGTAATTTTTAAGTGTAGAGAACCTATGAGATTTTTTCCAACTAAATCGGGATCACTTGGCTTGGAATGACCCACTAATGTCATGAACACCATTTCATATTATTTTAAAAGAGAAAATGTAAGCAATACTTTTGTCTGTATTCCTTTAATGTTTCAGATATAACTACATATTAGTAATATAGCTATGGGCTATATTACTAATATGCAGAGGGCTATGGAATGAAAAATGGTAGGTGTAACTTAAAGAGATAGGAAGCGTACAGAGTGGGTCAGAGAAATAACTTGAGTTAATGACATTCTAATGGAAATGTAGAAGAAATCCCCCAAGGTGGAGTAAATTTGTAATATGGGAGTAATTACTCATTTACGTCCACCCAAGTGATACCTTTACAAGTGAAAGCTACAGCTTTCTCTGAAACCTTTTTTTTTTTTTTTTTTTTTCAACTTTTTTTCTTTCACTATCCTGAGAAAACTGTATAGCTTTCCTTTGTAGCCGTACGGCTGCCCTTGGGTGCATGTCAGTGAGTAACTACTCACTTATTATAGCTATTAATCCATGTTAGAGAGGTAAGACACCAAATTTTGGTTGCATGTTTACTTCATGCTAATGTTGCATAAGACATCACTGTACATGGATCACCATATGGTATTCACCTGTGACTGCTGATAACTTATGGTTGAACATCTTTCTCTCCCCTTTTTCGGTTTTAACAGCTGAGTGATGGCTTTGACATCAAAGTTTCATGCAGATCACATAAAAAAAGAGATGTATTTCCTCCTTTGTTGTTTTTATTCACTACAATGCTGAAGCCAGCCTGTCTGAAGAGCCAGAATCATGAGCGAGGAAGCAGCGATCCTGTTGCAGTTTTTTCATCCCTCACTTGACCTATATAGAGCTTTGATGCCATAGCTATTGCTCAGCTGTTGAAACCGCAACAGCTGAAAGAAGAAATCTGATTATAAATTATTTACCTATTATAGGTAAATACCATGTGGTGACCTGTGTTGCGTGTTGGCATCATTACAGAGAACAGAACGCGCAGCTTAGTCTTTTAACCCTGTAATAAGTGCAATAAAAAGGTAGCCATAACTTATGATGTTCTGTATTTATTGCTTCTTTTGCACACATATTGCTTCTCTTACCTCACCAATCACTCAGCAATTGCCTATAAACCATATTTCTTCACATAATCTGACTTTTTTTGTGTGTGTGTTTGTTACAGGCCACAGATTTGAGGACCAGAAAGGCATGCGACGACACAAGATTCTTGCAAAGAACACTGTGCTTTCATTTATGCAGCCTGCATCTGAAGATTCCTCTGAGAAGCCATCTGCACCAAGTGCAGGAAAAAGATACTCCGTACCATTCGTGAAGAAGCTTTATGATCGAAAGCCACATGAGGTGAGTGGAAGGCTTTCAAACATGTTAATATTGGATGTCATTTATGTGGTGATGACTAGTGAGTTGCTGCAAGTTAAATTTTGGTTTCGGCTGCCAATAGATTTTACAATGCTCAGGTACCGAGTACCATAATTTGAGGTATGAGGCTCTGTAAAAAATGGAAATTTGGAATAATTTACTGCCGTTAAATTTTGTAAGACAGTCACAACAAGTTTCGTGATGTTCATCTCGTGAAGTAGCTGGCCAGCTATGCAGAACTTATCTAGCCTATAACAACCCCAGTTTTGTATAAGGTAGTGATTTACTGGTATGCTGGAGTCTTGGAAGAGATGGAGAGGGGGCAGCTATAAGCCAATGCAATGAATGCAATGCACATAGCATGGCCTGTTAAGTGTATATGTGGATCTGGCACCCACAGGAATGTAGAACAGGCATTGCTTTTGCAGATTGTTTGGACACATCAATAAAACTTGAAGAAACATTGATGCAACTACCAGTTCTTGCCTTGCCATTATGTGATAATGACAAATGGCACTGATATAGTGCAGGAACCATCATCTAGAGAATTTAGACTGAAACATAAGAAAGCATAGCAGCTAGGTATTCAGCTTCATTTCAGTGGCAGCATCAGTTGCGTATTGGAGGCTGTTTGTGAAAACTGCTTGTTCATTTTTCCTTTGTACCATTGGCTCATTGGCCTGGACTAATCTGTTCTAGTTGTGCTGCTCAGAGACAGCCCTCTGCTGTCTCGCATATCACAAATGCTTGCTCAGTTTGCTAGAGTCTTGTCTAAGATCTGCCTGTTAACCTTTAGTAGCGAGTTCAATAATAACTTGAATCTGAATTTTATATTGAATAACTTATTAAATCTAGAAGCACTTGCTGATGTGATGCACAGATCTTTGTGGAGCTGGATGAGCTGGTGCCAGAGACATATGAGTGGAAAGAGACAGCGCGCTGGATCAAGTATGAAGAAAACTTGAAAGAAGATGTGGATCGCTGGGGAAAGCCACACCTGGCCTCGTTGTCTTTCCATTCACTGCTTTGCCTGCGCAAGTGTATTGAGCAAGGGACTGTGCTCCTTGACCTTGAGGAAAAAGACCTTACAGGCATCGCAAACAAGGTAGAGTTGTTTGCTTTTTTCTCTTCCATCTCTTCCAGTGTGCCACTTTGATCACTCTCTCAGCTTCATGCATTATTTAAGGTGAAAGAGAGTACTTGAAACAATGGTTCATTGCACAGCTGCCTGCTTTTTCAGTGGTGCAAATGGCATGTGTCATTTGAAACTACCATGATGAGGCCTCCACTGGTCTCAGTGAAAGCAGTGCCTTGGTCCCCTGCATAATTAGGTGGTGCATAATATGCGAGTGAAAGTGTACAAGGAATTAAGGCAGCATTTGTTAGGAGTACACATTGAATTTTGAATGTAGAGCCAGCCACCCAATTTTTTGTAAGTACGGCACAAGTGTCAACCTGCTAGCTTGTCTGTGCCTTATCATGGCGTGGCAGAACTAGTGAGAATACAGTGTGGACAAGTTTTTGTCGTCTGCTGGGCTCTTCCCACCATCATGACCCAAGTCTGGCCACCTTGTTCCCTTCGTCCCTAGTCAACAGCAGCTGTGTCAGGAGAGGAGAGCAGCCAGCTTGTGAATGAGCTACTGTTCAATTTGGTTTTGTGCATGTCGCTTGCTTTTACTTTGCTGTAAAATGTATTGTAAATGCACCGTTGATGGCAGCATCTTTGTGTATAAATTGCTGCTGCCCAGCCAAATTCCAACTGCGCATGTTTTTTTATTTCATTTTATGTGGCATATTTGTCCTGCTTTGCATGTTTTGTTCACTGTTTTCCAGTGTATGTGCAATCTTGGAAGATATGGCTGGGGAAAAAATGCGACATAGTTACATGTGCTTGTTATCTCAGTTCATCCTGGAAGCTGAACATCAAAGGAACCATGGCAAGGGTTGTGTTGTGCTCCTGGGAAGAACCTTGTGCCATGATAAGACACTGGCAAGCCAGTTGGCTGACTCTTGCATGACACTGTTAAAAAAGTGGCTGGTTCTGCAGCCTTGTGACCAAGGTGTGGCATTCTTAAAAGCGAAAGTTAAGATATTGAGCACAGAAATGAGGTATAAAAACTATTACGGGCATAATTCTTATGGCTGTTTTATTGAATTGTGGACGAAACGTAGGTTGTCGACAACATGGTGCTGACAGAGCAGATACCACCAGAGAGCCACGGTGCTGTTCTGCGTGTGCTTCTGTTGCGTCACCGGCATGGTGCTGAAAAAAGCCTGAACACTTTCCTGCGTCGGAACTCATCTGGTACATTTACAGCACTTAAGTGAGTATTACTTTACTCCATTTTTACACACCCCGACGCGCTTGACTGGTGTGCCCAATAATGCGGGAATGAACCCCGGCTGCGGCGGCAGCTTTTCAATGGAGGTGGAAAGCAAGGTGCACGTGTGCTGTGCGATGTCGGTGAACTGTAGGTGGTCAGAATTTTCAGAGCCCTCCACTATGGTGTTCCTCATAGCCCGAGTCACTTTAGGATGTTAAACCCTATAAAACTGTACCAAATCATTTTCACGCTAGGTGAATTGCACCTCCATTATTTGACCTCTATCCGTTGATGTTCTTTCATTGTGGCAAAGTGAGGAAGCATCAGCTTTGCAGTGCACTCCAAGGCATGTGTTCTGATTTAAGTCTCTTCTGGTAGCTCATAACTCATCGGCACCTTTTTGCCATTCACTATGCAGCAGTCGATTCCCAGACTCAACTTCTGAATCATTCATGTGTACTATTTAATGCAAGTCTGAATAAATTTATAACCACCAGAAAAAAAAAGGTAAGTTAGAACTGAGAGCCAAAGAATGCATAAACCTGGTGCAGAAGCTCATTTAGGGCGCTTGGCTACTGGGCCGGAGTAGTTTTGGGTCTGATCAAAGCTGCAGCAGGCACTTTCCGATGAAAACGATATGCAAAGGTCACTCAATTTCTACGCAATATCAGCGCATGTTGAGGATACTCAAGCAGTCTAAATTAATCTAGAACCCTCCACTACAGCATTGCTTTCGGAAGTTGAGCCCCACATACCACCGAGGAGTTAATGCCACAGCATGCACTGTGAATGCTGGTCTGGAAACTCCCGGGTAAGCTGCTTTGCAACCACACTTAGTCGTGCATAAGAAAAGGGGATCCTGGTGCTTGAGTGGGTGCTGAGTGTTCGGACTTTCAACTCTTTCATTACCGTGCCTATTCAGGTCATCGCCGATTTCGACATGTTGGAATAGTTTCTTGTGCACCTAGCGCCACCCATTGGTTAGTCTATCTAGGCAATGCACTTGTAGAACCAGTTTAAATTTTCCTGCTCTGGGGAGACGCTCCGATTTTTGACGGACCTTTTTGAGAACTGTCGTGTGTTGCTGCTAAAGAGAGCATGGCAGCCACGCTTGGAAAAAAAAAAATAAATAAAAACCTGCCACTCGTGGTAATTCAGCAATAACATGAAAGTTTTGTGATCAGGACTTCCAGCAAGTCAAATATAGAATAACATTGTCGGCTTTGTTATTTGACAATCTTGAGTGGTGATAATTACCTAAAAATGGCTCTGGCTATTCACTAGCGAGCTTTGACTCTGAGTCTGGGTGGTTTTATTCCAAGAAAACGCATTTCTCAAGGTCCGCTGCATGTCCAAAATGTATACCCGGCCTTTACAGCCAGTTTACGGCAGTTTTGGTTTGGTGAATCGCGAATACCAGAAACTGCTTCACTGCATGGCACAAGAAATGAGGCCATTTCCACCTGTAATTTTTTTTTTTATGTAGCTGAAGAATGGCACTGTACAGATAGTTTATTTTTTGAGACAGTGTTCCCGGGTCATCGGTTTTCAAAGTGTGTATTCTAAATTTTTTTTGTTGATAATGTATCTGAAGATATCATGTCTTTTCTATATTATTTTTATCAGCTCGCCACAAAAATGGCAATTTTCCAATTTTTTGTGTTCCCTAATAAATTTTTGCTCTGAAACATGTTTTTGGAAAGAGCATTTCATTATGTGCAATTTTATATGCTGCAACATGTGCTGCAGTATTATTTGTACTGGCAAAAAAAATATCTTCCGAGACCTATGAAAAACTTGCATTTTCTCCCGGTAACGAAACAGTTAAAGCCCATTCAGGTTCCCCGCTTCCTGTAGATGGCATCTTCAGGCTGACCTGACCGAGGAAGATTGGCAGTTGTCATCTCCTGTCCTCCCATCCATGTTTCACTTGCTTGTTTTCTTTCCTGTAACTTCCCTGTCTTGTCCTCCTCTCATGGCCTCTTTTCCTGGCTTGAGGGTATCCTTTTGCATTTTGCATTCTACCTAGATGTTTGGTTTAATTGGATTGTGGAGTTCAGTGATTTACGGCAAGACATAGGCTACTATAGGGAGCCAACCCTAAAGTTTGGCTGCACTGCTGCAGCGCACGCTCCTCCCCTAATGGTGACAGCACCTTGGCTGATCGTGAAGTGCCAGATGCACACACTTTCTCTGTCCATGTGCTGCTTGGTGCACTAGTCTCCTCTGGATCGCAGAGGATGCAAGTGGACGCCCACTGTCAGTACCGTGCAATGATTATCGTCTGTGGGCAGTTTTGTGATATTTGAAGTGGCGTTGCAGCTGCCTAAAAGCGGAGATGCGTCTTGATTGTGTTGCTTGCTTCCCCTGCGTCTTGCTTCCCTCAGATGATGCATTTGCCTACTGGCTTTATATATTATACAGTGAAACTCTAGGTTGGCAGGTGGTAGGAATTGTATATGCAGGTGAAATATTGATGGAATAGGTCAGGAATCTACAGTAACTGGGAAGTAATAGAAATGATACATCACTTGCAACAACAAGCGAGAGTTCGCTCGCGGTCTTTCAATGTACAATTTGCACTTACTCGGCCCTCGTAAACTGGCAGCGCCTACAATTTCAAAGGCGAAGGTGGCAGACGCCACCCCGTACACAAAATTCTGTCATGCATACAGGATAGCGGTACGGCTCCGCAGATTACAACCCTTGCACTTTGTAGATCCTGGCATGACCACGCAAAAGCGATACCCTGTCGAAGCATACCAAAATGGTGTGGCAATATGTTATCCTATTGCTCGGCCATGATTGCAAAGCAGCCAGGTGCTTGTCAGGCATCATCTGCAGGCACTTGGACATAGCTTTTTGTTGTGCACGGATAATAGAAATGATGCAGAAGACAGAGGCGAGATATGATGTGGTGGGACATAAGCAATGGAACTGAGATGGACTGTTTCACTGCTGTGATACTGGTTTTTCTTGAATAGCAAGATGTTATATATCGGATGGCGCGATTCTGTATGGCTTCAAGGTCAGCGGCGACATAAGCTTGAGATGGGTGCCAAATGGATGACGCATATTTAATTTCGGATGAATGAAAGTTATGTATGCTAGTTTCTTTATTTCAGGAAATGCAGCCTTCAAGTTACTTTTTAGGTAACTGAGTGTGCGTGAGGCTTCTGCGCAAATGTTTTGGATGTGGGTTACCCATGATAGTGATGGTGTTAGGTTGAGGCCAAGATATTTGTAGGATAATGCAGGGTCGATGAAAACTAAGCCAATACTATACTGTTGCAGATTCACAGTGCGCTCTCTTGTGAACGACATAGATTTGCACTTGTTAATTTTTAAGGGAAGGAGGGACTTACTACACCCAAGAGGCGAGTGTGTTAAGATCGATTTGAAGCAAAGATGAATTGTTGGTCTCATGAATCACTCTGTATCTGATGCAATCATCTGAAAAACGCCGTAAATTCGAGTTTATGTTAAAAGGGAGAGCATTAATGTAAATGAGGAATAGAAGCAGTGACAGTCAGGCGCTTTGAGGGACCTCTGCCTTATATTGGTGAGGGGTGAGTGGCTATCCTTTGCGGAAGTGAACTGCTTGCAACCTGAAAGAAAATTTTCAATCAAGCGGATTAGATTGGTAGGAATTCTTACCAATGAAACCTTTTGAAGTAAGTGGTTGTGGGGGGTGCAATCGAATTCTTTCGAGTTATCGAGGAATATAGCATCTACTTAAAGATTATTGTCCATGGATTCGAGTAAGTCACGTATGAACTCGACAAGCTGTGCTTTACATGACAGGTGCTTCCGAAAACTATGCTGGTAAGGACAAAAGAAGTTGCTAGATTCTAGATGTATCATTAGGTTCGTAGATATCATAGACACATGACACCATGTCACCGAGTCCTGGGTGGTTCGTGGCGCAGTCATAGCTGGTTGATGTCGTCGGTCAATTTAGTGCAGGCCTTCACCTAAGAACAGCTGGGAAATCTTTTGCTGGTGCTGTCGAGATGCGACACTGCGTCCTGTGTGGTTCATATGGCATGAACTCGGGTGGTCGCACCTAATTTTCTCAGGCCAGCAGATGAATGAACGGCCTGTGTTCATTCGCATGCTGCGACATCACAAAATGCGTTTTTGTATTTTGTCCATATCAAAAAGTGGCAACAGTCATTCAGTGCCATTCGAGTCAGCAACCTGGCGCCAAAGCGAATAAAATACTGCAGAAAAAGTAACAGAAAAATACGACTAGAACATGAACACTGCGAAAGCATGTATAGTATCAAGACACGAAAAAGCAAAAATGCATTCGTGCTGCAGATTCATTCTAGGTAGCCTTTTAATTTTCACTTCGCATATCACGCAATTATTCTCTCTCGCACACAAAAAAAAAACGCTGACGAGATAAGCGTGAAATACCCATTCTTTCACAGCGCTTCGTAGCGCACACACCAAATAAATCTATCACAACGGCCTCACAGTGCAAGCGAGTGCTCGCGCAGAACAAGTTTCTTTCACACACAGACAGAGTAGGCATGAGCAAGTCTGCAGGAGAGCAAGTCAACATGCCCTGTCAGTTATGTAGAGCTGCTTGGAGATGGCATTGTTCACTAGTGCCCCACGCTGCAATGTCCCCTATAAGGGATAAGATCTGTGGATTAGTTTATCTGGGATTCATTATAATGTGCACTGACATTGGACATCACACAGGCACTGTTTGTGTTGCACTTCCATTGAAAGGTGGCTCCAACAGCCAGGGTAGACATTCAGGCCAACATAGAGCGTGCGAGCGAGGTAGCTTGGCAAGGTTCCCACTTCATTACAAAGACAGCAACACTGATGGACATACACTGTTTATCAAGTTTGATACTTGTTCTAAGTATGATGCAAAATGTGTATAGAGTGCGTGAAAGAGCCACTGCACAGTGAAAAATGCAACATTTGGATGCCAATATTCATAATAATGTGGCAATTATAAGTGTCTTTAACCTTTCTGCAAACAGTTCTGAAATACAGTGGTGTGCAGCACACCACTTCAGTGACCACTATGCACTGGTGCATGAACAACACCAAATTAAAGTACATTCAAGAAATTACTACACCTTTTGACTTTGTGGCATGGCTATTAACCAGTCTGTTTTTTACTCTAATTCAAGGAAATAAGTCCAATTCTAGTTTAACCACATTGCAAAGAAATGGCAGTTCAAACTCAGTTGTCATAATTTTTCATAGCATACAGATTAATAACGACGGCTCAAGCATACCAGTTTATTTTGATGAAAAAGAAGCGAATACTGTGAAGACACGCAGGACACATAGGAGATAAGATGTGTGACTACCAAAACTAGCAGCTCTTAAAAATAACAAAACTGTGTGCATACAAGGCAGCAAGGGGGCTAGCTAATTGAACATATGTTGGTTGGTTGGTTGATCATGCTGCACTAGGAATGACGAAAAAAAAAAGGAGTTTTATGTATTACGTTAGTCTTGTCATTCCTGGTGTAGAGTGCTAATTCCATCAAAACTGTGTGATTCATAGGCACACTTGAGCATGCAAGACTTGCGAGGTTGGAACATACTTAAATGATGTCGCCCAGCATGTCTAGAAAAATGTATAGTATTTTGTTTTGCTGCAGAGGAGACTTGTTCTGCCCTCTTCAAATGTAGCAGACATACCAGCAGCATTTGTGAAAGAACCCCTAATTTTTCTTTCCTGGCTTCATTAGTTTTTTTTTTTTTTTATCCATTACTAAGCACACAATCATCTTTTGCCATGCATTATTTGTGATGTAGAAGAATGGCAACAAATTTTGACCGCTGAACTGTCGATTCCTCCAAGTAATAGTGACAAGTACACTTTTTTTTCTTTTTCTAAGTAGTTAGTCTGTGCAATATAAGGCATTTTTAACTTGAGTGCTGAAATGACACTGACTTTTTCTTTTTCAAAATGATTTCAGAGGCAATCTCTAATGTATGCATGCAAACACACATGCATGCACATGCACGCACACAATGTCCTGGCATACACAATGTGGTCTACAGTGCAAACACTGTTTACACTATTTCTAGTTGTGATTGCTTTTTAATAAGACAAATGGCCCACTATTGTAGTGCTGTGTCTAGGTTTTTTTTTATTTATTTATTTATCACTGAGTCTTGATATGGTGTTGATTAGATTTATGACTGTGCTTATGTCAGTTCTCTGTGTATGCCCTATCCGACTGTAAGGAAGTGAATGAATGAATGAATGAACTGTTTAATTAATTAAAGGGAACTCACAAAGATTGTGACAAATGGTCTTTAAAATGATGCAGTGCAAGCAGTCTGGGTTAGCTTCAGTTCTCATCTTGTGGAGATAGTGCTTGGTGTATGTGATTCTAAGCTCTAACCATATGGCACAGAGGCCCATGGTGCACTAATGCTGGAGCAAGCTAACTGAGCTCGTAACGGTGGGGTTTCCATAAAAGTAGCATTTTTGAGAAGCGATCATTCAGTGCAAGCTGCCATGCGGTTTCTTGGGAATGATGTGAAGCAGGATCATACCTTGATGCAGGTTTATAATTTCACCTGCCATTTAAATGTGCATATACAGGGAATCCTATTTCAAAGCTTTTCTCAATTTTTCACAAGTTTGGCTTGCAGGTCATAGCCATTGTGGCAGTGCACAGAAGGACGAGATTCGCTAAAAGTGGTCGTTCAGAGAGTATATTTTTCTTTTGCAGGTCATTGCGCTCTGCTTCACTGGTTAGCAACTTCACATCTTCATCGCAAGACCATGTAAATGGAAATGCTGGTAACCGAAGCATGCCGCTGCTTACTGCAGACACACGCATCTCCATTGACAAAGGGGTAATTGATTGTTTCTCCAACAACTAACTTCTACAATGTGTCAAACTGCAATTGGTATTTAACATAACCTGCATTGCAGACACGCGACGAGACTGAGCCGTTTCTTCCTGGGTGTTCCACGGATGATTTGCGTAAGCCTGATGCCAATATCCTCCGGAGAATACCCGAAGATGCGGAAGCGACCGCCGTGCTGGTGGGAGGCTTGGATTTTTTGGAGCAGCCCACCATTGCCTTTGTCAGACTGGCACAGGGGCAGGTGATGCCCAATCTGATGGAGGTGAGCAATTGCTTTGATGCCAGTGCTGCTCAACAACCCTACCCTGCTGCACTGAATTTTTGATGAGAGGTTATGATGCTACACACTGCATCTGTATTCGTCTCTTCATTTCCAGTCAAAGAGCAAATGGGACTGGTCGAAACACAATCGAAGCCAATTTGAACCCAGTCAAATTCCACTTGGTTCTGCATAATTGTGTTTTGATAAGTTTCATTATGTTTTTTTTGACTGCATCGATTTCTTTGCGCATAATTCAGTTGTTAGGTTTTGGAATTTCATCTAATGGTTTAAAATATATGTTAGCATTTGCAAATATGATCACAAAATTTCAAATGTTTTGGCACAAGTCAAGTCAAAGAGAGAGATGTTTACATTATAGATCCTTTTTTCATGTGATCAACAGTTCATGTGTCAAGAGAGCCACACAGATTTCATCTGTGTGGCTCTCTTTGGTCGTCTAAATTTGCGTTGACCGAGGCCGCAAACTTGAAGATGTGCCCAAGACAGTCACATAGCGGCATTACCATAGCCACTCCACTATCCCGACAAGTGGTTTTTGGCCTCAAAAAAACTTGCGCTCTTTGGTACTGTTTTTCTTGCAGGTCCCCATTCCTGTGAGGTTCTTCTTCATTTTGTTGGGCCCAACCAATGCTGATGATCTGGACTATCATGAAGTTGGTCGTTCAATCTCGACCTTGATGTCAAACAGGGTAAGTTTCCTTATACATTTATATCAGTGTAAACTAATATTCACACATCACAAAAATTATGCGCAAATTGCATATTCATTTGCGTCAGGTGATTTAGAAGTGATAGAGACAAATGGAATAGCTTCATAGAATCGCTGGTTTAATTTTCAAATGCTAGTCCTTTCTCTCTCTGTATATTAGAGGAGTCATCAAATCCATCATTTATTTAATACTGACTGTGTATCAAAGAGGAAATCAGTTTCAAAAGAACATAGGTGGGTGATTAAGTACAAACATCTGAGCAAGGGTTGTCAAACTGGGTTCTGCAGAGCTCATCTCCTTGAAATGCTTTTTAGGTTTCCCAGGCACCTAAATCCACTAAAGTTTTGACCCCATGTTTCCTATACACACTTTAATTTGGGATTATTCGTGCGGCAGTTTCTTATGGATTACTGTTTACCATACAGCCAGTTTTAATTAAATTTGTAGCATTTTTTGAAGGCCTGTGCTGTTGCATGCCCCTTCCGGCATATATTTTCTGGGGTGTAACATGCACTTTTGTATAAAACATGCCCCTCATATTTAAAGGTTTTTAATAAAACATTTGGTATATAAGACGCACCCTTGTATAAGACACTTCTCAATTTACCCAGGTTAGGCTACAGGACTTACTACACATGCTTGCACGACCATCGCGAAACACTCTGTTCAGGAAACAAAACTCATTACTTGCTAATGGCAGGAAAAAAAAAAGAGTCGACACTCGTGCCTAAATGTACTCTCACATAGTGAGAGCAGCAACACTTTATTATTACTCAAATCCTTGAAAGGCTTCATCTTCAGACGCACTGTCAAAATAAGTGCGCCCATTTCTCGCGGCAGTGCTAAGGCATCCTCTTCGAGCTTATCACTGTGCTGATCTTCGCTGCACTTAGGCACTCTGACAGACGTGGCAAAGCACATGCAGGAAGTGGGAAACACATCTGCAGTAGCCACCAAACAGTGTTGTAAATCACAACTGGAAAAGTGAGTCGGCTTACCCCGGCTTGTCTTGGCAGTGTGGAAAGGGCGAGGAGCGTGGATGTCGCCATATTTTGGCATTTTATATTAATAATGCTCTAGGTGCCTATGAGGTGACCGTAGCTATTGTAATGGCAGAAGTCGTTCCTGCCACCATTTCGCAATAAAGTTTACCTATGAATGCTGCACAAATCGACAAAAGAAACGTATGTAAGGTGCACCGTTGTATAGGATGAACTACCAAAATTTTTGTAAAAAACAAAAAGTATACACCTGAAAATACAGTATATATCGGGTAGGAAGGGATAGAAACACAGAAACCAAGATGCAGAGGGGTTGGATCGTACTGTATGAAAGCCGTTTGGGGTATCTTAATATTGAGATGACTGAGAACAAGGCTGTTAGCCTTTGTTTAGTCTCATCATGTCATGGTAAATAGCACAAGTGTTGGGCAAAATCTTTGGCATTGAAACGTTGTATGTTTGTATGCATAACTCAACTCCACTTCTTCCTTTGTTTTTTGCAGCTCTGTACTGTTTTATATGTTTTTTTTTCTTAAATTACATATAGCAAGTGGTAGGTTTAGAAATTCACGTACCTGCTCCTGAATAATCGAAAATATAGGTGACAATTAAAACATGCTCTTCAAAGTTTCCGACTCACTGGATTTTCTGCTGGTCATATGCGAGGCTACTGCAGCACCCTTTGTACTGCTAAGCTCCAAGAGGTTAGGCTGAATTTCTTCAAGAGGTTTGGTGTAGGGATGCCATAACCACCAGGGACCTAACTGAAGTGCAGTGAGAAACTCAGCTGTCAAGTCCCAGCCTGGATAATCGGCATAGTCTTGTCAACTGGACTAGGGAATGGCTTGGGCCTACGGCTTCCTGGACTGAGGAAGCTGCCCTCCTTAGCCGAATATTTCATGCCTGCTCTGAATAAAAGTATCTCTCTCTTTTAAGAGGTTTGGAGTGCTGGTGGTTCAAAGCAACCCATATGGCAAAGCCCAGGATAGATCCTGTGGCCTGGGAACCTTTGAAAAGGACGGTAATTTAATTTCATCAAAGGTTGTAGGGCCTATGTTCACACAATGTTTAATGTTTTGATTTGATGCCCATCAGTCATGAATGTATTTATGGTGTATTTTTTGCATGAAGTTCATATGATTATGTTTATCTCTGAGCCAAGTTTCTATTTGTTCTCAGACCTTTCACACAGCAGCGTACAAGGCAGAAGATCGGCGTGACCTTTTGCGAGCTATCAACGAGTTCTTGGATGACAGCATTGTCCTCCCACCTGGTGACTGGGACAGGAAGTCTCTGCTACCAGTTGATGACCTGAAGAAGAAGTACGAGGACATCCGCAAGCGCAAGATGCAGGCAAAGAAGCCGGCTCCCCGTTAGTCTGTTTTGGAATTGGTTCAAGGCTGCCAGCCCCTGTGCGCTAATGCTGGTGGGCATGTGCATTTGCCTGCTCCTGCTGACCTCCTCCTGCAGAAGCAGAAAAAGTTTGTGTTCTAAGGAGCTCTAAGGAGTTCACTAAGGCGGAAGTCTACTGCAGTCTGTGAGCTTCGTACACGTCAAATGCAAGCAGTGAGCAAGACTACCTATCTACTCGTATGAACTTTGACCATTGCATTTTTGCGCAATAGCCTAAGGGTTCCGTGTCATAGAAAAGCTGGCGTCATCGTTGCAGGTGTCGAAATAGTTGGCAGTGAACAAAAAGTCATTGGTAACGGGAGTCATGATATCACAGCCGCATGACCTTGGCAGAAATTTCAAACACCCCACAGTGCTCACTTTAAATGTGATGTCACGCGCAAAATGAAACTGATTAGAAGATGACATGTAAAGCAAATTAAATGTCACCATGTCTCTCATGATTTAACCTTGTTGGGTGATTTTCACTGAAAGAAAAATTTTAGGTATTAGCCAGGATTTGAACCTATGACCCTTAGTTTGCAAGCCAGACACACTACCAACCAAAGTGTGTAAGGCAGCTTGTATGTCGTGGGAACAAGCGGAGGTTTGTATATATGTTGTGCAGTCCTTTGCACAATGTGGTGTCTTAAAGGTGCACTAAAGAGAATTGAACTCCGCTTTTTTTTTTTCCCGCAGGAACCTGATCTATACTCTCTGAGCACAGTGTTGCGAAGTCGGAAATAGAAAACTCTCAACAGGAAGCCCCAAAACTCGCTAAAAACCACTTTATTCAGTATTTATATTAAAAGCTACATTTTACACAGTTTACTTTGTTAATTTGCCTGCAAACCATATAACTTCTATTAAAAAATATATTAGAAAGCATTCCTTTTTGACTGGAAACTCCAGGCTATAAATATTTTTGATTTCAAGGAATATCCCTCCTTTCCTTCTGTAGGTTTGAATTAAAGGTGCTAAAGCACTTTTTTGCTGCAAAATGCCGACTGCAAGCACTTTGACTTGCAACAAAGTCTTCTGCTTCATCTTGGCTTGTCGAGCATACTTTGGGGCATGTGTCACCGGTTCTAGGCACTGCTGCCAACGTGTGCACCTTCATATCATGCCAATCTTTGGAATTACGCTTGTGAGCAGTTAGTAGCTTGAGAAACATTCTTTCTTCCTTCGCAGTCCGGTTCGATTAATTAAAGTCGTCATTGCTGTTCACATGAGGTTCCCTGTTTACATTTGATAATGTTTAATGGACTGAGCATGCGTCCAACCTCTGCCTTCTACCACAGTGGCATCAGCATGGAGAGAGCAAACTCGGTTAGCTTGAAGAAGGGATTTTCTCGGAGGCATCGCTGTACTTGTTCACTTTGTCTCAGAATGCAACTGCGCTCCCACAGCTGTTGCAGCTAACAAGTTTGGCTTCTTTCATTGCAGTGGAATGGCAGCGATTTTTTTCTCGGGGTTCTCATGAATTCCATTGGAGGCACTGACGACTCTTTTGCTCCACAAAGAGTGTTTCTTTGCATTTGGAACTTTCAGTATCCGGTCTCGAAATGTAGGGTCCTGTAGCTGCTCTTTCCTGCATTTCTGCACATACTTGATGGGCCCCAGATTGCTAGACCTGCATGCCTGGCAGCAGCAGACTCGATGATTGCATCAAAAAGTGCCGCATAAATAGATTCAAGATGTATTGGGCATGTTCCAATATCCACCACCTTGACATCTCAGTGATGTCATGTGCTCAGAGTGATGTTCTCTTGCAGAAATGAATATAAATTTAAAGAACTTACGATAATTTAAATAATATTGTAGGACCACCTAAACAGCCATAAAAAAGCTCCAACAAAAGCTAAAGGCTGCTCAAAACCCTGCCTCCTGAATTGTAACATTTTTGCCCGCTAAACAGTGTAAATTTAGCGGGGAAAACCACTAACTTGGCCACACTGTCCGAGCATTCTTGTGAACGTTAAATTATTGTTCTGCATGGTGCACTTTGATATTAAAATTGGACAAAGTCCTGGCTCCCGCCATTTTTCTTTAAGATGAAAGCCTTACTCGCCTTATGAGTGGCGTGAGCAGGAAACAAAAGATATAACACAACTTCAGGTCAAAATTATGAAGCAGTCATTCTTTGTGCAGCGTTAAAGGTGGTGTCGTATACCATTTCGTTTCCCATTTACCATCTGCTAGATAAGTTGGAGGCTAGTTTATTGCGATAAGAATTCAAAATCGATGACATAAGTGCCTGCAATTGTATGCCATTAATTGTAAGCGTAGGTGTCCACCAGCGCTGAGACATGCAATAATATGCCTTTGCTTTCCTCAAAAAACAAATTGGCTAAAGATGTTTAACACTTTGCACCAAACTCTGTGCCATTCTCTCAAATCTAAACCACCATGCCAAACCAACAGTGCTTTCACATGTCTCACCAGGCGGCTGAAATTTCCGGAATCTCTCGTAGCCTGAGCTGCTTTAGGACGTTAAATTTAATAAGTTTTTTGAACTAGTCACAAAGTAGGCAGAGTCAACCAACAGGCCTTTCAGGCAATTGCATGATGGCTCGTCACTCTGCCGATGACCAAGTAATACGCAGACTGATCTTCAAAAACATAATCCACTTGTAGTTCACAAGTATAGAAAACTGGGCGAGTTGGATTGGATTCATTTTAAAGCAGCGCGAAAACACAAGACTAAAAGGAACAGGAGACGACACAAGCAAATAATCCACTTGCTTTGGGCTTGTTGTTTCGGTGGTGTATTCTGTCAACTGCAGATATGTAGTGAGTTTATGAAAATATTAACTGTTTTCAAAAGCATTAATAAAGATTACTTAGAATGTTTCTTTATCGATTATATCATTCTTATTAGCCACAGCAGTGTGATGTTGAGTTTAATGTAAGCAAACAGTGCGACCATATTTTTTCATGGACATAATTTGTGGTTGTCTGCGGCTAAAACTGTATTTGCGGAAACCCAAAACGCAAAAGCAAGAAAACTTTCCAGAGTGCTCTTTAATTCACCTTTAAGACTGTATACTGCGTAACTAGGGAGGACCGCATGCTGCTTTTGCATCATATCCTTAAGGAGGAGCTCAAGTGTTCCCATATTTTTTATTAGTTTTTTGTTCTCTCTCTTCTCTAGAGGGTAAGAATGACTCCTGGCTTTTTGCTTTGGAGTGAGCCAGAATGGTTTCTTAACCATGATGGGATTTAGTTTGAAGGATTTCAGTGATAAATGGGAAGCAGACATTGTGGGCACCTGGTGATTTATATTTTGTTTGCTTTCTATCTCTTTTTCAGCCGTGGAAGACAAAGCTCCACAATATGAACCACTAAAACGCAGTGGCAGATTGTTCGGTGGTCTGTGCAGTGACATCAAGAATCGGTACCCTTGGTATCTAAGCGATTTCAAGGATGCCTTGGATGGCCAATGCTTAGCTACAGCCATCTTCATTTATTTTGCTGCGCTGTCGGGGGCCATCACTTTTGGCGGCTTGCTAGGTGAGGAGGCTACAGTGGAGACTGCAGATGTGTACATTTTCAGTCCATACGTGCATAGCTGCCAACCTTACCAATTTTTACTGTCCGATTGTACAACCACTGCCCTACATCTCCTGATCAGTTGTCTCTAAGTGCAAGAATAGTTTTTGTGAACCCAGAACTGTGGAATTCGCAGTTTCATTGTAATGACTAGTATCGCCATGAATGACTGCACCATCAGTATCATCAGAGCCAGATTAGACTAAAGTTGCTGTGGCTTACTACATTTCGTGCTTCAGTTGCTTGTGTGTGTGTTTCATGTCAGCTAGGCTGCCTTTGTGTGGCGCACAGTGCAAAGTTGGAAAGAATTCAAGTATTTTAAACCCCAAGAAGAGATACTTGCAGACGTTTTTGCAATCTCATAATTGTGACTTTCCATGCTTTGTGGCATCGAGAAAAGGTGGACATTTTAAAACTATTTTGCACAATGCGTTAGTGTGACGTCTGCATGTCTCAAAGCAGCAAAGGTGATCTGAAGCTGAAACTAGAATTGATTTTCGCTCAAGCAACTCTCCGACATCTGCTGGTGATGGGTCAGTAGCCTCGACCCTTCTTTGAGCAAAACCACTCTTGACAGAGTTTTTAGCTAGCAATCTAGCAATGTCTGCGACTGCAAAGTCTGTGAAAAAGGATTCATTAGAGACTATGTGAAAGTTTGGTTGAACCCTCCCCCCTGGTTGGCGTGAATAAAAAAATCTATTTTCAGTCCCGCCAGGTTGGCACTTATGCATATGTGCTCCTTTTATTATTTTATTTACTACTACTACAATCCCAAGGAGAACTGCAGTGTCTTTTTCACTGTTCTAAGTAGTCCAACTAAGATTGTAGTATGGAGGGGCCATTTGGTTAATACTAGCCCAGCTTTTTGGACGATTGTTTAGTTTCATTGTAAGCACTAAATATGAGGGGGTACCCAAAAGAAACCGAACTTACTTCCTTTTGAACCTATTTATTCACATTTGAAGCCCAAACCTTCAATCTCCTTTAAAGTACTTTCCACTTTTACTGATACAATTGTTTAAACTTTCATTCCACTTTTTTGTCATGCTTGACAGCACCTGCATCGTTTTTTTCTTTGCCTCTGCAACATCAGCAAAACGCTTTGCTTTCATGTATTTTTTTCATTCTGGGAAACAGTCACACCGGGCAAGGTCCGGTGAGTATGGGGGGTGAGGAACAGGGGCATACCATTTTTCGTCAAATATTGATGATTGCACGAATTTTTTCGACATTTTCATATGTTCGGGCCGTGGAAGGACGACCAGAACGAAGTTGGTCATCAATTGACATTTCACCCATTTTGAAACGGGAGAACCACTCAAACACTTGAGTTTTCCTCATAGCATCATCCTTGTACGCCACTGTTAACATTTCAAGAGTTTCTGTTCCATTTTTTCCGAGCAGAAAGCACATTTCACCGCCACGCACTGTTCACGAAAATCAGTTATTGCAAAAACGACACTCACAGAAAACAGTTGTCACTATAAACTCTGCCGAAGCTAGTACGCCTGACCTTCAGCGACGCCACTCGGCTGACTGGCTCTGGAATGTTCACTCTATGCGCTCCTAGCGGCAAAGCACGGTACTACGAAAGCGCTGCCCACCAAAAAATTAGTTCGGTGTCTTTTGGGTACCCCCTCGTATGCGGTAACATTTCAAGAAAGTTTGTGCACGAGTCGATGTGCTCGATCTCTTCCCACTTGTTCTGTTGCGCCAGAGTTGAAACAATAGCAAATTTTTGCGTGCACAGATATTGTAAGAAATAATGTGCAGTATAAACGTATTGTAAGAAATAATGTGCAGTATAAACGTGTTCCAGTTTTTATTGTAGTTGTGAACGTGATCTCCACTGTGGAAAATGCCTTATTTGACCATTAACTGAGCCTGTGCAGTGCCATCTAAAAGCATTTAATTTGCTTGCTTTTTTAAAATGGCGTGTAGATATTGCAGCATGGTGTATTTTGCCAGGTTGTCACCAACAGCAATTGAAAATGCAGCTTTTCTTTTTATCATGTGACTTAATTATTTAACATACTATTGTGGCTTCCTGTTGTGTTTGCCATAACTTAAGGGTGGAACCTGTCAAGGAGTACTTATGGTATATGGCTTGAGCAGAATTTTTGCTTCCTTTCTTTTTTCTTTTTGTGTGTAAACCTGTGCCTTCTTTCTTTCTGCCAGGAGACAAAACGAACAACCTCATTGGAGTGTCTGAGACACTTGTAGCTACCTGTGCAACAGGCATCTTGTTTGCCTTGTTTTCTGGCCAGCCTCTGGTTATAATAGGTGTTACAGGACCGGTGCTGCTGTTTGACGAGTTGTTATATACGGTGAGTTTGTTGTTGCACACCTAGTGCACATAATTCAAACTCAAGGGAACCGAAAGTTTGGTCTAACTAATGGCAACCTTTTTAATACACTTGATGCTGACAAATGGTTTGAGTAAACCATAGCGTCGAATCAGCAAAGGACCTCTATATAACTGTTGAGTCATGGTAAAAAAATTTCTTGACATGATTGTTTGTGCGTGTTTAATGCGAAGTACCATATTTGTAGAAATCTAATGGGTTTCTGTTTGTATGTACTAATTCAGCTGAAAAAACGATGTTGCACTATATTTGAAACCATGTTTCAGATTTAATGCATTTTTTTTATTATAGGGTATTAATCTATCAGCTGAACTTTTAGGCTTATAGCCTGTGCAAAAAGGCCAACTTCTCAATACCTTGAAGAAAATACAAGTGCAGTGATTAAGACGAGCTGTGCTATGATTTTGTCCCGTGAAGCATGGTATGATATGGAAGTTCGACTGTTGGAGTGAGGTGCACAAAGTCACGCTTATATTCAGCGAATATATTGATGTTCCTGAGGGGGAAAAGGAGAGGTGGACAGATTTCAGCTCACTTGACAGCTCCTGCTCTCAACTTGTTGGAGCTTCTTTGGTATGGTTGTATGCAAATATTTAAAAGGAAATCGGAAAGCCAGTGGATTATTCTTTAGGAACACTTGCCGACATTTTTTGTGCATAGAAAGGTGGCTGTATTGCTGAGAAGGTAGCAGATAACTTCGAAAAATGAGCAGAGTTGAATAAATTTTGGGATGCATTTACAATGGAGCTTTCCGAGTAATCAGAAGTGTCATTTTCAAAGACCAGAAACATGGCCAAAGACCAAAAGAACTTTTCAGAAGCCACTGCAGAAACTGCACCGGAGAAATGCGTAAGCCTAAGCATTGCTGTGTTCTCTGCAAGATGTGTCAGCGGGATTGCAACTGAACCTTTCCTTTCCTGCGAACCACTTAACTGTCTAATTAATTACCTAATCAACTCGCACCATTTTGTCACTTACACACCTTTCCTTGATGCTCTATCCGATGGTACCATCCTTTTTTCGATATACCAACTAGTTTTTCTTCCACTAGTGGCAGATATTGGGCCTTTCCTTTCCTGTAAGCAACTTAACTGGCTCTAATTAAGTTTTGATGGAGGCGAAACGAAGAGGCATCCGTGTGCTGTGCAATGGCAATGCACGTTTAAGATCCTCAGGTGTTCGAAATTGCTTCGAAGCCCTCCACAACCGCACCCCTTTCACTATTTCTGCTTTCACAACCATCTTCTTTTACGGCTCTGTTAAGGTGTCCACAGAACAGATGTGACAGACGTTGTGCCTTTCCTTTTCTGTTATGCATTTATTATTGTTATTGGCTCTAATTAATTACCTAATTAAACTACATCAACCATTTTGTCATTTGCACATCTTTCCTTGACGCTCTATTTCATGGTATCATTTTTTTCTCCGATATACCAACTAGTTCCTCCTTTACAGCGCCGACAAAGTCATGCCCGTGTGAAATCCGTCTACATAGCCATACAATGCTTACGAATTAAAACCGAAAGTTGGCAGATCGATGGTCATGATAGCACAGTGCTAGTGCACGGCATTTCAGCCACCTCAGACCCCACCTTTCACTGAAATCTCCGCTGCATTGTGCATGGCTGCATCTTGTTACAACACGCGTGTACAATAGAAATGAGCTGTGTGGGTGCAGAAGAAACTTGGTGAGGTTATGGAAGGGAGCTGCAGACTGCATAAAAAAAATACTGTATCGCACTTACGCCATATGCGTCAGCAACAAAGGCATGAGGTGAACTTGTCACCTTTGATGCATTTCATTTGTATTTCATCCATGCGTGCAGCAGTAGCAGTAGCAGTAGCATGGAATTCACCAACACAGAATACATATTTTGTAATTGAATTTTTTTAGGTTTTTTTAGGTTTCACATTGCCAAACAAAAGTTACCATGTCACAAATGTGTATGAGACCATGTTATGGATACAAAAGCTACAATATATTTGCTGCTTTGTAGTTTTTCACATAAACTCTAAGCTGCCCCGGAAGCTGGAATGACAGCAGCTGGACAAAGAGCTATTATACTGCAATTTTTGCGGGTCTCGTGTGATCCGATACTCGCTTGTTTTATCGAAACCATAGTTCAGCAACCTGGGACCGAAACTGAAACTGCAGGGCAGAATAAATTATTTATAAACTAATTTGCTGAGCATAGGTGAATTTAATGTGGTCCATGTTTACTGTTGTCTTGCACATAATTTGGAAGCAGAGATGCAATAAGAAAAATTTCATGCCTCTACCATTTGAGGGGTCACATCAAAATGGCCATGGTACTTTGGGTGCATGTTATATTGCTTGTCTTGCGTGTTTACTGGCCTGCGATGAGCAGAACCTTACTCCCCTGTTATCGCACAGTTTCACTCCATGTTAAAGCAGGATAGTGAGTGTGACCGCAGGCTAAGATGTGTGTGTGCTCTGCACGGGTCTTGGTGATGAGTTTCAACTCAGCACTGTCATTTTAGCCACCACTATGATCTTCGGCAAGCTTCTTCTTGAGACAGTATTCGTCATTTTTACAGCTTTGCAATTTTGTCAACTCTCTACATTGCTCACACCATCACTCAGGCTAATGAGAACATGTTATAGTTCTTTTGAAATTATTTCACTCCTGAGAGGTGAAGGAAAAGAAAGAGGGAGCTATCATTCATTTTGTAGATAAGCTCTCAAATTTTATTGGTTAAATGTATATAATGCTACTTATCTAAGCTCATCAATTTTCCATCCATCGCATCATGACTCCACACATCCTAGATCTTCCTGCAAAGCACCAATGGCATCGATTTCACTTGCTCAGTGAAAATCTTGTATTTGTGTAACATACTTACACATATATGTTACCTATGCTGTTTTTCATTTCTGTGCACACCACCCTTATGTAATACCCTCTAATGAGGGTCTTTAAGGTATTAAAGTGAAGTGATGTGCGTGATATGCCCTTATACTGCGTGATATGCCCTTAAAGCTGCTATTCACATTATACTCATTATGTTGTCAGAATACCTCCTTGAATTATAAATATGTGGTCACATAGTTGAAGAAAAATTTTGCTCTTTTCAACCCTTCAGTTTGTAATACCTGCCATTTTTGTCTTTGCAGTTTTGTGAAGAGAACGATGTGGAATTCCTTGCCATTCGGGTCTGGATAGGCATGTGGATAGCTATTCTGGCCACATTGGTAGTAGCCTTTGAAGGAAGTGCACTGGTTCGTTTCTTCACAAGGTTCACGCAGGAGATATTTGCATCACTCATCTCACTTCTGTATATATACGAGTCATTTTATAAATTATACTTGGTGAGTACAAAAATAATTTTGTTTGTTCATGGCTTTGTACTCGTATTGTGTAAATGTGAAAAATATCAAGCCAAAATGAATTTCCTCATGTCACTGTTTACTCCATTCCATTCCCTTTTCATTAATGGAAGTACAGTACTCACGGATTGAAATAGGACACTCGGAGCGCGTGGCCGTCAATGCATGCAATGCAGTGTGGTAAACAACAGGCCGGCTTATTGGCGACCGGAAGGAGCAGTTCTGCTTTTTAGATGTTCTCCCCCTCGCGCTATACCACAATGCAGCACCTTGGTTCCATGAGCATCCACGGGCGGCGCTGCATGCAGCGACTGCCACGCGCGCCGAGTGTCCTATTTCAATCCGTGAGTACTGTACATCACTCTTTTTTTTTTGGGGGGGGGGATTGACAAAATTAATATCAGTTCAGTTCAGTCGTTCAGTCGTGTCCGACTCTTCGTGACCCTATGGACCATGTCACGCCACGCTTTCTGGTCTAAATTATATATCTTGCCATAAATATATAAATATATCTTGCCACTTGCAAACTAAAAAAATAAAAAATACTACCATGTTGGCTCAGCAGTTAGGGTGCAAGGCACCTTTCCACTGTGTGGTTTGAGTGCATTTAAACGAACCCAGGTACTCGAAATTATCCAGAGCCCTAAACTACTGCGTCACTCATAGCTTTAGTAACTTTGGTACGTTAAACCTCGTGAACCATGAGCCATTAAAAAAATATTCCAAGTATAATTTGATACTTAACCCTCACCTTCTGCAGGACAGTATCGTAGCATGCACAGGTCGATGTAAAAAGTGTGTATGATGCAATCGCAGGGCCAACATTTGGAGCAAACAGAGATTAAGAGCGATAAAATAGAACTGCAGTGTGCCTTCTATACATGTGTGACTGGCTGACTAGCAGAATACTGGTTTGCAAATGGTCCTGCAGTTTCGGAGATGTTACTGGCAATTTGCTCTCATGTTTGCTACTGCTCACCAGAGAAAGGAACCGCAGGTGTGCATACTTGCCAACCTTCCCGATTCACCTGGGAGGCTCCCGAATCTTGACTGCACTTGAATTTGACTAGCACTGCCCTATACCACTCAAGAAAGTAGCGGACAGGAGTGAGTTCCCATGGGCACTTTTCCTAGCAAATAGTGAGCAAAGCGACGATACCATTGTCGCCAACTGCAGCTAGTACATCTTCGAATACAGAATTGGCAACTTGCATTGCGGTGCATAAAAAAAAAAAAAGAAACTATAGCACTCCGACTGCATTCTGGGCACAAAAATGCGAGGGGCCAAGTGCCGCCACAGGTTTATGGTGAAGCTGCGATTGCACTCTTGAAATCAGGCTGAAACAGACGTTTTTGGAGACACATAGAGATTCGTCTGCTACATTTTTCTAGCTCACTGTAGTGTATACAGCATTCTAAAAGGCTATGTAGAGGTGAAATTGGTGCCTTTCCCACGAGGCTTCTAAAGTGGTTGCTGCAGCACTGCCATAAACCACAGAGGCACTGCTGCGAAAGGACTATTTGGACTCTGAAAGATGTTTGAAATTTCGTACCACACTCCTCAGTTTTGTTTTTTTAAATTGATCCCATAAATTTGAATAAAATGTAACATATAATAATAAAAAGCTTTGGTGCTATTTGTAAAGTGATTCACATTGATATATATATATATTTTTTTTTCAGATATTTGTTACTCACCCTCTGCTTAGAGCAAGTGATTACTGTGATAATGATAATGCCACTGAGGCCTACTTTCCAAGCAACATTTCTGCTGCAAACTGGACTAATGCTTCCGCTGTGAACTGGACTGGGGAGGCGTATCCAGAGTTTGAAATCATAGAACGGACACGTCAACCGAACACCGCACTGCTGTCAATGATCTTGATGTTCTCTACATTCTTCTTGGCGGATTTCCTGAGAAAGTTCCGGAACAGCAGCTTTCTTGGGAGAAATGTGCGTACTTTGACTAATCCTAGAAAACGGGTTGTGTGTGCAAGCTGAAGTTTTTCAATCTTTCATTTTTTTCTTTTTTTAGGCGAGGAGAGCTCTTGGAGACTTCGGTATTCCGATCGCAATTATTGCCATTGTTACTTTGGACTTCTTTGTTCCAAACACTTATTCTCAGGTAAGAGCACTGCACAGTGACGCTACCCTTGTGCCAAATGCGCCAAACTAGATAGCTGCACTATTCTGGTAAAAATTGGGAAAATTGTATTGAACTGCTCCAGAACTCTCAGCTTTCAAATGGACCAGTGCCGTGCGCCAGCAGTTCAGGGAGACATGACCTTGGTTGTCACTGCCATTTCAGAATTTCAACGTCCATTGAATCACACTTAAGACTGTTTTTCGGCAATATGGACCGGGATTGTGAAGTTCTTGTATCAAACACGAGCCACTATCGGTCTGGTGAAATTTCAGTGCATTTCAAGCTGTTGCCATTTTCTCATTACCTAAAAAACACAAGTAGTCACTCATAGAAATGGAGGCCGACCGGCATCCTTGGATTGTTTCCAGTATATAACCATCTAACGAGGCTCTAAATGGGCGGCCAGTTAGGCCTAGCACTAGTCAACCAATAGGAGGCTGAGTTTATGATGCAAGGTGTTCTAGTGGTGTAATAGGAAACCCAAGCTCAAGTTTCAACATGCGATGCCAGCGCCACACCTTCCCTAGCGGCCAGCCGTCGAGGCTACTGGGGAGAAGCGCGGACGACTGGTGCTACCGGCGAGACGGCGGCGGTAGCATGAGCAGCAGCAGCAGCAGCAGCACGCAAGCGTACACGCCCTTCAGTCCGAGCGGGGAGTAGGAGGGGAAGTGGCGCTAGGCAGGTGCGCTCTCTCAGTGGATACATTTGTACGAAAAGATAAGATTTGAATCAGTAGGCTTTTGTTCAAGAATGCTGGTTTCCTTGCCTATGAAGGATGAGATTAGGGGTGAACAGGCTGATGATTCATTCAAAAAGTGGAAGTTGCCCATCAAATTGAAAATGAACTGTTGCTAGCCAGAAAGCATTTCTCGTGGGTTCGGAATTTTACCAAGGAACTGCGCTATACAGCATGAATGCCTTTCCAACATGGGCGAAGAGCTCGGAACATTGGCTACTGCCCTACTGGTGCATTGAGTTTACTTTGTAATAATTTACATAAAGGCCACCGCATCTTCGTTTTGCAGTGAGCGTAAGTTCCAGCTTTGCAAGGGCATCATCTGTGTCGAAAGAGAAGCTCTTGCCTTTCATGGGATGATCATGCCTGCTATGAATAAACAAATGCCAGCTAGCATTGACATTTACCGCTGTCTTAAACATATTATTAGGTTTCCAAACTTTCCTCAGCAAATGCTAACCTTGTAGCATTGCTGTCTAACAATCTGGGAGTTGGACAACAAAGAAAGAATAAAGCACTGAAGCTTCTTTTAAAGTTTCTTTACATTGTTTCTCATGTGTTTGTGCTCTAGTTATTTACTCACGCGCGTCATGTGCATTGGTTTGGCACCAACAGTACTGAACACTGCGTTTGCAGAGCCAGTTGTATGTCGTAATCATATTCAACTGTGCAGAACGTCATTCGAGTGTGCTATTGAGTGCTTCGATTTGTAGTGTGGGGTATTCCGAGCATATAATAAAAATTGGGAAGAATATTGAGTTCCACATTAAGGGCATGACGCAGTAGCATGTCACACGCATAGGGATGATGCTTTGCACTTTTTCATATTGAATTTTTGTCTAAATTTTTTATTAGTTTATCTTTATTCAGAAACAATTTATACACCAAAACTTGTCAGCCAACATTGGCTTTCCATTGTGACCAGTTCGACACTTTTGAACGCATTTTCATTCTTTCTATTTCAATGAATTAACTGATCAGTTACACACTTTAAATTTCCTTAATTATTGTCATCAAACACTGGCTTTTCAATCTGAGCATTTTGACACATTTGAACCCCTTTTTTCTCTCTTTAATTTCTTTTTCATCAATTACATTGGTTTCATTAACTCATTATTGCCTGTTACATAACAGTCAATCATCAATGACTAGAACCACAAATTACAATCGTATGAATTTTTTTACGTAGCCCCCGATTATTTCAGACACGCGGTGCCAGCTACTACTACTACTACTATGCCGGCGGCTATTTTACCGAAGAAGCTGTATAAGCAATCGCTTAAAATGATTGAGATCGTTACAAAGGACGCAGCATATTTAATGTGATCGCCGACTTCTGAAGCACACTTCGCGTCTAGTCGTAATTGTAGTTATCAACCTGTCCGCTTCAGAGAGTACACAATATCAACAAACTTTTTAACATTATTCCAGTTTGATTTACGGAAAATAGAAGTCAAGCAAGCAAATTTTTATGAAGCCGCGCTGCTGATGGGGGGGGGGGGGGGGGGGGTATACTGCGATGCGCCGCAGATGCAGTGTGAGAGCTCTGCACGTGCACGGAAGGGAGCGGGAATGCGGCACTGCAAGGAGAATGTGCGGCCGGCACGTCCCCCATATTCCCAGTTTCTATTTTTCGGCCATGAATGGCGCTCCCCATCAGGAGCAGCAGTGCCACCGCGCGGTGCTTTGGGAGCCTATTCACATGTGCAAGTATGGCGATTTCTGCATATGACATTGCATCTGTCGTAATATCGTCTGTGCTGAGCGCTGACAAGCGGCAGCTTGTGGCGAGATGCAACGCCGATGCTATGCATGGGTACAGCGGTGACACGTAGGCGCTGTGCAGTGCAATCTTTAGACTAAATAAATAGCAGTTGCCCTTGCAGAGTCTGGTTGCAAAAGCCTCCGGCAGCGCTGCCAATGGTGAAGTCAGTCTGATCTGTCTGTCCAAGTTAGGAGTGTGCATATACTTGAAATTGCAGATATGAATTGAAAATTGATGTCACTCAATTTGTGTTTGTATTCAAAAAACTGATATTTGTAATTTTCAAATATTCGAAAGTTTCCGAAATACACCAAAAATTTGCGAGTTCACTGCAGTTTCACCGCATTGCTTGACTGCGTTGACTGCGCAGTGAAGCATCCTCAAAATGCAATGGGGCGGTCTTGTGAAGAAATTACAGAATTGCTTTGTCTGCTTAAGAGTGAAAATGATGAAAGCCACTTTACAGGACTGTTTTCACTAACTGCATATTTACTGTCATCTCTACTACCGTCATTATCATTATCACTAACTGCAGCATCATCATTGTCGCTACTGTCATCATTATCACTAACTACACCATCACTGTCATTGCTACTATCATCCTTACGCTAGACAAGGAGAATTAAGGTCTTTTTTTTTACGAGCCTGGCGTGAAGCAGTGTTTTTCACTCTCACTTGGCTGGGGATCAGAGAGATAGTGACTGGATTACTGATGGAGACAGATTTTTTTTTAAGTGTCTGTTCACGGTGAACATTTCCTGCGAACATTTCTGTCAACACCGGCCATCAGGCAGGAAAGGCTTTCACCTTAAAAGGATCTTTCTGGCTTCAGTTTCATCTCAAATGTAGATAACCAATCATTCAGGTGTTCATCGGATAAAATTACTGTGGTTCAAATGGATTTCGGCAGTATTTCAGGCCCATTCGACAATTGAGCTTTGGGTTAATTAGGACATTTTTTCTGGTCCCTTGTAGGCCGAATTGCGAGTTCTTCCTAAAAACCAAAAACAAAATGGCATACGTAATCCTGTAGAAAATGTATACTGGATTTTCCAGTAGGGTATATGCTTCTGTGAAATTCTAGTTTGACTTTATTTGCAAATACTTTGTGAATTTTGGAATAAACAACATGATCAATGTTTGATATTTTTAATTTTGCATTCTTTTTTCACTGATCAGATATTGGAAGGTATTTTTTTTTCTATATTCACATTCAATTCATACATGAAAATTTCAATATTTGCACATCCCTAGTCCAAATACATAGCGCTGCTGTGTTCGCACTTCACCATTTGTTTCAGCTGTGGAACATGGTGACTCTGGCACTTAGCTGCTTGTTTTAAAAATTGAAGACTGAGGACGGTAGGGCAGACTAGCTACAGCCAGCCCAAGGGCTTTATAAAAGCTGATCTGCTTTTGAGGATATGGAAGTGACATGAGTCTGAATAAATGCTTCTGCATTAGAGCACAGAAGTACATCTAACTAGAACCAGAGAGGTTATAATACGAAGGAGATTTAATAAAACCTATGTTTTGTGGAGAAAAGTTAGGAGCCACACATCACAGGCAACTCTCAAATCAAACTAGCCATTTCATCGCCCGCAGCAACAGAACGGCATTGAACATTTCTCAGTCTGCTGCGCAGCAGTAGACTTCAATGGAGAAAAAAGGAAGCTTTCTCAGAGCTACATTTACAGCTATGCTGTATCAGGAACCTTTATATACTGATGAGCAGAGGTGGGCAACCTTATGAGGTTTGTCGAACCTCATGAGGTTGGTTACCTCTGCTCATGAGTATATGCAAAAAGTAAAAATTGTACAGCATATTCCCCGAAGGCATCTGTTTAACTTACAGCATAAAGCTGAACACTTGTCAACTGCGATTCTCTGCCAGTAATGACAAACCTAATGGTGTAGATCTCTTTGCATTGCACTTCTGCATATTTTTCAAATCACGATTTAAAAACTAAGTGTTAAGCTCTGGAATGCTGGTAAATGAATATTTTTATTGCTCCAACTTGCTCCAGATTGGAAATTTTAACCCGTTTGGCCCTGGAATGTTAATTTGAGCTGCACATTTTTATTGCTTTCTTTTTCATCTATGAGGTCTCTTAACCACACACTGAATTTTTTTGTTCATAGTAAAATCATTAGGTATTCTGACATATGGTGCCGAAATAGGGCATCAGGGCCCAGTGGTGTTAAAAACAAAAGGGACCACTTAGTGACCGCGATTCACAGTAAAGAAGTGAATGAAAAAGTATCTTATTCTGCATTATGGAGCACATTTAATGCAACTTCCTTACTTTTTAAGACATGTATGGATCTTGCGCTTGTCACAAAAGGTGATGCTTTCTCCTGTTCACCTTTCGTCATGAATTGTTTCCTCTCGCTCTTGTCTAGACAAGTGAATGTCACACGACGAGAGATGTGTTCGGAAATTGCATCGACCGAGAGACTAGGGAAACACTTGACACATGCACCGCTCCAGTGATAGTGCAACATGTAGGCACCAGGGATGACCCATGAAACTTCAAAACATTGTTTGAAATTCACTTCCATCTTCTCCTCCATTATGTCACCAAGGTCACCGACAGCGCACCAATAACAGGAGCTAAGAGCACTTCGTGCTTAATAGTCCGGTAACCTAACCCTCAAGCTATGGCACAGCATTAAAGTAATTGACGCAGGCCAGTGCTGCGCGCAGTGCACTCATCATGGGCCTGGAACAACTATGATGGCGCTGTGAGGCATGCACTGCCGCTGCTATAGACAGGAGGTCCTCTTGATGCCATAGCCTCCACTGTATGCTGCCTTGACCATGGGCAGGCCAGAGATGTGCGACAAGTGCATGCACCGCTGCCTCCAGTCCGGCCCAGCCTTGACGGGGTGCTGAGAGCATGTTACTTTGCAGCAGGTGTCCAGGGCTGCACTGCAGGCATGCACTGCGATTTGCAAGCTATAGCACAGAGCGTTTTTTTGTGCTGGGAATTCTGGGGCGCTATGGCACATCAAGCAATCCACATCACTTTGCAGAATCACTTTGTGGCTTCAAAGAGCCGCTGCTTCATTGGATTGTGGTAAAATTAGGATCAGGCTTTAATACATAGTGCACTAGTTGTTTAACCAGGCTGGTTCTAGCCACCACTTCAACTTATTACATCGAATTTTACATTAGAAATTGCAGGGCTGTGGAAATTTGTTGAATTATCTGGGATTTCAAATTAACAAAGTTCAAATTGTCGAGGTTTTACCGTAGCTTGTTTTAGCCTGGTAGTAGATACCAATGCCGCCTTACTCGTGCTTTTTTCTGGTTCACAGCATTTTATTGCCTTCCACTTTTCACGATTACTTGACTGTTGTAGTAACTTCTCTTGGTTGAACTTTGTTGAAATGTTTCATATTTAATGTTCAGCGTTATCATTAATTTGCTGTATGTAATAATAAGGCAGCTTTCGAATTACCATGAGTGAAAGTAAAAGGAGAATGTCTTTCAGAGTACCATTGTGTGCGTAGCTGTTTTGATTTAAAATACTGTCCCCTTTGCTTTTCAATTCTGCAGAAGCTGAAGGTTCCCAATGGCTTGAGCACCAGCATTGAAGGCCGGGGGTGGTTAATTTCCCCCATCAGCTCAACAAGGCCATTCATTTGGTGGCACATTTTTGTGGCAGCACTCGGTGCTCTGCTGGTCTTCATACTCATGTTCCTCGAAATTGAAATCTGCGAGTGAGTAGTCTACCATTTGCTCACAATTTCTCATTGTTTTTTTTTTGTTTGTTTGTTTTATTTGCCCAGCAAATGTCTGAAATCGGCAGCCAGAGAGAGAAGAAAGGACCATAAATCTTCAATTGTAGCAAGGGATTTATTTCGGGGTTAAAGAACCCCAGGTGGTCAAAATTTCTAGAGTCCTCCACTACGGCATCTCTTATAGCCTGAGTTTCTTTGGGACGTTAAATCCCACAAACCAACCAAACCAACCAACCAACCATATTTTTTTTTCAAAATATCAAAGGCATGTGTTTAATTTTTTTCTAGTATCTTGGGGAAGGTTTGAGGTAAAAAGGACTTCTTCAAACAGAGTAGAGTTAGAACATTATATCCAAACATTGTGGTCATAGAAACGTTGGGTGTGATGGCATCGCAGCGAGAGTAAGCATTGCTATTTAGTTATAAACAGGGGCTGTGCAGATATTGAAATTCTCGGATGTGAATTGAATATGTAGAAAAAATTTAGGAAGAGGTAAAGGAGGCAAATATTTTTGACCTTACTGCTTTTTTTTCTTCAAAATAGTGCATTATCTTTGCAACTGAAATATACCAATCTAACCTAATCTAATCTGCGCCATAAAAGGGTAATAATGGCATCGGTTGAGATATATTAGATGGTATAACGGTATGCAACTTGTAATGTAGTCATACTAGACGAGACGAAATTATCTAAAGGATCCAATGCCTCTTCCCAGAAAAAACAAGGTCATAACTACCAAGATTGTGGTGAATCCTTGTAAGCAAGCTTTATCGTATAAAATCCATGTAATTGCACAGTTTCAGTGTGCTGGAAGAGTGCATATGTAAGTTAGGGAATGCACGCTAGCAAGCCAGCTTCAGAAAAGCAAGAGCAACACCCAGGCAACCCCTCAGCATACATATAAGTGACACCATAACGCAGTGGTTCTCAATGGGGGTCTGCAGACCCCAAACACACACACGCATGCACATACGCACACACACGTGCACACACATGCACGCACACACACACACAGTCACGAAGACAAAAACAAAACAAAAAACAGACAAAAAAATGAGACACAGTTACGCATTTTGCAGGATTAAAAGCACGAAGGTTCAAAGCAGACTTTAGTTTCTCAAAGAGAAAGGTGAGATGAGTACGAAGCCGGCGAGTGCGAGAGAGTCTATGGCGTTTGTTGATGCCGGCACCAGTGCAGCTCGAGCTCTGGCTGCACTGCTGGACAGGGCTGCAATGCAAAGCATCTCGGGTGTCTGACGAACATGCAGGTGCGGTTTTGAAAGGAGTCTAATCCCTTCTAGCAGCATACATACTAGCGCCAATGTGTCGTCTCTTCCTTGTGTCCTCTGCAGGCAGTGGCATGCAGGCTTATCAAGTGCAAGTTTTTTAGAAGCCACTTAGCCTTGACTGATCGTTCCCAATCCTGTCACCTGCTCCCCTTCCCCAGACTTCTAATCATGCACAGGGGTCCCGGACACATGATGCCAATTCGTGGGAAATACGTCGCCACGGCCAGATGCATTTTACTATAACAAATTTTTAACAAATATCTCTTTACTATAAAGGGGAAAAAATGACCAGTCAGTCATCTATGGAAGATGAACTGGGACTTCAGTTTCACTTTACTATATCAGAGTTTTTGCTATATCTAAGTTTACTATAGCGGGGTTTTTCTGTGTTCATATTCATTTCACTCCCAAAAATGTGTATTTGCACACCTCTACTCTGTTGATGCCTGTATAGCTACACTGAATATCAATTCCTAGAAAATGTAGCTAAGGTCATAGATCATCATTTGTTATTTCAATTTTGATTCATATGCAGCTAGCAAGGCATGAAGTGATATGGCCGTTTTTTTTCTGTTATGCCCTGTGGCAAATAGTTCCGGTGTCAAATACGGCAGGAAGGTGGAAGTTCATAGAAACAGTAGGAATAATGTGAAATAATGTTTGCTGGATGTTATACTTGTTGGCCTAGCAAAGATGGACCAAGATTTTTCCCAATTTATATTCAGTGAATTTTGTTTAAATTTCTGTAGAGTACTGGCTAAAATTTTGTTTTCCTCTGCCTTCTTGAATAATTATTTGACTTTACATATGATTTTATGTGTGCATGAAAACAAACTGCATCCTCTGTATCCTGCTGGTTGGCTCAGCGGTTATGGCAAACAACTGCTGAAGCACCCATGTGCTGTGTGATGTCAGTGCATGTTGAACACCAGGTGGTCGAAAATAACCGGAGCGCTCCACTGACATTGCTCATAGCCGATGTCTCTCTGGGACACAATCCGCATATGTTACCAGCATCTTCTGTGCAGAGGTCCACTTGCAGCTGCTACCAATGTGTTGGTCAAGTGTAATATGAAAATAGCAAATGCCAGTAGACTGACAGCATCATCCACACTGACAGGAAGGGCTGATGTGTTCATGCCTCATGGCCACAAGATCCATCCCAAAGCAAAGAAAAAGCAGCAGTATTATTGCGGTTCCAGTGCTGGGACGTTTAGTTACTGCTGACCATAGCAGTGCAGGTCTTCAGCAAGCCTCAAATGAACTGTCCTCTTTGCAGGCTGATCCTGAGCAAGAAGGAGCGCAAGCTGCAAAAGGGCTCTGGCTTCCATCTCGACCTGCTGCTCATTTGCTACATGGAGCTGGGCTGTGCCTTTATGGGGGCCCCGTGGATGTGTGCAGCGACTGTGCGCTCAGTCTCTCACCTCGCCTCGCTCACGGTCATGAGCCGCACTCATGCACCTGGCGAGTCACCCCATATCATCGGTGTCAAGGAGCAGCGCGTCACCAACCTCCTTGTGTCACTACTTGTGGGTGGGTGTTCCTCGAGTGCTTTTCTCTGTGCAGTTTTTATTACCGCAGCAGTGTTAACGGACCTAATCTCCATAAAATCCCACGTTTGCAATGTTACCAACAAAAAATCATGAGCACACCTCTGGCAAGGGCTAGCTAGCAGATGACACGGCTGGTAACTAATTGGTTCGCGGGTTGTGTGTTGTTACAAGACCATATACAAAGCAGGTACCATATTTTCTGGTGTATAAGTCACACCCGCTTGTAAGTGGAACTTGTTCTTTAAAAAAGAAAAGTTGCACCAGTGTGTAAAATGCACCTGTTCATTTGATGAACGCCATGGATCCTTTTGTGAGTGCAGGAAAAGTCATTTGCGGCACCTGCCCTACACAGGTAGTTCTGAATCCCTTGGAAGCATGCACAATTTCTGCGATTTGCCTTTTAGAGAGTGAGGCTTGTTCCCCAATCCTCTGCCTTTCTGCCATTGTCTGTGCTGTCCACACACCGGTCTTTGGCAACATGCCAAGATGCCGTGGCATGATTAGCAATGCCGAGTGTTTGCGTTTGCAAAATCTTGGTGTGCATGGTTTGTTTGGCAAACTTGACAATGTGCCAAGACATAGAATATTTCCAATTTTTTAATTTTCATTTTCCTTTTTTCATGATCAGATATCTGATATTCAAATCAATATTTGAGGGCATTTTTTTCCGTATTTGCATTTGAAAATTCTAACGTTCGCACATCCCTACTCGCTCGGCATTAGTAGGCTTAGCCATGCTTTGCATCGAAGTCACACAAACAGTTCTGAACTTGCCACTGTCTGTCATATGAAGTCTAATCCTGTTGCTGAGTACACTGCAAATAGAATAATCATTCATTAAAATGAAGCGATCGTTGGTTTCTGCTGCACGTTTAGAAGCAAGCCACACCAAGCAAGAACTGCCTCTAGGCTTTTGTTAGGTTGGCTTTACCGCATGACAGCAGTATACTAGCATAGTAAATCAGTAAAAGGGATAGACAGCCTCAAGCAACTGCACTTCATATAGTCATGCAGTTTTACAGTGGTGGCACTGCGAAGGCTGCACAGCCATCCCCTCTCCGTGAGCAGAGACTGTCGTTAGAAGTGCCACTTGTGAAAGAGAATAATTTTGAAGCGGACATTTGTGTCTACTTTAGCCAATACTTCGAAATATTCAGGTTCACTATATCAAGCTTGACTGAGGTTTCTAAGTAGCGAAAGTGACGCAAGAGCCACAAGCAACCATGACAGCCGTGCACAGTGACCTTGTCACAAAGGCCGTTCGTCAGCTCACCTATACGATTAAGCAGATTATAAGCAGCCTTTGTACAGAGGCTGGAAATGAGCTGCAATGTGTCAGAAGTAATGCTGGCGAACTTGCAATATTCAAAGTTCTGCTCTGGTAGGAAACCAAACGCTTGCTTGAGAAGAGAGAGAGAGCACCATGTGCTAGAGCATACTGAACCAGTTTAATGCTAAGGCGAAGTTTCCTGGACAACATCATCACTAGAGAAAAGAATAGTGTTGCCATAAATGTGAGTCAAAAAGGTCGCTCAAGCAATGGCAACCTGTGAATTTGCTGTCGCAGAAAAAGTTCAAGATGTAGCTCTCGGTCGCATGTGCTGTAATGCACGTTTTTACCTGTGCATACTGTTCTGACAGGATGTAATGTCCTGTGCGATACTTCTTTTTTTTTTCTATCAAATGCAAGGCAAGTTCAAATGAGCATCCCAAATATATTTCTATCTCAGAAGAAGCTCTGCACCACTGTCATGTTCATAGCCATTCCTGTTTAGGGCCGGCCTATCTAGATGGTTTTGTGGCTTTAAAATGTACGGAAATTCCACAGGCAGTGGTCTCGTTCCTAAATTTCTGCCAAGGTACTTGGTGGCTACTGACCTGAACAGTACATGCACACAGCAAATATAATTAATATATCCCCTCGGGCGCTGTGTCTCTGTATGGGGACGTGAACTTTGTGCGGCCTGCTGTGCAAAAAGGCAATGAAAACACAGTTTTTAATGTTTAAAAACACTCACCCCGAGCCATTTTATTGTACAGCTAGCACCATCTTGCGCAAAGTAAAAGAAATCCTACCTGAAAAGAGCGGTAAAAATGGACGCGGCTACGTTCCACGGAGCTAACAGTAATTGCTTTTTGTTTTTGTCACTTTGAACTGCTAAGAATTTTGCGTTGATAAAAAATATTGGCATTTATTTTTTGGAGGAAGGGCCCGTGACTGTGAAATGATGACTATCATCCTTGTTACTAGTGTATTCAGCGTTGCATGCACTTCTGAATGTTAGTGTCCCTGTTCGAGGACAAGACGCCTCAAAGCCGCCTCTGCCGACACACTCTTTTTCTGAGTGTTCGGCATCGCTTTCTTACTTTGTGCGCCCTACTGTGCAAAAAGACAATAAAAGTGCCGCTTTGGATGTTTCAAAACACTCCAAACTTGATAAGTCGACAAACTCCACTTCCTTATGTCACTGTACCTTCTTAGGTCAAGAACCAGAAAGTGGCCGGTAAGGGTAATTTCTCACTTTTTATCTTTTGTGCTGTGCAACGGCTGGATAAAGTACCTGTGAGACGTAAGTGCTGAGAAGTTTGCACAGAAAAGTATTTTGGACATGACAGCCTTGCAAACTAACTTTGCGAACAGCCTAATCGCGTGTAGCAGAACACCTCGAAAATAGCGCGGTCGGCCAAGTAATGAGTACCCAGAGCCTGTTGTGATGAAGGCTAGACTGCATTTGCTACTGACAGCTACCATTAGGTACGACAGCTAAAACTACTGGCCGGAGCATGTGAACACACCAAGCTCACAGCGCTGCCACCGTGAAGGATGCACAGTGAAATGTCGAATTCGCTGCCAGAAGTGCCATATCTTTTTATGCATGCCTGTTCAGAACAATTGCTTTTACCTTTTTCACAATAAGTATACTCTAAAGTGATTGATTTAATTAAGAAATCAAGCAATAATCCATTAACCATCTTTTGTGCCAGATATTTTGCCAAGGACACTATTGCTCTTTCTGCATGCATTACTTTTTCTGTATTGAGGTGCCCTGTCCCCGAATGGGGACATTGCCAAAATGAAAGAAAAAATTAAATTTTTCTGTTTCTTCAGGACACTTCATTTGAAGTGTGGAGAATCGAAAATGGCCCTCAGATATTTTTTGCATTGCAAAAATATATTTCGTGCCCAAGTCTGCCTCCAAAGCTGGATGGAGCCACTTGCTGCAAACTTAAAATGATGTGATACAAAGCTGCATCATATTATAATGTAGTCCTCTATGCTGTATCATTGACCGAAATGTGTGCAGTTCAGTTTTCCTCATGTTTCAGAGTACTGTTGTAGTGCTATTATAATTCTTTACAATGCAGTTTTGCTAAAAAAAAAAAGACTATTGCTATGACCATTGTGACTGTCATAAGATTTGGCTTTCTTTTTCTTTTCTCTCCAAGGATTGTCCGTGTTCATGAGTCCCTTGTTGCGAGAAGTTCCCGTAGCAGTGCTGTTTGGGGTGTTCCTATACATGGGAATCACCTCCATGATTGGGATCCAGCTGTTTGAGCGAATAATTCTTTTCTTCAAGCCAACTAAGCACTTCCCAAGTGTGCCTTATGCACAAAAGGTACTGCATTACCTTTCTGCTAGCTAGGGTCCCAAAAAGTGCTTGTGTTAAGGTCTTGCTTTCTTTCTCTTGTCAGGTGAAGGCTACAAAGATGCACCTTTACACACTGCTGCAAATAGTCTGCCTCATTGTTCTCTGGGCAGTGAAGTCATCCTCACTAGCCTTGGCTTTTCCTTTTGTGCTGCTGCTTATGATTCCACTTCGGCTTCAGCTGAAGTACATTTTCACAGATAAGGAGCTCCAGTGTGTAAGTTGACATTGCCACCTCTAGTCCTTTTTATAAGTGCAAAGAAAGTCTACCATCGTATCTATGATATCTTGCGATGCTAAGTTATTTAGAAGCACAAGAACCGCAACAGATGCATCAGATGTCTTAGTTTGGTTGTACCATTGCACACTAGATTCTTTTCTTTCAAGTGCACGACTGCTAACCCCATCGGTGTTTTTGCCAACTACACAAACATACGTCCACAGTTTAGGCCAGATGGTAATGCATCATCGTAGCTAGGTATATAACAGCAGCCTTGCAGGAAACTGTGGTGCATGCAGCCAGCTGCATGCCACCTTGTGCAACTTGACCCACAGGAGCCTTTTTGTTTTTTATGACTGCCTGATCAAAATCAATTCTATAACAGCTTCCACACCTCTTAAGGTGTTTAATGAACTGCACTTCTTAAGTTCTTACATCATTTACCTGAAGAATTGGGTAAAATTGCGTGTGCTGAACTCATTGAGGTCCACCATTAAACACAATGGTGTGTCCTTTTGTCAGTCAAGGAGTCGCAAAATGTGCTATCTTAATGGCAATTTCATGCTGCGATTTGGTAACTGCTGCTTGTAGTCACTATTGGGACTAAGCAAACCTCCCCTCCCCACACCTCCCTATTTAGTATTTGTGCTTCTAACAGTAAGGTCCGTGTAAGGTTGATATATGACCAAAGGAACTGCACTTTGTGGAGGGGAAATGAAAAATATTCATTGCCTCTGTACACATGTAAACCATGCCTATTTTGCCGATGGATTTGTGACAAAAAATTCTGATTTAGCTGGAACTCTCTGAACCATTTGCAAGTAACTTATCCTTTACAATTTTTCTGCAGTTGGATGGTGAAGATGTGAACCTCCAGTCCGACGAGGAAGATGATCCGGACTTTTACCAGCAAACGCTGCTGCCTAGTTAATACTTTTGCCACCCTCTCCCCCCTCCCCCTTTCCCTCAAGCCTTTTACCGTTTTAGCCGCTCGCATATCATGCGCCATCTTCATAGCCTTGTACATAATCACATGAGATAGCTGCAGACTAACGTATGTACTATAGCTCACGGAGCCTATGATCTGATTAGTGTTGTGGGAACTGTCCAATGATAAGACCATTTATAACTTGTTCAGCATTAATATGCCATACTTATGCAGATTCCCGTTATTTCTCCGTTTGCTTGTTTAGCTGGACACTGAGGAGTCTAATCAAAGTGCCATGGTGTCTGTTATTTAGTCTCACTGCCTAGTGGGGATTGCCTTTTGTGCTTTATACATACACACACACACACACATATATGTATACATACATACAAACATTGCATATATACATTTCCACTGGGAGGAATGCTGGTAGTGATGAATATTGCAGCGTATGGTAAATATGGTATATGTACACCGAAGCATGTACTGTTGGCCTGCATTGTTATTTTAGTATGTACAATGATAGCACTTACCCTGCGCTCAACCATAATGTAGTATTAAGTTCTCTTGCTCATTGAAGAAGCAAACTGGATTTGTTGGCCTTTTTTTTTATCACTCCTACTTTCATAGCTTATTGCAAGTGAACTTGTCATGCCCCTGTTTGGTGGTGCAGGAAAAAAAAAGGGCTAGCTTAGGCCTAGCTACGAACGGTGCAGCTTCTGCCCACATGACAATATAATATATAAGCTCTGTGTGAACACTATGTGTGACTATGTGATATTGTTTAGAGAGGTGTACTTTTGATGTTACAAACCTGTGGAGGCTGAAAATGTTGGATACTGTTGAAGTTGGCTTTGTGTCTCATGTGATTGCAGAAGGACCACCACTGGTTAAAAAAAAAAAAAAATTAAAAAATAACGCGAGTGCACTAAAGACATATTCTTTGCTAGTATTCCGATACTGTAATATGCAACCATGCAGAGCATTTACAGGGTCCCACAAGCATGAAGCAGTGCTACTTGTACAGAGGTGCTACTGTCCATTGGATGGGCATTTAAATGTCATAACTGGTGCTAAGCAGGAGAACTGATGGTGCGAACGTTTTGTTGCTGCTGCATGGATTTTGTCATCTCCCATGTGTGCAGGAGCTTTTTTCTTTGGCAGATGTAGCACTCTTATTCATAAGACTGTTTCAGTGTGTTTGAAATGGTGTGTGGATTTTAAACAGATAAACAAGGGAACACGCATAAATATGTAGCAACTTGTGCTTGAAAGCATTTATTTCCACTCACACATCAAATTCACTGTGTTATTAAGCAGTAGAAGCGGCATGTAACAATGACATCTCAACTGGAAAGGAAAGAAGCACATTGCCTTTACCACCCAAGTTATATAAAACTTGCCCCCTTGTTGGAAACTGCCTGCATTAACTGCCATTCCTTTGCATTATGCCCATCTTTCTTCTTGCATTGCTATGTCTAGTGGATGTCCATGATTGTTGGCCCTGCTGTACTTGCACAGTACATAAATTTGCTATATCATATTTAACTATTTTTGCATTGTTTTAATAAATATACTATATTACAAAAATTTTGACCTTAACTCTGACTGACTTGTATGCATTCTGAGGATTCCTTTATTCACACCAACCATTCTTTACATTGGGCAAGGCAGAAAAAAAAAAATGCATGCGAAACAACCACCTGCAAGCTATAATTCACAGCCATGGCTGCTCAATGGAAACTCGCCAGGTGTGCCTAATTTCCACCACCACAGCTACAGGCGGAGAGGTGTGCTTTCACTGAAGCATCAGTATAGCCAGTGGTTGATACTTTCAGGATTAAGGCCTACATAAAATACAATGTCACGTGGAAGTTTGAAATCTAGAGTGGCACATCACCATAGCTGCACTTCTCAGCTTACATATGCACTTGTGTCCACCCCGAAAAGAATCGTGCTGTAGTGTATGCCACTTGTAAGCACGCTTCACCAAATGGCCGCTCATTTAATTACTGACTTTTTAATGCACGAAACAGCCTAACAGCTATGTAAAATTTTACGTATTTTCTGAATTGGGGGCATGGTTCAAGGCCAGTAATTAACATCATATTCTGTTTGGCACACTTATGTTTTTGGACATAGCGCTTTCAGCCGGTTTGAATCTCATTCCTGAAAAGGTTTGGTTTGGTTTGTGGGGTTTCATATCCCAAAGCAACTCGGGCTATGAGAGACGCCGTAGTGGAAAACTGGAAATTTCAACCACCTGGGATTCTTTAACATGCACTGCCATCGCACAGCACACGACCACCTTGCGTTTCGCGTACGTCGAAAAGTGGACGCTGATGCCGGGATTCGATCGCGCATACTTGGGCATAGTAGTCGAGCACCATAACCACTGCACCACCTCTTGGGACTAATTCCTGAAAAGATTCTAGTTAGCACACCAATTAAAAGATAGTCTACAGCAACTAATGTATATAACACAAAACAGCCATTGGACTCCAGGCTCAGCCAAGTTATTCTTTTTGTTTTGAAGTCATGATAGGTACACAAAAGCTGGAATCTTCTTTCAAAAGTGAAGAATTTTTCTCTCTAGAGATTTATGTGCAAGTACTGTCAGCAGCAAAAGTTTGCTGGATCTCCATGGCGCAGTGACTGGAAAACTGCATCGAAGCTAACGGAAATTGCATCTGAAGCACTCTTTGCGCACGCCTCTCCTTCCTTCGCTATGAAGTATGCTTCGTCGCTTGTTTCCCCGTAACGCGCTTATCAGACTCACGGAAGCCACTGAGGCGCTGTGACATTCACCACCAGCCACTTTGGCAAGCACGATGGACGGAGTTTGTCGGCGCCTTTCACACTGCGCCCTCTGCAATGATGGTGACACAGCAATTCAGCGGCAGCAACAAGTGTCAAAAGCAGGTCCCGGGAAAACAAGCGAGGAAGCAAAGGATGGACAGGCATGCGCAAAGTGCGCTTCAGACGCAATTTCTATTAGCCTCCTCATCGGGTGCACCACATGCTGGAGATCCCGCAAACTTCTGCTGCTGACAGTACAAGAGGGAGCAGGCTTGAATGTCGGCAATATTGCAGCTGCTGTGCTTGGACTTGTACCATTTCTGTATAGCTATGTGGCAGAGCTTGAGAACAAAGAATGCTTGTGGAAGCTTAAAATTTTCCATGTTTTGCTCAGTTCGAACCCTAGCCTTTGCTTTCTTCTTTGCTCACAGTCACTGATGGAAGCAGAATCTTCAGTTTTCTGTGCTTCTTGTACTCAGCTCCCTTCTGCTTTCTAGCCTTCCTGGGCTCTTTCGGGAAGTCTTTTAACGCGATAGCATTAAATGCTGCATTCTCCAAGAAATCTGGCTTCAGCACTGTTAGTGAAAAATCACTGGCATGTCTCTTGGCAGGTGACACGGCCAGGCACTGATCGTTGGGTTGTGTGACACCATAAAACCACATGGCATAGCTGAGTTGGCAGGATGTACCAACTTGGGGTATTCCTTTGAGATGTGAGAGTGAGGTGGGAATTGGAACGCCCAGGCATCCTTCGATCCTACTACGTCACACAGGCCCTTTCGTACAGCTAGGCCAATGAGGTGCTTACATAATCTTTCACACAATGTGGTAGCTTGTGATTGTGTGACGGATAATAGAGGCACAAATTAAGGGATTATATTGTGTTTAGGTGATCAGCAAAGCATGTATGTAAACGAGGATCCGCAAGGTTAGCTGCAGAAGGGAGCCATTAACGTTGTTGCATCATGCTCTTAAAGGTGGAGCTTAGGTGTCCAGCAGATCTTTTCAGCCACGCTACCCCACATTATGAATCGCATACGAGAACTCGCGATGACAGACTGTCGGCTTTTTTCATGCCTTGGTGCTGCACAGCGACACGTAGAAGTTTAACAAACGGTGCCGCACGTGTTGAGAATTGTTGACAAAGGCGCTGATCACACATGCGCAAAACTAAGAGTCACAATAAAAACACGTATTAACACGTGCGATGCACTTCTTCTGTAGCATCTGGCCATCCGTGCAGACTGCACTTCGTCCCGGAGTGGTGACGTCCCCATGGAGATCAATGGCAGAAACTCCTACGCAATGCTCTTAGTGTATTTCCATTGAGCGGCCATGCCACAGCACGGTGAACAGTTCGTGAATTCATACACAAAGACTGCCAGCCATGAAAATGAACTTCCTTGCAGCTTTTCCTCTCTGGAACAGTAAGCTAGTGCTGCTCTACCAATACATTTCTACCAAACAATCCTAAAGTGGGGAACACAATGTACATTGTAGTGATTCAACTTGTATAAAAAAGGCATTATTGGTGCAAGAATCCCACACAACCAATCTTGCCTCCACTCTTATATAAGCTTGCAGTGATCCAAAGTGACAATGAAGCATTGTGCAGTGCAGAAGAAAACGATTTGAATTAGACACCTCCTTGAAACACCCCTGTACACAGGAAATAACCAAATGCATCCTTGAAAGACTGCAAACCTCTTTGCAATATTCGTGACTGTTCCTATGAAGAAGTACTAAAATAATTTGGGCGATAAATCCCATCAAAGAAAGGACATGCATTGTGTGCAAGAAAAAGTTCACAGCAATGATGGCCACCTCACTGAAAAAAAAAAAAAAAAAACACATTACTTTCCATTTTATTCTTTCTTTCCTGCAATAACTGTACACCAACTCCCAGACCCACTTTTTCTCTAATGACTTGAATGGTTTACTGCCACAAAAGGGAAGAGATTCAGTGTCTCTCAGCAGATTGACTAACTGCTGTTCCCCGAATAGCGTTGACAGGCAAGCCAAGCAGAAGTAGCCAGGTGGTGGGTTGGCAGCATCCATATTGTGGTCAATAAGACACTCCCATTTGTCTTCCCCTCAGTAAACCAAAGAAAGTTCCCAGGGGGTACTATAGCACTGTGAAAGTGTCTCCAACACCAAGAGGGCCCTTAGAGATGCTGTGGTGCTGCCATGGGAGACTTTGCAGATGCTTCTTCCCGAAGTCCTGAAAATTACATATTCTTGTAAAAACACTAACAAGCCTTGAAGTAACTATATATTTAAATTCACTTCATGTAGAAGCCCACTCTTACAACATTTCTGCCATTACTATCCTCAGCTATCGGGTGTGACTGCATGTACAGTGCTTATTACTGTCGAACCTGGATATTTTGAATTTTAATTATATCAAACTCTCAAATTATCCCCTTTAAAATCCCACGTACAAGTACAGGAAGGTTGTCTGTACATCGAACTCCGTGCCACACATGGAAAGTGCTCCTTCCCCAAAGACTATTGCATCACTCTTGGTCATTTGCCATGTGATGTTTGCGAGCCACATGCAGAAAGAATGAGAGAACCAGTTCGGTGACTGCCGCGCCCTGGAAAGTATGTTCTCCTCAAAGACCTGCGCACCTGCCGTGATCGTTTGGCACGTGGCATCACGTGACGTTTGTAAGCCACATTGTGTGAAGGAACGAGAGGGAACCAGTCTGGCAACAGCCGGTGCAGAGCAGACGCAGCCAATGAAGCCATGGTGTTGGGGAGAGGGGAAAGAATGCAAAAGATCGAGGTGCAAGAGTGTGCGCATTCTTCCCTTCCTTGATGGGTGTGCAGGGTCATGGAGGAAGGAAAAATTCTGCCGAGCTTTCTTTCCCTCCTTCCTCACTTTTCTTTTCGTGGTTTGCAGTAGTTGGACACTTTCTCCAGTGTTCTGACCGCTTTGTGGGCAATGTTTGTTGTAAAGGCCAGGTCAGCATGTGGCAGACAACGTCTGACGCTTTTTCTTGCGTGTGTTGTGCCCAAACGCAGTGTCGTAAAGCAAACATACTGAATGGATAATGACTCCCTTATTACATGATCAAAACCAGGGCGACTTAGCCCCTGCGGTGGGAGTGGGAACAAACCTGGCAGAGTGACAGTGCCCTTGACAGGAAGAAAAAAATTTTTACTGCAGACGAAGCCACTACAGGCCCTCCTGTCAAGGGCACTGGCACACTGCCAAGTTTGCCCCTCACTGAAGGAGCTAAAACAAACATGCTGTGAGGACAACAGAGGGACGCGCTAACGACCATTTCTTTTCAAATTCTCAGCAGCAAAAATGAGGTGTGGGCCCAACCGCAAGAGGTGTCAAGCCGATTTCTGTACATCGATAATTCGATATACAGAGCTATTACGCGATCCCCTTGGAGTTTGATATATCCAGGTACTACTGTGTTCACTTCTAAATAATGCAGCGGAGCCTGCATATTTCGAATTATTTGACGTATCCTGCGTAAAAGTACACAAAAGTTACATAGCAGAATAGTAAACTACAATTTCAGCAGTCACTGGATATATCCAACCTTGAAACGTGCTGGTGCTGTGTAATATGTGACAAGGTAAAAATCACAGTGTCACAGCCAAGGCCAAATACGCAGGCCCCTCACCGAGCTCTGCCGGCATTGCCTAGCAACGCTTAAGAGGTGTGCGACTCTTCCTCATTAAAAAAAAATAGCAGTATCCATCCGGGAATCGAACCTCTATCCCTTGGATCCCCAGCCGAGCGCTTTACCGCTGTGCCACGCCGCGGGTCATGAAGCGCTGCTCATAATTCTGCTTGTGTACCGTGAGGATGATAGCGGGATAGGCACGTGAGACACTGCGATTGGCACGCAATTTGAAAGCACCAAAGACTAAAATAGTTGTCACTCAATTAGGGTGACGTCAAGGATGTGGCGTCACCCATCTGCCATCAGCTATGGGGCCCAAGAGGGAACGAGTGCACTCCAACGCCGCCGCGCGGCGCTTTTTGCCTTACACGAGTGACAGCTGCAGCGCCTTTCCTTTCCTGTAAACGAATTATAGAATACCGGTGATATGCTCGACATGGAAGCCAAGGAGAGTTTAGCTGCTGACGAACGGCGCAAAAGACTGGAGAAATTTTCTTCTGATCCCGAGGTAGTCGCTGCTTTTCGCTAATATCCAGGCATAACAGTGCTGAGCCATGTTTAATTTTTTTTTTTTTTTTTTTCAATATATCCAGGTTTGACTAGCAACTTGTGCTACTAAAACAACCAACACACTGCAATGAACTACACAAGCAGCCACTGTGCCAAAGCAAACAAGATAGGGATGAAAGACAACAGCTGCATTGCCCTCTTCCACTATATTTTGTTTCATCATACCCACTTAAGCATACTTTCCTAGCCATGCCACAACTCGGGTAGTAAACACCAATTTCCATGGCCTGATTCCTGCCGAATGTTATTTTAACGCGATAGTGCTAAGAATCCCATTCTGCAGAAAATTCGTCACCATTGTTGGCATTGTGAGTGAAAAATTTAAAGCATGCATAAGACCGATTGCTCGGCAGACTGTGTGAGGCCTAGACCACATGACATGATTGCAGCTCCCACCAACACAGGCAAGTTTGTACATTTTATATCTGTGTCAAGTGGTCCTGCACATAACTGTATGCTAATGACTGTGTGAAAGAATTGAGCAAGAAATTAAGCAAGCAGCCAAGTTGCAGGTACATGAACAAGGAGTCCTAGATGAGACCCATTAATGCTATTGCATCATACCCTTGGAGGCAGAGCTTAAGTATCCAATTCTTTTTTTTTTTTAATCTAAGTGCATGCCGTCGCAATGCGTACACACAGTGGACAGGAAAAACAATTGGAATCTGAGGCATCTGAATGAGGAATTTGAATTAGAAATATTTTCAGGACAGAACCCTTTGTTTTCGCATTTGGTACAGCATTGATAACTGAGCATTCACTTGATGTGTCTGAAACCTCTCAACATTAAAAAGAAATTATCAGTTTTGAAGCGAAAGTTTTGCTGCGCTAGGTAGCAGCGATCTTCGCGTGGGCTTCAATTTTAACCTTCATTTGGCCTTCAAGCAGGAGGACAAACTTGCTATGCAGTTCAGATGTCCACAGAAAAATATGATAGTACTGTGCCTTTCCTTTCCTATAAACCAACACACAATGTCAGCATGGGCTAGCCACTGACAGACCTGCCAACTGCACAGTGCTCAATCTACTATAGAGGATGCCAAAAAATGCCAAGACTCAGTGAAAAATACTAAAATCGTTTTATTACTCGAAATCTCTTTTGAATGATGAAAAACAGAACAGTCTAAACTAGAGTTCTGAAAAGTCATGTAAACAAAACTTCAGAAAGACTTATTTGAAGTGAAAGGCTGGGACAGTATTAAAGAGGTTACTGCTTTTGCCTTCCGCAGGAAGTCCTTGTCGATCACCTGATTGTGACAAACTCCAGACTCCTTTTATCTGACAATTAACAGTTAGTTGTTCTAGGCCCCTTTTTGACATGGAGGAGCAAAACCTAGTGCACGTCTTCTTGACTTTGCTAAACACTCTTTCACACTCTGCATTACTGCGTGGAAGAGTGAGAATGCCTAACAACTTTTGAGAGCTTATCATACTTGAAAGTACAACCAATGTCCTGAAGACTGGCAACAGAGTGCCCTGCTCGTCTATGCACTCCTAAACGATTACTTCTACTCAATCAGAAAAGCAGTGAAGAGACACTTGGCTTGAAAAGTGGCTTGATCTCACAATCGCACCCGCAGCAACTACGCTGCCAACACAGTAAGCCTAACTAGCAGCTTGACAGCCTCGGCTAGCTGAAAAGTCAACGATTGCGATGACGATGTAGCCGTACTTTATTGAACGGGCATGATCTGATTGGAGTAGAGGCACCGACAAGGGATGTGGCAAACAAATAAGATGCGCTGCAGAACACAAAGCCCGCCATGAGATGGCGTACGCGGATGAGAGTGGGCACTACGATACTCGTTAGAAAGCATTGAAAATCGGGCACTTTATGATAAAATCTTAAAACTTGGCAGGTATGCACTGACCTTCAAGGAGCCACAGAACAAAGTGTGGCTATAAATATACTGTGCCTTCCTTTCCCCAAAACATCTGACCGCTTGAAGTGTAACCTTGTGGACCACCTTGGTGTTGCACCACAATGTCATTACTTTCACCCTTTGACATTTCAATCTTGGGGCAGAGGAGAGCGACGTGACACCACCTACATGACTAATCACGTGGGTGATACATGATGCCAATCAATGGGTATAAGAACGAGAAGCAACCGCGCCTAGACTCTGAGCCACACATGAACACCAGTGGTGATGATGCTGCACTTCGCACGTCATACCCATGCCACCTAAATTGAGCTATGAGTGTTCTACCAAACGTAACCATGCTGTGAAGCTTTTGCTGAATACCATGTGTAACTATGCAAAACCTCTGCTTATTTTTTTATAGCTGTCAAACCTGCTTCAATTCACTGGCATGCCTCTGCAACTTTTTCATGACCTGACCATGTGTATGAAGTTTTCAGTGCATCATTTTTGCTCCTGGCCGATCGCCACTTACCATGGTGTCAAGCATTCAACTAAACAAAAACAGTTGCATGCATCGACAGAAAAATTTGAAAAACAATTCTACAGTTTTTCTAGCAAAACTGTTGCAAAATCAAGCTTTCTGCTGCACAAAAAGAAATTGGACTCTTAAAATACAATGTTTGATCCCTCTGAAATTTTTATTTGCCTCGGCTGTCAAGCAGTTTAAATCCAGAGCGAATTCGCAGAGACTAGCCTAGAAGGCACACAGTGGACTCACCTGAAGCTTCATTCGATGTGCCAAGGCTTGCCAAAGCGTCAGCTGGCAATGATGCACTCACTGTGATGGGGGGCATACCTGGCAGGTTGATTGGTGTGGTCAGGGGCACAGCATTGACTGGACCTATTGATGAAAACACAAAGGCACTAAACACACAGCAACGAGTGAGAAGTAGAAGCAGTTAACCAGGAACTGTATCCCTGAAGCGCTCCACTGAGGTTTGGAATTTTAGTTGTGCACACTTTTCCTCAACCCCTGTTGTGACAACCTTGCTATGCAGGTAAAAAAGGAGGGAATTCACAAATGCAATTTTGCAACTTGGAAGGCAAATAATATGCCATACTGCGGTAAAAGCAAATATAACCAAGCATTTACATTTAAGCTAATGCCATCCAGTGTTCATGTGAATTCAAGTAATAGTTGATTCTACCATCAAATTTCAGCTCCATCTATTAATGTTTGAGTGTGACACGAAATTCCATAAACGTGACATTATACAAAATGACTGGTCAGAATTGCTTATGCCCTGCCCTGAACACTCCACCCCACGCTAACCTAACAAAACATTTGGTTTATACACAGACTGAAAATGTGCATTTTCACGAAACATATGAAATGCTATATATATATATATATATTACATTGATGACCCCTAGAAAACAATAATAAAGGCACGGATTAGAGACGCTATGACTCGTTCTGGTTCTCATAAAACAGCAATTTTAACAATAAAAATCAGGCCAGATGTCAGTGCACGTTAAAGAATCCCACGTGGTCGAAATTCCCGGAGCCCTCCCACTATGGTACCTGTCATACCATGAGTTTTTTTTTTTTTTTTTTTTTTTAGGACTGCTGCAGCTGAGGCTCTACGGGAGCACTTCAGGTGAGGCTCAAAGGAAGTACCTTTGCAAGACAAACAGAACCATCTTTGCAGGCTGCGAAGTTCGAAACGGGTTTGGGCCCACTGCGGATGAGGGGCGCACAGCGGGGTTTACGGAGCTTCTCCCAAACGCACACCCCTGGAAAAGCCGAGCGCCAGGCCGGGGGACGCTTGTACCCATTTTTACCGATGGGTGTCCGGCGGTGGGTTTCGAACTAACCACCTCCCGCAGCCGAGACGGGCACTCTAACCACTAGGCCACGGACGTTAAACCCCATAAACCAACCAACCAAAAAATCAGGCCGGCTCAGGTACCACACTAAGCTTAACTTTCTCGCCGGTTTCGTTCTACGCAGAAATGCAAGAGAGCGTAGAGTGGGCGAGTATTTTGTAAGTACATAAAAAAAATAAATTCAAACTTTTGTTCAAGACCCCCTCTCTCTCTTCTTAAAGATATACTTCTCACGTCACTGCCCGTAGAAAAAAATATATATTTGCAGGAACAAACTCTCTACTGCAGCAGACACAATATGGCACAAAACTCCTTAAGTTCTCCACCTAATTAACTAAAACCCACTAATTAAAGTTTTAATTACATCAGTTGGGTGGTTAGTTCCAATGGGGTGTTCGAAGTCGTGAACAAGAAGATGCCATATCAGTTTTCAAAACAAAGAAAAGCCCATGTTCTAAAGTCTTGCAGTGCAAGAAAATATTTTTTTGCGTGTGAAACCAAAACAGCAAGAGCCGTGCACGAAGCTTGGTACGGAAGAGGCGTCCGATGATGTGATGCTGTGACAATGGCGCCAAATTCGAACTGCCTCCTCCACTGCGGCAGGTCATGCACCTTATTTTGCTCCGTTGCTTAATAAACAACCACTGACCTGCCAATTACTGGCCTTTCCTTTGCATTAGGCTGCGAGGGAAAAGGATGTATGTCATAACGCAATACTGCTTAGAGTTCAAACTGAACGTCGTTGCCACTCAGTCACTGGACGTCGTGAGCTTCCTGCGCATGTCTCGCGGTCAGTTTTGGTTTCATGCAGAAAAAAGCAGTCGGATTTCCTTGCGCTGCAGGGCTTTAGAAAACAAGTTTTTCTTTCAAAAACTAAAACAGCATCGTCTTGTTCATGATTTCAAACTCCTCATCGGGACTAACCACCCAACTATAATAATTAAAAAGTTAGTGTCTCCTGTGGCAGAGTGTTTGTTCCTGCAATTTTTTTTTTCTATTTTGAACCTACTATTTTAAAAGTTACTTAGTCTTCCCTAAAGCATCTTATATATATCCCTCACATGCACCCACATGCTGCTTCCAGTAAGCTGAAACTGTGCACTGGTCATATGCAGTTTCACCGCATTGCATGCACCACTGCAACACAGTAAAAATACACTTACACAATAATGGTTAATTTATGCATATGTAGGAAATGTTACGCAAAGCAGCAGGTTAGCAAGGCTCAAAAGCTAAACCTGTTTTCAACATACCTGTCCGGTCCTGTTCTGAACCGAAGGGAGCGCTGGTAGGTGGTCTGCTCTCAATACCTTCAGCTGCTGCAGCTGGAGCATGCTCTCCTGTACAAAAGCAGTCATATTTTGCATGTCATCCCAGCTATGCAACACATCACGAAGGCCAATTTCTTTATACCACGAAGACTAGCCTGCAATCCATAACTTTTTCTTTTATCCTTACCTTTGATTACTCCTAAAGATAACATGTAATGTAGCTTGCTGTAAGTCCAAATCTACTCATGCTGCCAGCAATGGCAAGAGTTGAATTATGCATAATGTAGGATTGCATTAGCACTGAGGCTGCTATAAGCTGGTGAAGGTGATTAACGCACCACTAAATATGATAAAGAAAACAGTTACTACAGCTGAACCCAGATATATCAAACTTGAAGGATATTGCAAAATAGTTTAACGTCTCAATAATTCAATATACTAAAATTGCCAGCACATCAGCTTACCTACAACCTAGAAGCAAGAATACACTGCCTTCATGCTAGTGAGATGCCACCTACTAGTGGGCAGCACACCATTCGCTAGATGCTGTTAGGCCTCACCTGCTTTGTGCCGAAAGCACTGCGAACAGTGCTTTGGAACAAGCAAATACCTACCATAGAACGTGTAATCCTGTTACCATTACACTATAAATAGAATAATCACTCTCTAAAATTAAGGTACAGTTGAGTCTGCATATATCGTCTTAATTCTTAAATAAATTCATTGTGTCTATGAGCAAGGCTAAAGACCCTGGTGACAGAACTTCATCCCTGCAAGCGCTAGCCGAGGAGTGCCAATTAGTATAGGAGGAGGAGGAACAAGAGGCTTATGCAACACCTTATGCAGCAAAGCATGCCATGCAATGGCAGCCGCTAGGTGCATGTTAGGCTGTCTTCACCACATTACAGCAATGTGGGGTGGATGATGAGTATGAGACACCAAAGTCTACTTCACCAGGAGGTGCCAAAGACAGTGCAGCCCGTCTTTGTGTGCGAAAATTGTGCAACGAGCACCATTAGGAGATGCAACACTGGCTAGGGCATATCCATTGTCTCCATGCATGCCGCCAAGCATGCAACGGCCAATGCTGCATTCAGCGCCCCTGGAGGTCACTTCTACATCCAGAGAGGGAAAGCACCCCATTGGAATACATGTACAGAAAAGCCTTAAAAGCTTTTTTCTCATTTCACAGCAGAAGTACGGCATCGGCCCTTCATAAAGAAAAGCCTAGTATACCCTAAAACAGATTAAAAAATTATGAAGCCCAATTTTGAAGTGATATTTTTAAAACAGTGCAATACATGCTTCTGGGAGTCACCCGGAGGCCAGCACTGGATGGGAGCGCAATGCATAAAGGTGCTCAGTCAAACAAAATTTTCTGAACAACTTTCTCGTTACATCATGCACTCGTGTAGGCAGCCGTTCGTTCACAGTAAGCATATGCTTTGAAAAACACTGTGGCAAGGTATGCAATGATATTTAGAATCTATATTTCTAAAACGGCACGAAAAGTGTGCATTGCGAATCCGGGCACACCTCTAAAGGCCGATTCACACGTCAAACCGCCGTCGGCACGTGGAGCATGTATTATGTGTTCACACGTCACTACTATGTGACGCACGCTGTCAGCCCGGTCCTGCCCCATTCAGGATCATGCACACTATAATTGTGCTCTCTGCACTACAATAAGCTTCTACTGTTGCCCCCACCAATTCGGGCATGAGAGGCGTGTGAAGCACAATTACCTATTATAGTGCGCCGGGGCAACCGGCATGCAAGAGCACAATTATAGTATGCATAATCAACTGTAGTCCATCTCGCAAGCTGTTTGCAGCACTGCGAAAGGCAGGGGTGCCTAGGCCCAGTCAGGATGATGCGCACTATAATAGGTAATTGTGCTCTTATGCGTGGGCGCGACAGTAGAACATTACCTATTGCAATGCACCGGAACAACTGGCACTAGCACGCAAGAGCACAATTATAGTGCGCATGATCCTGAATGGGGCTGGACTAGAACGACAAAGTGCCTCACATAGTAGTAATGTGTGAACACGTAACATGTGGTCCGTGGACCGACGGTCCGTCATGTGAATTGGCCTTAACAGGCGCTCTGCCAGATGGTGTTTCTCCGAATTGCAAAAGCTCCTCCAAGAGTCCAATATGCTGTTACGTGCACTACACTGGTTCACAGTATGGTTGTTGAAAATGCGCAGCCTAGATACTCTACATGAAATGCAGCTCTTCGGTGTTCCCTACGGGCGTTGATACACCTTTCCACCACGCGTCCTCAGCTGTATTGAATCTTTGCTAGCAGTCACAGATAGGTGGCTTGTAGGCTATATAGAGTTTCTACTTTTGCATCCTCCTTTTCGGTGACACTGGCGTAGATGTATAGGTATCTGCTTTTGCGCCATGCTGTTGCCTCTCACACGACTGTTGTGGTTTGCTCCAGGCCTCCATGTAACCTCAGCATCCCCCCCCCCCCCCCCCCTCGTGTCCCAATAGAAGTGGGACACATCGCCTAATCAAAACGTCCATGGTCCCCGATTTTCCTCATTTCTCGGTGCAGACGATGCAGCGGTGGCGCCATGAAAGGCACACGGTGAGCGACACAAGCTTACAGAGTTCTAGACTACAGAATCAACCCCTTGCTCAAAGTTCGACCTACTGCAGTTTTGGAGAAGCAGCGAAGTTATGTATCTAAAGCTTGCTTTTCTTGGGAAGAACTTAGTCATTCTATACAGAACTTAATAGCAGATAAATTAGGCCTCAAACGTTCATTCATCAATAGCTAGCCTGTTTTTGCACAATAAAATAAAAAAATTATTTTACGTATGCGCTACCCCTTAATATACTCTGTAAATTTGTCAAGCTAAACATAACTCAGCATTTCCAGATCTTAAATAAACTCATTGTCCTGAAATTATTTCTCTTTATTGTCGCTTCAACTGCAATTATAGCAGGCCGGGCCAGGCCCAGGCCTTATAGCTAAGCACAGGGCTGGGCCGGGCTCACGCCCTCAGTGTCGGGCTAGGTCGGGCTCGGTCTGTAGCTTAGGGCCCGGCTCAAAAGTTCGGCCTGTGCACACCTCTAAAAAAGGCCCACATATCGATTTCTAGCTCCTGCCATGGTGCTGATGGGAATGCAAATGGCTGCAGATGTGGTGCCACTGATTTTCCAAACTTTTCAACAGATTGGCATATCCCGCAAGATGTAATCAATTGCTCTACTTGCTTGCACATAGTGAAACCTCGTAATAACGAACAGTTAAAAAATCGGAAAATGGTTCGCTATATCCATAATTTGTAATATAAAATTTCGTAGAAAAAACATGCAAGAGCAGTAAAATTCAATCAGAGAAGGCACAGCAACTCGGAGGGTGCTTACTTGGGTCACGTTCATTTATTTACGCGAAAATAACTGCATTACCGCGGCCTGCTTTTTTGTTTTGATCGCGTTCCGTATCACGCCCTGTTCCACTGTTTGCAAACTCTCAACAAGGGCAAACCCACTGCCCTCAATAACACTGCAGTGGCGGCGCAGTAAATCCAATGCAGCAAGCGCTTCTTGTGAAGTCGGAATGTTCTCATCGTCTGCAGGGTCAGCCTGAGCTTCGTCTGCGGGATGTTCAGAAACTTCCGCAGCAATTTCGGCGTCCGTCAGAACAGCCGTGGTCGCTGCGGTGTCGTCGCCACCTACAAAGTCTTCTACAGTTATTGTTGCGGGCATGTCACCAACAAAATGCGAAAAATCGTTCCAGACCTCATTGAGCTCACGGAGCTCTGCTTCTGCTTCGTCAGGATCGTCCCCATCGTCACCACCATCCCAGCACTATGCAAACCCGCGCATCACACTCGACATGACCATCGACGCAGCCTCCACTGAACGCTATGACGGCCACGCCGCGACGCCGCTGCTAACACCAAACGCAAAAGACGCAAAAAGGCAAAAGCAACATTCGATCGCGCCGCTGCCGCCGCTACTGAAGCGGCGCTGTCAGCGATTGAGAGATGCAGATGCGAACGATTTCTTTGGCTGTCAACTCTCAATGCCGACGTGGCATCTGTGGCACTGTCAGCGCCTGTGAAGTGGTCCTGAACGTTTGCTGCGCCGCACAGCACACTCGTACTGCAACGAAGCCTGCCTCCTGCTATTAAAGTGAGGTAGTGCTTGGCGGCGTGAAGTTCGTTATATCCGTTTTATGCCGAACCGCATTCGCTATGGGAAGTTAAAAATACATGTGTTTTACAAAAATATTTCAGAAGAGTTCGATATATTCGATAATTCGTTATATGCGTGTTCGTTATATCGAGGTTTGACTGTAGCAGGCCACCAGTATTGTTCATGTAGTCACTGCTTTGTCATCATTATTCCAGGATGGGACTCGTGGGCTGCGTCAAGAAGCCAAGCTACGAGGGATGAAGGTGTGACAAATTTGTCTTCACGAAGCAGGAGGTCTCCAATGACAGAGCTCAGTCCGCACCTGGTAGAACATGACTGCCTTGGCAGACATCTTCACTGCACGCCATGCCGAAGTCATCCACTTTATAGCCTGTTGCAGCAGCGAGTCCTACATTGTTTGAACAACAAACCCCGCTTGAGTAACACATGTCGAGACAACACAAATAGTCTCCCCTCCCTCTTCCTCCTCCACACGACCTGGAAGGGGCGTCCTTGAAAGAGCATCAGCAACAGTCTTCTTGTCACCCTTTTAGAATTCAATCGTGAAGATGGATGCCAGCAGCCTGGTGTGCCACCTTGCAATCTGGAACAGTAGCTGACCTACCCCCTTTGTACTTAGCAGTGTGACCAGATCTTGGTGGTCGGTGCATAATATGGATGGATGACCCTAAGGTATGCTCTCCAAAATTCACATGCCCACAAGTTCTCCAGAGCATTACTCTGCGAAAAGCAAAAGCAATCATTACCTCATCATTTCTTGTCTGTTGCAACACTGCCCCTAAACCAAATAGATGAGGCATCCACAGTGACAATAACGTCACCAGCAGGATCAAATAGGTACCTGCAAACGTCTTGCGGCCAAGGACCTTTTCACTTGCTTGCAACACGCTTGTCTTGCGGAATTCCAAGTGAATGTGGCATTCTTCCATAGCAATTTGCAATGAGGCTCGACAACCACTGCATTGTCGGGTACAAACTTGGCGTAATAGCCTATCATGCCCCACAATGAGCAAAGAGTACCAACATCTGTTGGTGCTGGTGCCGCCTTGATGAAGTCAATGTTGGTTTGTAAAGGGCATATTTTCTAGTGACTGATCCCGTGACCAAGGAAGTCTTTCTTGTACACTGAAAATGCATTTGTCATTCAGCTTCAGTCGACTTTGCAATCAAGTGCAAAACTCTTTTACATTCTTGAAGCGTTCCTCATGTGTGCTTCCATACACTGACATCACCTATGTAGCACAAAGCAAAATAGTGACCATCATTTTCTGAAAAGCAGACAAGTTTGAATCTGCACAGTCCACTATCAGCTATGACAGTAATGAATTCTCTGCTTTCAGGGCTCAGCAGTACTTGTCGGTATGTGGCTGCTAAACCAATCTTGGAAAAATACCAAGCGCCGTGAAGTTTGTACAATAATGCTTCCGTATACAGCAGCAGAAAGTTGTCAACAACAGCTTTGTTCGGTTCGCACAGATCGACACAAATTCTCATCTTTCCGTTTTTCTTTGCATTTACCACGATTGGCGACACCCATTCAGATGCACCAATCTTTTCTATGACGTCTTCTTGCTCAAGGCGCTGCAGTTCATGTACCAGATCTCGCACCGAAAGTGGCAAACGCTGTAACTTAGCAGCGACAGGCACGATCCCTTCTCTTATCTTGAACTTATGAACAACATTTGTTGCAAGCACTAACTTTCCATCAAACAAGTGTGAAAATTAGCAAAACAATTCAGAATCAAGGCCTTATGATGCTTGCATAATATGAATGCATTGCAATGACATACCGTTGATGTGCAGCCGCGGTGTTTCGATAATGTTGATGCCGAGGATGTCAGTAACATCCTTGACGACATAGAAAAGCATCTCGGTGTGCCGACCCTGGCAGATGACTGGCGCCATGAAATACCCCTGGGTGCTTATTCTGCGGCGAGAGAAATCGTAAAGTGATGCTGATGTCGGTTGCATAGAAAGGCATTTCAACCTTGAATATGTGAAGGTCAACAGAATTGACACAGCAGAGCCTGTGTCTATGAGGAAACCTATAGGTACACCTTGTATGAGGAATTCTGTGTGTAATCCTCCTTTGCTCTGCCGGGCAAGAAGCAACATGTGGAGATCGCTGGATGTACTGCAGGTATCGACTTCTCAGACAGCGAGGGCCTGCTCGTTTGGCATGCCAGTCCTACAGACACGATAAAAATGTCCTCATTTGCACATTTGCTGCATATTTTACCCCCCGCCTTGCATGTCTTGGAATCTGCAAAATACCATGAAGACTCACAACGAAAACAGGACTTGTGCTGCTGCAGCAGTGGTAATCACGATACTGTACAGCATGGTATCTGATGTTTTTCGATCTTCTGAAACCTAAGAGCCAACGACTGCAGCTCAAGCGAGTACTTTGTAGCTTCTTCAATACTATTCGCAATAGCCATTGCACGTTCAAGGGTGAGCAAAGTGCTCTCTCGAAGTAGGCATTCCCGAAGAACAGGGTTGCACCTTTCCACTAAAAGTTGGTCACACATAAAATCATCCACCTGCTTACCAAAGTTGCAACTCAATGCCAGCTCAAGCAACGCCGTGACAAACACTGCTGTGGTCTCCCCAAGCAGTTGGAGGTGCTGTCCAAACCGATGCCGCCCCACAACGACGACCATTTTATAAATGCAGTAGGCGTTCAACATAGCCACCGCTGCATCATACTCATCTCTCATGCCGCTTCCTTCCTTTTCCACCACATGCATCGTCGACGGTTCGTCGACAGTTTCTCCTCTGGCAACACGTAGTACAAGCATTGGCCTTCCACACCCAAACAGAACACAGCAAAGCTTTATGGTGCGCAGGTGAAGGAGCGTCGCTCCCTGATGCCAGGAGACAATTCTTGGGCGGTGCCACTGTGTCCAAAAAATGGCGGGCTTCCGAGGTGCCAGCAGGGACTCGGGAAGTTAGTGCAGGCTCATTGCTTCAGCTTATGGTCACTTCACCACTCGTTGTGTCCTCTGCAATGGCCTGCCCAACTGTGCCAGGGAAGCCGTAGAACCGCGAAGTCAACTGCCCCACCTCGTAGCTCGAACAACTCTGCTTTATTCTTAGTCCGTGATGAGCAAAAGCAAGATGCACATGCCAGCTGATGTGATAAGGTGCGTGCATCTAGGTTATATAAACACAACATTCAACACTACATCTGAGTAAAAAATTGGGCACACACTGCTCATCGAACGACACATTGTGCTGTATGTTACCACGTGTTTGTTCCCTATCTAGTATAATTGCAGGCAACCCTTGTGACCAACTCTGCTGTGGCCATTGTAATTTCTATATTTGTGAATTGCTTCCTGTGGTTTGTAAGTGGAAATGAATCGGGGTAAATTCCACCCAACTGTAGTCTGCCACCAGACGACTACAACTGTAAACATACAATGCACATGTAATCTTGATAAACTTGAAGCAGCTGGTTAAACGTCCTTCTAGCAGAAAATCCTGCCTTATAAGCTATATGCACGACGACTTGTGCCGGGAACTTTTGAGCGAAAAATAAAAGATGCTGAAACATGCATGTGGTAATTCTCAGATCTTTCACAGCATACCTCAAGCCATATGCACCTTTCCAAAATGCAAAAGCATGTAAGACCCAAAATAACGGCTTAAGGGGAAGACCACATGATCACATCGTGCTTCGCATGTTGGCAATGTGTATGCATGTGCGTATCTGCATAAGCATGCATTTAAAAAAAAAAAGCAATTAACACTTTGCGATTTCATCATAGCCATAACCTGCACAAGGTAGCCAATTTGGTAGCTACCTAGCAAGCACCACAGGTCACCACCTAACAAACCCAACAGATTGTGAATGCCGCTAAATGCTTGCGATTCTGAACTTGCTGCGTACAACAGCCACAAGCAGGAAGATTCGGCACTCATGTTCACTTCTAGCCTTTCCTCCCTCAGTTGTCTATTTAGCACTGTTCTAATTATGAGACTTTGAACTCCAAGCTATTCTCGCCACACTATTTTATCTCGACTTCAGTGGTGATTGGCCAATGATACAGCTAGATGGTGTTCCTCGAGGAAGTGCAAAGTGTGACACCAACCACAGTGCACGAATCCACAAGTGGTGGTGCCATGGACATTTTGCTTTTACGCAATAATCTGGGTTATAAGTGTTGTCTTCAGTAAAAATGACCTATTAGCTATCAAAAAATGCTAACCTATCAGTCTAACCTGACTTACAATACCCATTTGGTTTCCCTTTAATGTGCGCTTACACGGCACAATGCCTCTCGAAACCACCGCCATGTTTGGGATTAAACCTACATCTCTGAAATCAGCAGTTGACCGCTGTAACCACCAACTGCTACCATGACGAGATAAAGCAATGAAGAGGGTAAAATTGATCTTACTAGATGCTAGCACTGGGGACTCTGCCGTTGGCTGAGTGGGTGCGTCATTCAAGGAGAGGGCATTCACTGTCTGTGGTAATGTTGTGGAAGGGTCACCCACAAGGCTAGGTGCACTCAGCTGAACCTATAGAGAAAAAATGCAAACATCATGCACTGCAACAAATGCCACAACAAAGGCCTGAAGATTTCATTTAGCTTACAGGCACTGACCAAAATTTAGGTTCTGCCTCCATCGAAATATAGATGCTGTGGCCAGAAACAAATTTGTGATGTTAGACTTAGAAGCATAATACATTAGCCACAAAATTACTAGAGCGAGTAAATAAAATAAAATAAAAAAGCACAAACCATTAACGCTAATAAAGCCTTCCCTCACAACACAATTTAGCATGGTCTCAACAACTGAAGCTGAAAAAAAGTGGTAAAGAATGTAAAACAAAAGTGAAATTACTAACAATAATGCCAGCCTTTTCTTATCTTTGTCCTGAAGCCATTGGCCTGTTCCACCACCATCATACAGAAATCAAGATTATGGGCACATCAACTGCTGTCTTCATTCAATATATGAGCTGCAAGCTACTGTTCTCCCACCTAATATCCCAAGAACAGTGACAAGGAGTCTGCGCCTACATGTGAAACTGACATGCGCAACTGCATGCACAAATTGTGTTGCAGGTAATAGGCATGTGTGAATACTGAATTTTCAGTTCAAAGCAAAGAGCTATTTTCTTTGACTAGGTTCAAAGTGGGGCAAACATTTTCGAATCAAAGTGAATAGTTCACCACTGAAATTGTCACGACAGAGTTCAGTGTACAACTGTGGCAAAAACTTCAGATGTGTCACACCTGATCTGAAATATCCCCAACCTCATTTGCACAGCATAAAGCACCTTGACTGCACTGCACGCACATTATCGCACGTTTGTACCTTTGCCAGAGGAGGCTATGGCCCGAGCCATCCGTTACCAAGCGGACACGGCTGTAAGCTTAGTAATGTTGATACTCGGCTATGTGCTAGTGCTCGTTCGTGTGCAAGCCCACTGTTTCCATCAGGTAAAAAATTCAAAAGTCTAAGGAGCAGAATATCATAAGCCCTTAACTACCTCACCTCTCTCCCTGATGGCAATTACTTAGCAAAGAGTAACAGATATTAATAGTAGCACGGGTACAAAAACCATCCATTTCAGTTGGAACAGTGAATTAATCTGAAAGATTTCATGTCATCTTTCTGCTTACGTTTTGCATAAGGCTGAAGTTACTGTCTGATATTTACAGCACTAAAGAAACCTTCACTTCCTCAAAACTCCTTGTGAAAGGTCACTGGGGGTGCAGTGTGTAATGCATCCCAACCCTTGACAGCCCCTTAAGAAGCTAGAGTGGCATAAGAGAGATGAGATGACATAAAATAACAATAGAGATGACATAAAATAACTAAATTACCACACTTAGGTGCAGTCATTTACCGTGCCTTCACAGCAATTAGTTGCTTGCACTTGAACTTTCCTAAATTTGGATGAGTATGCAAACTCTCATCACATTGCCAAATTTGTTGTTTCATCAAGTGACACTCATCATTCCAGCAGCATCACAACTGACTTCACCAACACTGGCTGCAGGAGCACTTGTGTCATAGTGAATCCAGTGGCCTCACTCCACTCAGCTAAAATATTCTTCACACAGTGGAATCGGCTGTATGTGCACTGCACAGGATGCTTCCTGTACAATGCCGGCATTGTCTTACAGTGGGCAAGTAGTTTGAGGCAATAGTAGCATAACCTAGCCAGAGCAGATGTGCATTTGCCTGTGACACATCTGCCAGGCAGTACGCTGTCAATGCTGCATTTAATCTGCTTAATCCTCCGACAAAGGATATACAAACAGACAGTGTCTCCCTTCATGAGGCAGGCCACAGTGAAGTGTACACATAATAGTGGAATTAGAAGATGCTAACACTGCAGCTAATATACCATCAGTTAAATTCAGTTCAGTCGTTCAGTCGTGTCCGACTCTTCGTGACCCTATGGACCATATCACACCACGCTTTCCGGTCTCTCACTATCTTCCTAACATCACATAACTTCATCTGCAGCGCCTCGAGGATGCCATCTAACCATCGTGTTCGCTGCCTACCCCTTCTCCGGTGACCCTCAACCTTTCCCAATATCAAATCTTTCTCCAGCGACTCCTCTCTTCTCATCAGATGACCAAAGTAGCTGAGCTTTAACTTTAGAATTTGACCCTCCAATGAGCAGTCAGGGTTTATGGTCGACAATATCGACTGATTTGATCTTCTGGCAGTCCAAGAAACTCTCAAGAGTCTCCGCCAGCACCACAATTCAAACATGTCAATTCTTCGGCGGTCAGCCTTCTTCACAATCCAACTCTCGCATCCATACATCACAACTGGAAAGACCATTGCATGAGTTACATGGATCTTGGTTGACAGTGTAATGTCTCTGCTCTTTACTAAGCGGTCAAGGCTAGCCATGGCTCTCTTTCCCAGAAGCAGGTGTCTCCTTTCATTGGCTGCAGTCTCCTTCCGGGGTAATCTTGGAGCCCAAGAAGAGAAAATCTGTCACAGCTTCCACTTCTTGTCCCTTGATGCTCCAGGACTTGATAGGGCAAGACGCCATGATCTTTGTGTTTTTAATGTTCAGTTTAAACCCAAACTCCTCACTCTCTTCTTGTACGCGCATCAGAAGTCTCTTGCATTCCACTTCACTTTCTGCGATTAAAGTGGTATCATCCACATATCTAAGGTTGTTGATACGTTTCCCAGCAATCTTCACTCCAGCTGAAGACTCGTCCAGACCGGCCTTCCTCATGATGCACTCTGCATATAGGTTAAATAGGCAGGGCGACAGTATGCAGCCTTGCCTCACTCCTTTCCCAATCGGAAACCAATCAGTAAGAAGACCATGCCCAGTTCTGACTGTGGCCTCTTGCCCTTCATACAGGTTCCTGAGGAGACAGATGAGGTGAATTGAAACTCCCATCTCTTGGAGACCTTGCCACAATCTGCTGTGATCTACGCAGTCAAACGCTTTCGCATAATCAATAAAGCAGAAGTAGATGGGTTTCTGAAACTCTCTTGCTTTTTCCGTGATCCAGCTAAGGTTGGCAATTTGGTCTCTAGTTCCCCTGCCCTTGCGAAACCCAGCTTGCACGTCCGGAAGCTCCCGATCCACATACTGCTGCAGCCTACCTTGGAGGATTTTCGACATCACCTTGCTAGCATGTGAAATAAGCGCAATCGTGTGGTAGTTGGAACAATCTTTGGCACTGCCTTTCTTTGGAATGGGGATGTAAACTGATCTCCTCCAATCCTGTGGCCACTGCAGGGTTGTCCAAATCTTCTGACATAATGTATGCAGAATGTTAACAGCGTAATGGTTGAGGTTTTGAAGCAACTCAGCTGGAATGCCATCAATTCCGCTAGCTTTGTTCTTAGCAAGGCTGGCTAAGGCCCATTCAACTTCACTCTTCAGGATGCCCGGCTCGAGATCAGTAATCACAACCGTCTAATGTTGGGTTTGCACATTCGGGTCCTTCTTGTACAGTTCTTCTGTGTATTCCTGCCACCTTTTCTTTATCTCTAAGGCTTCAGTGAGGTCCCTGCCTCGTTTGTCCTTTATCACGCCCAGCTTAGCACAGAAGCTTCCTTTGATATCTTTGATTGTCTTATACATCCTCAATTGGCTGTTGTCCTCAACTGCTTGGCATCGTATGTTCAGGAAGGCATTCTTATCTCTTCTTGCTATTTTCTGAAATTCTGCATTGAGAACCTTGTATCTTTCTCTTTCCTCCATAACTTTTGCCGTCCTCCTTTCCTCAACTATTTTCAAAGCCTCTTCAGATAACCAGTTTGCTTTCTTGCTTTTCTTTTGCTTTGGAACTACCTTAGTAGCAACTTCTTGTATTATACCATGAACATCAGTCCACATCTCTTCAGGCTATATCCTTCTGCAAGCCATCATCTTTCCCCAAGAAAATGCCTGTTGTGGAAGGCTTCACTATATAATAACAGATAACGAGGGAAAGCACACACACGGTACATTGTTAAAAAAAACAACCTATTTCAATGGTACCTTCCTTTCAGTGCAACACCATATCACTGCAGCGAAACTTCACGAGGGGAAATGCACTCAATGGAAGTGACACTAAATTCACCTGTCTAAGATCCACACATCTGCACCACTTCTGTGGAGACAGGTAGTGGTGCACACACTGGCGAAAAGTTGTTAAAACACAAAACTGCTATTAGGCCAGCGCAAGAAAAAAAAACACATTAGTCCCATGAGCACCAGGTAATGCAAAACCAAAAAGAAAACCACGATACAAGCATTACAGTGTTGCATACCAGTCCCATTTTTCTACAATCTGCACTTTTTTCACACAGCGTTTTCCAAGTTCTTTTTCACACTATCGAACATCTTCAGCCATTGACGCTCATCAATTGCCAAGGCCATGTTTTCTTCGGGAGAAATACCTCCCCGCATTTCTCCGTGCACCGTCAGCAGGTGATCCACACTAGCAGAGTAACGGTGCCGTCACCTCTAGGTCAATTTTGCAGTAAATACCGACCAAAGTATCGCCGCCAGCTTCGAAGTTAGTTTACAGCAACACCGCAACTACAAAAGCCAATGCTGATGGAATGCCTGTCTTGGGCATGCTGATAGTTCTGCATTCTCATCTTCATGGACTTCTGTATGGCAGGCAAAGCACAGCTTCTGTTCACTTTTGCATCCAGGTTTTCTCCCATGATGTGCACTCATAGCAGACATGCTGAACCGCACAACTGTTGAAGGCTGGGTGTGACTGCACCACTGTGTGCATGATGAATGCCCACAACCAGAGCACTGCGATTGCACAGAATTGTTTGAGCATACATAAAACTATCAACTGCTTCTTCCAGCAATATATTTTCCCGAAATCTCACATTTCAATATAGTATCTTGAAAATATCTGAGGTTTTTTAATTATTACTATTTGGTTTTAAACCCAAATAGAATACTGCATTATTATCTTAAACAATTGAAATTTTCTAATGTTGCACAGCCATAATACCACCTAAATTTTACACGCAAGTACTCGCAATAAGCTCTGCAAAGGCAGAATCTGGCTTTTTATCACTGTCAACACCTCGTACACAGACTCTGGAAGCCAGGTGCGCAACCTATACACTGGGAATTGTGTAAAGCTGAAAAAAGTCCAAGTCATTTTACTAACAGCAAAAAAAAAAATGTGCACACCCTTACCACTACCACCACTGACATAATCAAAAGTTGCTTTGTTTAGTAGGAGAGGCTTGCAGCCAGGCTACAGATGAATTGACAAGGAACGACCATCCTAGATTTCACGACCTTTGCTGATGCCAGTGATCAGCCATGTGCCTTGGTTTCTTCTGGAGATTATTCGATGAATGACAGTTTTTAAAATCAAGAATGCGAACAGTTACACTTGTTGCCAACAGAAGCAGTGTAGAAAAGATGATAGTACTATGATACGAAGAATTGTGCTAGATTTCCAAGTCCACCTTGAGCGATTTTAAAACTGAAACCCATAAACACCTCTTCATGCACTTTATCTCATATGACAGGTTTTGCACTTTTTTGGACTACCATAAATGCAGTCACTGCAGATGAAATACAGTAGAACCCCTTTATAGTAAAGTCACTGGGACTTTACTATATCAGGGTCTTCACTCTATCAGTTGTTGGTGACGACATGGTCCTGAAGATGCTGTCTGGTAGTTAAATGGCCACTTACTGAACACTTCTTGTTGCTTAATGAAAAAAAAAAAAAAAAAAAAAACAATCTGAAATAGCTTCCATTTCTCTCTTATAGTCTCTTCATGCAATTTTTTTTCAGTTACAAAACCTTTTTACATCTAGTGGAAGGAGGACATGGCTACAAATACAACCAAGTTTGATTTCATGTGAAAATCAAAGCTTTGCATGAACATGGTGTCACTTCTTGCTGTTTCTGTCTTTTAAAAAGCAATAAATGATAAATGCGCGTGGCAGTCAAGTGCTGCAAGACCGCACACGCTGCACCTCCACTTTTTGCCTCCGCTGCCTCATGCTTTGTGCTGCACAGTGCGGGGAATATTTGCCCGTTTTTTCCCCTTCCCTATTTCTCGGTGCACTTTTACTCTGCCTTACTTTCTGAATGGACCGCTCCGCCTCCTTTTCATGTTTGTAGGCAGCTTTACTTTTTTTTTTTCCTACACGCTGCGTGCTTTCCCTCACAGCTCCAAGGCCTTCGTAAAGTAGGCTTCTCCTGAATGCTGCTAAGCCTGGTGGTAAAGCCAATTAAAAGGACATGGTGTTATTTTTTTTTGCAATACAAAAAAATTCTTTTTCTCACGATTCTAGGTAGCGTGCGGGCAGCGATGGTCATATCGTGGGAGGCGTCGCCACGGCCAGATGTACTTTACTATAACAGATTTTTACCAAAAATATATTTACTATACCGGGAGGAAAATGTACAGTTGTCTATGAAAGATGAAATGGGACTTCAGTTTCACTTTACTATATTCGAGTTTTTACTATATCTGAGTTTACTATAGCGGGGTTCTACTGTACAAATCTAAAATGAGGTTGCCAGGATGATGCCTCATCAGCGCTCGCTCCCTACCAATATGTAGACAACAAAAAATACAGACTCGGCTAATTCAGCTAATCATTAAATATTTTTTATTTCTGCTGCGGATTGTCTTGCCCGTTGTTCCTGTCATTGCACATGTCAGTACTATTCATCAGACAACCTGTACCGTTCCGGGTTAGCCTTCATGCCAACCCAAGAAGCAGAGCCATGGCAGAACTTGTTTAAACACGTCTAGCTGCGAATGCAAAGTGAGGCGAGATTCTCCACTATCCCCAGCGCGCCAGCTTCAATGGATCAGCCTGTGGAGTGCGGCACTCTCTGATTGGCTAAGCCACCTCTGACGTCATGTACGATGTGTGTGTCTGAATGGCTCATTCGTGCTGCTGCTGTGCTCATCCTCTCCTCTCGCGGCGCTCGCAAAGGGAGAGGTTAAATCAGCTTCAGGCACAGAGTTTTTGCTAGAATGCAGGCAATAACGCTACAGCATTAAAACTTACAGAGGCAAATCCATCTCCTGCAGGCGCACTATTTGCAGACCACGTAGAAGTTTTGGCCACAGGCTTGGTTGGAATCCGATGCAGGTACCCATAGCCAATGCCACAACCAAGGCTGGAAGATAAAGAATCACAGCTGAATGTACCACTGTTGAAGGGAGCTAATGCTGGAAAGCTGTTGTACTTGAAAGTTCTGACCTAGCTGATGCTGACCATAATCATTTAGCAACATACTCAATGAGACTACATTTGTAAGCCAACAGCATCGCAGCTTCCCCATGAATTTAACTCCTCAGGAGCACACATAAGGTAAAAATGCATAAACAATCAGACAAATGAGTCATTCAAGATAGAAGGAGCGTCGGTACTGTTAAGCATCCAACCATAAAACTGCACAACACTTGCTTATACTAATGTTCCCATACTAAGCTTGTATTATAATGACATCCTTAACCCACGTAACTTTGGAACATCTTTTGAAGAAGGTGTCTACCAATACATATCTAAATTGCCTAACTTTAAACAGCCCTCTTTTAATTGCACACTATCACTGTGTTTACCATACAATCCAATTGCACTGATTACACCAGCATATCTGTTTGCAGCAAAAAAGAACAGCCTCTATGTGCATGCAGGCACATGCATAGTCAGCTCTGCAACAAATGAAACCACCTCAGGACTCTTTCTGGCACACACGCATCACACCATTTTCCCATCCAAGCCAGTCACAGCTGATCATTGATCTTCCCACCTTTCCCACACCTTGGACAATTAAAAAAAAACAAAAAGCCATAACAAACAAGAGCACCACTTCCACACTGCTCTGAACAAGAAATACAGACAGCTGTTGTACTGGAAAGCTAAATGCGGAAAGCTATATCTGCAGCCAGAGCACTATGCAGCTTATCACAAATTTCATATGATGATTACGCAGAGAGCACCATGGCCAAAATATGCATACCCAAACCACAATTCTGAACTGTATGCTTCGTCAGAAACATATGCAGGCCGTAGTCCGGAGAAATTCATATTGCCTGTTAATCTGAATTGGTACTCTGCTCTGATCATGACATGTGTAATCAAGGGACCCTGATCAGGTTCCCCTGAACACTGCCCATGCCCAATTTAAATAAATTTTCAAGACTTCAAATCATCAAACTTCTACTGTACAAAAGCTCAAAAAAAAAGACATTTATCAATAACAGGTATGGCATAGAACATAGCTCCGAATCAGCATTCTCGCTCTCCCGTATACAGCAATGTAAAAAAAATATTCTTGTGTCGTCTTAAACAACGTCAGATGTGAAGAGTTATTTAATTAGTTTACTGAAAGAGGAATCAGTGAGAATGAGCGTGCATACTGTGAAAGGAAATGACTGAACAAGCGCATGAGTCTATTCAAAGAACTTATATTGCGAGTAATCAAGTTGCGCCCTTGAGAGATTCGCCCTTCCCCTTTACGCATACACAAAGAGAAATAAAACATGACATAATTTTACTGCTTGTAGGGGAAGTTAATGTAATTTCAAACTAGCACTGGACTGCAGTTTTAAAACATCATATTCAAGGTATTAAGGCGCCGGAAAGAGTGTTAGAAGTTAACCACAGGAACCTAAGGTATTTATCAAAAAAGCAGCGCAAAAAAAGACTGAAAAGGATGAGATGCCCGTCCTTGTCCGCATATTTTTTGCGCTGCTTTTCTGAGAACTATGTACCAACACGCCCAACTTGCCACATTAACTAAGGCATTTATTAGCGCAACAAGAAAAAAATGAGCAGAAATGTATTATTGTCAACAACACTAATGTTGTATGCAAATGAAATGCAGTAAACAACCAGAACTTGATTTCATCAAAATAGACAAACATTGCTAGGTTACAAGCAGTGAACAGGAGAACATTATACTTCTTTGGGAAATGTTTGAGTGGGCAACATAATCCTTTTTTTTTTTTTTGTCTAGTGGGAGATGAGCGTTAGCGTTCCTAGCTTCCCCTGACAATCTTTACTTTTTTTTTTGCATAAAATTTTGTATTGCTTCAACAGCAAAAGCCATATTTGCAGCGAATGCACTTCAATGTGTGATTAAGGAGCTCATATGCTTGGTTGGAAGCATATCTTGAACTCATTCAGAATCTTATACGCTTTTGTGCTTGCCCGCCTAGCTTGTAGATGCCAATCTAAATCTTCTTCTGAGCTTTTTAGATGCTTACCTTTTAACAACGAGAAACAGCTTGAAGACAGTGAAGAAGCGAGAAGATACACTTCCCATCTCTTCTAACTTCCTTATTATCCAAACAGCAGCCGAGAGTCATCCCTCTAATCAAATAAAAGCTTTATTCATTCATTTTCATTTTCCTTTTTCTTCTCAGCTGCCGCAGCTCGCAGCACGCCTTTTCTACACTGCATGCTCAGTTATTTAGAAGATATTTTAATTTTTGTGATCATCTTGCTTGTCAAATTTCTCTGCACGTTTTATGACGTCTCCTCTCTGCGCATTAGCTCTGAGTCAGAAGCACCGTGCACAATTTCGCTTCATAGACACTGTTCAGAAGAGCGTCTACGTAATCAACGTTCAGTTGACATGATATGAGAAGTTTATCCGCAACATCATTGCCGTGACAACCGCTCAATGACAAAAGTCTTCTCAACAAGCAAGTTTCTTTGCCCTCATGGTTTGTCTATTTCCTCCTCACGAAAATACTCAAATTTTCTTCGAATTGCTGGTAATATCACGAACTCAAAATAAAATCCGTTTGTACAGCTCAGCTGTCCGATTTGTGCTATGTACACTGATAGGCTCTTGGGATCTTGAAAGTTCTCTTCTGGCATTGCTGTCGAAACACACGGGGCAGCGCGATTATTAGGGTGCTTTCTCATAGATATATAATGCTTTTTGCATTTGAAATATGTGCCACCAAGAAAAGAAAGAGCTTTGCTACACAAACTATACATCACGAGAGCACTTCAGTGTAGTTCTTTTTCTAAATGCAGATCAGAAACTGTTCGCTTTGAAGTAAGTTATTTCTTCTGTACAGACCTTGTGCCCACCTTTTAATCTCGAGGACGTCTATCAGTGACACAAACAAATGAAACACTTCCAAGTAATCGTTTCAATAGACTTCGTTGCCCCTGGTGCAAAGCATGCAGGCCAGCAAGAAGCCTCATATTAAAAAGTATATATATACATAGCAGAACGCATAAGCTTCTCCTCAAGAGGGGAAGCGACAGCGTCTTTAATGCCATCACTTCATTCCGCCAATTTTAGGCATCTAGAGGCTGGCACGTAGTTGGCAAAGCGTACGCCTATTTGATTTGATTTTAGAGGAAAGACTCAGCATCTTCTCGGCGCACACCCTATGTTTACAGTGAATGGCATTGAATTGGAGGCACATATGTCGGCAGTTTGAATCCTTGTGACAAATTGGACTGAAACTGTAAAAGGTGGATGCTAAATAAGAAGCGAAATTACATGGCACCACACTGAACGCTGCGCAATGAACGCCTACACCACAATTCAATACAAAATAATGTGTGTATTCTTCTGATATGTTTTTATCAATTCTTAGTTACGGTGATTGTGATGCCTTTTCGCCTGCAAAAGCTGCATACGATATCGCGTAATAAAAATAAATGAAAACGAAGAGCAGACATTACTAGACCGTTGGTTCTTGCGAGCACGTCGAAAACCCTGTCAAACTTGTTTCACGGCATTATATTTCGCATCAAACAAACGCGTTCTCCGTGATAATGCATGCCTTCGAAGCCAAAACTGTCGTAATGTAGTCTGCACTGCAGCCATGTAGAGTGCAACGGCAGCACGTAACAGCTACGTGTGTGCCGGCAGCTCCTTGCTTCCTCGTAGCGTGTAGCAGACAACGCGCTCGGCAAGAAGCAAGAGTAGACTGCAGCGTCGTTAGTTCACACGACAGCCACCAGGGACACCTCTCCGGGCGGAGCTGTGAAACTTTGTTCTAGTAATGTTGGTTTGAAGCTTATTTTTTGCGCGCATTTTGCGGCATCTCTAGAAAAGCCGTTTGCGGTCCGCTGAATGGATGGAGCGCGCGCTCGCGAAGCGAGCCCCTTGTCTTGAGCTTCCCATTGGGCAGCGCGACTGAGTTGCCATTTAGTTTTTTTTCTTTTTTTTTTTTAACGTTCGCCGTCGCGGCTGCTGCTTCGCACGTTTCTGGTGCGCTTTTGCAATCGTATCAATTGTTCTCACGGCCGGCGCTGGTCTTTAGACGTAGCACGGTGGACGTAGCCGTATTATCGCGTCGCTTCAGACAACAGGCGAGCCTGACATCGCGCCGTTGCCCATGTTCCTCAGCTGTGATTCCACGGACGGTTTAGTTTTTGTTCTTTTCCTTTTTTTAGCAGATTGCCTATGCAATCGCGTCGCTGCGCTTAAGAAGGTATAGAAGTTCGAGTTTTTGCTCCAGCAAGGAACCCTGCGTGAGGCCCTGCATCTGCTGTACAGCAAAGTTCCATTCTGGAACATCAGCCAATTTATTAGGTCATTCTAGTATGCCGCCGTGTTTTAGCCTTAAACTTTGTGCAAGTTTATTATTATAGCTAGATCGCTTTATCGTAGATCTTGAGTATTTGTTTGCCTTGAAGAGCACTAGCACAGGAATATGAAGTGGTAAATGAAGCTTCTCACGCTGATTCTAGTGGCGGTATATATAGACCTTGTGGCAAGCTTTTGCCAGTATTTGGGGAGGGTACTGATATATGTTTAGTATATAGCTTTTCTCATAAAGAACAAAGCCTCACAATGATTCCATTTATATTGCCATAGCTGTAGTGTAGCAAGAGTTAAAGGTTGTCTCAAATTGCAAATGCATTTTTATGTGCTGTTTCTGGACACTGACCTCAGCCTTACTGGGCTTTTTCTCTACATTCTCATTGAGTGGCAATGACAAACTTAGTATCACTGCAGTCATATTGAAAAGATCAGGGGGCGATCCAATATTTACATCACTCTATCGGGAGTTTGCAAATTACCATTAAGATAATATCGCATGTCCAAAAATTTTGATTTCCTAATGACATTCACTATCTTGGCCATGGGTAATGGTAATTGCATCAGTTTTAGTTGACATATTCAAAATCCAACGACAGTTTTGGAAATAGGAGGAGCATGTCATTTTTGGTGAGAAATATCACAGTGAGGCTACAGATCGTTCAAGTTATAATATGTGGTCAAATTTCGAATGCTGTTTTCTCAGTTTCATATTTCTGGTCAATCTCTACAGTCTCACGCAGGGTTTTGATAACTTCTTTTTAGTTCACACAAATAACTTTGGTACCATTTTCTTCAGAGAGAAATAAGGTACCCAATTACATTTTTAATTTTTTAGTTTAGGCAATAGATAAATATCAATTTGAGATTAGCTTAACAAGTTCCAGTGTCAAACAATGAAGCTTTTACTCTCGACGTAATATGTGAGGGTGACGTGCCTTTAGAGAAAAACAAAGGATGTCATCAGGTATGGAAAGTCTTTGGCTATCAATCCATGTAATTAAAAGCAACGAAATGCAATGAGAAAGTTCATTAAGCTGCGTAAGAAATTCAGTGATTATGCTCTGGGCTTTGTAGGATAACTTTTGATCTAAGACCGCCAGCTCAATTATGATTACATTATTGAAATCAGGACAGAAAGCCACATATGTGTGCAAAGTTTCGTGACATTCTAGCCACAACTAAAATAGTCAGTTTTAAGACCCTCGTTCCCCATCACTGCAGCACTTTTTGCAAAAATCGAACTTTCAGCAGAAACCCCCCGTTTTTCATACTGCAAACTCAAATATCAGATTGAAATTAGGCAGAAAAACCAGGAATAACCTTTTTTTCAGCAAAAATGAGCAGGCCCCGCGATGGGGCTCACCGAGGATAGCGCCGCTACCTGTTATTGGCGTGACGACATTGTGAGGAGCGGGGAAGCTGCCGACGCACTGTCAATGCACTGCATGCTGATCGCAGCTCTCTGTGGCTTTGTGAAAGTCATTATAGCATGCAATTTCCATTCGAATGACCATCGGGTTTTTCACCACGTGTATCTGTACCAGATATGCCTACAAACGATTCAGCATTTCCATTGTGGGGAGCGTAGGTTTTGCATAAAAACTTGCTTTGATACAAAGTAAGGCATTTTCAAAAGTAGTGTGTCATTATTAGCAGAAAATACATGGCCCTCAGCGAAACCTCGGCACGCATATTCCTGGGAAGGAAGGGCAGCGAGCAATACACCTTTGTCTAAGGCCTCCCGCCCCACCCGAAAAGTTATTGTTGTGAAAAAAGGGCCCAAGGCATGGTGTACCAAATCTTGCTTTGAGTGCCAGGCATCGTGTTTTGGGAAACGAAGAATATTATAGAAAGGGTGAAGCAGTACACAGATGCCACCAGACAAATGAACAGTAAGTGAAACGTGGTTGCCGAGCTCTGCGATGCATGCGAGGCATTGACGGAGCTATTGTGTCGGAGACCAAGTCAAACACATGTAGAATGCTGCTTGAGTCACGAAGCATTTAGCAGACGTAGAGAACCTTTCCCATTTAATGTACGCTCACAATATAACTGACATATGTTGAAAGCCAAGCTGCAGCTCCGCCACATCCATACCTTCATGAGAAAACCATGTTCTGAAATGTGTTTTCTTACAAGAGCCTTGTTGTTTTCATTTTTAATTTAATTTGCATCCGCAAACAAGACAGGTCTATGTAAAATGACGAGGCAACAACGGGTGCAAAATCACGAGACCGTATATAAACAACGTCGATGATTGCTTGCTTGGACGCATCGAAGGAAACCTCGCTCAGTGCATTCCATACCTGAATGCGCCCATACTCAGATGAGCGGTACAAGCTTTATCTTCTAATAACGCTTCCGTAAGAATTCCACGAGCATATCAGGCACATGCCATGCTGGAAAGGATCTAGCAAAGCTGTCACAACCTAGCTGCGACACAACAGTGGGCTCTTCTTAATCATCTGCATAATCAAAGCATCAACAGCGCGTGCTGCTGATGAGCTGTTAGATATCTGGCATAGAAGTCACTGCACATACCTTTGCGTGTGCACACACACACACACACACAACCATACGCTGATGCTGTCAGCTCGTCCCATCGAGAGAGTGCACTCTGTGAACAGATCGCAATCAACGCTAAACGTGACGGTTCACATACAAATGAGACCTGAATAGTCAGAAAGTAATGGAACTACAATCAGAAGTACTTACAAGCGTTACCTCCCTTTTCTTCCTTTAATAAACGCGGTTCTAGGGAATGGTGACTGGCATGACTCTTGTGCGAGGAAATAGAAGGAATCGTGTCATGCTTCAGCCATGCCTTTTTGAAAAAGCCCATTAGAAATCGCATTAGGAACAAATTGCACGTAGTCAGTCACGAAAATGCATTGAGAGTAGAATATTTCCTTTGGTCGTCTTGAATTTATCTCTCTTCTCAGCAGTGTCGCATTGTGCCGCAAGCTTTTGACATTGCAAGAAAAGATGGAAGATGACACTGTAACGCCCACAGCTGTTCGTGCATCTGAACACATGCAGAGCTGTATTGTACTGGATGCACAGTTGCCATCTTTTGTATGTATGCAATGCACACAAGACGAAAAACAGCACACGCTGAAAGCTCCCTCAGTTGGCTCTGAATGCCTCTGACTCCTCAAAGTGGCGTCACAACGGACAGAAAAACGAGGTTTCTCTCTCTGCTTTCCTTCTTCGTAGCAGTCGTGCGGGGCGCGGGAGATTTGAATAGTGCGCTTTCAGTCGGTGCTTGCGCAGGTGTTTTATGCATAATCGAAGTAATGACTTCACAGACATGAACAACAAATAATCTACTTCAAACATCTACAGTATTAGCACGTTTGAAAACCGCCGCAGTGTCCCTTTAATAAAAGAAGAACGCCATCTAACATTTCACTAAGTGCTGTCATTACAAACACAATCTTGTCTGTGGTCTCAATTAACAGGCCCCATAAAACCAGATAATGAACCTTTCTACATAACCAATGAGCAGCATGAAAAATTCTGTCACATACCAGCCATCGCCACCCCAAGACTTATTTGGGGTAATGGTCACCTCCCGACAACAATCAGTGTCAGTGTTGTAGACATAGAGCTTCAGTGGCCGACCTTCATGGGCATCAATGAGTGTAAACAAGTCTTCAGACTGAAAAATGAGTATAAGAGGAAACGGCTTCAGTTTGAGATACCTTGTTGCCAGGAAGCAAGTTTAGACAACACTTTCACACATTTAAACTCAATTTATGAAGCTTCTATAATGCAGCAACATAGAAAAACAGAAATGAGAATGCATGCAATCCACATAAACAAATTATGGTGAACACTTAAGCTCTGCCTTTAAGGGTATGACCCAATAGCACAGGTTACCAGCCCACATACAAAGCCCCGATATAACCAAGCCATATAAGCATGACCTATGTACAATCTACCTCCCATGCAAGAATGTTATGCCAGAATACGCTCAGGCCTAGAGATGATGTTACATAATACTTCTACACATTATGACATAGTGTTATGCTAGTTGACTGCTAACATTTAAATATGTCTTACATCATAAACACCCTGCAGATGTGAACAACCAACTTTAAATGCTTACTTTCTTCTGATACTAGAAGCAAAAAAAATGCAAACGTGTTAGTAGAGTAAGATAAATATTTTAGGTGTACTGCTAAAACATAGAATAAACTAAATCTCCTGTGAAAGTCAGGGCCGACACTCCTGGCAAGTAGTGAGATACCACTAATGAACAGTACCTCGTGTAGCACAGAGTCTGAGCCAATGATGTAGTCAGCATAAGGCCTCAGACTTGCTGCCTCAGCAGGAGAGTGGGGGCTCACATCCTGCATACAGCAATTAAGAACATTGCTACCATAAAGATGCTAAAAACAAAACCTTTACAAGATCAAATCCCACAAACTGTTCTGCAATACAACTTTATCAGAAATTTTCCAAGTTTAAAATGCAGCAAAACAGTACCAAATTCCATCAAACTTACACACACAAAAAATGCATTGAACATCTCAGAAAACACCATAATGTAAAACTTTGTAAAACTTCATTTTGTGTACCAACAACCACAACTTTCCTCTTCACAAATGCAAAGGAAACAAATGCATAACAATGAAGGATGACAAAATTTAAGATCATTCTTATTTCACATAATGTGCATGCAAAGAGTCATTAGCAAGACCTTCTCCACAACTCGGCCATTTTTTATGGCTATTTAGCACTTTGCTATTCGTGGGAAAAGGGGTGGTTTTTGGGTGGTGTCATTAATGTTTTTTTTTTCCTTTAAAAACTTGCTTGGTACAAGAGTCTGTAGTACCAAATTGTAGAGGAGGAATTTATCTTCACAATGATATTAGTGACAATCCATATACTTATTTTATAAGTGATAAAAAAAAAAGAACTATCAGCAAAAACTCGCAGTTAAAAAAAAACAAACACAAAAGTATCAAAGTTTCTTGATACAAATAAAAGGAAAAAATTTCAAAATATACGTTTTTTACAACAGGGACCAATGCAACTATGCAGCACATTCTAGCTTCCTGTCTACAGTATTCGCTGAGTTAGGAAAGAAAAACGTAGTCGCGGCTGACTATGCTAAAGTCGTCCCTTGGCCATCCTCTAGCAGAAAACACGACTCCCTGCGTTGCCGGCGGCAAGCAATACTACCCAAAAGACGTTGTCACCCTGTAGATAACAGTTGTGACCTTCAGAACAGTGATCTCTTCCAATCAGCGCGCAACAAAACCGAAAATGTTTGGGGGAGCGAACGCGAAACTTATCCGAGGCATGGCTATCCACGTTCTGGGTCGGTTTGACGTAGTTTCGCTGTCATTGCTAAAGTCTGAAGAGCTGAATTCGCCTTCAGAGTCATCACTGCTGCTGTTCGCATTCAAAAACGAGCTTTCCGATGCGTCAACCTCCGTGGAAATGCCCGTTTCCGCGTAGTAGGAGAGCGCGACGAAGGCGCCATGATGTAAGCAAGGAGCGTCCATCACCTGACTCCGAAGACCATCTGGATGGGCACGGCACGGCGAAAAAATTAAACCAAAAGCAAAACTGAAAGAAGGGTTCCTCTATTTCCCATTGGATGACGCCACTTGACAAGGAGCGCTTTGAAAGCGGGAAAATTCGAATCGTGAAACCAATAGGGAATAGGCGAGGACAGGAAAGTGTTAAACCATACATCAGTGCTTACTTGATCAATCTTACTGTTTGCTTCTTTGCAGTTATTTCATCCATTACCAGAGTGAGAGATGATTTCACACTAGTTGGTTCACTTACTCTAAAAGCCATGAAGATTTATGCAGACTGGACAAGGTTCATGTGAACTAGACAACAAGAATACATCTTGCCAAGCTCTTACTGTGTGTCATCTAGTTTATGCAAACCTTTGCAGATTTTCAAGAACACACAGTGCACTGACACAGTAGTCCAGCTAAACATTTATATTATAAAAACTTCAAGCTAAAAAACAGCTGTAAAATTATATCAATCGGTACTATCCACAAATTATTTTTAGAGGCATATAGAAAAGAACATCAGCAAGCTAATGCTTCCCACATACCCTGTACGCAAGGTCACAGAAAGCAGCTTCATTAGTTTGAAGCAAAAACCACACAAGCGCAAGAATTTTTATAAAACCATTGAAGTGCCAACATCCATCTCGTCTGTATTTTTATGCACTTTGTAAATATGTTCAATGTAATAATAAACTTTCACTTTCAAAAAAAAAAAAAAAGCGGGTGACCTTACCAGCACATGCCAAACATTCTCGTTGGCCCCCTCAAAAGAGCAAAAGCGAATGCTGACTCCCAAGAGACCATGGCCTCCCCACATGGATGAAGGCACAATTTCAACATCCCGCACCGTCTGAGTTTTGCTGCTGTACACTGTCATCACTATAGGCTTTTCTATGTTGGCCTTTAGAACATCCTTGAGGACATCGTTATCTTGATTCTGGAAAAAAAAAATTGTACACCTCGTAGGTACAATTGCAGCAAGGCGTTTACCACAGCATGCACCAATTATAAACACAACCTTCATTTGCAAACCATAACAAAGCAAACTAACAGTCACAAAGCAAAACGATGCATGCGAAGTATTTACTCAAGCTACAATGGCCACCATGTTGGTGTGCACACAGCATGACAGAGGACAGAATGGCATGTCTAATCAGCTTTTTGCCACCTGATTCGGCCTGCACCGCTTAAGCTGCGTGCTGTACACCATCATGGCACATACGACTCAAGGTCAAGTGATACCTTATTAGAACAGAACCTTATTTGTGTTCTAATAAGGTATCACTTGACCTTGATACTGAACACAAACACACTTGATGCCAAACAAAGTATGAGTTCCTAGCATGATGACACAGTGAAAACCTGCCAAGACATGCTGAAAATAAACTTACCAAGCGTGTATTTCCAATGGCAACAATGAAGTCAAAGAAAGCTTCCAGTCCAGCTTTATGTCCAGGAGAATTCTCTTGCACCTACATGCACAGGCTCAGCAATAAGTAAATAAATAATTTCAGAACTACATTCACAACTATGGGGAAGCCGTTTTGAGAGATGCAAGACAAAAACAAATGGAGCAGCAACAATTTCATTTAGAGCAAGAGCGCTTGTATTTTGTTTAGCACATCATCTTTTATTTTAACACCACTGCAGTAAACCATGACACAATTTGCAACACTGGTCCCATTCATCATTCATCTTCAACTTAAAAGTGGGTCAGCTCCAGTAACCGTGACTGCAGTCACTGCAGATTTTCTGTCAGAACACAGCCTAATAAGCATTAGTTTTTCTATTACCCTTTATTAACTAAATCGAAGCAAGAGAACCCTAATCAACAATGACAGCCAGATACCGTTTGTTGGAACGCATGCAAATCAGTTGGTTTATGTCCAGGGTTTCCTTCCAGAAATTCCGGAATGATGCAACTATTACAAGAGTTCCATCTTCATGCAGTATTTATTGGCATTGCAGTTTCATCCATACCAGATTCCGCTTTCTTTGGACTGAACTCTGCTGTGAAACGTCCTATGAAGTTTTGATTTTACTAGCACCAGCGCATACCATCACAGATTAAATAGATGGATTTATTGAAAGGAAAGGCAGAGAGGTTGGCCGGAATGATTAAAATCTGGCCTTCTACTTTGCACCTGGGAAGGGAAGAAGGAAGAGGATCATGATGGGCGACAATGTGTGAGAAGGCATACGAAAATAATATACGCACGGCAGCTTGCTTAACAAGAGCACAATAGTATATTATAGTATATTATTATAGTATATTTACATGCACAATAGTATATTGAATTAGTTTAGTTAGGTCCACCATCACACAACTCAAGTAGCAATTACTCGTTTATGAACGCAACACAAAGGTTTATTTTTTACTTTTATTTTCAGAATGCCTAGCCTTCCACCTAAGCTGCTAGAGTTCCGTTCAAGCGTAACAGTGCATTGCACCACAAGCTGTGCAAGTATCTGCTCCTGCATGGTTTTGTCAAGTATGGTTCAGTGGGGTTAAGACGTTCAGTGACTTATGTGGATGTAACCGAGAGCGATTTGTGTCATGCCTTGGCGGGACTCCAAAAACAGTAATTGCTCTTTCTCGAAAAAAAATTTAGCCACAGTCTTAAGTGAAAGCATACGCAGCTGCGTGTGATGAAGTACCGCTATATCTAAAGCTAATCCATCTCACATGTGTAGAACACGCAGTACCATGAAAAAATGGTTCGTTCGTCGTAAGTCGTGATCGCCACAGTTCAAAACAGAGAAGGGAAATTGTGCAAAGCCTATAGCACCGACGTTCACAAATATGGTCCGCTCCAGAACCTGAAAGCATGGCTCACGTCGCGCATGCTTGGCGTGCCAGACCAGTTTTGTGAGTCCCATATCTATTTGCAAACCCAACAACACACGAAACGAGGTCAAGCGCGGCACAACGTGCAGTTCGTCATAACACTCAATTGGATCTCCCGTAACTTGCATAATTTGCTCTCTTGTAGGCATATTTACAACCTTCAGCAGTAACAAATGTAAAGCTGAGCTTTGCTGACAGTACCGGCAATGTTTATTACACGCAGATTTCTTACCCGCAGAACGTGATAACCTTCCGTACCACCTCCAGGAATGGCACTACTTTGTGATCCACCCATCTTGTATGAACGTCAAGCCCTAGAAAACCTTCAAACTACACATTAAACTGCTAAGTTGAACACAAACCTAACGTGTACCCCTACGTGGCAAGGGGAGACAGCTCGCCAAAGATTTCTTTTTGTGCGTTTTTTTTTTTTTCCCCCACACAAATTGGCGGCGCTACCTATCAAATCGCGCGTTTAAAATATAAATACGCACTTCTCCTTTACTAAAAAATAAAGTGTTTTATTAGGTCCGTTTGTTTCACCTGAACCTGAACCATACCTGAACTTCGTGAACTGGTTCACGTGGTATAACGTCATGGAGGAAGGGTGCTGCACATGGTGCTCCACTTCGCCATTCGTTTCAGCGATGCAACATGGCGCCCTCTGCACCACGCCGTTCGTTTCAAAAAGTGCAGATGTCGTGCAGGTTGAGTTCACGAAATGTTCAGCAAAACTGTGCACCTCCTCAGCGGTCAGTGCCGAAGTGGTGCAGCTGCAACCGCAGCACGAAAGCAGAAGACAGCTTGCTCGACAATGGCTTGCGTGTTGTGATAAACAGTTAAGCGACCCTAGTTATTCCACTCGTCAACGAGAACGGTGCCCGTGTTCGCCAAAGAAACGACGACGCGTACTTTAAACGCGCTTCAAACCATGTCTCGATCGTGCATGCGTTATGGTTCATGCGCTGGCTTCAACCGTGATCGAAGTTGTTTGCGCTTCGTGCCAGCTGCCGCATGGTGCACATACAAATTGAGACTAGTTCGTGTCAACGCCCTACTGCGATGTGCTATTTGAAAATTGGTCTTATTTGGCATTCTGACGCCGGTTGATATGAGTGGCAATGTAATAATTCACACCTAGCTGACCACACGAATGCGGTCGCGGCTTTTGTACATATATGCATCGCATATCCATGAATGAATGACTCATATCGCCTGTGTATATGCCGCTCAGATCAACGGCGCTAATCATGCCAAACATGAATATTTTCAAATAGCACATATCGCATTTATAGGTTACGTATGTGTTGTGCAAACCTTTTGCGGCAGCCGGCGATCGCGAAGCGCATATGATCATGATTGAAGTATATAATCAGCATGCATCACATTGCATGCGTATGCCTACTTAATTGTGAATGCGCGTAGCCGTTTCCTTGGTGAATTCGATCGCGTTGTACAAGTGCAATTAACATCGGGTCTGTTCGCTGTTTAATACAACGCACAGGTCAAAAGTATCACGGCTGGATAATGGCAAAACTTCGTTGTCATGTGCTATTTGAAAATTCATCAAGTTAACCGGAACGTTGGCGGCGGCTGATGCGAGTTGCACACAGCCGACCGCAGCTTGTTGGCGACGCCAAGGCTAGCAGACGGTCCGACCTGCACTCTACCATTCGTTTGGAAGCAACTGGTGCTGATGCTGCACCTGAACCACCGTGGCCTGAACTGCTGCAACTGGCGCTGCACGCTTGCGGCACCTGCGGCACCGCCGCAGAATTTTACACGGAACTGGTGCAAAGACCAAAAAGTGCAGCTGAATCAGCTGAATCGAACGGACCTATTATTTGACGGCTAGCCAATCGGACACAACGTGAACCCAGATGGCGGGAAATGACGGAGATATAGCGCCACCTTCGCGCGCACTTCGCGCGCTTTTCAGTACGATGTTAGCTGAGTGATGGTGGGACGGTGGTGTTGATGTATGCTGCCAGTTGCGTGTATAGCTGCGTTAGGAAGTGTTCGCTTGACAGATGTATTTACAACGTATCTGCAAAGGAAGGCTCTCATTACTGCTGTAGATATACTGTGCCAGCACTTCTGAGAGAACACTACTGGCACCGCGGCCAAGCGCGGTGATGTCTGTTGGCATGCCTCTCACGCAGTCCGTTCTTCAACTTCCCGTGCGAAAATCTGCGCGCTGCGCAGCGAAGACTCAGCAATGTAGAAGGTCTCCAAGTTGCTTTCAAAAGGCCGTTTTTGATGAGGACAGTGCGAAACAAGTCCACCGAGTTAGCAAAAGGCTCTTCAGTGACGACACAGCATCTTCCAGTGATAATGGTATGGTGCTAGATCTCGTTATTCTTTCTGCAGGCTGTTGGTTGGTCTTTGTTTTCCGAACTGAAGCGGTTTTGAAAAACTCTTTGTAACCTGCTTTTACAGCCATTCATTCAGCGGTTCGTCTTTCCGAAGCATCACAATCGCCGAAGAAACCTAAAATGACCTCCAACCATGAAAATGTGGTTCCTCTCCGTCTTTCGAACGTCGACAGTGAGTATAATTATACGGGCTCTCGATGCATGGTGCTAGTTCGTTTTTTGTACATTTTATTTTGGCACTGTGGAAGTGTGTGTGGTTTTTAAAGTTAACAGCTGTGGATTGACCAATCACCCCCTCTCTCTCGCTACAGCGTCTCTGTACCAGAAGGCAAAGCAAAATCTGACGTCGCAGTCGAGTATGCGTGTTGTTGGGCGGCAGAAAGAGATGGAGGCAATGAAGGACTTCTTGCACTTCCATTTGCGTTCACGCTCATCTTCCAGTCTGTATATTTCGGGTGCTCCGGGCACCGGGAAAACTGCCTGCCTGTCACAGATAATTCTATCTTCCAAGGTGCACTGTTATGTCTCCTCTGTTTTTAAAGTGCATGTAAATCTGTTTCAAGCCGACCCATGCTTAAATTTTTTGTTCGTTTCAGGATCTCTTTACTTTCAAGTCTGTGTTTGTTAACTGCATGACACTTCAGACCAGCTCTGCAATTTACGAAAAAATTGTCTCTGGCCTTGGCTTCTCAACAAGTGGCAGCAACCTTCTCAACACCATACGCACAAAGCTGACTACTAAGGGCGATCCCATGTAAGTTGGCAGCATTGTTATCGGTACAGAAAACCGCGAGCGGTGTGCAATAGGTGCTTATGAAGTGAAAAGCACTGAACACTGACATTCATTGCGTGTCAGTTAAAATCCAGAACATCTCTGCCTATTTTGCCATAATCTACTGGTCATGTCTTGTCTGCATCAAAGAAAATATAAAGTTCCCTGTTGTGCACCTCAACTGCGTGTTGTTTACACACTGAAAACTTAGTGCAGCCTCACTAACACTTTCTCTCAAATGCTCATTATGTGCAGCTCGCTGCAACTACAAAAGATAGCTGTGTGTGCAAGTCAGTGCATGCAAAGTAAAAAAAAATGTTTGCTTAATTTTGCTGTTCAGTGATGGCATTGGTTGCTTTGGCTGCAGGGTCATCGTAATGGATGAAATTGACCAACTTGACAGCAAGAACCAGACTGTGCTGTACTCTCTTTTTGAGCTTCCTCAGCTGAAGAATTCTCGTGTTATACTTTTTGGTAAGTAGGCATCATCCACAATTTGAGGACAAGGTTTTAAGATATTTGGATGGTTGGTATTTACCTAAAGTTAAAGTTGTTTATGTTAGCTTTAGGAGGTAACAATTTAGTAAGCATGACTCTTCTGTCACTTTTCCTGCAATTTAGTGTTGAGATTATACGGACAGTTCTTGCATAATTTCTTCATGTAATGGAAAGAAAATTCTTCTGGAATTCAGTTCTGGAAAGAAAATTCTTTGGGCTGCAGTTGCTCATGTACTGTCTTTCTTCATCAGACTCACTTTCAGCATTAAAATCATTGGATGCTGTGCTACTATATGCCAGGCATTTGAAGTTTTGTAACCTGGACTGTGGCAGCAGTAGAAGTGCGTTAGGGACATGTATTATTGTCAAATACAAAATATGCAGGCTTAGATTTGTTTTACTAATCCTCACAGCTAGATGACTATTCTTTTTGACAATATCTGTTTCTTGCACACAGTCAAATATTAGCACCTGTACATGTGAAAAGGAGAGCCTGAACCATCTTGGTTTCTGACCAGTGGGAGTGCTTTATCTCCTGTCTCAGTTCTTAAAACTTGATCACTTTCATCCTAAAAGTACTCCACAGTTTCTTGAAGGCATTATTTTCTATCTTTCATTTATGTGGCGAGTAAATATGGCACCTTGTTTTGCTTACGTATATAGCAGAATGCCTTGGACATGGTGTGCTTGTCCTCATATTTATTGAGGTAACTTAATAGAGTGTGTTTGTGGGCCAACTGGGGGGACATCATATGGAACATAACTGCAGAAATGACGGGGCAGAGGCAAGGTGACAACACAGGGCGATTGTCAGCAGTTTCCTGACAATGAGCAGGGGCTCATTGAGAAATAGATGAAAGCATGTAATAGTCTAGCTGGAAAAAGAAAAAGAATGCAGGACAGCAGAATCAGCCTGATTAATACTGTTTGTCATGGGCATGCCTAAGGACTGCAGTAATTTTGACCAGACTTAATGGCAGCATCCCTTCTCTCTTATACCACTGTCAAGTATATCTGTGCTCCTTTTTCCTCAGCAGTGGTCTACTGCTGATTATGCACTTTTTCTGCATGTGTGTGTTCTCAGGAATTGCCAACGCTCTGGATCTCACTGATCGTGTACTGCCTCATCTGCAAGCCTATGGCTGTCAGCCAACACTACTTCATTTTGCACCTTATTCCAGGGATGAAATAGTGGCCATACTGACTGATCGACTTAGTGAAGTATGCTTTTATCTTCCAAATGTTCAATATTTTCAGAATATTTGGCATGAATATCATAATGAATGCATGCCTCAAATCTTTACACAGGAAAATTAAAATTAGAAAGGACTTGCTAATAAAGGGAGGTTGTTTTGATGCAAAGACCATGAGTGCACTAAGGTTATTGGCGGCCCATTGGTTTCAGAACATGTCGCATGTTGTTAGGGGTGCGGCTGCTGAGACAATGCGTTGTCAAATTTTCGGCAGCTGCCAGCAGAATTCAGTTTGCAGCTGTAGTTCATTCAGCATAGTATGAAGCTTGTGCTATTTAAAGGGGAACTTTTTTCTGAATTTGCTTTTAGACCCGAGATACTAGTACATAAATTTGTTATGGTGCTGTTTACCACTGCTACAATAGTGAATTGCTGATGTTTTGAAATCTGATGTTTGTGCAGTTGCCCAAAGCAGTCATGGTGCATGCATCATTCATGCTACTTGTAAGCTATTCATTTAATTCTTGGTTTATTTCAGTGCCATGCTGTAATACAGCCTCAAGCCATTCAGTTCTGTGCACGAAAAATTGCTGCTTGCACAGGAGATGTTCGCAGGGCCTTGGATATTTGCAGGTACTGACCTATTCTCTTGGCATTACATTATGTTGACTGCTTGGTTTCTTTATTGCTTTGCCTTATCCACTAAAGTGTAATCAAGTGAGAGGTTTTAGCTATCATGAAACTAGCATTGTTGTAAATGTGGGCAATTCTCCTTTGAGCAAAGCATTTTAGCGAAGTGCAAAGGCCCATTAGTTTACAATTCATTGATCTCCATGTGTGCTAGGAAAGATGCAATGTACCATTGCTGAAGGCAGTAAGGATTCTTGAATTCTAGTACACATATTATCCTCTACAGGCGAGCTGTTGAAGTGGTAGAGGGTTCCATCAAGACTCAGCAAGTGTTGGTTCCACGGCCTGAGCATGGTATGGATAATTCTATACATCGAGCTTTACTGGCATGTGGAATAGGATGTAAAGTTTCTGATGTTCTTTGCACTTGCTTCTGTGCATCTTTATGGCTGTGCGACCAAATTGGCTTTGCTTGTTTAGACTTGCTTTGATGAATATATGTATAGTTGCTTTTGATGAATATGTATAATATCTTTGTAAGCCTTGTCAAGAGGCATAAAGATTTCATTTGACTTCGCACTATTTTTAGCGTGTAATTTCTCAGAGTAAATATATTCCAGGAACATTTCCTGCTTACAGCTGATACCACTAAATGTTGCATGCTGCTGTTACTTTAGGTTTCAACAAATGCTCACAAAATTTTTTACTTCTATTCTGTTTTATACTGTCTTTCACCCGTTTGGCACGAGCAGAGGCATATTATTTCATATTACTTTTGGGCAGCCTCACCATAATATGTCTTTCACCCGTTGCTGTTTTCATTGCAGGATATAATCTGGGTTCTCCGAAGAAGGCTTCCATCAAGGTGGTCAACATGGCTCATATCTCTTCAGTGCTGGCAGACGTCTTTGGGTCATCAGCAATGGGAAGCAAAGACCTGAATGCCACCTTGCCGTTGCAGCAGAAGTTGTTGCTGTGTGCTCTGGTTGTACTGCTTAAAGTCAGGAAGCTAAGGGATGTCCCCCTGGGAAAGGTATGAGGCCCACTTACTAGCTGATTTGTTTAAGCCATAGCTCCAATCCAAAGCAAATGTGCACTGCACTTGACTAGCTGAGTCTGACTGTAGCCACAACTCTGTACTTTCAACAAGGTGCACAATAGCTTTACATTCGCCTCCGTTCAGTCCTGAAATTCTAGTTGGTAATATGTGTTAGCTATTTTTTATTTATTTCCCTACGAGTGACCCTCCCCTTCTCCAGCGTTAAGGAGGACAGATTCTGTGTGTTGGCGTATTGAGAACTATCATCATCATGGATTGTGTGCGAACCACAGAGTGCAAGACATAGTGTGTTCGTGTGATGGATCGATAGCCAATCAATATTCACAGCATTCAGAACTTGTAGTCATTTTGAACAAATTCCAAGAATGTTTCACAGTGACACCGGCAGAGTTGGGCTGCACGACAATAGTAGAGATGGACATGTTGAAGTTCCGGGTTGTGGCCACAGGGGACAAACACAAGGGAGAGAAACAATTCAAAGGATTGCTAAGGAGTGGAAGGATCTTGGCCTAGTGACAGAGACCAACTCGGACTGAGTTAGCCCTGTGCTCTTAGTAGACTAGAGGTACAGCGAAAAACGTCTAGTTGTTGACTACCGTAGGCTAAATGCTCAAACTGTGTAAGAGAAGTATCCTCTTCCATACATTGACTACCAGTTTGGAAGTCTAGCAGGAGCTACCTTTTACACAATTCTGGATTTGGCTTAAGGCTGCTTGCAAGTGCCTCTTGACAGAAGAAGCCAAGAAGGAATCAGCGTTCATCACTCCAGTTGAGACTGGTCAGTTCGAACGAATGGTATTTGGCCTTACAAACGTGCCCGCAGTTTTCCAACGACTTATGAACAAAGTGCTCGGACCACTAAAAGGCGCCATTGTGAAGTGATATTTAGATGACATATTAATTCCGGCAAGAGATTTTAGTGATATGATCGAGCTTTTGCGTCAAGTCTTGCAGGCATTCAGAGACACGGGTCTGACACTACAGCTCAGCAAGTGTTCGTTTGCAAACGGCAGCTTTGATTTCCTAAGATACCAGTTGGTGGGTGGTCAAGTGCAACCCAGTGGGGCCAGAACAAATGCAGTCGCAGAGTTCCCTACCCCGAAAGATGTGCACCATGTGAGCTACTTCCTGGGATTGACCAGCCTCTATTTAGAAAATTCATCCACAAGTATGCTACGGTTGCAGAATCACTCACGAGATTGACCAAGAAGGAAGCAGCGTTCAAATGGAAGGAAGATCGGGAAAAAATTTCCAGGAACTGAAGAGGAGATTAACACCAAAGCCTGTGTTGCAGCTTTACAAGGCAGAAACAGAGTTGCACACTGATGCCAGCACTAAAGAGCTAACAGGGATGTTGTTGCAACGAAAGGGGTACAACTGGCATCTTGCCTATTGTGTAAGCAAGAAGACAGCCGAAGCCGAAAGCAGATACCATTCGACCAGTTTGGAACTAATGGCCTTGGTGTGATGTGTAGATCGACTGTGGTTCCTGCTTTTGGGCATTTATTTTACAGTGGTTACGGACTAGGAGGCCCTCATTTATTTCAATACACAACATACCCAAAAATCTCGGATTGCTTGCTGATATGAGCTAATCCAGGAATTTGACTTCATGGTCGGACATCACCCGGCACACAGAAGCAGCATGTTGACTCGCTGAGCAGATAATCAGTGGAGTGTTCCAGTGAAACCATGGATGATATCTTAGAGAAATGTTTCAAGGTATGCCTCACTTGTATTTTCGAAGACCAGATAGTTGCTACTCAGAGATGATGATGAACTGCAGCAACTTATACAGATACTTGAACAGCCAGGACATGATCGCTCACGGGAAGACGAGCAGAACAAAGAATTACATGCTCAAAGATGGCGGACTTATGCAGACCATCAGCTCTGACAGTAAAATGGCAGTGAAATTTGTTTTACCAAATTGCATGAGAAAGGCAGTCTTGATGCGTTGTCACGGCCTTCTTGGCTATTTTTCGGTGGATCCTACTGTATCAAAAATCCAAGAAGTTCATTGGTTCCCTCGCATTCGGAACTGTGGGTGAAAGCTCATCTCACAGTGCTTCGAGTGCATCTTCAACAAGGTCCCCAGTGGAAAGAATGGTCTTCTAAACCCCATCCTGCCTGGTAAACGTCCTTTTGAGACTGCACACCTAGACCACATGGGTCTTTTCGTTCAGGGCAAAAGACAGAACCAACACCTGGTAATTGTTGACACCTTGACCAAGTTTGTTTGCATTTTTCCCACTCCTGACACTTCAACCAAACATGTACAGCATGCATTGGAAGAATTCATCCTTCATATAGGTCTGAGACAGTCATAACAGGCCGAGGAAGCTGCTTCACCTCAAAAGCCTTTGACAAGCGTTCAACCTTGACTTAACATTGCCAAGCAGCCATTCTCTGTTTTATGTTATGTTTTATGTATATACTGGCCATAACTACGCAATCGGGTCTGACTTCACCATGTGATACGTCTTGCGTTTATTCCAAGAGCACTCCCATGTGACTGTGGAGTTCTGAAACTGGGTTCCTTGGAGTGCTTTTGAAGCTCCTCAAGGCATATACCCATGCGTGCCACAATTCTCATCTTTCTTTCAGCTTGTTTTTACTTTGACAGCAATCAACAGAAATTACTCGCACCAAACTGTTTTACTGCACAGCCATTCATCATTGCTTGAATTTGGGCATTTATTGAGGGGTCTTGCATTTGAGTGCATGGTAGACATGAAGGGAGAAGAGCTGTGATACAAAGTTCCTCAGCTCCTTTCGAAACCTGCTGTGGTTACCTATGGCTAAAAAGGTTGAGACCCACTGCTCTATACTAAATGTAATGGCATTTCTCCTTTTCCTCAAAACTCCATGTCCGTTACTTCTTGAGTGCGTCCCCAGTAAGATACTTTTTGGCATATTTAAATGTATGAAGCTTTGCCACTTTTCTGTACTGTGATTATAATTAACATTTAGCATAAACATTTTTCCACTCAGTAGGTAATGATCTGTGCATGCTCTTTGCACTTGGTTAGATGCGGCCATATTTTGCAGATGTGCCGTTGGCACTTTTTCATGCAAAATAAAAACAGCTGTCCAGTGCATCAACCAGACACACAGCTAACTGCAGCCTGCAAAAAGGAGGAGAATAGTATGAAAGTAAGGCGGTCCGGTGTAAAAGAACACCACCGTCTTCTGGCTAATGGGCAACCTATTTTGGCTTTCACAGGAGCACCACTGCAGTCATGAGTTGCAGCAAGTCTCGCATATAACAGCTTGTGTACATTTGGCAAACATCGCATATTCTACTATGCATGGCTGTCCGACCTTGCCAGGCTTTTCAGAGTACTTAAGCAGTGTGCTGAAAAGCAGAGGGAGCGAAATTTATCCTGAATTTTTTGGTTTCATTAGCAGTGGTGATACATGAGTGCAACTTCATTGATCTGCAAGACACTGTGCTCTGCTCGAGTATGTGTATATGCCTGGTTGCTCTGGTGAGGCTTGGGCTCTTTCTGTGCATAAGAAGGCTTGATGTGCAATGTTATGTGCACTGCAAACAATAAGCTTCCCTTGATTAGCTAGGTGTTACAAGTACAAATACAGTATTATGCTGCTGCAAGAAGGGGATTTTTGTGTTCCTTTACTTTGATGTGTACCTCCCCAACATTAACATTCAGCTGTACCATGTTCCAGCTGCAGGAGGTGTACATGCGCATCTGCCAGAAGCACCAGTGTTCCACAGACCAGTCAGACTTTCAGTCACTGAGCACACTACTGGAATCCAGGGGCCTAATTGCCATCAAGAAGCACAGGGAACTCAGGCTGTGCAAAGTAAGAGACTGTGAGAATTACAAATCCTTTGGTCAGCTTTTATGTCTGGCCCATGTAATTCGCTTTCGCCAAGTATTTGGAAGTACGGAAAATGAGCTCCAGAAATGTTTGCATTCCAGATTACTCTACTCATATACGTTGCATTTGTCTCTTGCAACTTGGAACAAGACATTTAAGTGTCTGTCTGTGTGTGTGTGTGTGTGTGTGTGTGTGTGTGTGTGTGTGTGTGTGTGTGTGTGTGTGTGTTTCAAGACCAGAAATTGTGCTCTAATCATGCATCAATCAAAAAGGAGCCAGATCCTGCTCATGCACGGATCAAACTAAGCCAAATTCACTCTACAGCCCCTTCATTCTCAGCTTCAGCTTAATAGCTTGGGCTGTTTAGAGCGTTACTTCAATTATTCCTTCCCTGGTGCTACTTTCTCATTGACTGCCAACAATACGAAAAAAGCAGTGGAAGAACTGAATCCAGAAGACAAAATGATGGTATCACCCTGTGGTGGTGCAGTGGTTAGGGCACTCATCTGCTGTGCCCAAGGATGTGGGATCCAATGGCCACGGCGACCACTTTTCGATGGAAGTGCTGTGAGTGTGCTGTCAGTTGTCGGTGCATCTAAAGAACCCCAGGTGGTCGAAATTTCCGGAGCCCTCCACTACAGCGTATCTCATGGAATCGGTTGCTTTGGGATGTCAAACCCCATAAACCAAACCAAAATGATGAAATCATTAGCCCCACCACGGATGAAGCAGTGTTATGACTCTGCTACAGAGAAGATGTTAAGGCTGCATTTATTTTATCAAGTTAGCAGTGGCTGTCTCAGTTCAGTAGGACAAGAAAAACAGCAGAAGTAGGAGAGAAGCAACAGTACTAGCTGTTGCCTCATTGTTTTATGCCCTGTATGCGTCTACCATTTTATGACCCATGAATATACAGTGGTCAGGGCTGGGCAAGATACTTCGATACCGATACAGGATCGAAATTGAGTTTCGATACAGATACTCGGCACTGTATCGTCGATACTCCGATACATCACTGAAATCCTAACATAATAAAGGTGTTAATACGATAAGCGGCATTAGGAAATTTTGCAGTTGTTTCTAGAATCTTTAGAGCATTCATATAGCGTAGGTTTTCTGAAAGGGCTTCAACGAATACGCCAGCACCGAGTTATTATTCGGGCAGCTGTCCTTGTCGTCAGAACTTCACATTGAATTGAAGCCGTGGTTACAGTTAAGCGATTGCTTCCACAAGCAGCCTAGCGAATTCTTTAAACTAATGCTCTTCATGCAAACCGACCTGGGAGCACTTGGCTGTAAATACAGATACAAAGTTGCAACCTGCGTGCGTTTAGAGAACTGAGCAGTTATATTGCCTTAAGAAAAAAAAAATTAGCTGAGGTTTAGCTTTAGTTGAACCCGGTAGGTTGCGTAAGCAAAGCCGGCGTAGCTTCTTCTTCTTCTCCTTCTTTGGCGCGTCGTGGCTACCGACCGGGTTTGCGCGGCGGGCTGAAACCTGTCGTAGTATTGCTTATGCAATAATAAAATGGCTGAACGTTTAGTCCGTAATGAGCACGATGTGGGCGTACTAAAAGCAGCGCAAATGAGAAAAGCCTCTCTACATACGCACACGAGCACACTGCAGTGTTGTATTAGATAAAGATGCTTTTTACCAGCGTGTGACAGTGAACCATAGCCGCCACGTTGACTCAAACATCCTAGAAGTAGTTAGAAGAACTGAGCAAGGGTAAATGGAGTACGCCTCAGTTCACGGGTAAGCCAACGTTTCGACAAGTCCACTTGTCGAAACGTTGGCTTACCTGCGAACTGAGGCGTACCCCATTTACCCTTGTTCAGTTTTTCTTCATACCGTGCAAACCATCTTCTTCCTCTCGTTCTACCTAGAAGTACAGTAGAACCCCGTTGTTACGTTCCTCACTGCTGCATTTTTCCAGCTGTTACGTCGCTTTCATCTGGTCCCGGCATTGCTCCCATAGGATCCAATGTATTGGGATCCTCATTGTTACGTTGTAGCTGTGAAAACGTTCCTGCATGATACGTCGCAACTGGTCACCGCGAACCCGCCTGAGGCAACGCGCGCCGACCACCATTTTGACTTCTGAAGAGTCATGGCTAAGCTTGGCTATCAAACTAACTTCAAGAAGCCGCACGCGAGTTGGAGAGGCCGCCACTAAATGGCCATCTGCCTCATGAACGTCGGCTAGGTGGCGTGCACCGTCACCGCCCTATTCAAAGGGTTCAACTTCATCCATCCATCCATTCGTCGAACCAGTCCACGACAAAGCCGGTCGTGAACCAGTTGAACTAACCCTTGTCTTTTGTATCCAACGATCGTGATCTGACGTTCTTCGATGTCTTCGCGCAAGCGGAAGGCGCTTTCCCTCCAGAAAAAGCTGGATGCACTCAACGCTGTCGACAGGCAGCCAGCACGGAAAAGAATTGATATTGCCAAAGGCCTTGGTCTGCCACCATCGACGCTTAACAGCATCATCTCAAAGCGTGCTGAGATTGAAGGCAATGCAGCGCTTTTCGGCCCGAAAGCTAAGCAGGCTCGTGGGGCCAAGTATGGAAACCTCGACGAGGCTCTTCTGACCTGGTTCAAGCAAGCTTGCACTGCCGGCGTCAACTTTAATGGCAGCGTTTTGCGCGAGAAGGCAGTGGACATCGCCGACAGACTGGGCATCATGGACTTTGCGGCGTCGAATGGCTGGATCTACAGTTTCCGGAAGAAGCACGGCATCGCGTACAAGACAGTAAGCGGTGAATCAGCAAGTGTGAACTTGGCAACAGTCGATGATTGGAAGGCCACACTATGTGCTATACTAATTGAGGGCTATGCGCCTCGTGACATCTACAACGCCGATGAAACGGGCCTTTTTTTTTCGGGTGCAGCCGTCGAAGTCCCTAAGCCTGAAAGGAGAAGCGTGTCACGGAGGCAAAAGCAGCAAAGAGCGATTGATGGTGCTCCTTTGCTGCAACATGGATGGTTCAGATAAGTTAAAGCCATGGGTAATCAGCAAATATCGGAACCCGTGATGCTTGAAGAACACTCGCCTGCTGCCATGTCACTACAGAAGTAACGGTCGTGCGTGGATGGCGTGTCCATTGTTTGAAGACTTTCTTCGCTACTTCGACAACAAGATGGGATCCCAGTGCAGGAGTGTTCTCGTTTTTTCAAGACAATTGTGCTGCCCACCCAAGAGATCCGCAGTTTCTTCGGAATGTCAAGCTTGTGTTCTTCCCTCCGAATACTACAAGCCATCTGCAGCCGCTGGATGCCGGCGTCATAAAGAACCTGAAGCATTCCTACCGGAAGTGTGTTGTGAAGTGCTGTCTTGCGCATATTGATCGTCGGCAGCAGCCTACGACCACGACCATTTCGGTGCTTGACGCTATGCACTATGTCGCTTCAGCGTGGGCTGCAGTGGCCGCATCAACTGCACAGCACTGCTTCGCGCAGTGAGGCTTTCACATGAACGGCGAAGGGGAATTTCCTGGCTCCGACGCTGGGGAGTCGGAAGCAGCCTCTTGCGATCAAGAGCTCACTGAGGCGATGGATGCGCTGGGTGCCACGGGACTCGCATACGACGACTACGTCGCAGTGGATGCTGCCGTCGTGACATCTGAGTGCCAGAGTATCAGTGATATTGTTGCGAGCTCGGTCGCGAGTGAAGCTGCAGATTGTGATGACGAGCTCGAGCCACACGATTCCGAGGATTTGTCAGATCCGAGCTTTGGAGAAGCGGTCGCGGCTCTGGACCTCCTCCGTAGGTCCAAAGCGACGCGGACAGCAATGCGGCTTTCCAGGCTATTGAGAAGTGCCTGGTGTTTTCTAGCGAGCGAAAGAAACTGCAGTCCACTATTCTTTATTTTTTTTAAGTCCTAACGTCACTTTGCGGAAATAAATTGTTTGAAGTGAAAGCTGCACCATTCTCGTTCCTTTTCAGACAGAGCCTTCCTCACTGTTGCGTTTTCCCGGTGTTACGTTTTTTTTTTCTCGGACCAGTGAAAAACGTATGAACGGGGTTCTACTGTAGTTAGGAAACTCGAGGTTCACTATCGTCGCTGAAGAAGTACGGCTGGTTGTAGATAAAAGAAGTATCTTTTTTAACAGAAAGTAGCTGACATGGTGTCAATCAATTCGCATAGAGAGAGATATCTTTACAAGCTTTATTCAAGGTTTGCTCAAAAGTTTTTCGCAAAAAAATTGTTTGACAACACATAATTTGTTATTCGAACTTTGCTGGAAAATTGCATTCATAGCTTTCATGTCGTGCATTTCATAAAATTTGACGTAATATTTTTCCAGAAAAAAGTCTAGTGAAAGCCTGTTCTCTGCGCAGTTACAAAGAATGCATTTGTTTTCTGTTAAATGTTGTAACTACAAGAGCGTGGTTAGCCGACTGCATCATGGTGGACCGAGGCCTTAGAAGCTTGTGTTCTTGCCACCAAGCAGAGCCGGCATGCAGAGCCCAGAGGTTTTGGGAAGAGTTGTGCCTAGGTTACTGCGTCTGACAGAACATTTAAGGTACTGCTTGATGAGAATCAAGCGCCACAGAGACTGACAGGGGGGCGAATGGCAAAGGGTGGGAAGAGCGGCTAGGGGTACAGCAGTGTGTGTGATTCTTACTGTGTGTTTGTCTTGCATTTCCACTTTGTTCATATCTCTGTGTGTCTGTTAAAGACTTAGCAGCTTCATGGCACGCACTTGGTGCTCAAATGTCAAGCACCTCATGAGTACCTACTTACCATTGCCTCCTTCAGTTTTGAAGAAAGGGAATCTGGAAATGTGGTTGATGCTGACGGGGCATGACATTTGTAGGGAACTCTGGCGGTACTACAAGACTAGCTGTCTCGGGGCCTGTACTACCGTCTGAGTGAGCACCGTCTACCGAGTCTCACAGCTGTTTCAATATTTGAAGTGTTTTTATTTTTTTTGGGGGGGGGGGGGGGGGTACAGAGTATCTTCAAAATACATACTTTAAAAATGTATTTTCGAAACCGATACTTCGATACTTTTGTTTTCAGCACACGATACCTAATACCAATACACAAAATGTATCTAAAGATAGTATCAAAAATACATGTATCTTCGATACTGCCCATGACTGACAGTGGTACAGCGAAATTAAACAATTCTTGATTCTATACATTTTAACTAGTATATATGCCACTGCTAAAGTGTGGACAATAGAAAAGAAGACACATCATTGCTTGAAGCAGAAGCCTGCTTTAACGTTTGATTGCTCGCTTTAAAGCATTGCAGAGCTCCCAATTGCGCACTACGAACATTCTAATTCTTGCCCTGCTTTATCCACAGTATGATCATTTTTAGATAATATTTGCACAAAGAGAGCCTAAAATCGGCTCTCCCTCTGTGTGTGTGTGTGTGTGTGTGTGTGTGTGTGTGTGTGTGTGTGTGTGTGTGTGCGCGCGCACAACATTGGCATCAACTCTTAGATTTTCAAATCGAAAAGAATCAGATCCGAAATTATTTGAAGGTGACGTCTAAATTCATGCATAACATTGCATTTAAGTCTGATATTGTTTCTTTAATATGTGAAGCAAACCAAAAAAGTCAGTCACAATGTGTTTTGACGGACATGGCTCATTAAAAAAAAATTCATTTAGCCTGTTCCTCTATCCTTCACCGCAGTGACCTGCACTGGACTTTTGTTTTCTCTTTAGCAAAGCACTGACTTTCTTGATGAACAATGATAACCTCTTGTTCCATGTTTTTTAAGGCCCACACCTTACTTCCATGCCAGTTTAATACTTTCTAGGCTGTTCTAACGTCTTTCTTCTCCCAAACCCCAGTCTCCTATCTATAGTAGCATGTAGGGGTTTTACACACTGGCAAAAGCATGCTTTTTCATTCAGAAGCCTTGCCTCTTTTTTAGTTTCTCTGGTAGAAAGAGGGTATCTGTATTTACATTAGTAGATTTACAGATTTGTATATACAATGACATATTTGTTGGCCAGGCACGAGTATTTTAGCTGCAGTGAAATCTTGATGCGATCCCGCTTAATATGTTTCTTGCCATAGTACTTTATTTTTATTATTTAATTCCCGGCCAATGGCCTATAAGGTAAATGCATTTCTGTGTGGTTGATGCGGTCATATTTTCATGTAAGTTTGGGTAATGAAATCAACAATGCATGAAAAGCTAGTGGTTTTGATTTTTGCTGCAAGAACAGAAAAACGATCCTTGTGGGAGGAAGTAGTAGTGCCCATAATTGTAACGCTGGTGGCCGATAATCAGTGTTAACATACATAGATACCCTATTTACTCATACAATGAACCCCCTCTCTAGTCTTTGTCTGTGATAACTTTTATTTTTCTATAGCACGCCTCTCGGTTTCGCACATCTTTGTCACAGTCTGCAGTACATACCATGGCGGCGTGCAGAGATGCTACACATGGATGCCATATGGGCATGTTTATCTTTCAAAGATACCTCCTGTTTGGGTGATGCGTTCAGGAAAGTTGGCAGAGCTAAGCGATGAATCGCTTAGCTCTGCCAACTTTCCTGAACGCACTGGGACTACTTTCTACAACTTTCAGAAAAGCTTGGGTCTTTACAATTGAGAAAAAAGTCCAACAAAAATCTCCCAATTTTTCAAAGTGCTGTAATGAAAGTAAGTCTGTGCCAAGTATATTTCATTTGTGACTTTTTTTGAGCCCGTTATGAGTCATCATCATCATCAGCCTGACTATACCCACTGCAGAGTGAAGGCCTCTTCCATATTCCTCCAATAACCTGGTCCTGTGCTAGCTGCATCCACTTGACCCCTGCGAACTTCTTAACCTCATCCGCCACCTAACTTTCTGCTCCCGCTGGTGCACTCTCCTTCCCTTGGAATCCAGTTTGTTACCCTTAGCAACCACCGGTTATCCTCTCTTCACACTAGTCCTGCCCATGCTCATTTCTTCTTGATTTCCATGAGAATGTCAGTAACTTGAGTTATTTCTCTGACCCACTCTGCATGTTTATCTCTTAATGGGTAATAAGCTTCAATTTTCAGTGCCCATGTGAATCATATCAATGAGAGTCTACTCTTTTCATATGTGCTTCTGTAAATTGTCTGTTGCCAATTTCTCATTTTCACTTTTCAGATTCGCCTCAGGGTGGACGAGAAAGAAGTGGAATACGTTCTTCAAGACAAAGCTCTTCTAGCAGCATGCCTCAACGACAATGCTGTCCTATGATCTGAGCCTGGGGTATCTTCTTATTAGGACTGTTATATGGCTTGTTTAACTGTGTGCATGAATGTGGATTGACCTTGCACGTTTCCATTTATGCAAAGCACAGTCTTTGCAACCAGTAGCTGACCAGTTTTTATTGCCGTCGGGATAATTCTGTTAAATTGTCCTACATTGCCATTGTAAAATGCACCATCGCTCCACAATGATTATGTGCACTAATTTCACATTCACTTGAGGTCAATAAAAAGCATTCTATGTATGTTCTGTAAGAATTGGCAATTGATACTGAATTCTTTCACTATAGTCGGGAACAACTCAAGTCAGCAGTGACCGCCACACAAAATTCCTCCGCGATATAAAGTAGTCTGCTGTTAATGTGTTTTCGTTCCCAAAACAAAAATCAAACCATCAGATCAAAATGTATGACATAGATTTCGGCGCTTCTGTCTTGTTTGACCTAGTCAGACATAGAAAATCTGATTGTTTACTCTTTTGAAGGGTCAGCGAAGTAGCATGGACTATTGTAGGCTTGGGGCCGAATTACGTGACAATCACATGACAAAAACTTGCAAACCTGTCAATTAGCATCTGCTCCTATTGGTCAACAAGTCTGCCTGTCATAAATCACCAATAGGAGTGAAATTGATTAGCCTGAGGGCTTTGTAATGCTTGTGTAATATGGCTCTCAGTGTCCCACAACTACGAACTGCAGTTGTTGTTTTTTTCCTTCAATGTAGCACAGTAGTCAGGGCGCTTGACTACTGAGGTGTGCAACACTGGTTCAAACCTAACTGTTGTGGCGGTTCTTAGTTGGCTGTCGAGCCTCCTCTGAGGTCTAGGCCGCAAGTTTCGAGCTCCTGTGATCGCACACCACGGGCAGCCGTTTTCACAGCTGCAAAGTGGTCATGCGAAGTATGACACAACACGAAACTGGACTTTTGCTCGGGACCAGATGTTAATTGGGTCTTCCCAAAACTGCTGGCGATGGGCTCACTGACGATCCTACCCATTTGGATGGGGTCTGATAGTTGATGGGGCAAGATGGCGACAAAGAAGTAAAGCGGGAAGGTGTTTACCTTCCGTCCTCGTCGCAGCTCACTGTTTCTCTTTGGCGGTTGCCGATTTCAGTGCATCTTCCCTGTTGTCCTTTTCCGGCCAATGAGCATCGCTTCTGCGACGCCTAGCGGAGCGCTGCTGTGCCCGATGAGGGTAGAGGGAAACACGGCGCTGTGGAGCAGCCCTTTTGGGTTACTCACCCTCGGAGGAGAAGGTATACGTCTGTCTCCTGCATCCTACGCGACGCGCGGTGTTTCAGAAAGACATGCGATACTCCACGATCGCTACACCTTGCTAGCGCTACGCTTGGTAGAGGGGTAAATGCAAGGCACCTGTGTATTGCACATTGTCAGTGAACATGGAAGAATCCCAATTTATCTAAATTCTTCATATCCTTCCACTACAATGGCCTAGAATAGCTTTGGGACATTAAACCCTATAACCGAGATTCTTTTCCCTTTCATAATTCGTAAACTAGGCTTTTTCACATTGCATGCTGCCCTAATCATGGTGTCACTGACCACCATTCCTTGGTAAAATAAGTTCTCACTTGGACTCATCCTCAACAGTTTGATCAGATGTGCACAATCATGTTCACCAAACTTGTGAACTTGCACATTTCAACTCGAGTCACTCTAGTCTGGGCTCACTCATTTCGACCCACAACTCATCTGGACGCACTCGCACTTTTCAACTTGCTCATCAGCACACATGGGCTCACTGAGCTATTTCTTTAGCCCAATTAAGTGGCACCGACTAAGGTGGCTGGCCGAATTATCTTTTGGCGAAAGGTTGCACATTTTCATTTCTTGACTGTGGAGTCTCGTGAGGGAATATTGCTGTTGCCAGAGCCGCTTGGCACAGCAGCTTGGTGATGTCTCGAGACAACCAGGAAAGAGAATTCTGTAGAAGGTCTTGCGTGTACATGCAAGAAAAATCTCTCAGCTTTGTAGCCTCCTGAAAAAGATGTGCCTTGGTCAGTGCTTCAGTAAGCCCAAACAGGTGCAGTAAACGACCGAATTTTCGGACATCTTCATGGCACCGCCACGAGCCCCATAAAATCAATGTATAAGGGCATCTGAAATTTCGGATGCTCGAAACTCCTGCCATTCAATTTTTCGGACTTTTTTGATGCAACGGAAGGTCTGAAACCGCAAATGCATCATACAAAGCCTCCATTTTGGCTATCTCCCAGTCTGCGTACCACGTCACACCTTTGAACAACTAGCCTTACCTAGCCACCACACACCGATATGGTCTGGCTCCTCTGGCTATGTTCACCAGCGCCTCTTCCGGAGTTTTCGGAAGCGCCGTCGACGCCGCGACCGTTTCGCCTTTTCGTTGCGCAGACTCATCGCAGACCACATGGTGTTTCACAAAGCTGATGCGTGGTTTTGCTGCATGCTACGTATTGTGTCAAGTGTGCTCTGCGACACTAGGCCTAGGTGCTTCGACACTTCGCAACAAGAGGATTTTGCTTGCCCACGATGGCCCCCACTCCGTCCTCGCTGATGGCATTGAAGCACGGAAAACAGTACTGTCGGTTAACGATGGAGAAGAAAACTGCCATTATTAAACAAGTAATGAACAGACTATCGCAGGCTGACGTGGGTTTCGCCACGCAGGCTTCACACTCACCACAGAGGCAGCAGACTTGCCTGAATGTGACAACGTGATTGACATGTGCCCGCCCATGGATGAAGCGATCAACGACCTCCGCTCTGCTGGGATTTCCATACCGACGGAAATAACTTTTGAACATTTTGCCGACACTGACAACGAGCTCAACTTCTGTGCAGAACTGACCGATGAGGAGCTAGTCCGTCAGGTTGTGGAGGATTCGGAAGACTCCGATGTTGAGAATGAGGAGCCAACGTCTGCACTGCCTACGAGCGCCGAGTTGACGCGAGCTTTGCTCACGCTTTCATCGGTGTACAGTGCTGACATGACTCTTGCTCAGGTCGAGGCTAATATGATCGCATACAAGCGAAACGCCGTCCAGACAAAGATCGACAAGTTCTTTAAGACATTGCTGCAATAACGCTGGCTGCCATGACGACACATGCATAATAAACAGGCTGTTGGCTGCATAGAGTTTTTGAACGGCTTTTTTTCATGCTTTGGTGTTTCGGAAGCCTAATACCTCGTCCTTGACTGTTTTGATCCAAGAAATATTTGTAAATGGTACGTCTTTTTTATGCATTCATTTTTTCGGACGCTTTTGCGTTCCCTAGAGGGTCCGAAAAATCAGTCGTTGACTGTAATAAGGTGAGTGACACACTACATGAGCCATTAGTCGCAACGAGTTGACTCCAAATGACTTGTGTGATTTTCAGCGAGGTGCAAGGTAATTGATTTGCATTTACGAGTTCGGCTAGCCCGAGGATGTGAGCTGCGATAGAGCATTTCTGAATTTGTCGAATCCTTACCCGCGATTCTGAGCGTGAGACCAGACTCGCAGCTCTGATCGTGACGTGAATTAGTCTGGACTCACTCATTGCTTGGATCATGAACTGGGGCTTGAATTATGCTACGATCACATCACAAACCTGTCAATCGGTTCCCGCTCCTATTGGTTGACAGTTCCGCCAGTCAGAATCGACCAGTAGGAGCGCGGCTAGCCGATCAGTTTGTGATAGTTTTGTGATGTGATCGTAGCATAATTCGGGCCATAAATGAGAGTCCACACCGTTCACGCGCAGGTGAAACCGGGCTACAATCTGCTTCATCCCGCAGCAGGTGAGACGATTTTACAACCTGGGCCGGAGTGGTATCTCGTGCATACGCAATACACAAGATGTCGCGCCAGTCGGCGAATGTCAGTTGTACGTACTCTCACGGGCATGTACTTGCGGGCATTGAGAAAAAAAAAATACTTCCTCATGAATGCAGGCATGTTCACCTGCCAGTGTTCACGACACTACGTCATTGCTCAGCTGTGCACAAGCGCATCAACGGAGTGCCACGTGCTGCAATCAGCGTAAATAAAAATGTTGTAAATTGGTCTACATATATAAGAAAGAGAAGGCGAAGTATCACATTTCTGTGGACACCTGATCCACACTGCAAAGGAAGGGAGGAAGGAAGACTGGATTGAAAAGAGTGAAGGGTGCTGTAGTGGAGGGCTCGGGAATTATTTCGACCACCTCGATCGGGATATTTAATGTGCACTGACAGCACACGTATGCATTTGCGTTTTGCCTCCATCGAAACACAGCCGCTGTGATCGGGTTCGAACCCGAAAGTCCAGATATATCAGTAGTACTTGGGCGTCTATATATATATATATATATATATACCAGGTGTCCCAGCTACCTTGAACCAAGAGTTACAAAATAATATATTTGAGGTAGGTCAGTGAAACCAGTTGCGTACAACTGCCAGCCGCCTTGTGCACCACAGGCAATTTTTTGTTTAGCAATTACTTATTTAGCTAATTATGTTAATTAGCTAACTTCCACCATGTGCAACACAAAACGGGACACCATCAGTCTCAAGATCAGTCGGGGTGGTCGTGGTAGAGTTTTATCCGGACGACGTACGTCGGTGAGCTTGCGTCGTCTGCAGCTTGAGGGGTCTTTGATTGCGGATTCACCTTTGCAAGTAACGGCACTGATGCGGCGGAGGACACAGTATTGGCCGAAGTACCGACTCAGTAATTTTTCAGGCAGTCCGCGATGACGAACGGGTGTCTAAATCCAGACACTCCACGCTCGTAGGCAACGAAGCGCCGTCCCTGGTTGTTGCGGTCAGCGTCTGGTTACTGTTATAGATATATGCGCTGCTGCGCTTCTTCCGCACGCTGAGCAAAACTAGCAACCTTCAGGTCAAGCTCAAATGTGCAGTCGAAGAGAGAGAAAACACTTTATTTGCACCCGTCGGAGAGTATGGACGTATGGATGATTTGTTCTTCCTGGCTGTGAAGGGAGGATTCTCATGACTCTATCTCCATGTATCCCGTTTAGCGCTGGGCAAGCCTAGAGCATGCGATTTAGGGTAGCTATGCCTTCAAAGTTTTTACATTCGGAAAAGTGCACCTCAGGATGCCATTTGTGTACGATATACGTGTTTGGGAAGGTGCCCGTCTGCAGTTTTTGCCAGATTACTTCATCCATCTTTGTGAGAGATCTATTGGGGGGGGGGGGGGTTCTCTTGTCCATCCTGTAGTGTTCTAGAATTTCTGTCGCTTTTCGGACAGGGAGTAGTCTGCCCGAGCTGGGGCCTGGTGGGTGAGTCCTCGGGCGACCTCGTTGGCGATCTCATTCCCTGTGAGTCCACCATGGGCGGGTGCCCATATTATTTTAATTATGGTCATTGGGTAAGTTCTTGCCTACTTGCAGAATTTTGCCGGCCTCTTTGGACACCTTACCGTTGTCATAGGCTTTGATTGCTGTTTTAGAATCTGTGATGATTATTCTCCTTGATGGATGCAGTCAGAATTTCTCAACTGGAAAGACTAAGTGAGACGGAGACAGGCAAAACCACACTAGACTGGGTCGGACTCCAATCATACAGAGGCCCACAGACGAAAACATATCTATCCCACCCAACATAAGGGAACACAAGCATACATACTGGTACCACCCTTACCTCGAAACATGCACCCAGACTACAACAAGGTACGCAGAGAACACAGAGCCAAAGCCATCGTTAAAAGAGTGAAACGCAAAGCAGTTGAGGAAGTTGCCTATGTAGACTCATCATGCGGACGACACGGAGCAGCCGTCTCTGCAGTAGTAAATGGAGGTGTACCTAAAATTGCGGCCTCAACACGCACCCGTGCCAGCACAGCTGAAGAGGTTGCAATAGTGCTCGCATGCACTGGTACACAGGCTAGAACTATAATCATTGACAACAAAACGGCTGTCTGGAATTTTGCAAAAGGACAGATCTCAGAGGAGGCCGAAAAGATTCTTCTCACAAATCCCATTACTAGAACCATATCCATCATATGGATTCTACACAACAAAGCTGTGCACCTGCTGGCCCGAGATCTCTACCACTGGGCAGCGGTAGAACAGCCCGAATGCAAGGTAATTAAAGATTGCGCTATCACATACAATGAGATCACTGAATCTTACAAACTAGATCGAAAAGTCTACCCTCCCCCAGATCAGTCTCTCACCAACGATGAAGCACACATCTGTAGGCGATTACAAGCCGGTAACTACATCTGCCCTGTTCTGGGTTTTCTTAACGGACTGGGGAAGAAGAACATTCTAAATGTAAAAATTGCGGCAAAAAGGCACGCTAGATCATATAATATGGGAATGCGCCCACTGTCCACCCTCCGGTCGAAAATATTTTCTTCCCCGGTGACTGTGAGACTTCGCCCCTGGAACGCAAGGCCGCAAAATGTTTTTGAAAAGAGTAACTAATAACGCAGTTACAGCCACCGCAATCACCCGATTCTATCCTGCCTCTCTCCTTCCGTTCCCTCGCAAAGGTTTTTCACTCTCCTGCCCGAGGTCGTCTAGCCTCCGCAATACAAATTCCCCTTCCTCCTCCGCGTTTGGCGGGAGGTGGGGCGTGGCTCTCCGCGAGCGCGAAAAAAAAAAAAAAAGAAACGGTCGAGGGAGCGCGCGCCGCTGGATTCAGTCTGGCCGTGGCGAGGGAAAAGCGCGCTGCGAGCGGTAGACACCCATCCTCCCGTCAGTCAGCGAGACGGACCAATGGACGTCGTTCCCGGTACGTACGTCATTATCGGGGCCCGTCGGGCCAGCGCAGGCAACGGTGAAACTGGCTTCTCAAAGGAGAGCATGAGGGAGCTTTGAATTGTATTTTCGATGCTTTGCGGCGCGCGTGTCGCTGTATAATTTTGCACAGACTATCTCCGGTACCTGATCGAAACACTGGGCTCCTTTTCTTAAAAGGGCCTTCCCTGGACAGTGGCCCTTTAAAGGCCCACTGTCCACCCTCCGGTCGAAAATATATTCTTCCCCGGTGACTGTGAGACTTCGCCCCTGGAACGCAAGGCCGCAAAATGTTTTTGAAAAGAGTAACTAATAACGCAGTTACAGCCACCGCAATCACCCGATTCTATCCTGCCTCTCTCCTTCCGTTCCCTCGCAAAGGTTTTTCACTCTCCTGCCCGAGGTCGTCTAGCCTCCGCAATACAAATTCCCCTTCCCCCTCCGCGTTTGGCGGGAGGTGGGGCGTGGCTCTCCGCGAGCGCGAAAAAAAGAAACGGTCGAGGGAGCGCGCGCCGCTGGATTCAGTCTGGCCGTGGCGAGGGAAAAGCGCGCTGCGAGCGGTAGACACCCATCCTTCTCCCGTCAGTCAGCGAGACGGACCAATGGACGTCGTTCCCGGTATGTATGTCATTATCGGGGCCCGTCGGGCCAGCGCAGGAAGCGGTGAAGCTGGCTTCTCAAAGGAGAGCATGAGGGAGCTTTGAATTGTATTTTCGATGCTTTGCGGCGCGCGTGTCGCTGTAGAATTTTGCACAGACTATCTCCGATACCTGATCGAAACACTGGGCTCCTTTTCTTAAAAGGGCCTTCCCTGGACAGTGGCCCTTTAACATTGACAGTAAGAAGCCTGGGAGGTTTGGCTGCGGAGCGGAGATCCCACCGTTCAACGGCACGTGACCTGCCTGTCGGATGAGGCCGTGAAGAGTGCTTGTAACCTCTCCTGACTCGCTCCCCGGCCTGCGTGCCGGGGGTGGGAGATGAAGGGCTCCTTTTCAGTGGAAATAAAGTTTTCAATCTTTCATTGTCGTATTGTATGCGAACGTGGCGCATGGGAGAATTTGATCCCAAGATATGCTCTATATCCACGTATGTACATGAACAGCATGTCGGCCAGAATTCTGTTAAGCTAGGGACCATAGTTTAGCCGTTCCACCGGGCCAGTCTGCGGGTGGTACTGTCTATGGCTAGTGTGGAGGGCCGTAAAAGCTGCCTCACGGTCGGTAATGATAACAGCTGAAGCGCCATGACGCAATACGATGTTAAAACGATGTGAACAAAAAAACTCTGCTACTTCGGTGGCAGTTCCATTTGTGAGCGACGCGGTCTCATCATACCGGATCAAGCCTATCACGGCAACAATTCGTTTTGCATTAGTTGACTTCGGGAAACGACCAGGATCCATCCCCACTTGTTGGAAAGGAGTTTTCGGTGGAGTAATGGGTTGCAGAAATCCGGCTTGTTTCACAGCTAGGTGGACACTTTCTGCGTTCAGTCATGGCAGATTTTAACGTAAGATTATACTAAAGGTAATAATTTCGGCCAATAATACTTCTCCCTAATTCTGCAAGCGTACGACTAACTCCCAAGCGGCCGGCGGACGGTTCGCCGTGAGAAGTGCTCAAGATGTCAGGTCGTAGGTGCGTATGTACTACGAGTAGGAATGTCTCTTGATATTTCAATATTGCGCTTGTAGATAACTCCACTTCGTAAAGTGTACGACTGCAAGCCACGACGAAAAACAAGCGCGGTACCTGACCAGCCTTCCAGATAGTCGATGAGCGGCGCCAGCTCCGGGTCCTTGTGCTGAAGGTCAGCCATATGGGACTGGGTAATGGCCCCAATAAAGGGGAAATAGGTGTTTTACATTGCAGCGGAGTCCAAGGGAGCGCGCGACAAGCAATCTGCATCTTGGTGTTTATGTACCAACTTATAAACACATACTAGTACCCCCAAAATAAAATGGAACACAAGAACGAAAAAAAAAATTTGAGGACATTTTGGCGACTAAAGTGATGAAGGGCGAAAGCCTGAGGCTGCATTCTGCTACGCGACTGTTGCACATGTAGCGATGAATGCTACTATGAGTAAAGCGACTACTCTCGCATTCTGCGAGTGCATTTATTCAGTGAATTCTGCTTGGCAGCGACGAGATCGCGCTTCTTGTATCTTCGCAGTTGTTCTATGTTTACTGTTGTGTGGTTGATTTTACCGGGTGTGCGGCATTATATCGTAATTAATAAATAATTACGCAAATATCAATAATTAGTAATTAATCGGGCTTTAATTAGTGATTAGTAATCAGTAGTTATGTATGAATTAATTCAGCAGGCAAGTGTCACTAGTTAATAATTACTAATGATTTGTCATTAATTATTATTGTTATTAATTAGTAATTGATAATTGGCATATGGCCATATAAGGCACGCATTCGCGCATATTGTGGTGCTCTGTGATTGGTCTTGACCTCCATGACGTCATCCCGTCTCGACCAATCGGAGCCTCCGCAAAAAGCGTGACACACTTGCTGACGACAACGATGAGGCAATAAAGGCTTTCGCCTTAAAGGATTTTAGACACCAATTTTTGAAGCGTCAGAAGGAATACGGTTGCTTTCTTGGTTATACAGAGATGCTCCCCAAGTTATCCCAACCTCTCATTTTGCCGTGAACATATTTTAATTTGATTTTAAATACTAGCCAGACAAGGACTCCGTTTTTCAAAACCCATCGACAGTGACATCTCTGTGACGAAAACGTGTGCATAGGTAAACAACATGACGTCATCAAACAACTGTGACATGGAGCCAACAGAGCAAAGACCAGTGACGACACAGATACCTCACCGTGTCTGCCCTTTCTGTATCGACAGGGCACCCCAGGTATATTCTAAGCACTATACCCCAGGTAAAGTGCTCTAGAATATTGGGTAGTGAGCTCACTCTCCGGCGACGGCGCGCGCTGCCCTGTCTCCGAAAACGGCAACAGGTTTTTGTTTTCAAAGAGGCCCGCGCTGAGGCGCTGCCATCGTCGTCTATGGAAGCCTCCGCTAAAGTCCCTTGATAATTTGAAAGTAGCGACACTCTCCTCCGCGCCGCGCTTTCCTCCTCGATTCTCCTCGCGCGGCGGCGGCGAGCGCTGCGCACGACACGCTTTTTCCCCCTGACTCCCGCCGGCCGGCCGCAGCAGTGAATGAAGCGCGAGCTTTCGGGCCAGGTCTGCGCTCCAGGAGTGCACAAAATTTTTAAAAAATTGCGAGAAAAGCATTGAGAATGCCTATAGTAAAGTTCATGGATTGATTGCTTTCTTCTTAGAACTGTTTGAATGGGGAATACTGATAAACAAAGCTTTCAGGCGAGTTCTGTGCTACAGACACTTTTTAAGTCTCATGATAAGGTTTTACTTTGTGCACTTAATCTAGTACTGCCTCTGACTTTATGTTTGTTTTTTTTAGAGCGTGAAATCTGTCACCGCGGTAAAACTTCAGAAAACGATCCAGGCTGGTGCTTTGAGCTTCAAGATTAGAGAAGGTTAAAGCAGGACTTAGTCTATTTCGCTACTGTCAAGCTATCTCTCTAAGCATAGTATATGTCACGTGATCAACCATGAGATTGGATTATTGGTTATTTGTACATGTATTTCAATCAATTACTGGGCCAAATTAATTGATAGTTAGTAAATTGCAATTAAAATCTAAATTTTAGCTGCAACACCGAACCGTATACCGTTGGAAAGCTTAGGCCAAGTGTAATGGCACTGTGCTAGTTAGCGATCCGCGATAATCTGCGTTCATTAGTTAATTTCGTATAAAACGAAATTTTGAGCTGTTCCTTGCTGATTCGAGGCAAGGAACAGGTTAGCCACGGCAGTCTTGATATGATGCTGATGGAGGGATTAAATAATTTTATGAGTACGCGGCCACTCACTGACTTCGCGTGTGGTTAAAAGACAGCAGGGTACACTGGGAGAAGTGGCGGGCCCTATTGCCGATACACTGAAGTTCTGGGGCAAGCATGCTGTGGTCTCATGCGCTGTGTAAAAGAGCTTGATTTCATTGAACGCAACAATCAAATAAAAAAATTACAAGGTGCACATAGGTCTTCAACGTGCGGAAATGAGAAAGCATATAACTGCCAATTCATTAACTATCGCTATCCTATCTATCACTATATCTACTAATGCCAGAGACCTATCGTAACTGTCACTATCCGCAACGAACACTATCACCTCACTATCCGGGCCTATTACTGTAATTTACTATTATTATCCGTAACAGTCACCATCATTACCTATCACTGTTCATAACCATCACTATTTAATCTGATGCCGTCCCATGACCCATTGATATACTTCAATTTTCATTGACTTACGTTGTCAGTCATATCTCTATTATCTCATAATATCTGACGAGACAACTATACATTGACTTTTAATTCGTATACTTTCTTGTTTTCTCATAAATGGAGGTGGGAAAAGAGCAAGCCACAGAAATGACTGACTAATATCAGCGCGAGGTTCATGTCTCTGTCGAGGAGGCTTCCTTTACTTCAGGACAGGTCGGTGAGAGAAAATTGATGGAACTGCGTTTGGTCTGTTTTTTTTTTTCGAGTTCGTGTAATATTGGCGGCTCAAACTGGTCTTCAGTGAAATGTAGCTAGAACATAGAGCGATGAGATAATTACTCGGCTAGGTGAAAAAAAAAAATCTTGCATACAATTGAAATGAGTAATATGTTACAGTGTTAAGAATTGTTGCTCGCAAAATGTTCCCCTATTTTTACATAATAACTATAATCATCATTGATTGTTTAAGTTTCGTAAATACAGAAAATTGATGCAATGATTCCGGCTGATTTGACATCGATGGGATAACTTTTCTCGCAATAAATGAATACGCGGAATCGCGCTTTTAGAGCTCCAGCTTTCAAAGCGAAGGTAACCTGCCAACGCCTTGTAGTCATGGTCAAAGAGAAGTGTGTGATCATATGAACACCTCCTGCACATTGGCCGTATCCCTGATAAAACGAACGCATATTTTTTAACCCACGCGTGCGTCGAAGCATGGCAAGACACATCCAAGAATTGAAAAAAAAAAAAATGCCATACGACCCAACTAGTGCAGATTACCCGCAATACCTCGGGTTTACTTGCCAAACAGTTTTTCAGGGCCAGCATTCAATGCTCCCGAGTAACCGACGCACACTACAAGTAAAAGCTGGAAAGGCTAGCTCGTCTACAAGCCCGAATTTTGATTTTTAGTCAAGGAGGCCAGGGATCCTAGCATAATCGCGACAAATGCAATCGAGAGACTGTAATTTTCCAGTTATTTCTGACAGCAAAAAGCAGATTATAGCGCCCTGTTTCTCACTGTACAGAAGTCGAAGCGTGTTAAATGATGGAGCCTTGGAGCCTCGCAGAATATTCAGCATATGCTGCAGAGGACAACCTTATTTTTATAGAATGAACATGCTGCCGCCGCAAAAATATTGAGCAGCAAGCAGGAATAAAAAACGCAGCGTCAGGTGACGCGTTATTACGGGGAGTGAGAAAGGCACTCGACGTCGCAAACAACTCTGTTGTTTCTAGGAATAAACGTCTTTCGACTAATCTTGTGAATCCATTGACTCGTGCGCGAGCCGTCACGCTTGCCTTGAGATATCATGAATACCGCATAACCATCTTCAGGTCGCTTGCTGCAGTTGTACGCGCAACAGCACGGCATAGAGCTTGCACGCTGCAATAAAAGCACAGCGCGCAATATTCGCTCGCCGAGACTGGGGGAAAAATGGCGCGAAGGAAAAAGAAAACACAAGGAAAACGCCGGACGCGCGTCGGTTTCCAATGGCAACGGCAGGGAGACCAATCGTCGCTCAGGAAATCGGGCGGAGAGCCGGCCTTCAGCGAAGGGGCGCGCAAGGGGCGAGGAGGAGGCGAGGAGGTAGCGCGGCGGCGGCAAAGTTCAATCGTTGGCGTAACTTTCAAAGTATCAAGGGGCTTTAGCCTCCGCCAGCCTCCGCTGCCTCAGCCGATAGTGTGCAGGCTTCGTGCTCCACTGTGGTTCAGCTGTGCCTTCCATATGAGCCACTTTTTGCGTTTATAGAAAATATTATGTCTTTGTAGGAAGTATAGTAGGGCATGCTGGGCTCCCTTCTAGAAGTTGATACTATACAAGACAATGTGCAGAATGAAACAAGCATGTATTTGGCATGACTGCTGCTACCAAACGCACAGCTGCAGCTAGTTCCATCCGCCCAAGATCACGACCAGCACATTGCAAGAATAATATTTCACATTGCTGGCTATGTCGCAAGAAAGTGCATTGTAAAGACCAATTGTCAAGACTGTTTCACACTTCTGACTATGCCTGCCCCAGGTGAAACTTTCCAGCTTGCACGACTGACGCAGTTCTGTGACAATGGAGGGCTCCATTATCCGACTGGTTGCTTATATGGCTTTGTAAAGAAGCTTGACGACTTGTTCACAGGCTGCTTCTCCCGTGGACAGCTGCACTCAGACAGCGTTTTAGATGTGCTGACAAAGGCAGAAATGGTCAAGAGGTTGGCTGTTCCAGCCATCAAATTCTATATTGTCACACGACTGCACTTCTACATTAAAGGGATAAATCTTGACAAGGCAGGGAAGCGCCAAAAGGCAAAGCATTTGAAGCTGAGCCGCTGCTCTTGAAATATGCTTGCTGTTTGTGAAGTCTGCTTTTTGCATGCACTGCTCAAAAAATAAACTTTTCTTGGAGATTTTACAACCAATATTGGGTCTCCGCCGTTTTCTTCACACTTATTTTCATGAAATGTTCCTTCAAAAAATAAAAGTGAATGCACCAACGTCAGTTTGTGGAAAGGCAGAATTAAAAAGAAAACATGATAATACATAGTAGTGCCAGCTGTATTAACGATCCTTTTCACATTGGAGTATTATTAGATTAAGCAACCATTGATGTAGAGATGCATGATTTCTAGCACAGATGTGGTAAGTTGGAATCCTTAGACTGTTTAGTTTACCTAACCCTGTCGCAGTGGCCAGTGGGTATATATTGCCCTCGACGGCTGAACTCAAGGATGCAGAATCGAATCCTGGCCGCAACGACAGTTTTTTCTATGCAGGCGACTAGCAAGGTGCCCGTGTTCTGCGCGGTGTCCACGCGCTTTGAGGCGGGGGTCCTACTCCGGCAGCGCTAATGTGCCATTTTAGGCAATGTTTGCGTGAGCATTCTGCGCGTTGTTCTTTTTCGAACATCACAATGTAGGCATCATTCGAAAGCTTAATATACGCTCTGTCAAATGATGTGCGCTGCTTTAGTGTGCCAACGTTATCAACTGCATGAGAGGTGGTATTGCAGATGACAAATTCGCTAGCGTCGTTCATATACCCTACTTCGGATAATTTGCTGAAGAAACTGCTGCACTTAGAATAGTTTCCTTTGGCCCACACATAGAATGGGTATTTATCTTGGGTTAAATAACGCATAATTAGTTTTAATTTAATCAGTATTGGATCGGCAGCCTTTTAAACATGGTAAAGTTTGGCTATTTTGGGCACGAATATCTGCGCTTCATCAAAGTGCACAGCAGTAAAATGTTTACCACTTCGGGCGCATATTATAATAGTTGAGTGTACGAAGTTTCATCGAAATTTATTCGCTAGTTCGTTTTTAATTACTTTTCCAATTTGAAGATTTCCGTAATACTGCCTCACGTCGCATAGCTTGACCAGAAAAACCGCTCAATCTACAGCCTAGGAATCATGCATGGCGAAGCTAGAATAGTAGTTATTTGTGAAAATGATCGCAAATTGCGCTTTATACAATTAGCACGATTATACTGAGCCTTCAAATATAATCAATTTTTCCTACACGACATTCAATCGAGAAGGCCGTCATACTCAATAACGTGAGCCTTGTTTGAGTTGGATTTTTTTTAATATTGTATTACTCTAAAATAAAGTTAAAATAAGAAGCACAAACCATGGTGATAATTAGTATTTGCACGTGTATTCGGTCATTAAAGGTTTTTTATTGCTAGCGCCATCTAGGTAAAAGCAGCAAAAGTGTGAGTTCATTCAATTGCCAGGAGAGGCGCGCGTGACTACATTCCTTCAAAGTATTGAAGCTAGTCAAGAAACCTAGAAGTCAGCTTCTCTGCAGTGCAAAAACCCCTTCACCATGGCGGCCAAACCTGTTTTGGGGGCAGAAATCAGGTGCAGTGCAGGAGACGTCTATTGTGGCAATAATGGCCACGTCCATTTCCTGCACCCCTCTTCTTCTTGTCGCAATTATGGGATTAAAAACCCCTCCGTTTGTAAGTGCCATTCATAACACCTCCCGGCTGCCCCTACCTCCTCCAGGCTCTCAATAATGAAGGAATTCTGCTCAACACGTTTGCGCATGACATCAGGCTGGACATAGAAGTATTCTGCGCTGCACCCAACTTCTGCCCTCAAAACAGGTTTGGCTGCCATGGTGAAGGGGTTTTGCTCTGCTGACTTCTAGGTTTCTGCAACCCACCTATACTACTTTTCTGCTGTGAAGTGTTTTGCCTGTTGCTATTTGCACAATTGCTGTTTGTGAGGTGAGTTGAGGTGAGTGTCACACTTTTCAAAAATTCATTGCCTGTCGAAACAACTTCTTTCTGCAGCAGATCCGGTTTCAAACATTCCATAGAGAAAGAATTTCGACAACTGTCTCACCTGATGCAGAGGCTACAATTCATGATCTAGAGGAAAGCAGAGAGTGTCAGTGGAGTGAAAAGAATGAATGAATACCTGGAGGCACCACTCGATCGAGAACGTGGTGCGAGGCACCACTGGTTCTTAGCACAAGGAGACGCATCTACTCAAAGTGGAAGCACAAACAGTTCATTAGGGAAGGACCGCGGAGTGAAAGTTTTTTTTAGGTGACAAGACATGACACGCACACTGCATGCGTGCACATGTTTTGCGCGCATACACTGTGGTTTATGCGAGGGCTATTCACTCGCACGAAGAACCTGCACATGGTCACCGCATCACCCTTTGCACCCCTGAATTGTGTGCGAACAGTGGACGCTCGCCTGCAGTGCTAAGCCGCTAACCTTCACGCCCAATCGTTGAGGGCCTTTGCCCTATTTTGTGCTTTTCTGAATATACTTCTGGCCCTGTACTTTTACCCTCACGCATTCGTATTTCGCTAGGCGCTTCAGGCTCGGATAGCAAGTGACACGGCTAGCAAAAACCAAACAGAATATGTCTTCCGGTAAATTTACATATCTCGGGCTTGCTTTTCGGCTGGCGACAAAAGTGCAAATTTATCAAAATTAAGACATGCCTTGACAGATTGCAGGTTGCTTGGTCTTCATCCGTGCGCACAGTTGGTCCAGTGGTATTTCTCGCAAAATCTAGACATTATGTATTTGACAGCGAGTGCTACGGATATCGCGACGTTATGCTGCATGGTGTGCTGGCAAAATGTTCGCACGTGACATCACGATACGCCAGCTGGCGTACCACGCGTATGATCCACCGTTTAGATGCTATGTGCGTCATGCGACTCTCAAATATTGGTCGAAAAAGGAATAGGACAGTAGACCAAAAGAAATAGTTTCGGCCAGCGGTATCGAGTGGTTGTCTCCACATCTTCGTTGGTGCGTGCTCTGTTCCCTAGAGCTTTCAGTGGCACACGTGCGCTTAGGTGCAGCTGTCCTCTCGGAAAGCACCGTTTTGAATGTAGCTTCGCAGCCGCTACAAGAAATACAACTGCAAAAGGACGACGTCGCATACGGAGTACAGAAGAAAAAAAAAAAAAAAAAAGAAACGAAGGAATTCGACGCTGCTGAACCGAATGTCGAGTGTTAGCTGAAATGAGAATGTACACTGTTTTGGTTCAGTGCTTTTCATGCTTATAAACATTACAAATATGTGCTCATAGATAATCAAAAACCAGACGTCATCACCGATAATCACCCACTCCTTTGCAATGATAAAATCGGAAATAAATGGGAGAGAATGGAACCATAATGTTCAAAAAACAAAATGACTTGAAACAGCATCGCCGCAGAAGAAACTGCATAAATATTCGGAGCATCTGCCATTTTCTTGGTTTAGACAAATTGCTTCAAGGGTCTATCAACTTGCATCTTGAACGTTCACGAGCATACTTCAGCCGACTGATTGGAAAGTCATTCTAAGGAGTTCTTGTGTGGACAAAAAAGCAGGAGGATAAGGGTTAGGTGCAACAAGTGGCCCTGAGCCAGCTCTGCCATTGTTCAACTCTAATCCTGCTGAAACGCTGCATGGCATACTGAAACAACAAAACATTGGGGTGAGGTCAACGAATTGCCACCATGATTGATCTCATGATAGAGGAAGAGAGAAGGACAGGGACTGGTCATTTTGGACAAGGGCTGAAAATATACAGGCACGAGGGACAGGCAAAGCGCTTTGTCCCATGTCTCTCGACCATCCCTGCCTTTTTTTTGCGCTTTGTCAAAATGAGCAAACTCCACCAACTAGGCCAAGGAACAGCATTGCAGAGAGACAGTGTGCCTAAAGCTCACAGCCGCTTTTTGTAAGCCTACAAAAGCTAGTAAATTCAGACTAGATTGACCAAAATTGACCACAATAATCTGGGCATGCACTGGGAAAATGTTTTGTCTAACATGAAAATGAACACATTCCGATGCCTGTGCTGCTTAGCATTCGTCAAGTTTTTTTCTCTCAGTGTGGCGATTGAAGAAAGTATAAAGGCATACCACTTCCCCAAAGTACATGCAAAATTGCGTCATGTTGGGGGTAGAGTGGCGTACGGGTGAAGGGAACTACTGAAATACATAAGCCCCGACTCCAACAAACATGCGTCATGCACTGCCGCGCTAGCGTCGTCGCACGCGTCAGCCAAAGCCGATCTGCGCATGCGCGCAGCGCCTGCGTGCATCGCGAGCTCTGATGCTGTGATCTGTTCCTGTCAGATATCTGGCGCGTGCTACAAGCGTCGGAAACTAGCGAAGGGTTGGGACCGCGCGGCTGTCCCCTACTCCGTTCTTCTCGTCCTGAAGTTCAATACCGTAGCAGTCTGGGCGTGTTGGTTATTCATGATGGAAAAATACAGCGCAGAGAAGGACGAGGACAAAATGAAGACACATGTGTCTTCTATGTCTATGTGTGAAGACTATGAGTCTTCATTTTGTCCTCGTCCTTCTCTGCGCTGTATTTTTCCATCTCGTCTTGAAGTCCACTTAGCTCCCCCTGCTTCTTTTCTTCTCAGAATAGTTTTCTTCACGGTTTTCAAATTTTCTTAGTCCGCGCGAGAGGGTGAGCGAGCCAGAACCACGAACATGCAGGTGCATTCCCCTTATGCGACGCCTGCCGTGACGGCGGTGTTGACGTCGCGGCGCATGGAAATTTGTGCTTTGGAGTACCCGCTTTATTTATGGCAGTTACGAGGGTTTACCTACAGAGGGAATGTGAGGATTGGCAGCCATGTTTGTCAGTTCTTCGATTTTCCGTACTGTTTCCTCGGGCTATTTTTTTTTTTTTTTCATCAATGATGAAACAAACCCTTCACACATTCGTGGGGACAATGTTTGCAAACAGTGTAGGTTCGCCAGTACTTGTTTAAATGAGGCGATCCCCCCTCCCCCCCTTCTTCCCCCATCTTCATTGGAACCGCAGATGAATCAACAAGGGTATCTTACTGTACGATCTCCCGACATGTAAAAAGAATTCCGGGGCTGGTAAATTTCAAATTATGAAATCATTGTCAAGAAACACGTGCTAGTTGCAAAGCGGCGCATATTTAGATAACTGCTCGTGATGTCTCACTGTTCTGGTCGTCTTATTGCTCAGAATATGTTTATTTATTTATTTTATTTATATTACCCCTCAGGGAGGCATTACATATATTTTGCATATATTTCAGAAAAATCATGTTGCGCTCACGCTCTCGAGTGCTGCTAGTATGGCAGTCCGCTTTCTCAACGCACCTTATAGCTAAAAATGTCGCAACAAGAGCGCAGACTGACTTGAAACTACAGCTCGCGGTAGTTATTATAGCTGGAGTACCATTACCAATGTACGCTTACTACCAGCGCTGGTGCATTCACCTTCAGCCCACCTGCTCATGTTGCTATATATAGCACAAGGAGCTCAATCTAAAACATCAGTCTATTCGTTGTGTCATCTTCTGACCTTGTGCTATAGTGCCTAGAGTATATTCTAGGCACTATACTTGTGCTCCCGTCCACGTTCCGCGCTGTTACCTCAAGATGCATAACCAACATGCCCAAGCTGCTATTCTAAATAAAAACAAAAATGGGGGAGGGGGAGGGGCGGTTAGCTTACCGTCAACGCTATATACCCTCGTGTGTTTCAATGAAAAAAAAAAAGAAAATGATTACTGTTGGTTGAAACCGACTTTATTGCAATTTTATTATTTGCAATAACGTTTGATAAAAGTAGTTCTGCGCCAGAGAGCTCGCAAGAATATCCTACTATAATTGCTATAATTTCAAAAGTGATAACAGCTCACAAAGATGGGTATCAAAGGAAAGACAATACAGGTGTCGATTTCAGCCAGAGTTCATGACGAAACCACCAAAGATGTATACTTCGTCTCACAAAATGTTTTTAGTACTGCGAAAGGCCGGGGCGCCATGGACCAGGAGCACACTTGCGCGCGAGCGAGGCGGACGCGTTTCCCTTTTTTTTTGTACTTTGTAAATAATGTACAAAGCTCCCCCTGTACTTTCTTGCTATAGCTCCCCTCTGCACTTCCCCTCGCTTTCCTCTCCCCATCATTTTGCTTTCCCGCCGGCTGCAGCTTGGGCGCTTCAGAGCAGTTGAAGCGGCCGGCAGCACTCTTTTCCTTCCTTTTGTTTGAATAACCACTATCCACACCACCTATAATAGGCAATTGTGCTCCCACTGTCGCCCTTGCCGATTCGAGGGGTGCGTCGGAGCACAATTACCTATTACAGTGCGCATTTGAATGGGCCAGGGAGCCCCTGCCTTTCGCAGTGGTGCAAATCTTTTGTGAGTCAAGGGCCACATAAATATCTTCCACCATACCGCACCTTTCCATTTTTGGTATCCACTTGAGCTATCGTGAACGTATATCGACGATGTATCATCAACTCGCTCAAGCTTCCACTCTATCCAGAACAGTGAACAACAACAAAACGAGGTGGTACTTTTCATTTATGTTACGCACATTCGGTCATGGCCGAATCGTGCGGCGGCGGTCCGCGTCGCCGCTAGTGTGCCGTGCGGAGGGCTCTCTCAATGGGAGGAGGTGTCCGCGCCGGCGATGCCTTCCAACTTTGGCCGCCAGGGGCGCTGCTCATCGTAAAGGTGCCGTCGACGCCGTCGGCCGCCGGCGCGCCCTTGATTTGCCGGAGCTGCGCTGGCCGAGCCATCAGTAAGTTCGAGCGCTTTGGACGCGTCTACGCTGTTCTTTTGTTTTAGTCGTTCTGTTTTTTGCATTCATATGAGATAATTAAATTTGCAACGACTAATGATGCTAAAAATAAAGCATCAGGGCAGGAAAAAGACATGTTTCGTGTCGCTCTGTCGGAGTGGCTACCGCTCGAGTCAGGACTAGGTTTCTATGTTCGGTGTGCCATCGGACCCTGCGCAGCTTGCGTAGTGGAAGCGGCTGATTAAAAGACAGGACCGCAAGTTGACTTCAACGTGTGTTGTCTGCGAAAAATATTTTGAGTAGAGCTACATCGAGAGAACGTTCAAAGTGACAGTAAACGGCATCGTCAACGAGCTCGCTAGAGATAGACCACGAATTAAGCCCGAAACCATGCCAACGCTATTCGACCATTATCCGAACCATCTTCTGCCTAAGAAGACATCGAAAAGAAAGTTGAGGAACCTCTGTGACTAACCGGCCGCTAAACGACAAAAACGCAGTGCCGTAATGCTAGTGGTGCAGACGACAGCCATGCACGCACCGTCAAGGATGTTTGACAATGCTTCCAAGGAGCTGGCAGCAGAAGAGCCGAGCGAGAACTCATGCCCGCAGCAGCAGACGTGCTGCTTTGAGCCTCGGGATCCGTTTGACTCAATTTACATACCTGTAACTTGGACCAAATTAACCGAAGCACCTGCTGGATCTGTAGCCTACGCGTGTTATCGAGCCTAAAAAAAAAAAAAAAGAAAGAAAAAGAAAAAAAAAGAACTTTGTCACTTTGTACATAGAAAAGGTGATAACTTTTGGAAGCCTGAACGCAGTTCTGTGGACACTACAGTGTATATTTTTGGAAAAGAAAAAAACAAGCGCGTACAATACAACAATATCTAAAGCTGAAGATAGAGCTATATAGGTAGAGTGCACTGGAGGGTCTTTGTTCCGAATGTGGCCTGCAACCAGCTGATTCAGGAAGCACATATCATTCATGGGAATATATTTTGCAGAAAAAGTGTCGTTTGACCGTCAACTCTGAAGGGGTTAGCTGCGCTTGATGCAAATACCAGCGGAGGCTTACACAAGATGCGCAGAAAGAAGGAAAAAGCATGCAACTAGCCAAATAAATGCTGCAACATTTCTCGCGCTCAAGAGAAAACTGGCATGGAGCGCAGAACAAGTGGCTCTATTGAAAGCGCAAAATGAGGAGCTAATTAAGTGAGTCTGTGGTTAACGCTTTTTTTTTTTAATCCCGCGCGTGACCTAGACAATTGTGACCGTACAACAACCGCTCGGCTGCTGAAACCGCGAAGCCGAAACTGGTGAAGAAAGTAAAATTAATTATAAATTACTTAGCGGTGGTAAGCGAGAAACCACTTGGAGAATTATACAGGAATATCTAGCGCATCATTAGCAAGTAAAAAAAAAAATACCACAAAAAATTGGTATCAGACTACTTTAAAATTATTGCGGTGTCGCATGTGCGGCCTTTCTCCAAAACCTTTAGCGGTGCATTTCTATTGTTTTACTTGTTTATTGTTGCTGCGCCTTTTTGCTCAAATTTTACTATACTGTAGACTTTGTAAAAAAAAAAAATAATCAGTGATACAATCACCACTTAATTTTGTTTCTTGCCTTTCCTTCTGTTACAAAAGAAAGCACACCGCATAATAATCATTTATGTATGAAGCAACAATTAAGTGACTTCCTAATAAAACAAATGAATAAAGAGTAAGAACTAAAACTGAAGTCAGATTCAGACTGTTTGTGTTTATTGTCGCATGCGATCTTTGAAAACATGCGCGCGTGCAATATATGTTACGAAAAAGCAATTAAGATCGCCCTTCTTTTCTGTAGCATATATGTGACGCTATAAAACGTCACTAACCTGATATATATCACCTTAGCAATAAGCATGACTGAATTGCAGAAACGTTGACGTAACCTATCCGAAGGCATGAGGCCCGCATACGTATTGACGTTCGTAGCACTTGACTGCGGCATCGCGGTATACCATGGACCATAAGAAAATACCGAATAGTAAATAAAATTCAAAGTTGGATTAATGAACAGTGTAAAATATTAAGGGTATTGTCTGATGCCTGTGTCACACGGACAATAACAGTAGTCGTCGATCCGTTCCGGGCTAGATCGCGATTGAGAATATAGTTCTAATAATTCGGGACAACCACCTGGGCTGATTGAGCGCTCACTCAGAAGGAAGATGCATACGATACCTTACATCCGCAATCGCGATGCGTGGATCGCAATCGAGTGCCTCTAGATCAAATAAAATCGTCATCGGAATATTTCATAGCAATAAAAGATTAACAAACTATTGCAACCAACGTGTCAACTTTAGGTGGTTTTCTCAAATTTCTTCTCTCGCTGGATATCAGGAAGTCAATATGTGTTCTGTTTAAGACCTTATCCGGTTCAGCTGAATAAATAAAACAGATATATAGCAGACATGGACCAGACAGTATTTGTTAAACGCTTCCTCGAGCGCTATTTGAGCGTATGATTTTCTCCGCACAGTACTAGGACGGTATGAATGTCTTCCACCAAGACTGTTTTTATACACAAAGTGCGCTTAAACCGTCAAGAGACAGGTTTCGCAGTGAAAAGCGCAGCGCGCTATCCGGACCTATATGCCGCCTATGCTGCCGAGGCCGCGAACGCAGAGCGATAGCACCTTAGCTATTGGTAGCGCCGCCCCGCGGTGGCGGCGGGAAGGCATCACCGCGGCGGACACGCCAGCGCGCGCCCTCGGCTCACTAGCCAGTATATTCTAGGCACTATAGTGGTACAGTGCTCTAGAATCTTTGGCAGTGTGTCGTCCGTGCCGGGGAACAATAGAGGAGCGAGGTCGCCGCCGCGATGAAAGCGCGCGTGACACCCAGGGGGCGCTGCCAGTAACAGGTGTGCCAAGGGGTGCGGTGCGCCGAGCCCATGCCGAGCCGAGCTCCATTCGCTTGCATGCAAAGACGAGCGCAGGCCGTCTTCGCGCGTTGATTTGAGGAATACGTGTTTCATTGTTCTGCATGTTCTTCGCCGTTTGTTGCGCTTTCTTGGTGTGTTGTTGAAACCTAACATCTAAGCAATGCGTGCACGACGGAAAGACGACGCGACACAAGGGACAGTGCCGGGCTGCAACAGCGGTTACAGCTTGTGCAAGGGAGTTCCTCTCTCTTCCGTGTATCCATCGACGCCGATCGCTGTGAGATTTGGTCACAGAACATCAAGAAAGCAGACAGAGTGCTGAACGAAGCAAGCGTTGTGTGCGAGCGCTATTTTGAACAAGTTTTCATTCAGCGCACATATAAATCAATCAACGGTGAACTAGAGTAGAGGCCGGTCACACACTTACTGATGACGCCATTCCGACCATCTTTCCGGACGCATCAAAATATGTTTCAAAGTCGCTGCCAAAGAAAATGAAAGTCGGGAACATCTGTGAACAGACAATTCATGCAGCGAAGCGGAGACGGTGTTTACAAGCTAGCTCATGAAGAGCCATCTGACGGCGACAGTCCCGAGGAGCCCAACAGGGGGGATTTTGCCAAGGAAAACGAATGTGCCGTCTTTGCCAAAAGTAACCAGGCTGCATGTTTTGCTACTCACTTATATTAAAAGCCAATGAGGATTTCCACTTTATCACAACTAGTTGAGAAGTGAGGACAAGTGCTCGCCTTTACATTTGAGATTTAGAGCTTCAGAAGTTTAGTATGAATCCACTACTACATGGCTGAAAAGCAGATCCTGCAGCCTACTAAATACCCGAAATGTGGTCAAGGATCGCCTTGCCACGCTGAGAAAAAGCTTTCCACTACGCCGAGTGCATGTGAGCTGGATGCTGCCGGAGAAAGTAGCAAATTGTCCCTGAAAAAGCTGTCAAAATTGATATGTCGGCTACAAAATCGGGTGAGAAGGCTCTTGTGGAGGAAGTTTCTGTAAGAGGAAAAAAATTGTTCGCAAGACATTTCAAATCCAGTAGAGGCGGAGGCACTAATTGAACATGTTAGTGGGCTACAGTAGTGCACTAGCTGCAGGTGCAGGCATATAACCAGTTGCTGGTGAGTGCTCGTCGTTCAGCGGAGATTTCTTTTCCCAGAAGTGTACGCTTGCGTTCAAGGACGGTACGGCCTACCAAGGCTCTGATTTGCATGTTGTGCCATGTTTGGAACCTGAATAAATGACTGTCTGCAGAATGACGTTCTTTGTATTTTTTTTTTGCTTTTTTTTGCACAACGCAAGAGCTCTCTAAAACACTTTTACTATTCAGACAGGCGAGTTTCGAAACACCGCAGGCTTCGAATGAATTTCTTTCTGTGCAACATATTTATCCAAGTGTGTGCAATAGATTCACATAGGTTCGGAAACACGAGATGCACTCATAACACACGCGAAGTGCGACCTAAGCTGTATTTAGCTCGTGGCTAATAGCGCGCACCGCACCAATATTACAGTGAAATATTCTAGTTCACTGTACCAATATCATCGCTCGCATTACAGCGCCATACAGCCGCGCAGACCATGGAACAATGCATTATGGTTGAAATGTTAAAATTCTTAAGCAAATAGGCGATCACCAAGCATTAAATATCGAATTAAGCGTACCACGCAGTGCAGATACGATGAGCCGACGCTCACGGCAGCGCAGCCAGCGGACGGTTCGTTGCGCACACCTGTTACACGAAGCGCCCCCTGGCCGATGGCGCAGCAGTCATCGCAAAAAGAGCCCATGCTCCGCCCTCGCACGAGACACTGCCCAATATTCTAGAGCACTGTATTAGGGTGGTGACTTCTCATGCCAGGGTTGCCTATTTTGACCAAAAACGACCGTCAAGCTTGGTGGGCCGTCATTTTGGTCCCCAGCCTATGAGTGACATGCTTTGTATATAATATAGAACAAGGCTGTTGTAAAATGAGAATTTGGCGATATTAGCTGATTAGCACCTTATGTGACTTTTCTGGGAGGATCACAGCTCTGTAATTAAATCAAAATGATGTTTCCTCTCAGGAAATATTGTTTGCCGACACATTATTTTAATGCTAGCGTTACTTGGCTGATGAGCATCGTGGGCAGTCATGTACAGAGTGCACAAAGTAGCTGTGTTTTATTTTAGATTCAATACCACACCTGTTATATCAATAGAAACTTATATCGAGTATAATTGCACTAACTTTGTTGTAAGTACTAACTATACAGCAGTTAATTAGTTAATTGCGAAAAAAATGAATTCATTGCAGCAGCATCAAGTCATATATTGTTGGATAGATTACGTTGAGTGCAATTGTGCTTGACTATTTTCAAGTCTTAATTGATGTCATTTAATAATTGTGAATAAAATTGAACTTCAGGCTATAGCATCGAGTCACATATCATTGGATAGCTTATACCGAATGATTGCACTGCACTAATAGCCAGTCTTAGTTAATATAACCATTACTTAGCTAATTGTGATAAAGAATTGAACTTTAATCTACAATGTCAAGTCATATATCAAAGGATAGCTTATGTCGAGTAAAATAACTCATCCCCAGACACTGTTAACAGTTGTTAATTAGTTAATTGTGATTAACACTTGAACTTTAGACTACAGTGCTAGTCATATATCACAAGACAGCTTATGTCGATGAATATGACAGTATACTAAGTAACCGTCTTAATTAATTACCGTTAATTAGTTTTTTTGTATATAACATTTTTCTATTAAGCGATAATGTAAAGCCGTATATCACGGGATAGCTTATATCGAGTATGATTGCAGTGCCCTAGTTGCCAGTGCTAATTAATAGCCTTTAATTAGTTAATTGTTAGAAACAATTGAACTTCAGGCTGCAATGGCAAGTCATACCACGGGATGGCTTATGTCGGGTACGATTCCAGTAGACAAATTGCTGGCCTTGCTTAATATCCGTTAATTATTTATTACTAATACCTGTATTAATTATTATTTGTTAGTTATTTTGTAATTAACATTTTATCATTAGGCGACAACGTGATGCTCAGATGAGTCAGCTGATGCGTTGTACTCGATTGAAAAATCGCATCAAGTGAAAGGTACACAGAGGCATTTTAGGAAACGTAGCGCAAAGAAGACAAGGACAAAAAAGAAGGAAACACACACAAATAAACATTTTTGTCCTTGTCTTCTTTGCGCTACGTTTCCTAAAATGCGAATGCACCAACTCGCCCAATTTAGCATTCTTCTACACAGAGGGACAGATACAAATATATGTAAACGCTACTTACAACTTAACAGAGAAATTAACTAGTATTTGAGCGAGCACCTTAGAAATGCACGCCAATCAACAAAAAGTTACCCTTCTTACAGTGGTGAAGCGTGCCATCAATTTCCAAATAATTAATTATTGTTACAGGGTCTAAAGTCCCGACTTTCTCTTTCAGAAACATTAGTGAGAATGTGCTTACACGGCAGCAGCCAACCACTTAGATAGAAAAGGCCTTAACAAGTTCTCAGTTTGATCACTGTGCTTTCTCAGCAACTTGGCTGCATACAAGCTACAGTGCTTTTGGTGACGACTGTGTTATTTATAGCCAATTAACAATAATGCAGATGTTGGTGTTCGCCTACCTGCACATTTAAACATTCAATCTTAGTGCAAAACATATTTAATGTTTCTCAATGTGCTGAAAACATTTTTTTTTCACTGGTGACATCCTTACCCAGCACCATTATGCGTTATGTGGCATCATTATACTTCTCTCGTATGAGCATGTATGTTTCCTGGAGTTAATATATCGCACAATCTGTAGTTACTAACAAAGGTAACAGTGTCCTGTCTTAGCTACAACATAATTTACCATTAGCTTCTTCCCTTATTAAACCTCTTGGCTATTTAACATTAGCTAGCCCAAAGCTAGAATATGCATGTGCATGGCCTCCTTTATACACTCTGTGCCTGTCAACTCCGCGCTCCGCGGCCGTCGCCGCCGCTCCTCCTCCGTTGACAAGTTATGCCGCCGGCTGCCGAGAGATGGCGACAGCGACGTACGGTCACTACGGTCACCTTCGCCAGGCGAGTGCCGGGTGCACGACCTACATTATACAGTAGGTCGTGGCCGGGTGCGCCGTGAGTGTGCCGGGTGCGCCGTGTTACAAAGCGGTCCGGATAGCCACGCGCTGCCGTTGTCTCGCTGTTTCGTGGACTGTTCTGCTGTGTGCAAGGTCAGGCTTCTACTTTTCTCTGCGTTCGGGTGCTGCAGGAATACAGCATTGCACCAAATGGTAAGTGCCAGCTTTGCTTTGTCCTTCCGGCGATCGCTGCGTAGTATTCAGCTGCTTTGAGGCTTGTAAAAAATAGCGACAGCACCAATGTGTTTATTAAGCGTCAATACTGCAATGCTAATTGCTTCCCTGCCTAGCTTGTCTGCGTAGTGTGTTAGTGTGCTCCTACGAAGCTTTCTTTTTTTTGCAGTTACACTAATTACGAAAATTTGTGATAAAATAGAAACACAAGATTTACCTATTGTGAAGACGACTAATTTAAAGTGAGTTAAACCAAATCTTGCAAAGCCTGTATTAGTTTCCCTTCTCGCACTCAACCGCATTAAGGCCTGTGAGAAATAATGACAGCACCAGAAGTGTGTTTATTACGCGTCAGTAAGGTAATAATAATATTAAATGTGCACGTGTATTTTCTGGACTGCGATGCGAACTTCCTCCCTGGTTAGCTCGTTTGTGTGGTATGTTACATGTGCTCCAGCGCAGTATTTTTTGTTTCGCTAACTGCGCAATTCTGTGAAAAAATAAAAACACGAGCTTTGCCTATTGTGACGATTATTTTGGAGTGATCGAAACAGAAAGATGCAACGCGTATATTTGTCTTTCCTTGTTTTTTTAGTTAAAAAAAACGTTTGTACGACGCGCTGAATCACTGAAAGAAATAACAGCTGATACCAAAACTGTTCTCCTTACAGATCTCAATGGCATACTGCGATGCAGTTGTTCCAATCATCTGTAAATCAAGCTGGCTTCTGAAGTGCTATCAGTGACAGCAGTCACCGAGAACCTTTTTCCCTACCTGTGGCAGCTATTCATCACACCTCTTCTACATGGTACTCTTGAAGCACAATTGCTGTTGTGAAATGTGTAAATAAATGCTGGTGCCTTTCTTCTTAAATTTTGTTTTATTGCAGCGTAGACTAGCATTGTAATTTTTCTATTACCATTGGTGCTAGAGGAGCAGTCATGCAGTTTTTCGAGCCATATGCGCAATTTATTGAAACTGCCTGACATAAAATGTCATATAGTGTTGGTGTTATTGCCTAACAAGTATCATGATCACTTAATTGTTATGCTTAGTGGATGTCGGCCTTACAAGTAAATATGCTGAATATGCACGACTCATGCTTAGGAACAGTTATCCCGCTAGCGAATAACAGCGCTCCCGCCCCGCGCCGACATTCGTACCCGTGCGCCTCGACCCCACGACCCCTACGTCAGCGGCGCCCTCAGCGAGGGGACCGCGCAACTTTACTCGATGGCGCCGCTCTATTGTTCGCGCGGCGGGTTGACAGGCACAGAGTATAAATGAGGCTATGGCATTGCCACATGGGATGTTCACATTTCTTTTTTGCAGAAAACTCTTAAATCAGTACAAAATCGTGCAGTCAGATTCATCCACTCAAATTATTCTTATAGTTCCAGTGTCACTGCCAGGAAATAGAAAATTAGCCTGCCTGACCAAAAGATCTGGCTCAAAATCTGAGCGTCTTTCATAAATTTGATCACTTACTCGTCCCAGATTTAAAACCAGCTCACGAAGTCTTCTCAGGGGGAGGAAAGCACAGCCCACTTCTGTCCCGGCTAATTCGACGAACCTACTCCCACTCGGAGGCCAAGGTGTAGGTGCGAGGAGGAAAGTCTCTCCTTCTTTAATCTCTTCTGTCTATCCCTTTTGAATTTTCAACTGCCGTGCCGCCATTCGACTGCGTGCCATTCGCCTCGTTTTGAATGCTGTGTGTGTGTTCCGTGACCTCCGCCAGCCGCTCTGACTACAGTGTGCGGCTTTTGGCATGTAGACTTTGCGTCTCTGGTTGCTTTGCCATGCTGTTCCTTCACGCGCTCGTAATGTCGTGTCAGTGCAACGACAGCTACAGCAGTGTGTGTTTTTGTGCCCGTGAGCTTCGACATCTGTCCCTATCTTGTGACACTACCCGTTCAGTTTCACTTGTGCAACTTGTGCCGACTGTGTAGTGTCTTGAATCCTTTTGTATGTTGGCTCATTACACACAGTGGTGATTACCATTTTTGTTCGCGACGTTCGTGCGTGGTGGGGCCGACTTGCCACAGCTATGAACGAAAGTGAGCGCCAGATCTCGCCTTCTAAGATACCCATGGGGCCACCAAAGACCAACACTTTGTTTTGGACGACACCGCTCATTCGTCGTCTCTTTGGAAACCTGTTTGAATATGGCTCGGATTGATAAATTAATCAAATTCGACACGCAGAAGAGCCGGCAAGTCGCGGGAGACAGTGGACCGAGTATAACAAGGGAAGTGCACACAGTGACTTTTTGACCGCGATGTATGTATACATTTTATGTATGTTGCGTTTTCACGAATGAAGTTCCAGTTTTGGAACAGATTACGTTCACAAGCAAATTTTCAATAAAAGACGTGCAAATATTCTGTCGTGTATTTACGCGCTTCCTTATCGCTTCAGTGACACTGTTCACGTGCAAGGTTGCATGCACTGCCCACATGTGTGCGAGAGCTCTCGCGACTCCCTTTAGTGCACTTTTTCGCCTACTTTGTCATTACTGCTGCGAGCTGGTCACGCTAGATGTGACACTGCGACCAGGTTCCAGCAGCAATGGGAAAGTAGGCAAAAAAGAGCACTAAAGGCAGCTCGCTCGTGTATATACTCGCATACGACGTGCAATTTCTGGCGAGCACACACCAAACTTCCCCTCTTCCAGAGTGCGTTTGGAGGCGTTTGGCTACGTGGATGTCCTCTCCCCCATGCCAAAAATGGTTCAATCCATAGTTGGGCCTTCAGAATGTAGGGCGCAATTGAAGGAGGAATTGGCGCTATAGCGCTGTAATTCGTGGCCGCTGGGAGGCATAGAAAGGTTCCGCCCTCCCTGGCCTTCCTTTGAACACTTCATACTAAAGCCGTTTATTTTCCACACATATGTGGCACAGCGTACCTGCATGCTTTCTTTGTTCCGACAGCAATCGGCTAGAATGACCTCCCTGCCTAGCCATGACACTAGCGCTAGCCAGTTCAAAAACACCATTGGAAATATTATTTTTAAGCCCTGCATCAGTAATTTCCTTTCCATTCTGCATACGTCAGTGGCCGTCTGGGTAACAGTTAGCCTTGTTAAGGACTCCATCATAACACAGCCCTATGCCCTTGAGCAAAATAGCACCAATATTTTTTTTCCTTTTCATTCAAACGATTAGCACCAGCAAACATATTTGCTTCCCATTCTGAGCAGTTTGACATTTTTTAGCGCATTTTCTTTTTTTTCTATGATTTCAATTTATTAATGTATCAGTTACACGTGCTAAATTTGACATTAAGCATTGACTTTTCATTTTGAGCTATTTGGCACCATTAAAGCCCATTTAATTATCAATTTTTCCTTTTTTTTATTTCTTTCATTTATAAATCAAGCAATTAATTACAATGATTTCATTAGCTCGTCATGCACTATAATACACCAATCAATCGTCAATCACTAAAACCCCAAATTGCCATGATATAATTTTTTTTTACGCAGCCTCCGATTATTTCCGTCGATGGCTTTTCGCCCGAACTAGCTTATGAGTTGTCTTTTAAAAAGCGCTCGTATATTTGATGAAACGATTGAATGTACGATTTTATATCTGCTGCATACCAGCTTCACCTGCAAAGTGAGGCTTGGCACTCTACATGCGACCGTCTTGGACAAGTACCGGGCCTATCACAACTTTGGCGCATCTTTCGTGGCCTAAATGGCAAGGCACGCGGGGCACCACCTCTCGCCGATCTCCTTCTCAATGGCAACCCGGCTGATGTTGAAGATGAAGTTATACGCACCTTTTTCCCACACGCCAGCCTAATGCCTCCACCAGCAGTTTCCATTTTCCCAGTCGGAAACCCTGATCCAGACCTGGATCGCCCATTCTCAAAGGGAGAACTGCAAGCAGCCCTCGGAAGAGGCCGAGCTCGCGCCACACCCGGGAACGACCGAGTTAGTTGGCAGGAGCTTAGCAATCTCGACTCGGCAGCCCAGGATGCCCTTCTCGACATCATTAATTCTTACTGGGAGACCGGAACGGTACCGGATAACCTCAAGCTTTCTCTTATTCTTCCTATCCCTAAACCTGGCAAAAACCCTCGACTTCCTAGTAATTTGCGTCCAATTGCACTGACTTCACATCTCTGTAAACTCATCGAGCGCCTGCTGCATACCCGGATTAGTCACTACATTGAATACGTCAGTCCTGGATTTCATCCAGCTCAAGCCGGCTTCCGCCCTAACCTTGGAACGCATGACTGCCTTTGGCTTTTGCGAAGAGTTCTGAATAGAGCTCATCGTAAAACGCTACCTGACTATCTCCTGGCTGTCGATATACACAAAGCTTTTGACAATGTTCGCCATGAGGTTATCCTGGAGGAACTCGCCAAACGCTTTCCTAGTAATCGTGCCCAAATCTGGATCCGCAATTTTTTGACATCTACACCCATTCAGCTACATGGCAAAGCTCCGGGATGGGTGCCCAAAACCTATTACTTGGATAGGGGTGTACCTCAGGGCTCCATTCTCGGACCCATATTGTTCAACTTGGCCATGACACGCGTCGCCGAGAATCTGGAAATCAGCACAAGCGCAAGATTCGCTATATATGCCGATGATATTACCGTCTGGACTGAGGCAGCGGATTACGTAGACAAATATTCTATGGAGACTGCACTTCAGGCGGCCCTTCTTTGTCTTGAAGATACACTAACCAAAATTGGCCTCGAACTCGCACCACATAAAACAGAATTGATTAGTATCGACGGAAAACATAAAACCAACCCCAGTATGCAGATCCATCTTCACATCGGAGGCAACACAATCACCTCCTCAAATGGGCAAATCCGCATTCTTGGCCTGCCCATATCAAGCTGCAACAGCCCCCATAAATGGGTTCATCAGTTACAACGCCTTTGGCCAGCACTGCTACATACCATTCGTCGCCTGTCCAACCGGCACGGCGGTGCGCGGCAGCATGCCTGCCGTGCGATGGCCAGAGCAGCGGCGGTCGGAAAAATCCTCTATGGCACACCGGTCCTCCAACTGTCGAAGACTGACTTCGCTAAGGTCGAACGCCTTCATCGCGCTACACTACGCACTATTACCGGTCTACCTAAGCACACTCCTATAGCCGAACTTGAGCGTTTGGCCGCTCTTCCACCGCTCACTACTATCGTTACCGAGTCACAGACGCGTCATCGAATACGTCTAGAGAACACTGTCCAGGGGCGTCGCCTGCTGGCCTGGGATGAACAGCGTAACGACAAAACACCAGCCCTATATGCATCACTTCCCCCTTGGGAGATGCCAGTAGTCACACGCGTCCATCGCCGACCTATAAACCGCGATTTTGTCATTCCCCGGGAGCTCCTAGCTGCCCATCACCGACAAGAGCGAATCCCCGATACGACTGACATATACACCGACGCATCCATTACAAGCGAATTCGCATCTATGGCCTGGGTATGCGATGAAAACCCTTCCCTTTCAGGCGCTTATGCCTGCCATCTACCTCAGGGTACCCCTCTTCACGCTGAACTCCTCGCGATTTGGGGAGCCTTGTCAGGAGTGCCTTGCACCGGAACTGGGTCACTACGTATTCTTACTGATTCCTTTGAAGCTTACAAGGAAATCGCTACTCCGGGTTCACAAGATGCAACAGCTACGGCTATACAGCGCCTCCTTAAACGCCACCAACTCGCGACCAGAACTGTCGCTATTCACTGGACCCCAGGTCACTCGGACGAATCAGGGGGCAATGCGGCGGCACACGCCGCGGCTGCCTTGGCAGGTGGGATGTCCACATTTACTTCCCCACCCCCCTTGCTTCATCCTTATTCGACCTTGGGCGGGCAACTCACCCCTTCTCTTGCCCTTATGCACTATACTCGGACCAGTCTTCGTAGCCTCAGTCAGCATCGCATGCAGGTGGCCACACCAGACCCACCTTTTACGAGAAGAACCCACCTCACCCGAAGTCAAGAAGTCTTTTTGAATAAGCTCATCGCCCATGCGGCTTACACGCCACGTATTATGGCCCGCTGGCGTCAGTATAAGGAGAAAATGATTACGTGCCCCCACTGTACGACTCTAACCTGCGGCGGCATATCTCATTTACTTTGGGAATGCCCTGCTTTTTCTACTGGACGCCCCGAAATCGAACCCTACCGCCTGAACTACCGTTCCCTTCTAGAAACTGATGCAAACACACAGATGATATTTGCCAAGTATGGCTCGCTTAGTGGCCTGGTTAGAGCAATGTGATTCGAGTGACGACCTAAACAATGAAGATTATGTCTACTCCCCTTTATCCCCATCCATGGCCATGAGCCTTCCCATTCAATAAAGGGCATTCAATCAATATCTGCTGTTTGTTTTTTAGCTGTCACTTTCGATTTCGTCGACGAGAGCAGGTGCACGCATGAAAATGTTGGAGGAAAGGCGTGCTGCACATAGCTGCACTCGGCACCGCCGCGGTGGATCCTCCTAGTGGTCAAGTGTTAAGACACTCGCCTATTGAACCGGAGTATCATTTTCCCATCCCATGAAAAGCAGTGCGAAAAACAACGAAGCACGGACTGGAGAATCATCCAGTGGTCTTCTTTTTAACATTGTGCAATAAGTAATTTTAAATTTACGCGCGAATTATGCTAGTTGCAATAACCTCCATGGTAGAAGAACAAATGGTAGCGTAACTCCCATAGAAGCCTGCGTGTCGACTCTGGGTGCGTTCCAATACCCCCTCGTAGACGTTATGGTGACTAGAAGCCCAGCTTCTAGTCACCATATAGACGTCTACTTAGACGGCTACGCGAGCAGCCGCCATCTTGGGACGCGTTCCAATTCTCGCGAAGCCGTCTCGCGAAGACGGTTTCGCCGAAGTCAACATCGATGCAGACTACTTTGCTGTCTAAACATGGCGGACAGAGCGCGTTTCGCTAGTTTCGCGCTGAGCGAGTCGTGCGTGCGGTTGTTGCAGTAGTTGTACGGTGGTCGTGCTCTTGGCGAACGCCGGAGTATATGCATATGAACGATCTTTCAAACGTGAGTTGTTACGTCAATGTATGCGCTAGCTAGAGGCTAATTTAGTTGTCTCTATGATCGTGAGATTCATAGCACTGCAGATTCATTTACCGCGCTTAAGAGGAAAGCGTGCGTTGGATGCTGTTGGTTTTCTTTTTTAACTTGACGAGTTTCTTCAGTCGTGATGTTATCAACGAACTTGTCGCTTTCTGGGCACCTCGCCGGGAGTCAGGTCGACTGCTGTACGGCGCACGTGTGTGTTTCTATTTTGCTGTAGTAGCCGTGGCAAACTCTTCCGCGGATTTTCAGTTAATCTCGGAAGAACGAACTCGCCTGACGATGCCGACGTACTTGTTGCGCTTTGATTTTTTTTGTGCCTGTACATTATTAAAACGAGTTGTCTTTAGTTTCCTCGTCTAGTGACTACAGACAACTGGTGTAACGGCACAGTTTTTCGTTTGCTGTAGCCGGTTATCACCTTTCGTCCGTAATCCTCTCAAGTTTACAGTATTTTGCATGTTTTCATTCTTACAGCTGTGTGAATGAGGCATCTGAGAAGCATGTACACTTCAGCATCAGTAATAAAAAAGGAAAATCGGACTAACGTTCTCTTCCGTCAATTCGTGATAAGGCTCATTGCGTGAGAAGTCTGTCTGCTACAAGTTAACCTTGTGGCGATTACACATGTAATATTGTTGCTGCAAAAAATCGGCGAACCGTTAAAAACGTAATTTTCACCTGTATTGCCGTAAATCTTTAAAGAAAACAGCGTTATAATAGTTGTTAAAACGGTTTAGTTCAACCTTTATGCCGCGAGGTGACGCTAGGCGTAAACAGGTAGACGCGTTCCAATACGCGAACCTGTAGACGTCTACGTAGACGTCTACGAAGCAGTCTTGCTAGACGTCTAAGAATTGGAACGCACCATCTGAGCGAGGCTTTAGTTTCCTGGCGCCCCCTGCGAACTGTGAGGCACAACAAACACGTGACGTTACTTGTGACGTCACAGTGACGTAATTTTGGCGGGGAACTTGATTGTTTTTTTACTTATGAACGAAAAACAAGGCCAACAACGACGGAGGCAAAACGATGCTCGGATAAGGCAGAAAAATGGACACCGTAACTGTTCAGCAACTTTACTTGACATGGATTTCTACTGTCAAGTTTTACGTTAACTGAAATGTTACGGCATCTTTAACCACCTTATCATAGCATCGTTCTGCCTCCGTCGTCGTTAACCTAGTCTTTCGTCGCGCGTCATGTAAACGCATTCTGGGGCTTATTTTTTCGGGCACGTTTGTGAACAAGGGCCCTCAAGTGAATTCGGCAAGCACATGGATAGAATCACATGGCTTGAGGCATTTCACTAAGGGCATAAATGAGTGAAGCTGTGCTGCATAGAAAGCCGGGCTTTATTAATTCACGATTACTTACATAGACGCTTCATGAAATCCTCGTGATAACAAAATGACCTGAGCGTAGGTCTCCTAACGAGACGCGGTGAGATTATATAAGGGTAAAAGATCTTGCTAACAAAGTACATATCAGTGTCAAAGCAAAAACAAACGAACGGAATAAGTAACGCTAGCGCTAGAACGCCAACCTGTAAAAGCTTAGGTAAGCAATTCAAATTGGGATTGCTAGTATTTAGAAGTTAATGCGTCTGAGAAGTGAAAATATCTACGATATAGCTTCGCTCCAATAATTCTCGCCCTGTTCATGATTCCATTATTTTACTCGCGCTTCGTTTGCCACTGAGAGGAGTCAATGTGAGGTTACAAATTTACAACTTAAGCATTTAACATGTTCATGAGAAAGATCCCACTGACAATAGGAACATCACTGTAATAACAGCTAAAGCACGTTCAGCGAACGTTGGTGCGGTAATAAGACGCAGTAAGCAAAACACGCAGCAAAGGGAGCGGAACGGAAAGCTTTGAGTAATGCGACACGCGTCTTGGGGGCAATAAAATCTCACCTTCACCGCTCAATTAAAACATGCAGCGATACGCCGCTCATGCAGACGTGTAACCGTAAAACAAGCCACCACTTTTGCAACGTGCCTGGGAGGCCGAGCCGCCGAGCTGTGACGCAGCATTGTCCCATCGTCCGGAAATGCGCACATGCAGCGGCAATCAGTTTCTCATCGAGCACAGACAGTCTTCGCCTTGCTGTAAAGCTCTACCACAACTAGCAGAATGGAATACTGACTGTTTGTTACAGATAACCCACTCTGTACGCAGCACGCAACGATGAACGTTGAACCGGAGCCGATGACGCACCCATTCCGCGGATGAAAAAAGCTTTCGTCTGAGTCATATCTGAGCTTTGGGCAACTGCGCCAAGGTCAATGTACAACTCGTCGCGCAACTTGGAAGAAAACGCGTGTAGCTGCCTACTGCCAGCGGCATCAACTCGATGATGAGGGCTCCTGCGAACTGTGAGGCGAATTATTAGCGCACAGAAAATAAGATCTGCCAGAACTCCAAAGAACTAGAAAGTAAACATAATATTCGCGCTCAGGAATAAATGCAGTTTTTGTTTCTTGCGTAAGAAAAAACGTGTCACATTTTTATTATTATTTTAACTTGTTTCTAACGGCCTCTCTCGGCCACTTATTATCCTCTGCGCAGTTGCCCAAAGCTCAGATATGACTCAGATAACTCAGACGAAAGCTTTTTTCACCTGCTCATGCCGTCGCTCCCCCTGACGCCATATTTGCTTTTGCTTGTTTAGTTTTTTAGTTCGCCAAGCTGCCACCGCATGCCATGGCGCCACAACTTACCCTCATCATAGAGAAAGAGATTGGTAAAGAGCGGTCACTCGGCGAAAACTGGCCCCAGGAAGTGACGCGCGACTGTTTGCGCTGCCGCCGATTGATGGATGGCGGCACCAACGTGCGCATGCGCGGACGCGCGCGCGACGGCACTCGCTGCAGCGGTAGCCCGCCGGAGCACTAGCAGACGACAAGAAGTTGTCGAAGGAAGCTGTGTGCTCGTGCCTCGCCGCGCTTGTGCGGCACAGACCTCTCGTGGGCTGCTGCGCAGAACGACAGCGGTTTGAAACGACGGCGAGGTGAGCAACGTTTTTTGCTTAACTACGCTGCATTTCAAGCAGTTTACGCTGACCATGCCGGCCGGTGCCAATAAGTTTCGCAGCTCGTGAACAGGCGCGCCAGCTGTTCAGGCGCAGTTCGTTACGCCGTAACTCTGGCGGTTCCCAACCACGGCGAGGTGTAATATGTTGTGTTCTCGGGAAACAGCTTCATTTCGAACAGTTTAGCTCGTAACGCTTGACAAAGTGGCATGTGAAGGCATCAAGGCACGCCGTTGCGCCAAAATGGCGCGCTCGCCGGCCGGTTCGGCCATGGTGACGCAGTTTGCCGAACGGCTAGTTTTGCTAAGTGTCGCGTTTAGCAGAGCAACGGTAAAGTAAGAAACGTTTCATTCTTGACTTTCTTGTCAAACTACGCAGTATTTCAGGCAGTTTAGCTCAGTACGGCGGTCTGCGCTTCACAAAGTCGCACGTGAAGGGCAGCCAACAGGCATGACAAGGCGCTCGCCAATATGGCTCGCCGGCCGCGATGACATGTGACATGGCGCGAGGATTTGCGAACGGCTAGTTTTGCGTGGTGTCACGTTTAACAGGGCAACCGCAAGGTGAGAAATGTTGCATTCTTGTAAAACTGCGAGGCATTTCGGGCAGTTTAGCTCAGCGCGGTGGTCTGCGCTTCACAAAGTCGCGTATGAAAGGCAAGCCAGCATGGCGTGCTCGCCGGCCGCGGTTTTGCGTGGTGTCGCGTTACATTTAACAGGACAATGTTAAAGTGAAAAATGTTTTATTATGCGGCAAGCTTCATTGTTTCAGCTGTTCAGTGCTTTTGAAGAATATTGTTAGTTTAGTGGCTGTTATTTCACGCTCTGTAGAAATGTATTTTCAGCTAGGTTCGGTTAGCCTGCATTTCCTGACCTCTACGTTGCAAGAGTAGCTTTTGTATCAATTTTACTAATGACAGCTTTTCTGTTCTGGACCATAACTGCTGCTCACCAAGTTTTCAGTACCCACCCACATGCACAGATGTGTGCGCGGTGCAGTGGCCTTACATTTCATTGCAACCTTCTGCATCATATTCATTCCTTTTCCAACAGCACTGCATGGACCCACGGACTGTAGCCGAAGCACGGCAGATGCGACGAGGGAATGGTGTGGCCTTTCCTCAAGCGTCAGTACTCCTCTCTGCCCTGGACAATACAAGTTACCCTTGCTGAGGTAGCCGTGACTGGGACTGTGTAGTTTATGTATAATGCCTGTTTTGTTACATATCATTTGCAATAATTCGGAAATCAGTTATGCTATTTTTTGTCTCTACCTAAGTACTGTTTCTCACCTTGTGTATTTTTATTTTTCTGTATTGTGCACATCGCTTAGTGTGTGTCAAGTATTGTCAATGCATCCGTCTGCATCTGTTGCATCTCGTGTTTTATATGCGGCAAAATAAATTCATTTCGCGAAGCACTTGGCGTCGTTTCTGCACTACTGTTTTGCAAAGGCTGTGGCGCAGCTGCGTTGATGGGTAGTTTAGAGAACTGGGAATCTATTTTTACTGTTGTTATGCATGCTGAAAATAAATAGAAACACTAGCAGACCATTTAAAACCAAAATATGTGCCAAAAGGGCAGGGAAGGGCGCAGCGCATGGCTAGCATTCAAATCGCGCGCCCTTCAGCAAGACCGGATGTAGTGGCCGCCGGCCGCTTGGTGCACTACAGTCAAATGGGCCGCTGGGCCCTATGGGAGTGTCCGCTCTTTACCAATCTCTTTCTCTATGCCCTCATCGCTTCGCTTTCAGTCTCTGTCTCCGCATGGTCCGCGTATTGCGTGCGGGAAGACGCTTGTTTTTGCTACATTCAGAGGCGATCTTGCGTCAGTTCTCACTCAGCGAACGCAGTCAAGGGTACGGCAGCAGTAACACCGTTTCCCGGAATGGTTTACTGCTGCGTTCCTTTCTGCAAGTCCAGCGGGCGGCAGTCAAGAATCACGACTGGGATATCGTTCCACGAGTTTCCCGTTACCCAAATTCGAAATGAGTGATTGAAGATCACTCGACAGGCAGACGGTAAGATATCGAGAAAGTAGAATTCCATACTCTGTGAAATTTGGCTAAATGGCTGGTCAGTTCCCACGCCACGTTGTCTGCTGGTCTACGATCGATATACAGCTAGAAGTATTGTGTTGTATGTTTGCTGGCGGCTAGAAATACGAGTGCGGCTCGTGGATACACAGCCAAGAAACTGCAGTCGTATTTTGTCGTGCTCTAGCCTGACTAAGCCGTGCACATGGCTGTGGCAAAAATTCAGTACCTGACGTACACCAGTTTTGACGAGAAGCTTGCTTTGTCGCACTATACTGTTTTGCGCAAACGCTATACCTTGGATAAACTACGACTACCTCGAAAAAAAAAAACAAAAAAAAAAAAGAAAAGCAACGTGGTTCTCGGCAAGGGGAGACAGGCACAGGTGCAGCTGTCAGTGCATCCAGCCAGTATATTGGAGTGGGGCCAGAGTAGTGAACCTACAGGCATTTCTTATGTTTCACGCAGTTGTCTCCCCATAAATAGCAAATTTTTGCTTCCGTTGCGTGGTTGCCACCAGAGATTTGTGGTGCAAGAGTATACACCCGGATATATTCGCAGGCCCAGGGAAACAGCCATGTTACTGTTACTGATACATGTTACCGTTTCAACAGGAGGTTAAAGACTGCCTTCTGTCGATATCAGTTTTTTTTTTTGCCATTATGGAAGTATCAGTGTGTTCTTTAAATGTGTCTTACAATGAAAATGCCTTGCATGCTGTTAATACGGCTGTCTTTCTTTTTTTTTTTTTCGTTTAATGCTGTTGATAATGCTGTATGTCTAATTTGCAGTATATGTCACCTTTTGAGTTCGATTATGTGCACTTTAATATGCTGTAAATTGCCATATGTATTCCCAGGAGACTGGAGCTAGTCGGGCTGCTTCTCAGCTTCTTCTCCCAGTGTACTTCATCTTCATGAAGAAAACTGAACGAACTGTTATTATTTTGTGTGGTTCCAATTCTGCTCCCATATGTTCAAGGAATAAAAATTTCTTTGAACTGATGTAAGCTTGCTTCTGATTTCTCTTTCTTGCTTGATATTTTCATGCATTTTCAGCATTGAGCATGGAAATTATGAAAATGTGTAGTGGTCATAAGGAAATTTGTCCACTGGGTGAATGCATTGCTGAAGCAAATTTTCGTTTCTGAATTTCATGCTGCAGAGGTTTCTGAGGTGTTAGTCTAGCATTAATAGAAGTTCATCAATATTAACTATGCTGGTTAATCCAGTTTTGCAAACAAGAGGAAGTGACATTTAAAAATTCAACCAGAATATGTGTCCTTTTCAAAGGTGAAAACACTATGAGAATAAAAGTTCTCCTACACAAGATTTTCATGGGTATCAAAAGTGGTAACACTACATGAAGTCTGGCTAACATTCCCAAGGATCCGTAGTGCTCACGAGAGTTGCTGAATTGAGTTCTGTTTGTCTCCTAATGCTTTCATCTGAAGTATTAAGGCAGCTGCGGTGACGAACGCGCGGGAGCACCGCCGATGCGAGATATGCGGCAATGCCAACGAAGCTCAATCGACGCTCGAACAACGGTCGTAACCGCGATAATTAATGTTGTGAGGAGTCATTTTGAAAATATTGTAGGCGTGAATAGTCGCTGTAGCACGTGGCTACGATTACGGTTGTGTTGCACACTTTCGTCCAGAAGGTCGCTGTTACTAGACCGCCTAAAAGACAACCACTCCTTCCGCTCGCTTTTATCTTCCTTTGTGGACAGGATGATGAAGGTAAAGTTTATTCAGCTGGGATTAGCAGACCGTAAAGGTAACCGACTTAGACGAGCGACCGTATACGTTGTTTATATATGTTCTGCTTGTTCGCGCTGCGGAAACTGTTTTCAAGATTAATGTATCAGCTAGCCTAAGGGACAGTTATTTTTCCATCAAGCAGCGAGGCGCCGCTTCACAAAATGAAGCAAGGAAATGAATATAAGGGTTGCATTTGTCAGGCGAAGCGCTGTAAATATATATCTTTTTCCTACGTGCTCCCACTGCAAAATCGCTCATGCGCCAGGATCAGGCGGTCAGCAATATTTTGGAGCCCTCCATTGCGGTGCATCTCATGGCCAGGATGTTGTTTTGAAACGTTAAACGCCGTGAATCAGTCAATCTACGCGCTAGGAACACGAAAAACAAACCGAATAACGTGCGCAGCGGTGCGCCGGGACCGTCGTGCGCGACATTGCGTCGTCTGCTGTGGGGGTTAGTTCAGGCGGCACCTTCGGTCTCTACACGACAATTTTTAGGCCCGCGCGCCTCCGTAGAGGTAGCGCCAGTGATCAGGTCGGAAGTTTATAGAGGAGGTCGTGCTTTTTTCATCCGCGGAATGGGTGCGTCGTCGGCCCCGGTTCAACGTTCATCGTTGCGTGCTGTGTACAGAGTGGGTTATCTGTAACAAACAGTCAGTATTTCATTCTGCTGGTTGTGGTAGAGCTTTACAGCAAGGCGAAGACTGTCTGTGCTCGATGAGAAACTGATTGCCGCTGCATGTGCGCATTTCCGGACGATGGGACAATGCTGCGTCACAGCTCGGCGACTCGGCTCGGCCTCCCAGGCACGTCGCAAAAGTGGTGGCTTGTTTTACGGATACACGTCTGCATGAGCGGCGTATCGCTGCATGTTTTAATTGAGTGGTGAAGGTGAGATTTTATTGCCCCCAAGACGCGTGTCGCATTGCTCAGAGCCTTCCGTTCCGCGCCCTTTGCTGCGTGTTTTGCTTACTGCGTCGTATTACCGCACCAACGTTCGCTGAACGTGCTTTAGCTGTTATTACAGTGATGTTCCTATTGTCAATGGGATCTTTCTCATGAACATGTTAAATGCTTAAGTTGTAAATTTGTAACCCCACATTGACTCCTTTCAGTGGCAAATAAAGCGCGAGTAAAATATGGGAATCATGAACAGGGCGAGATTAATTGGAGCGAAGCTATATCGTAGATATTTTCACTTCTCAGACGCATTAACTTCTAAATACTAGCAATCCCAATTTGAATTGCTTACCTAAGCTCTTACAGGTTGGCGTTCTAGCGCTAGCGTTAGTTATTCCGTTCGTTTGTTTTTGTTGTTCTTTGACGCTGATATGTACTTTGTTAGCAAGATCTTTCACCCTTTTATAATCTCACCGCGTCTCGTTTGGAGACCTACGCTCAGGAAATTTTGTTATCACGAGGATTTCATGAAGACCGTGACGAATGAGCGGTGGTCGCTCTCCCACACTTAGATTTCATTGTCGTGAAGCGTCTATGTAAGTAATCGTGAATTAATAAAGCCTGGCTTTCTATGCAGCACAGCTTCACTCATTTATGCCCTTAGTGAAATGCCTCAAGCCATGTGGTTCTATCCATGTGCTTGCCGAATTCACTTGAAGGCCCTTGTTCACAAACGTGCCCGAAGAAATAAGCCCCAGAATGCGTTTACATGACGCGCGACGAAAGACTATACTCCGTTTCATACATCAGGTGCAACGCAGCGAAAGCTACGCAAGTAGTCCGCAAGAAAAAAAACAGGAGGCGTATCACTACGCGCTCGTTCTGTGGCCGAGTGGTTCCTGCGGAAACGGGCTCTATTCCGAGCATACACGTTTGCAATAACTTGCTTCGCATGCCTAGACATCTTCGCAGTGCGGATCTTGTAGAAAACATGCGCACTGAAGAACCATTTTCTCAAAAAGAGATGCGCAGCGTGGAGGGCACAGCCAGCGCCATCTAGTGACACAGCTGGCAAGGTTGCGGGCAGCAAAAACGCGGCACGAACGAAAACGACATAATAAACATACAAATTCACCGAATCCGACCCTTTCTCCCTAAAAAAAGGTGCTTTTCATGAAGTTGATGGCAAATGTAAGATGCCATAAGCTTGCAGACAAAGCAACTATCATTTCCTCTCGTCAAGAGCAGGCACTATTTTTCATCGCGGATGCGGAGAGCGCAAACAAGAGCTGTAGCTTTGGCAGTGTTGCACTTGATGTAGGCAGAACGATGCTATGATAAGGTGGTTAAAGATGCCGTAACATTTCAGCAGGCAGAACGATGCTATGATAAGGTGGTTAAAGATGCCGTAACATTTCAGTTAACGTAAAACTTGACAGTAGAAATCCATGTCAAGTAAAGTTGGCTGAACAGTTACGGTGTCCATTTTTCTGCCTTATCCGAGCATCGTTCTGCCTCCGTCGTTGTTGGCCTTGTTTTTCGTTCATAAGTAAAAAGAGAATCAAATTCCCCGCCAAAAGTACGTTACTGTGACGTCACAAGTAACGTCACGTGTTTGTTGTGCCTCACAGTTCGCAGGGGGCACTGGGAAACTAAAGCCTCGCTCAGAGTCGACACGCAGGCTTCTATGGGAGTTACGCTACCATTTGTTCTTCTACCATGACTGCGCAGCGGATAATAAGTGGCCGAGAGAGGCCGTTAGAAACAAGTTAAAATAATAATAAAAATGTGACACGTTTTTTTCTTACGCAAGAAACAAAAACTGCATTCATTCCTGAGCGCGAATATTATGTTTACTTTCTAGTTCTTCGGAGTTCTGGCAGATCTTATTTTCTGTGCACTAGTAATTTGCCTCACAGTTCGCAGGAGCCCTCATCATCGAGTTGATGCCGCTGGCAGTAGGCAGCTGCACGCGTTTTCTTCCAAGTTGCGCGACCAGTTGTACATAGACCTTGTAACCTCCTCGAGAGGGCAGATCATAAACAAAGTATCATTTCTTGCAATTCGAGCGAGCTTTTTGAATAAACTGTGCGAAAAAATTGAAAATTTAAGTAAAAAGACCACGCAGAGATATAATAGATCTATAAGTGTCTTACTAGAAATAAGAAAATTTTTGCGATTGAAATGTAATTGCGGAATGTGAAGCGCAGCTCACTATACACATGTGCTATCATGATTTCGCAGTATAAATAGGAGGACGCAGGACAGCGAGGCGTGCTTCACGGGGCGTACTTGTGGAGCACATATACTCCTCGAACAATGAGTACTTCGGCCTCTCAGGCTGCTGCTGACGCACAGCTGTGTGGATCGTTCTGACACGCAGAAGCGTGGACTGTTCGACATTTTTTTTTTCTTCCATTTTTAGTAATTCGACTGAGTTATTTGTTTGTCAAGGCGTCAAGGATAGTTTCCAAGTTGAAAAATGGCCTTCAAGCCTACGCAAGATGCGGCGGTGCCTCGATCGTGTTTTTTGGAGATTTTGGAGCCGTATCGCAAAATGCTTCTGATTCCAGCGGTTCTTCACGGACAGCAGCAAGAATCTCCTCACAATGAATTCCTTGTACGTGAAGCGTAGTCAGTATCATAGCAGTGACAAATGCGAGTGTAGTGAAAGTAATCACGTTCGGAACGATTGCTTTTTCGTCGAGCTGGTGAAACCGCCCGCATCTATATATTACGTGTGAAAGTGCACTGCGCACTCCTTGCTTTCCGAACGCTTACGTGAATTTTGAGCTGTGCATCGTTCTTAATGTTTACAGCGATCCGAGCGTTGGGATTGAGCTTGTTACGTATCGATGACTGTGTTGCGTGTGTGTGTTGTGCTTCAGATCTGTCGTGGGTGCAATGCGACCTTTCTGTTCGCGTGCGCGAAACAATTCTACCTACACGGAGAACCGTCGCCACCAGGCTTGCGATGGTAGGTTGTCTGATGCGCTTTATTGGAATTAATTAATCGTGTTATGAGAGCTCTTATTACAACAGGGCGCCGACGGGATTGTTTTTAATGTTCTTGACCTCTGCATAGCCGTGGGTTGCGCATATCCATGGGGGATTGTGGCCTAGATCTAGTAGTGAGAAAAAAAAAGAGCCGTTGCATTATTTTTCGGTTAAATGAAGGATCACTGTAGAACGGCGTGAGGAAGCCAGAAAGGTCTGTAATATTAATAAAGCTAGTGAAACAGATTGGGCAGTTTATGATACAGAAAGAAAAAAATATATTGACACAATGTGAAATTAAATTTCAGATTAATCTGTTAACAATCAGTTTCCCAATTGTTGCCAAGATTTAGTGCTGAACGAATAAAAAATAACGTTGACATTCTTGTTCTTTAAATGGAATGATCACTGTAGAAATGGCTTGGGAAGCCAGGAACGTCTGGTCTGTAAGATTAAGAAGGTTGATGAAACGTCTGTCTGTAAGAGTAAGAAGGTAATTAGTGAAACAGACTGGGAAGCTTTAGGATACAGAATAAAAAAGAATGTTGAAACAATCTGAAATGTAATTTCATATTATCTGTTCACCATACAGTTAAATTCCCAATTAGAGCCGTACAAGGATGGAGATTTTTCTGCGCTTTATGCTAAGCACCTAGGCCTCATGATATTTGCACCAAAAAGGAGAGAAAAACCAAAACTCGCATAATGAGGTGTAATAGAGTAACGTGGTAGTGGTGAAAACTTTATTTCCGTAAAGAAAAACATTTGTCAGACAATCAATGGGCTTCTTTTCGTTGGCTTCGCGATGCGGCCGTCAGACCGTGTCTTTTGGAGAATCTCCAAATCAGTACTGTCGACAGCAAACTACTGGCTTGAAATTGTATAGTGGTCCATATACTCAGCTTGCTATCACATATGGCTCACAGCTGATAGTGTGAACATTGGACACCATAAAAAACATTGGAGTGCAATTTCATGGCATAAGAGCAGTTTTTAATCTGGCATGCCTTGGGGTGCATGAACTGACACTTCATAAAAATGACGAATGCTTATATTGATATTTCACACAGGCATCGGTGAGCAGAAGGTTAAGTAACTTAGTTGGAGATGGTGCACTCGGACTGAGTTTGCTAAGAAATCGGCTACTGTATTCCACTAAATTCCACAATGCCTGGTTCCACCACAGTTTTTTCACATGCGGTAGAATGGAAATCCAAAGGGACCCGCAGAAAATAGCATCTCACAAGCTTTTCGACTCTCAAGACAGGCAGTTTGCATATGCAAGCACTTCGGACATCACACAAAATCGTGTGAGCAGCCAATTCAGTGGCAATAAATTTGGCTACATATATTGTCATGTAACATAAGTTTCCCTCTTCATGTCTTGTGGATACCCGACAACAAAAACAAATGCCTATCGTAATGGCCACAGCATGTACTACATGTCATTTACCACAGATTTCATGCTTCCATTGATGCATTTTTCTGTTGTGCAGTTTTACTTGATTTTTTTTATTAATGAAATTGCCTGCAAGTATATATTACATCTGAAAACCCACTATGCATGATTATCTCTCCTAATGCTGAAATTAACTTTGATACGTGCAGCTAGTTGCATTCATTCCTTCCCTTACAGTGACCATGCACGCATAGTATTTCCCTGCAATGTAGCCAGAACCAATAATATTGTTGTTTGTTTATGTACAATGCTTGAGAACAGCCGTTTCTGCGACGTGATCTTACTGGAAACTGTTTCGAATGCATTAGATGATCTTAGCTGCTTGGCCATCTGTTCTCTGACGTGACTACAGAAGTGTCGCTGCCACTCAGCGGCTTCATTCTTCATAAAGCATATTTCTTGTGATGATAACTCGTTATCGGTGTTTTGACTTACGTGTTCTCTGTGGTGCTCCTCATTCTGATTAATCATTGTGTTATAGGGGCTGGCACTACAATGATATGGTGATGACACTGTTGTTATTTTTCTGGTCTCTCTGGAAATTGTGCATATCCACGATGAGGTATTATATATTAAGGGTTTAGAGCTGAGCCAAAAACAAGAAGTGTGATCCTTGTCCCAACAGATCAAAATACCACCAAATCAACAGTTGAGAAAGATAGGAAGGTCTGTTATAATACTACTGACATGTATTGGAAATTTTAGGCACAGAATTAAAAAAAATGGATCTCAATCTGATTAGGTCAAGCAGGGTAAACATTCACCCAGTTGCCAGTCGCAATGATACAACTATGGAGGGGTACTTGGACACTCATCAGGGCAGGGCCCCTGATCACACTAAGTCAAGAGACAGCGAGAGCAAACTGCGAAGGTTTGACCAGTATGATATCGGTGTGAACGCTGTACAGCACGATAATTCGAGTGAAATCCTGTCACAGAATCGCATTATCTTTCAGTGCCTTGATCTGCATGAACAAACACTTCATTAAATGCTGCTGTTAAGTGTAGCAAGAAGGGGTTCACGATTTTGTGAGTGAAGATGTTTATGATGTTATAAACAGGCCTTTGTGAACAAGGAAATAATTATGGTGGAACAGGCCTATTAATGGCCAAGTCTGCTAAAAAGTCAAACACAGCAAATCACTAAATGTCATAATGCTCTAGCAACCAGTGATGTAGCCCTCCTTTTATATGTGCTACAACGAAAAACTGAAGGAACCTGCAAAAAACTATTTCTCATCCTTATGAACACTTAGTGCAAAGAGTGAGTGTGCGTAATCATTAGCATTGCATGGAATCCTATGAAGTGACAATCCGGTGGAAAGAAATTTTGCTACAAACATTGGCATATGAATTCAAGTTCCCCCCATGTCTTGCAGGCAGCTGATACAAAAATGGCCATTGAAGATAGAGTGCATAGCTACCTATTATTTACCTCAAATTGCATACCATCACTTGATGGATGCATGGTTCAGTTGTACATATTTTTCTTTAAACTGATCATCTGTCCTCCTGTTTGGTGTTCAAAGCAGGCCTTTCATTTTGCAAGTGATGGTTCTATAGTATTATTGACAGATTATTGACAGCTGTTTTTTTGCACGTTTCTGTTTAATCTTTGATATATGTTATCTGTATGTGTATTTGTTTTCATTGTGTACTTTATGCAATACCTAATATTCTGTAGAGGAGCCATCTGTTTATATCAGCTTGGCACAAACCCCCCCTTTACGGTCAAATGAGGCGCGGGATCCCCTTTACGGTTACCCGTCGTCCCTCTGTGAGGTTTGAGAACACATTTAAGAGCTAGGCCGGTCAACCCGTGAATTATGTGTGTGGGTGTGTGATTGAGGAATAAGTTCAAATAAAGGTCGCTTTCTTTTACAAACAATTGTCCGTTTATATATAGTAGTCTGAATTACACTGCATATTAATAGAGTACAATAAAAAAAAATAAAATGCCACAACAAGATATTGGTAAAATATTAGTTAAACGATAAGAGAAAAAAACCCGACAATGAACAAAATGCTGCGATAAAAAGAAGACTATAAAGATAACAAAACAAGTATTCTAGATATAATAAAAAAATACTAAGTCAGGTAGAGGTTAACAAAAGCGAAAGTAATGTTCAATTGAACAAAGTCTGTGGCGAAATGGAATTCTCATGGCTTTCTTGTTTGTTGAGGCGTCGAAGGCTGGGCTGCTTGGTAGCGGCGGCCGTACAGGTGAAGAGAGGATGCGTCGGCCGCGGGCCCGAGGAAATACAATACGCTTTCCCGGAGCGCCGCGAGAGTGGCAGGAAGTCTGGTCTGAATCTTCCCAAGCGCACGGGCGTGGGCGTTCCGCCGGTCGGTTATTTCATACACTCGGCTTGTGCGCAGCGCGCGCGTCAAGGACAGGTGGTCGCTGCCCCTGCCGGCGTGCTGAATCTTGCCTTAATTATTACTCTATTGACATTCAAAGTTGTTTCTCTCTTGCCCAGAGGAGCGGCGGGGTCCTGTGAGTTTCGCTCTATATATGAGGCAGAAGCTCCTGCAACTTCCGCTGTATAATAGGTGAGGCAGCTTGTGACATTGCCCCCTACTGAAGATCGAATATTTCCTCGAAATATTCTAGACATCCACGCGCCGAGAGCGACGTTATTGCGCCCCGCAGAGGGGTGCAAAGGGATTAGGTCCGTTCGATGCACTGAAGATTGCTCGTCACTCACTCATTACACGCACCATATACGCACCGATCAGAATCCGCACAGCACCACAACACTGTAGTTCGTCAGTCATGACTTGAGCACAAGTCGCAAGTCGCTGATAACAATCAAGCTAGCACAAATAGACAGGCACATCATGTACGATTTCCATTACACAATGAACACAATGCAGCTAGGTAGTAGGGCAAGCTGAATAACTATTCCAGCCGGCTCATGTAATCTGCTCCCACGTTCTCGCTGCCTTTAATATATACTCGACACGGAAGTTGTATTCCTGAAGCTTAATACTCCAGCGAAGAACGCGTCTGTTCGCAGATTTTGTTTCTTTTATGACCTTCAAATTTGGCATGATGATCCATCTGAACAAGAAACCTTCTCCCGTAAAGGAAGACTTGAAATTTCTCGATTCCCCAAATGAGTGCCAAAGCCTCTTTCTCAGTGGTTGAATAGGCTACCTCTCGAGGAAGCAACTTGAGGCTGCTCGCATAGCAACTGGGTGCAGGATTTCGTCATGCAATTAAAGCAGAACGGCTCCAATACCTCTATCAGAAGCATCCGTTCGCAGGACGAATTCCTTGTCAAAATCTGAAAGTTTCAGTATTGGGGCCTCAGCCAGTTTTTCCCGCAAGTCCTTGAAAGCCCGTTCTTGTTCGGGGCCCCAGCTCACGACTGAAGGTTGACCCTTCCAAACAAAACCAAACCTTCCGAAAATCAATGCATAGCCGATGCGTCCCGTCAGGCTTGCGTACGGCAATCACAGGGGAGTTGTAGGGCGACTCCGATGGCTCAATGATGTCTAATCGGAGCAAGTCGTCCACTTCTGATGCAATTGCGCCTGTCTCAAAGCGTACACGGTAGCGGATATTGTTTTACATTTATCGGCCTGTCGCTCTGTAACTTCAGTTGGCACTCGATCAGCGTGGTCTTTCCCAGAAGGTCCGAAAATATATACCTTCGTACTGTTGCAGATGTTTCTTGACTTCGTTCTGCTCTACGTTGGTCAGTCTCTCGGAAATGTGCACATCCCCGATAGACTGCGTCTTGGAGGGCTTAATAAGCTCTCTCTCTCCAGCGTCTGTGTCTTCTTCTGCCGATATTACACAGCTGCCACGATAGTGTCGTCTTTCCTTTGTTGGTATTTCTTTAGCATGTTGATGTGGGATATTTTTGTGGCTAGGAAGTGCGACTGCATCAGGGTACCGGGTGGCATTGTCCACCATGGTCAGGATGTACCGATTGCCTTGAGTGGAATTCGGGTTGAGTGGGCCAACAATGTCGATCGCCACCCTCGAAACGGGGTCTCGTTGACGGGCGCTCGGACCAAAGGCGCTTGTGTGGTGTGACCCTTTTTGTGCGTTGACATAGATCGCAAGAGGCAACGAACCGCTTAACGTCAGCGTGCATTGCGGGCCAGAAGAATTCTGTCTGAAGCTTCAGTAGGGTTTTCTTCGCGCCTTGATGGCCTCCCATCAACCCATCATGTGCCAGGTTGAGAATAGCTGATCTGTACTTTTGGGGCACAACAACTTGAGTGTACTCCCCACCGGACTCGGCGACGTATTTCCTCTGAAGAACGCCGTTAGCAATGAAAAACTGATGGCTACCTTTTCCCTTCTTCGCTTGTGGCGGGCCCACGCGATCGAAGCACGAGGGCAGGGTCACGTCATTATCTTGCTTTTGAACCAACTCTTCGCGGCATACACTAGGAAGGCCTTGCAGTACTTTAAAGGGACAGAACACTGGAATATAGGTCTCGATTTTTTTCGCCACAGTGGAAAGATTGATGTCTAAAATGTTCAATTCCATAACGGTTTTGTTAGAAAAGCTGTAGAAAATTTTTACCGGAAATTTTTCTATCAATGCGTGCGCCCGTTTTTATGTAATCCGATGCTGCAAACCATGAGCAGCGACCGCAATGACGACTGGTGGTCGACAAAAAAGACGTACCGAAAACAAACATAACTTTCACTCGCCAGACAGTAATCACACTTTTTTTTTTGCGTAGAGTACCGCCCTTTTCAGTTTCACACTCAATACTGTTACGGCACAATAACGCACGCCATCGTCGATGAACGTTTTAGTGGGCACTGTCATTGCTTCATTCACGAAATTGCAAACAATGTGGCGCCATCTATTGGCGAAACCTGAAAGCATACCTTTCGCGGTGCGAAAGCAGGGGTGGTTTTTATTTAAGGACTCACTGGAGAGAGCGCAAAATATAATAAATTTTGGCAAGCACTCCTAGAAGAAAAGAGAACAATGTGCAGTTACGAAAATCAGCGATATTTTGCAGACATGTTCTGCGGATGCGGTGTGCGGACGCGGTCTGCGGACAGAAATCTGTGCGTTTGCCAGCGCTGTGTTAATGTATTTTATGTTATCACTTATACTACTTGAGAATTCATTTAGTGTTCTATCAGTGTGTTGTGTTACCTTGCTAACAAGTTTCCTTATATCTTCTTTGCATGTGTTATTGTATGTAGTTGTATCCCCCCTACAATAATGCCTCATGGGCGCTGTAGCTACTTACAATAAATAAATAAATAAACATAGTGAAGTAATACTTTCGCATTAATAGATCTTCTAGATATAGGGTCTCTAATTCTTGCACTTTTTTTTAAATAATGTGTAAATTTTTTTATCCTACTCTGCAGCTAACATCTGCTGCTCCTTTGTAAATGGGTCCAGGACCTAAGTGCATGAGTTGCTCTCTGAAACATTTAATTTAGCTCTCGAGACTATCTTATATGCTTGAATTGAAATCATTGACTCCAGATTGGACTTTGAAATTAGTTGCAAAATTTTTAACTGCAAAGCCTATTGCAATCTATTATGTTTGGGTGTATTTTTACTAGGGAGCGAAATGCACCAGCTTCCTTTAACATCTTAGCCAGCACACACACAATGCATCATTGAAATGTAGTTTGAATTCCAGTTTTACCATGCATAACAATTGTCCATTCAGTTTGGATGTTCATTAGGAATATCAATTCTAACCCGTAAGATGACCATAACTTAGCAGCCCATAATAAAAATAAATTGCTTGTATACAGAGAGTTAAAACTATGCAGTTGGGACTAAGTACCTATTCCAGCTTGGAGGAATGTATTGGACCTTCGGTTGTCTGTGATGCAACGCTGCACGACTAATCCACTGAGTGCAAAGCCGTTAACCAACAAAGATATCTTTTCACTTCATGTGCGGCACACAAACATTATGCATAAAAGAGGCCACATATGTCACTATTCCATCTTTCTTTACACTTTCTTTCTTTAGCACACTCTAAAACCATTCCTGTAAAAAGCTATAGCTTCTTTTATGCAAAGTGACATGGCAATTATTGTAGCTTGAAACATTTTCAAAACGAAAAAATAAATGCATGAGGCGGCTCACAACCACTGTTTTTTTTTGTAAAACTGTGTTGCTTCATAGGCAGTAACTTGAACAACACTGACAACATTTCTACATTACTTTGAAACAACCTAGGCAAAAATCCTAGCTGATGTAAATGGTTTAAGGAACAAACTTCCAGTTCATACCAGTTGGAAAACAATGGATCCCCAACTGGAATTCAACTGGGATCAACGTTCATGTGTATAAGGTACCCGTTGCATGCGAGCCTTGCTACCTGTTGATGGTTTACAACTCGGAAAGAACACAAAAACGAGGGCACAAGTGCAGATAAGGCGCATGTTTGCAGTCTCCATGACCGGTTGTATTCGTTCCTCTGTATCCCATGAAAGCACTCCATTTCTAACCCCCAATGGCGTAGGTCTGCGACATCCGGTGCAATAACGTGGGGCAACCCCCCCCCCCTCCCCCCCTTCTTCATGAACACACCTGAGCGCAATACCATCAACTACTTTGTCGTCAAGGCTTTCTTCGATTGGGGAAGTTCGTTTTTCGTATCGCACAACATGGTGCAAGCCGAGGCATTTTTTTAAATTCATTTCTTAACGTAACAAGCATACCCCACAACTGATAATAAGCTATATATTACGAGGGGCATATGTCATATTTTTTCTTTTCTTAAGAAAGGTGCATTTGTGAAGTACTAAGTAGAGGTTTTTGACAGATGAATTTCTAGATTGGGACCACTCAAATAAAAGGGCATATAAAAACCACAAGAATTGAAAACTTTGAGCATGTAGAAATAGTTGGTAACACGCACAGTAACTAAAAAGTGGCAAACTGGCAGATGCGACCAGGATTATAACACGGTGCCATTGTGAACAATTTCGTTCACATCAGGCATAGGGCAGTGCCAGCAAAAGCCTTAGAACTGGCCAATGTGCTGTATTGCAGTTCATATTTTTTATGCTTCCACAAACTCTTCATAAGGACTGTTGAAAGCTTTGAACATGCACAAGACAACTGCAATTACATTGGCCACAGTGACAAAGAATAAAGTAAATACAAATCAGCTAGAATGTTAGACTGAGCGTTCACATGCAAATATGGGCGTAACATTTCGACAGATTTGCCTGTCTGGTTGGGTTGATAGCTTCGGAATACATACTTTAAGGCTTGAGAGGTCCCTCAGTAGAATAAAGAAATCTCTTCACTTCAAGAGGACCAGATAGGTTCTGTTGGTTGGAGAAATTTCAAGTTTTATTTAAATATGGGCGTAGAAATGCCATTTGAGAAGTAAGCATGCTAATAGTGAAAGGACAACTCGAACACACAGAAGAGAACTGAAGTTACAAAAACAAACAAGCAGTCATAATTGAGGCCTTCAACAACTACACTGTAAAATTAAATTTTGCAGAGGGACAAGTGCATAATTAATCCTGACGCACAAATGAAATAAGCATACCCCTCGATCAATTATAGAAATATCTTGTGTACAAGAAGTGGGAAACACTGAAGTCATCTTGCTTTGAGCAACTAATTTCAGATATTATAAATCTTGTTTTGAAAGCTGGTATTGATCTAAAGAGCTTAAAGCAAAAAAAAAAAAATCCGACATGCCAACATTTTCATTTTCCGGACTTTAAGGCTTCAAAGCTGCTACTCGGTTTGTCAAAATCAATGTTTTTTGCCAGCTCACCTACGAGAGATGATAATGCAGGATGTGAAAGCGTGCACTGACCCATCATAGGTCCTTCACAGGACACAACCTCCTCCTCTCACAGGATACAACAGACACTCATATATTAGGAATAGTTGCAGGCTGGGGAGAGGCTCTAGAAAATCTCAATCTGGGGAACTCCAATGCTGCCCAACTGTTGGCCTCTTCGAGTCCAATGCTTGCCACTTTAATTTGAGGTGTCTCCTCAGCCAAGGCATTTCGATGAAATGTGTTCTATCAGACAGCTTGTCGTAGAAAGATGTAAGCTTCGGAATACATACTTTAAGGCTTGAGAGGTCCCTCAGTAGAATAAAGAAATCTCTTCTCTTCAAGAGGACCAGATATGTTCTGCGGCTTCTAAAATCGCTTTTGATTGCAGAGCTCGGCATAAAATCTACCAGTGCAGTCAAGCATCACCCCTTTTATTTTCTTCCTGCAATGAAAACCCTGAACCTCAGACACATTCCCCTACCATACTCTTTTTGAAGTTCTGGGGCCTGTCTACTGATATTCTGAGCTCATTTGATTTTATGAATTTCTGCTCAATAGCCTTGCACACTGTGGCCACACATCATGTTTGAGAAAGAGCTTTAAATCATCCATCTTTGCCACCACTTTGTAAATGTATAGGTGCTTTGTCTGCAAATGAAATTGTGCAGCATTTACTACTTCAGGTACTGCATGCTATAGGTGCAAGCAACATAGAAAAGCAATGGCACAGACTACTGTAGCCTCCATGCAAATAAAAAAGGTACCAATGAGCAGTGATGCCTTGCTAACAGAATACATTTAGTCTCAAAGTGGTCTTCAGCAGCGGAGTGATAGTTGGGGTCGTCAGGTTTGATTTCATGATGGTCTGACTTGTATCTCTCATTTTAACAATAACCTTCTCTTACAGCAACAAAAGAGAGAAAGGATTCTCTTGAGGAAAAGAACTTAAGGCCCACAGTATTGCAGCATGTGAATTGTCTTGCATATATTTCTCTAACTGCACTCTTTGCATTACCACCCTCTCCCCCCCCCCCCCCCCCATTCCCAGCCACACTTTCCTGAGCACTGCACCCAGTGCAGTCCTCACACCCCTATAGGGACAGCAAGGTTTCTAACCCCTCCTTTATGCTAAAAAAATGCCTTTTTATATCCTGAAAAGCAATCCCACAATGTCTGGACAGCCCGAAATTCAGCAAATACTCGTTTTACTCATCTTTTTACACCTTAGTAATGTATAAGAATTTTTTTTTTTTTTGCTGTTGACATATTAGTTGCATAAAAGATGGCATATGCCCAGAACATTTTGTTAAAAATTGGCTATAGTGCATGCTACCTTTCTCTTTCATAAGTCTTTTGCAAACTGAAGTGGTGGACCACATTAACTTTTTCTTCATTGCATTATGCCATCATTGTGCAATTAAAAAAGTGTCCACTTAGATATATTCACAAGTGCTGTTTGATAAATAATTGTTTTTAAACTCTGAGGTTGTGTGAAAGAGATACTAAATGGAAGGAAAAATAGTGTAGCACATATATAACTTTATATGTGTTTGTAAGTGTAAGGTATAGCTAAATAAGAATGTAAAGAATTTCTGGACTGCAAGCAATCAATGTAACGAATGACAAACATTTACTCAAGGCAATGAAAGTTATTAAAGCATTTCAATGTTTTTATGAACGAAAATAAATGCAGTGTTTGAATATATAACAAACAAATTTGTGATGGCAGTCAGCAGTCTGTTTCAGGCTACAGGTCCAGTTAAAAATCACAATTGACACATATGACGGATGCAAAACTTGTTGCCGTGAAAGAAATGCAGAAGACGTAATACGCTGTTTATTACATATTAGACATGCGAAGGCATGACAAGCTGAAATGGTCCATGCGTTGCATTAGAACAAGCACTAAGTCATTAAAAGATGCATGCATCACATGGATCTCAATTTGACAGCAAACATATGCTGACACTTACAAAACATACAATGCCATTACTCTTCATGTGATATACGCTGCAATATTTTCATGTTTTCTAAAGGCTACGCATAGTTCTGTACTATTTAAAAAGTACACATCTTATAATGCTCCTATAGTTACCCATATATAACATGACCTTAGTAACAATGTGCAACATTTCTTCTTGTTAGCCTGAAATCCTGAGGCTGAATGTTCTGAAATCCGGTTGTATTAATTGCGACTTTATGATATGCTCCATCAACTTTATTTGAGGTATGAAGGCATTATGCTCCAAGTGCAAGATGGGGATTTGCTTTATTAAACTTCATCTAAAACAAGCCCTGATCAATGTGAAATGACTTACATAGTTTTATAATTATCATAGCCCAAATGAGAATAGGATATTCATTAGGCACCTAATTGTTTTTAACAACAGGGTAACCAAAACAGTGAGAGGTCATCCTTTAATACTACAGCTTATTTAGTTTTTTTTTTCCTAATCAACATATCACTCCCAGCATCACAATTCTGACCTAAAAAATTTGTAGAGTCGAATGACCTAGTACGTATCTCTATTCCCTTTGTCCTCAAAGCTTTTTTTTTTTTTTTGCCCCCTACAGTCATGGACTAGCTAGCTATTGCAGCTAGGATGTGCTTATAATAGCGCCGGCGCCGCGGTGTTGCCGGCCGGCATCATATGCACTCGCCGGCGCATTAGTTTGGAGTGAGGAAATTAGGCCCTTTTTAGCCAATAAGAGCGGTCACCGAGCGCATTTCTGGTTAAAACAGTTCATAATGAACTATTTCGCTTAGAAAAAGACCGAATTATATCGGGACGCGTGGCAACGGGACGGACGACCGTTGCCGACAGCCTGCGCGCCTGAAAGACGTCGCACCGAGAAAGCTATTTTGCAAGGAGACGTTTTGCAAATATATACGAAATGTGCAGAAGAGCGGAATCACCGCAAACATGGTGTGCAGTTGTACTGGAAAATTCGCCCGGCCGGCCTACGAACAGGTCACACTGCGTTGGCGAACCTCGATTGTTTTTGTCGCCGAAAGGTCTCACACAGATCTAGATAAAGGAAAAGCAATTGAACTGTGATTTCCCCGGCAATTCGTGTGGTGTGACAAGGTGGTTCGGAAACCTCTTCGCGGCTCGAAGCGTGCATATGTTATTTGACATCGCTGCCGTTTCCACGGTGTCCGCACTGCATGCAAGCTAGGCCTCGTGCCTCTCCGCCGACGGCCATCGGCTGGGCAGCTGCCGTTTGCTTAGGGCGCGCTGCCAACGCCGCCGGCCATGCCGCCGGGTCGCGCTCGGGTGCTCTGGAAAGCATGGGGAATCCAGGGACAGTCTAGGGAAAACACGTGCGCCCTACATCCGGACATGACATCATAAAATATCACGTGACCAATGACTTTGTTTGTGACGTCATATATGACGTCACAAATTTTGGACCAATCAGCGTTTCCAGCCGAGCTACCCCTAAACGCTTGTTCCTGCGCTGCCCAGGGGGCGCGCTTAAAATCATACACCTAGGGTGCCTCGATACCAGCGCCGCCGTACAGGGTGGTGACACCCTTTGGCATGCCCCGCGCCGCCGCTTTCGCCGCACTCGCCATCTTGGGGCAAGTCGCTTCGGGCCGATGCTGTGGAATGTCCGAAGCGGTTGTGCCGTGCGCTGGGTGCTGGGCGATTGAACTGTGTTCAGTCGCGAAAACTAGCATGCCAGACTGTTGTGTTCCATTGTGTGCTGGCTCAGCAAAAAAAGAAAAAAAAAGAAAAAAAAAAGAGCCAGATGTTTTCGTTCTCCATGGGATAAGACACGGAGAAATGTATGGGACGCGAAAGTGAAGCGTGAAGACTGCGAAGTAAGCCACAATACCTGTGCTTCTTTTATGCATTCATAAAAAATTTTTTGAGCGAATAGGTGCATTTCAATCGTGTAAAAAGGTCTAGCGCAGACACAGACCACTAGAAAGATGACAAAAACACACACAAGCGCTTGCCTATGTGCGCGTGTCGTCTTTCTTGCGGTCTGTATCTGTTTATACGAAAGCGCTTTAAAAGATATTTTTGTACTCGTCTAACGCAGTTACGCACTTCTGTTTGGAATGACATTATCTCACGCTGCTTCACCCATCTGCTTGTAATCACAAAACTTTGTGCGGTTTTTGGCTTCCCCATCTAGCATTGCGCGCAACAGATTTTGGTCTGCCTTTTTCAACGTTGAAGCAGGTCGAAGCATCGCATTTCCTGGCATCGGGAGTAGGCGCACTGTGTTTTTTAAGTGTAAATTTTGAATTTTAAGCGTACGTGAGGGCTTATAAATTATAGTCACTCGGGGAAATTTAGTGTAACTTTCAGTGAGTGACACTCGACTTTCATACGCGTAGTGTCACACAATAATATCTGTTGTTGAGGATCTGCCTTCATAGCCGCACCAAGAACATGTGGAGAAGGTCGAGCCTGGTATTTGTCAAAGGAATGCACCATTGTGCCCTTTCGATCACTCCCCTTTATACTCGATCTTGAAAGCTGGTGGCAACCGCCGAGGCTTCAGATTCACACAGATTACATTCCCTCTGTCCTTGCCGGGAAATAATACAATGGAGAGCGACGGATGGCATGTCATCTCGCGACAGAGTAGGAAGTGAAACGCAGTTTGTAACAATTATTTTGGTCGCAAAAAAAAAAAAAAAAAAAAAACAAAAAAAAAACCACCAAGTTGGCCGCGCTGGAATTTGGCAAGTGGGCTTATATCTAGTACAACATTTCGCGAGACAGAGATAACAGATCTTCTGAAGCTGTTCTTTTTTAATTATACACAGGAGCAGTTTTACGCGAGATTTTTGAGACTCGCAATAGTATAAAAAGTTGGGTTCTCATGATAATTAGGTCGTTTTAAGCATATGATTGGCAGCTCGACAAGTCTCAAAGAAGCTGCTCTCGTGAGCTGGAAGGTGTAGCGGCATCATCTTGTGAAAGCGGTCGTGAGGAAGCAAGGTTCTTGTGTAGTACAAAAGTTCATCCCGAATGCAGCTTTACCTTCCCTGTATAATAATTACTCATCGCGAGGCGATGTTCACACCCTGTTGTCGCCGCAAGTACTCGTCTGAGGTTAAGCCAAATTTAGGTAAAGCTAAATTTGACCGCCTGACACCCGAATTAGTGCTGTCGCTTGTTTGGCATCCATGGAAAAATTTTGCGATCATACATGTAAACATCGCATTGCTTCCATAATGTTTTTATTATTTCATTCATTTGCGCGCGCACTACAAAATACGCAAAATGACTGTTTCGTCGCCAATCTCATTTCAGCGCCAGTTCGAGGGCAAACACAGTGTATAGACGGTGGCTCCTCAAGTCAACAGCTGTCCCGACATTGTTTGATTGCGTGTAAAAATTTATCGAACAAAACGACATCTTCCATTTGAAGAGTCGAGTAAAATCCTATAAATGCCTTATCGAACAAACCGTTCCGATTCCAGTGGTTGATTGCGCGGAATACCCAAAGCTTATGAACGGACTGTTAGAGCGGTTTGGGACGATGCGCTTGCGCATTTACTTCAGTTGGCCAAGTCAGCCAGAAAAATCGAATGATGGGTACGGCAGCAAAACTGTAGCTGGCGCCACCTTTTATTAAAAGATGTCTCCGAGGCGTGCATCCAAAATCAGCTTCAAAGCCTTAATGAGGATTGTTTTGGAATAAAACGCCGTGTGCATCAGCATGTGACACGGGTCAAAGGTTGATTTACGCATCGTTTTTTTGCTGTGGCTTTTCTACGATTCACGATGGGCCATTGCGATACAAATTATTTTCGATATACGGCTCCCTCAAAACGTACAGATGGTTGTTGATCTATAGCAATCGACTCAACCGAGTTCTATGCACCTCATAAACTCATTCATGTCCGGCAGTGCAAAATGCATTGCTGTATAAAACAGCCAGTCGTCAAATTAACCGCATTTGAACATCCGAGACGACGAAAGAGTAAATGCTTACCATCTGCACTTTGATCATTTCCTCTTAAACCATGCATGCTAGCAAGAAGTAGTTGCTTTTACTTTTTTTTTTTCGAGCAAAAAAGCGCTCAGGATTGCGAGTATGTGTGTAAAAACGGTACACAGCCGAGCCTGCTAGCGCAAGCGCGTGCTAAATAAGAAATCGGGCCGCAGCTCCATAGCCCGCCGTATCTTGGCTTGCCCCAACATGGCGCCGTCGAAGGCGGTGTCTCCACCCTGTACGGCGGCGCGCTACATCGAGGAACCCTACATACACCCAGTGCCACTTGGTTTCAAAATGAGGAAGCGTATAGTAGGACGGAGTACGCCGCTCGTCGTTCCGTGGCTACGCCCTTCGGCGGATTGAGAGCTTTCTATTTCGTGCGTAATACTTTTATCGCAGAGTTAATGCTTTGAAGAACTTGGAATTTCCTTTTTGATTAAATTAAAGGCACAACCTGACCTCCTCAGCTGCCTGCCAACTTGGCTACGAACTACGCTGCCGTTGTAATATTTGAGCTATAATGTCGCTACCCGCAGGTTTGAAACGGTTCTCGTGAGTTCAGTCTTTCTTTTCTTTTTCTTGTTATGGGGCATTTGCAAAGTTGAGCTACCTTGCACTGTGAAGTACGTGCGCGCTTTCTGGCAAATAAGATTCTCCTGTGTTGAAGCATCGCTAGTGGAGGGTAAATATATCACAGCAAAATTAAACGACCGCCCTGCTATAATGTTATGCGACCACGCCACTTCGTCGGCTACGCGTTCCCCGGTAACATTCGCCAGGATTTGGAAATACGGAGCGCGTTAAGCGCATTGAACGCGTGCATGTACTTACCAATTGCCCTTTTGAGAAACAGTAATGATTCAACAGCTTCATGATGAGAAAATTTGTCGATCAATAACATGTCTCGTGTGTCACGAGGCACTTAATTTTAGGTACTTATTTAAGGCAAGGCTGTTGAACGCATTATAGAGAAACTAATGCCTGCAGTCACGTTTCGATACTTGCCTGTTAACGACAGCGAACGACTAGCAATTGATGGTTTAAGTGTATTTTGCACATTCTTCGAAGCGAATAACACCCGCTGCGAAGCATGGATCTAAAAGGTTCACACTGCTAGGACTGAAAATAGTTAAGTGGCCACAATCGTTCCATTCATAAATGTTGAGTGGAAATTATCGGTGCCCTACAATGCTAGAGTGTGGTGGAGAGTTGCAATACCTTAAATCTCTTTAGTCTAAACCCGCGCTCTCTATCTGAAGAGACAAGTTTGAACTGAATCGAAGGGTGGTGTTAGTATCGGTGAAGAGTAATAAAAAAAAAATCTGCGCGCAAACTTTAAACAACAAAGTTGCTACACTTTGCTCCCTGCACAGAATGAAAATTTCAGCAGGCAATAAATTGACGTACCACCCGCCCCCACCTCCCCCAGCCACCCCGTGCGCCGACTGCGACTAGAGATCGGCGTATTTAGACCCGATACGCCGATCTCGGTCGATTTCGATAGGAAGATCGATATATTTCATGCCCAAATAAAAAACTCGAGCAATCATGGTGACTTATTAGCATACGTGCCATACAACAATAATTCATCCTGAAGAAGCTAGATCGTACGGCGTGATATTTACAATACGCAAGTTGTTCTGGATTGACCATGAAGACTATCTACCTATAGATTTGTACGTGTGCTATAATTGCACGAATGTTTTCAGCGATACGTCAGCCGTCAAACTAAAATATTCAACTTAAACGCAAAAAGTGCTTTCTGTGCTTCTGAAGCTATACATCTTTTATTCGAAGTAAACAACGAATAAATTATTTCTCTAATTGGAGAGTTGTTTTTAAAACCCGGCTCACTTACTCACCCACTGGAAAGTTTTTGAAGGGATACTAGGGATTTGCGACAGTCTAAATCAGGAAGCCTGAAAGCATGCCGGTTATGGCTTTACCCGACTCCTTGCACTTCCGACAAAATACTGCGTATTCGGTTAGATGGTTAACTCTCTCAGTTTTTCATCTATAGATGATCGCAATACGCACACCAGAATGCCACTTACTTTCAGCCTTTGTCGACGTTGAGTTGCCGTCCATCTTGTAACGGCCCCACTCAAGTGCCAACGCTCAACGATCCGATGCTCGCGCGTGAACCTCAAGCTCAGGTCCGCTCTAAAAGGCGCCCTTCACAACACGTTACCATCGGACTGCGCAAATGATAAAAGCGAATAAACAAAACTTTATATGTACGCTATGGCAGGCGAAGCCACGTTATGAAGCGTAATAAGTAGCGCTCAAACGAGAAACTCAACAATCATCCGTACTCATCCAGTCTCCTGAATCCAGCTGAGTTCTACCGTCACTGTGGCTTGTGCGACTGCGGTGGAATATGGAATACAGGGCAATATTTTTATCGTAACCGAGTGCTTCTAAACGCAGCAGCATGCTTTTGGTTTCGTGGTAAATTAGCCGCTCTTCAGCGCTTCGAGCCGCGACAGTCTCAGCCGTCCTACCAAGATAGTGGCGCGATGCCCACTAGACGGCGCTGGCGGTACGCAAAAAACTCCAGCGCCGGTTCCCTATACTGAAAGTACTTGGGTTTCTCCGCTAGATAGCGCCTCGGTTGTTTTTATGCGATTTTAAATGACAAATTTAAATTGTAAAGCCTTTTTATTTGATATTGTAGTGCTCGATCTGTACTATATGAGGCAAGATCTTTTCATCTCCACCATAATCTCATGACATATTTTGCCACTGTTCTGTCCCTTTAAGTTTCTTCAGCGTTTTGTCCTTGCACGCCTGTCCTTGCTCTAGTCACTACCGGGCAAGCTTCAGTGACATCCGAAATGGGTGCGATGCTCTCGGTGTCAGGCGCTAACTCCAACTTTTACTTCAGTGGACTTCGTAGTCTCGCTTTCTGTTGTTTTGTGCCAGTTTGGATCGGGGTCGTCTGCTGGCCTAGCACCTTCCACATTTCCCAGCACCAAATCGTACAAGGGATTTTCCATACACTTAGAGAGAAGTCGTCCCTTAAGTACGGGGTGCCGACATCGACCCAAGCTTCTGTGAGCATTAGGACTGAGCGGTCAAGTAGGTAAACTGGAGACTTCGTATCGGTGGTATCTTCATTCCGTACTAAGTCCTTCCTTACTACCACCGTGTTGCAGCCTGTGTGTCTCTCAGGACTCGGACTGTCCGGCCCCCAATCATGCCGGCTACGACAGGTAAGCATTCCCTGACTGCGCATTCTTTACTGGTGAAACCAGCGTTGATGATGGGAGTTAAATATCAGGTTCTTTCTTCTTCTTCTTTTCTTCAAATTTTCATTCCTCTCCCGATTAACCTGGACCGGAATTCACTCTAATTGCAGAATACAGAATTTATTCACACTATATACAAATTGCAGCACAACTTCACTTTAGTCAGGGTGCGGCCTCTCGTCACGGCACCCGAAACGAGTCTCCCGTTTTTGCCGCGTCGATCGGACTCCTCGGAGCTTCTCCCCCTCTCCGGGTTCTCCTCTTCCCTCGTCTTCCGGCGTCATCGTATCAGCAAGCTCCCGCCGAATTCCTGGAAAACAACTCGCAGGCACGGCTGGGGGTGGTTGAGGGAGGATCGGGTGTCCTCTCGGGAGCGACGCTTTTCTTCGGCCGACATCGCTGGCCGTCCGTGCGGCGCCAGCCCGCCGACTTCCTCCCAAGTTCGGACCTTTCACAGGGAGGCGTTAGCCACGGCCGCTCCGTTTGCACGCACACACATACACACAGAATGTAAGATGGAGTCCAAAGACAGACTCCGCCCGCACCACACACAAACGTAAACACACACACGTCGCAGTCTTTCCATTCGTTCGGTTTTTTTTTCTGTCCACGATCAGGGCGCGCACTTAGCACCTCCACCGCCACTGTGATGCATGACTTCTTGGAACGCGTCACATCTCACACAACACCAGTGCGCGGCTGATGTCCGTTAGCCCCCTCTGGCGCACCATGACAACAGAAACAAACATAAAAATTTAAACAAAAGGGCCCTCGCTCCCTCTGAGCAACGGAGCTGGTGTACAAGCGTCGGCAGCGCGTCAGGCCAAGCGCGGGATGCCTCCGACCCCCTGCGGCGGAGGGCGGTCAGTCGGTTCCGTCGTCTCCAAGGTCGCGCCCCTTCTGGCAATTTGGTGTTTCCGCGTCCTGCTCTTTGTCCACGCACCGGACTTCATTCGTCGCTCGCAAAATCTCCGATCGAAGCGCTTTTTGCCCACGTTTCTTTCTGTCGAGCGGGATGCGCGCTTCTTCCTTTGACGAAAATCTCTGCCAGCCTTGTGACCGGCCCGCACGCAGTCAATCGAGGCCCGCCCCATTTTTACCCGGTGCGACTGCCGTGCTGCCCGCGGATCGCGCGATTGACGTGCGACTTTATCTCCCTTTTCAAGCAAAATTTCTGCAGCAGCCTCACCGTGAACGCACGCGCTCGAGCTGTCCTCCGTTTCGTTCGACGTACCGCTGCCAGTTAGCTCACGCATGAATCCGTTGAATTCTGCAGCCCTGTCATGCGCGCAGTGCCCTCTTTCTGCACTGTCGCCATCGTCTGGCTCTGCTGCGATGACCGTTACAGCCACATCTGCCTGAGCACATAGCTCACCGTCGTCACAACCCGCATCCCGAGCTGTCATTCCTACGCGCACCACGGGTGTCGCTTCTACCCTCTCCGGATTTGTGACATTCTCAACAGCATCTCCCTCGGATGCCGGCGTGCTGTTCTGAGCATCGAGAAGCGCAGTGTCAACCGTGTTTACGTCTGTTTCTTTTGTTTCTCCAGAACGCACCTCAAACACCTCAGCAACTGCCTCCTCCTTCTCAACCTCGGCCTCATTGTCGCCTTTCGATTCTACCAGGCTGCGGCCAAAACTTTCCGCTCTCTGACCTTCTTCGAGACTCTCCGCAATGCCCGTCCCCTTGTCTGGACTCGCCGCTTGTTTCTTGCCGGCCGCCGCTGCCCTGACAGCTTCCTCGTACTGGAAATCCACAGCTGCCAATTTCATTTCTGCAATCTTTAGTTTCAATTTCAACCGCGCCATCTCGTCGGCAAACGGCAACCCCGAGCCTACGCTGACACCCCCTACCTTTGCGCCCACCACCAGCTCTACCTGCCCATCTCCAGCACCCCGGCCCCATCCTTCCCCGCTACAGTCCCGCAAACTATGCCCCACAGTTGTCATAGTGCGCCGCGGAAGAGGGACCTACAAGACACCAACCTGTGTCGTGCTCCGAAGATGGCTTGGCCCGCTGGCCAGCGCCCGAGGTTCATGGCTCAGCCCTGGCTCCTTTGCTGTCTTGCCTCCGTCGATCCGATGGCCGGTCCGCTTCAAATCGGAAGATCCTTGCCGACTGCGCCAGTTAAATATCAGGTTCTTCTTTTCTTGTTTTCTTCTAATTTCACTCCTCTCCCGATTACATGGACCAATCAATCTAATTGCAGAATACAGAATTTATTTACACTATATACACATTGCAGCACAACTTCAGTCAGGGTGCGGCCTCTCGTCACGGCACCCGAAACGAGTCTCCCGTTTGCCGCGTCGCTCGGATTCCTCGAAGCTTCTCCCCCTCTTCCAGTTCTGCTCTTCCCTCGTCTTCCAGCGTCATCGTATCAGCAAGCTACCGCCGAATTCCTGGAAAACAACTCGCAGGCACGGCTGGGGGTGGTTGAGGGAGGATCGGGTGTCCTCTCGGGAGCGACGCTTTTCTTCGGCCGACATCGCTGGCCGTCCGTGCGGCGCCAGCCCGCCGACTTCCTCCCAAGTTCGGACCTTTCACAGGGAGGCGTTAGCCACGGCCGCTCCGTTTGCACGCACACACATACACACAGAATGTAAGATGGAGTCCAAAGACAGACTCCGGCCGCACCACACATAAACGTAAACACACACACGTCGCAGTCTTTCCATTCGTTCGCTTTTTTTTTGTTCTGTCCACGATCAGGGCGCGCACTTAACAACGGGGATCTTCCCTCTGTCCTTAATGGTCCACGGAAACGGCCCCCAAGAAACCACTGATAAACGTGTTCAGTGTGTAGAACACATCCTTTTGAGCATACGCAAAGTATAACTCCTTGGAACAAAGCCAGCGATTTATTATTAATTTTTAAAAACAGCGTTTTTTGAAATTTGCGGGCAGAGAGAATGTCGCTTGGCGGTGTCGCATGGAACTATTTCCAAGTCCCGTGACGTCACGGGTCGGTTGACTGGCAAGGCTTGCTAGAAGCTGCCATTCGCTGCGGTCACTGCAACCATGACGTCACGGACACACTTCCGGTAGCTGCGAAAGTTGTCTGCTCGTGCGCTGCTCGAACTCTGTGCGGGCTGTTACACAGCTCGCCGCCCTTATCGGTTAGGTGGCCATTGCCCATTAAGTGCAACAACCGAAGCGACGCAGGGATCGGCAGTACGAAGCTGCATTTACAAATATCTTATTTATATAACGTGGTTTCAGGAGTATCGGAGTGTCGTCCGACGAGGCGTCAACAGCACGGTCAAGCACCGCACGATGGCAGCACCTCCTCGACCGCCGTAAACACCGTAAACACCGCCGCTGTGGTCTCTCCTCCCGCATACCGTTCGCGAACGACACGGCGGATCGTTAGCACCGATGTCCGAAATAAAGCGTGCTAAAATTTGTTGGCGTCTGGAATACTGAGCCGAATATCAAGTATGACGCCCTCGTGAGGGTCGCTGACCAGCAGCAAATTGCTGGTAAGAGCGATAGCCGTGATACAAGCTAGTTTCTGCTCAAGCCAGCTGCCGCTGGTGCATTTCGGCTGATCCGATCTGCTCGTACTAGCTCTGCGATTAATGCGTCGGCAGAGTTAATCCTATAATTATTTTACTATGACAGGATAGGAATCACTATAAGGCAGTTTCATAAGTAGACGATTTACGGCAGCGTTGATCATGTTCCAAAGCGTCGACCGCCGCGGCTTCGAAGCGAAACAATGTAGGCCTAGGGACGGTCACGCACGGCGCCGGCGTTCGCCGCGCTCGCACGTTCCACCCCCGCGGTAATTGTGTAACGTACCTCAGCCTGCTAGCGGCATCCCGTGCTGCAAGCGTTGCAAACTGGTGTACTTTCATAGCTAAGGCCGCGTATTTTTTGACGTTCTGCTCAGCAACAAGCCGTTCAAACGATACTGTAGGCAAGACAAAGCTTCAGTACGCAGTCGCTGCGCTGTCAGCCGTAATCGAAGACGTCGGGCGGCACCATAATGTATACATCGATCTTTAAACGTGATACAGTGGGCAAATGAATAACTTTGTGAAGCAGACCCGCTCGTACGTTTCGCGCACTCGGGCGCCGACGAGTAGCTTCCGTCAACAGACGCCGTCATAACCTCGGTTAACGACGCAAACCGAGGTCGGCAAGCTCGGTTTGCGGTAACCGCGGTTAGTGGTGCAACCATGGTTCGGTCCGCCGTGTAACATAGGATAACCACGGTTTCGCGGTTACACTAACCGTCGCTGCGCGAACTGGCGAACTCCTCAGGCATGTGCGAGCGAGGACGGGTTGGCGCGAGTACGCCAGCGAGCGAGCGCACGGCAACCGGAAGTTCGTCGAAGTGACGTATGTCTGGGCGGAGCTTTGAACTTTGCTTGTATTCTTTGTTTTTTTATGGCTCCCTTCGGCGTACGAGTTGAGAGGGAAAATTGGAAGGGTCATTTTTAATCGCCGATATCTCTGGTGTTGCAGAAGCTAGATCGAAAATTTTTGCGGGAGAATGATGGGTGGTTCAATAACTATCAGTGTTCTGGCGTTGTTTACCCTTCTTTGTGACCCCTTTCAGGGGACCTTTAAGTTCGAGGTATTCGTTCTCAACGCATACTGCAGCGGACTCCCGATTTTCTTTGTTTTGGGGCCCCATTTGCCAAGCATCTCCAGCTTGGATGACCTGGCTTGCCGTATTTGCGGCATTTCTTGGGCGGCCCGATCCGTCGGAGGTGGCGGCCCGGCAATTTTCGGGGCGGTGTCCCGTGCGTCAACAAATAAAACATTTCTTTTCATCGCGGCTCTTCTCGTCCGATGATTGAAGTAGATTTTCTTTTCTCTCAGGAGTGCAAACTGCTGGGCTAGTTAGTTCATATTGCATAGAAAGGGAACCAGCGAATACAGACGCCAGACAAGAACAAAGAGAAGGCACGCACGACAACTCTGCACTTAAAACTGATTTACTCTGATGAAGAAGTGCTCATTTTAAAATAACTTCCTGCCTGCGCACACATTCTACAGGCAATACACTTCGCGCACCACATGGTAAAATGGCTACTATAATGATAAAAACTTGCACTCCTTTTCGGTGATAATCACGGACGGCTCACTGACGCATTTCTGCTTATTCTTTCTGATCAGGAAAGCTTCCAATAGCTCACGCTCACGTTTAGATTCCCCCCGACCGATAATGCTGGCAGTGCGAAAACTAGGAGAACATTTGCAGTCCTTGACATGCAAGGCTAAATTGCTGCCTGTGCCCAAAGTTGTGCGATGTTGCCTCAGGCACTCATTCAAGCATGCTCTGGTTTGGCCTATGTAGATTTTCCCGCATGACAACAGGATTGAATACACCACGCCCACTGCGCACGTGGTGAACATAGTCTGGTGTTTTGTCTTGCAAACACCAGTTCTGCGCAGGTCTGCAGAGATTTGGGCGCACAAACCGGACAGTTTGCAGGGAGCAGAAAATGCCATAGTGGCACCAAACTTCTGAGCCACTTTTTTCAAACCATGTTAAGTCTTGTGGAAGCAAGGAATGACTTCCAACTTTCTTGATTCCACTTCTACTGGCCTGGCAGCCTTCGAAGATAACTTCAGTTTTTTCCCCAAGGATTCCCCCACCGCCAGCAAAACCGAGGGAGGAAACCCAGAACATTGTAGGCGTTCAACCTGCCAGACTTTGTTGCATCACATGAGGGCAACTCTTCTTTAAGGCATTTAAAAAACAAAAGTTTGCAATGGTGCGCTTCACTAACTTAGAATGGGCCGAATCATACGGCAAAAGTGCCTTCTTAGACCTGGGCGCATATTTCCAGAACACGCGTTGATTGGGTAAAAAAGTAAATTCTAAATCCACGAACCTAATGGTCTTGTCAAAAGGAACCTCATTCGTAAAAACCAAGTTCTTAAATGGTGCCAGTACTCCCCGAAATCGGGTGGCCGGCGCCGTGGGGTTTTGCTCCAAGGCGCCGCCGGTCCGGCGAGCGGCGGACTCCGCCCCACGAAAGACGGACCAGTGAGCGCGCTCGCTTCTCTCACGTGACTCTACGTCACGGCTTGCGTGTCGCGACCGAGCGAGCGCTGGCGGAGCGGCCGCGCGGCCATCGCGGGCTCGCATGCAGACGGCGGTGCGCGAACACAGAGAGAGAGAGAGAGAGAGAGAGAGAGAGAGAGAGAAAGCGGGGGTTGCCCTCCTGTTGAGTGCCCCGCGAAGCGCGCGCTGACAAGAGACAACAGATGCCGTTTCTTTTTTTTTTTTTTCTTTTCATTTTTCAATGCACCGGGTGTCGCAGCTAAACACGACCTCCTGCAAAACTTTACGATATTTCAGTTGTATGTTTGAATGGGTGTATCAAAAGAAATCTTGCAAGTTCTGGCGACCCATTCCTTTATTGATGACAGAGTTATTATATATGTTCCTATAGATTTCTTCGATTTCGCTGACTGCCATGAATAATATTATAGATGTGCGCATTTATGCTGAGCTTGGATACTGGCTTGATATATATCCGTACCCATTTGTTGTTCCGTAGTACGTGCGGTGTTTGTACTGAGGCTGACATAAGAAGGCGTTCCAACTCTGAACTGCTGCGAGAAGTCGCGACACTAAAAGTGGAATATAAGAGGCGGGTAATTTTTTTGTTTTATCTGAGATGCTGAGGTAACACTATGTTCAAGTAGTAGATTTGGAATTTTACTCCCTTTCATTTTGGAGCTACGCAAACGGTACCTCGTTGCAAATAGTTAATCTGGTAGTTTTTTTCGCCAACCTAAGTCGATCCAAACGCAGAACAGGTTCATGACAAATTGAAATCATGTAAAGCATGTGGCTCACAAGTTGAGCTAAGAGCCATTATGTAGACACAACCAGAACCAAAAACAAGTACGGAGTGGCAAACAAGGTTCGAGGCAGTAAAGATTTGGATGGACGGAAAGCCTGCTGGCTAGGCAGGCGAAGAAGTCAAAACGACTGCCGCACAGGTGAAGAAGGGAAAGGAAGAGGTAATGGGCGAAGTGAGGAAAGGAGCAGAGGAGAAAACTGAACAAAGAAAAGAGAGAGAGAGAAAAAAAATGCAAACAGCGGGTAAATGGCGCGGCAAGAAAACTTCGTCAAGGGGAGGAGGTCTAAGAAAGCAAGTAAAGAAAAAGCATATCAATGGGGAAAAGAAATGTAAGAAAAGGTCGCAATCTCCCCGCAAGACTGAGAACCCTTTAAAAATAAAAAAAAAAAAAACCTGTGACGAAACTGCGTTTCAAGAGGAAGCCACCGCTTTTGAAGCCGCATTGCTTGCACTGGCAGGTGATAGCGAAATATTAAGCGCTACCTTAATATCACGAATGGTGGTATCGACAGGAACGTTTCATTGCTGGTGAACAATGCTTATATTGATAGCAGTCTTGAGTTGCGTGGAGTTTCGTACAGCTACTGAAGCACCAAAGCACAAGAGGCTAACAAAAAATGCCGATTTTATTTAATTTTGCAATATGCAGGACGTCACAGCTAACCTCGACTTCCGACAGATTTGCGTGAAATATTATTTCAGTCGGCGCCATTCTAACTTGATTTTTTAATGCTTGTATCAAAACCATCTTGCCATGTCGTCGCGAACAATTCTTTTATTGATAGAATAGTTCATTACGTTTTCTGTGATTGTGCTGATTGCGAAGAATAATTTTATTGGAGTGAGCATAACTTTCTGCGGTTTAATACATGCTTGCTATAATTATACTCATCTATTTTGGCGCAGTACATGTGGTGTTTGTACTGTTACCAAAGCTGAGATGAAAACGCTTTCTAGCTCCAAACTGCTGCTAGAGCACGTGAGACAGCACGCTTCTTCCCCCCCCCCCCCCCCCCCCCCGTACAGACGCGGAGTACACGACTTCCACCGCTGCAGAGAGGGCAGCCGCCCTCAGTATTTTTTTTTCTTGCAGGAGAAAAAAAAAGCGCTCTGACGTAGAGTCACGTGGGAGCGGTGAAGCCCCGCCCGAACAGGTTTGACGGCGTCCGGCGGCCCTTTATGTTTGAACATCGCGTCGTTCCATCCGTCGTGCGGTGTCCCCCGCTGGTGCCGCCGCGACGGAGAGGAGCACCGGCTGTGAGAATGAGGCCTCACGCTTGCGGGAGGAAGCGTTGGGCGGCCGATTTCATGGCGCTGAAATGGCCGAAATACTCGCTGCTTTGACCGGCGCTACGTACGCTGCGACCGCGTCCGCTGTCGCACATGACGGAGGCGAATTGTAACAGTGTGAAACGAGTATTCAGCCATTCTTTTAACGGAGGAGTCTCACGGCGTTGCATGGAAAGCTAACAAGTTCCGCTGAACGCTCACGGGAACTCGTCAAGTTTCAAGAGGCTGCATCCAAGTTTACTGGTGACATTATTGCCCGGAAGGTTCTAAGGAAAACAATATAAAGCAAATAAAGAATGGAAAAGTGAGAAAACATTATTTTAAGCTTTGTGTCGCATCATACCCTATTTTGTTTTGCAGTTGCTGGAAGATATACATGCGTTGGTAATCCACAGTTGCAGAGAAACTGACTTTTTCTCCAAAATCAAGCTATTCGAATACTCTGTAAACGAAATAAACTAGAGCTAAAAAAGTGTGTAGAACGGGGTACACCTGAACGGTTACAAACGCAATGACACTCATTGCATTAGAGCTCTGTTCGCAACGACGTTCCCAAAAGTTGCAGAAAACTCGCAGTCTATTTATTTTTAGTAGGGAAACGAGCCCAATAAGTTTACTGAAATATCGTTTCTACTTCAAGTTCGCTACTAATTTCAAAGCAGAATTATTGAACAGTTTCCTAGCCGCTGTACTAAGGCGAGTGGTGTGAGTTGGCTCGTTTAACGCACGCGTTTTCTTTTTTTTTTTTTTGAAGTTTATGCGCCAAATGCATGTTTAAGTTAATTTTCCTGTCTTTTGAAAATTCTTGAGCAGGATAGGACACGAACCTGTTGAATTTACCGGTTTATGTGTGCACCGAAGGCGTCTTCATGCATGAAAGAGCGCAGCGCGTAGTCTGCTAGCGCTGCCCCCTGGACCCCTCGAGAGGGCGCTTATGTAGTTGTCGCTACCTTTAAAAAATTGATGTAGGGAACCATGGAGGAAGGAAAGAACTTAGGAGAGGCCCTGACGTCATTTTTTTGAAGCCGGCGCGGCCGCGCCGCGACCGGACGCTGCAACGTCTCTCCTCCTCCTTTACCCTCCGCATTCCCTTTCTCCGCGACGCTCACGTACCCAGGGCCCTTATAGGGCCCTTAGCGACGCTGTTCTCCGCCGGGGTGGTGCAGTGGTAAGACGCCCGACTACGGTGCCGGAGTACCCGGGTTCTAACCCGACCTCGGCGGCTGCGTTTCGATGGAGGCGAAACGAAGAGGCGTCCGTGTGCTGTGCGATGTCAGCGCACGGTAAAGATCCCCAGGTGGTCGAAATTACTCCGTAACCCTCCACTACGGCTCCTCTTTCTCTCTTTCCACTTTCACTCCCACCTTCCTCCCTTCCCTTACGGCGCGGTTGAGGTGTCCACAGAAAACAAGTGAGACAGTTACCGCGCCTTTCTCTTCCTATAAACCAACCATATCAAGTAGCAACGCTGTTGCTATAGTGGCCCGAGTTTTCATAGCAACGCGTCGCAGTTGCTAATGGCCCGACTTGGCTAACCCTAAATTTTGACGTCACTTCCGCCACACGTTCTCCAATGCATAGAGTTAATACAAAGACTCTAGAGGGAAAGCTGGGCAGGGAAACGAGCTTCTCACTGGTTCGCCGCCATCATCAAATTTATCATTGTGGCCAGCACACATTCTGCTCACTGCGTCAAAAATGAACAAAGGTTTGAACAAAAGTTTTAAAAACCGCTGCTGATAACACAACTGTAGGAAATTTTTATACATTGTTTTCAAGTTTCAACCATATTATATAATCTTTCAGGCACCTTCTTGGCCATAAAGGAATGATGTAGAACAATTGGAAACCATGTTTGCGAGCAGATGTAGCAGATCAACAGTAAACACACACGAGCACCCTTTGACATTTACTGTATGCAGCACTAGCCATCCTTGATAGACCAAGAGCCGTTGCTGTGGAATTCGTCACTGTTCTTTTTTTTAATATACTGTGGTCGTCGTCTTGCGCCAAAGCAAATTTCTGACATATTTTCAGGTGATCGGGCACAGAGGAGATGCATGTGCGCTCGACGGACGAAATGCATGCGAAGCGCGAAACAATCGCAGGGATAGCCGGCCTTGCGATAACAACTCAGAAGAATCAGGACACCTATGTGATGTTACAGTAGGTACGCGACGCAACATATCACAAGAAATGCTCCACACGCGACGGTTCTGCCGTTGTTTACAGCACCTACTGAACAGTAGCCGCCCGCCGTCGGTTAACTGCACGCCGCCATCTTCCCACGATCTAAGTTGCCAGCTTCAAACCATCTTCATGTGCCAGATTTAGCAAGTAAAATTCATCTGGCAACCAATGAACAGTGTGATAATGGCGGCAATCAGGCGGTCACCCCTCGAATGCATTGAGTGAACGGGCAGCTTTCCCTCTAGAGTCTTTGTATTAACTCTATGCTCCAATGCGTTGGAGAAAGTGTGGCGGAAGTGACGTACGTCAAAATTTAGGATTAGCCAAGTCGGGCCATTAGCAACGGCATCGCGGTTGCTGTAAAAACTCAGACCACTAGCAACAGCGTTGCTAAGGACACGATGTACGTGAGCGTCGCGGAAATAGAAAATGCGGAGGGTAAAAGAGGAGGAGAGACATTGCAGCATCCGGTCGCGGAGCGGCCGCGCCAGCTTCAAAAAAGTGACGTCACTTCCAGCCACCCTAGCCTCTCCTAAGTTCTTTCTTTCCTCCATGTAGAGAACCTAGATGTGCCGCGGCGCCCGGCTTAGGGTTACAGTGCTCTAGAATCTTTGGCAGTGTGTCGTCCGTGCCGGGGAACAATAGAGGAGCGAGGTCGCCGCCGCGATGAAAGCGCGCGTGACACCCAGGGGGCGCTGCCAGTAACAGGTGTGCCAAGGGGTGCGGTGCGCCGAGCCCATGCCGAGCCGAGCTCCATTCGCTTGCATGCAAAGACGAGCGCAGGCCGTCTTCGCGCGTTGATTTGAGGAATACGTGTTTCATTGTTCTGCATGTTCTTCGCCGTTTGTTGCGCTTTCTTGGTGTGTTGTTGAAACCTAACATCTAAGCAATGCGTGCACGACGGAAAGACGACGCGACACAAGGGACAGTGCCGGGCTGCAACAGCGGTTACAGCTTGTGCAAGGGAGTTCCTCTCTCTTCCGTGTATCCATCGACGCCGATCGCTGTGAGATTTGGTCACAGAACATCAAGAAAGCAGACAGAGTGCTGAACGAAGCAAGCGTTGTGTGCGAGCGCTATTTTGAACAAGTTTTCGTTCAGCGCACATATAAATCAATCAACGGTGAACTAGAGTAGAGGCCGATCACACACTTACTGATGACGCCATTCCGACCATCTTTCCGGACGCATCAAAATATGTTTCAAAGTCGCTGCCAAAGAAAATGAAAGTCGGGAACATCTGTGAACAGACAATTCATGCAGCGAAGCGGAGACAGTGTTTACAAGCTAGCTCATGAAGAGCCATCTGACGGCGACAGTCCCGAGGAGCCCAACAGGGGGGATTTTGCCAAGGAAAACGAATGTGCCGTCTTTGCCAAAAGTAACCAGGCTGCATGTTTTGCTACTCACTTGTATTAAAAGCCAATGAGGATTTCCACTTTATCACAACTAGTTGAGAAGTGAGGACAAGTGCTCGCCTTTACATTTGAGATTTAGAGCTTCAGAAGTTTAGTATGAATCCACTACTACATGGCTGAAAAGCAGATCCTGCAGCCTACTAAATACCCGAAATGTGGTCAAGGATCGCCTTGCCACGCTGAGAAAAAGCTTTCCACTACGCCGAGTGCATGTGAGCTGGATGCTGCCGGAGAAAGTAGCAAATTGTCCCTGAAAAAGCTGTCAAAATTGATATGTCGGCTACAAAATCGGGTGAGAAGGCTCTTGTGGAGGAAGTTTCTGTAAGAGGAAAAAAATTGTTCGCAAGACATTTCAAATCCAGTAGAGGCGGAGGCACTAATTGAACATGTTAGTGGGCTACAGTAGTGCCCTAGCTGCAGGTGCAGGCATATAACCAGTTGCTGGTGAGTGCTCGTCGTTCAGCGGAGATTTCTTTTCCCAGAAGTGTACGCTTGCGTTCAAGGACGGTACGGCCTACCAAGGCTCTGATTTGCATGTTGTGCCATGTTTGGAACCTGAATAAATGACTGTCTGCAGAATGACGTTCTTTGTATTTTTTTTTGCTTTTTTTTTGCACAACGCAAGAGCTCTCTAAAACACTTTTACTATTCAGACAGGCGAGTTTCGAAACACCGCAGGCTTCGAATGAATTTCTTTCTGTGCAACATATTTATCCAAGTGTGTGCAATAGATTCACATAGGTTCGGAAACACGAGATGCACTCATAACACACGCGAAGTGCGACCTAAGCTGTATTTAGCTCGTGGCTAATAGCGCGCACCGCACCAATATTACAGTGAAATATTCTAGTTCACTGTACCAATATCATCGCTCGCATTACAGCGCCATACAGCCGCGCAGACCATGGAACAATGCATTATGGTTGAAATGTTAAAATTCTTAAGCAAATAGGCGATCACCAAGCATTAAATATCGAATTAAGCGCACCACGCAGTGCAGATACGATGAGCCGACGCTCACGGCAGCGCAGCCAGCGGACGGTTCGTTGCGCACACCTGTTACACGAAGCGCCCCCTGGCCGATGGCGCAGCAGTCATCGCAAAAAGAGCCCATGCTCCGCCCTCGCACGAGACACTGCCCAATATTCTAGAGCACTGTATTAGGGTGGTGACTTCTCATGCCAGGGTTGCCTATTTTGACCAAAAACGACCGTCAAGCTTGGTGGGCCGTCATTTTGGTCCCCAGCCTATGAGTGACATGCTTTGTATATAATATAGAACAAGGCTGTTGTAAAATGAGAATTTGGCGATATTAGCTGATTAGCACCTTATGTGACTTTTCTGGGAGGATCACAGCTCTGTAATTAAATCAAAATGATGTTTCCTCTCAGGAAATATTGTTTGCTGACACATTATTTTAATGCTAGCGTTACTTGGCTGATGAGCATCGTGGGCAGTCATGTACAGAGTGCACAAAGTAGCTGTGTTTTATTTTAGATTCAATACCACACCTGTTATATCAATAGAAACTTATATCGAGTATAATTGCACTAACTTTGTTGTAAGTACTAACTATACAGCAGTTAATTAGTTAATTGCGAAAAAAATGAATTCATTGCAGCAGCATCAAGTCATATATTGTTGGATAGATTACGTTGAGTGCAATTGTGCTTGACTATTTTCAAGTCTTAATTGATGTCATTTAATAATTGTGAATAAAATTGAACTTCAGGCTATAGCATCGAGTCACATATCATTGGATAGCTTATACCGAATGATTGCACTGCACTAATAGCCAGTCTTAGTTAATATAACCATTACTTAGCTAATTGTGATAAAGAATTGAACTTTAATCTACAATGTCAAGTCATATATCAAAGGATAGCTTATGTCGAGTAAAATAACTCATCCCCAGACATTGTTAACAGTTGTTAATTAGTTAATTGTGATTAACACTTGAACTTTAGACTACAGTGCTAGTCATATATCACAAGACAGCTTATGTCGATGAATATGACAGTATACTAAGTAACCGTCTTAATTAATTACCGTTAATTAGTTTTTTTGTATATAACATTTTTCTATTAAGCGATAATGTAAAGCCGTATATCACGGGATAGCTTATATCGAGTATGATTGCAGTGCCCTAGTTGCCAGTGCTAATTAATAGCCTTTAATTAGTTAATTGTTAGAAACAATTGAACTTCAGGCTGCAATGGCAAGTCATACCACGGGAAGGCTTATGTCGGGTACGATTCCAGTAGACAAATTGCTGGCCTTGCTTAATATCCGTTAATTATTTATTACTAATACCTGTATTAATTATTATTTGTTAGTTATTTTGTAATTAACATTTTATCATTAGGCGACAACGTGATGCTCAGATGAGTCAGCTGATGCGTTGTACTCGATTGAAAAATCGCATCAAGTGAAAGGTACACAGAGGCATTTTAGGAAACGTAGCGCAAAGAAGACAAGGACAAAAAAGAAGGAAACACACACAAATAAACATTTTTGTCCTTGTCTTCTTTGCGCTACGTTTCCTAAAATGCGAATGCACCAACTCGCCCAATTTAGCATTCTTCTACACAGAGGGACAGATACAAATATATGTAAACGCTACTTACAACTTAACAGAGAAATTAACTAGTATTTGAGCGAGCACCTTAGAAATGCACGCCAATCAACAAAAAGTTACCCTTCTTACAGTGGTGAAGCGTGCCATCAATTTCCAAATAATTAATTATTGTTACAGGGTCTAAAGTCCCGACTTTCTCTTTCAGAAACATTAGTGAGAATGTGCTTACACGGCAGCAGCCAACCACTTAGATAGAAAAGGCCTTAACAAGTTCTCAGTTTGATCACTGTGCTTTCTCAGCAACTTGGCTGCATACAAGCTACAGTGCTTTTGGTGACGACTGTGTTATTTATAGCCAATTAACAATAATGCAGATGTTGGTGTTCGCCTACCTGCACATTTAAACATTCAATCTTAGTGCAAAACATATTTAATGTTTCTCAATGTGCTGAAAACATTTTTTTTTTCACTGGTGACATCCTTACCCAGCACCATTATGCGTTATGTGGCACCATTATACTTCTCTCGTATGAGCATGTATGTTTCCTGGAGTTAATATATCGCACAATCTGTAGTTACTAACAACGGTAACAGTGCCCTGTCTTAGCTACAACATAATTTACCATTAGCTTCTTCCCTTATTAAACCTCTTGGCTATTTAACATTAGCTAGCCCAAAGCTAGAATATGCATGTGCATGGCCTCCTTTATACACTCTGTGCCTGTCAACTCCGCGCTCCGCGGCCGTCGCCGCCGCTCCTCCTCCGTTGACAAGTTATGCCGCCGGCTGCCGAGAGATGGCGACAGCGACGTACGGTCACGGGAGCGGCTAAAACTCGCCATGAATAATGCCAGTGTTGCCTGGATTTTTGCTGGACAGTCGCCCTGAATCCCTAGCAATCCCTAGGTCGGATTGTCCCTAGTTGGGGGCACGGCGTGCCGACGGGCTACCGCTCATCGCCCGCCACCCACCCTGCTTGGGGATGCCGCCGGTGCCGCGGCGGCGGTTTCGTGCCGTGGCTTTTGTTGTAGTAAACGAGACTGTGCCTGTTCCACGGACGGGTGCGATCGAACTGACTGGTGTGCGCGCCGTGAACAACCCTGGCACATCTGCTGCGGCTTCGGTACAGAAAGGTTAGTGCCCGTTCTGTGAAAAGATTTGTTTAGTTGTGGACAAAGCATGCCAATGAAGGTGCCGCCATGTTCAAATTTTAGCTGCCCCTTTTGCGTGCAATGTTCGTGGTTATATGCTGTCCGCTTACCGTTCTTATTTGTCACATACTGCAGGGATTTGTGCCAAGGTATGCACTTACAGCACGCGCCAATTTAGCACGGTTGAAGGCGAGCACTGCACTGTCTTATGATGCTGCTGACTGGCGCTTGATGCTTTGTCTTTTATCAACCAAATACTCACGGCACTCGTCAGTGATTAGCTGCTTAGGGCGACGAAGCTCATTTTATGCTTTTTTTCGTTCTTGGCCCCGATTCTCCATACGCTGTTCGTTTTGATCACATCCGGGCGAAGTACTTGCCTATGATATCGCTCGAGCATCACTACGAGCACCCTCATTTCCCCTTAATTGATCTGCTTGTAGCTTGAAACTAGTGATACATATTGAGCACCAAAAGCTCGAAACTAGCACTGAACCTTTTACAGCCAAAAGCGGCAGCTATATGGATGATATTCTGCGTACCCTTGATGAAATTTTACCTAGTTTGCGTCGGGTACGACAAAAGGATAAGCTCTGTTGAGACAACAGAAATGATAACGTAAATACCGTTTAGACAACTCCATTGTAGCACGGAGACCACGGAGCGGTGCTTCGAAGTAATGAACTCGCTACTGAACTCCCCTTATGTGTGTGTGATTTTTCTTTCCTGTATGTACCTTTAGTTTCTTACACTCCTTACTAGAGCCCTGCACGGGTTGGATTTTCCAGCCCCTTCCCTGGCCCACGTTTGAAGACCATCCCGGGCCCATGGTACCAAGCCCATCGGCAATGATTACATGGCCGTGGACCCGGCCTGCGCTTCCACGACAGGGCCCGTGCCAAACCTGCAAAGTAAGTCTGAGCAGACGCCTTAAAAATGTATTGCTTAACTAGCACATAACAATAAATCAAGGTGAGAGACAAACCTTGCAAAATATTCTTGGTAGAGAAGGGCACAGTTAAAGCACCGACAGAAGCAAAGGCTCGGTGAAGAATATTTTGAGAAGACATTTTATGTAAAGCTATCTAGCACAATGTACATTTAAAAGGTATGGATTACGGGCATTTTAACTATGACCCCTTATAAGCAATTGGCTCTTGGTGCAAGTTCTTTGCTTAATCACCTACAAAAAGACTGCCCCTGGCAACTTTGCCCCAGGAACATGAGTGGGCTAGGGCAGAAAAAACCAAAATTTACATATTCATTGAAGAAATCACAGCCACATTGCCACATCTCTGTGGAGACGAAAAGCGGTAGTGTCTGTTCATTGTGCATGTATATGTTATTGGATATGTAAAGATTCCTAAAGCAATAAGCTCTTATCCTACAGCATTTATTGTAGCGTAGAGACATTTTTTGGAGGGGGGGGGGGCAAAGCAGACAGTCAGAATTTTTATAAACAGATGGCTGCCTGCCGAGCAGTCAATTGAAGGTCCTTGTCCATGGGCTGTTATGAGGCTTCAAATGTCCAGCCGTTAGCAGTAACACAAAGGTTAGAAGCTACCCTCTTGCTCACTGATTGCTGAGAAATCCTAAGCTGATGGCGTTGAGTACTTCATTAGGCACGTGCTTATGCAAACGGGCTGTGTCATGCATGACAGGTTACAGCACTTCATAACACCTCCATTGTAGTACAGTTCGCTATCGAGTTTTGAGCCTTTCCTTTTTAACTTTTTTCACTTGTGTCATTGAATGTAGCCCGGCATGTTCGTACTAAATTACTTGGACAAAGTACTGAGTGGCACTGATTAAACTCTGTTTACAAATGAGCTTTCTCTCATTCTCTGTCAACATATGTACTAGTAGTGGTTCATTCATAAACCACTGGAATGATTTTAGTGCTCGAATTCCATCTCCAAAAGAAGCCATACACAGCTTTACCCAGCCTGGCCTGGTTCCGCCACTGCAAGCTGCAAGCCCAGGCCTGTATGTCAAGCCCGAGCCAGGTCCAGACCAATAAAAATGGCAATTTTCCAGCCCGGCCCAGGTTTTCGGGCTGCCCGAATTCATGCTCTGCTCCATACACTGTTGAAATTATTTGCCGAGAATAAGTTCTCAGCAGGCAGTACTTTGGTAATCTTTGTTAGGGAGAAATTACATGCCATAATTTTTTTGCCCTAAAAACTTGGGCGATATCTGGCTTACACGACTACCTCAAAAATATCACCCAGATGTGTCCCTTGCCTGCAGTCGCTTGCTGTACAAACAGCATTGCAATTTATTTGCTGACACTATGGCGCATGTAGTGCGAAACAAAAGCAGGTCATTATTTGCTAAAAGATGATTGTGAAAGTATGAAAAATTTTAGTCACTGCTATTTTCATGGGAAAATGTCGCATGGCCTTGTATAGCCAGTTAGGGCCAATTGATGAGAAATTTTTGCTCAAGATTTCTGCCAGCAGAGTAGGCACTGCTGTCATTTCTAATAGCTATTTCGTTCATTCATTTGCAGCGGCAGCAACATGTTCTGTTGTCTGTGTTTTGTGCACCCATATTCTGTTCGTTGCTTTAAAACATTTCTGGGTAAGTGCAGTCGAGACCGCGAGCATAGTGTTGGGCGAATTCACCAGGCGGCATGACAAAAGGAGGCAGTGTGGTGTAGAGGAATCCACTTGTGCCAAAGACAGACTGCAACCATGCCAGACAGGTTGCCAAGACATCGAACGAGAAGCCAGACTAGCCTATTGCCAAGAAGCTTACCAAATGCGGAATCAAGCCAAGACTGAAGCGGCAGCTACAAATGCGGCACCAGCCGATGGCTAATGCACTTGACTTCGTTCAAAGAGAGCTGAACCTCTACAATTTTTAATATTTCATAACAAAGGCTTCAAGGATTTGCCTCAAGTGATTCCAGGTAGCCCTGCATGCACAAACCTTTTTCACGGATACACCTGCAAGAAACAAATAGTGGCGCGTAATTGCCCCAAGCGATGTTCTCTTTGTTTTCCTTTTTAACTTGATACCATAAAAAGCACCCTGTGTGGCAGCACCTGCTGACTTGGTCATGTCATGTGGCCTTGTGATGTCACGCAACCTGACGGACAGTCATTGCAGTGCTGCGTCACCTTCCTGCCACTTGCCAGATACATACCCATAATTTTTCATGGATGCCAGATTTTCTGCAGTATGGGACCCATCACAATATTTTTTGTTGCTAGAATCTAATAGTGCAGTGTTTCGTGACTTTTTTGTCGCTTGTCCGGCAGCAAGACACATTTATTGCTGAGATATTTCGATTTGAAGTTGGAGAGGTCTGCTTTCCTTCCAAGGGATTTAGACTTGCGAAAATGACGCAAACGATGGTGTAAACATAGACTCCGTGATTCTTGATGCATAGCGAGCAGTGCAATCTAGCAGCAGCTGAAATTAAAGCTACAGTTCGCCAAAGCCGTCTATTTGTTTGCACCAGGCATAGATCCTGAGCTTGACTGCAAAGTTCTCGCAGTGAATCTTGACCTTGGCACCCACAGAGCATGCGGTGCTTTTTAGAGTTGAGGTCACTTGACTAACAGGATAGAATGTACGAGCGCTGATGTGGCGGCAAAGTTTGTAGCTAGCGAAGCTATGGATGCGGCCACTGACATTGCCGAGCTACCATCACGAGTGACGAGTAAAGACTGCTACAGATGGTCTTTTTTGAATAGCAGCAAGGGGTGAACAATGCATTGTGGCAGAAAGTTAAAAGAAAAAAGGGGTACACAGGGCCTGTTTTGTTCAATTTATTTCGTTTCCTTCACTATTGTATTTCTTAATATGAACCAACTGAGCTCCCTTTCGTTCAATGCTTCCTTGGGTGTCTACACCTTATGTGGTGTACTCTAGCGTCGCTGCCCTGCAGATGGCAAACTGATGTGCCAGTAAGGTCTGTGCATGCACGCTGGGACAGCAGACAATAGAGAAATAGAGATATTTTGGCAAAATCCTATGCTTATCATAGATATGAGACATCGGTGACACTATTAACAGCCAGCAAAAGCATTCAGCACACTTGGGATGCAATTGTTTAGGGGTGAGTGAAAAATATGTAAAAAATGCAAGTGCACTACACAAGTAATGTAATGCGAGAGGTCTCAGCTGTTCGTGTGGCGCAATGGCTAAGACATTCAGTTAAAACTCCAAAGGACTTAGGATTAAATCCCTTTCGAGGTGTTTTTTATAAGCATCCATACCATTTTAAATCTTACTTTTTCCAGCCTTTCTTTTCTTTCCCAGCTTCACTCGGGTCTGTGGAGGTTTATTCTGCCCAGTAAGTTATAACTTAATCCTGTGTGCATTTCATACCAGATTTTTCAATAGAGAAGCGCTTACTGAGGCATGAACTTCATCAGAGGAAAACTCTGCTGCTCCGCACTTGTAAACCAAAGCATGTATATCAAAAATGAAACCATGTGGTGATGCCAAATGCATAGCTGTGACTTCAAAGAACCAAAACATACCAAAACGAAACTGACTGCCTGTGGCACTGCCAAGCGCAAATTTATTTTTGTCTTCCAATATTTAGCCTGTCTTTTTGCCATTTTTGGAACAAAAGTTAACAATTCAAACATGCAACCATAATACATGTTAGGCAGCCTCCGGGATCCCTTGCATGTCATTGTGCATGCATTTGCGATTTCTGTATTTCTGCAATGCCTGCATTTCTGTTCTCTTTTTTCTACCTTATAAGAGTTTTGTTTTCAGTGAAAGTGGTGTTTTTGTGATTAGGAGCCAGTATGCCATCGCTGCAAGCCTACTTTTTCTTTGAGTGTTCCTTTAGCACTACTTGCAGGTCTACTGCAGGTCTTTCATATTGCACTCTGAACTACTTTTTACCCATGCTTTTCATTAAGGTTTTCGAAGCATGATGGGTTGCAGCGAATAGATTTGATTGCACCTGAAAACTTCAAACACAAATTGAGAGCCTGTAATTTCTTTTTTCTTTTTTTTGCTCACTGCGTGTTCTTTGCGAATGATGAATTTGACCACTTACTTCACGAGGGAAGGCTCGAGGATGTTGAAGCTACTTTGATTGCCCGTCACTAGGCACAGTTATAGCAGTCTCGTAGCTCACTGGTGCATGAGGTATTTGAGGTTACTACTCCTTATCGCCATAGACACCAGCAGGCTCAGCATATGTATCTAGGCATGCGGCTTCTTGTTGGTTGACCCCTTATCATTTATACTGCGCAGTTTGTTGAATAATGGAAGCGTACAAGTTGACGCAGGAAATGAAACGCCATGCAGTCCTCGTCGCACTGGCCGCGCGCCATAGCGACTTGGAAATTGCCAACTTTCTGAATGTAGCGAGGTCTTTTGTTAACAAGGGGCGAACAGAACTGATGTGCTGTGACGGTGACGTGGCATCTGTGGTGAAAAGGAAAAAACAATCAGCGGTCAGACGTTGTCAGAACACCTGATTTTCTTCAGAGGCTGCAAGTCATCGTGAGTGACAACCCAGATAAGTCAATGCGGGCCATTGCAAAGGAGCTCGATGTCGCAGAGTCAGCTGTCAGGCTTGCTGTGCACGAGGACGTGCGGTACCATTTCTGTGTCATGAGGAGGGCGCAATTCTTTTGTGGTAAAGCTCGGGAGAATTGTCTGCTCTGGTCCAAGCGCTTGCTAGGCAAGCTGAAGAGCCTGGAATGCTCTTTTTTTTTTCTTTCAGATGAAAAGAACTTCGATCAAGACCAAAAAGCTAATTGCCATAATGAAAGATGGCTTTACGGAAGCGCTAATGAGGTGCCGACAGCATTGCACACAAAATTTGTGTGTGATGGTGTCAGCAGCCGTCAGCAACAAGGGCGATGTCATGCTGCCACACTGTTTTGCAGAAGGACTCCGCATTAATACTGCCGAGTACGCAGAGGTGCTTGCCACCGTAGTGAAGCTCTGGACCGATACTGTTTCGAAAGAAAGGAAAACCTTGTGTCTTTCAGCAACATTCGGCTCTCGCCCACACCGCCCGCGTCACCCACGAGTGGCTGGCCAACAACTTCCAATAACCACATCACTCCCAACTTGTGGCCTCCTAGTTGTCCAGATTTGAATCCACTCAGCGTCGTTGAGAGAGAAGCCAACAAAAGACCACATAATACAAAAAACTCTCCGCCTTGACTGGTGGGGTAAACCTTCTTTTCTTTCCTCATTTCTTTTTTCTGGACTTTTGGCCAATGCACAGCAGTTGGTATAGTTTTTGTTCTTTTTCTACTCCTTTATTTATTGGCCTAATGAAGAACTCTGTGATCCCTCGCTACAAAGGGGAGTGGCCGCATCAGCATCATGCAGACAAGGAGAATTTTGATGTGTGTTTTAACTCATCCTCACGATAGACAAGGCAGTGGTTACGGCGCTCGACTACTGTTCCCAAGAATGCGGGATCGTAACCGGGCTTCGGCGGCCGCTTTTCGATGGAGACGAAAGCAAGGCCGCCTGTGTTCTATGCGATGCGAAAGAACCCCAGGTGGTCAAAATTTCCGGAGTCCTCCACTACGGCATCTATCATAGCCTGAGTCGGTTTGGGATGTTAAATCCCGCAAACCAAACCAAACCACTGTAGACAAGATTTATGTGCTGTTCACGATCCCGGGCGTGGCGCAGTTGGTTAAAGCTTAGGCTGGCGATGCGAGGGATGCAGGATTTTTATTTTTCCGATGACATTAGTTTCGGTTTCAGGTGATGTAATTTGATTGAAAGCTATATTGTGACCGAACGAACGCCGACAGTATGAGCCATTAAAGCGCAGCTGCCTCACTTTTCGAGAATTCTGCGACATTCAGGAATTTGACTCTCCATAAGCTGTCGGTAATGCTTTGTGTTTGTGTGCTATCTTTAAAACTGATGAAGTAATCAACGATTACAATTCGAGCTTCTCCTCACAGCACTGAAGGACTGCGTAGAAGCTCTATGATGACATCAAGGACGGTAATATTTTTTTCTTTTCGTTACCTTCGCCCACATCATGCGGTCCTTTTTTTGATGCCATCAAACAATGTTTCTGGGCCTTCAATTTTGGTAGCCTTGTTTTTACTTCTTTCAACCAAGCCATTCTACACGGGAAACATACCGGTGCCGTCAATGATGTCATTATGTTCCCCCCACACGTCGCTGTGTGGTGAGGAGAAGCTCGATAGCTGAAGGGGTTTAAATCGCTATTTTCGCCATTGTTTGAAACGCTAGCGCGAAGATATCTTGCATGCTTAACCTGGAAGCTGTAATCATTTGATTCCTTGAAACTCATCAAAATCTACAACCGGTGCAGTTTCCCTTTAAAGGCTTTCGCCTTAATACAGCGCTCGATGTCATGCTGATGCCACATGTAACGGAAAAGGACAGCCTCAGTGTCACTGCCTACCTTCAGCGTGCAGAAGTAGCCCGACGACTCGCCCAGCTGCGCATAAAAAGCCAGCAAGGCACCAATGCCTAACGTAACCTACAATGACAATGAAGATTACAAGCCAGCAGACCGACTCTAGGTTTGGATGCTGAATCACCATCGTGGATTTAATGAAAACCATAAATTTTATGCTGCTGTTTCCGCAAATCAAGTTCACTCATCTAGATGAAATGGGCTATGGAATTGTCCCCAAATGCTGCTGACAGCACCCCAGGGATGATACATGTCCAGAAATTGTATGTTGTGTGCCTATAGCCCTATTATAACTGATAGACACTGTGTATATTTTGCTTGATGTTTATTTTTGCCTACCTTTCTATTCAATGTAGAGCATTGGGCCATTGCTTCTTTGAGAGGGAAGTCATACCGCAAAGCTTTTTTTTCTTTTTTTTTCACGCTTTACGCTACCTGGACGCAGCTTTTACTCCTTTTGTTGTACAATGATGATGCACAGAGATTTACCTAGAATAATTGCCACAACACAACACTGCTTCTGCATTGTTCTTGATCATTGTACTTGGCAGGTTTACCTCTGTTTCCTTGCTGCCTTTAAACTGAGCACTGGGCATTCTGTTGTTCGATGACCAGTGCCTTTGTCGTGATTGGCACCTTGTTGCAACGAAATAAAAGTGAATCCAGTGTGCAGATAATGCTGTCAAACAGAGTACTGAGTTCTTTTTGGCTGATAGTAAATGATGGAATAAGAACACAAGGTTGCAAAGAGCATATGTAGGCTCTTGTAGCTTGTTAATCGGTGTGATGAACCACTAGTTTAAGAAACACTATCACCAACCAAATTAGTTATTAGAACCCAACATTTCGCGACCAACTCGGTCCCTTCCTCAGGGGCGACTAAAGTTCGAGGCCCGCAGTAGCAGGCAGCGGCCTATGCTTGGCCGATCTGAAGAAGAATGGCTATACACGCGCCTTTATTCCAATGTGCTTCCCGTCGTCGAGCTAGCAGGACAAGAGGGTCGGTCAGCACGGAAACGACGAAGCGCCCTCGCATTGTCCTCCCATACGTGGCGGGCACCAGTGATGCGCTTGCACGCATCCTGCGGAAACACGTCTGTGTGTCGCACAAACCTACCTCAACAGTCTGCCGTTTTTTTCCGCTACCAAAAGACCGTATTCCCAAAGAAAAATAACCAGGCGTTATTTATAAAATCTCGTGCTCCAAGTGCTCTGCCTCGTATATCGGCGAAACAAAAAATCTGTCGGCGCATATTGCAGCACAAAAATGACGCTCGGCAATTGAACTCGAAAAGCAACCCCCCTCGCCGAGCACTGCGAATGTGCCGACCACAAAATCACCTTTGACGAGGTGAACACACTTGATGTGGAGACGAATTCTTTCAAAAGACGTCACGTCTTTTTTCGGTTCATCCGGCTGACAGCTGCAGCAGTGAACAGGAATCCGGGGACGCTACCCTGGCTCTGCTACACAATTGGACTTCGCCACGTGTGCCTGCTACTGCGGGCCTCAAACTTCAGTCGCCCCTGAGGAAGGGACCAAGTTGGTCCCGAAATGTCGGGTTCTAATAAAAAATTTGGTTGGTGATGGTGTTTCTTAAACTTTTGTTTCAAGTACCCAACCAGGCGGAGTTACACCGAAGATGTTCAAGTCAATGAACCAATAGGAAAAGCTTTAGGCCTTTCCAGTGACAGGCTTTGTAAAGAACCAATGAGTGCGGAGGACAAGTCTATTTGCCATGTTTGAGCCTAGTCAGAGCCTCTATGAAGGCACACAAAGGACAACAAAGGAAAAGTTATCTAGCTCATTTTGGATATGTTGACATTCATCCAGCAGTAGTTATGGCTGACTGCATGGCAGTGTAGCCTAGCCTCTGAAATCTGCTTCCAAAAATTGATGTCAACATACGCAGTTTACTTGTGCAATCGGCTGGTGTTGGCAATACCTGTACTTTTTTTTTGTATTTTGTATTTTCCAGTCTACAAGAGTTCTGTTTCTAGCTGTCTTTTTTTGAGACTCACTTTTGACAACTTGGAAAATCTTTCTTTTTGCAGAGTTCAAAACCTGGAAGGACCATATGGAAATCTGTGAAGTGGCTCATTTTGTTAGTGGCAGGAATGGCTCATCTGCATACCATGCAGGTTTTTGCAAATGCACATCTGTTTGTTAGCCGACTCTGAAAAATATGAGGGCTAAGGAACCTGTTCCACGTCATGTTCAAAATAGGCTGTGCTTATATGCCTAAGCTGCTTCTGACATTGCCATGGTGCTTTTGATTTTGTATACAAATGCTGTCTGAATAAAAGGTGCCTACATATTTTGTATGTTTAATGAACTCAAGCATGTGATGGCTCACATGCATGACATTGTTAATGATGGTCCCCAAGATACACAGCATTTAATTGATGCTAATTATATGGAGTTAGCTGCACGTTAACCCTGTAACTGCCAAATTAACTCCCGAAAAACATACTAACATCGCCAGGTTTAGTTGTAATGTTTTTCATATCATTCTAATTCTAAAAAGTTTCCTTCATTAGTAAAGCATGCTGTCACTTCGCCATCTTTGTTTTGTTTTTACCAGTGTATGCACATCGCAAACGGGGTCAGAGTAACTGTCAGGTACAAATTCTAGATTGTCAGCGAAGCTGCTGTCTGAACTACTTTACGAAAGAGCTCTTTTTTTTTTTTTTTTAGGCATCACCGCCACCGGCACTCTTTGTGTGTGGCACAATCATAAAATGACTTTTGTCATGCCAAAAATATGTGCTAGACTGAAATGTGCATTTTTTTTTTCATGGATAACTATGGCTCTGTAGAGTTGAAAATGCAATCAATGTATTTACCAAATCTATTCCTTTTTCATTGGCAATGCAAGCAATGTAAGAGCAGGTTGGACAAGTGCCACTTGTCACTGGCAATACTGGCACAATTGCCAATGACAAATGAAGCTCTGAGATAAAGGACTAAGCCAGCATATGGTTTTGTGGATGCGGAAAGTTATGTGTAGTTAGTCAAGTTTGTACACAGTCGTCTGAAAGATTCTCAACATTTTTACAATGATTATTGCAGACCTGCAAGAGACACTAGAATATTCACTTTTACATAGAAAAGTGATGCTGCTTCAATAGAGGCAATATGCGAAGATGCCCGTATGATATGCAGCAGTATTAGTAGTGCACAATAAAGGTTCCCAAGAGTCTAAAATTGTGGCCCTCCTACAGCCTGGAAATAAAACCCCATATACTTTGCTGATATGCACAGAAATACTGCCTGTTGATAACCAGACATACGCTGCACCTACCTCCACCATCTGTGCTTGCCTTGGATTGCAATGCCTTATGTAACGTGCACAAAGGGATCGTACTTTATTTTGCAATTAATTTCGCATGTATATTTTGGTGAACTGTCTGCAGCCACAGGGCCTGCTTTTGAGCTGCATAGATTGTTTTCTCCTCATGGAAGTTTACAGTTGACAAGTGTTCTGTTCGGTTTATGGGGTTTAATGTCTATTGGCTATGAGGGATGCTGTAGTGGACAGCTCTAGAAAATTCTGACCACCTGGGTTTTTTATGTGCACTGACATCGCAAAGTACAAAGCCGCCTTGCATTTCGCCTCCATCAGCTGCCACCGCAGCTGAGAGTAAACCTGTATCCTTGGGATCAGCAATCAAGCTCTCTTATCACTGAGCCACCGCAGCAGGGTACAAGTGAACATGGCTGAAAACAGATCCATGGCATGAAAAGTTTTCCCAGCTGGTGTACCTGTAGGCATAGGTTCAGGTGCAGAAACATTTTCTGCAAGATTTTGCCTTGCAAACAAGCAACATTTGTGCACAACCTGCGCTGTGTGCAAGGAGGCTGCAGTGACAAAGCTAAGGTAAAGCTTGGCCACAAAGCTGGCAAAAAATGAAATGATGCATTTTGAAAAGCCCAATGCTCAGCTTCATTCAAAGATGTGTACAAAGCCAAAATTCCTTTTGCCAAACATGAAATCCATGTTTCCTGTACAGCTGTTGTGCATAAGATGCCCATCTGAAAACCAATAATCAAAAGTTTCGCACCTTGCTTAACTGTGAGGAATCCATTTTTATTGCATGCTTCAAGCTTACTCAAGCTGTTGGGCTGTTCTTAATTTGTTAGCATTGTGCAAATTTGCCAGCTGGCTAATGTGCATCATTTAAAATGATGCACTCTAGCCCGCAACCAAGCTTGAACAAAACTAGCCAGGGTTCTTCAATAAATTTGCATTTCGGAAACACCCTGGAGCCTGAAAGTTGCAAGGAATGGCGATTGCTAAATGGCTTTCTTCAGCTGCACAGTGCCTTCAATAAGCTCAAGCTTATGACACTATTTGGCAGTAAAGTCTTCTACTGGCCTGATTGGTGCACTATCCAGAAAAAAGCATTGGCACTCGTGCTGAGCAGGTCTAGAATAGGAGATGTTAAATGGTTCACAGGGCAGAGCACAAGCTGCTTTATTCTAGGTGTAGGAAATTACCAAAATTACAAAATAGAGAGAGGGTACGTACACAGGACAGGAAAGGAAATGGCTGACTAAATATTCTCAGCCTGTGGAGTCATCTGTCTGACTGTTGGGTCAAATGCTATGCAACCACTACATAATTCCATTCTTAAAAGCTTGGGCTCGCCTCATGACAATGGCATTAATATTTTTCTATTTTGCTGCATTAAATAGCCGTATTGCTGACACAAGCTGCAAGTCTGCGAAGTGTTCACTAGACAAACTGCTTTCAAGCAATGTAAACCGTGAACGCCACTACTACTACCGTTCCACTAGCACAAGCAGCAAGCATCGGTGCCGGAGAGCTTCTAGCAAAGAACACTCAGAAGCATAAAAGTCGCACAGAAAAGTGCCTCGGTAGTAGTTAAACCGCTTGCGTTTTTCATTCCATAAGGTAAATGAACATGCGGTGCCGTTTCGAATGTCATCAACAGAGCGAGGGGTGCAGACAAGAGTAGTAGCCAAAGGAGAAATCTTCCCTACCGTGGTGGCATTCTATGCCATCAAGAGCAGTTCCCTCTAATACCGCGCGATGGGCCCTACGTAGCCGCAGTGCTCATCAATGTGCTGGGCGAAGAAAAAAGGTTAATAAATTATATTAAAAGCGATGGAATTCGGGCAAAAACAGCGGTAAGCAGATCAGAATAGAGTTTGGACAGCCAGAGGAAAGCCTACATTTTTTGTCCTGATTCAACCTCCTTAGTCCCGGCGTCACCCATTCCTTGGCACTTAGGTGCACAGTTCTGAACCTAAGCACAAAGATATAACTTTCATAAAGCACAAAACAACCGGCGCAACAAAACGCAACATCTCGTATAGCGGGAACAATCGCGCCGTCGCGAGGACGTGCGGCGGCCCTTTGACGTCTTATGTCCTTACCTGCAAGAAAAAGCAGCACCTTGGATGCGGGACGTGTTATTTATTAGCGAGGACCGTGAAACTTTGTTATGGGTAAACATTCAGGACAAGATATCTTCAAAAAAGACGGTCACTTATGCGTCTCAGCGCAAAACATGGAGGCAGCCATCTTGAATGTTTTGGTCTTTTTCTCTTTTTGGTGTACATACACAACAGATGGCGCGAGACGCTACAAAAACGATAATGATGATAATGGCCGCGAATTTTGAAATTTTAATTTGCGCAGAAGGATGGCGTTTTTCGCTTAAATTAGGCGCAAATTCGACGAGTTTATAGGCAGACGCCAGGCATGAAAGGGAGATTCAGTTTGGCTACGAAAAAAAATTTACGCCTTACATAGCATAAAAACAAATCCCACTAATAGTCATTTTCGATTTCAATTACACTCGGAGACAACTTATGGCAGTGTGGCCAAGGCTAGGCAGAAAAGGCAAGATAGGCCAATATTCCCTAGCCTTGGAAAAGGAGCCAACTCACCCCTAGTGACCTTACACTTTCTCTTCAATTTATCCCTTTCACCCGTCCCCTCGCCTTCCACAAGGCAAGAGTACCATGGCCTGTCCTCTTTCCTTTCCTGCCTGGCCTTGGCCACAGTGAGAGAGAAAAAAAAAGGGGGGGGGGGGTATCCCTTAGTATATACATAAAATATACTGACAATGAAACATGAACTGATCGGGCAGCGCCTAGCTTGTCTGTGCGACCCTCCATAGCAGTTGCAGATCCTGTATGGCCCAAGAACTTGTGTTCCGTCCAAAAAGCAAGGAAAGGCACAAGCTTTCTAAACTGGTTTATTTTATTTCATACATACTGCTAGCCTCCTTTTGGAGGCTGTTGCAGGTTTGGGGCATAATATAGAAACAGCAAATGACAGGAATACTGGCAATCCACACTTGTCTAATTTTTATATAATTCTATATGGCAGTGTGGAACAAGAAATGGAAAAGAAGGATATGGTACAATACAATCACACTGAAGACACATGTTTCACTATATTTGTACAAAGGTCAGGCTACACATATATAGGGTACTCAAGGAACAATTGCCAGCCGTGAACTGAACCCATCTAGTGATGAGCAATTAACCACTTCATCGGCTAAACCATTCCATTCGCGGACCGCCAGGGGAAAGAAGGAGAACATGAACATATCACAGTGTGCTCGATACTCGACTAAATGCTTGGAATGACGCATTCTTTCGTTTCTCTGTGGTGACAGTTTAATAAATTTCGAAGCTGTATGCAATCAAGAACATCCACACCGTGCGTGCTGCATAGCAAACAGCCTTCGGATACTTGCCGTTGAATCAAACTATAATTGGAGTCTCTATAAAAGTCCTGACCATGAACTACAGTACTTTATGTTGCTTTTCACCTCATCTTGGTTTGCAACTTCAGGTTTAGGTTCATTGCACAGGCAAGTTCTGAGTGTAACTATAGGCAGGGGTGTTGAAAGAGGAGGAAAGGCAGGGAGGTTAACCGAAGAAGAAACCGATTTGCTACTCTGCACTGGGGGAAGGGGGTAAGTGGATATAAAAGTGATGTGTAAAAGAAAGTTACAGAAATATGAAGTCAGTACTGTCACATCACAGCCATATCACGTCGCATCGCAGCAAAATCACAGTCTACCGATCAGGCCCGTGGTTTTCATGAAGCAGAGCAGTGCCTGGGAGGTCTTTACCGCAGACGATCGCCGCAGCCAATGGCATATAATCTTGATTTCTGTCAGCGGGTGTCCATATAGACACTCTAGTGCAGGGCAGAGAAACTGTTTTTCCGCATTGTATGTGGTCCACTCGCAAAGAATGTGGCCTATAGTCTCGTCAGACCCACAGGTTGCACATGCAGGGCTATTAGCCATATCTATCACAAACGAATGAGAATTTGTGAATGCTACACCAACCCACAGGCAGCACAGCAAAGTTGCTTCACGTCGGGGTAGGCCGTGTAGAATCCGGAGCTTCAGGTCAGGAGCAGGGGTGCCGAGAGGACTGTTCTGCTTATGATATAATGACAGCACCACATTTAAGCTGCAGTGAATATATTTTGTTAAGAATGTTGCAATAAGCGGGTACCGCACGGTTGCTGATTTATCTATACATAGGAGAGTGCCCCCTTATATGATACAGGGAAAGAAATAACCACATAGCGATCAAAAGGATGGAGGAAGGAGAGACTGATGACAGCATGCTTTCTTGCCACTGAAAAACTGTGGAATAATAGAAATCAGGCTAGTGCCAAGAGACGGTTGGTTGGTAACTGGTTTATGGGGTTTAATGCCCCAAGCATCTCGAGTCGTATGACATCAAGAGAAGTGGTTATGGAAAAACCAAGCACATATAACAGTAGGACAAAAAAAAAGACATAACAGAACTTGCCCAGACATAACAGATAAACAAATAAACAGACAAGTGTAGCAGTATAACACCAAAGCATTGTGCCTTACAACATATTTACAAATTTGCTTCCATGTGAATGCAGGAACTTGTTTTAGCCTTTTCAAGATCATGGAATCAAGCATGTTGCATGCAAGGGCAAAAGTGGCTGTAAGCGTGGGAAGGTAACACAAGCCGCTGACAAGGTCTCCTTGAAACAGTTCACAGGAATAGGGAATGTAAGGCACAATGAGCAGGTACAGGTCTGGACAGTATCAAGGAAGTGACAGTGGCTGCGCACGATTGCGTCGCATGAATGTGAAATGTGTAGCCTCTCAAATGACGTCAATGTATCCATATGCATTTGCATTTTAGCGTGCTGTTGCTGTTTGTTTTCTTTTCTTTTTTTTTAGCGAAGTGGGGGCTTGACTATGGCAGGCCTGAACTGTTTGAGATCAAGTTAAATATTTATCTAAAGCATTCCCGAGGCCTAAAACTCCATTTGTGTTGTATCTGTGGAAATACGATTTCCCATCACCATTCTGTTGTTCTGTATACTGATGTCCATTTAAAGCAAGAATAACATCAGGAGAATGTGGCTGCTAATATTTAATTTCGCAACAGATGCTTAAGCTAGGGCAGCGCAAAATGCTGAAGCCAGTCTAGTGCTCAATAATACTGGGTGAGGTTAGAGGATTGAAGGATACTGGTTTATATCTACGGCACTCACACGCCATGCACGACTATCCTACGAGGGTGTGAAGGAGTAAGCAGTCGGAGGTTGTAAGCCCAAGCCATGGATGACAACAAGGACAAGTGAGCGGATGTCTATACCATGAGGTAATGCTAATTTAAGCATCTAGATCGTCATCATCATCCTCAGCCTGACTATACCCACTGTAGGGCGAAAACCTCTCCCATATTCCTCCAATTAACCAGGTCCTGTGCGAGCTGCATCCACTTGACCCCTGTAAACTTCTTAATCTCATCCACCCACCTAATTTTCTGCCGCCCCCTGCTACGCTTTCCTCCCCTTGGAATCCAGTTTGTTGCCCTAAGTGACCATCACTTATCCTTTCCTCGCGCTACATGTCCTGCCCATGACCATTTCTTCTTCTTGATTTCCATTAGAATGTCAGTGACTTGAGTTATTTCTCTGACCCACTCTGCACGCTTCCTATCTCTTAACGTTATCCCTACCATTTTTCTTTCCATAGCCCTCTGCGTTGTCAACTTTAGTAGAACCCTCTTTGTTAGCTTCCACGTTTCAGTCCCATAGGTAAGTACAGGTAAGATGCAACTGTTGTATGCTTTCCTCTTGAGCGATACCGATAAACTGCTAGTCATAATCTGGGAGTACTTGCCAAATGTGCTCCATCCCAGTCTTATTCTCCTTGTTATTTCCCTTCCATGGTCCGGATCTGCTGTTACTACCTGTCCTAGATAGATATATTCGCCTACTACTTCCAGTGCTTCGCTACCTAATGTAAACTGTTTTTCCTTCCCTAGGCTACTAAACATTACCTTAGTCTTCTGCATATTGATTTTCAAGCCTACCTTTTTACTTTTTCTGTCTAGGTCATCATTCTTTGCAATTCATCCCCTGAGTTACTTAGCAAGGCAATGTCATCAGCAAATCGCAGATTACTGAGGTATTCTCCATCTACTCTTATCCCTAACTGCTCCCATTCTAAATGTCTTCTTTCTTAGATTCTAGCATTTAGATGTCACTGGATAAATTGTTCATGGTGTTTTGTGCACCTATTTCTGCTTACAGCTTTTTCTTTGCCTGTAATGTAAATTATTTGTGTTTATGTGATGAATCCCCCCCTATGTAATGCCCGCAAAGGCCCTTAGGGTATTTGAAATAAATAAATAAATAAATAAATAAATAAATAAATAAATAAATAAATATATGGGTGTGTAATGCTAACAGTAAGCGCTGGAGTAGCTCGGTGCAGTAAGCAGCCAAGTGTGGCAGTTACGAGACGTAGTGTTGGGTTGAGTGCTGGGGTATTATAGCGTATAAGTGTGTATTGCAACCCAGATTCAATTTCAGTTTGGTGGAATGACTATATTCATTGGGTATAGGGTGTGGCATGTCCAGACGATACCAACGACAATGGCAACAATGTGGCCTCACAGATTGACACTCATATGTTTTAATTGTTGCTATAAATGTTTTTCAGTCACTTAACAAATTGCTATCCATAGCAGAAACGATACTCATGCACTGAAAAATAAAATGAAAATACTGAATATAATGCACATATATATACCTTGGTACATGTACTGTACATGCAGGGAGCCAAGGATGCAAAAGTTGTCCAAAATAAACGAGCGGCTGCGTCTCCAAGACTGCTGAAAGTAAAAACAAAAAATGGCAGAGACACATGTAAACACTGAAATGAAGTGAGTGCTCTACCAAGCAGCATTGCATATGAGATATCAGCCAAAGTTTATAGTCTACTAACACGTATACAGTAACAAGGCTGCTGCAAGTGACCTGAAGGAAGTTAAGCAAGCTACCTTCCTGGCCGCATTTTGGCAGCTCGCTGCATTCGTTACTCTGGGCCTCAAGCGAACTACTGTATATTGTGTCATAGTGTATATATATTGTGATATATTGTTATATTTTATATACAATATATTTTTTATTTTTACCTACCCTGTCCTTTCTCCCTATCGTTCACCTCTTTGATTTCATCTACCCCTTCCTCGCTATCCCTTTAATTCCACCGCCCTTGTTCAGGTGCTCCAGATATCAGATACCGGGGCGGGCAAACATCTTTTCTTTCCTTTTGTATATGTAATAAAATAACCACTAAAACAATTCAAATGCTGCTAATGCTAATCATCTTAAATTAGAATCAGATAAGCAGCAAGCTGACACAGTATAGTGCCTACGTTGTCGTGTTGCGCTGCCGCAAGCTCCTGATAGAAAAAAAAAAAATGTATTTGCGCAAAGCTTTGTTGGAAACAATTTCATTCCTTCCAAAGTCATTTTTGCTATACTGCTTATATATCGATACATGTTCTGATAAAACACACGAGTTTTGCACCGTCTTCAGATTGCTTTCCGAAGCTAGAAGGTGGCATCCATGCCACAGAGATATAAGTAATTGACAAATTGCACGCTAATTTCGATCTGTCATATCTGCAAGCTCAAAAACAATTAAGTACCAGGTTGCTGTTTACCTTAATTCACTACTGAATGACACCTCTCGCATTGATTTCGCGGACAAAAATGGACACGACACCCACCTACCGCTGCACTCAGCGCACTATGTCAAAAAACAACAGCAATGACAATGGCTTACGTGACGGCCGATGTCAGATCGTTGACGCAGACATCGCAAATTTGCTCGGTACCCATGAATCGAACGTCCGACTTTTGCTGTTGAATGGTTTAATGTTAAGGGTGCGTTGCACTACCTCCGCTGCAGCAAAACCACGCCAATAAACTGGGAGACTTTACAAACACTGCCCGAATAAGCCGACGACGGCGTCGTCCAGAGCTCGTCAATCCAAAAGCTCTGGACGCCGTCGGCGACAACGAGGAAAGAGCCGAAAAGCCCGCCAGCCCGCCACGAATCTGGGGACAAATTCAGACTCAACTAGGCACATAATAGTCAGCATTTAGGTACTTTGTAAAAACATGGCGTTCAATGCGTTTGGGGAAATCTAGGGACAAAGTTTTAGCCGAAAAAACCCTATTCATGGCGGGTTTTAGTCTCGCCCACGGTCACTACGGTCACCTTCGCCAGGCGAGTTCCGGGTGCACGACCTACATTATACAGTAGGTCGTGGCCGGGTGCGCCGTGAGTGTGCCGGGTGCGCCGTGTTACAAAGCGGTCCGGATAGCCACGCGCTGCCGTTGTCTCGCTGTTTCGTGGACTGTTCTGCTGTGTGCAAGGTCAGGCTTCTACTTTTCTCTGCGTTCGGGTGCTGCAGGAATACAGCATTGCACCAAATGGTAAGTGCCAGCTTTGCTTTGTCCTTCCGGCGATCGCTGCGTAGTATTCAGCTGCTTTGAGGCTTGTAAAAAATAGCGACAGCACCAATGTGTTTATTAAGCGTCAATACTGCAATGCTAATTGCTTCCCTGCCTAGCTTGTCTGCGTAGTGTGTTAGTGTGCTCCTACGAAGCTTTCTTTTTTTTGCAGTTACACTAATTACGAAAATTTGTGATAAAATAGAAACACAAGATTTACCTATTGTGAAGACGACTAATTTAAAGTGAGTTAAACCAAATCTTGCAAAGCCTGTATTAGTTTCCCTTCTCGCACTCAACCGCATTAAGGCCTGTGAGAAATAATGACAGCACCAGAAGTGTGTTTATTACGCGTCAGTAAGGTAATAATAATATTAAATGTGCACGTGTATTTTCTGGACTGCGATGCGAACTTCCTCCCTGGTTAGCTCGTTTGTGTGGTATGTTACATGTGCTCCAGCGCAGTATTTTTTGTTTCGCTAACTGCGCAATTCTGTGAAAAAATAAAAACACGAGCTTTGCCTATTGTGACGATTATTTTGGAGTGATCGAAACAGAAAGATGCAACGCGTATATTTGTCTTTCCTTGTTTTTTTAGTTAAAAAAAACGTTTGTACGACGCGCTGAATCACTGAAAGAAATAACAGCTGATACCAAAACTGTTCTCCTTACAGATCTCAATGGCATACTGCGATGCAGTTGTTCCAATCATCTGTAAATCAAGCTGGCTTCTGAAGTGCTATCAGTGACAGCAGTCACCGAGAACCTTTTTCCCTACCTGTGGCAGCTATTCATCACACCTCTTCTACATGGTACTCTTGAAGCACAATTGCTGTTGTGAAATGTGTAAATAAATGCTGGTGCCTTTCTTCTTAAATTTTGTTTTATTGCAGCGTAGACTAGCATTGTAATTTTTCTATTACCATTGGTGCTAGAGGAGCAGTCATGCAGTTTTTCGAGCCATATGCGCAATTTATTGAAACTGCCTGACATAAAATGTCATATAGTGTTGGTGTTATTGCCTAACAAGTATCATGATCACTTAATTGTTATGCTTAGTGGATGTCGGCCTTACAAGTAAATATGCTGAATATGCACGACTCATGCTTAGGAACAGTTATCCCGCTAGCGAATAACAGCGCTCCCGCCCCGCGCCGACATTCGTACCCGTGCGCCTCGACCCCACGACCCCTACGTCAGCGGCGCCCTCAGCGAGGGGACCGCGCAACTTTACTCGATGGCGCCGCTCTATTGTTCGCGCGGCGGGTTGACAGGCACAGAGTATAAATGAGGCTATGGCATTGCCACATGGGATGTTCACATTTCTTTTTTGCAGAAAACTCTTAAATCAGTACAAAATCGTGCAGTCAGATTCATCCACTCAAATTATTCTTATAGTTCCAGTGTCACTGCCAGGAAATAGAAAATTAGCCTGCCTGACCAAAAGATCTGGCTCAAAATCTGAGCGTCTTTCATAAATTTGATCACTTACTCGTCCCAGATTTAAAACCAGCTCACGAAGTCTTCTCAGGGGGAGGAAAGCACAGCCCACTTCTGTCCCGGCTAATTCGACGAACCTACTCCCACTCGGAGGCCAAGGTGTAGGTGCGAGGAGGAAAGTCTCTCCTTCTTTAATCTCTTCTGTCTATCCCTTTTGAATTTTCAACTGCCGTGCCGCCATTCGACTGCGTGCCATTCGCCTCGTTTTGAATGCTGTGTGTGTGTTCCGTGACCTCCGCCAGCCGCTCTGACTACAGTGTGCGGCTTTTGGCATGTAGACTTTGCGTCTCTGGTTGCTTTGCCATGCTGTTCCTTCACGCGCTCGTAATGTCGTGTCAGTGCAACGACAGCTACAGCAGTGTGTGTTTTTGTGCCCGTGAGCTTCGACATCTGTCCCTATCTTGTGACACTACCCGTTCAGTTTCACTTGTGCAACTTGTGCCGACTGTGTAGTGTCTTGAATCCTTTTGTATGTTGGCTCATTACACACAGTGGTGATTACCATTTTTGTTCGCGACGTTCGTGCGTGGTGGGGCCGACTTGCCACAGCTATGAACGAAAGTGAGCGCCAGATCTCGCCTTCTAAGATACCCATGGGGCCACCAAAGACCAACACTTTGTTTTGGACGACACCGCTCATTCGTCGTCTCTTTGGAAACCTGTTTGAATATGGCTCGGATTGATAAATTAATCAAATTCGACACGCAGAAGAGCCGGCAAGTCGCGGGAGACAGTGGACCGAGTATAACAAGGGAAGTGCACACAGTGACTTTTTGACCGCGATGTATGTATACATTTTATGTATGTTGCGTTTTCACGAATGAAGTTCCAGTTTTGGAACAGATTACGTTCACAAGCAAATTTTCAATAAAAGACGTGCAAATATTCTGTCGTGTATTTACGCGCTTCCTTATCGCTTCAGTGACACTGTTCACGTGCAAGGTTGCATGCACTGCCCACATGTGTGCGAGAGCTCTCGCGACTCCCTTTAGTGCACTTTTTCGCCTACTTTGTCATTACTGCTGCGAGCTGGTCACGCTAGATGTGACACTGCGACCAGGTTCCAGCAGCAATGGGAAAGTAGGCAAAAAAGAGCACTAAAGGCAGCTCGCTCGTGTATATACTCGCATACGACGTGCAATTTCTGGCGAGCACACACCAAACTTCCCCTCTTCCAGAGTGCGTTTGGAGGCGTTTGGCTACGTGGATGTCCTCTCCCCCATGCCAAAAATGGTTCAATCCATAGTTGGGCCTTCAGAATGTAGGGCGCAATTGAAGGAGGAATTGGCGCTATAGCGCTGTAATTCGTGGCCGCTGGGAGGCATAGAAAGGTTCCGCCCTCCCTGGCCTTCCTTTGAACACTTCATACTAAAGCCGTTTATTTTCCACACATATGTGGCACAGCGTACCTGCATGCTTTCTTTGTTCCGACAGCAATCGGCTAGAATGACCTCCCTGCCTAGCCATGACACTAGCGCTAGCCAGTTCAAAAACACCATTGGAAATATTATTTTTAAGCCCTGCATCAGTAATTTCCTTTCCATTCTGCATACGTCAGTGGCCGTCTGGGTAACAGTTAGCCTTGTTAAGGACTCCATCATAACACAGCCCTATGCCCTTGAGCAAAATAGCACCAATATTTTTTTTTTCCTTTTCATTCAAACGATTAGCACCAGCAAACATATTTGCTTCCCATTCTGAGCAGTTTGACACATTTTAGTGCATTTTCTTTTTTTCTATGATTTCAATTTATTAATGTATCAGTTACACGTGCTAAATTTGACATTAAGCATTGACTTTTCATTTTGAGCTATTTGGCACCATTAAAGCCCATTTAATTATCAATTTTTCCTTTTTTTTTATTTTTTTCATTTATAAATCAAGCAATTAATTACAATGATTTCATTAGCTCGTCATGCACTATAATACACCAATCAATCGTCAATCACTAAAACCCCAAATTGCCATGATATAATTTTTTTTTTACGCAGCCTCCGATTATTTCCGTCGATGGCTTTTCGCCCGAACGAGCTTATGAGTTGTCTTTTAAAAAGCGCTCGTATATTTGATGAAACGATTGAATGTACGATTTTATATCTGCTGCATACCAGCTTCACCTGCAAAGTGAGGCTTGGCACTCTACATGCGACCGTCTTGGACAAGTACCGGGCCTATCACAACTTTGGCGCATCTTTCGTGGCCTAAATGGCAAGGCACGCGGGGCACCACCTCTCGCCGATCTCCTTCTCAATGGCAACCCGGCTGATGTTGAAGATGAAGTTATACGCACCTTTTTCCCACACGCCAGCCTAATGCCTCCACCAGCAGTTTCCATTTTCCCAGTCGGAAACCCTGATCCAGACCTGGATCGCCCATTCTCAAAGGGAGAACTGCAAGCAGCCCTCGGAAGAGGCCGAGCTCGCGCCACACCCGGGCACGACCGAGTTAGTTGGCAGGAGCTTAGCAATCTCGACTCGGCAGCCCAGGATGCCCTTCTCGACATCATTAATTCTTACTGGGAGACCGGAACGGTACCGGATAACCTCAAGCTTTCTCTTATTCTTCCTATCCCTAAACCTGGCAAAAACCCTCGACTTCCTAGTAATTTGCGTCCAATTGCACTGACTTCACATCTCTGTAAACTCATCGAGCGCCTGCTGCATACCCGGATTAGTCACTACATTGAATACGTCAGTCCTGGATTTCATCCAGCTCAAGCCGGCTTCCGCCCTAACCTTGGAACGCATGACTGCCTTTGGCTTTTGCGAAGAGTTCTGAATAGAGCTCATCGTAAAACGCTACCTGACTATCTCCTGGCTGTCGATATACACAAAGCTTTTGACAATGTTCGCCATGAGGTTATCCTGGAGGAACTCGCCAAACGCTTTCCTAGTAATCGTGCCCAAATCTGGATCCGCAATTTTTTGACATCTACACCCATTCAGCTACATGGCAAAGCTCCGGGATGGGTGCCCAAAACCTATTACTTGGATAGGGGTGTACCTCAGGGCTCCATTCTCGGACCCATATTGTTCAACTTGGCCATGACACGCGTCGCCGAGAATCTGGAAATCAGCACAAGCGCAAGATTCGCTATATATGCCGATGATATTACCGTCTGGACTGAGGCAGCGGATTACGTAGACAAATATTCTATGGAGACTGCACTTCAGGCGGCCCTTCTTTGTCTTGAAGATACACTAACCAAAATTGGCCTCGAACTCGCACCACATAAAACAGAATTGATTAGTATCGACGGAAAACATAAAACCAACCCCAGTATGCAGATCCATCTTCACATCGGAGGCAACACAATCACCTCCTCAAATGGGCAAATCCGCATTCTTGGCCTGCCCATATCAAGCTGCAACAGCCCCCAGAAATGGGTTCATCAGTTACAACGCCTTTGGCCAGCACTGCTACATACCATTCGTCGCCTGTCCAACCGGCACGGCGGTGCGCGGCAGCATGCCTGCCGTGCGATGGCCAGAGCAGCGGCGGTCGGAAAAATCCTCTATGGCACACCGGTCCTCCAACTGTCGAAGACTGACTTCGCTAAGGTCGAACGCCTTCATCGCGCTACACTACGCACTATTACCGGTCTACCTAAGCACACTCCTATAGCCGAACTTGAGCGTTTGGCCGCTCTTCCACCGCTCACTACCATCGTTACCGAGTCACAGACGCGTCATCGAATACGTCTAGAGAACACTGTCCAGGGGCGTCGCCTGCTGGCCTGGGATGAACAGCGTAACGACAAAACACCAGCCCTATATGCATCACTTCCCCCTTGGGAGATGCCAGTAGTCACACGCGTCCATCGCCGACCTATAAACCGCGATTTTGTCATTCCCCGGGAGCTCCTAGCTGCCCATCACCGACAAGAGCGAATCCCCGATACGACTGACATATACACCGACGCATCCATTACAAGCGAATTCGCATCTATGGCCTGGGTATGCGATGACAACCCTTCCCTTTCAGGCGCTTATGCCTGCCATCTACCTCAGGGTACCCCTCTTCACGCTGAACTCCTCGCGATTTGGGGAGCCTTGTCAGGAGTGCCTTGCACCGGAACTGGGTCACTACGTATTCTTACTGATTCCTTTGAAGCTTACAAGGAAATCGCTACTCCGGGTTCACAAGATGCAACAGCTACGGCTATACAGCGCCTCCTTAAACGCCACCAACTCGCGACCAGAACTGTCGCTATTCACTGGACCCCAGGTCACTCGGACGAATCAGGGGGCAATGCGGCGGCACACGCCGCGGCTGCCTTGGCAGGTGGGATGTCCACATTTACTTCCCCACCCCCCTTGCTTCATCCTTATTCGACCTTGGGCGGGCAACTCACCCCTTCTCTTGCCCTTATGCACTATACTCGGACCAGTCTTCGTAGCCTCAGTCAGCATCGCATGCAGGTGGCCACACCAGACCCACCTTTTACGAGAAGAACCCACCTCACCCGAAGTCAAGAAGTCTTTTTGAATAAGCTCATCGCCCATGCGGCTTACACGCCACGTATTATGGCCCGCTGGCGTCAGTATAAGGAGAAAATGATTACGTGCCCCCACTGTACGACTCTAACCTGCGGCGGCATATCTCATTTACTTTGGGAATGCCCTGCTTTTTCTACTGGACGCCCCGAAATCGAACCCTACCGCCTGAACTACCGTTCCCTTCTAGAAACTGATGCAAACACACAGATGATATTTGCCAAGTATGGCTCGCTTAGTGGCCTGGTTAGAGCAATGTGATTCGAGTGACGACCTAAACAATGAAGATTATGTCTACTCCCCTTTATCCCCATCCATGGCCATGAGCCTTCCCATTCAATAAAGGACATTCAATCAATATCTGCTGTTTGTTTTTTAGCTGTCACTTTCGATTTCGTCGACGAGAGCAGGTGCACGCATGAAAATGTTGGAGGAAAGGCGTGCTGCACATAGCTGCACTCGGCACCGCCGCGGTGGATCCTCCTAGTGGTCAAGTGTTAAGACACTCGCCAATTGAACCGGAGTATCATTTTCCCATCCCATGAAAAGCAGTGCGAAAAACAACGAAGCACGGACTGGAGAATCATCCAGTGGTCTTCTTTTTAACATTGTGCAATAAGTAATTTTAAATTTACGCGCGAATTATGCTAGTTGCAATAACCTCCATGGTAGAAGAACAAATGGTAGCGTAACTCCCATAGAAGCCTGCGTGTCGACTCTGGGTGCGTTCCAATACCCCCTCGTAGACGTTATGGTGACTAGAAGCCCAGCTTCTAGTCACCATATAGACGTCTACTTAGACGGCTACGCGAGCAGCCGCCATCTTGGGACGCGTTCCAATTCTCGCGAAGCCGTCTCGCGAAGACGGTTTCGCCGAAGTCAACATCGATGCAGACTACTTTGCTGTCTAAACATGGCGGACAGAGCGCGTTTCGCTAGTTTCGCGCTGAGCGAGTCGTGCGTGCGGTTGTTGCAGTAGTTGTACGGTGGTCGTGCTCTTTGCGAACGCCGGAGTATATGCATATGAACGATCTTTCAAACGTGAGTTGTTACGTCAATGTATGCGCTAGCTAGAGGCTAATTTAGTTGTCTCTATGATCGTGAGATTCATAGCACTGCAGATTCATTTACCGCGCTTAAGAGGAAAGCGTGCGTTGGATGCTGTTGGTCTTCTTTTTTAACTTGACGAGTTTCTTCAGTCGTGATGTTATCAACGAACTTGTCGCTTTCTGGGCACCTCGCCGGGAGTCAGGTCGACTGCTGTACGGCGCACGTGTGTGTTTCTATTTTGCTGTAGTAGCCGTGGCAAACTCTTCCGCGGATTTTCAGTTAATCTCGGAAGAACGAACTCGCCTGACGATGCCGACGTACTTGTTGCGCTTTGATTTTTTTGTGCCTGTACATTATTAAAACGAGTTGTCTTTGGTTTCCTCGTCTAGTGACTACAGACAACTGGTGTAACGGCACAGTTTTTCGTTTGCTGTAGCCGGTTATCACCTTTCGTCCGTAATCCTCTCAAGTTTACAGTATTTTGCATGTTTTCATTCTTACAGCTGTGTGAATGAGGCATCTGAGAAGCATGTACACTTCAGCATCAGTAATAAAAAAGGAAAATCGGACTAACGTTCTCTTCCGTCAATTCGTGATAAGGCTCATTGCGTGAGAAGTCTGTCTGCTACAAGTTAACCTTGTGGCGATTACACATGTAATATTGTTGCTGCAAAAAATCGGCGAACCGTTAAAAACGTAATTTTCACCTGTATTGTCGTAAATCTTTAAAGAAAACAGCGTTATAATAGTTGTTAAAACGGTTTAGTTCAACCTTTATGCCGCGAGGTGACGCTAGGCGTAAACAGGTAGACGCGTTCCAATACGCGAACCTGTAGACGTCTACGTAGACGTCTACGAAGCAGTCTTGCTAGACGTCTAAGAATTGGAACGCACCATCTGAGCGAGGCTTTAGTTTCCTGGCGCCCCCTGCGAACTGTGAGGCACAACAAACACGTGACGTTACTTGTGACGTCACAGTGACGTAATTTTGGCGGGGAACTTGATTGTTTTTTTACTTATGAACGAAAAACAAGGCCAACAACGACGGAGGCAAAACGATGCTCGGATAAGGCAGAAAAATGGACACCGTAACTGTTCAGCAACTTTACTTGACATGGATTTCTACTGTCAAGTTTTACGTTAACTGAAATGTTACGGCATCTTTAACCACCTTATCATAGCATCGTTCTGCCTCCGTCGTCGTTAACCTAGTCTTTCGTCGCGCGTCATGTAAACGCATTCTGGGGCTTATTTTTTCGGGCACGTTTGTGAACAAGGGCCCTCAAGTGAATTCGGCAAGCACATGGATAGAATCACATGGCTTGAGGCATTTCACTAAGGGCATAAATGAGTGAAGCTGTGCTGCATAGAAAGCCGGGCTTTATTAATTCACGATTACTTACATAGACGCTTCATGAAATCCTCGTGATAACAAAATGACCTGAGCGTAGGTCTCCTAACGAGACGCGGTGAGATTATATAAGGGTAAAAGATCTTGCTAACAAAGTACATATCAGTGTCAAAGCAAAAACAAACGAACGGAATAAGTAACGCTAGCGCTAGAACGCCAACCTGTAAAAGCTTAGGTAAGCAATTCAAATTGGGATTGCTAGTATTTAGAAGTTAATGCGTCTGAGAAGTGAAAATATCTACGATATAGCTTCGCTCCAATAATTCTCGCCCTGTTCATGATTCCATTATTTTACTCGCGCTTCGTTTGCCACTGAGAGGAGTCAATGTGAGGTTACAAATTTACAACTTAAGCATTTAACATGTTCATGAGAAAGATCCCACTGACAATAGGAACATCACTGTAATAACAGCTAAAGCACGTTCAGCGAACGTTGGTGCGGTAATAAGACGCAGTAAGCAAAACACGCAGCAAAGGGAGCGGAACGGAAAGCTTTGAGTAATGCGACACGCGTCTTGGGGGCAATAAAATCTCACCTTCACCGCTCAATTAAAACATGCAGCGATACGCCGCTCATGCAGACGTGTAACCGTAAAACAAGCCACCACTTTTGCAACGTGCCTGGGAGGCCGAGCCGCCGAGCTGTGACGCAGCATTGTCCCATCGTCCGGAAATGCGCACATGCAGCGGCAATCAGTTTCTCATCGAGCACAGACAGTCTTCGCCTTGCTGTAAAGCTCTACCACAACTAGCAGAATGGAATACTGACTGTTTGTTACAGATAACCCACTCTGTACGCAGCACGCAACGATGAACGTTGAACCGGAGCCGATGACGCACCCATTCCGCGGATGAAAAAAGCTTTCGTCTGAGTCATATCTGAGCTTTGGGCAACTGCGCCAAGGTCAATGTACAACTCGTCGCGCAACTTGGAAGAAAACGCGTGTAGCTGCCTACTGCCAGCGGCATCAACTCGATGATGAGGGCTCCTGCGAACTGTGAGGCGAATTATTAGCGCACAGAAAATAAGATCTGCCAGAACTCCAAAGAACTAGAAAGTAAACATAATATTCGCGCTCAGGAATAAATGCAGTTTTTGTTTCTTGCGTAAGAAAAAACGTGTCACATTTTTATTATTATTTTAACTTGTTTCTAACGGCCTCTCTCGGCCACTTATTATCCTCTGCGCAGTTGCCCAAAGCTCAGATATGACTCAGATAACTCAGACGAAAGCTTTTTTCACCTGCTCATGCCGTCGCTCCCCCTGACGCCAGATTTGCTTTTGCTTGTTTAGTTTTTTTTAGTTCGCCAAGCTGCCACCGCATGCCATGGCGCCACAACTTACACTCATCATAGAGAAAGAGAATGGTAAAGAGCGGTCACTCGGCGAAAACTGGCCCCAGGAAGTGACGCGCGACTGTTTGCGCTGCCGCCGATTGATGGATGGCGGCACCAACGTGCGCATGCGCGGACGCGCGCGCGACGGCACTCGCTGCAGCGGTAGCCCGCCGGAGCACTAGCAGACGACAAGAAGTTGTCGAAGGAAGCTGTGTGCTCGTGCCTCGCCGCGCTTGTGCGGCACAGACCTCTCGTGGGCTGCTGCGCAGAACGACAGCGGTTTGAAACGACGGCGAGGTGAGCAACGTTTTTTGCTTAACTACGCTGCATTTCAAGCAGTTTACGCTGACCATGCCGGCCGGTGCCAATAAGTTTCGCAGCTCGTGAACAGGCGCGCCAGCTGTTCAGGCGCAGTTCGTTACGCCGTAACTCTGGCGGTTCCCAACCACGGCGAGGTGTAATATGTTGTGTTCTCGGGAAACAGCTTCATTTCGAACAGTTTAGCTCGTAACGCTTGACAAAGTGGCATGTGAAGGCATCAAGGCACGCCGTTGCGCCAAAATGGCGCGCTCGCCGGCCGGTTCGGCCATGGTGACGCAGTTTGCCGAACGGCTAGTTTTGCTAAGTGTCGCGTTTAGCAGAGCAACGGTAAAGTAAGAAACGTTTCATTCTTGACTTTCTTGTCAAACTACGCAGTATTTCAGGCAGTTTAGCTCAGTACGGCGGTCTGCGCTTCACAAAGTCGCACGTGAAGGGCAGCCAACAGGCATGACAAGGCGCTCGCCAATATGGCTCGCCGGCCGCGATGACATGTGACATGGCGCGAGGATTTGCGAACGGCTAGTTTTGCGTGGTGTCACGTTTAACAGGGCAACCGCAAGGTGAGAAATGTTGCATTCTTGTAAAACTGCGAGGCATTTCGGGCAGTTTAGCTCAGCGCGGTGGTCTGCGCTTCACAAAGTCGCGTATGAAAGGCAGGCCAACATGGCGTGCTCGCCGGCCGCGGTTTTGCGTGGTGTCGCGTTACATTTAACAGGACAATGTTAAAGTGAAAAATGTTTTATTATGCGGCAAGCTTCATTGCTTCAGCTGTTCAGTGCTTTTGAAGAATATTGTTAGTTTAGTGGCTGTTATTTCACGCTCTGTAGAAATGTATTTTCAGCTAGGTTCGGTTAGCCTGCATTTCCTGACCTCTACGTTGCAAGAGTAGCTTTTGTATCAATTTTACTAATGACAGCTTTTCTGTTCTGGACCATAACTGCTGCTCACCAAGTTTTCAGTACCCACCCACATGCACAGATGTGTGCGCGGTGCAGTGGCCTTACATTTCATTGCAACCTTCTGCATCATATTCATTCCTTTTCCAACAGCACTGCATGGACCCACGGACTGTAGCCGAAGCACGGCAGATGCGACGAGGGAATGGTGTGGCCTTTCCTCAAGCGTCAGTACTCCTCTCTGCCCTGGACAATACAAGTTACCCTTGCTGAGGTAGCCGTGACTGGGACTGTGTAGTTTATGTATAATGCCTGTTTTGTTACATATCATTTGCAATAATTCGGAAATCAGTTATGCTATTTTTTGTCTCTACCTAAGTACTGTTTCTCACCTTGTGTATTTTTATTTTTCTGTATTGTGCACATCGCTTAGTGTGTGTCAAGTATTGTCAATGCATCCGTCTGCATCTGTTGCATCTCGTGTTTTATATGCGGCAAAATAAATTCATTTCGCGAAGCACTTGGCGTCGTTTCTGCACTACTGTTTTGCAAAGGCTGTGGCGCAGCTGCGTTGATGGGTAGTTTAGAGAACTGGGAATCTATTTTTACTGTTGTTATGCATGCTGAAAATAAATAGAAACACTAGCAGACCATTTAAAACCAAAATAATGTGCCAAAAGGGCAGGGAAGGGCGCAGCGCATGGCTAGCATTCAAATCGCGCGCCCTTCAGCAAGACCGGATGTAGTGGCCGCCGGCCGCTTGGTGCACTACAGTCAAATGGGCCGCTGGGCCCTATGGGAGTGTCCGCTTTTTACCAATCTCTTTCTCTATGCCCTCATCGCTTCGCTTTCAGTCTCTGTCTCCGCATGGTCCGCGTATTGCGTGCGGGAAGACGCTTGTTTTTGCTACATTCAGAGGCGATCTTGCGTCAGTTCTCACTCAGCGAACGCAGTCAAGGGTACGGCAGCAGTAACACCGTTTCCCGGAATGGTTTACTGCTGCGTTCCTTTCTGCAAGTCCAGCGGGCGGCAGTCAAGAATCACGACTGGGATATCGTTCCACGAGTTTCCCGTTACCCAAATTCGAAATGAGTGATTGAAGATCACTCGACAGGCAGACGGTAAGATATCGAGAAAGTAGAATTCCATACTCTGTGAAATTTGGCTAAATGGCTGGTCAGTTCCCACGCCACGTTGTCTGCTGGTCTACGATCAATATACAGCTAGAAGTATTGTGTTGTATGTTTGCTGGCGGCTAGAAATACGAGTGCGGCTCGTGGATACACAGCCAAGAAACTGCAGTCGTATTTTGTCGTGCTCTAGCCTGACTAAGCCGTGCACATGGCTGTGGCAAAAATTCAGTACCTGACGTACACCAGTTTTGACGAGAAGCTTGCTTTGTCGCACTATACTGTTTTGCGCAAACGCTATACCTTGAAAAACTACGACTACCTCGAAAAAAAAAAACAAAAAAAAAAAAGAAAAGCAACGTGGTTCTCGGCAAGGGGAGACAGGTGCAGCTGTCAGTGCATCCAGCCAGTATATTGGAGTGGGGCCAGAGTAGTGAACCTACAGGCATTTCTTATGTTTCACGCAGTTGTCTCCCCATAAATAGCAAATTTTTGCTTCCGTTGCGTGGTTGCCACCAGAGATTTGTGGTGCAAGAGTATACACCCGGATATATTCGCAGGCCCAGGGAAACAGCCATGTTACTGTTACTGATACATGTTACCGTTTCAACAGGAGGTTAAAGACTGCCTTCTGTCGATATCAGTTTTTTTTTTTGCCATTATGGAAGTATCAGTGTGTTCTTTAAATGTGTCTTACAATGAAAATGCCTTGCATGCTGTTAATACGGCTGTCTTTCTTTTTTTTTTTTTCGTTTAATGCTGTTGATAATGCTGTATGTCTAATTTGCAGTATATGTCACCTTTTGAGTTCGATTATGTGCACTTTAATATGCTGTAAATTGCCATATGTATTCCCAGGAGACTGGAGCTAGTCGGGCTGCTTCTCAGCTTCTTCTCCCAGTGTACTTCATCTTCATGAAGAAAACTGAACGAACTGTTATTATTTTGTGTGGTTCCAATTCTGCTCCCATATGTTCAGGGAATAAAAATTTCTTTGAACTGATGTAAGCTTGCTTCTGATTTCTCTTTCTTGCTTGATATTTTCATGCATTTTCAGCATTGAGCATGGAAATTATGAAAATGTGTAGTGGTCATAAGGAAATTTGTCCACTGGGTGAATGCATTGCTGAAGCAAATTTTCGTTTCTGAATTTCATGCTGCAGAGGTTTCTGAGGTGTTAATCTAGCATTAATAGAAGTTCATCAATATTAACTATGCTGGTTAATCCAGTTTTGCAAACAAGAGGAAGTGACATTTAAAAATTCAACCAGAATATGTGTCCTTTTCAAAGGTGAAAACACTATGAGAATAAAAGTTCTCCTACACAAGATTTTCATGGGTATCAAAAGTGGTAACACTACATGAAGTCTGGCTAACATTCCCAAGGATCCGTAGTGCTCACGAGAGTTGCTGAATTGAGTTCTGTTTGTCTCCTAATGCTTTCATCTGAAGTATTAAGGCAGCTGCGGTGACGAACGCGCGGGAGCACCGCCGATGCGAGATATGCGGCAATGCCAACGAAGCTCAATCGACGCTCGAACAACGGTCGTAACCGCGATAATTAATGTTGTGAGGAGTCATTTTGAAAATATTGTAGGCGTGAATAGTCGCTGTAGCACGTGGCTACGATTACGGTTGTGTTGCACACTTTCGTCCAGAAGGTCGCTGTTACTAGACCGCCTAAAAGACAACCACTCCTTCCGCTCGCTTTTATCTTCCTTTGTGGACAGGATGATGAAGGTAAAGTTTATTCAGCTGGGATTAGCAGACCGTAAAGGTAACCGACTTAGACGAGCGACCGTATACGTTGTTTATATATGTTCTGCTTGTTCGCGCTGCGGAAACTGTTTTCAAGATTAATGTATCAGCTAGCCTAAGGGACAGTTATTTTTCCATCAAGCAGCGAGGCGCCGCTTTACAAAATGAAGCAAGGAAATGAATATAAGGGTTGCATTTGTCAGGCGAAGCGCTGTAAATATATATCTTTTTCCTACGTGCTCCCACTGCAAAATCGCTCATGCGCCAGGATCAGGCGGTCAGCAATATTTTGGAGCCCTCCATTGCGGTGCATCTCATGGCCAGGATGTTGTTTTGAAACGTTAAACGCCGTGAATCAGTCAATCTACGCGCTAGGAACACGAAAAACAAACCGAATAACGTGCGCAGCGGTGCGCCGGGACCGTCGTGCGCGACATTGCGTCGTCTGCTGTGGGGGTTAGTTCAGGCGGCACCTTCGGTCTCTACACGACAATTTTTAGGCCCGCGCGCCTCCGTAGAGGTAGCGCCAGTGATCAGGTCGGAAGTTTATAGAGGAGGTCGTGCTTTTTTCATCCGCGGAATGGGTGCGTCGTCGGCCCCGGTTCAACGTTCATCGTTGCGTGCTGTGTACAGAGTGGGTTATCTGTAACAAACAGTCAGTATTTCATTCTGCTGGTTGTGGTAGAGCTTTACAGCAAGGCGAAGACTGTCTGTGCTCGATGAGAGACTGATTGCCGCTGCATGTGCGCATTTCCGGACGATGGGACAATGCTGCGTCACAGCTCGGCGACTCGGCTCGGCCTCCCAGGCACGTCGCAAAAGTGGTGGCTTGTTTTACGGATACACGTCTGCATGAGCGGCGTATCGCTGCATGTTTTAATTGAGTGGTGAAGGTGAGATTTTATTGCCCCCAAGACGCGTGTCGCATTGCTCATAGCCTTCCGTTCCGCGCCCTTTGCTGCGTGTTTTGCTTACTGCGTCGTATTACCGCACCAACGTTCGCTGAACGTGCTTTAGCTGTTATTACAGTGATGTTCCTATTGTCAATGGGATCTTTCTCATGAACATGTTAAATGCTTAAGTTGTAAATTTGTAACCCCACATTGACTCCTTTCAGTGGCAAATAAAGCGCGAGTAAAATATGGGAATCATGAACAGGGCGAGATTAATTGGAGCGAAGCTATATCGTAGATATTTTCACTTCTCAGACGCATTAACTTCTAAATACTAGCAATCCCAATTTGAATTGCTTACCTAAGCTCTTACAGGTTGGCGTTCTAGCGCTAGCGTTAGTTATTCCGTTCGTTTGTTTTTGTTGTTCTTTGACGCTGATATGTACTTTGTTAGCAAGATCTTTCACCCTTTTATAATCTCACCGCGTCTCGTTTGGAGACCTACGCTCAGGAAATTTTGTTATCACGAGGATTTCATGAAGACCGTGACGAATGAGCGGTGGTCGCTCTCCTACACTTAGATTTCATTGTCGTGAAGCGTCTATGTAAGTAATCGTGAATTAATAAAGCCTGGCTTTCTATGCAGCACAGCTTCACTCATTTATGCCCTTAGTGAAATGCCTCAAGCCATGTGGTTCTATCCATGTGCTTGCCGAATTCACTTGAAGGCCCTTGTTCACAAACGTGCCCGAAGAAATAAGCCCCAGAATGCGTTTACATGACGCGCGACGAAAGACTATACTCCGTTTCATACATCAGGTGCAACGCAGCGAAAGCTACGCAAGTAGTCCGCAAGAAAAAAAAACAGGAGGCGTATCACTACGCGCTCGTTCTGTGGCCGAGTGGTTCCTGCGGAAACGGGCTCTATTCCGAGCATACACGTTTGCAATAACTTGCTTCGCATGCCTAGACATCTTCGCAGTGCGGATCTTGTAGAAAACATGCGCACTGAAGAACCATTTTCTCAAAAAGAGATGCGCAGCGTGGAGGGCACAGCCAGCGCCATCTAGTGACACAGCTGGCAAGGTTGCGGGCAGCAAAAACGCGGCACGAACGAAAACGACATAATAAACATACAAATTCACCGAATCCGACCCTTTCTCCCTAAAAAAAGGTGCTTTTCATGAAGTTGATGGCAAATGTAAGATGCCATAAGCTTGCAGACAAAGCAACTATCATTTCCTCTCGTCAAGAGCAGGCACTATTTTTCATCGCGGATGCGGAGAGCGCAAACAAGAGCTGTAGCTTTGGCAGTGTTGCACTTGATGTAGGCAGAACGATGCTATGATAAGGTGGTTAAAGATGCCGTAACATTTCAGCAGGCAGAATGATGCTATGATAAGGTGGTTAAAGATGCCGTAACATTTCAGTTAACGTAAAACTTGACAGTAGAAATCCATGTCAAGTAAAGTTGGCTGAACAGTTACGGTGTCCATTTTTCTGCCTTATCCGAGCATCGTTCTGCCTCCGTCGTTGTTGGCCTTGTTTTTCGTTCATAAGTAAAAAGAGAATCAAATTCCCCGCCAAAAGTACGTTACTGTGACGTCACAAGTAACGTCACGTGTTTGTTGTGCCTCACAGTTCGCAGGGGGCACTGGGAAACTAAAGCCTCGCTCAGAGTCGACACGCAGGCTTCTATGGGAGTTACGCTACCATTTGTTCTTCTACCATGACTGCGCAGCGGATAATAAGTGGCCGAGAGAGGCCGTTAGAAACAAGTTAAAATAATAATAAAAATGTGACACGTTTTTTTCTTACGCAAGAAACAAAAACTGCATTCATTCCTGAGCGCGAATATTATGTTTACTTTCTAGTTCTTCGGAGTTCTGGCAGATCTTATTTTCTGTGCACTAGTAATTTGCCTCACAGTTCGCAGGAGCCCTCATCATCGAGTTGATGCCGCTGGCAGTAGGCAGCTGCACGCGTTTTCTTCCAAGTTGCGCGACCAGTTGTACATAGACCTTGTAACCTCCTCGAGAGGGCAGATCATAAACAAAGTATCATTTCTTGCAATTCGAGCGAGCTTTTTGAATAAACTGTGCGAAAAAATTGAAAATTTAAGTAAAAAGACCACGCAGAGATATAACAGATCTATAAGTGTCTTACTAGAAATAAGAAAATTTTTGCGATTGAAATGTAATTGCGGAATGTGAAGCGCAGCTCACTATACACATGTGCTATCATGAATTCGCAGTATAAATAGGAGGACGCAGGACAGCGAGGCGTGCTTCACGGGGCGTACTTGTGGAGCACATATACTCCTCGAACAATGAGTAGTTGTTTAAGGCTGCTGCTGACGCACAGCTGTGTGGATCGTTCTGACACGCAGAAGCGTGGACTGTTCGACATTTTTTTTTTTTCTTCCATTTTTAGTAATTCGACTGAGTTATTTGTTTGTCAAGGCGTCAAGGATAGTTTCCAAGTTGAAAAATGGCCTTCAAGCCTACGCAAGATGCGGCGGTGCCTCGATCGTGTTTTTTGGAGATTTTGGAGCCGTATCGCAAAATGCTTCTGATTCCAGCGGTTCTTCACGGACAGCAGCAAGAATCTCCTCACAATGAATTCCTTGTACGTGAAGCGTAGTCAGTATCATAGCAGTGACAAATGCGAGTGTAGTGAAAGTAATCACGTTCGGAACGATTGCTTTTTCGTCGAGCTGGTGAAACCGCCCGCATCTATATATTACGTGTGAAAGTGCACTGCGCACTCCTTGCTTTCCGAACGCTTACGTGAATTTTGAGCTGTGCATCGTTCTTAATGTTTACAGCGATCCGAGCGTTGGGATTGAGCTTGTTACGTATCGATGACTGTGTTGCGTGTGTGTGTTGTGCTTCAGATCTGTCGTGGGTGCAATGCGACCTTTCTGTTCGCGTGCGCGAAACAATTCTACCTACACGGAGAACCGTCGCCACCAGGCTTGCGATGGTAGGTTGTCTGATGCGCTTTATTGGAATTAATTAATCGTGTTATGAGAGCTCTTATTACAACAGGGCGCCGACGGGATTGTTTTTAATGTTCTTGACCTCTGCATAGCCGTGGGTTGCGCATATCCACGGGGGATTGTGGCCTAGATCTAGTAGTGAGAAAAAAAAGGCTGTGGCTAAAGGTACGTCGGACGGACCCGATCAGTGGTCTTAAAGGTACGTCCGACGGACTCGGCGCGTTTTTCTTCGGGATCCGTCGGACGGATCCGGGAAATATTTTTTAGAGGTACGGCGGACGGACCCGATCGGTAGGGTTCTTCCGACGGACCCAACGCATTTTTCTCCGATATGGGACTTGGGATCCGTCGGGAAAGCCGGACGGATCCTAGAGATGTGGTCGTAGCAACATGGTAGCCATATGTAGCCAAATCGAAGTTGGTATGAGGTGTACGCATGGTGTACGTGCGAGGTGCAAGAAGTATATGTACTACATACTGTATGCGTGAAATGTGAAATTACAAAGAATAGTACAGTGGCAAGAATAGTGCCTAGAATGGGTGATATACTACGTGATGGCATGATGATAGGTTTACGTGAGTTGGACCGCGGCAGGGTGGCAAGCACGACCAGAGCGCAAGCGCATGTAATCGCGGTGTTGACGGCCAGCCCGCGGCCCGCACGCCCGCTCATTTGGTCCTCGTTATCATGTGGATTAACGTCTACGACGGTAGTTATGTAATTATGTAGTTTTGATTCTTCAAAGTTTCCTCACTTCCATATGTGATGAGATGCGTCACGTAACGCATCGCTTCCTGCTCGCATTGAGGTTTGGTGCTGCAAGTTCTACGTAGTACAAGCGGCGCTGAAAAAGCTGGGCACCGCCGGCGTGTCTCTAGCCCAAGCATCGCGTCATTCGTGTTTGTTGTACAACTGGAGGTGTGGTTTGTGCTTACCGTGAGATGCTGTGATTACGGATTACGTCCTACTAGAGTGCTGTGTGAGACTACGAAGAGTGCTGTGATGAGTGCGCCGATGTCCGGACGGACATCAGTGTGTCCGTTCATGATCGGCGGTGTTGCACGTGCATGTCAGTGTTTATTAGGTGCAGTGGTAATTTATTTACACGCACTGTGCAATAATCAGACGAAAGTAAGTCATCGACAATTTGTTAGCCTGCACTACAGAGCTCAAAACTTGGAAAATGGGAATGCACATGATGCATGCAGTTTTCGCATGTTGGAGTGGACCGAAATATAAGTGCCCAGCCCACACCGCCGGGACGCGCATTCCTACAGGTGAAATGGTTCAGGTTTCTGTAAAATAGCTGCCTGGCACAGCACCTTTCGAAATTTTCAGGCTTTTGTACTATTGTTGAAGGCCACTTTATCATAATAAAGGAACGAATATGCTTTATGTGTTAATGACTAGTGTTTTTTCAACATATTATGTTCATTTCTTTTTTCGCTTTTCCTTAATTCCCTTTGTTTTTCATGCTAGAAAAACACAAATAGTACACTTTTAAACTTATCAGTCCAAAGCTGAACATGAATATCTGCCATGCATGTGACAGCTTTAATGCTGGAAAAGTTGACATGTATAGCATGTACGTACACGCTGCGACATCTTAGTGGCACGTTCGGCTACTTGCCCCAAGGTCGTGATGTTTGATACCAGTGATGGCAGTCGCACTTTGGTGCAGGTGAAATGCAAATGCTTCTGTTTTCTGCAAGATGTCAATGCAAAGTACAAAGCCTAGGCAGTCAAATTAGTCTGGAGCTCTCCACTACGGTATTCTTCATAGCTACATATGTCACTTTAGGATGTGAAACCCTACATGCCACAGGTAGGCTGCATTGTTTTTTAGATTTTGTAACCTCTCATCTATGTTTTGCAACATTTGGCTAATTTTAGTTCCCAAACAGTTGCTAAAGATGAAACCGAAGCAGTTCTTGGCATGGTTTGCTGCTTAGATTAATTTGCTAATTGCAGTTCTTTGAAACTTGCATCAATGCTGGACAGTTCAAATAGCAAGCAGTTGAATAACAGAAATGATGTGGATCATGCATTTCAGTTCTGACAAGTGGAAAGTAATGGTCCCCTCCTTGCATGCATAGGTGCCTTTAGACAAATACATACTCAGGTGTGTGATTGTGACGCATATCAAGGGTCAACAGAAAGCCATGTGGAGCCAGTGTGATATTCTTCATGAAGGCTAAAGTAAAATTGTACAACAGCTGCTGTACCATGCAGAAAAAAATTGATCATTTAGTGTATGATTAACTGACCAAGAATAGCATCTTACTCAGAGTATGATGTGATATATATCTGGTTTAGCATCCCAAAATAACTACGGCTATGAGGAACACAATAGTTGAGGGCTCCGGTATAATTTCGACCACCTGGGGTTCTTTTACATGCACTGACACCGCACGGTGCATGACAGCCTATTGTTTCGCCTCTATTGAAATGCCTCTGCTGTGGCTGGAACCAAATCTGCATCTTTGGGTTCAGCAGCCAAGCACTCTTAACTACTGAGCCAGCGCAACGAGGCCAAGTATCAAAATGCATGCCATTACATTTCCTTCTAGCCTGTGGTTTTCTTCACAGAACTAATGTATACAAGGAAAAGTAAATAGCAAGAAAACACTAGTTTTATTGCACATTATATTCACATTTCAGCAAACATTCTCTAGGAAAAAATTTCTCATACTGTTTGCATGGAAACCATGAACATCTTACAAAAACAAAACAATGCACTTACTCCACTCCAATTATTAATGGGCAAGGTTGCATCTATGCTACTACACTGCACTTATCACAAAACCACAAGCCCCATCTGCTTTGGCCAATCACTTGATGAAACTAACGGAGACAGATGTCGCACACCACAGACTGGTCGTCTCGCAACATATCTCTGCATATGTTACATTTCAATTTCATGCCTTTCCACTTAGCTTCAACTGTTGCCAGCATTACTAGTTACCCATCTTTTCTGAAATTCCTTTTTTACGCTGTTGGGATCAGCATCCTTGTTAACGATGGTCTCTGGAATTTTCGATGCTATCATTTTCACATCTTCCTCATCTGGAAGAACGAAGGAAATGACAAGTGTTGAGCAGAAAAAAAATTAGGGAGACTCCTAATCTCCACCTGTAAGGGTATGGTGTGCCAGCATTAATGGTTCTTGTCTGCAGATCCCACTGTGGATTCCCGTTAATTTACATGCCCTTTGCTACAAACATAATTACTAATTCCTTAATTCATGTCTCTGTTATCTCAGATATACTCATTAGCATACGGTCGTAGGCTGCCCTGTTAGGTGATAGACAACCTGGCATAGACCTCTGTAAGCCTCAACCTTTCTTAATTGGAGCTGAAACGTCGCAGAACATATTTCAAATATAACTTTGTAAGCTTGACTTAACAGCTCCTGCCATGTTGTGTGGCCTCGTGACATATGGCTCGTGGCACTTTTGGCTTGTGCACAGGGGTCATCTGTTAAATACTGGTTAACATGCATGACAAATACATTTTCACACGAACTGGTGGCAAATGGTCAAGTGGTGCACTGCAGATTCTCAAATGTATACCTAATATGCATGCAAGGATCGCACCATCACATAACATGATCAAGAGTTCTGTCAGTAGCTGTAGTTACATAGCATTTCAATGCCCATTAAAGGACCACCTCAGACAATGGTTGTTGTTACCACAAGACCTGTTCTAACAGCGTACTGACACCATTCCACTGAGCGATGGACATGTATATGCACACCCTAGATAGCTCATGATTGTGGATCTCATTTATTTCTATGACTTCCAAGGAGTTCCTGTCGTCAGAAACCCTACACCTTATGAAATCGGGACAGTTGTCTTGAAAGGTGATGAAAGGAAATAACTAGGTTACTTTGACGCAATGCTAAATTACAGAGGGTGAATATGCTGCATGAAGGTACCAAGAAGCTTGTACAAAGAAAAGTGAGAGTGAAATGGCAGGATTTTTGAAACAATGAAATAAACTACAAACTATACTTGTCAAACCTGTCATTAAGGAATGGAAATCATGCAGTAATCAAAAACACAACACGGAGGCCATTTTAGGTCATCTTCATAAAACACATATCCACACCTCACACACAGCTTCATACTTATGAAAGAGGACAAACCAATATGCAAGGAGTGTGGAGATGAACTAACAATAAACCATATCTTACACGTGCGCCAGAGTCGAGAAAATAAGAGGAAACATTTTGTACAGTTTTGCACCAGATCCTTTTCCATACCAGCATGATTCTAGGAGAGACGTGCAAATTTCCTGCATTTTTGGTTTCCTAAAATGTTCCTAAACAAGCTACATCCTAAAGAACATTTTAGTCATTACACACAAAATAAATACATTAAACCTTGTTCTTGGTGCATGGCAGGATTAGTTGCTTATGCACCATAAAAATCAATACAATGCTGTAAGGTATACCTTGGTTAGCTATTTTATATGAGACAAGCTTTCGGTCTGGTGTGGTCCTTATTCACGTGACAGCGCTGTCATGAGGGTCTATGTCCCAGCGATCGGAAAGTGACCTATTCCAATAATTCTACAAACTGAAGGCGATTCTACAGATTTCTAAAGACTGGAGTGCTCAACTGTTTTATCAACGTCCGCCTGCTTTGACAGCCTGGAGTGAAACTGTTGAAGAGAATACATTTTTTAACATTTAACGCGTTTCTGAAGGCGTTGCTTTCAATTACGGGGCCCACAAAAACCAGCTGAATGTCAAACGCCGCCTAGGTAGGCTTTCTAGCTAGACAGCGGTGTAACGTGGAAAATCGCTCCGCCGGTCCTTCGCTGGCGCCGCTGACTTGACAGGCGAACTGTTCAAACTTATAGCTACAGACCACACCTGAAACACTGAATTGCGCATGATCAAGGCAGAATTTCTCTAACACTGAGCACTGGTAGCTATCGATTTCGCGCCCAATATTGTGAAAATCTGTCCTCTCTTCGATCATTGATACGTCCACGGTTGAACATTTATGCGCCTCGGGGTAGGCCAGCCGTTGGAACATGGATGCGTGGTTGTAGCAACGATCACTTGCATGGCACACTCTGCAAAATTCCAAGAGTCAGCTTCTGCAACGAAATGTGCAGCGCACATTTTCTACCGCGTACCTAAGTCCGGCGATGCATGCATATCGATCCCGATCGTTTCAAAGCTGCGCGGCCGTTCAGTCGGGTCACGCTAACCTCGAGCATGCGGAGGTTTAAACTAAATGTACGCAAAATTCTAACGACAAGAAAAAGATGCAGGCTAAGCACAAAGAACATTGCTGTTCACATGGAAATCGGATCATTCGCGCTTCCGTCTTTCCGGTTGTGCACTCTTGCGGTGCGGTGCAGTAGGTCTTCGCCTCGACGAGTCGATGTGCAGCTCGCCGCAGTAGCAGCGCAGGCCTCTAGTAGATTCGGCATGTCTTCTGCCACGACTCTGAGGTAGAATTTAAACGAAGAATTTAGCTAGAAACATCCTGTTTCCTCGGTCTGCATGTGAGGAACAAGCATAATGCCATTTCACATACATACTTTGGACTGCTGAATGTTCTGCACGGCGAGGTGCGTGTGTGTTGTGCCAGCGCTAGATCTTCGGAGGTCGATGCACGACCTAAGACAGCGTAAATGCTAGGAATAGCTCGCTCGCATTACGGGCAGATCGAAGTGATAGTTTAGTGCGAAGCGAAAGCTGCTCGTGAATGTGCGTATCTCGATGCCAGCTGGTGGAGTTGGTGCAGTACGTAGCATCGCCTGCAGCTAATGTGCGTGACAGCGATGCTTGCCGTACACAACCCTAAGTGAAGACCGTATTCTATGTTAGAACGGATGCACTCTTCGTAGCACCTCATCGAGAGTCCGGCTAGCTGATATCATAGAGGATAAGATTCATTCAGGCGTAGCAAGCGGAATTTGGCCGCATTCGACGTGCATATAGCCATGAGGCTGTATATCGACGTCCGCCGTATCTTTACGAGAATCGAATGGATACGTCGGACGTACCTTTAGACACTTCGGAAAAAAAAAGAGCCGTTGCATTATTTTTCGGTTAAATGAAGGATCACTGTAGAACGGCGTGAGGAAGCCAGAAAGGTCTGTAATATTAATAAAGCTAGTGAAACAGATTGGGCAGTTTATGATACAGAAAGAAAAAAATATATTGACACAATGTGAAATTAAATTTCAGATTAATCTGTTAACAATCAGTTTCCCAATTGTTGCCAAGATTTAGTGCTGAACGAATAAAAAATAACGTTGACATTCTTGTTCTTTAAATGGAATGATCACTGTAGAAATGGCTTGGGAAGCCAGGAACGTCTGGTCTGTAAGATTAAGAAGGTTGATGAAACGTCTGTCTGTAAGAGTAAGAAGGTAATTAGTGAAACAGACTGGGAAGCTTTAGGATACAGAATAAAAAAGAATGTTGAAACAATCTGAAATGTAATTTCATATTATCTGTTCACCATACAGTTAAATTCCCAATTAGAGCCGTACAAGGATGGAGATTTTTCTGCGCTTTATGCTAAGCACCTAGGCCTCATGATATTTGCACCAAAAAGGAGAGAAAAACCAAAACTCGCATAATGAGGTGTAATAGAGTAACGTGGTAGTGGTGAAAACTTTATTTCCGTAAAGAAAAACATTTGTCAGACAATCAATGGGCTTCTTTTCGTTGGCTTCGCGATGCGGCCGTCAGACCGTGTCTTTTGGAGAATCTCCAAATCAGTACTGTCGACAGCAAACTACTGGCTTGAAATTGTATAGTGGTCCATATACTCAGCTTGCTATCACATATGGCTCACAGCTGATAGTGTGAACATTGGACACCATAAAAAACATTGGAGTGCAATTTCATGGCATAAGAGCAGTTTTTAATCTGGCATGCCTTGGGGTGCATGAACTGACACTTCATAAAAATGACGAATGCTTATATTGATATTTCACACAGGCATCGGTGAGCAGAAGGTTAAGTAACTTAGTTGGAGATGGTGCACTCGGACTGAGTTTGCTAAGAAATCGGCTACTGTATTCCACTAAATTCCACAATGCCTGGTTCCACCACAGTTTTTTCACATGCGGTAGAATGGAAATCCAAAGGGACCCGCAGAAAATAGCATCTCACAAGCTTTTCGACTCTCAAGACAGGCAGTTTGCATATGCAAGCACTTCGGACATCACACAAAATCGTGTGAGCAGCCAATTCAGTGGCAATAAATTTGGCTACATATATTGTCATGTAACATAAGTTTCCCTCTTCATGTCTTGTGGATACCCGACAACAAAAACAAATGCCTATCGTAATGGCCACAGCATGTACTACATGTCATTTACCACAGATTTCATGCTTCCATTGATGCATTTTTCTGTTGTGCAGTTTTACTTGATTTTTTTTATTAATGAAATTGCCTGCAAGTATATATTACATCTGAAAACCCACTATGCATGATTATCTCTCCTAATGCTGAAATTAACTTTGATACGTGCAGCTAGTTGCATTCATTCCTTCCCTTACAGTGACCATGCACGCATAGTATTTCCCTGCAATGTAGCCAGAACCAATAATATTGTTGTTTGTTTATGTACAATGCTTGAGAACAGCCGTTTCTGCGACGTGATCTTACTGGAAACTGTTTCGAATGCATTAGATGATCTTAGCTGCTTGGCCATCTGTTCTCTGACGTGACTACAGAAGTGTCGCTGCCACTCAGCGGCTTCATTCTTCATAAAGCATATTTCTTGTGATGATAACTCGTTATCGGTGTTTTGACTTACGTGTTCTCTGTGGTGCTCCTCATTCTGATTAATCATTGTGTTATAGGGGCTGGCACTACAATGATATGGTGATGACACTGTTGTTATTTTTCTGGTCTCTCTGGAAATTGTGCATATCCACGATGAGGTATTATATATTAAGGGTTTAGAGCTGAGCCAAAAACAAGAAGTGTGATCCTTGTCCCAACAGATCAAAATACCACCAAATCAACAGTTGAGAAAGATAGGAAGGTCTGTTATAATACTACTGACATGTATTGGAAATTTTAGGCACAGAATTAAAAAAAATGGATCTCAATCTGATTAGGTCAAGCAGGGTAAACATTCACCCAGTTGCCAGTCGCAATGATACAACTATGGAGGGGTACTTGGACACTCATCAGGGCAGGGCCCCTGATCACACTAAGTCAAGAGACAGCGAGAGCAAACTGCGAAGGTTTGACCAGTATGATATCGGTGTGAACGCTGTACAGCACGATAATTCGAGTGAAATCCTGTCACAGAATCGCATTATCTTTCAGTGCCTTGATCTGCATGAACAAACACTTCATTAAATGCTGCTGTTAAGTGTAGCAAGAAGGGGTTCACGATTTTGTGAGTGAAGATGTTTATGATGTTATTAACAGGCCTTTGTGAACAAGGAAATAATTATGGTGGAACAGGCCTATTAATGGCCAAGTCTGCTAAAAAGTCAAACACAGCAAATCACTAAATGTCATAATGCTCTAGCAACCAGTGATGTAGCCCACCTTTTATATCTGCTACAACGAAAAACTGAAGGAACCTGCAAAAAACTATTTCTCATCCTTATGAACACTTAGTGCAAAGAGTGAGTGTGTGTAATCATTAGCATTGCATGGAATCCTATGAAGTGACAATCCGGTGGAAAGAAATTTTGCTACAAACATTGGCATATGAATTCAAGTTCCCCCCATGTCTTGCAGGCAGCTGATACAAAAAATGGCCATTGAAGATAGAGTGCATAGCTACCTATTATTTACCTCAAATTGCATACCATCACTTGATGGATGCATGGTTCAGTTGTACATATTTTTCTTTAAACTGATCATCTGTCCTCCTGTTTGGTGTTCAAAGCAGGCCTTTCATTTTGCAAGTGATGGTTCTATAGTATTATTGACAGATTATTGACAGCTGTTTTTTTGCACGTTTCTGTTTAATCTTTGATATATGTTATCTGTATGTGTATTTGTTTTCATTGTGTACTTTATGCAATACCTAATATTCTGTAGAGGAGCCATCTGTTTATATCAGCTTGGCACAAACCCCCGCCCTTACGGTCAAATGAGGCGCGGGATCCCCTTTACGGTTACCCGTCGTCCCTCTGTGAGGTTTGAGAACACATTTAAGAGCTAGGCCGGTCAACCCGTGAATTATGTGTGTGGGTGTGTGATTGAGGAATAAGTTCAAATAAAGGTCGCTTTCTTTTACAAACAATTGTCTGTTTATATATAGTAGTCTGAATTACACTGCATATTAATAGAGTACAATAAAAAAAAATAAAATGCCACAACATGATATTGGTAAAATATTAGTTAAACGATAAGAGAAAAAAACCCGACAATGAACAAAATGCTGCGATAAAAAGAAGACTATAAAGATAACAAAACAAGTATTCTAGATATAATAAAAAAATACTAAGTCAGGTAGAGGTTAACAAAAGCGAAAGTAATGTTCAATTGAACAAAGTCTGTGGCGAAATGGAATTCTCATGGCTTTCTTGTTTGTTGAGGCGTCGAAGGCTGGGCTGCTTGGTAGCGGCGGCCGTACAGGTGAAGAGAGGATGCGTCGGCCGCGGGCCCGAGGAAATACAATACGCTTTCCCGGAGCGCCGCGAGAGTGGCAGGAAGTCTGGTCTGAATCTTCCCAAGCGCACGGGCGTGGGCGTTCCGCCGGTCGGTTATTTCATACACTCGGCTTGTGCGCAGCGCGCGCGTCAAGGACAGGTGGTCGCTGCCCCTGCCGGCGTGCTGAATCTTGCCTTAATTATTACTCTATTGACATTCAAAGTTGTTTCTCTCTTGCCCAGAGGAGCGGCGGGGTCCTGTGAGTTTCGCTCTATATATGAGGCAGAAGCTCCTGCAACTTCCGCTGTATAATAGGTGAGGCAGCTTGTGACATTGCCCCCTACTGAAGATCGAATATTTCCTCGAAATATTCTAGACATCCACGCGCCGAGAGCGACGTTATTGCGCCCCGCAGAGGGGTGCAAAGGGATTAGGTCCGTTCGATGCACTGAAGATTGCTCGTCACTCACTCATTACACGCACCATATACGCACCGATCAGAATCCGCACAGCACCACAACACTGTAGTTCGTCAGTCATGACTTGAGCACAAGTCGCAAGTCGCTGATAACAATCAAGCTAGCACAAATAGACAGGCACATCATGTACGATTTCCATTACACAATGAACACAATGCAGCTAGGTAGTAGGGCAAGCTGAATAACTATTCCAGCCGGCTCATGTAATCTGCTCCCACGTTCTCGCTGCCTTTAATATATACTCGACACGGAAGTTGTATTCCTGAAGCTTAATACTCCAGCGAAGAACGCGTCTGTTCGCAGATTTTGTTTCTTTTATGACCTTCAAATTTGGCATGATGATCCATCTGAACAAGAAACCTTCTCCCGTAAAGGAAGACTTGAAATTTCTCGATTCCCCAAATGAGTGCCAAAGCCTCTTTCTCAGTGGTTGAATAGGCTACCTCTCGAGGAAGCAACTTGAGGCTGCTCGCATAGCAACTGGGTGCAGGATTTCGTCATGCAATTAAAGCAGAACGGCTCCAATACCTCTATCAGAAGCATCCGTTCGCAGGACGAATTCCTTGTCAAAATCTGAAAGTTTCAGTATTGGGGCCTCAGCCAGTTTTTCCCGCAAGTCCTTGAAAGCCCGTTCTTGTTCGGGGCCCCAGCTCACAACTGAAGGTTGACCCTTCCAAACAAAACCAAACCTTCCGAAAATCAATGCATAGCCGATGCGTCCCGTCAGGCTTGCGTACGGCAATCACAGGGGAGTTGTAGGGCGACTCCGATGGCTCAATGATGTCTAATCGGAGCAAGTCGTCCACTTCTGATGCAATTGCGCCTGTCTCAAAGCGTACACGGTAGCGGATATTGTTTTACATTTATCGGCCTGTCGCTCTGTGACTTCAGTTGGCACTCGATCAGCGTGGTCTTTCCCAGAAGGTCCGAAAATATATACCTTCGTACTGTTGCAGATGTTTCTTGACTTCGTTCTGCTCTACGTTGGTCAGTCTCTCGGAAATGTGCACATCCCCGATAGACTGCGTCTTGGAGGGTTTAATAAGCTCTCTCTCTCCAGCGTCTGTGTCTTCTTCTGCCGATATTACACAGCTGCCACGATAGTGTCGTCTTTCCTTTGTTGGTATTTCTTTACCATGTTGATGTGGGATATTTTTGTGGCTAGGAAGTGCGACTGCATCAGGGTACCGGGTGGCATTGTCCACCATGGTCAGGATGTACCGATTGCCTTGAGTGGAATTCGGGTTGAGTGGGCCAAAAATGTCGATCGCCACCCTCGAAACGGGGTCTCGTTGACGGGCGCTCGGACCAAAGGCGCTTGTGTGGTGTGACCCTTTTTGTGCGTTGACATAGATCGCAAGAGGCAACGAACCGCTTAACGTCAGCGTGCATTGCGGGCCAGAAGAATTCTGTCTGAAGCTTCAGTACGGTTTTCTTCGCGCCTTGATGGCCTCCCATCAACCCATCATGTGCCAGGTTGAGAATAGCTGATCTGTACTTTTGGGGCACAACAACTTGAGTGTACTCCCCACCGGACTCGGCGACGTATTTCCTCTGAAGAACGCCGTTAGCAATGAAAAACTGATGGCTACCTTTTCCCTTCTTCGCTTGTGGCGGGCCCACGCGATCGAAGCACGAGGGCAGGGTCACGTCATTATCTTGCTTTTGAACCAACTCTTCGCGGCATACACTAGGAAGGCCTTGCAGTACTTTAAAGGGACAGAACACTGGAATATAGGTCTCGATTTTTTTCGCCACAGTGGAAAGATTGATGTCTAAAATGTTCAATTCCATAACGGTTTTGTTAGAAAAGCTGTAGAAAATTTTTACCGGAAATTTTTCTATCAATGCGTGCGCCCGTTTTTATGTAATCCGATGCTGCAAACCATGAGCAGCGACCGCAATGACGACTGGTGGTCGACAAAAAAGACGTACCGAAAACAAACATAACTTTCACTCGCCAGACAGTAATCACACTTTTTTTTTGCGTAGAGTACCGCCCTTTTCAGTTTCACACTCAATACTGTTACGGCACAATAACGCACGCCATCGTCGATGAACGTTTTAGTGGGCACTGTCATTGCTTCATTCACGAAATTGCAAACAATGTGGCGCCATCTATTGGCGAAACCTGAAAGCATACCTTTCGCGGTGCGAAAGCAGGGGTGGTTTTTATTTAAGGACTCACTGGAGAGAGCGCAAAATATAATAAATTTTGGCAAGCACTCCTAGAAGAAAAGAGAACAATGTGCAGTTACGAAAATCAGCGATATTTTGCAGACATGTTCTGCGGATGCGGTGTGCGGACGCGGTCTGCGGACAGAAATCTGTGCGTTTGCCAGCGCTGTGTTAATGTATTTTATGTTATCACTTATACTACTTGAGAATTCATTTAGTGTTCTATCAGTGTGTTGTGTTACCTTGCTAACAAGTTTCCTTATATCTTCTTTGCATGTGTTATTGTATGTAGTTGTATCCCCCCTACAATAATGCCTCATGGGCGCTGTAGGTACTTACAATAAATAAATAAATAAACATAGTGAAGTAATACTTTCGCATTAATAGATCTTCTAGATATAGGGTCTCTAATTCTTGCACTTTTTTTTAAATAATGTGTAAATTTTTTTATCCTACTCTGCAGCTAACATCTGCTGCTCCTTTGTAAATGGGTCCAGGACCTAAGTGCATGAGTTGCTCTCTGAAACATTTAATTTAGCTCTCGAGACTATCTTATATGCTTGAATTGAAATCATTGACTCCAGATTGGACTTTGAAATTAGTTGCAAAATTTTTAACTGCAAAGCCTATTGCAATCTATTATGTTTGGGTGTATTTTTACTAGGGAGCGAAATGCACCAGCTTCCTTTAACATCTTAGCCAGCACACACACAATGCATCATTGAAATGTAGTTTGAATTCCAGTTTTACCATGCATAACAATTGTCCATTCAGTTTGGATGTTCATTAGGAATATCAATTCTAACCCGTAAGATGACCATAACTTAGCAGCCCATAATAAAAATAAATTGCTTGTATACAGAGAGTTAAAACTATGCAGTTGGGACTAAGTACCTATTCCAGCTTGGAGGAATGTATTGGACCTTCGGTTGTCTGTGATGCAACGCTGCATGACTAATCCACTGAGTGCAAAGCCGTTAACCAACAGAGATATCTTTTCACTTCATGTGCGGCACACAAACATTATGCATAAAAGAGGCCACATATGTCACTATTCCATCTTTCTTTACACTTTCTTTCTTTAGCACACTCTAAAACCATTCCTGTAAAAAGCTATAGCTTCTTTTATGCAAAGTGACATGGCAATTATTGTAGCTTGAAACATTTTCAAAACGAAAAAATAAATGCATGAGGCGGCTCACAACCACTGTTTTTTTTTTGTAAAACTGTGTTGCTTCATAGGCAGTAACTTGAACAACACTGACAACATTTCTACATTACTTTGAAACAACCTAGGCAAAAATCCTAGCTGATGTAAATGGTTTAAGGAACAAACTTCCAGTTCATACCAGTTGGAAAACAATGGATCCCCAACTGGAATTCAACTGGGATCAACGTTCATGTGTATAAGGTACCTGTTGCATGCGAGCCTTGCTACCTGTTGATGGTTTACAACTCGGAAAGAACACAAAAACGAGGGCACAAGTGCAGATAAGGCGCATGTTTGCAGTCTCCATGACCGGTTGTATTCGTTCCTCTGTATCCCATGAAAGCACTCCATTTCTAACCCCCAATGGCGTAGGTCTGCGACATCCGGTGCAATAACGTGGGGCAACCCCCCCCCCCTCCCCCCCTTCTTCATGAACACACCTGAGCGCAATACCATCAACTACTTTGTCGTCAAGGCTTTCTTCGATTGGGGAAGTTCGTTTTTCGTATCGCACAACATGGTGCAAGCCGAGGCATTTTTTTAAATTCATTTCTTAACGTAACAAGCATACCCCACAACTGATAATAAGCTATATATTACGAGGGGCATATGTCATATTTTTTCTTTTCTTAAGAAAGGTGCATTTGTGAAGTACTAAGTAGAGGTTTTTGACAGATGAATTTCTAGATTGGGACCACTCAAATAAAAGGGCATATAAAAACCACAAGAATTGAAAACTTTGAGCATGTAGAAATAGTTGGTAACACGCACAGTAACTAAAAAGTGGCAAACTGGCAGATGCGACCAGGATTATAACACGGTGCCATTGTGAACAATTTCGTTCACATCAGGCATAGGGCAGTGCCAGCAAAAGCCTTAGAACTGGCCAATGTGCTGTATTGCAGTTCATATTTTTTATGCTTCCACAAACTCTTCATAAGGACTGTTGAAAGCTTTGAACATGCACAAGACAACTGCAATTACATTGGCCACAGTGACAAAGAATAAAGTAAATACAAATCAGCTAGAATGTTAGACTGAGCGTTCACATGCAAATATGGGCGTAACATTTCGACAGATTTGCCTGTCTGGTTGGGTTGATAGCTTCGGAATACATACTTTAAGGCTTGAGAGGTCCCTCAGTAGAATAAAGAAATCTCTTCACTTCAAGAGGACCAGATAGGTTCTGTTGGTTGGAGAAATTTCAAGTTTTATTTAAATATGGGCGTAGAAATGCCATTTGAGAAGTAAGCATGCTAATAGTGAAAGGACAACTCGAACACACAGAAGAGAACTGAAGTTACAAAAACAAACAAGCAGTCATAATTGAGGCCTTCAACAACTACACTGTAAAATTAAATTTTGCAGAGGGACAAGTGCATAATTAATCCTGACGCACAAATGAAATAAGCATACCCCTCGATCAATTATAGAAATCTCTTGTGTACAAGAAGTGGGAAACACTGAAGTCATCTTGCTTTGAGCAACTAATTTCAGATATTATAAATCTTGTTTTGAAAGCTGGTATTGATCTAAAGAGCTTAAAGCAAAAAAAAAAAAATCCGACATGCCAACATTTTCATTTTCCGGTCTTTAAGGCTTCAAAGCTGCTACTCGGTTTGTCAAAATCAATGTTTTTTGCCAGCTCACCTACGAGAGATGATAATGCAAGATGTGAAAGCGTGCACTGACCCATCATAGGTCCTTCACAGGACACAACCTCCTCCTCTCACAGGATACAACAGACACTCATATATTAGGAATAGTTGCAGGCTGGGGAGAGGCTCTAGAAAATCTCAATCTGGGGAACTCCAATGCTGCCCAACTGTTGGCCTCTTCGAGTCCAATGCTTGCCACTTTAATTTGAGGTGTCTCCTCAGCCAAGGCATTTCGATGAAATGTGTTCTATCAGACAGCTTGTCGTAGAAAGATGTAAACTTCGGAATACATACTTTAAGGCTTGAGAGGTCCCTCAGTAGAATAAAGAAATCTTTTCTCTTCAAGAGGACCAGATATGTTCTGCGGCTTCTAAAATCGCTTTTGATTGCAGAGCTCGGCATAAAATCTACCAGTGCAGTCAAGCATCACCCCTTTTATTTTCTTCCTGCAATGAAAACCCTGAACCTCAGACACATTCCCCTACCATACTCTTTTTGAAGTTCTGGGGCCTGTCTACTGATATTCTGAGCTCATTTGATTTTATGAATTTCTGCTCAATAGCCTTGCACACTGTGGCCACACATCATGTTTGAGAAAGAGCTTTAAATCATCCATCTTTGCCACCACTTTGTAAATGTATAGGTGCTTTGTCTGCAAATGAAATTGTGCAGCATTTACTACTTCAGGTACTGCATGCTATAGGTGCAAGCAACATAGAAAAGCAATGGCACAGACTACTGTAGCCTCCATGCAAATAAAAAAGGTACCAATGAGCAGTGATGCCTTGCTAACAGAATACATTTAGTCTCAAAGTGGTCTTCAGCAGCGGAGTGATAGTTGGGGTCGTCAGGTTTGATTTCATGATGGTCTGACTTGTATCTCTCATTTTAACAATAACCTTCTCTTACAGCAACAAAAGAGAGAAAGGATTCTCTTGAGGAAAAGAACTTAAGGCCCACAGTATTGCAGCATGTGAATTGTCTTGCATATATTTCTCTACCTGTACTCTTTGCATTACCACCCTCTCCCCCCCCCCCCCCCCCATTCCCAGCCACACTTTCCTGAGCACTGCACCCAGTGCAGTCCTCACACCCCTATAGGGACAGCAAGGTTTCTAACCCCTCCTTTATGCTAAAAAAATGCCTTTTTATATCCTGAAAAGCAATCCCACAATGTCTGGACAGCCCGAAATTCAGCAAATACTCGTTTTACTCATCTTTACACCTTAGTAATGTATAAGAATTTTTTTTTTTTTTTTTGCTGTTGACATATTAGTTGCATAAAAGATGGCATATGCCCAGAACATTTTGTTAAAAATTGGCTATAGTGCATGCTACCTTTCTCTTTCATAAGTCTTTTGCAAACTGAAGTGGTGGACCACATTAACTTTTTCTTCATTGCATTATGCCATCATTGTGCAATTAAAAAAGTGTCCACTTAGATATATTCACAAGTGCTGTTTGATAAATAATTGTTTTTAAACTCTGAGGTTGTGTGAAAGAGATACTAAATGGAAGGAAAAATAGTGTAGCACATATATAACTTTATATGTGTTTGTAAGTGTAAGGTATAGCTAAATAAGAATGTAAAGAATTTCTGGACTGCAAGCAATCAATGTAACGAATGACAAACATTTACTCAAGGCAATGAAAGTTATTAAAGCATTTCAATGTTTTTATGAACGAAAATAAATGCAGTGTTTGAATATATAACAAACAAATTTGTGATGGCAGTCAGCAGTCTGTTTCAGGCTACAGGTCCAGTTAAAAATCACAATTGACACATATGACGGATGCAAAACTTGTTGCCGTGAAAGAAATGCAGAAGACGTAATACGCTGTTTATTACATATTAGACATGCGAAGGCATGACAAGCTGAAATGGTCCATGCGTTGCATTAGAACAAGCACTAAGTCATTAAAAGATGCATGCATCACATGGATCTCAATTTGACAGCAAACATATGCTGACACTTACAAAACATACAATGCCATTACTCTTCATGTGATATACGCTGCAATATTTTCATGTTTTCTAAAGGCTACGCATAGTTCTGTACTATTTAAAAAGTACACATCTTATAATGCTCCTATAGTTACCCATATATAACATGACCTTAGTAACAATGTGCAACATTTCTTCTTGTTAGCCTGAAATCCTGAGGCTGAATGTTCTGAAATCCGGTTGTATTAATTGCGACTTTATGATATGCTCCATCAACTTTATTTGAGGTATGAAGGCATTATGCTCCAAGTGCAAGATGGGGATTTGCTTTATTAAACTTCATCTAAAACAAGCCCTGATCAATGTGAAATGACTTACATAGTTTTATAATAATCATAGCCCAAATGAGAATAGGATATTCATTAGGCACCTAATTGTTTTTAACAACAGGGTAACCAAAACAGTGAGAGGTCATCCTTTAATACTACAGCTTATTTAGTTTTTTTTTTCCTAATCAACATATCACTCCCAGCATCACAATTCTGACCTAAAAAATTTGTAGAGTCGAATGACCTAGTACGTATCTCTATTCCCTTTGTCCTCAAAGCTTTTTTTTTTTTTTGCCCCCTACAGTCATGGACTAGCTAGCTATTGCAGCTAGGATGTGCTTATAATAGCGCCGGCGCCGCGGTGTTGCCGGCCGGCATCATATGCACTCGCCGGCGCATTAGTTTGGAGTGAGGAAATTAGGCCCTTTTTAGCCAATAAGAGCGGTCACCGAGCGCATTTCTGGTTAAAACAATTCATAATGAACTATTTCGCTTAGAAAAAGACCGAATTATATCGGGACGCGTGGCAACGGGACGGACGACCGTTGCCGACAGCCTGCGCGCCTGAAAGACGTCGCACCGAGAAAGCTATTTTGCAAGGAGACGTTTTGCAAATATATACGAAATGTGCAGAAGAGCGGAATCACCGCAAACATGGTGTGCAGTTGTACTGGAAAATTCGCCCGGCCGGCCTACGAACAGGTCACACTGCGTTGGCGAACCTCGATTGTTTTTGTCGCCGAAAGGTCTCGCACAGATCTAGATAAAGGAAAAGCAATTGAACTGTGATTTCCCCGGCAATTCGTGTGGTGTGACAAGGTGGTTCGGAAACCTCTTCGCGGCTCGAGGCGTGCATATGTTATTTGACATCGCTGCCGTTTCCACGGTGTCCGCACTGCATGCAAGCTAGGCCTCGTGCCTCTCCGCCGACGGCCATCGGCTGGGCAGCTGCCGTTTGCTTAGGGCGCGCTGCCAACGCCGCCGGCCATGCCGCCGGGTCGCGCTCGGGTGCTCTGGAAAGCATGGGGAATCCAGGGACAGTCTAGGGAAAACACGTGCGCCCTACATCCGGACATGACATCATAAAATATCACGTGACCAATGACTTTGTTTGGTTGGTTGGTCTGTGGGGTTTAACGTCCCAAAGCAACTCAGGCTATGAGAGACGCCATAGTGGAGGACTCCGGAAATTTCGACTATCTGGGGTTCTTTAACGTGCGCTGACATCGCACAAATGACTTTGTTTGTGACGTCATATATGACGTCACAAATTTTGGACCAATCAGCGTTTCCAGCCGAGCTACCCCTAAACGCTTGTTCCTGCGCTGCCCAGGGGGCGCGCTTAAAATCATACACCCAGTGCCACTTGGTTTCAAAATGAGGAAGCGTATAGTAGGACGGAGTACGCCGCTCGTCGTTCCGTGGCTACGCCCTTCGGCGGATTGAGAGCTTTCTATTTCGTGCGTAATACTTTTATCGCAGAGTTAATGCTTTGAAGAACTTGGAATTTCCTTTTTGATTAAATTAAAGGCACAACCTGACCTCCTCAGCTGCCTGCCAACTTGGCTACGAACCACGCTGCCGTTGTAATATTTGAGCTATAATGTCGCTACCCGCAGGTTTGAAACGGTTCTCGTGAGTTCAGTCTTTCTTTTCTTTTTCTTGTTATGGGGCATTTGCAAAGTTGAGCTACCTTGCACTGTGAAGTACGTGCGCGCTTTCTGGCAAATAAGATTCTCCTGTGTTGAAGCATCGCTAGTGGAGGGTAAATATATCACAGCAAAATTAAACGACCGCCCTGCTATAATGTTATGCGACCACGCCACTTCGTCGGCTACGCGTTCCCCGGTAACATTCGCCAGGATTTGGAAATACGGAGCGCGTTAAGCGCATTGAACGCGTGCATGTACTTACCAATTGCCCTTTTGAGAAACAGTAATGATTCAACAGCTTCATGATGAGAAAATTTGTCGATCAATAACATGTCTCGTGTGTCACGAGGCACTTAATTTTAGGTACTTATTTAAGGCAAGGCTGTTGAACGCATTATAGAGAAACTAATGCCTGCAGTCACGTTTCGATACTTGCCTGTTAACGACAGCGAACGACTAGCAATTGATGGTTTAAGTGTATTTTGCACATTCTTCGAAGCGAATAACACCCGCTGCGAAGCATGGATCTAAAAGGTTCACACTGCTAGGACTGAAAATAGTTAAGTGGCCACAATCGTTCCATTCATAAATGTTGAGTGGAAATTATCGGTTCCCTACAATGCTAGAGTGTGGTGGAGAGTTGCAATACCTTAAATCTCTTTAGTCTAAACCCGCGCTCTCTATCTGAAGAGACAAGTTTGAACTGAATCGAAGGGTGGTGTTAGTATCGGTGAAGAGTAATAAAAAAAAAAATCTGCGCGCAAACTTTAAACAACAAAGTTGCTACACTTTGCTCCCTGCACAGAATGAAAATTTCAGCAGGCAATAAATTGACGTACCACCCGCCCCCACCTCCCCCAGCCACCCCGTGCGCCGACTGCGACTAGAGATCGGCGTATTTAGACCCGATACGCCGATCTCGGTCGATTTCGATAGGAAGATCGATATATTTCATGCCCAAATAAAAAACTCGAGCAATCATGGTGACTTATTAGCATACGTGCCATACAACAATAATTCATCCTGAAGAAGCTAGATCGTACGGCGTGATATTTACAATACGCAAGTTGTTCTGGATTGACCATGAAGACTATCTACCTATAGATTTGTACGTGTGCTATAATTGCACGAATGTTTTCAGCGATACGTCAGCCGTCAAACTAAAATATTCAACTTAAACGCAAAAAGTGCTTTCTGTGCTTCTGAAGCTATACATATTTTATTCGAAGTAAACAACGAATAAATTATTTCTCTAATTGGAGAGTTGTTTTTAAAACCCGGCTCACTTACTCACCCACTGGAAAGTTTTTGAAGGGATACTAGGGATTTGCGACAGTCTAAATCAGGAAGCCTGAAAGCATGCCGGTTATGGCTTTACCCGACTCCTTGCACTTCCGACAAAATACTGCGTATTCGGTTAGGTGGTTAACTCTCTCAGTTTTTCATCTATAGATGATCGCAATACGCACACCAGAATGCCACTTACTTTCAGCCTTTGTCGACGTTGAGTTGCCGTCCATCTTGTAACGGCCCCACTCAAGTGCCAACGCTCAACGATCCGATGCTCGCGCGTGAACCTCAAGCTCAGGTCCGCTCTAAAAGGCGCCCTTCACAACACGTTACCATCGGACTGCGCAAATGATAAAAGCGAATAAACAAAACTTTATATGTACGCTATGGCAGGCGAAGCCACGTTATGAAGCGTAATAAGTAGCGCTCAAACGAGAAACTCAACAATCATCCGTACTCATCCAGTCTCCTGAATCCAGCTGAGTTCTACCGTCACTGTGGCTTGTGCGACTGCGGTGGAATATGGAATACAGGGCAATATTTTTATCGTAACCGAGTGCTTCTAAACGCAGCAGCATGCTTTTGGTTTCGTGGTAAATTAGCCGCTCTTCAGCGCTTCGAGCCGCGACAGTCTCAGCCGTCCTACCAAGATAGTGGCGCGATGCCCACTAGACGGCGCTGGCGGTATGCAAAAAACTCCAGCGCCGGTTCCCTATACTGAAAGTACTTGGGTTTCTCCGCTAGATAGCGCCTCGGTTGTTTTTATGCGATTTTAAATGACAAATTTAAATTGTAAAGCCTTTTTATTTGATATTGTAGTGCTCGATCTGTACTATATGAGGCAAGATCTTTTCATCTCCACCATAATCTCATGACATATTTTGCCACTGTTCTGTCCCTTTAAGTTTCTTCAGCGTTTTGTCCTTGCACGCCTGTCCTTGCTCTAGTCACTACCGGGCAAGCTTCAGTGACATCCGAAATGGGTGCGATGCTCTCGGTGTCAGGCGCTAACTCCAACTTTTACTTCAGTGGACTTCGTAGTCTCGCTTTCTGTTGTTTTGTGCCAGTTTGGATCGGGGTCGTCTGCTGGCCTAGCACCTTCCACATTTCCCAGCACCAAATCGTACAAGGGATTTTCCATACACTTAGAGAGAAGTCGTCCCTTAAGTACGGGGTGCCGACATCGACCCAAGCTTCTGTGAGCATTAGGACTGAGCGGTCAAGTAGGTAAACTGGAGACTTCGTATCGGTGGTATCTTCATTCCGTACTAAGTCCTTCCTTACTACCACCGTGTTGCAGCCTGTGTGTCTCTCAGGACTCGGACTGTCCGGCCCCCAATCATGCCAGCTACGACAGGTAAGCATTCCCTGACTGCGCATTATTTACTGGTGAAACCAGCGTTGATGATGGGAGTTAAATATCAGGTTCTTTCTTCTTCTTCTTTTCTTCAAATTTTCATTCCTCTCCCGATTAACCTGGACCGGAATTCACTCTAATTGCAGAATACAGAATTTATTCACACTATATACAAATTGCAGCACAACTTCACTTCAGTCAGGGTGCGGCCTCTCGTCACGGCTCCCGAAACGAGTCTCCCTTTTTTGCCGCGTCGATCGGACTCCTCGGAGCTTCTCCCCCTCTCCGGGTTCTCCTCTTCCCTCGTCTTCCGGCGTCATCGTATCAGCAAGCTCCCGCCGAATTCCTGGAAAACAACTCGCAGGCACGGCTGGGGGTGGTTGAGGGAGGATCGGGTGTCCTCTCGGGAGCGACGCTTTTCTTCGGCCGACATCGCTGGCCGTCCGTGCGGCGCCAGCCCGCCGACTTCCTCCCAAGTTCGGACCTTTCACAGGGAGGCCTTAGCCACGGCCGCTCCGTTTGCACGCACACACATACACACAGAATGTAAGATGGAGTCCAAAGACAGACTCCGCCCGCACCACACACAAACGTAAACACACACACGTCGCAGTCTTTCCATTCGTTCGGTTTTTTTTTTCTGTCCACGATCAGGGCGCGCACTTAGCACCTCCACCGCCACTGTGATGCATGACTTCTTGGAACGCGTCACATCTCACACAACACCAGTGCGCGGCTGATGTCCGTTAGCCCCCTCTGGCGCACCATGACAACAGAAACAAACATAAAAATTTAAACAAAAGGGCCCTCGCTCCCTCTGAGCAACGGAGCTGGTGTACAAGCGTCGGCAGCGCGTCAGGCCAAGCGCGGGATGCCTCCGACCCCCTGCGGCGGAGGGCGGTCAGTCGGTTCCGTCGTCTCCAAGGTCGCGCCCCTTCTGGCAATTTGGTGTTTCCGCGTCCTGCTCTTTGTCCACGCACCGGACTTCATTCGTCGCTCGCAAAATCTCCGATCGAAGCGCTTTTTACCCACGTTTCTTTCTGTCGAGCGGGATGCGCGCTTCTTCCTTTGACGAAAATCTCTGCCAGCCTTGTGACCGGCCCGCACGCAGTCAATCGAGGCCCGCCCCATTTTTACCCGGTGCGACTGCCGTGCTGCCCGCGGATCGCGCGATTGACGTGCGACTTTATCTCCCTTTTCAAGCAAAATTTCTGCAGCAGCCTCACCGTGAACGCACGCGCTCGAGCTGTCCTCCGTTTCGTTCGACGTACCGCTGCCAGTTAGCTCACGCATGAATCCGTTGAATTCTGCAGCCCTGTCATGCGCGCAGTGCCCTCTTTCTGCACTGTCGCCATCGTCTGGCTCTGCTGCGATGACCGTTACAGCCACATCTGCCTGAGCACATAGCTCACCGTCGTCACAACCCGCATCCCGAGCTGTCATTCCTACGCGCACCACGGGTGTCGCTTCTACCCTCTCCGGATTTGTGACATTCTCAACAGCATCTCCCTCGGATGCCGGCGTGCTGTTCTGAGCATCGAGAAGCGCAGTGTCAACCGTGTTTACGTCTGTTTCTTTTGTTTCTCCAGAACGCACCTCAAACACCTCAGCAACTGCCTCCTCCTTCTCAACCTCGGCCTCATTGTCGCCTTTCGATTCTACCAGGCTGCGGCCAAAACTTTCCGCTCTCTGACCTTCTTCGAGACTCTCCGCAATGCCCGTCCCCTTGTCTGGACTCGCCGCTTGTTTCTTGCCGGCCGCCGCTGCCCTGACAGCTTCCTCGTACTGCAAATCCACAGCTGCCAATTTCATTTCTGCAATCTTTAGTTTCAATTTCAACCGCGCCATCTCGTCGGCAAACGACAACCCCGAGCCTACGCTGACACCCCCTACCTTTGCGCCCACCACCAGCTCTACCTGCCCATCTCCAGCACCCCGGCCCCATCCTTCCCCGCTACAGTCCCGCAAACTATGCCCCACAGTTGTCATAGTGCGCCGCGGAAGAGGGACCTACAAGACACCAACCTGTGTCGTGCTCCGAAGATGGCTTGGCCCGCTGGCCAGCGCCCGAGGTTCATGGCTCAGCCCTGGCTCCTTTGCTGTCTTGCCTCCGTCGATCCGATGGCCGGTCCGCTTCAAATCGGAAGATCCTTGCCGACTGCGCCAGTTAAATATCAGGTTCTTCTTTTCTTGTTTTCTTCTAATTTCACTCCTCTCCCGATTACATGGACCAATCAATCTAATTGCAGAATACAGAATTTATTTACACTATATACACATTGCAGCACAACTTCAGTCAGGGTGCGGCCTCTCGTCACGGCACCCGAAACGAGTCTCCCGTTTGCCGCGTCGCTCGGATTCCTCGAAGCTTCTCCCCCTCTTCCAGTTCTGCTCTTCCCTCGTCTTCCAGCGTCATCGTATCAGCAAGCTCCCGCCGAATTCCTGGAAAACAACTCGCAAGCACGGCTGGGGGTGGTTGAGGGAGGATCGGGTGTCCTCTCGGGAGCGACGCTTTTCTTCGGCCGACATCGCTGGCCGTCCGTGCGGCGCCAGCCCGCCGACTTCCTCCCAAGTTCGGACCTTTCACAGGGAGGCGTTAGCCACGGCCGCTCCGTTTGCACGCACACACATACACACAGAATGTAAGATGGAGTCCAAAGACAGACTCCGGCCGCACCACACATAAACGTAAACACACACACGTCGCAGTCTTTCCATTCGTTCGCTTTTTTTTTGTTCTGTCCACGATCAGGGCGCGCACTTAACAACGGGGATCTTCCCTCTGTCCTTAATGGTCCACGGAAACGGCCCCCAAGAAACCACTGATAAACGTGTTCAGTGTGTAGAACACATCCTTTTGAGCATACGCAAAGTATAACTCCTTGGAACAAAGCCAGCGATTTATTATTAATTTTTAAAAACAGCGTTTTTTGAAATTTGCGGGCAGAGAGAATGTCGCTTGGCGGTGTCGCATGGAACTATTTCCAAGTCCCGTGACGTCACGGGTCGGTTGACTGGCAAGGCTTGCTAGAAGCTGCCATTCGCTGCGGTCACTGCAACCATGACGTCACGGACACACTTCCGGTAGCTGCGAAAGTTGTCTGCTCGTGCGCTGCTCGAACTCTGTGCGGGCTGTTACACAGCTCGCCGCCCTTATCGGTTAGGTGGCCATTGCCCATTAAGTGCAACAACCGAAGCGACGCAGGGATCGGCAGTACGAAGCTGCATTTACAAATATCTTATTTATATAACGTGGTTTCAGGAGTATCGGAGTGTCGTCCGACGAGGCGTCAACAGCACGGTCAAGCACCGCACGATGGCAGCACCTCCTCGACCGCCGTAAACACCGTAAACACCGCCGCTGTGGTCTCTCCTCCCGCATACCGTTCGCGAACGACACGGCGGATCGTTAGCACCGATGTCCGAAATAAAGCGTGCTAAAATTTGTTGGCGTCTGGAATACTGAGCCGAATATCAAGTATGACGCCCTCGTGAGGGTCGCTGACCAGCAGCAAATTGCTGGTAAGAGCGATAGCCGTGATACAAGCTAGTTTCTGCTCAAGCCAGCTGCCGCTGGTGCATTTCGGCTGATCCGATCTGCTCGTACTAGCTCTGCGATTAATGCGTCGGCAGAGTTAATCCTATAATTATTTTACTATGACAGGATAGGAATCACTATAAGGCAGTTTCATAAGTAGACGATTTACGGCAGCGTTGATCATGTTCCAAAGCGTCGACCGCCGCGGCTTCGAAGCGAAACAATGTAGGCCTAGGGACGGTCACGCACGGCGCCGGCGTTCGCCGCGCTCGCACGTTCCACCCCCGCGGTAATTGTGTAACGTACCTCAGCCTGCTAGCGGCATCCCGTGCTGCAAGCGTTGCAAACTGGTGTACTTTCATAGCTAAGGCCGCGTATTTTTTGACGTTCTGCTCAGCAACAAGCCGTTCAAACGATACTGTAGGCAAGACAAAGCTTCAGTACGCAGTCGCTGCGCTGTCAGCCGTAATCGAAGACGTCGGGCGGCACCATAATGTATACATCGATCTTTAAACGTGATACAGTGGGCAAATGAATAACTTTGTGAAGCAGACCCGCTCGTACGTTTCGCGCACTCGGGCGCCGACGAGTAGCTTCCGTCAACAGACGCCGTCATAACCTCGGTTAACGACGCAAACCGAGGTCGTCAAGCTCGGTTTGCGGTAACCGCGGTTAGTGGTGCAACCATGGTTCGGTCCGCCGTGTAACATAGGATAACCACGGTTTCGCGGTTACACTAACCGTCGCTGCGCGAACTGGCGAACTCCTCAGGCATGTGCGAGCGAGGACGGGTTGGCGCGAGTACGCCAGCGAGCGAGCGCACGGCAACCGGAAGTTCGTCGAAGTGACGTATGTCTGGGCGGAGCTTTGAACTTTGCTTGTATTCTTTGTTTTTTTATGGCTCCCTTCGGCGTACGAGTTGAGAGGGAAAATTGGAAGGGTCATTTTTAATCGCCGATATCTCTGGTGTTGCAGAAGCTAGATCGAAAATTTTTGCGGGAGAATGATGGGTGGTTCAATAACTATCAGTGTTCTGGCGTTGTTTACCCTTCTTTGTGACCCCTTTCAGGGGACCTTTAAGTTCGAGGTATTCGTTCTCAACGCATACTGCAGCGGACTCCCGATTTTCTTTGTTTTGGGGCCCCATTTGCCAAGCATCTCCAGCTTGGATGACCTGGCTTGCCGCATTTGCGGCATTTCTTGGGCGGCCCGATCCGTCGGAGGTGGCGGCCCGGCAATTTTCGGGGCGGTGTCCCGTGCGTCAACAAATAAAACATTTCTTTTCATCGCGGCTCTTCTCGTCCGATGATTGAAGTAGATTTTCTTTTCTCTCAGGAGTGCAAACTGCTGGGCTAGTTAGTTCATATTGCATAGAAAGGGAACCAGCGAATACAGACGCCAGACAAGAACAAAGAGAAGGCACGCACGACAACTCTGCACTTAAAACTGATTTACTCTGATGAAGAAGTGCTCATTTTAAAATAACTTCCTGCCTGCGCACACATTCTACAGGCAATACACTTCGCGCACCACATGGTAAAATGGCTACTATAATGATAAAAACTTGCACTCCTTTTCGGTGATAATCACGGACGGCTCACTGACGCATTTCTGCTTATTCTTTCTGATCAGGAAAGCTTCCAATAGCTCACGCTCACGTTTAGATTCCCCCCGACCGATAATGCTGGCAGTGCGAAAACTAGGAGAACATTTGCAGTCCTTGACATGCAAGGCTAAATTGCTGCCTGTGCCCAAAGTTGTGCGATGTTGCCTCAGGCACTCATTCAAGCATGCTCTGGTTTGGCCTATGTAGATTTTCCCGCATGACAACAGGATTGAATACACCACGCCCCACTGCGCACGTGGTGAACATAGTCTGGTGTTTTGTCTTGCAAACACCAGTTCTGCGCAGGTCTGCAGAGATTTGGGCGCACAAACCGGACAGTTTGCAGGGAGCAGAAAATGCCATAGTGGCACCAAACTTCTGAGCCACTTTTTTCAAACCATGTTAAGTCTTGTGGAAGCAAGGAATGACTTCCAACTTTCTTGATTCCACTTCTACTGGCCTGGCAGCCTTCGAAGATAATTTCAGTTTTTTCCCCAAGGATTCCCCCACCGCCAGCAAAACCGAGGGAGGAAACCCAGAACATTGTAGGCGTTCAACCTGCCAGACTTTGTTGCATCACATGAGGGCAACTCTTCTTTAAGGCATTTAAAAAACAAAAGTTTGCAATGGTGCGCTTCACTAACTTAGAATGGGCCGAATCATACGGCAAAAGTGCCTTCTTAGACCTGGGCGCATATTTCCAGAACACGCGTTGATTGGGTAAAAAAGTAAATTCTAAATCCACGAACCTAATGGTCTTGTCAAAAGGAACCTCATTCGTAAAAACCAAGTTCTTAAATGGTGCCAGTACTCCCCGAAATCGGGTGGCCGGCGCCGTGGGGTTTTGCTCCAAGGCGCCGCCGGTCCGGCGAGCGGCGGACTCCGCCCCACGAAAGACGGACCAGTGAGCGCGCTCGCTTCTCTCACGTGACTCTACGTCACGGCTTGCGTGTCGCGACCGAGCGAGCGCTGGCGGAGCGGCCGCGCGGCCATCGCGGGCTCGCATGCAGACGGCGGTGCGCGAACACAGAGAGAGATAGAGAGAGAGAGAGAGAGAAAAGCGGGGGTTGCCCTCCTGTTTAGTGCCCCGCGAAGCGCGCGCTGACAAGAGACAACAGATGCCGTTTCTTTTTTTTTTTTTTCTTTTCATTTTTCAATGCACCGGGTGTCGCAGCTAAACACGACCTCCTGCAAAACTTTACGATATTTCAGTTGTATGTTTGAATGGGTGTATCAAAAGAAATCTTGCAAGTTCTGGCGACCCATTCCTTTATTGATGACAGAGTTATTATATATGTTCCTATAGATTTCTTCGATTTCGCTGACTGCCATGAATAATATTATAGATGTGCGCATTTATGCTGAGCTTGGATACTGGCTTGATATATATCCGTACCCATTTGTTGTTCCGTAGTACGTGCGGTGTTTGTACTGAGGCTGACATAAGAAGGCGTTCCAACTCTGAACTGCTGCGAGAAGTCGCGACACTAAAAGTGGAATATAAGAGGCGGGTAATTTTTTTGTTTTATCTGAGATGCTGAGGTAACACTATGTTCAAGTAGTAGATTTGGAATTTTACTCCCTTTCATTTTGGAGCTACGCAAACGGTACCTCGTTGCAAATAGTTAATCTGGTAGTTTTTTTCGCCAACCTAAGTCGATCCAAACGCAGAACAGGTTCATGACAAATTGAAATCATGTAAAGCATGTGGCTCACAAGTTGAGCTAAGAGCCATTATGTAGACACAACCAGAACCAAAAACAAGTACGGAGTGGCAAACAAGGTTCGAGGCAGTAAAGATTTGGATGGACGGAAAACCTGCTGGCTAGGCAGGCGAAGAAGTCAAAACGACTGCCGCACAGGTGAAGAAGGGAAAGGAAGAGGTAATGGGCGAAGTGAGGAAAGGAGCAGAGGAGAAAACTGAACAAAGAAAAGAGAGAGAGAGAAAAAAAATGCAAACAGCGGGTAAATGGCGCGGCAAGAAAACTTCGTCAAGGGGAGGAGGTCTAAGAAAGCAAGTAAAGAAAAAGCATATCAATGGGGAAAAGAAATGTAAGAAAAGGTCGCAATCTCCCCGCAAGACAGAGAACCCTTTAAAAATAAAAAAAAAAAAACCTGTGACGAAACTGCGTTTCAAGAGGAAGCCACCGCTTTTGAAGCCGCATTGCTTGCACTGGCAGGTGATAGCGAAATATTAAGCGCTACCTTAATATCACGAATGGTGGTATCGACAGGAACGTTTCATTGCTGGTGAACAATGCTTATATTGATAGCAGTCTTGAGTTGCGTGGAGTTTCGTACAGCTACTGAAGCACCAAAGCACAAGAGGCTAACAAAAAATGCCGATTTTATTTAATTTTGCAATATGCAGGACGTCACAGCTAACCTCGACTTCCGACAGATTTGCGTGAAATATTATTTCAGTCGGCGCCATTCTAACTTGATTTTTTAATGCTTGTATCAAAACCATCTTGCCATGTCGTCGCGAACAATTCTTTTATTGATAGAATAGTTCATTACGTTTTCTGTGATTGTGCTGATTGCGAAGAATAATTTTATTGGAGTGAGCATAACTTTCTGCGGTTTAATACATGCTTGCTATAATTATACTCATCTGTTTTGGCGCAGTACATGTGGTGTTTGTACTGTTACCAAAGCTGAGATGAAAACGCTTTCTAGCTCCAAACTGCTGCTAGAGCACGTGAGACAGCACGCTTCTTCCCCCCCCCCCCCCCCCCCCCCGTACAGACGCGGAGTACACGACTTCCACCGCTGCAGAGAGGGCAGCCGCCCTCAGTATTTTTTTTTCTTGCAGGAGAAAAAAAAAGCGCTCTGACGTAGAGTCACGTGGGAGCGGTGAAGCCCCGCCCGAACAGGTTTGACGGCGTCCGGCGGCCCTTTATGTTTGAACATCGCGTCGTTCCATCCGTCGTGCGGTGTCCCCCGCTGGTGCCGCCGCGACGGAGAGGAGCACCGGCTGTGAGAATGAGGCCTCACGCTTGCGGGAGGAAGCGTTGGGCGGCCGATTTCATGGCGCTGAAATGGCCGAAATACTCGCTGCTTTGACCGGCGCTACGTACGCTGCGACCGCGTCCGCTGTCGCACATGACGGAGGCGAATTGTAACAGTGTGAAACGAGTATTCAGCCATTCTTTTAACGGAGGAGTCTCACGGCGTTGCATGGAAAGCTAACAAGTTCCGCTGAACGCTCACGGGAACTCGTCAAGTTTCAAGAGGCGGCATCCAAGTTTACTGGTGACATTATTGCCCGGAAGGTTCTAAGGAAAACAATATAAAGCAAATAAAGAATAGAAAAGTGAGAAAACATTATTTTAAGCTTTGTGTCGCATCATACCCTATTTTGTTTTGCAGTTGCTGGAAGATATACATGCGTTGGTAATCCACAGTTGCAGAGAAACTGACTTTTTCTCCAAAATCAAGCTATTCGAATACTCTGTAAACGAAATAAACTAGAGCTAAAAAAGTGTGTAGAACGGGGTACACCTGAACGGTTACAAACGCAATGACACTCATTGCATTAGAGCTCTGTTCGCAACGACGTTCCCAAAAGTTGCAGAAAACTCGCAGTCTATTTATTTTTAGTAGGGAAACGAGCCCAATAAGTTTACTGAAATATCGTTTCTACTTCAAGTTCGCTACTAATTTCAAAGCAGAATTATTGAACAGTTTCCTAGCCGCTGTACTAAGGCGAGTGGTGTGAGTTGGCTCGTTTAACGCACGCGTTTTCTTTTTTTTTTTTTTTTGAAGTTTATGCGCCAAATGCATGTTTAAGTTAATTTTCCTGTCTTTTGAAAATTCTTGAGCAGGATAGGACACGAACCTGTTGAATTTACCGGTTTATGTGTGCACCGAAGGCGTCTTCATGCATGAAAGAGCGCAGCGCGTAGTCTGCTAGCGCTGCCCCCTGGACCCCTCGAGAGGGCGCTTATGTAGTTGTCGCTACCTTTAAAAAATTGATGTAGGGAACCATGGAGGAAGGAAAGAACTTAGGAGAGGCCCTGACGTCATTTTTTTGAAGCCGGCGCGGCCGCGCCGCGACCGGACGCTGCAACGTCTCTCCTCCTCCTTTACCCTCCGCATTCCCTTTCTCCGCGACGCTCACGTACCCAGGGCCCTTATAGGGCCCTTAGCGACGCTGTTCTCCGCCGGGGTGGTGCAGTGGTAAGACGCCCGACTACGGTGCCGGAGTACCCGGGTTCTAACCCGACCTCGGCGGCTGCGTTTCGATGGAGGCGAAACGAAGAGGCGTCCGTGTGCTGTGCGATGTCAGCGCACGGTAAAGATCCCCAGGTGGTCGAAATTACTCCGTAGCCCTCCACTACGGCTCCTCTTTCTCTCTTTCCACTTTCACTCCCACCTTCCTCCCTTCCCTTACGGCGCGGTTGAGGTGTCCACAGAAAACAAGTGAGACAGTTACCGCGCCTTTCTCTTCCTATAAACCAACCATATCAAGTAGCAACGCTGTTGCTATAGTGGCCCGAGTTTTCATAGCAACGCGTCGCAGTTGCTAATGGCCCGACTTGGCTAACCCTAAATTTTGACGTCACTTCCGCCACACGTTCTCCAATGCATAGAGTTAATACAAAGACTCTAGAGGGAAAGCTGGGCAGGGAAACGAGCTTCTCACTGGTTCGCCGCCATCATCAAATTTATCATTGTGGCCAGCACAGATTCTGCTCACTGCGTCAAAAATGAACAAAGGTTTGAACAAAAGTTTTAAAAACCGCTGCTGATAACACAACTGTAGGAAATTTTTATACATTGTTTTCAAGTTTCAACCATATTATATAATCTTTCAGGCACCTTCTTGGCCATAAAGGAATGATGTAGAACAATTGAAAACCATGTTTGCGAGCAGATGTAGCAGATCAACAGTAAACACACACGAGCACCCTTTGACATTTACTGTATGCAGCACTAGCCATCCTTGATAGACCAAGAGCCGTTGCTGTGGAATTCGTCACTGTTCTTTTTTTTAATATACTGTGGTCGTCGTCTTGCGCCAAAGCAAATTTCTGACATATTTTCAGGTGATCGGGCACAGAGGAGATGCATGTGCGCTCGACGGACGAAATGCATGCGAAGCGCGAAACAATCGCAGGGATAGCCGGCCTTGCGATAACAACTCAGAAGAATCAGGACACCTATGTGATGTTACAGTAGGTACGCGACGCAACATATCACAAGAAATGCTCCACACGCGACGGTTCTGCCGTTGTTTACAGCACCTACTGAACAGTAGCCGCCCGCCGTCGGTTAACTGCACGCCGCCATCTTCCCACGATCTAAGTTGCCAGCTTCAAACCATCTTCATGTGCCAGATTTAGCAAGTAAAATTCATCTGGCAACCAATGAACAGTGTGATAATGGCGGCAATCAGGCGGTCACCCCTCGAATGCATTGAGTGAACGGGCAGCTTTCCCTCTAGAGTCTTTGTATTAACTCTATGCTCCAATGCGTTGGAGAAAGTGTGGCGGAAGTGACGTACGTCAAAATTTAGGATTAGCCAAGTCGGGCCATTAGCAACGGCATCGCGGTTGCTGTAAAAACTCAGACCACTAGCAACAGCGTTGCTAAGGACACGATGTACGTGAGCGTCGCGGAAATAGAAAATGCGGAGGGTAAAAGAGGAGGAGAGACATTGCAGCATCCGGTCGCGGAGCGGCCGCGCCAGCTTCAAAAAAGTGACGTCACTTCCAGCCACCCTAGCCTCTCCTAAGTTCTTTCTTTCCTCCATGTAGAGAACCTAGATGTGCCGCGGCGCCCGGCTTAGGGTTACAGTGCTCTAGAATCTTTGGCAGTGTGTCGTCCGTGCCGGGGAACAATAGAGGAGCGAGGCCGCCGCCGCGATGAAAGCGCGCGTGACACCCAGGGGGCGCTGCCAGTAACAGGTGTGCCAAGGGGTGCGGTGCGCCGAGCCCATGCCGAGCCGAGCTCCATTCGCTTGCATGCAAAGACGAGCGCAGGCCGTCTTCGCGCGTTGATTTGAGGAATACGTGTTTCATTGTTCTGCATGTTCTTCGCCGTTTGTTGCGCTTTCTTGGTGTGTTGTTGAAACCTAACATCTAAGCAATGCGTGCACGACGGAAAGACGACGCGACACAAGGGACAGTGCCGGGCTGCAACAGCGGTTACAGCTTGTGCAAGGGAGTTCCTCTCTCTTCCGTGTATCCATCGACGCCGATCGCTGTGAGATTTGGTCACAGAACATCAAGAAAGCAGACAGAGTGCTGAACGAAGCAAGCGTTGTGTGCGAGCGCTATTTTGAACAAGTTTTCATTCAGCGCACATATAAATCAATCAACGGTGAACTAGAGTAGAGGCCGGTCACACACTTACTGATGACGCCATTCCGACCATCTTTCCGGACGCATCAAAATATGTTTCAAAGTCGCTGCCAAAGAAAATGAAAGTCGGGAACATCTGTGAACAGACAATTCATGCAGCGAAGCGGAGACAGTGTTTACAAGCTAGCTCATGAAGAGCCATCTGACGGCGACAGTCCCGAGGAGCCCAACAGGGGGGATTTTGCCAAGGAAAACGAATGTGCCGTCTTTGCCAAAAGTAACCAGGCTGCATGTTTTGCTACTCACTTGTATTAAAAGCCAATGAGGATTTCCACTTTATCACAACTAGTTGAGAAGTGAGGACAAGTGCTCGCCTTTACATTTGAGATTTAGAGCTTCAGAAGTTTAGTATGAATCCACTACTACATGGCTGAAAAGCAGATCCTGCAGCCTACTAAATACCCGAAATGTGGTCAAGGATCGCCTTGCCACGCTGAGAAAAAGCTTTCCACTACGCCGAGTGCATGTGAGCTGGATGCTGCCGGAGAAAGTAGCAAATTGTCCCTGAAAAAGCTGTCAAAATTGATATGTCGGCTACAAAATCGGGTGAGAAGGCTCTTGTGGAGGAAGTTTCTGTAAGAGGAAAAAAATTGTTCGCAAGACATTTCAAATCCAGTAGAGGCGGAGGCACTAATTGAACATGTTAGTGGGCTACAGTAGTGCCCTAGCTGCAGGTGCAGGCATATAACCAGTTGCTGGTGAGTGCTCGTCGTTAAGCGGAGATTTCTTTTCCCAGAAGTGTACGCTTGCGTTCAAGGACGGTACGGCCTACCAAGGCTCTGATTTGCATGTTGTGCCATGTTTGGAACCTGAATAAATGAATGTCTGCAGAATGACGTTCTTTGTATTTTTTTTTTTGCTTTTTTTTTGCACAACGCAAGAGCTCTCTAAAACACTTTTACTATTCAGACAGGCGAGTTTCGAAACACCGCAGGCTTCGAATGAATTTCTTTCTGTGCAACATATTTATCCAAGTGTGTGCAATAGATTCACATAGGTTCGGAAACACGAGATGCACTCATAACACACGCGAAGTGCGACCTAAGCTGTATTTAGCTCGTGGCTAATAGCGCGCACCGCACCAATATTACAGTGAAATATTCTAGTTCACTGTACCAATAACATCGCTCGCATTACAGCGCCATACAGCCGCGCAGACCATGGAACAATGCATTATGGTTGAAATGTTAAAATTCTTAAGCAAATAGGCGATCACCAAGCATTAAATATCGAATTAAGCGCACCACGCAGTGCAGATACGATGAGCCGACGCTCACGGCAGCGCAGCCAGCGGACGGTTCGTTGCGCACACCTGTTACACGAAGCGCTCCCTGGCCGATGGCGCAGCAGTCATCGCAAAAAGAGCCCATGCTCCGCCCTCGCACGAGACACTGCCCAATATTCTAGAGCACTGTAACCGTGGTAAGGCAAGCTAGCACCCCGCAGTCCTGCTATCCCCTGTAGTCAAGCTAAGAATAGGTGAACGCTTCACCCTGCGCACGGCGGGGAGCAAAATGGGGCTTTGAAAACCCACCCTCCAACAAAAGAAAGCTTCTCTACAAAGCGAAGGTTGGGTCCCTCGGCCAACTGGGGGCAAGTATAGTGCCTAGAATATACTGGCTAGTGTGACGAGCGCCCGCGCTTCCCTATGGGTGAGGATGGCGCTCTTTGCAATGAAAGCCAATCGTTAGCGGCAGAGGGCGCTGGCTGTCGGGAGGGTGCCACCTGAGCAGACGACGCAGTTTTCTCTCTTCAGAATACGGCAATCTGTTGGTGTTGTGCGTGCGTGTTAAACCTGCTTCTGCGCGTCTTTTGCTTTCATGAAGGTGCAGTAGTTTATCTACGGTGTAGGTGTTTGCTCATGCGAGTCGTTCCGCACTTCTACCTGCTCGGCGACTATTGCATCGGTTTTTTTTTTTTCTCGTTTTGTGCGCGCGTTCTGTGCTCGCCTGTATCCCTTCTTTTTTTACTGTGTCGCAAGTGGTGAAGCGCGGTTCCCGATTGTTGTTTCCCCAGTGCCTCTCACTAGACTGCAGAGAAAAATGCCAAAGAGAAAGCGGTGGTGCACAGAGAAGACTTGCTTTTTTGGCAAACGGGGCTACCGCTAGAACAAGGAGCGTACGTATTACTGCGCTATCTGATGCTACGTAAGTACGCATTCTGTACAATGGGCACGAAGCATCGATAGAAATGACGGAAGGTAAACGGCAACTGCTTTTGTTGGCGAGAAACATTTTTAGAGCATGCAGTTATATTCACAAGGATGCAAACCTGGGCGAGTCGTTAACGGTGCTCCATGGCAGTGTGTAGCACAAAGAGTGTACACAGGCGCTACAGACAGCACCTGTGTTGTGTACCTTTTCTGTGTCCCTCGATTGTTCTTTTGCGCTACACATATGTCATATGGATGCAGTTATATATTAGGCGCATGTTTCACCGTAAGCGCGGCATTACCAACGAGCTTCATCGCGATTAACCGGCCGCGTCTCGTGCATATTGTGTATCTGAGAAGAAAAAAAAAACTTCGTCAGCTTCTTCATTCAAAAGATGGTGACTTCGGCAAAACCTTGTGCAATCGCAGGCCGCGATGTACCTTGATTAGCCGCTGTAAGTAAAGGTTCCTCGTTTGTGTTCTGCTGTTTTTTTTTATTTAAATACCTCACGGGCTCCGATTGGAGTATTACGTGAGGGGGGTTACATAACTGGGGTGCGAAACAGAAGCATGTAGAATATGGTTATTTTAACATCGTTATTTTCAAAACGTTAAGATTATACCCTCCACACCTTGTGCCCAAGACGGCACCAAAAAGGAAGGAAAGAAACACATGCGAGCAGCAACCAGCTCGTAAACGCCATAAGCGGGACGCAGGGACTGGACCCGGTGATTCGGGCTCGGAAATCAACGAGGGCTCCTGTTTTCTCGAAGCTGGCTTTCAAGACTGCAACGACTCCTCCAGCTCCAGTGAAGCGGGCATTGTGGGTGAACAGAGTGGCAGCCAGACTACACTGCAGACACCTAACCACCACGGAGGCCGTCATCCGTTTGAGGACATTCTCATTGCGGTTACATGGATGCGGATACCTTCCGTGGATGACAGCCTAGCTTATGCTTAAGACCCAATAACTTTGAAAAGATGAAGGTTGACCTTGCATTCCAACTTTTTGGAGATGAGGTTATTAAAGGACTTTTTTTTTTTTTTTTTTGCACCGGCGGCATGTGGAGACTACATACACTCGGGTGCAACCAACAGAAGACTTCGTCAAGCTAATCAATCGCCTGATACGAGTAATGACCTCCAGGATAACCAAGCGTGCACTTAAGCCGGGTAGCCCAGACATGCGTTTCTTGGAAGACTTTTTAGGATATCTGGACAAGTGGGAAGAACATGCCAGCATTGCCTTCCACTCGCATTGTCACCTTTGATTAAACATGCTGCCTTCGTTCTATTAAACCGAATCTGTGTTTCGTGACTTGTATTCTTTGAGTTTGAATTCCTCTAAACGCGAAAGCTCTAATGTGCGTTTACCGGGTTAGCGTGTGGCGCTTTCAAGTTCGAGCAATCTGCACAAAGCAATTCGATATTAACATATATTAGCATGTTAAAACGTTATATCAATCCTAAGCTCCTGAAAGAGCTCCAAAACAAAGTATTAAACGTGAGCCAAAGCAACGCGCAGCTCCCTTTCCAACTCTCAGCAGCGCGGCGCAATGTGCGCGAGAAACCGGCTCGCACCCTCTCGCACCACAGCGCCGCTATGCGGCCGCCGGCGGCTTTCATTGCTATCCGAGCCATCCCAGCCGGCGCGCTCGACACACTAGTCAGTATATTCTAGGCACTATAGACAAGCGTCATGTTTGTAAACAAAGGTGGCGCTGCGATCGGCAGCGACACGGGGTGTAGGCAAAAACGCAGCGTGCCTACAGCCTACACAGAGCCAAGCGACGCTGCCTTCGAAACCAGTTCGCGCGTGCGAATATTCTGAAGCGTAAGCTTCGCTTGTGCGTAGAAATAGTTTTGTTTATGCCTGGGCAGTAGTTCAGCACTTTATCAGCCGATTACTTCTGGAATTACCTGGCGAAGAGCGCTGAATTGGCTTTCTTCTCCGTGGCTTCAGCAGCGCGCGGCTACGGTGGGCGACTGTAGTGACTAAGTTAAATGAAAACTAGAAAGCGCAATGTATATGACAAACTAACAGCCAACGTTGTTTAAATCCCGTGCCTACTGCTAGCGCATGCAAAGACGATGAATGAATGACTGGAGTGTGTTTTTCATATGACAACTCTTGCTCTAAAGAACAATATATTACCGACAACTATAGTGAACTAGAAATCATATTTCTAGCTCACTGTACCGGCAACTTAAGTCAGAATTTCACTGAATAAGAACTCAATCTTTAAGTTCTTTGTAGCATATTCGCCTTTAGTGCGCGCTGCCAATGTTTTATCCTGCTCGATAAAAAGACGTTTGACGTCTGTTTCATCGTACATACGTATCCACGGTCATTCAAAGGTTAATAGATACATGAAGGCCCGTAAGAATGTTCTATTTTTTTTTTTTGAGGGGGGGGGGGGGGGGGGGGTCTTTAGGAGAGGTGCACGAACGGAAATGCAACGTTCTCCACGATCGCTTGCAGCGAACTTTGCACGATCTGTTAAGCGTTTTTTTTTTTTTAATATACTTTGAAACTGTTTATTCAAAAGTGCGTCCTCTTATTTGCTTATTTTGCACTCCACATTGCCGATTACTCTTTGGGACATTAAATTGCATGTACCATATATGCCATACTTAAATATATCCTGCTTGATCAGAGCTACGTTGTACGTGGATATTTAATTCGTTCGTCAAAATCTTAATGACCTTAAGCAGAGTCCTTCAAAAACAATGAAGGACTCTGCCTTAAGAAAGAAAGTTCTGAGAAATGACGCTGCGTGACTTTGCCCGGATTCTAACAATGTTTACTTGCTTTCTATAGGGCCGGTGATGAAGTCACATCGTAGAAACTCGCGAAAGTGATATGAGAGAAAAGCTGCTTCACAAGTTCAGGTCTGTTTCGGCAATATCGCGCTGGAGTGACCGGTCAAACTAACAGCAGTTACCTTCGCAGCAACTTTTGTGTCCTTTTCTGTACGAATATATGCACGGGCACAAGTGAATGGAATTCCTCACAGGGCGGGCGGTGTCTTAACTTGATATATTATGTAGAACAAAACGTGAACGAGCTGCAGTCATTTGCTATTGCGCTATTCATCGTGCGGCCGAAAAGCAGTCACGACAATAGAGAGTTGCAAACGAACTGATGGAGTTTCAGTGCAGAATTGTGCAACGCACGTTAGCCGCAAAGGCTATCCGTCTACTTGTCGCGCTCAACGCTGCTGCCCATCGCTCTCATATTGGTCCAACCGCAAGAAACATGTGAAAACAGGTGCTATTTTCCTTTTTGTACCTCGTGGCGAAACCAACTACACCACAGCTTGCAGGAATATTGGGAATTATGCCCGAAAACACAGCAAGCGCCGCGCATCCAATGCAGACGGCCCGAGCTTTTGCCTACACCACGAAAGTCACTGCTGTCGCCAGCGCCGCCGCATCTCCAGTGACGTCACGGGCTGACGCTTGTCTATAGGGCAAGGCCGGTAGGCACTTTCTCATGGATGGATGGATGGATGGATGGATGGAATATAGGAGCGTCCCCTTTGAAACGGGGTGGTAGCAGTAGCTATCATGCTCATTTTTTTCCCTATATCTTAATTATTGATTTAGAATGGTTAACTAAACCACCATTCTATTTATTAAATTTTGTTCCTACATTACTAACATTATGTCACTTCTCTGATTTTAAGCCACCAACCTTCCAGTCGTTTTTTGCTAGTTTCCACCGCCGGTTTATTCACCCGGCCGGCCGGCCACTGTTATCTCTAAACCCCACAGCTTACTGTCCAATTTCCTCAGGCGTTCCTCATAATATTTTACTCTGAGCTTCCCGTACTTCGAAAGATGCCCAGCCCATATATCTCCCTGTACCGCCTCATTTGTAGTTTTGCCGTGGGCACCTAGTGCTAATCGTCCAACGGATCTCTGATTTGTTTCTAATGTCGACTGTACCTCTGATTTTAGGCACAAAACCGCATTTCCGAAAGTAAGTCCGGGTACCATAATTCCTTTCCAAATACCCCTCAAAACCTCTTACCTATTGTACCCCACAATGCCTTATGCTTCATTATCCCGGCATTCCTTCGCCCTTTGGCCTTAAGTGATTGCTCATGCTTTCCAATGTATGCCAATCCTTCGTTTACCCATACCCCCAGATATTTATATTCTGCTACTCTAGGTATTTCATAGCCTTGTATTTTAAGACCCTGATCAGTTGAGCCGTTGAAAATCATCAGACCCGACTTAACTGCGCTGAAACTGAAGCTTAGAGCGTCCCCTTCGTCTTCGCAATACTTAACTAGAGTGCAATTCTTCCAGACTCTCAGCTAGCAGCACAATATCGTCTGCATACATCAAACCGGGAAGGCGCTGCCCTACCGCCTTTCCACCTAATCTATATGACAGGTTAAAACCTAGGTTACTGTCTTGTATCCTCCGTTCCAGGTTTACCATATAAAGCATGAACAGCACCGGTGATAGAGGACAGCCTTGTCTTAATCCTTTGCAAACTTTGACATCCTCCGTACTTCTTATCCCTTCCCACGTAATTTCTACTTTGTTATCCCGGTATATTTCCTGTAGGAACTCTATTATCTCATAACCAATACCTTCTTCTTTTAATATGTTCCACAGGAGTTCCCTGCTTACGTTGTCGTACGCCCCGCTCAGTCCTGAATCAGTGGCGTAGCCTGGTGGCAGAATTTGAACTAATACCAAGATGGCCACCGTGGGACCCCCGCCTTAAAGAACACCAGGTTGTCGAAATTTCCGGATCCCTCAACTACGGCGTATCTCGCAGCCCGAGTCGCTGCGAGATACGCAGCGACTCGGGCTGCGAGATGTGAACCGAGCCAAACCCCTAAATTTAAGATTTCTGTCCATCTTAAATAATGTATGAGCCTTAGCCTTCTTTTCAAATCCCCATCCTTTTTTTTTTCTTCCACATGATACGCAGCGAGAGTACGAAATTTAAAATGTAACAGCTAAATGTGTTTAATTATATGCAACTGCTGCAAAAAGGTTAGGGCCGCGCACAAGCGCCTGTTCACTATAACTGCTGGTTTTTGGCAAAAAGATAAGGGATTTGTTCTAAACACGTAAGCCTATTATTGATATACGCCCGTGAAAATATACCTGACCCTTCCGAATGTATGAAAGCTAGGAGAGCGAGCTTTTTCCCTCAATGCCATCCTGGCGAGTTTCCGCTGATAACGGGCACAAGCTGAGAGAAAGCTGACCTAGCTGCGTCGCCACAATGACAATGTAAGCAAAAGTCTTCCCTTATCAAAAAAAAAAAAATTGACAAAAGAGTATTCCACTAATTGGATCGGTGACATGTCCACCTTTCGCGCAGCCAGAGACCAAATCTGAAGCGGCCGCTTACATTGAAGATGATGGTGGCGCCACCTCGCGGGTGAGACATAAACTGCGACACTGAACGGCGCTCAGTCCATAGAGTCAGTCTTTGTATTAACTCTATGGCTCAGTCAGCACACCGTGCCACTACCCTAGAGCACTTTACCCCATGGAAAGCTCTTCATTTCTGCTCGCTTGACTCGATGGCTTTTCACTCCTTCGTTGCTACATGTTACAGTTACTTCACTTGGCGTCGATTTCGCGGTCGGCGTGTTTTGGACACACAGATCGCGGATTCCGAAAAGGGAAAGCGCAATTTATTTACTCGTTTCATTGACGCCGCACTCGTGCAACTTGAATCTGGTGTACATTAAAGGGCCACTGTCCAGGGAAGGCCCTTTTAAGCAAAGGAGCCCAGTGTTTTGATCAGGTACCGGAGATAGTCTGTGCAAAATGCTACAGTGACACGCGCGCCGCAAAGCATCGAAAATACAATTCAAAGCTCTCTCATGCTCTCCTCCGGGAAGCCAGTTTCCCCGTTTCCTGCGCTGGCCCGACGGGCCACGATAATGACGTACGTACCGCGAACGACGTCCATTGGTCCGTCTCGCTGACTGACGGGAGAAGGATGGGTGTCTACCGCTCGCTACGCGCTTTTTCCTCGCCACGGCCAGACTGAATCCAGCGGCGCGCGCTGCCTCGGCCGTTTTTTTTTTTTTGCCCGCGCTCGCGGAGTGCCACGTCCCACCTCCCGCCAAACGCGGAGGAGGAAGGGGAATTTGTCTTGCGGAGGCTAGACGGCTAGACGACCTCGGGCAGGAGAGTGAAAAACCTTTGCGAGGGAACGGAAGGAGAGAAGCATGACAGAACCGGGTGATTGCGGTGGCTGTAACTGCGTTATTAGTTACTCTTTTCAAAAACATTTTGCGGCCTTGCGTTCTAGGGGTGAAGTCTCACAGTCACCGCGGAAGAAAATATTTTCGACCGGAGGGTGGACAGTGGGCCTTTAAGGCTGTCTGCTGTACTCGGGTCCCAAGAGCATTCCTGCACCAGCACACAGCTTTCGGCAACGGCGCCACCGCTGGCACTCCGGCCGGGAGACGTACCGGTACCTGAGCCGCCGCTCGCCGTGAACAAACGGGGACGAAAGGAAAAAACAATTGTTGTTTCATATTTGTCATCTGCGTTGTCAAAATCCTATCACCATCACCATATGCTATGAAACAAAGCTTCGATAATCAGGCTAAGAGACTTAGGGAAGCAAGTATTATCCAGCTGAGCTTATCACTTTGGGTTGCAATAAAATAATTAAGTAGCTTAAATCACCGGCATTGCTGCCGCCTTCACAGAAAGAACAGAAACGAAAAAAGTTCTCAGTCCTTCCCTATGCACATCGCTTTCTCATGGTCTTAAAAATGAGGCCCATAAGTATGAAGTTGATGTTTTTTCGGCCCCTAATAAGCGCAATAAAATTTGTTAAATGGTAGAAAATAAGTCCCGCAATCCTAGCTAATAAATCTGTAGTGCACGATAACAGATTTGTGCCGTGTTCCAAAGGGGTAGTTTATAAAATCCCCCTGTGGTCAGATATACATTGGACAAACGGGACGTAGTATGACGTCACGGACGCACTGCTACGCCTTTTGAAGGTCAAATGATCGGCGCAAAATGAAAGTTTGGCCTATGGGAGAATATATATAAATGGGAGGCTTATCTAATAGGAGGCTTCTGCGCTGAAAGGCCACATAGGCCTCAATTAAATTCCACTTTATATACCGAACGGCCGCCACTCTGGTGCTTATGCAAGCTGGAATCTAGCTCTCGCACACATTTCTTCAAAAGTTGACTGGTCTACCCGTGTGTCGGCAGGAACAGAGTAGATGAAGCTCAATCAAGCTTCTTTCATTTGCAAGGTAAGTGTGATGTAATGTAATCAGTGTATGCTGTTACATACACTATGCCGCCGCCTGGCAGTGGTAGACATCTAATATGCACCCAAGAAGAAATGAAGGCAGCAGGGGACGCGCTGCCGCGCGCTGCCGTGCGCAGAAGATGCGCCGCGGCCTGTCATTCGACGCGCTGCTCAATCGTCGGACACTCCCACGTATGCCCCAAGGTAGTCGAAGCAGTCGAAGCAATCTCTTTCTCTATGGTCGAAGGGCCGTGCTCCGTCACGAGTAGGATCACGTGACTAAACAAGGCCCGCTGCCCCGCTGGCCCGCCCAAGAGCCCGCCAGACTGAGCAATGACACCAAAGATTTTTTTTTTTTTTTGTCATAACCTTCTTGAATGGCAAGGTGAAAGTGTGGTGGTGGAAGCAGTGGAAACTGTGGAAGGAAGCTACAGAATATCTTCCATCGTGAGCCGCATGGAGATTATTATAAGCTCCATGGCTGGTCCGTCCAAGGAGGTTATCAATTATTTATGGCCCGCCCAGTCCTTGGTTGACGTGAGATCTTGCACATCGGCGGCGCCAGCCATCGTTAACGTTGACGTCACGTTACCAACGTTACTACATTGGCGCCAGATTTCTAATACTTTCATTAAAAAAATATGCTTTTGCAATAAAACTTAATTAAGATAAGAGAAATGTATTAATTATATGGTTTATGCTGCTTTTATTTATATGTACGTTTAAACGGTCACCTGTCCACCGGAAGCGACACACCTTTTGAAAGCATTGCGGCATTGCTCTTGTTTGTTACCGCTTCGCGGTATGCGCGTGCTCAAACTGTCTAAACTTTATAAAGTTAGGTATGTGGCCGTTTCCGAGGCACCTATCGGCGTTTCTCGTAATAACCGTCTTCCATGGTAAGTTGGTGCGCTTCCTCAATACCATTTACCAGCCAACTGGCATGCAGCCGCGGCTGATCCCGAGCTGACCCATCGCCAGGCATTCGCGCTGAAGCATGCGAACCACACCTTGAGCTTATGACAGGTTTCGCGTCTAAGTGATCGTCCCTTGTTGTTCAGTTTACAGGTTTGCTACCTGTATAAATGATCATTAATAGGGTGCCGTTTCGAGAAATATTATCTTGTAACGTTCAAAACTTGGTATCCGCTACAATACGAACTTGTTTGCTACAAAACTACTTTTTTTTTTTTTTTCAATTTAGTTGTGTGAGCCTTTGTCTTTACCATTTATACAGAATTTGCTTGCCTTAATTTGTTTCATAACCTGAGTAATTATGCATGTTATCTTCAGCGCGGTCATAGCGCGCGTCACCCTTGTATAAAGCGCTCGATCGGCCCACTTTCCTGCATAAATATCTCTACATCCCGTCGCAGTTTCTACTTTTTAGAAGCAATACTCCTACGGAAGTAGATCCGCACGGATCTGCGAAGAAGCTGAGCGCGATTACGTTTTCTGGAAACAGTGGGCTGCTTTCTAATTTCAGTTTTTGTTGTGTGCACGCCCGAGCGCTCTACACAAGAGTGACGCAGACTACAAAACAGTCTTCGTCCAAGATGTGCTAGACGTTGCGGATTTGCTGACGTTGTCGGACTGGCATTCTTAGTAAGGTAGAAGAATTTACGCAAACTCGACGACAACAACAAAAAGAATGCGGGACGAGGATCTCGGGTGGCCGCTTCTCGTGTTCTTCGTGTTGATTTTGCACAAACCTTCTAATTTTACTCAGAATAGTAGCGATCATTACCCACATCTTCGAAGGAGCTGTGTTACTCCAGCATTGTGTTAGCCACCCAGACAGCTTTGCTCGCTTCACTGCAACGACAACTGTGTGCGACCTGACGAATATAGTTTGCGCCAAGAAGGAAGCAACCTGAGTGCAACGTTTTCTTTCACTATGTTTAACGGGGAAATGTCGTACCAACTCACCCGCTTTGCTGTTTCTCAATCTATTTGACATTATATCAGGACAGTTGGTATACAGACATGCATGCGCCTCCTACGGTGGACATAGTGTGCCAAAAAAGTGTTAATTGCTAAATTCCTGCTTACTTTTGCCACGGTTCTTTGTACCCCTCACCCCTCGTTTTGCAGTTTCAAAATTGGGCTTTCTGAAATGTGTCATTATTGCTGAGCTTGGTGACATAAAAAAAAAAAAATAGCATACATTGGCGCCTTTTTTTTTTTCTTTTTGACAAGAGCTTGTTTGCTCACTAACTTGTGCATGCAAGATTTGAACAATGGGGTAAAAATATACTTGCTTGAAGCACACAGAATCTGCTAAGCATATAAAGGTATTTTGCTCATTACTGACTGAAAACTGACACTTTTTTCATTGCACCCTTGCTTAACAAAGCCATAACTCAAGAACCTTGCTTCATGGACCAAAAAGAAAAAAAAGGGGGATACCGTTTAGGGCTTAGCTCCTGTTTATGAAATTCAATCTTTCATTTGCTGGTATCTTTCCATTCGCATGTGCCTTTTTGTTAGGGGGTTAATGATGGGTTTGAAACTTTGGGACTGCGACACCTTAGCTTTAAACATTTTGGCCTTAAATTCAATCTTACCAATAAGAGTTAATTCAAAATCTAATCTGTGAACTGTGGAACAATCTGTCGAACTACAAGATAATTTTTTCCCTTTCTTGAATAAGAAAGGGAAAAAATTATCTTGTAGTTCGACATGTGATGTGGCAAACCTGTGAAAATAGTTGGACTTACCTTCGATGATCACTTTGATCCTTTACTCTAAGGAATTTTTTCTTTAATTGGAGGCTTCACAGCAGAATTTTTCTGGACGGGGAAGGTGAGCAGATGCAGGTTGAGGTTGGGCGGCCCTCTAGGTAGGGGAGCGTTTGGGGAGGTGGTTGGTGTGCATTGCTTCTGAAGGATGAAGGCTCTACTCTTGAAAACTACAGACAGACAGATGCCGACATCTTCACATTTTTTACACTGGTATTGTTTTTGCAGTAAACAGTAGTTTCTGGAGAGAAGTTATGAAAGCTAGACTGCCAACAAAATTGTGACTGTGCAGTTAAATATACTGAAATGCTTGTTTTTTTTTTTTTTGCCTTTTTTCCCCCTCAAAATGAGTTAAATCTGCCAAAACTTTATTTTCTGCATAAAGCATATTACTGTCCCAGTCATTGTGTGATATGCTTTACATGTAAGGTAAAGTATACACGCAAGATAAAGTATCTCTATACCACCATGTACTGAAAAATTACGTGGATAAGTTAGCGTCAGGATGTGAGCTTTCAATTTGGTCCTTTTCTCGATTTTAATATCTAGATCTGGTCCTGTTTCATTCTGAAAACATTGCTGCAGTATTACTTCAAGCCCTGTCTAATAAAATAATGCATAGAAATTATTTTTCTATGAAGTAAGACTCAAAGCGATTAGAACATTAAGTAAACAGAAAAGCAATTAGAGCATTCAGTATGCACAATAGGCACACTGTGGTACTTCACTAACAGAAGATAGTAAATGTGAATAGTAGGCTTTTGTCACAAGCATGGAGGGGATTGCCTCCTTTTCTTATCTTCCCACTTCGGCAGTAAAAAAGCCAACTAGCTAGAATGTTTGATATTTGGAAGTTATTCAACTTCATTGGAGCATCCTAAATTAATTCGCATCGAAATGGCATATACAGGCAGTACGCAAAAAGGATTTTTTTTTTTTTGCATCTGCCATTTTATTAGTAATAATGCATTTAGGACAGTAATACCAATTGCCCAACTAGACACTTTAAAAGTTAGATATAGCAAGTAATAATGAATTTAGGACAGTGATACCAATTGCCCAACTAGACACTTTAAAAGGTAGATATAGCACAGATGCATCCTTAATTTCTTCCTCAGTGATGAGCCTAAGAATCCTTTCCTTATTGTCATATTCTGAGTTCAGTTTTTCGCCGACCTTTTCATATCCTGAGCAGTCGATAAAGTAGATCTGTAGAAGCAATAAATGAGATCACACCTGATAGGATACAAGCTATTAGTCTCAAGCCTACAGCTCTAATGAGCGGATTTGGCTCATTTTAATCCATACATCAGCAAGACCTGGGTCATTTTTTTGTTTGGCATAGAATTTGTGTACACATTTTTGGCATTTTCTAATTACAATTTTCTGAAACAAGTACAGGTTGTGTAGGGTATTAGAGAGCACTATTCTCTATCGCCATAAACACTAGTAGTCTAACTACATCTGTCTAGGTGTGCAGCTTGTTGTTTATTGACACCTTAACCTTATTGTTCTTACTGTGCAGTTTGTTTTGATATAGAAATGGACAGTTTGTCGCAGCAAATAAAACGCCATGCAGTCCTTGTTGCCCTGGGCTGAACACCACAGCGACTTGAAAATATCCACCTTTCTGAATGTAGTATAGTCTTTTGTTTACAAGGTGCTAATAGAATTAATCCACTCTGGCAGTGACATGGCATCTGTGGCGAAAATGAAAAAGCACAGTCAGCTGTCGTCAGAACACATGATTTTCTCAGTAGCTGCGTGTCTTCTTGAGTGATAGCAATGAAGACCATTGCAAAGAAGCTACAATTTGCAGAGCCGACTGTCAGGCTTGCTGTGCACAAAGATCTGAGGTGCAACTCTTGTGTCATGTGAAGGGGCAATTCATGTCTGATGAAACCCAAGAGAATTATGTGTTCCAGTCCAAGCACTTCCTTAGCAAGCTGAAGAAGCCTGAGGAGCCTGAAATGCTTTTTTTTTTTCTTTTTTCAGATTAAAAGAACTGATGAAAAGAGCATCGGCAAAAAAGTTTACCATAGTAACGAAGGGTGGTTTCTCACACGTACTAATGAGGTGCCTGCAGTGATGCACACAAAATTAGCATTGTCTGTGATGGCATTAGCCATCGTCTGCAGTGACGGTGATATCATGCCATCAAACTTTTTTCGGGGACTCTGTGTTAGTGGCTACTGCATATGTGGAGGTGCTTGACACATACTGTATATTCCTTGGTATGGACTGCTCATAAAAGAAGACCTTATGTCTTTAAGCAAGATTCAGCTCCTGCCCACACTGCCTGCATTGCACAGGAGGGGCTGGCCATCAATTCCACAACCATGCCACTCCAAACTTGTGGTCTCCTAGTTTTCTAGATTTAAATATGCTTGACTACTACATCTGATGCGTTGTTGAGAAGGAGGTGAACAAACAGTCACATAGCACGGAAGACTCACTGAAGGCCTCATTGCTGACTCAGTGGCCAACTTATCTAATGGCCACTTAGGTGGCCCTAGCATGCAATTGTTTCTAAAGCCAACTTGAATCGGTTATTGCTGTGGAAGGCAGAGTCAAGGAGTATTTATGCAAATAAACAGCTAGTGAAACCTTTATCAAAGTTTGACGGAAATATTGTTACGAGGCACGTCTAAATGTTAGGAGGCGATGGTACATCGTAGCCGCAACAGTTCACCGTCAGGGACACACTCACAGGAGAACCAGACGTAGCTGCAGCGTCGTCTTTCTCCACTAGCCCAGCACTTCGTCATCGTCTCTTTCACTGCGTACCGTAACAATACCCCCCCCCCCCCGCGGAAGAAGCACAGTCCCGGTGCCTAGACTACACAGGTGAGCGCGAGATATAAGGTTTGAGATGGGCGACATGCACGACTTCTGGATGATGGTTTGCAGGAGAGTGGCGGTTCACAGGGATAATCTCGTACGTCACGTCGGTAAGTTGCCGCAAGACCTGGTAAGGGCCCACGTAGCGGGGCAGAAGTTTCTCGCACATGCCTACACGTCGAGCAGGGAGCCAGAGGAGTACGAGGGAGCCAGGAGGGTAGTAGGCTTCACGGTGCTGGAGATCGTAACGGTGCTTTTGAGAATGCTGGGACGCACGAAGCCGGTCTCGAGCAATATGACGGGCGGAATCAGCGCGGGCGATGGCATCAGAAGCGTAACTGCAGGAGGAATCGTCAAGAGGCAGTAAGGTGTCGAAGGGAAGTAGAGGGTCGCGGCCGAAGAGTAGATAAAAGGGAGTATCTGGCGGTATCATGCTGTGAGGAGTTATAAGCGAATGTTATGAAAGGTAAAGAGATGTCCCAGTCACGGTGATGGTCAGAAACATACATTGAAATCATATCGGTCAGGGTACGATTAAGGCGCTCAGTAAGACCGTTCGTTTGTGGATGGTAGGCCGTTGTGAAGTTGTGGCGCGTAGCGCATGAGCGCAGAAGGTCATTAACAACTTTAGAAAGGAAGCAGCGACCGCGATCGGTGAGCAGTTGACGAGGAGCACCATGAAGCAAGATGACGTGATGCAAAAAAAAGTCTGCAACGTCAGAGGCACAGCTGGTGGGGATAGCTCTGGTTATGGCATACCGGGTGGCGTAATCGGTCGCTGCGGCAATCCATTTGTTCCCTGAAGTGGATGTGGGAAATGGCCCAAGCTGGTCGAGACCAACTTTAGAAAAGGGCTCAGTTGGAACTTCGAGTGGTTGCAGGGGCCCACTAGGGTGAAGAGACGGGATCTTCCTGCGCTGGCACAGCTCACAGGCGGCGACGTAGCGACGAACAGAGCGGTAGAGGCCAGGCCAGTAGAATCGCCGTCGAACTTTGTCGTATGTGCGGAACGCTCCTAGGTGCCCTGCTGTAGGAGCATCATGAAGGTGCGCAAGAACAGCAGAGCGTAGATGTGTCGGGACAACAAGCAAAAGGTCTACACCATCTGGGCGCATATTGCGTCGGTATAATGTGTTATTAAGCAGCACAAACATACTGATGGGCGGATCTGTGCTGTCGTTGCGCAGGTGAGCAATAATGGGGCGCAGGGAAGGATCACGACTCTGTTCGACGCCGATGTGGAGAAAGTTCGAAATGGACAAAACGCAGTCGTCAGCAGTATTGTCAGGAAGTTCAGGAGGGTCAACGGGGTGGCGGGACAAGCAGTCCGCGTCTTGATGTAGGCGGCCTGACTTGTACACAACAGTAAACGTGTATTCTTGTAATCGCAAGGCCCAGCGACCTAAGCGGCCAGTAGGGTCCTTAACTGATGACAACCAACACAAGGCATGATGGTCCGTCACTACGCTGAAGGGCCGCCCAAACAAATAAGGGCGAAATTTGGTCAACGCCCAAACAAGTGCAAGGCATTCGCGCTCCGTAATGGAATAATTGCGCTCGGACTGAGATAGAATTGCGGCTGGCATAGGCAGTCACACGAGAGTGGCCGTGCTGGTACTGGGCAAGGATGGCGCCAATACCATGTCCGCTAGCGCCGGTGCGCAGTTCTGTAGGCGCAGACGGGTCGAAGTGCGCCAGTACAGGAGGAGCGGTGAGCGCGGAAATGAGCGTTGTGAAGGCCTGAGCTTGTTCACGGCTCCACGAGAAATTCACGTTTTTCTGCAAAAGGGAGGTAAGGGGACGTGCTAGGTCAGCGAAGTTCCGAATGAAGCGACGGAAGTAGGAGCAGAGCCCGAGAAAACTTCACACATCACTTGTATTACGTGGTGTAGGGAACTCGCGGACTGCACAAACTTTATCAGGGTCGGGCTGCACACCATTTTCGTCAACCAAATGTCCCAGGATTTTGATCTGGCGGCGGCCGAAGCTGCATTTTTTTGCGTTGAGCTGAAGACCGGCGCGGTGAAAGACTGCCAGTATCGTAGAAAGCCGTTCAAGGTGACTTGTGAACGTGGGAGAGAAAACGACAACGTCATCTAAGTAGCATAAGCACGTTGTCCACTTGAAGCCACGGAGAAGCGAGTCCATCATGCGCTCGAAGGTCGCAGGAGCTTTACAGAGGCCAAATGGCATGACCTTGAATTGGTATAGTCCGTCAGGGGTGACAAATGCGGTTTTCTCTCGATCCCGTTCGTTGACAGCTATTTGCCAGTAGCCGGAACGCATGTCGATCGAGGAAAAATAGCTGGCACCATGCAAGCAGTCGAGGGCGTCGTCAATTCTCGGGAGCGGATAAACGTCTTTTTTAGTGATCTGATTGAGGTGGCGGTAATCTACACAGAATCTCCAAGTTTGATCTTTCTTTTTGACTAAAACGACAGGAGACGCCCAGGGACTGCAGGAAGGCTCAATAATATTATTTGTCAACATCTTGTCGACCTCCCTCTGTATCACGTGGCGCTCAGCAAGAGAGACTCGATAAGGCCTTCTGTGAATAGGGCTGGCATCACCAGTATTGATGCGATGGGTAACGACAGATGTCTGGGCCAAAGGTCGGTCACCAAAATCAAAAATGTCGCTGTATGAAAACAAAAGGTCGGAGAGAGCACTGGCTTGCTGAGGTGTCAAATTCGGTGCTATCATGGGAGTAAAAAGGGTCGAACGAAAAGCTGATACGGGGGGTTCAGACAGAGGCACAGGCTTGAGGGCAGAAACTTCGCAGTCAGCCAACGGAAGCAAGTCAGCGAGTGCAATGCCATGGGGCAAAACTTGGACAGAGCGGCTAAAGTTAAGGACGGGAAGATAGGTTCTGTTATCCGTGACGGTCAGGACAGTGTGAGGGAGTATGACGTTATGGTGGAGAACAACATCGGTGATTGGACAAGTGACGTATGTACCATCAGGAATAGCAGGAAACGGGGCCAAAGGAACATACATGCCAGCTTCGGGCGGCAGGCGAACAAACTCGACGGAGCAGAGGCGTGGCTTGATATCTGTGCGGTCGGAGCAGAAAGGCAGGTCTAAGCGAAGGAGGCCACTTGAACAATCAATCAGGGCAGAGTGCGCTGTTAAAAAGTCGATGCCGAGGATCACATCGTGAGGGCAGCGGTCGATTACAGTGAAGAGCACAGGGGTAGTTCGACCACAAATGCTCATGCGCGCAGTGCAAAGTCCCACGACGGCAGCGACGCCTCCATCGGCGACACGAACGGCTGATGAAGAGGCGGGTGTGACAACTTTTTTGAGTCGGCGGCGAAACGAAGAGCTAAGGACGGAAATTTGGGCACCAGTGTCAATGAGGGCGGTAACAGGCACGCCATCTACACAGATATCTAGAAGATTGCGGCGATGAGCGAGGGTCAGCAGAGGATTTTCGGGCCGGGTCGTCAATGCAGCTTCACCTCCGGGAGCTGCATTGATCAGTTTTCCGGGAGCGGGCCAGAGAAGTGAGGGGACGAGGAACGGTGAGGTAGGAGCTAGCGGGAATGGCGGGTCTGGGGAGACGGCGATCGGTTGGACATGCGCGGGGATGGCGAGTTAAAGTCACGAGAGGGCGTATCACGGAGAGAGGTTGGGTGTGGTCCGTAGGCGGTGCTGTGATCATGATAGTAGCGAGGTCGAGGTGGCGGAACCCAACGGCTGCGGCAATGGCGAGAAATGTGGCCGGCACGTGAGCAGTTGAAGCAGATGGGTCGGTTGTCCAAGGTCCGCCATTCTTCTGTGTTGCGGTAGCGTCGGGTAGATTCGGGGTATCGCGTCGGGAAGGGCGCAGTCGGAGCCGCAGCAGCTACCACCGGAACGGTGGGCTGGACAGATGGCTGTGCAGACGGCTGACCAGAGCTGAGGCTTACGCTCGCATTAAGGCCCACGTTCGCGAATTCTTGGCCAACGACAGCTTGGATCAGGGCTATAGTAGCATCCGCCGGCTGAGGTGTGAATGCGATGGGGGCCATTGCCTCCGGCTCTCTGCGAACGATCCTGGTCAAGTTTGGCTCATGGGACGGCTGCTGCAGTGTTGGCAGATCTTCGCACGAAGACGTAGCAACTGTGTTTGGCAAGCGGTCGAAGCGGGGAGCAATACGACGATGTTTAGCTTGCTCAAACCGCCGGCATACCTCGAGGACAGAGTCGACCGTCGTACAATCTTTGCAAAATAGAAGGTTGAAAGCGTCATCAGCAATGCCCTTTAAGATGTGGCCCACCTTGTCACACTCGGGCATGGCGCTGTTCACTTTGCGGCATAGAGCTAGTACGTCTTGTATGTACGACAGATATGATTCGGTCGACGACTGTGCTCGCGATGCCAGGTCCTTTTTAGCGCCGAGCTTGCGTCCGATCGGCTTGCCAAAGAGATTCCGAAGCTTCTCTTTGCACATGTCCTAGGATGTTAGATCTTCTTCGTGCGTCTCGAACCAGACGCGCGCCGTACCAGCCAGGTAGAAAATGACATTTTCAAGCATCAACGTTGCGTCCCATCGGTTGTGCTTACTGACTCGCTCGTACATAGCGAGCCAGTCTTCGACGTCGATGTCATCGGTGCCGCAAAAGGTTCCCGGATCACGAGGCTGCGCAACGACGACAGTGGGCGCTGGTTGTGCCGCTGTAGAGGTAGCTGCGTCGGACTGCATAGTGCTAGCACCAAGTTGGCGGCCACTACGGAGATCCAGCTTGTGGTATTGGTGTCTTACCCCGCACCTCCACCAAGATGTTACGAGGCACGTTGAGATGTTAGGAGGCGATGGTACGTCGTAGCCGCAACAGTTCACCGTCAGGGACACACTCACAGGAGAACCAGACGTAGCTGCAGCGTCGTCTTTCTCCACTAGCCCAGCACTTCGTCATCGTCTCTTTCACTGTGTACCGTAACAATATGTCCATTTTTGGCGGGTTCTCAGTCTGAAGTCAACATTATGTTCTGAAATACCTACAGTAAAATTAAAGTAAAATTTCTCATTTAATAATAGTTGGGTTACAGGCTTATGGAAAGAAAAGGCTCATTTTGAAGTTCATTTTGAAAAAAAAGCAAACAAACAAACCAACTTAGATCTTAATCTTTACTATACTCACAGGCAACTTTCTGTTGCACTAAGCAAAGGCTAGGCAGGGAAAGGAAGGCGACGGGCTTTTGTCCCCATCCCGTGGAGGTTGGGCTACCTCAGCCCGGTCGATCACGCTGTCTTCCACCCCCCTTCACCCCATCGCACTTATACTCTGAACAATACACACCACGTGACAAGGACAAATCCATGTCACTTTTCCTTTCCTACCTAGCCTTCACTGCTGAGCCATAGAAAGCTGTGTGCAAATATAGTGGAGAGAGGAAAATAGGTTATCAAAAGGATAGCAAATGACCTGAGAGCCCTTTCCAAAAATTGTTGAGGACTATTTGTTTAAGTCTGCTTATTATGCAAATACAATTTGAGAGTATGTACAGCCCTCTGGATTTTTCATAATATTGTGGAAGCATTGATTTCTCGCTGCAGCAGTGCCAAAGCGAAGCAGAGCGGAAATCAGAAGAGGGAACAAGCATGCTTGGCTGTGCTGCTTAGTGTGAAGCAATCCTTGCGAGAAATTGCGAAGCAGAGCGGAAATCAGAAGAGAGAACGAGCATGCTTGGCTATGCTGCTTAGTGTGAAGCAATCCTTGCGAGAAATGTGTTAACACCACGTTCTGATACCGTTGCTTTTCGGTTCCATCTGCTGTGTGGTGCGTCGTCGGTGATCACAACAGTCACCGGCGGGCTATAAAAGGAGCTGCCTGAATAAATTGTTTGCTCTTGTTGCATCATTCCTGCGTGATGCTATACTATAACACTGTGTTTTTGGTTCTTGGTCAGTTTGCCCTCCAATATCATGTGACCTGCTAGCCTTCTGGAAAAGCTCAGTTGGCCTAGCAGCTGTCTGGATAGGCAGTGGCTCTAGGCTCAAACCCCACATCAGGATGAATAATTCTTCAACTACACAGTTTCTGTGAGAGACACATAGTTTTGCTTTGTAGCGGTATGGCTGGGATTGAATGGAAGGTGATCGGTAATCGCTTCATTCAAACTAAATAAATGTACCAATACTGAGGATCTTCTACAATTAATATTTTTGTAAGTAACAATTGCAAATGATTTCTATGGCATGCTGGGCTGTGTATCACTAATGTATACTATTTTCGGTGTCACACACACACACTATTTGCAGTGGCTAAAAACAGTTGCAGCATCTTGGTGTTCCCACGCGTAACAGCCGATTATAGGCAGGGGTTGCTTCGTATTAATCAGAACAGCCTACCAAGTGACACTACCAACATCAGTAGGAATTGGAAGCATGCGCTTTCCCTCACAATGCTTTCTCTTCTCTTTCGTCTTCCAGCATAGCAATGCTGGGCAGTTGGCGCTCATGCAATATTATTAAATATCCAGAAGGCTTTGCATACTTAGTTTTGTGATACCTATGCACACAAAAAATAAGATTTCTCTTGGAGAAACAAATAAGCATGCAGTACAATTTGTAAAGTTTCACTTGATAGCAACTTGACCTCACATAAGAAGCAAATACCATGCTATCAAACATGTTTCTTTCCTTTATACGGCCCAGTTAGCAATTAATTTGTTTGCTATAGGCTATAGGTTATCAGATAGCTAGTGCTGCTTTCCACTTCTTCCAACATGTGTTCCATTTCATATGCATGATTTTTTTTTTTATGGTGAGTGCTGCTTTGTTGTGCCCTTTTTTTTGTGCATCACTCATGTACCCTCACTACATAAGGTCCTTTAGATATATAGCCTTTCCAAGTGATGAGTTTTTCTGACAGAGACCACAAATGGCATTGTGATGATTACTTTGGATGCCTTTCAGGCAGACACCTCTTTCTTTTACTATGCACATGCATTAGTCCATCCAGCTCTGTTTTATCTTGCCTCATGTATTCTCAAATTGCACCTAATTTTCATTTAAGTGGTTCCGAAAAATGGGACAATAGTATATGTCTGGCTGCTTATGAGCTTGCCACCAGAATAATGGCGGCTTGGTTGTTGCCTTGTTATAAATGCTAGTGCTCATTAGACATAATCTTATTCTGATTTTGAATTTCTGCTGGCATCTAAATCAAGCTGTGTTTTTGTCAGTTATTTTTTTTCCTCACTCAGCAGAAATTCAGGTTGTTGTGCAGTTTGCAACTTTTTCTAGCCAATAGCCAGTGCCATAAGTGAAGTTGTCTTGTTATTCTCTGCGCATTTCCAAAGGTGTCGGTACTCAGCATGAAGAGCAGTTGAGGCTACTCAGTCTTGTGTGTGTGCTCAGACATCAGCTTTATGTAGGTATATACAGTGTTATCGGAACTGTTTTGAAAAAGTCTCTTGCAACCGGAGGCTCTTTTACGCTGAAACCATGTACAAAGCTTGTGCGTTGTTGACCATTTTATTAAGTAGTAAGTTTGACCATGGGGCATGCCTGGTTTGGCAGTGCATGATGAAAAACCAGAACCTTCTGTGACGAAATTGAGGAGAAAGAGACGCCAACGCCGAGTTTTTGGCAAAACACAGTTGTGGTGCCATTTGGCGTCGCTGGAGGAAAGCGCCGCGGTTCTGAAGCGCCAAGGCAAGCGTGGTACGTTTTCCTAATGATGTTAGATGGTGCTACCGCTGCCCTTTGCCGGAAAATTGGCGTTTGCATCTTTCGCTCCGTCAGTCTCGTCACAGGTGGTTCTGGTTTCTTATCAAGCAGGGCAAAATCAGGTAAGCACCACTGTATGACTTACTACACAACAAAAGGGTCAACAACGCGAAAGCTTTCTGCACAGTTTTGCCGCAAATATGCCTCTGGTTGGAGCGGGAGAATTTTTCAAAACTGTTCCGATAAAGTTGTAGAACTCTGTATATGGACATAAAATATTGAATACATGTTATTACATAGAAATTTGAATTATTCAAGGTACCATTGTTTATGCATATAATATATTCTATGCTTCATACTGCATTTGGTGCATGATGGCCTTAGTAGTCTATGTGCCATTAAATCAACTCAACTTAGCTCGACCCTCTGGTTCATAAATTGTTTATATTTTGAGTAATTGTGTGGGAATAACATTGCAATAAGCAGCTTGTACAGTACTGAAAAATGAGTCGTTTAGAATAAGTGGAGGACGTGTAAATACAAAATTAGAGCATATTTTGAACATTCTGAAATACCTTAGTCCCAGCACAGTTAGAGCATCGAATGTGAAATGTGTGAAATCTGTGTTGTTAATAGAATAATGCACTTAGACTATGCACTTTTTGTGTGCGTTTATTTTTGTTTCAGAACCCACGGTTTATGACTGTGGTTATCTATAATGCTTTGCATTCATCTCCTGTGCAGCATTTCCCAGCCATGGCCAGCAGGATGTCACATGGTGTACTGTTAGTGATGCAGAACACTTGAAGTGCACAGAGTTTGCTGAGGCAGTGCGTGTGAGCCGTGCCTTTTCATTGACACTTAAATGCAAGCGGGCTGCATTCAAGGATCAGTGCATGAACTTTCTTGACAATGGCCAAGTCAACTTGGTGGAGCTTGATCCTGGAGAAGTGTACACTGCTGGACGCTTTCACAGTGTCATTCCTATCTTGGGAGAACGTTATGGTCCAGGTAAATTTTATCCTGTGTTGTTTGAATGATGTTCCATCGAAAGTTGTGTTATACTAGAGAGAGCCAGGTCAAAGACTGAACTGGGAAGGTAGCAACACGTGTAATTATTTTTGTGTAGTGATACATTCTGCTCTCTTACCTAAACAGGCATGAAAGTAAGAAAAAAAAAGAAATGCACTAACGTTTGTCATCTCGGCAGTTCCAACAGATGCTGGTGAAATGATTTTTGATTGAAAGGTAAACATTTTGACAGTATTGCCTATTTTGAAAATCCTCTGACCATAAATTTTTTTTTTTTATTTTGAGGAGCTTGATGGTTTTTAAGCTGGCTTGCCTCATTCTTCAAGGGTGAAACAGAGCTTGTTGTATGCAGCTATTGGACGCTAGGACATACCGTAGCGTCACCTCTCGGAAGCGCCCGCATGACGAAGTAAAGGGGATAACTCTGTTGAACGGCTGCTGTAGGATGCTTTCCTAGGCAGTTCACTTACGCATTAGCATTACGTTCATTTCTTTATTTAATAGACACCTCAGTCTGGGCCTGTACACGCTTATTCTGAGGTATGAGACCCAGTCATTCGGCAAAAAAGCACTTCACCGAATCAGTTATCGAAGTTGGCGAGCTTTACTGCTACGACGAAGCGCACTGGCTGCAGCATTTCTGCTGTTATGAACAAAAAAAAGAAAAGAAAACAACTGAAGCTGCCACACAACCAGTCAGATGTAAGCAGTCAGTGCACAGGTAATGGGATTCCTTTGCAAGAGCAGATGACGGTCAGGAGCCTGACAGACGTTGAGCGCCTTTGCATGGCGCCAGTGGAAGCGGCACCGTTAGCTTGCTCCCTTGAACGTAGTAGAGCAAGCAAGTTTGGCTGTGGGGATGAAATGGAATAATTTTTTTATTAAGTGTGAAGACGCGTGTTCCACACAGCGAATTCTTGCGCACTGACTACCGTCATCGGCACTCTTGGTTTTTCCCGTGCACAGTAGGTTTCTTAGTTGTTTTTTTTTTTTTCACATATCTCGATCAGCACATTACAACATGCATGCAACGCTCTATCTTCCTTTTATTTATAGACTCTGTCATTTGAAATTACTTCAGTACTGGAGACGCTGCCTGAGACAACTCACCATGCATACCGCTGCTCGAGGCGGCAGAAACTAGTTCACTTCAGTGAAACTTCCGTGTCAACGCGTTCATTTAGAACAATTTGAGACCTTCTGGCTTTCGAACGATCCTTCCTTCTTTAGGGAGCGTATTACTCCATGAAGAAGCCAGCATCTTTTCCATCCTTTCAGCAATAGTATCGTTAGCTTCACAAGTGATTAGCACAAATTAAAATGCGCGCGCCGTTTCTTCTGCCGCTCATCGAACTGTTTAGCGCTAACTCCATGGACGAAATCTTGCTCGCTTAAATGTCTGCAGAGCTTATCACGAGAATGATCACTCACTGATTTGCCCATTCAAATTTTAATTAAGGAAGGAGAATGTTTCGGGTAGCATTGGGAGCTTGCGGCGTGTTCCGTCGCTTACGTCCGGGTACAGAGCAGTAACGGATCGCAGCAACAGCTTAAAGAAACTTCAGCAGCCTCAGTAACGATGCAAGATAAAAAAGTGCAAGGCTGGCACTCTATATCAACCCAAACAACAGAAATAAACGTGACTACTAGCTTTTAAAACGCACAAATTCAATTGAGCGTCTGCTTCAGCAGCAGTAAGAGGAGTCACGTGATCCCGCTTTCTCTCTTAGGTCGACACTAGTGCCGTTCGCTCCAGTGGTGATGCTCGCGCCCAATAAGTAAAGGAAGGAGAGGTGAGAAGGGGCAAATTCAGGAGGGCAAGTTGGTGTTGAGAAGGGTGCGAAAGGGGTGGGAAGTGGAGAGCCATGAGTCACGGTGCCGGCAGGTGCTGCGGTGCTCGCTGGTGTCTTTTCTTTTCCTTCATGAGGCAGCCACCGATGAGTAAAAACCCTGTAAGTACACACCAGGAAGGTTGCCTCTTATGCAAGGTGGTTCGTGTCACCCCTGGAAAAGGAGCCAAGCCCACTTCAAAACGTTGGGTTTCTCCAAAATAAAAAAAGGGATGGTTGGATAATAAGTTCCACTTAATGCTTTTTGATAACTCATGTTTACTAAAAAGATATTGTTTTGATGGGAACTTGCTAGGATTATAAAATTGATCAAGCTTTAGCAAGTACTGATTATTATCATAATATACCTTTTTTTTTTACATAGCTATACTCTACTATGCATGTGTAGATGTATCCTTTCCTCTGTCCTGTCCCCCACTCTGCTGGCTCAAAACAAGCAACAATTTTTTACTGTTAATAGACACTTCTGTGCGCACTCACCATGCCACAAGCAGCTGCTTGAAGTGCATTCCATCTGTATCAGCACTAAGTACTTGTGTCTGTGGTCTGCGCAGAAATACCCATGTTTGTTTTCAGCCGGCTCTATACAGTGGACTAATTTATGCATATTTCTTAGAGGTACCATATTGGGGGAAAGGCAGCTTGTCTAATACCATATTCTCGGTGCACTACATTAACTCTTTCTGGAACACTTTGAAATAGCATTGCAGCCAAAAGGTAACTGCAATTTGAAACCCTTGAGCTATAAAATATGCTTTTTTACATGCTTCACTTGATCATTGCCTCTTGCTAGCAGATCAAATGATTTATTGTAGTCTCACAGATTTACTTTACATTTTGTATAAAGGGTGTACTGCTGAACTCTGCACGGGCGTTGTTTGAGGGCTCCTTAAAATAGACGTTGTTAGTACACCAGTAGTGATCCTTTCAAGATTCAAAATGAGTACAGAAAAAGAGCGTGCAAGAACTAAGAACAGTAAAAAATATCAATTGGGGCATCCTTCTTATAACGAAAAATGTAAAAGGACGGTTCCGGCTGGCTTTGCGCCTGAAAAATATATTAATGGATTAAGAAAGGCATCAGTAAAGTTACATGACAGTATTGTTAGCACAGGGCACAGAGCAAGAAACCTTTAGGAGTGGAAACTACGCTGTTTGCGGCGACCAGAAAAGGTCACAAGCCGGCGGCGCCACTATCATGCTGGCGGTGCCTGTCGGCGTGGAAAGAAATTACAGCCGTTTTGGTTGTTAAGGCAACCAGTCTAGGTTTCCTTTTTGTCGCTGCGGCTTCTGTGACGCGCCGCATGCCGCCGCCACTGCATACGGCCGCGTCATGCTCCATGCTGTCGGCGCTACAATTGTGACCTTATCTGGTCGCCCGTGCTCGCTCGCACTGACGGGAGTTTCACCTACGTGGCACAGGGGCAGAAGCAGTGCTGATATTAAACGTCAACTCTGGTGAGTTTTCGATGCTCAAAGATATCAACGAAATTTGCATCAGGTGTTCTTCTCTTTGTCAACATTACATGTTCTAAAAGGCATAGTTGAGGATGCTTTAGTTTTCCCGCAAAGTAATTTTAAGGATAGCGCTCCAGGACCCGCAACTCGCGTTGCCAGACAGGAAATTTTTATGGCCAACACTGTGCTTGATGACGTCACAGCCATGCAGGGGTTTTCAAGCAGACGACGGCGACAATGCAACGGCCTGGTGGGCGCGGCTTGTATGGTGTGGCGTCGCCTGTATGATCCTATGAGGTGCTACTGGCATGGTGCAGGGAGACGGCGGTGCTACTCAGAAACAACCTGTAGCACGATGCAGGCACAGCCGACAGCTTGCTTGCAAACAGCATAGCTCTTGGAATCACTGTCTTGTAGTTTCAGCTCGCACCTTAATGCATTCCTCTGCAGCGATGAGTGGTATCTAGTGTTGTGTTGTTGGCTGCACGAGTTATTGTACAAAAACCAACACACTGATTTACCACCGATTTCCAGTGAAAAAAAAAAGCTTCGTTATAAATTGAATTGTGCGATTCGGCGCCCCCTCTACACCTGAGAATGCATGTATGCTTGGAACATTTCACACTGGCCTGCTACCAACACAGGATGATCTGATAGAAAAGTTTGGCCTCGCGAGTACTAGGCAATGATTGAAATCTAATGCGGTGTTGGCAGTCTTTCCGCAGACGACATAAGCTAAACCGCCTGCCGCTGTCCGTTGGTGCCGCCACGGTGGATTGTTTGCTAGCCACCGCCAAAAAAAAAGAATGCATGCTAAAATTTGTTGATCTCCTAAATAATACACGATTGGATAAATCAATGTAAAAAAAATCCTTACTGAGGATCACTGATCTGCAACGAGATTCTGGGGATAACTGTGACACAAGCGAATTTATGCTCGTAGCTCCCAGCTGCCGATATGTCGCTCAGCCCATCCGGTCTCGTACTCTAGCTGTGCTGCTAAGGCGTCGCCGATATTACATCTTTCCTTTACTCTGAGACTGTTAGGTTGACAGTAGGGCTATTCCACGAACAGACCCTTTACTATAGCGCTGATCAATTCCGAAGCGCCGTCCGCTGCGGCTTCGGTGTGAAACTGTTTAGGGCTAGCGACGACTAGGGTGCAGCGCACGGCTAGAGCGCCATTGTCCGCCGCTCTCGCGGCCAGCACTGTTGCGGTAGCTTGCTGCATTCACTGCGGCAAGAGTTGCGAATTTGTTGTCTACTTTCTTGATTCGGCTGGGGTCGGTCATATGTTGATGTACCACTTAACATTTATTTCGCCGAGCAAACGATCCTGAGAGGACGGAATGGGGCTGCATGCTGCACTGTCGGGCGCACACTCGAAAATTGTATCCGTCGATCGGCACACTATAGGCAATGCCTATATGACTTGTTGCTCTTGAAACTTGCTTTAGTAAGCCAAGTGCACATAGTTGAAACTGCATGGCCAGCCCGTGTGCTTTAAAAATTTGCATCCGGGCTCGGCGCACCTTCTGCACCCTTCCATAAATAAATGCCGACACCGCCGCTGAGCTTCATAATGGATAGTTGTGATCGGCAGGTTGGTTACATATGGCATGTAAGACATCAACTAGAATTTGAAAACTGCCTTCGCTCAGAGCGCAATCATTTTCGTAACATATCGAAGGCCTATAAAATTTTGTGTACTCTCAATTTTTACTATGCCATTCTTTGCAAAAGGCATTATTTTTGGTCGTGTAGCAGCGCATAGAAAAAATGAAATTAAATTGAACAAATGCCATTTGGTGGATTAAATTTTCCATGTGACAGGGGTATTGCTGTGCAGACAATAATCTCACTCGCAGCGAGGCGTATTTAGGGTCGGTATCAAGAAAGAAAAAAGGGAATTTGTAGTAACAATCGGTCGCGCTGATATATGTAAAAATTATAAGGAATTGATGCTTCATACGGCAATAATTTAGCCGCATTCAAGATCGCTTGCTCGTTCTGCCTTCATTGGTCATGCATGGCAAATATTGCTTTTTTTTTTATTATTGCATTGAATGACGATAGTCCTAGCTGGCCCGGTCTGATGACATCGAGGGTGACTCACCAACATCACATATGTTTCACATGGCGTCGTACGTGACAGCAATTGACGTTCGCGCACCTCGGCAGAACGGCAGCGGGTGCATGCGGCACGGCTGCACGCCTGTATTGTAATCATGTGATGTCACGCAAAGCAGTGTTCTTCGGGCCCCACGGGGGAGTTTCAATTTTGATTCAAATTTTCTGCTTATTTAAGATTATTGCTTGCGTATTGTCAATAATGTAATAGCGTACTGTGATGACCAAGCCTTAAGCAATATAAATCAATCATTAACTCAGTATTTTCAAAAAATCGCTGGAGTTGCCCTTTAAGAGCGGCTGATGAGAATCCACTGCCTCCTTGTTTTCCCCTCCGCCACCGTTCACGTTCACAAGCCCAGGAGAGTGGCTAACATGGATAGCAACGTACGAAGACTGCGCTTCGCGCCGAGTCTCAACACAGCTACCGACGAAGTGCAGGTTCGGAAGCTTTTGTACTGTATGGGGCCTCAAGCACACGGTGTCTTATTGTCATTGGGAGTGCCTACTCCTGAAAACCTCGTTTTCGAAGGTCAAGACGAAGCTGGCGTCTCATTTTGTGTACCCCGTCAACAAAATTTACAAAAGCCGCCGGTTCCACTCCTGAACGCAGCAGCAGGATGAGTCAGTCGATGACTTCTTTACGGTGCTTCATAATCTTGTCAAACATTGTGCATACAAAAGTCTTAAAGTAGAAGAACGCCTTGTCCGTGATAAATTCTTCATAGGATTGCAGGATGAAAAACTGTCTGACCAGTTGTGCCGCTGCACGAAATTGTTCGCTGAAGAAGCGCTATGCCAAGCGCGTCTGCATGAAGACGCCGAGAAAGACCGTCTCTCCCACGTAGTCGTCCACGAGGGCACAGCGTTCGATTGCTTGAGCATAAACGCGGCACGACGCAACAAGAGCTCATCATCACACTGTGGCAAATCAACGAAACCGACTGGGTCAACTTGCAGTTACTGTGGCCGTCGTTTCCACCCACGGAAAGAATGCCCCGCATGCAGATCAACGGGCCATTTCTGCAAGAAACAGGGTCACTTCCCCGAAGTTGGCAAGGCCAAGCACCAAAAAGAGCTTCTAGGTTCTATCAAACTTTACCCACTCAGTACAGATTGAGCAAGATACACTGATGTACACGTGAATGGTCACAAGTAAAGTTCAAAATCGACTCGGGAACTGAAGTTATTGTATTTTCACCTTCTTTCCCGGGACTGCTACACGTGTTGAATGAAGCAGGAGCCGAGGTGTCGGGTCCCGGAAATCTCAAGTTACGCATTCTGGGAACTTTCTCGCAACTTTGGAATGGCGCATCAAGATGACGGTTCAAACATTATATGTTGTCGAAAATCAGACGACTAATCTTTTGGGATTGCCAGCAATCGAAGACTTGGCCGTCGTTCAGTTCTTGGACTTGATCGAGAGCGTCTCACTGTCAACCGCCAGTGTCCCGGCGTCACTGTCTGCATTCACAGTGTCAACGTTCCGTGAGTGTTCCCTAGCCAAGATATTTCATGGACTGGGAGAAGTGCAAGAGGAATATCACATTCGTCTATCCTAATGCTTGTCCTTTTTCGTTGAACGTTCCAAGAATACCTCTCCCTCTGCTCGAGCATGTGAAGAAGGAACTGGATGTCATGGAAGCTCAAGGTGTCAACGGAAAAGTTGACACACCAACTGCATGGTGTTCAGTCCTTGTCGTTGTGCCGAAGCCATCGGGTGGGTACGGACTGTGTGTTGATTTGACGAAGCTAAACAAGGTCATCCAGCGAGAGCGCTACATCTTACCAATTGTGGAAGATATCCTTGGACAGCTTGGCGGAGCATGTGTATTTTCCAAGCTCGACGCAAGATTCAGCTTCCATCAAATCAGATTAAGTCGCGAGAGTGAAGAACTAAAGACGGTCATAACTCTTTTTGGCTGATACTACTACAAATGCCTTCCCTTCGGTATCGCGACAGCGCCGGAATATTTCCAACATTGCATGCCAAGACTGCTAGAAGGCATTCCTGGAGTCATCAGTATGATTGATGATATACTGGTCATTGGCAGGGACTATCATGAGCATGACCAAGGCCTAGGTCTTGACTCGCCTAAGTCAAGTTGGGATCACGCTTAATAAAAATGAAGTGTCATTTCAGAGCGCCTTCTATGAATATCCTTGGAGTCGTCGTGGAAGTGCAGGGAATTTCACCTGACCAAGACAAGGTCAAGGCTGTCAAAAACCTCCCATCGCCAGTCGATGTCATCGGAGTTCTCTGATTGCTCGAGATGGTTAAACATGTGCATCGATTCATTCCAAATTTGTCTGAGGTTACCGCACCCATCCGGTTGCTCTTGAACAAGAATCGTGCCTTGATTTGTGGTCAAAGCCAAGAGGAAGCGTTCGCTCGTATCAGGTCATTGCTCAGCTCTGAAACATGCGTGGCAAATTACTATCTGCATTACCTAACTGTTGTGTCGGCTGATGCAAGTTCCCAGGGCCTGGGGATTACCTCGCCTTCCGGGATTACCAGAACAACTGCTGCTGGCCTTGCCAAGTCAGGAGGAATTCAGAGCACAAGACTTTGCAACCAAGAAGCAGCAGGCGAAGGACTGCAATCGTCGAAGTGCTAGCCCTCCGAGTCCGCTAAAATCAGGGAAGGAAGTTTGGATTAAGGACGTTGGTTGCAGTGGTCGTGTCCTCAGCCCAGCTTAACGATCTAGATCGTATGTGGTTGAGACGCCTAGCGGCACTCTATAGAGGAATCGTCGACGTTTCATGCCTTTTCTAGCTGACCAGAACATCCTAGAACAGGCAGCATCATTGAGATCGCAGCCTGAGGCATCTCAACAAAGTCCTTTTGCATCACCTATGCGATTCTCGCCCATAACTTCATCAGTACAGAAAGGTTGCTGAAGAAAGTTCCAAACCTCAAGAACTGGTGCGAACACTATATGGTCGTGCAGTGAAACCACCGAGCAGGTTAAATTTGTGCCTGCCGCTGAAAGGAAGATGTAGTGGTCGCCATCTATATTTCAGCTCCTTCTTACTAGGTGGTGCTAACTTCACTTCCTGGAAGAGTACATATACTGCCTGCGAGCAACAATAAAGTTCTTTTGTTTGGGCTTCCCATGTTGCGGGCTGCTATCACTTGTCTTTCCACCCGGCACATCTGAACAACTGTCACCTTGCATTCTGGTGAGATGCCATATTTCTCCTCAAGTCTGTGAGGAGACATAGAACTCTCAGCACAATCTGTGAGTGCTGAGCACACAGCACTGAAGCTGTGCTGTGTGCTCGGCACAGTTTCAGTGTATATTCTTAGGATGACATAAAGCTCTACTATCATCAACTTACAGCAGGCCATTAATAAATCACCATAATCGCAAAAAAGGTGTACTTATAAGTGTGGCCTAGCACTACTGACAGAAGAGCCTGCCGCAGTGTCTTAGTGGTTAGGGTGCACATCTGCTGGGCACGGGTAGAAACCAGGCCTCTGTGGCCACTTTCTCATGGAGGTGAAATGCAAAAGGTGCATGTGGGCTGTACATTGTCAGTGCACATTATAGACTTTGCACACTATTGACATCTCTCATAGCTCGAGTCACTTCAGGGCGTTCATATAACATCATATAATATACCATGCTATAAGAGACAGTCATATGAAAGCAGTGTTTTATGCCACAAGGTTTCCTCATTCTTCTGGGTTGCAGTGGCTTAATGTTTACTGATGTGGTATCAAACTCCAGCCTTGTCGGCCGCTCTTCGATAAAGGCGAAAAGCAAGGCGCCCCTTTACTATGCGATGTCGGTGCACATTAAAGAACCCCAGGTAGCTGATATTTCTGGAGGCCTCCACTACATTGTTTCTCATAGCTTGAGTCACTTTGGGACGTTAAACCCATCAAACCAAACCATTTGTCCTGCAGCAGGTTTCGCAGAATGAGACACAGTGGTTCACTGAACTGCACTTAACAGTTATATATGCACACCGTTCACAAAGCAACATCGCTCCTAAAAATGGATATGAAGAAATCCAAGTAATGTTGAATAGTCTTGAAAGGGCACAGAAGTTAAGATAGGCAGCAAAGAACTGGAAGTTGTCCGGGAATACATCTATTTAGAAGAGGTACAAAGTTCGCACAGCACCATGAAATCCTTGAATTTCTTGATTTAAAAAAAAAACTGTTTCCAGTGCCCTTCAAACTTCCTACATTTTGATGTACTTCTTAAATCCCTTGATAAATTAAGATCAAGCTGGTTTATATCTAAAAAGCAAGCCTACATGGCAACTAGGAGCACCCCTCAGAGGTAGCAATGGAAGATAGAGAGAGGGTGAGCAAAGCCCAAAGCGACAATGTGGCACCCAGCCTGACCAGGGTCACAGGTTACCCGCTTTCCTTGTCTTTGTAACGGTCAATAAAGCCTTCAAGGCTTGCATTCCTGGCCCCTTCTTCCCCTTTCAGCATATATATTTTAATTTGCTGTCCAGTTTCTCTTGGCTATCCTTCTCATGTATGAGCAAGATTTGATGACAATCAGTTTTAAAGTTTGATCCCTCAACGGTGCATTGTTTCCTTGAGAATCTTTTGGGAGGCTTCTTTTTCCAGTTCCCTCCCTGTCTTCCACTATTCCCTCAAAGGGACACTGTCTGGTTTTAAGCACCAGTTATGCTGGCCCCTAATGTCATTGAGCGCAAGCGACATCATGGCGTCATTTTGCCTTTGTGTTTTGAGGGGCATGATGCAAATTAGAATGTCATGCCAGGTGGAAAATGCAAGTTTCAGACTGCCTAGTTTAAAAATATGGGTTATGGAAGGGAAGTGAGAGCAGAATTAAGTGACCCACAAGAGAAAAATATATGCTCTTCCAGAGGACCATTGATGTAGAGATAATGGGTGAACCATCACTGGAAAGCTCAAAGCATATCTCCGTTATAGTGGCATCAGGGAGCATCTATGCTATTGTAAATGTCATGCATTCTGGAAAAAACTCGCTCATAATTCCTGCACATGGTTTGAAGGTTGCAGCAGAAAGTAAGCAGTCACTCCTGAAACAGGCACTGGAACTGTACTCTGGAGCTTGATAACTTTTTCGTAAAAAGTATTAAAAAAAAAAAAAAAAGCTCACATTTTTGTAGGAGTCAGCCGTTGTCTATTTGAGACTGCTGAGATTAAGAAAGACATAAATATCCCTCTCGAGCCTAACATTTGAGCTGTGGAACATATGATAGATGTAACTTTATGAGATAGGAAGCAAGCAAAATGCGTCGGGGAAGAAGCACGAGTTAATGACATTCCAGTTGAATTTAAAAAGAAATGGGCGGGGCCAGGTAATGTAATACAAAGACAACATAACCAATGGGCCCATAGGGTAAAGGGATGGTAAGCGTCTGGCATAAGGTGGCCACAGCTGGTGCTTGGCAGTGTTAATTTGAGGGATTTGGGAGAAGGCCTTGTCATGTAATTAGGCTGCTGCAGCTGATTATGATGAGCAGCATCACTGTGACACCAGGTATTTTGAATTCACTGTGTCACTTCCTGGGAACATGACACTGAAGCTTGGATGCGGCAGTTAGGAGTGTCAAAGTTGCATTTTCTTGTTACAAATCAAGCATTCCTCCAGAAATAAGGCTCTCACACATTCAAGTAATGTTTTTTTTTTAGATTGTTAGAGAAGAGCATCACTTCTGGCATGACATACATATGGCACAAAAGCTTGCTTATGTGATGATCTACTTTATGAATAATAATGATAATTATTGGTTCACAGGAAGGTAAAGGCGCAGTATCTGTTACTCTTGTTTCTGTGGACACCTGAACTACATTGTAAGGGAAGGGAGGAAGTTGGTAGTGAAAACGAAAAGAGAAAGAGGAGGGCTACGGAGTGATTCCGGCCACCTGGGGATCTTTAACGTGTGCTGTCATCACACAGCACATGGACGCCTCGTCGTTTCATCTTCATTGAAACGCAGCCGCCGGCTGTCGGGATCGAACCCGGGAACCCCGGCATAGTAGTCGGACATCTTAACCACTGCACCACAGTGATGGGGATTTTCGAACTGGACAGGACTGACATATATGTGGGTCCTCTAAATCTCTGAGTTATGCTGTTTCTTGCCTTGGGCGTTTGGCCACTGTGGAAAAAAGTATAATAAAGGATGCAGGATTGGTCCGATTACATGTTGAAGCCACTGCCGACACTAATCACAAGTTGTTTACCTTTTGCTTTGCAGATAAAGAAGCTGGCTACTACTCAGTGGCTGTGGTTCATGCAAATGCCACATTTCGCTCACTAAATGACCTTAGAAACAAGTCTGTCTGCTTCACCAGCGTTGGTGACATGGCTGGCTGGGTGGTCCCAATAGCCACTCTGATCCATGAAAACATCCTTGAAGTGACTGACTGCAATAACCTAGTGAAGAGTGCTGCATCATTCTTTGGCCCAAGCTGCGCACCGAATTCGTTGATTGACAAGCACAACCCTACAGGTTTGTCTAAATGTATGGCTATGCATGCTGAGTAAATTGTGTTGGGTGGACCTATTTGGTAGAATCTGGGATTAATTGATGGCTCTGAAGGCAATGGTGGCAGTAACAGAGAGTTGACCGCATATGTGTAGCATTTGCCTTGGGGAGTGTAGCACAATAATGCAGTGATATGACTTGGTGATGACTGAGGGTTTCCATTTGCTGACACTGATATCAACACCAACATAGCTTTTTTCGAAAGAAGTTTTGTGTGTAGTTATCTCCGTAAAATAATTGTTACAATCTATCTTAGCATAATGGGATTGTTTGTTAAATGAAGTTTGCTCATATTTGTGGCAGAACAGCTAAATTGTAATGCTATCCCTAAGTGTTGTTAAATATAAATACAAAGCATGCCACTTGTTTACGACTGTTTAGTAATCGCCAGTGTCTTCTATCAATGTCTTGTCTATGAATGTCAGACTGTTGTATTTTTTATTTTCTAGCTTTGCAAAAATTATGCAAAAGAAAGCGTATGCATGCTCAGAATTCTATTTTTATTTATTCTTGTGTTTACAAGATAGTTTTTTTTGAAGCCTGATGCTTCTGGAAGCATATTGTGTTTTGAATACTACAGGATGTCCCTCTATTCCAGGACATTGTTGTTAGTGAGAAAGTGATTACAGCTATATAAACTGAAGTCGTTTCAGTTTCAGAGGTTCTGGTCCCTTGAAGACATAGTCACGCTGGTTGTTAGTTCGTTTTGTTTTTTCTCTGTGGTGCTATACATTGTAGCCCTTGTAGAGGTCTGTGGCAGCCCTCATTTCCTCCATTTTAATTATCTGTAGTGTGTTAATGGATAGTTTGCTCTTTTGGTTACTTCAAACATGTTCTAAAATTTAGTTTTTGAGGTATATCTTTAAAGTGCATTTTGAAGCTTTTTAATTCACTTTTTGCCTTGCCAACATTGCCAGTGCACATAACTGGTGCACTTGAGATCGGACATATGTCAGAGGTGTTATCTAGGCTGGAAATTTGGCCCCTGCAGCCATTTAACTCAAATTCATTCCCAGAGAGGGGTTATGTTGATGTCTGATCGGCCGTCCCAAGATATTAAGGGTGGGTACCATTGCCATGTTGTTTCACTTTCCTAGTTTTGTTTCCAGCGAACGGCAGTAGCAGTGATAGCAGCTGTTGGCTGCACATCTGTTAGCCAGGCCCAGCTGCTTGCTGTTTTGGACATTGATTGGCGCCTTGCTGGTCTTTTTTCTTTTTGAAGGCATCTCGCCATTAGAGCACTAATGTGTGTTCCTCTTGGTTCTATCCACGTGGTTGTGTGCGCTGAAACTGCATGCTTGTCACTAGCTGTTGGCTGTCTGTGTGGTGAAGCCATCTCACATAGATAGACACTGTAGCTTGTGGTGAGGCTCCACCACTACTCTATTGCAGTACTGGAGGAGGTCACTGAAGACCTTACCATGTTGAAGCTGTTCTTCCTTAACATTCCCAACATTACCTTGCAGTTTTCATTCATAAGCAGAGGAACATTGCCTAATGTTTCACCCATTATAAATTTGCTGGTGTGAAATGGATTCCAGGAAGTTTTGTTTTTAATCATTTATTGATTCAACCTTCAGGTAATTTGGACATTTTTTTTTTTTTCAATTCCTTATTCTAATATATACAGTAGAACCCTGCTATAGTGAACTCGAATACAGTAAAAACTGGCACAATAAAATGAAATTGAAGTCCCAGTGGATGTTCCATAGAAGACTACATTTTTCCCCCTTTATAGTAAGACATTTTTTATAAAGATCGGTTACAGTAAAGTGTGCCTGGTCGTAGCGACGTACTTCCCATAGACTGACATCACCGCAGGTGCATTACCTAGGATCGTGAGACAAAGTTTTCTTTTTTGAAAAAAAAAAAAAAAAAAAAGTATGTGTGTGTGAGCATGCGTGCATGCTATAACGAGGCTGAAGAGACATGGCCAAGAAATAGGGAAGGGAAGAAAAGGCCAGTCATTTGTAGCATTAGACAGCGGTTGCAAGAAGTGGAGGCATGGCATGCGCGATTTTGCAGTGCTTGACTGACGCCGCATTTCTCATCTGTTGTCTTTTAAAAGACAGAACTAGCGGAAGGTGACGCAGTGTTCATGCAAGGCTTTGGTTTCCACATGAAATGAAGTACAGTTATATTTGTAGCCATGTTGCCCTCTTGCTTAAGAAATACTCCCCCAAGATGTAAACAAAAAATCTTATAATAACTGAAAAAAAGAAAATGGCACAGAGAGACTATAACAGAGAGGTGGAAGGTATTTTAGTGTGTTTTGACTTTTTTTTTTTTTTCATAAAACAACAAGACGTGTTACTAAGTAGCCATTTAGCTACCAGGCATCATCTTGAGAACCATGTTATCACCAACAACCAATATAGTAAAGACCCTGATATAGTAAAAATTTTTGCCAGTCTGAGTGACTTTACTAGAAGGGTTTTACTGTATATCCAAATTAACGAGAATTTACTGTGCAAGGAAACCAGCTCACTCATAATTTTTCAACCACACAACCAGTTGAGGATTGCTGGTTGAGTAATAATAGCTTTCACCTCTATTTTATGTTGTGCTAATTCTTGTAGCCATATGTTTGCAAATGAAAGGTTCTGAAATTCTCTTTGTGTGCAGAAGGCCACAGGAAACTTCTCCGACAGCAAAAACTTCATGAATTATTGTAATGCTTTCACTGTGAAAACGAGCAGGTACTTCACCATTGAGACTCTCTGTCATTGACAAGCATATCAGGTCTATGGCAGACAAAATCATACTTGAAGCGTAATGGGTTGATATGCCAAAAGTGTCGATCACTTGGAAGCTTCCCAAGGGTGTTGGAAAGCCATACAGGGCCTATTTGATAAAAGTGAGCTCCAGCATTGCTCAAGCAAAAGAATGAACTATTGTCAGGAGACAGCGAAGTAAAGAAGCTGAAGGATGAAAATGCTACCCTTCAGTGCCATCTATCTTTCTTGAACACACTACTTAGTGCTCAGGAATTTATTGGCACAGCCATAGGAACAAAAAGGATATACACAAGATAGAGAGCGGAAATATTGTACCCATTCATCTGAACTCCAAATTTGTTGTGCTGCTTGAGGGCATCAAAGTGGTAGACTCCGACAGATTTCTCGACATTTGAATCTATCAAGTCAAAATAAGCAAACAGTTTAGGTCGGGTTGTTAGTCTATTCCAAGTTGTCGCTCAGGTCAGCCTGTGTTATATTATACATCTTTACATGCTTTGGCCGTTTGTCTTGTCAGAAATGAGTGCAAAGCTGGAAAAGCATCTAACTTGTATCAAAAGGAATTAGATTGGGAATTTTATATGTCAGAAAGAGAAAACCACAATTATCAAAGGTGTTTGATCTTAGAAATATGCTCCAAAACATAATTCAAATGCTCCATAACTGAAGATTTGTCGCGCCAAAGCTGCTCCAAAATGGCTCTATTACTGCTGTCTGAACTGCTCCAAAATGCTCGAGCCTGCTTCCACCCCTGCCTCAGTGATGCATGCAGATCTATGAGGCAGTATATTTGATAGAACTGGTTCAGTTTTATTCGAGTTTATTTCTGTTCAACACTTCATCATGTTGTGGTTCAGTTCAGCGAGTTCACAGAAATACAGATTATATGTTTTGTTTAGTTGAGTTCAGCGATGACCATGGCTTACGCATGACAGTTCTGTGGTATAAACCTAAAGAAAAAAAAATATATAGGGTTGCCTTTCAAAAACCTGTTGGCACTTTTTGTCCATTAGGCTGACTTGCATAGTGCTTCTTGCAGTATTAGTACGGGTACTACATCAGCAAATCCCATCAGGCTGTTGATACCAGCATTGTGCCAGATAGCACCTTTTCTTTTTTTAACAGTATTTTGCTTTGAGAAATTTGTGATTTTGTGGTTGTTTGGATGTCTTGAGCCGTAGTCCTTTCCCGGGTGTGCAGGCGATAACCCGCAGAAGATGTGTGAGCTCTGTACGGGACGCCCAGGTGAGCGCTGCTCAGGCAATGACCCATTTGCGGGCTATCAGGGGGCACTGCGCTGCCTCATGGAGAAAGGTGATGTGGCTTTCGTGAAGCACACAACTCTCTATGAAGTGTTCCTTGGCCAGCCACCACCAGATCGATTCCGACTGCTCTGCCCCACGGGGGACTTGGCAATGCCAGACCAGTACCGTACCTGCAATTGGGGCCTGGTGCCTCCAAACGTTGTGGTAACCACTTCTGAAACCTCGCCGGAGGTCCGTGTGCAGTACCAGGAGTTCCTCCAGGTTTGTACAGCTCCTATACTAGCTACTGAACTGGGACCAACTCACTCATGCATGAATTAAAAAAAAAAATCATTCTGGTACTACTGAAGTGTACCACATATGCTCGCATAATAGACCCACTTGCATATTGAACCCACCTCCCAGTTATGTACCTGAGAATTTTGTAAAAGAAATAAAAAAGAAGTCATGGTTAGCGTGTCCTCCAGTTTCACACTGCCATCGTCTCGGTCCACAGCGTAGACCTTGGCAGTGTGCCAAGATGCTATGCAGCTACAACATCACAGTGTATTTAATTTTGACGTTAGCACCTGTGGTGGGTGAGTAGTGGTGGGGAGGGGGGTGAGGGTGACTGAAAATTGTTAGAATGCGTGATAGCAGCACCTTATGAAGCGAACAGTGCTGAAAAGAGGTATCATAATCACGGCTGATCACTTCCTTTATGCGCTATAACCAAAACAATAGTTTTTATTTTTTGTTTGTTTTTCAGGTCAACATGCCCGGTAGATAGGTAGCCTCCCTTTCAAAAACGCCTTATTAATCAGTGAATTAAAAGCAGCCCACGAAGTCCACTGCATGCTTAGATTAGTTTTAGCATGGCGCACAGCCCGACTGTGAAATTGCCTCGACCACTACTGCGGGACTGCATATGCGCTTGTTATCAGCGCATGCCCTTTCCCACGAAGGTGGTCGCACTAACCTCTGCAGCCATGCTTCACGTGGTATGCTAAAACATCACTTGGCTCTTTTCGTTCCCACATGAATGCAAGGCATAACGGAATGGGAGGTTTTGGTTGGAAAACAAGCCTCGCGGTTAGGATGGCAGGGTGTTTAGTGCACTGTTGTGGCAGCCCACGACATTGTAGTACCTCCGGATTGCTTGGGCGAACCATTCTGTCATAGCGAAAATACTCCCTCTCACAAATCATTCTGCGCATGTCATAGGAAGCTAGCTAGGAGTCTGTTCTAGTGGCGCCTTGATGTTTCACAGTGTGCTACCACGCGATAATGCTGCCAGTGCTGCCATTGTGCAACCTAACTTGAAGACTTAATCACGAGCGTTTTCGCTCACTCTTGCGAAAAGAGCGATGTGCAAGTGGAGCAAAACATTACTGAGGTCATGGTGAGAAAATCTGAAAAGGGAAAAGCAGAAGAACAACAGAGGGAAATGAGTAGCTCTTGCACAATCTAGTGCAAGTCTGGGAGCAACGCATGCAATTTGGTGAATTGCTGGAAACGAGCAGAGTGTGCACTTGTGTAGCGCCCTGAAGACGTGGCGCAATGTATTGTGACGCACAGGGAGGTGCACTTGCTGTCCTGCTCTGTCACAGAGCAGATTTTAAAACTACACTATAACCAATACCCGCGCAACGATATAATAAACGGTATGACTTTACATTGAGTCCTATGTGAGGCAAATCGGTTGCCAGTAAAACCCGTTATGCCTGGCCCCGCACTATAAGCGGTTACATTGTAAAGGGTTTCCACTGTAGTTTCAATGTTTCCATCAAGCTACACTTTATGTAGCTTTATTTATCTGCCTTAAAGAAAGCTGCCACGTGACTAGCTGCTCACTCACATCTCTTGCCCAGTGCACACACAAAGCTTCATCAGGGAGAGTGTTCCAGAGAGAAGTGAATTTTGTTCTCTGAGACATGTCACGGGACACTGAAGTGGCACCGCTGTCACGTAGAAGCATTTATTGGTCAAATATTTTAGGGGAATCCCCCAAGGTGGAGCTTTGTAGCCGTATGGCTGCGCTTGGGTGGATGACAATGAGTAATTACTCCCTTATTAGAATTCTACTCCACCTTGGGGGATTCCCCTAAAATATTTGACCAACACCATTCCCACTTCGTGTTATAGATCAATTCGCTCTCGCCCTACCATCTGATCTGCTGGCCGTCCTGGTTAGCTCAGTCGGTAGAGCGACTGCCCCGGAAAGGCGGTGGTGCCGGGTTCAATCTCTGGATCAGAATTTTTCTTTAACTACGAAGTTTCTGAGAAAGCTGTTAGCTTTCCTTTGTAGCCATATGGCTGCGCTTGGGTGGATGACAATGAGTAATTACTCCCTTTTTAGAAGCATTTATTGTGGGAGTTATCTTATGAGGCCGGTAAAAAATTACTTTGCGCAAACAGTACCTTGGTACAAGCGTTTCAGTCAGCTGTTTTTCAAGAAAATCAGCAACGTTTGTATTGACACTTTATTCCTCTACTTAATAATTAAAAAAAAAACTAGCTAATTTGTCTTTCATCAAGCTAGGGGACACTGTCACTTTTAAAACCTTGGTTACATTTAGTTGGGACACACGCTATAGAAGGGATATACATGCCAGTGTTATGACGTCATAAGAGTATTTGCCCGTTCTGCGTGCATCTGGCTTAAAGTCTTGATTTTTTGTTTTCTTATGCTATGCGGGTATCTTGCATCATGGTCAATCATTACATTATGAAGCATGTTCTTTCCACTTAGTTGTGTATTTGTTTCCTGTAGCACATTAATTTTGCTTTTAGGTGGTAATGATGTATGAGATAGCAGCTATGATGTAGAGGTAGAGCGTCCTGCTTGTATGGAAGCGATCGTGGTTGGTTTGATTCCATGTGTTGATGAAATGGAATACCTAGGTCCAAGGTGTGTCCTGATCCCAGTGGTCATAGTCGGGAAGGCGCTCTTTCACTAGAGCAGGTGTTGGCCACGTTGGGGTAGTAATTGGCCACTGCCTCCTATATGAACACACTAATTAACCCACCGGCCCCCAGCAGCTGCAAAGCAACTGACCCTGATGCAAGTCAGAGCGGTGACACAGGAGGAAAATGAAGCATGTATATGGTACTAAAGAATGGGTGCATAGTGTGCAATCAAACCTGGTTATAATGAACACAGATATGGCAAAGTAAAAACAAAGTTTGCTTGGTTTATGCTTTACTTCTATGAGAGTTTTATCTGTGTGGATAAGTGAAATAATAAATATTTTATGCTTGCTCGGTTATAATGAAGCATTTTTTTGTATTCACTTGGCTCAGGGTGTGTACAGGAGCCAGGAAAATTTCAAGAAATGCAATATTTCTATCGTTTGAATCGCCTGCGACAAGTGTGTTTGAATTGCCCGTGCAGTTTCACGCAGCATCATATAGGGGCAGTGACATAAACTAGCACCAGCGATCGACAGGCATGTGACATGCACCTGATCGAACCATTTTTGCTGTACTGCATGCCTCTGCCGCCATTTTTGCTGACCTGTGCACGCACTGCACTCATTGACTTAGTCTCGCAAAATGGCAGTAAAGTATAGGGCTGTCTAGTTTTTTTTATTCTAGGGCTGCCACCAGAAACAAGTATTATGTATTAGAACACCGAAACTTTTGCTCCTTTTCCAGATTTAGCTCTACAGTTTTTCATATCTGGCTTACCTGAATAAATTGTATATTGGTAGTATTATGTTCTATTGCACGCTAATGAGTGCTGATTTTGGTTACCAGCCTGTAGGGTCAATGGAAAAAAAAAAAAAAAAGCTCTAGCTTGGAGAAAGTTACTGTGTGAAAAATGTTTGAATTTTCAATCTTTAAAGACATTTCTTAATAGTTGCAGTTCAGAAAAAATTGTGATGTGTAGGCCTTCAGCATGCTTTATTATTATTAAAGTTATTGGTGATATTATTTCATATGCTGAGTTTCTTTTTTTTTTTTTTGTTCTTATATACTCAATCAGTTCATCAACAAAGTAAGGGTCTTTATTCTCTGCTTTAATAGATGCAACACGGGCTCCATTGGAGTACTGCAAAGTACAGCAGCGAGAAATAAATTAACCTCAATTTTACCCGAGCAGTTGCTTTCTCAGACGTCTTTCAGGAGCACGGAGGAAGAAAAAGTCTGGGAGGGAGTGCCGCCAAGAATGAGTGAAGCCTAGTCATAAAAAATATAGTGGGAAGCATCATGGGAAATTAGCCGTCACGTGACACGGCAAACGGTAGGCGATTCCTAGTTTCGGTTGCGGTTTCGCACACTCTGCTATAGAGGAATGGCTTCACTATGCGACACCTGCGTTAGAAGCTTGAGGTGTGTGCTGCGCGCTGACAGTGGATGGAATTTTGAACTTGTAGACGGGCCGATGTCGTAGGGGCTGCTGCCACCACACAGTGCACCCGTGTATTTTGCGATGTGTGGCTGGGTCGTCTCTACTTCGCCATATGAAATGCATGTGGGGCTCGGTGCACAAAGACGCAGTACAAGAACAAGAAGGATGAGAGGACGAAGCGCTGATCATCGCTTCGCACTGTCGTCCTTCGTGTTATTGGTTTTCGTCCTTGTGCGATGAGTCCCGCAAGCATAGAATCGAACCAACTATCCCAACAAGTACTGTCATATGAAATGCTGCATGCCGGTATGCTAGAACTACACGGGTATACCGCCCGGGGCTGTCGCTCCAACGGTGAGTATCCTGTTATGCGCACTCCTCGTGAAACAAAAAGTTTGGTTTACAGGGCATGTGCATGTATTGTTGGAGATGAAAACTGTCTGTTTCATTTAGGAAATAGAGATCTCAAATATGTCTGCTGCAGCCTTCCCCAGGCATGCAACGTTATGTCGAATCCACAGTCTTCCTGAGGAACCCGTGGATGAAAAGGTTACCTGCAGTTTTCAGTTCTCACCAGTGTGCTTATAAACATGGAGTAATGTGCAACATTTGTAAACAAAGTAACTTATGTGTTACAACGAGACGCACAACTTTTGCTAGTATACTCCGGTAGGCTTTCCGCTGTGGCATCCAAAATCACTAAAGAATACCATGTGCCCTGCTGCTTTTGAGTCCGGCAACTCTGTTGGCTAATTTCCCAAGAATCATTGCACGCAAGAGAGAGAAGGGAGTGGCATCAGACGAGGTTGACTTGCGGAGGCTGCACGTGTTCCCTCCTGGTTTTTTTCTTCCTCTGTGTTCAGCAGTATATTATTTGTGGTTGTTCTTTGAGATAGCTTTACATGTAGTTCACTTACTCGTCAAAAGACTAAAACCTCCATACCTGATATGCTATATAACATGGTCAGCAGGGTACAACACACTTTCTTCCCATTCAAAAGTCGTATAAACGTGGCTGTGAAGAGCTTCTCCAAGAAAACCTCAAGAGTACATCTTGTGGCAACTGTGAGCAGCCCCCCTCCCCCCCCCCCCCCCTCCCCTCCCTGCTACCCGATGGTTCACCAAAATGTGCACAGCTGGCACAACACTCCTGCTCCATATACAAGGCATGCCGATCAGACACTTCTTTTTTTGCACCGTGCCATCAGTGCATTGGCTTTATGCTAGACTTAACATTACCGTGTGCTGGTTGTGGATTTTGTGAGGATTCTATGGCTTTGGATTCTATGAAGCTGTGGATTATATAAGTGTTGTTTGGTTTCACTGCCTTGTTTGGTGGCTAGTTCAGATGAACAGGCATTTCGTAATTTCCGACAGTTTAAGGAGGTTGCAATATTTTGAATAGGAAAGTTATTTGCAAATAGAATTCTTAGTGCAAGTACTTTTCATAAACATTTTGCAATTTGGAATATTCACACAACCCTAAAAAAAATTACCGGAGAATTTATTGCACCAGTTTTTTCATTTGTTTTTTTTAGGGGCCGGGTTTAACATTCCAAGGCAACTCAGGCTATGAGAGACGCTTGCACCAGTTCATTTTGCTTGGTAATCTATATGTTCTATTGACACATTGTTACGCTTGACATTCAAGCTGTTTCTCTTGAAATATAGACAAAAATAGAGATATTCTCGAATGTACAAGGTTTAGTTTCTACTCTTGGCAAGAACATATGAATGGTGCCATAGTATCTTATCTTTTGGCTGAGATATCTAAGATGGCCTCATTAAAAATTGCAAAACTTGAATAATACTACAAATGCTTTCATGGCTCCCCATGGCTTCCATTTATCTGTGTCAAATGTGAAATGTGTAGGTCACCTTTTTTTCAGCACTAAGATTCAGCAGAGTGGTTGGCAAAAGAAAAGCTTTTGCAAGCTACAGCAATGTCCTCCAATGTAACATGTCACCTTGGTTAACATTGTTTAGCCATTTGAGGAGAATGTATTTTTGTCACAGCTGGCTGTCCGCACCTTTGGCAAGCCTCCGATTGGGCAGCTTCCTTGGTTCTACCAAAGCCATACTGACAGTGGTGGCTACAACCTGAGCCCAACTCCCGACTGGAGTCGAGGTTTCAATCAGAGCCTGCCAGCTGGGCAGCCAACGTCGCCGTGGAGTGGCCTGCCGACAACCGAGCGCTCTTTCATTGTCAATGTGACAGAGCTGTCCAAGTTCTACCTTTTCGCCAGTGGGAGCCGCTATGGCAATGCTACCAATCTGCTCCTGCAAGACCTGACTACGGAGCTGGTGGTACTGAGTGGCTATGAGCAGACTTTCACTGGCTACCTTGGTGAGTACAGTGCCAGGTCTTGGTGATGAAAAAACAGCAAACTGGGTTAATTGTAATTGAGTCAGTGTGCTATGCAGGAATTGGCATGAAACTCTAGCGTGAAGGGCATAGAGCATATACTACCGCCTCACAAGTAGGTTACTTTGCATGGAAACTGACATATACACCTCGTGAATACAGATCAAATCAATCTAATTCAAAAATTAGTGGTAGTGCAGCCTTGTTCTGTGCTAATGGTTGACAGTGAAGTGTCATTGTAAATGGCGGCAAAATGAAATGCTCAGCTACAGAGTTGGTGGAGGCGTTTCAAGTATTTTTTGGCAAAGGAACTTGTATGCTGTGAAAGCTAGCATGATCTAGAAATGTGTTGCACATACTACACACAGGCAGTGGTTGTTGCTTAATTCCATTTGTGTTTTATCAGGCACATTTGTGCCCTGTTAACCCTTTCGCTGTCGGGCGTTTCTGGCCGTGACGCACCCCCAGTGTCGGCTTGGTTTCAGGGAACGAGCATATCAGGGAATGAGCATAGTGATTTATTTTTGATTATGATTGCTATAAAATAAAATAGTAATCGGAATATGCACATTTCAGTGTTCTGCAGGTGTTGTTAATTAACATCATCATCATTATCAGCCTGATTATAAATTAAATAATTGAGGATAATATAAGAAAAAAACTGCTCGATACTTCTTGAGAGACCGGATCCGATCTCGACTGGTATTTATTATCAAAAGAGCCATCACTCTAGTCCGCAGTCGAAGGTCCTGCGCGGTCAGCCATCCGAAAGTAACCGCGCGCACAGAGGGCGCACTTTCGGTGGCCCGCAAAATGGAGACATGAAACCAAGATGACAGGGGGAGATAAAAAAAGGCTAAAACAACCTCCTTTGCTGCTGCTAGCAGCAAGCAAGCCCGCGGCAAGAGAGAGCGAAAGCAGCGATCGAGTCATATGTGTCGACCTATTGGAGAGGCAACGGTGCGAGCCCCAGAACGTGACGCGTCGTAGCAGACACGCCAACAGAATAAAAATAAAAGCCTGCAAACCTGTGGCAGATGGAAGAACAACCCTTGAACCCGTAACTGCACGCACGCTCCGCATGATCACTTAGCGCGATAGAGTAGCACGCGAGGAGCGACCACACCTCCCAGCTAAGAAGGGCGCGGTCGTTTCATACTCATCAGTATATACGTATCACACAACGCGAGGCGAAAATACGAACTTGTAGAAAGATTTGACAGATGGCGCAGCCTGTCCAAGCGCGTCAGCTTCGCGCCCAAGCACGAAGTTTTGAATGCACGATAGAGAACGTACCGCTACGTCGATGACACTGTGGGGAGGAAGTGCGAAAACGTACCGGTACGTTCGTGACAGCGAAAGGGTTAATATTATCACGTGTTGATGACGATGCCTAAACCAGCAAATGATGAGCCGGGCATTGAACTGGATGAACTCCTTATTGGGCTTTCTTGCACCTGCAAAAGAACTAAGCAGTTCGGCAGTGGGGATAACAGCAAGTGTGCTTGTCGGTCATTGAACTAAGAATGTCCTTTGCATTCATCTGTGCTTAATTTAAAGTCTGCAAAGTAGCATCTAGATAAACATGCAAAATATATATGACCAGAACAACCTGGAACATTGTGGAAACGGACACGAACGGCTGGAATCACTTGGGATAGATCTTGGCACAACGAAGAAAACAATAAAACTGCATCTTGATGACACTGAGCGTAAAGAAACAAAGAATGCATGATCATTCTGTGTGGTACAAGCAAGGTGGTAAGGCTGCACGCCAGCGACTGGCAGCAGCAACAAATTAAGATAACAAGGGTTCACAGCAATATGACGCCCATTTTTACCACTTCATGGAAATTTGTTGTTTAGGCAATGCACAGTGTAGAAATGCATGGAGCCCATTAGAGCCCATGTATCTCTATTGCTTTAATGTGGACAGTGATAAAACAAAAGCTCGAGTAACTCAACCAGATGGTTGGTACCCTGCCTTTTGAGTGCAGGACACCAGCAAAAGGTAATGGAAATGCCTTAGTTGCAGCCCTGTTTGTTTTATGGTTTCATGAGGTAGCCATAAATGGTCTGGTTGATTGTAAATTTTCTGCATCTAGAATAAATCTTGTGTTCGTACAGTTGTGGGTGCTCATGCAGTTAACAGGGATAAACAAGGCATTCGTAAATGACACCGAGTACAGACTAGCCATTTTCTTTTTTCTTTTGAAGCTATGCACCTCATTGGATCTGTTGCTCATTATCTTAGAGCAATCTGCTAGAGCCAGCTGGCACAAGACTTGCACAACTTGTTCTGCAGCAGTCTCTTTTAAATTGGCTTTGCAGGGACGTATGGTGACCACTTCAAAAAGCTGCGTAGATGTCCAGTTCCTCCCGCAGTGCTTTGTGTGGTTGCTGAAAAGGAGATGGAGAAATGTCATCGCATGAAGGTCAGCATATTGGATTTATTTTCTATGCCTCTGGCTTTGGTGGTTTTTGCTAGTTTGACGGGGTTTTTCTAAGGGTGGCCTGCTTTTATTCTCCAAAGGGCTGCTTTCTGTGTTTAAAGGATTATTCAAAGAATGAACTGTCCATTTTAAATCTTGGCTTGCTTTAAATCCCGTTTTTGGGGCGTCATTTTGTTGTGGTGTTGGTGGTGGCATATACAGAGTAGTGCACTCCTCAGCAGGGGCAGGCAGGCAGTATAGGGAGCTTGCATGAAGCGATGCATGCTGGGTAATCCGCCATGATGTTGTCGCTGGCACCAGACGAAGCAGCACGTCACGCACACTATAGCCTCGTCTGCATGGTCGCGTAGTGAGCGAGCGCAGACGATGCTGGTTGATCAGAAAGGCTGACTGCGGGTTCTTCACAATTTTAAAAATATGTCTGCACGAGTGCGGGAAGGCAAAGGATCCCTGTAGCGTCGCCGACGCGAATGGCTCTCACGGGCCAACACACGAAGATTGACGGCAGTCCGGGAAAGTATCAAACTACTCGCCAGAACTAGAAGTCATGAATATCGGCGATGTCGACGGGCGACCACAGGTCCAGACGCATAGTACAGCCAGTCGTCTGCTCCTAGCGTGAACAGGTCCGCTCCGCACTTTTTTGCCAATTTCTTCATAGCGCAGCCCGATTTTTCGGGCACAGCATCGACGCGTACGTTCCTCACTGATATCTAGGAAGATCTTGCACGCACGCAAGAGCAGCTCAAGAAAAGCCGCTTGTTTGCTTGCACATGGTGAGTGAAACGAGCTCAGTGAGCTCGTTTCGCTCATCGAGTACTGGGCCACAAAATTAACCCTTTGCTCATAGAGCCTGCATGCTTTTAGTGAAGCAAGAAAGCTATGCACGAAAACTTGTTCTTGCTGAGAATTTATTAGTAATTCCAGCCACAAGTGAAAGCAGAGGAAGAAACTTCAACGCTGCTGGATTCACGATCCAGATTCAGGTTGGGGGCGGGCCCGGGCTTTAAGTCTGAGCACAGGGCTGGGCCGGACTCAGGCCTGTAGCGCCAGGCTTGGGCCGGGCTCGGGCTCAGAATTTCAGCTTGTGCACACCTCTACAATGCACCTCTAGTAGCAGTGTATGCAGTGCTGCACTTTTGGTCTCAAATAGTGATTTTATTGTGTTCTGTTTTGCAACAGCATCTGCATCTCACTGTAAAATGATGTTAACTGTTTTCTAAAATAAAGGTATAAGTGCTGAGCTCATAGACTGTTTTTCCTTTTTTTTTTTCTAGCAGCTGCGTTTTTCATATGAAATTGCAAGTACTTTTTTTAATGTGAGCAATTTGTGGAGCATGTCACCTGGCAAAAAAGTACTTATTCTGCACTGAAAACTAGTTAGGTCCAACTGTGGTATCTTCTTTGCTTTCTCACAGCTATATCTTGCACTCAGCAAGTGCTCTAGCTTGATTTCTCGCTAAGCATAAGTCTTCTCAACCTTACTTAGGCAATAGACCTCTCCCAGCCTACATCATCAGAGAACGTGTGTTCTGGACCGATGGGCAAAACTTGCACCCTGCCGAGGGGGCTTTAAACGGGAGAAGAAAGGCTAGAATACAAGGTGAGGCGTGTATAATAGGGACAACAAAGGTGTCGGGGGAATGCTTTTCACTAGAAAAATCTGTTCAGAAGTGAAAGTGGCTGATATTGCCCATCAGGCAACGCCTCTTTGACATTGCAGTGTTTACAGCAAGGGGAGGTCTATTCATGCTATTATCCTACTGAGACTAGATCTTCACTCAGGGGTGGAAGTGCTGTTCCATTTGCTCCATTCTGCTCCAAACTGCTTTTCCTGTTCCATCCTGCTCTGAAATGCAATATTCCTCCAAAACTGCTCCCCATTCTGCTCCAAACTGCTTTTCCTGCTCCATCCTGCTCCAAAATGCAATATTGCTTCAAAGCTGCTCCAAACTGGCTGCCTTGAGATTCTGCCATCAAATTTAGCGGAACACGGGAATAATGTCACAGCACCGGAGACAAAGATAACTCATTTTCCACTGGGCTTAATACAAATCAAATTTTTGTAAGGGAGGGAAACAGAGCATAATAAATATTTGTCCACAAGCAAATTTAGTATGAGTCACAGGCAATTGGAGGGTACTAATTGCGGAAAAAACATGCACTGTGCTTGTGACATAGCACCTCCTCCCAGCCTTTTGAATCACTGGTGGAGAGAGAAGCGAGAGCAGCAAGCAAAGCAGATAGGGCTAACTGCAGTGAGCCATTAGGAAACTTGTCCGACTGCAAAAATTGCTTGAGTTATTCTAATGGTTCTGTTGTGAAAATGAGACTTCACCATCGAGCCTCTTTGTCAATGGCAAGCTTGTCAGGCCTACGGCTGCGAAAATCATACTTTAACCATTGGTGTGCCAAAAGTATCAATCACTAGGAAGCTTCTCAACAGTGTTGGAAAGCCATGCAGGGCCTATGCCAAGGTGTTAAAAATGAGCCCCAGCATTGCTCAAGCAAAGAATGATGAACTATTCGCAGGAGGCAGTGAAGTAAAAATGCTGAAGGATGAAAAGGCCTTCAGTGCCATCTATCATTCCTGAAGGCACTACTGACCAGTGCTCAGGAATTTATCAGCACAGACATAGGATCGAAAAGGATGTGCACAAGATAAAGAATGAAAATGTCATGCCCATTAATACTCTAAATTAGTGGCACTGCTTGACCAAATCGATGTGGTAGACTCGACATTTGAATCTACCAAGTCAAAATAGGCAAACGCTTTAGGTCAGTGTAGGTGTTCAGTTATGAAGCGCGCCAGCAACCGTTCCGTTTGCTCCTAGTCTGTTCCAAGTTGTTGCTAAGGTTAGCCTGTGTTATACTGTATATCTTTACATACTTTGGCTGCTTGTCTTGTCAGAGATGAGTGGGAAGTTGGAGAGGCATTGAGCTTGCATAAAAAGGAATCACATTGGAGATTTTATGTTTGAAAGAGAGAAAACTGCAATTATCAGAGGATTAGACTTTAGAAACCTGCTCCAAAACATAATTAAAATGCTCCAAAATTCTCGTTTCATTGCTCCAAAGTTGCTCCAAAATGGCTTTATTACTGCTCCCAAAGCTGCTCCAGAATGCTCGAGCCTGCTTCCACCCCTGCAGTAAGATAATCCTTTGCTCAGTCTTTTCGGGCATCACTTGAAACTTTTGCAGCTCCCTGTGTGATCAGTCCCTTATTAAAATTAAAAAAATGCAGGGCAATTGTGCAGTGTATTTCCACATTCATGAGTGCAGCAAAAACTTGGGGCATTTACTGGTGAAAATTTTCTGCACTCAACTATAGGTGACAATATGCAGGGAACCACTGAATTAATTACGGTCAAACCTGGTTATATGGAACTTGAAGAGGTGCACGAAATAGTTTGATACGTCGATAATTTGATATCAGATGAGCTCCTCTGTAACCTAGAAGCTTGAATATGGTGCACCCAAGCTAGTGGCATGCTTCCCACAGCAATGGGCTGCCACCCAACATGCTGTGTGCCTCGAAGGTCTCTGTGGCACTCCTTGGCCCCACGGAGACCTTCGAGGCGTACACGTGTGTGCCAGTGTGTTAAAAAGGAGAGCTCAGTGGGCGCCCCTTCACGTGCCGGTGCATGAGTGCAAGCTTGTTCGCCACATATCTGGCAGAGACTGATCAGATCTCACCCTGCATGCATCTCGCGCCGCACACATGTGCAGGCCAGCTTTATGCGCTGGAGCAAGTGCTGTCGGAGTTGGAGCTCACATCAACGCTGCAGCGCACAGTGCTTTGGGAGACGCCACTGTCTATTATAAGCAGTCTAATTATGTTACTGGTACACTGTAAATAATTCAAGTCCAAATAGCGGATTTTCAGTTCGAAGTTAATAAGAAGCAAATAGCTATTTCCTCTGAATAGTTTTGAAGTAAAGCAAATTTTTCAAATCAAAGTGAATTCAGTTTATTACTGGAAATGCAATAGTAAAGAGAAAAAGGCAATTAATTAGCATATATTAAAATGCAAAGTGTAAAGCTTGCATAAGGCAATGTTCGAACAGCAGCAAGCTGAAGTGCACTGAGCATCATAGTCTGAAGCTTTGACCATGCAGTTCTTTATGTGCTTCTGATTTTAAATATAATGCCCTGGAGGAGGCATATGCTAAAGCAGATGATTGGTGTGCTGTGCATGGCATCACTGTGCTCAGGAAAAAGGGATCCTGGGGGTTGAGCCGATGCAAATGTTTGGACCTTTAAGGCCCCTCGGTGAAGGCAACACAACACTTTGGCCCCCGCTTCCCATAGGCTCCGGGCCATAGACTCCGGGCTGACCCGACCAGAAGAAATCGGCAGTTGCCTTTTCATCCTCCGCTCCATCTTTCGCTTTCCTGTCTTCTCCTCTTTTTTTTTTTTCCTTACATTCTGGTGGCGTGGGTTAATCTTGTGTGGTATGACTACTCTAATATGAAAGAGCACTGAACAGGGGTAGAGGAGGGGAAGCCTCAGTTCGCAGTTCAAGCCTCGACCTGCGAACTGAGGTTTCCCCTCCTCTACCCTTGTTCAGTGCTCTTTCATACCGTGTAACCATCTTCTTTCTCTCATTCTACCTGGATCCATAACTACCCTAAGTTGCCCATATTAGGTTATAATTATGGTGAGCCTCGACTTGCGAACTGAGGCTTCCCCTCCTCTACCCTTGTTCAGTGCTCTTTCATACCGTGTAACCATCTTCTTTCTCTCATTCTACCTGGATCCATAACTAACCTAAGTTGCCCATATTAGGTTATAATTATGGTGTACAACTGGCGTGGGCAGGACGTAGCTTTTAAGTGTCTGTCCCGTCCCCTTGCTGGGCTCCACGGTGGGTGTCTTGCAATGAAAGGCAGAGAAGCCCTTGCTGTGTGGAAAAAAGTAAAAAGAAAAAAGTTGCAGATTACTTTTAATTTTCACTGAATGCACTTGTATATTTATTGTAGATGCTCTGCACTATACTGTAGATGCTAGATGCTCAGGGCAGCAAAGCAAAAAAGCAGAGCATCATAACTCAGCATGCCAGAAATGGTAGCTAAGCATAGAACTATGCATTCATATTTTTGTGTGTATGTGCTCAGTGAGGAGTGCAACTTTTGGGATGGACTTATATTTGGGGTTGGCCTATATGTGTAAACATAGTACATTTATTTTTTGAGGGGTTGGGGAATAAGTGAAAATTGTTATGGCCGTGGTATTGCTTCTTTTTTTTCTTTTTTTTTTTTGCTATTGTTTTATATAGTAGGTCTTATATTCAAAGCTTTCACAGGTCATACATTTGACTTTTCCAACCCCAGCCAATGTCCCCTTTTGTATTAACATTTTAGCTTTTGTTTCTTGTAGACTGCCTTCAAGTCCCGGATGCTCAAGCCGGATCTGAACTGTGTGCGAAGCCACAGCCACTTAGGCTGTATGCACATGATACAAGATGGCCTTGCTGACCTTGTCGTCCTTGAAGCAGGCGACATTTATCGGGCTGGCCAGTGAGCTTCTTGCCTTTTTCTCTTTCTTTTTTCTTTTCGTAGTGACACCCTTTGGTTGCAGGTTTAAGTAAGCCTTACTGCCATCACAATATAGGTTCCACGGGGCAAGACAGGAGTAGCAGAAGTCTGTCTTGAGTTTTACTCTGCTCCAAATACAAGACTGTGGGGGTAAACATAGAACCACTTGTAATTGGTTCTGTATGGCTTGTTTTTGTTGACCTTGTGTAGAAATAAGGGGTGCAGACATAACAGTGTGACCGCATTACGCCTGCGGAATGTTTTGAGTTTCAGTTAATAAATCAAGGAGGTAGAGCGGTGGCAATAAATCAGTTGTTTCCACGAACACTTCTAAAAAAATTTTGCAATAATACTTAGTTATACAAAATTTGAGCACAACTTTACAGGTGTTTTACATTTGCGATATGCTAAGGTAAAGAATTTAAGAGAGATGTTTACATACATGCAGTTAGAGCATGCTCTATATTTTCTAGCACATAACAATCCTTGATTGTTATAAAGGAGGTGCCGGCATGAAACCTGCTGGCACCACCGCTGGGTCTTGTTAGCCTCATCTCAAGCTGTGCGTAGGCAACACGGGTTATTTCATATTTCACCAGATATATTATGCATCAGCTGGCGCAAACTGAGCATGAACTCTGTCCCATTGCCCCCACTGTTCTCTCCTCCTCCACTTTCCACCTTATGCTTCTTTGTTTCCTTCTTCTGGCGATACCTTCATCACTCTCTACCGACAGCCCATCTTTTAACCTTGCCCTCCTATTGGGAAGGGGATTTCCATCTCTTCATTCTGCAACCTGCTAGCCATGGCAGGTGGTGCTTTGTTCTACTACTACCTGCCATGACTGGTAGATAGCCGGTTGCTCAGACTACTATGCTGACAACAATGCCAATGATTAACAGTGCAGGAATGGGTGCCTTAGAACTGTACTCTGAAATTTTTAAGAATAGGGAGTTTGAAATAAAAATATATATATATATATATATTTCCAGTTGCAAACTCTCTGTTGCAGCAGATGTTATTTACTGTAACAACTCTTCTAAGCATACACATAATTAATTTTCACTAATTAACTTTTTAATCAACTCACATCAATGATTAAATGCCAACGGGGAGTTTGAAGCTGTGAATTAGATGATGCCATATCTATTTTTGCAATGAAGGACCTTTCTTTAAAGCACTGCAGAAGAAGAAAACCTGGCACTTTCTTCTGCACAAACCCAAAACTGAGTACACTAGACGTGCAGAAAGCTCAGTGGGAATGTGACGTCCACTGGTGAAATGTTGCAGTGACTGTGGTGCAAAATTTGAGCTGCATCCACTGTTATCCCATGTCATGTAGTGCATTATGGACCCTTTGCAAAACTCTGGAAGTCAGCTTTTCTGCACAGCAAAAATCCTTTCACCATGGCGACTAAACTTGTTTTGGGGGCAGAAACTGGGTTTACAGAGTTTTGCAAAGGGTCCATTTTTCTTTGCAGCTTGGTGCAAGGAAAAGGGTTAGTTATTGCCAGCTGAGCAGCTGTTGAAGGACAGATCAAATTAAAGTGCATAGCATAGCAAAGGGAGCGGGCAGTTTGAATCTGGTGCTGTTGTTGCTGCACTGTGTCATGAGCGGATGTCACATTGTCACTGAGCTGATGTGCTCAGTTTTGGTTTTGTGTGGGGAAAAAATTTAGCCCTCAAAGTCGGTCACATAAAAATTTAATGCAGGAGTTTTAGTTGATTAGTTATATAATTTGTTCATAGCTATATAATTAGAAGAGTTTTTACAGGAAAGTATGTCTGTATAGTGGAAGTTCGTTTCTGAATTTTTTGTTTCTTTCCTATTTAGAGCTCCCTATATTTAGGAATTTCTTTAAAGGTTTGCTGAAGCACCCAATACAAAAGGGGAAGTCTTTCAAGAAAAGTATAATAAAATGAAATGGGAGGGACTAAAGCTGCTTTGGTTCTGCTTTTGTTAGTTTGAAACACCACTGAAATCTAAATGCTCATGATAAGGTAAAGGAAACTTCAAGTCTTGAGTCCTTAGTTGTGGTGACAGTGGTGTCCAATAGCTATCTTTCTTCAGCATACTTTACTTGTCGAACCTTTTGAAAGAATGTACAGCCGCAAGAGAGGAATAAAATGAACAACTTTGTTACCACATTTTATTCCTGGATGCAAAATCGGGTCCAAAATGGTGTATGGATTTATTGTGGTGCTTAGGAGAAGGGGGGGAGAGGGGGGGCTTAGTGAATTTGCTTTTTTTTTTTTTGCTTGTATATAAGTGTGTTATTTTGCATGCATGGTGAGTTTGTTATTCTGTGTGATATATAGAGCAGCCACGGAACCATTTGTCATTTATTCACTTATCTTTTAGATTGATAGATTGTATGCTTGGTATGAGCAACTTATGTTTAGTTAAAGCTGCTAGGAATTTGTCCATCTCTTAACAGCTTTGGACCTAGGGTATTTTAATGTGGGAACTAAATGGAATGTGCAATGACTGTATTGTAGTGAGTAAATGCCATATCTGTTGCATTTGCAGCTCCTTTGGTCTGATCCCAATCATCACAGAGCAGTACAATTTGGATGAGCCATACTATTATGCTGTTGCTGTGACACATCAGGGAGACAAGGAGACAGATCTGTTGTATTTGAAAGGTAAGGGCTTCACTTTGAATGCAAGACTCTGAAAGGCAATTTTTGTTTAACAGTGTGTAATGTTGTGTTGTTTAGGGCTGTATTAAAATTTAGGCCTGAGTAATTTTAGAGAGATGCTGTGGGGCCTTTACCGTGGTCTGGAACAGGATCATCCTGCTAGCTCGGACTGCACCTACAGCTGCAAAGGACCGTACACAAAGAAGTTGCCGGCAGGCAAAGCTCTTTATTAGAGAAAACTCCCCAAACAGATCGCTGCCTCCTCGGCAGTATGTGTGATGGGTAAGCGAGTAATGTAAATGGAGTTCCCAATGTCAGTGTAGCCTTGGCTCGTTTGAATTGCCATCACTTGTGGTGTCTCTCCACAGCATTCACTGTTTGTGCAGCTACTAAAGAAGAAAGTTTGTTTATTCATAAAAAACAGGTACATTACATAAATCATACAGGATGAGGTCCCAGAGCTCAAGGCTGTATCGAGACCTCCTATAGATGAATGTATAAACTTATGAACAATATTATTGGTACAGCAAACACAGTCAAAAGAGGCAAAATCGGCGAACACAATATAGTAAAAAGAAAAAAGTAAGAATGCAATACAAGTTCAAAAATTTTATGCGCGCCCGGTATTGTTAAAATAAAGTACTGGCAAATTTTATACAATTTGATACATCTTCCCGACGCACATATGAAAACACTCATGAATGAAATATGAACAAACTGGTATACAAAGTGCAAAGCTTGTTTGAAAGTTGTGTTACACTATTGCGATAATACGGATAACAGTTGTTTAAAACCTTGTATTTAAGGTTAGCGTCCAGAGTAACGCCAAGAAAGGTGCAATGTTCTGAAAGTTCAATGCAATGGGAATTAAAAGAAAGTGATGGGATGTGTACAGGAGCCTTGCGATTGCAGCTAATACCATTAATGTGGTCTTAGAAGGGTCGATCTGTAAGCAGTTAGGATGACACCAGTGTAAAATATTTTTGAGATTAGCATTGAGCATGGATGTTAATGAGTGGATTGATTTATCAGTAACTAATATGGTAGTATCATAAGTATAAAGAAAGGGTTCTGATTTAGCAAGACAACTGGGTAGATCACTAATATATATTAAAAACAGCAGGGGGCCGAGAATAGAACCTTGAGGTACACCAGTATTAATTGTATTTAAGCTAGAGAGCACATTAGAAATCTACACTGCTTGTTCTCCGTCTAATAAGTAACTTTTGATGAGTTTGAGAGGCAGCCCTACTACCCCTACAGCTTCTAGTTTAGTTAGTAATATAGAGTGGATGATAAAATCAAAAGCCTTGGTTAAGTTAATAAATACTGCCCCGGCAAAGCACCCCTTATCAATGGCGAATTTAATTGTGTCAGTGAAGGCGACCAATGCTAAGTTAGTTGAATATCCCGAGCGGAACCCAAATTGATGAGGTGAAAGTATATTGAACTTTGAGAAGTAACTAATTAGACGCTGTGCTATGCACTTTTCTATTACCTTGCTAAAAAAAAAAACTGTAAAATGGTAATGGGGCGATAATTCGAGATACAATGGCAGTCACCATTCTTAAAAACTGGAATAATCTTAGCTTTCTTGAGCTGAGGAGGAAATACAGTGAAAGCTCGTTAATTCGAACCTCGATCATTCGAATTTTCGAATAATTCGAACTACACTACTTGGTCCGGCCAAGCTCCATAGAGATCTGTGTATAAAAAAGCCCGTTAATTCGAACGCAAGTCGGTTCCGCTACGGATAATTCGAACTACTCGCCGTCGCGTCTAGGCGGCTTGGCGCACATCACACGGCAAAAAAAAAAAGAGGGTAAAGAAACATCTCCGCAATCGGTAGGCATAATTAGAGGCTGCGCACGTCCAAAACGGGGACAGAAGATGGAACCAGGTAAAACTATGGAAGAGTGGGTAAAACTTAAATGGCACCATGACTGGCGTGGCGGCCGGCCGGCAGCGTTGGAGGGAGGGGACGGCGGCCGCGGCAAGGTCAGTGCATGGCCGCGCAGCGGCGGCTGCCTGCTCTCTCTTCTGCGCAACCTCCGTAGCTCGCAACTAAATACTCGTTAATTCCAACCCTGTTAATTTGGAAATAGGGATGAGTACTGTCGGCGCGGTTCCAGCCAACGCCCATAAAAGGCCATGATCTCGGACGGGCACTATGGGTTAAACTTTTTTTTTTTTTTTTTTTTGCGATAGCCATCTATCCTTTCACCCATCAGTCGTCAACGGAAGCACGCGAGTCAGCCGCGATCATGACGCCGGCTTTTAGCACCGTTCGTTCCGATTACAGTCAAACCCGGATATATCGAACTCGAAGGGGATCGCGAAAAAGTTCGATATATCGATAATTCAATATACAGAAATTGGCTTGTGACGGCACTTACAATGCGAAAAAACGATACCGTATTTGCCGCATAATCAACCCATTCGCATAATGAACCCACTCTCCACTTTTGCACCCGAGAATTTGAAAAAAAAAAAAAAATACGTTAAGGCCAGCTCGCTCACATGCAAGCGATTGAGCGATATCAGCGACGAGCGGCAGCAACAGAGCGAAAAATTTCCAACTTGTTGGAACTGCGTCCCGCTGGCCGCTCGAGCCACCGCGGCAGCTCGAAACAAGGTTTCTGTGTCGCTGCGGCAGAAAATCACGAGCGTTTTCGCTTGCATGTCGCACTCCGTTTCGGTCGTCTCATCCACAGCTCATTTCTTGGCAGCGTGCCAAGATGTTGCGCAGCGATAACGTCCGGGCGCGTTTATCTTTTTATAGCTCCTCCCGTGGTGGGGAGCGAACTTGGCAGAGTGCCCGTGATGGCTTGATTGCACAAGCCTGGTTCGATTTATCACGCCGCGCTTGGGGCGGGCGTCATGATCGCAGCAGCTGACGGTGTGCTTCCGTTGATTCATACATGCAAAGATAAACGGCTCCCGCCAAAAAAAAAAAAAGCCTGCCGCTTCTTAACGTCCGCAGCCGTCATATCTTACGCTACGTCGCGCGTACAGCACAACGATAAGAAAGAATGACTCTCGCAAAAAAAAAAAAAACGGAGAGAGAGCTGCCGCTTCTTAACGTCCCCAGGCGCCATAGCCACGTCAGCCGCCGCGCGCAGAGGGTTCGCAACACACGCTGGAGAAAGCGTCCCACGTCTGTCTGAAAACGGGCTGAGCTGGCTTGGCGCATGCGTAGCGCGTGCTGAAGGAGAGAGCTCGGCAAAAGAATGGGCACACCCACGCACATGGCTTGCAAACGTCATGTGTTGGCGCGCGGGAAACGATAACTGCAGATGCGTGTGCCTTTGGGGAAAAGGCGCGGCGCTGTCCAGAACTGTCCCCTCTCATTCCTTCCGCGCGTGGCTTGAAAACGTCACGCAGCAAACGGCCAAGGGTGATGCGATCGTCTTTAGCGAAGGCACACTTTCCAGTGCGTGGTGCGGAGTTCGATATATCGAACGACCGGCGAAATTGAGTTCGATACCGTATTTACTCGCATAATCCTCGCACTTTTTTTTCGCAGAAAATCGGTGCGAAGTTAGGGGGTGCGATAATTACGCGGGGAAAATTTTTGAACAATGCTTTGGAGTGCTGAAAGCAAATGTAAATAGGCTGTGAACCGGGGTTCTCAAGCCAGCTATTGTAAATTTAACCAAAACTTCAATTGCAAGCAGGACTTACGTTTGTAATAAAACCACAGAGACGACAAACACTAGCTGCAGAAACACTATTTGCGAAGGCTGGCCGCCCGCAACATCACCATCACTCAGAGCCGCGGAGTCCACGTCGACATTGCCATCGCTATCGCTGGTCGCTGCTTCGTCGGCTTCCTCAGCTTCACCCTCTTCATCTTGCCTTGAGCTTGTCGTGCTGCCGTCTGCCGTCTCCAGTAGCGGACACAAAACTCGTTGACTCCGAAGTGTCTGCTGGCAGCGCGGTTGCCGTGCTCCAAAGCGTACTCGACAGCTTTTAGCTTAAAGGCAGCGGTGTAGCTTGCGTATCGCCCCATGGCGAAGCGGCACCGAGAGCACGGTGACAAAAGTAGCACGCACTGAGCGAGGCCTACGAAAGTCTTCGCAAAATGGCAGAACTAAGCGCGGAACTCGGGAGAACGTGCGGCGGTACCAGCGGAACAAAACTGACGAAACACCAAGGTATATGTACAATGGTAGCGAAGGTTCCATAGGCTCCCATTGGTCCAAAAAATGGCGGCTCATGGGCACCGCCATATTGGGGGGCAACTACGTATGAGTGACGTTGAATGACGTCACGCATACGTATCTTTTTAGCGCGAATTTTAAAGTGGTCTTTTTAAAGAACCCGCCTTTTCAAGCCGGTATCTCATGAAGGTTGCCTTTCAGTGCGCACCAACCTTTTCCAGTCAAATGTGCTCGAGTTCCTGCTAGTTATGGCCTTGGTAATGTGCAATTCGGAACCCAATGAAAGTTACTGGCAAAGAAGGCAGCATAGAAAGGCAGCAACACTTTCAGACGCTGGCTTATCTTGGCTGGCTAAGAATGCAATCATGCATGATTCGTAGGGGAAACCTTTGTGGAAATACTGGTGCTACTACTTTTGAGTACAAGGTATGATGCACAAAGCACAGGCTCAAGTGCACAGTTTGCAATACAGTGTACGGCAAGTATGGTTTTCATATTCATGCTTTATTACAGCAACCAAACAAATACAGTGATAAAGCACACCAACAAAAAATACACGTCACAGGCAGCTCAAGCAGTAGTTTCTTTAAGCTGGCTATTCATCTTAATGGTCACAGTGCGGATAGAAAAAAGCCCTGCAGTTCCACGAACGTTGCCAGGTAGGAAATTGAAAAGCATAGAAGACAGTGCTGCTTCAATTGAGGCAAACATGACATGACATAAGTAGGCGCATCAACACGGGTCGCAGCTTTTTTGACGACAGATACGCAGACGGTTCGAAGTGCTTGAAAAAAAAACCCCGCAAGTCTCGCAGCTGCCATGGTGTCTTCTCCAGGCTGACGTTGTGGTAGCACCCACGCTCACGCTCGGCACCTGGACGTGATGCAACGTGCACGTTATTCACAATTGCGCCGTAAGGAATACTGCATACTCCAAACGCCAATGCGTCATTATTCCTGTCAATGCTAACTGCAGTACATTATATTTCCATTATATCTGAACTATGGTAGTAAATGCTCGCCCCAAGCTCTCAGCGCCTAAGAGTGCGGTTACGTACGCTCGTCCTCATGGCATGCGGGTAGCTATACTTTTCTATGGTTAAGATTGACGAGAATGAAGTGCGTTTAAAGTTACCCTAACGGTCATGCATATGCAGGATAGCAATAAGAAGACAGGCAGTAACTCCTGAGTGAATTCAGTTAAAGCACCCTCAAGGCCGCGCATATACACGTGGCTGAATTTTGATACTACCAGTTGCGAGGGTCAAATTGGCTTCGCGGTGTTGGAAAACTATACAGTGTTGTGCTCAGACTTGTCAGGCAGCACAATTGGTTTTAAATTGGCCTTCCGGTCAGTGGCATGCGCGTGGTTGCTCCTGAGAGCCCGGTATCAAGTTAACGCTGGTGATAGCCGGCTGCTTGAAACTCACCATAAATCAGACAAATGGTGGGCCTGGGGGGCCTCCTTCGCACAGCTCAGCACTTAAAGTGTGTGCCCTGTAGTGTATTACATAAATATCACCGAAAAAATGAAGCCACGTGCGCACGAACTGGTTACAGAAACAGAAGCCCAAACAAACAGAAACAGAAGAAACAGCCCAACGAAAGCATTCGGAGCATACCTAGAGCAGACGCCTTGTAGCAGACGACACTGACAACAGCTCACCTGTGAAAGTCCAGCGGGAAGCGGTGTAGCTTGACACCGACGCCACTGTCCATGCTGTCGCAATGTGCCACGGCGCATCGTTTCTTCACACGCCGCAAGCTCATCTTGAAATAAAGCGCTAAGCGCTTCAAAAGAACAGCGCGAAGCGTGCAAAGACGGAAAAAGACTTCGCACTGGCCGCACGTTGAAGGAAACGACAAAAACCGAGAAAACTGCCGCAGCGGTGCGGCGGGGTGCAAATTTTACAAAACGGTGACAGAGACGCGACGCGCAAGGACGACGAAAACTTCGCAAAAGGGGCATTTCGAGACTGGCGATAAGAAACCGCTTCGTGAGCTCCCGCGGCCACTGTGGCTGGGCGCCGAAACAAGGCCTGCAAAGTCAAGCTGCAAATGCACCGCACACTCATCAACAGGGGGCGTAACAAGAACGTTGCAAAAAATTAAAAATGGGGAGTAATATTTTGCTAAAATAGTTTACCTATTTTATAAAACGTGGCATTAAAATGTGTATTTCTTTATGTTGTTTTATAGCGTTTTTATTTGTGCTTTTGAATTTCATTATCTAAGTGTTTTGGCCCCCCCAAAGTGGCTGTGCTGCTGTCGCGCTGGACCGTTTTTGGGCCCAGCCTTCGCTACCATTGTACATATACCTTGGAAACACCTTGACGTTTCCTTCTCGAGGCGCTCGGAGTGGTCGGAGCTGGTGATGATGATCGTCGGTTGGGTCGGGTAGCGCCTCCTGGTAGCGCACGCACCTAACGGGGCCAGCTAGTTTCAGTAGCACTAGAAAGATGGCGCTCGCTACGCGTAGTCGACTGCCGCGGTGCAACATGTCGACTCTCGCGGCAGTGATGTTGGGGATGCGATGATTATGCGAGGAAAAAAAAATTTCCAATTTTCGATAGGCAATGTGGGGGGTGCGAGCATTATGCGAGTGCGAGCATTATGCGAGTAAATACGGTATATGACGCGGCTTTCCTATACTTTTACATGGGATTTTCAAGGGGATATTCCGTGAGTTCGATATAACCAAAATTCGATATATCCGGGTTCGATATAACCGGGTTCGACTGTATTGGAGTGGCAGTAGATGGCGCCTCCCGCCCCAGCATGAGCGAACGTACTGAAAAGGAGGCTTGCGCAACCGGACAAGCGCTGGCACTTTGCCAAGCTCGCTTTCCTCCCCCCTGCCGGAGCTAAAGTCAAAAGATAAACACGCTGTTATCGCTGCGCAGCATCTTGGCACACTGCCAAGAAATGTGTTGTGGACCGTGACGGCGCGGAACAGAACAGAGGGACGAGCTAACGACTGATGCATTTATTATTATTATTATTTTTTTTTAAGATTCGTAGGCCCGAATGGGGCTGGGTGGGTTCATTATGCGAGCGAGTTCGTTACGCGACTAAATACGGTACATTTACCATAATACAAATGGTTTTGGTCAGTTTTTTCGAGGCCATTCGATAATTCGAAATTTTTTCCCGGTCCCGTGAAGTTCGAATTAACGAGCTTTTACTGTAGTCCAATTTCAAAGATGAGCTTAATAATATAAGAGAGAGAGTCGGCAATAAGATGAGCGATCCATTTAATATTGGTGGGGTGAAGGTGGTCAAGCCCTGTACTTGTTTTTAGATTCAGAATTCGTGTTTGAATTTCCTGGGCGGTGACATAAGAAAAATGATTCTGGGCAACGTGGGAAAGGTGAAAGACAAGCATCAACTGGCAACAAGATATGATTGCAGTAGAAATCGATGAATAAGTTTGCAATATCAAACGGATGGCCGTGAACGGTGCCTGACGGCATGATTATTTTTTCAATTGGCAGATCTTGTGTTTGTCTGTTTAAAAAAGTATTGAATACTTTTCACTGTTCCTTGTGGTCATTTCCAAGCTGGTGAATTTTCGATTCATAATATTTCCTTTTGGCTTCTTTGTGTAATCTGCTGAGTATGTTAATTTAAATGCAGTAGCTGGACTTGAGTTTGAGGTTGAATGGTCTCTGTTTGACTTTCTTGTACAGGTTATCTTTCTTACGCATAGAGTTTAGCAGGCCGGTTGTTAACCAAGGGTTATCTGGGGCGGAATATTTTTTACGACATTTAACGGTCTCCAGAGAACTGTTTAGGCAGTGGTGTAGGATAGAAGAAAGTGCCAAATACTGAAGTACCAAAGCTAAAAAGGGGGGGCTGCCCACAAGATGATTTTGATGCCCCTCTCTCGCATTCACTGCTGCTACCTTGAGGGAGATGGGAGGAGGTGTGTGGAGTGTTAGTGGAAGGCCAGTGGAGAGGGCTGGAGATCAGGTCCTCCACCTCCTGCTGGCATGGAAAAAGGCAAGTATCCATGGCGCTAAAGGGAAATGTAAAGGGAACAAGAAGCTGCACTTTTTGATCTTAGCCAAAAGGATGATATCAGTGCATGGGAAAGATCCCCAGACTGTCAAAATTATCCTGGAGCCATTTGCGACCCAATACCTCTTTCTCTCTTCCATCTTTCACTCCTTCCTTTTGTGATGCCATTGGGGTGTCCAATGAGAAGCGACTCAGTTACTGTGCATTTTTCTTTTCTAAAATAATAACAATGTAAATTTATTTCCTTGGCAACACTACCAGTGTTCATTCTGTTTTAAATAGTGATGGTGTTGCTTGGAACAAGTCCCTAGTTCCTTCCGATTCGTTTCCTGCAGGTGCCATTACATCACTTTTATGACGTGCATGTCATAAGCATATTGAAGGAAATGACAAATTTATTGGCAAATCAGTGTAAACAATTTTTTCTGGTTTTCCAACAGGTCTTTGTTGTAATATTTGTCAGCAGGTGGCACGATCATGCCTCCTACCATAAAGCCTAGTTTATCACCCTTCATGCAGTGATAAACTACAATGAGACCACTCATAGCTCAGTGTGAGCTGACTGGATGATGATTGAGACAAGCGATGCCTCGCATTCTCATAATAGCGCTCACCGCGCTGTTTTGCTATTTCAGCTGTTCCTGCTGACATATGTTGCATAGGAAGGTAATGCACCTATCGTGGCCAGCAAGGAATTCACTTCGTCAGGCACAGTTACCGGAATTCTTAGTGGTGCTGCTGCATCTATTGTTTATGTACATAAGTTTCTGACTTGCCCAAGCTCTGTTCACAGTCAGGAATAAATATAATGTAAAAACCCGCATATAATACGAGGTGAAATTTAGGATAGCGGAAACGGAAAAAATTTTTTTCATCCATGCATAATGCGATTGAGGAAAGATCAACAAAGTATTGATTGCATTACATTTTGGGGTTGCCCTGCAAGACGTATGCACTCTACACTTTTGCATCCAGTTTCACCCTGCAACAGGCGTCAAACAGCGCCGCAAACTTTCACGTGCTGGTGCTGGTTCGCTCCCCGACTCACGTCGACACATGCTTGGTCGGAGAATTTCATGCACTGTGAGAAAAAGAGCAGCTCATAGTTGCCCTGGCAATCGCGCAAGCCACAAGGTCTGTCGGTTGTTCTGATATCTAAAACTAGTAGGCCGCTTCCAGTTCGAACGCAGGACAACATTGCACCAGCTGCCGGCCATCATGCACCATGCTTGCGCCTGTTCGCATCAGCACCTCACGCAGGTGCGCGGTGTGTGTCCGAGAAGTGTTCTCATGTTCAGGGTTTTTGCAATCGTTGTCATTCGGTACGTGTATCGTCTGCTGAGAGACCCTTGCTGGAGGCATTTATGAGTAGAAATTCTTTGTTACCTCTAAACGCATTCGGTATTCCACATTTCTTGAAAGTGCGACCGACGTGTCCGTTGGGAATACTGGTAAAGCGTCCGCGACTTGGCTCTAGGATGTGGTCAGCATGGCTGGAGTAGAGTTACTGTATAGGCTATATAGTAACACTAGGCTGCAGAGGCCCATGAAAGATCTGTGCAATGTACCGAGTGACCCTTTTTTCATCCCTACATCGTCCGAGGTGCGATCGACCTCATTCCGGTCGCATGTGCATCGCGGGCACCGTGGTTGCGAGAGTCGCGAGGTCAGCGTGTTGAAACTTAACCACTGAAATTCAACCGACACCAACTCTAGGTAGTACCTCCTCTCGCTGGAAGCCTGATGCTGATGGCACTGATTTATAATGAAACCGGAACTACGAATTGAGGCTGAAATGTGTTCGTATCCGCTAATAGTGCGAGGCGGAAATCCGAAATGATAAAGTTGGGGGAAAACCTCGTATTATATGGGGGTTTTTACGGTGTTTGTGTTCTTAGTACACTGATTTCTTAGTGTAGCTGGGTTAAACATTCCTGTTAAACATCTTTAAATTAAATGTGCCAAACAAGTCTCAGCAGTCATTTTCATGAAACTCGCACACAAAATAGTGATGCTTCCTGCTTCCATGGCAGTTTTATATAAAGGAGGTATTGGCTTTGAAAGTGCAGCGGTGTTCCATTCCTCTGATGTACACGTGCTGAGTTCTCTCATTGACCTTCTGTCTTCCTTGTTTTACTTCTCATGTAAATACAGTTACGGGTCAGAATTCGTAATTGTCCAAATAACGAGCCTGTCAGTGACTATGCAGTGTCGAGGTGCTGCATAGTCCCCTTACACTTGATCGCATTTCTGTCATTGACTAGAAACAATGTTTGGTTTTTGCACAGGACTACCTGCCGATTTTTTTAATCTCATGCCAAAAACTGAAACTAGCATTTTTCTTATTTCAGGTAAAACTTCATGTCACACTGGTATCAACCAAGCTGCTGGATGGGTGGTGCCCCTGAGCTTTCTGATCAGTAATGAGCGCATGAGGTCATATGGCTGTGATTCGGCACGATCTGCCTCGGAATTTTTTTCCAAAAGTTGTGTGCCAGGTGCCCTCTCACGTGAATTTGTGGGCTCAGAGCGAAGCTACAAGAATCTCTGTGATCTTTGTCATGGAACAAGTACCCACTTTTGTGGCCGTGATGCATCAGAGCCCTTTTATGGCCACACAGGTGCCTTCCGATGCCTTGTTGAAGGTGGTGGTCAGATTGCTTTCGTCAAGCACACCACTGTGTTTGAAAACACAGCTGGTCGCAATAGCATGTGGTGGGCGCGCAACATTATGCCTGGTGACTTCGAGCTGGTCTGCCGTGATGGGTCACGCCGTGCACAGGAGAAGTATGAACAGTGCAACCTGGGGAAAGTGGCATCCAATGCCATTGTGACTAGCCCAAACAAGCCGCAAAGCATGATCGATGCCTATATCAACCTTTTTATCTATGCGCAGCAGTTCTATGGATCCAAGTACAGTGAGGATTTCACGTTCAAAATGTTTGTGTCGGAGGCTGCCCATAGAGACCTGATCTTCCAAGATTCAACACAGCAGCTCAAACCAGTGCCTTTACACAGACGTAACTATGCAGACTATTTGGGCAGTGACTTCCTTCAGGCAGTCCGACTGGTAGACTGCTCAGCAGCCTCACCATGTGTGCAGCTTTCTGTAGTGGTTATGTTGGTGTGCACTATTTCTCTCAAGGTCTGGGCTTGATGGTGCTGCAGCTCACTGTTATTAGTGGATTGAAACATTATGCTGCAGCAATTGTCACTAATGACCACTTGTCGACTGGAATTTCATGTGGTTTTGGTTATATAGAAGCTGATGTCTGTATTCCAACCTGGTTAACAAACATTTCAAGGCTTTTGCCCTTCTTGCCTTAGTGAAGAAGTCTCCATAATACATAAGTGAAGGCAGAAGAGACTCCATTTGTAAGATACCTTACCTTGCCTGTGGCTTAAAGCACAATTTATGACTGCAGCTTTGCTAACCTTCGTGCAACTGCCAAACACTCTTTTAAGGATGTAGGTGAAGGGTGTGCACAACTTTTGTCTGCAAGTTCCAGGACTGGGTCCATAACAAAAAAAAAAAAAAAAAAAAGGTATTCAACATTGAAGTCATTTGTGCACCACTTCTTTGAGTTAGTTTCCTCTGGAATCTATGCACAGCTTCCAACACTTCTTGATGTCTTAGAAGCAGTTACAAAATGTTTTCTTTGGCAAGGCTGTCATCTCCTTTGTCAGGGTGCCCTGAATTGCCAGCTTGGTGTCCATTTAGCATCCTTTTGGGGCACTAGAGAAAAGGAAAAATAATACAAGGAGAGGTCAAGTAAGTACGGAGGATGGGAAAGCACAGTTATGATGTATGTTGTGAGAAACTTATTCACGCTCGGGGCAATATGCTGCCTGCGTTATCGTGCGGGTGGCTATATTATCCAGATGCTTATAGGTCAGGCTGACGGCGTCGCAGCGCATCACATATAAAATTCTTAATGCACTAACATGCCTTTGTGTGACAGATTCATAGTATATGACACCCTGGCATTAAAAAAAAATTAAGGTGTTAAGCGGGGATTCAGGCACTGGTAGCGGGCACTGGTAGCAACAAGACCGGAGCGGTGGTGGCTTAACATGTAGGCAGCTAGTCCGCAAAAGCACTTCCTCTTTCTCAGCGATCCGTCCGCTTAATCAGGATTACTTCTTTACAATATATATATATATATATATATATATATATATATATATATATATATATATATATATATATATATATATCATCTTTGTTTTTTTTTTTTTTGTGTGTGTGTGTTTTTTTTACTTCTGCACTTTTCTGTATGCCAGAGAGCTCAGCGAACACCAGTCTGTCAATGAACATCTTTGACTGCATTGATGAACAAACCATTGATGCCTGTGTGCCCGTGCGGTCCTTTATGATGGATGTCCATCTCTCCATAGTCACTCACAGTAAAATGCGGCGAGAGCTGGCAACATTGGAGTTTTTTCTCATGTAGTAATGCCATCTAGTGGCTATGGAGCAGGTAACATAAATAGCACGTACACCAACATTTGTTTCGGGGAATCACTTCTAGAGAGAAGAAAATAAACCGGTCCTGGAACATTACGGACAAAGGTTGTATGAATTCTGAATGAGAGGTGAACCTTACTTTTGGTGTGAATGAAACAGTAAGTGAAAAATGTAATTGTGCATTGCTGATGACTATTTGCAGTTTAGGTATGTAACAAGTCTACTCAGCAGAAAAATCAGACGCTTTAACTGTCATCTTTGGAGTGTTGCAAGCACTTCATTTATACAACCTCTCACTTTGCCCTTTCTGAATACACACTGATTTTTTGTTTTTCCCGCTCATATTTGTGATGGGTGGATTCTCATACAGCTGGTGACTTGAATGGTGATTGCTAAGTGCAGTGCGTACTGGCATTCCAATCTCCTTCTAGAATCTCAATGAAACCTTTTACTATTGGCTGTTGTAATGTGTGATGTCCTCGGGTAACTGTCTTCAGCAGCTTGATTTATTAGCACTATTTTCACATTTGGATCTAGAAGTTCTGGGTGCAGGAGGAAAATATGTTTCACAGCCAGACCTGGATATATTGAACTCGAAGAGGATCGCAAGATACCTCCAATGTATTGATAATTCAACACATAAAAACTGGCAATAGATAAGCTTGTCTGTATCCTACAAACAAAAAAATGTTCCACACACAGTAGCGACACACTTCTTTCAGCGACGTGCGCCCTTCCGGTGCCCTGGCTCACAAGATGTTGCTATCTCTAACCTGGTTTGCTTTGATGCCGCAGCAGATGGTGCTTTGGAAATATCCATTGCCTATTACAAGATGGTTAATCCTGTTACTAGTACACTTTAAATTGCACAGTTGCTGATTATACTGAGCAATTATCAATGCCTTTGGCAGTGAAGCATGCCAGATGAGCTGCCACTTGGGATAGTTCGGTTGGCTTCACTGCTTGGCAGTGATGGAGCGTGACTGCAAGAAACTGAAGGCCACCCCCAAGCACACCCTGCCCTCATCTTGTCGAACGGCTTCACAGCGCTAGTGCTGCCAGCAGGTGCCCAAGACCGCACAGCTGACCCATTTCCATACGCAGAAAGTGACCGCAGAGCACCATTAGAAAAGGCGCCACTTATAGATGTATAGAACACTGTTCAGCATACTGAATGGCCGGCAAAATCGCAATTTGATACACAGCTGACTTTTCTATACCTTCACATATATGTGTGTTTGATATGATTAGTAATTGTAAAAATGTGAACCCAATATATCCAGGCTCGACTGTACACTGTTCAGACATATTGTACTGCAATTACTGTACCAAAGCTAAATCCGCAGCACATTTTTCTGAGCTCCTAAATCTGCCTTTTTCCACACGGCCACTCTATGCATGCTCGCCTTTTCTCAAGCTGCACAAGTTAAAAAGAAACTACTAGCTTCTATTGCGCATGTGCAGTTCATTTTAGTAACGGGTGCCAGCAACAGGTGGCGGCAGTTGACACGCACGCACGCACACACACACACACACACACACACACACACACACACACACACACACACCCCCTTTTGCGACCGCAATTGGTGCCTCGTGGAACTAGATCGTGTCAGCCACATGCATTTGTTTTCAGCCAGAAGTGCCACATCTTTGGGAAAAGGCAGATTTTATGCTGGGCCATGCTGGTATTTGGGGGTGCATTACTTCAGCCATGAAATGATTTTCACTCATTAGTCGTGAGCATTTATATTGTTCTTTTCAGCAGTGTGTGATGTATACTTAACATTCCGTCCATATGTGAGCTCTCTTTTGAATGAGTCTTTCTATGGCTGCCTTCATTCCAATTTTGATGTTGGGCAGCATTGTATATACATAAGCAGTGGCAGCTGATGTGTACATGTACTGATCTTAACCGGTGCTGTCCTTTTGCCCAGCGTATCTTTTTATACATTATTTACACGGTATAATACTGACGAGTTTTAGCATCTGTTATGATGGAGCCCCCTTTTGGATTTAAAATCCATGAGATTTAGTGATATATTTTCATGCTCCTGAATTTTTCTTGTGCCCATTGTTGTCATCGCTATACACAAGAGCCTTTTTGGCATTGCAATTTTGTAGTGTACTTTTTGTCTGCATGGTATGTGGATGAGGCAATGATCGTATTGTTGCTGCACTTAGAGTAAAGTGCTCTTTAAGCATCACTGGCTGCCAATTTTCATTGATTCTACCCGGAGTCTTGAAAATGAGTTGATTTAGCAGGGGTTACATTGAAAAAAGGGGAAGGGAGGGGCTAGAAAATGTACTGACATTAGCCGGCACCCTCTTATGAGATAGGAAAAGTGACCTTTGATGGCTGTTATGGTAGCCACGTTTCAATGAAGGTGAAACGCAAGGTGTTGTGTACTGTGCGGTGTCAGTGGATGTTAAAAAACTTCTGGTGGACGAAATAATCCTGAACCCAAAATATGCTCTTGGACGTTAAACTATGTAAACTAAACCTGATTTTGATGAACGAAGTGTTCATTCGTGCAACTCGTGGTCAGATGTATTTATAAACAGTTGCTGAAAATGTGACAGCTACTGTACATAATGCAAATATGTAAACAGGCCAATTGAGCCAGTTTTATTGGAAGCATATCATTGTAAAGTGAGAGCAATTGTGTGAAAATACAGGCTTTTAGCACAGAAATATTTGTGCCCGTCTTATTTCTAATTTTTGCAACACTGCAAAAAATCATCTTTGCTGATGTCCTGTGTTTGAACTCGGGAAATAAAACAAAAATGTCTTTGAAGCAAAAATGTCCTGTCTGGTCCTCAAAACTGATATTTTGTGTAAACTTGGTATGACTTCTTCAGTAAAGCATTACACAAGCACTGAAACTAAGGCTTTCCGGCCACAACTTCACCGCAAGCCTAGGGCTGCACACTCTTCTGCCCTCGGAAGAAATGCTGAATAGTAGCAAACGCAGCTGCAAATTTTGCAGGTGTGGTGAGGCTGCCTTGTATCCAAGTGGGCAGTGCTTTCATTATGCTCTGCCTCTGGTAGCGTTGATCAAGCAGTAATATGACTGCATAGTCATCCTTATGACGAATTGCTCGGCCAATACTCTGGTTGACAGCTTTCATGCAGACACTTTCATAGTACACCTGCCCTGCAGTGCGCCCATCGCCTGTCTTGGGGTAGGTAGCATTCAAGTATTCCATTTTGCTCATCATTTCTGGTGCTTTGGCATTTGGAAAAGGGAGGCCGACCATGACAACACATCTTCCCATGTCGTCTGAGAAATTGATACCTTCACTCATTTTCCCGCCTACAACTGAGAAAAGAATGGCTCCAGTTAGGGGCCCTGAACTGGATACTGCTTTGGCACACTGGCTGTATTGCGCCAAAGTGCTATCAAGCTCTGAAGTCTTCAATGGCTCATGAAAAATTTGCTTCTTCATGGCGAGCTTTTCTAGGGTACCAGTCACTTTCCACCTTTCCGAGACAGTATGCTCATACTCGTACGATGGAAAGAAGCACACAATGCCACCTGGGACAACTCTAGTCACATTGAGTACTATTCTGCCTAATTCATCAATTATTTCTAGGTCCATCTTGTTCCTGTATGTAAATTGAAGGACTTTGCCTGTAGGGCCCTGGCTTAAAGCAATTACAGACAAGTTTTCCTTGGCTACAACATGGCCGCATGAGAAATGCACAATGCGATCTGGAGTCACTCCAGCAGGGATTAAGAGTTGGTCAACAAATTCACAGGTAGGCTGCATTGTTCCTCCAGCCAAGATGAGTGAGTGTACCTCGGAAGCTATTTCTCTGAAATGGTTGGCAGGGCTAAGCAGCAGGTACTTCAGGAATGAGTTTGCTGGTTCTTTAGCTTTGTGCACTAATACTTGGCCATCAAAGTGAGAGTATGCAAGCTCTCGAAAAAATTCCTGTACTGTTGAAAGGGGATTTCCAGATACGACGAATGAGTTCACAGACTGCTGAGGGGCCACCTCCTCCTTGGCCAATGGGTTTTTTGAGTGGCACTTTTTCATAGAATGCAGAAAATTTGACAGCTTGGCAGTGTCTCTGTTTTCCTGTTTTTCTGCTAGTGACACAGTGAATTTTTTTGCAAATGAATTCACTTTAAGGGCAACCTGACTTTGTTCCAAGTACCGCACCACCTTGAATAGATTGAAGTTGGACGTTTCACTGTTGATTCGAAATGCAGTGACTGAGCACATGGTAGATGTGTCCTCTTGAATGGCTCCCTTTCCATCTCCAGTCAGATGACGTATGAAACATTTCAGCATGTACAGGACCTGCTTAATATACATCACATTATTTGTGTTCATTCTGGCATGGTAGCGATTGTAGTATTCATTGAGCGCACGTTGAGCATCCTTGAGGGTACACATCTTCAGGAGGACACTGTGCAAGTCTGTGATAGTTTCCAAAAGATTATGAGCCTCATCAATAATCACAACACTACCTCTCAAGTCCAGCTTGCATGCTTCCCTTGTAGTCTTCTGCAGAAGAATGTTGTAAGGGATCAACACAAGCTCAGCATCCGGTGTTGCGTACCGCGAGGCGTAGTATGGGCAGGCCTTTTCTTTTTTTGCATGATGCACAACCTGTTCAATGTCTTGCACTTCACTCAGAACGTCCACCGCCAGGGCCTGCATTGCCTGGTGCCTGTAAAATGGGCACTTGCCCACTGACTTGGTTTTGGCTCGCTTGCGCTCAGGCGACGCTGACGCCTTGGTCTTGGACGGGGCTTTTTGCATGTCCAAACAGCGATCATTCATCAACGACAGGCTGCTTAGCTTTGTGACGACGTCGTTGATGCAAAGATTGCCTCGTGATGCAAGTGCCACAGTGCGAACACTGTCGCCGAATACAGTTTTCTTTAGTTCTCTGACGAACTGGGTAAGCTGCGAATGCGTTCGACTGCAATAAATTATTTTCGGCCCCAGTGGACTCTCAGGCAAGTCATCATCGTCTCTAGGAGTATCTTCGTCACTGTTGTAATCTTCAACAACGTCCTCTTCGCACTCGTTTATTTCTGCGAGCAAGCGAGCGATCGACTCTGTTTCCTTTGCGATGTCATCGTTTGCCTCTGGTCCACTTCTGGCACTCGAGTCCCGAGTCAGAGTTCGCTTCTTCTTCACATCTTCCTTTAATTGTTCGTATTTTTTCTCTTTGTTTGTAAGCGCGTCATACTGAGATTGAAGGTCGCGCAGTCGGTGCCGTAGTACCACCTTCTCAGCACTTCTTGTAACCCAGTCATCTTCGATTTCGACAGGAGCGGCAATCTTTTCCTGTAGATCAGCCAATTCCGCCTCCATCGTCGCCTTTCTTGATTTCTTGTGCTCGCTCAACCACGTCAACGCACCACAAAGTAGGCTCAAGGATTTACCAGTTCCTGTCGGGCTTTCAAAGATGCCAACTTTGCTCTCGTTAAGCGCTGCGTACAGTTCTTTCATAAAAGCACTTTGAACGGGGTACGGTTCGAAAGGAAAGTGAAAATCGACACTGTCCGAGTCCATTATACCTTTTAGAACAATTCACACAAGTTAGAAGAACGGCGAGCCAGTCACAGTTTCTGAAAAAGCTTTTGCAAAACTGCGACGATCGCGCGCGAGAAGTTTGCGCGCCGAGCCAAGTTAAAAATCAACAACAACAAAAAAAGTGCCACGTGACTAATTTACGGGTTATAAAAACTTTGTAATGTCATGAAAATTGGAAAATTGTTAAAATATAATATTTTACATTTTAATTATTGTGATTGAGATGTTTCATAGCTATGTTTATTTTATTATTCTGCGGACCTTGCCTCCTTGCCTACTGCCTGTGTGACTGTGTCGTGTCTGCTCGTGTGAAGTAAGCCGTTGCATTTGGCACTGTTCCTTTCTTGCGATATGTTGTAGAATTTCCCTAATATTCGTGCAGGTTTTGCTTTTGTAGCGTATTGCAGACACTGTCAAAATGTCTGACCTCATCATGATTTTGACGGGAGCTATTTCCCTAGTCACTATTGTCCTGATCGGACTCCTTGTCTGGAGAGGCAGCACGTCAAGTAAGTTATTTTTCTGCTTTATCGGCATACCTGATTGACGTTGTCATTCATTTACTTGTCTTAGTGGCACGCCATGGTGCCACTGTTAATTCATATTTTTGGAACGCTGACGTAGGCAAAAATCTATGCTTTCTTGAATTGTGTTTTCGTCTGCTCATCTGTTTGCATGGTTTGACCCATATCGTGGTTGCTGCTGGTGGTTGATTTTCTTTTGAAATACTAGCTCATCTAAGCTATTGCCTCCTCGCTTGATCTCAGGCCATATTTAGATCCCAAATTCCCGTTTGTAATCTTTCAAGGGAGAAAGTATTGGTTTGGATAGAAAGGAGTGCTCTCTCGTCGCGTTCATTACTGCGCTGCGAGCTAGTAATTTTGTTTTTCAAATCTGTAGTTTTTATACATTTCAAGACGTTTCATATTGACAATAATTCACACATACTAAGTAACTTTGCGCATTCGATTCTTAGCGGATTGTTGTGTTGACAGTGATGTTCTCGATAATGGTAGCATGGGCAGTACAGAACACTATAATGGGCAGGTGGTGTCAAAAGTGAATGGACGGCAGCGTTAGAGAAAAATTTTAATTTATGCCCCCTCATTTCATTCATCTTTGAATAAATATATGGAGACTAATTGTCATTGTGAGAAATCATTACTCAATGCACCGATAAATATTGAGCATTACACTTCGAATTAAAGAGTATTAAATTTTTTGACAAAGTCGCTTTCCATTTATTTTTGACGGCACCTATACATAAAAAAAGTCAGAGGGGAGTTTGAGGTCCTGTGCTAGGCATGTTGGGCCTGTTTCGGGCGGTTTTGGCAGAGTTTTGGCACTTACACAATTTTGTAACAATGACAAGCTACCTATGTAGCCCTGTGTACATGAACTCGACAGAGTCTGGTCGGGTAAGCCTGTCAAGTAAAAAACCAGTTGTCAGGTTCATGCATACGCAGTCGGGTCGAGTAAAATAGGCGGCGGAGCGGGTCGCGTTAACTCGCTTGCAGGGGGTAGGTTAACTCGCTTGACCCGCTTGTCTAGAAGCATGCAGACGCTGTCGAGTCAGGGAGTCAAGTTATGGGGAACTCTGAGGTCTAAAAGCCTCCGGAGCAGCGAGGAGCGTCAGCGAAATTGAATGCTTTTTAGCCCTCAGCAACGATAAAAAATAATAATTGAAGCTCTCGATAGTAAAAGGTAACAGAATCAAATACAAGCAAGAAACTTGCACAATAATGTTGAATCTCGACGCTACGCGCCACTGCGATACTTGCTCGCTAGAAAGCGAGTGCATGTAGACACCAACCGGGTCAAGTAATGGCTACCTCGCTTACTCGGTGCTGACTCAACCTGGTGCTGTCGAGTCCATGTATACAGGGCTGGTGTTACACTTTATCGAAAAAGGCAGGCTGGAATATAATATATTAAGTAAGAACTTCACTCGGAGATAAGGACTACCAGACTGCCATAAATTTTTTTTTTTTTTTAACAAAGGCACTAGTTGTGTGCTTTCACAACACTTATTTTAATTTTACTGAATTCCAGCTTGTAATACTAGCAAGTGTTTTCGCAGCTTGTAAAGCAGAAAAGAAAAACCTCCCTGGAGCCTAGTTTAATCGTAATGAAAATGGCCCAGCTTTTTAATTTCATTGTAGACATGCATCCAAAAATAGTCACGAAAAACAATAAAGACTGGCTTGTTTTATGCACTGTGCGCTATGCACCATGCATGCTGCATGTGAGCTTATAGGTCTACCAAACTTGTGACATTGTGGGAAGGGCAACACCGGAAATGTCGTCCTCTTCACATGGTTGTAGGCGATAAAGGACCACAGGCCAGGGCAGTGCCTATAAATCGGGAAGCAGGAGGGCCTGCAGGAATTCGGCGGCCGCGGCGAAACGCACGAGCCAGAATGGGCGTTGGCCGGCAACTTGATGAGGGTAAGCTGAAAGTAGCTGGTGATGAAACTGTCTTCTTTGGGAGGCTGACCCCCCCACTGTTTCCATTCTGTCATAGATGATGATGAGGAAGATGATGATATGCTAGAAGACATGATAGCAATGCCTGAAGGAAAGATTGGAGCCAAGAAACGCAAGAAGCTTGAAATGAAAGCTGAGAAGCGAGCACAGAGGGAGGTATGTTGGTGAACTAGTTTTATGCATCTTTGTGCAATCATGCTCACTCTGCTAGTATTTTTTACAGCTGGCATGGTTTTGTAAGCAGGCTATGCACTTTGAAGCCATCCTGTGTAATGCCAGTGTAAAACATTACCCTATTGTGGTAAAGGTAGTCCAGTAGTCAGCAAGGCACTGAAAGGCTTTTAAACGAAACTCTTTATTAGGCTGACTTGTGCCCTCAAAGAACTTTACAACTCTGTAGCGGCGATGCCAGCTGACGTGCTTGGCAGTCGTCAAACTACAGAGTGACCGTCGTTCTCAGCAGCACTCAAGATACACCCACCCAAGACAGCTAGAACAGTATAGAAGCAGTGGTGCATGGTCGCGATTCTTTGAGATAAATCTCTGCGCATGTTACGGTACAAAGAAAGTGATAATGCTGTGCCTTGCGGCCTTGAGCGGGAACAAGCAAATTGAACAAATCCTCGTAGCAATATGTTCATAAGCTTCAGCAACCTTCTTAGCTTTCACGTTGCATTTAATTGTTCCAAGTAGCCGGTGCCTAAATGTGAAGTCACAGGGCATCAGTATCGTTGCACACTGGCAATCCATGCTTTATTAGGGAGGTTCTCAGCTTATAAGTACTGCTTCAATCCAGATGTAAAATACCATACCAAACTCACTGTTTGAAAGAAAGCACAGTGGAAGGCATGTTTGCACCTAATCTACAGCAGTCATGCCTTGCGCGACATTCATTAGGGAAAGGGCAACACGGTAGACCACAATTATCATGTTACACCCCAGGAGCTTTGTCTTTGTCCTTGCGTCCCAAAAGTGAAATATGGTTTGTTTGTAGATGTGAGCCTTTTATTTCCATGCCGCACATGTGTTCACTAGTGTGTTATATCAAATATCTGTTTCCAGAGGGACCTAGAAGACCGAGAGGAGCGACGTCAGAAGCAGGCCATGGATGAAGAGCGTAGGAAGCAGGAAGAACAACGGGAGAAGGAGCTGGAAGCTGAGCGGGTCAGTGCGCTGCTAAAAAGACAAGCACACAGTTCAGTGTCTCCACAGTTTAGTGGAGTTGATGTGCCATTTTTTTGCCAGTCTTTTCTTGTCAGTCTGTCTCAGAGAACAAGTTGACGCCAAGGGTCGTGTTCCTAGTTCAGGTTTGAAATCGAACACTGCACATACTGAGTAATGCGTTATCTCTCTCATTTCAGGGCTTGTTTTAAGCATTTTCTATCTCATATTCATTAAAATTGTGAAGAAACCTCCCGAGATGAATTTATGTTTCAGGAAGTGCAATTTGTTATTGCTCATGTTTTAGTTAGCGTGATCCTCCAATATTGTACGGCTCATCTTGACTGGTAGGTAGCTAGTTAGCGTATACGTCATTAGTAGCAGCTGTGCATTTTGATTGCACACATAGACCTTTTCTTTGTGAATAATGCAAATAAATAAAAATGAGACAATTGGCTCTTATTGACATGCAAACAATGCGTCTTGTTGCATTGTCAAAATGAAAAAATTTTAAGGGAGCCCTTAAGTCAGCTTACCTGCAGCAAAGCAAAGGTATTTTGGCCACCCTGCTGCGATCCTTGGAACGCCTGATTCTTCCAGAGGAAGAGAGACAGAGAGAGAGAAAGACATGGAGACTCATTCACTCTACTGAGAGAGAAGGAGAGAGTAGAGTGGAAGAGAGAGTCTCTCTCTCTAGTCTAACTCCCATCTCTTGGAGAGCTTGCCACAATCTGCTGCGATCTTTGCAGTCAAACGCCTTTGCATAATCAATAAAGCAGAAGTAGATGGGTTTCTGGAACTCTCTTGCTTTTTCCATGATTCAGCGAAGGTTGGCAATCTGGTCTCTAGTTGCTCTGCCCTTGCAAAACCCAGCTTGCACGTCCGGAAGCTCCTGATCCACATACTGCTGGAGCCTACCTTGGAGGATTTTCAACATCACCTTGCTAGCATACGAAATAAGCGCGATTGTGCCGTAGTTGGAACAATCTTTGGCACTGTCTTTCTTTGGAATGGGGATGTAAACTGACCTCCTCCAATCCTGTGGCCACTGCAGGGTTGTCCAAATTTGCTGCCACAATGTACACAGCACGTTAACAGCGTCATGGTTGAGGTTTTGAAGCAGCTCAGCTTTAATGCCATCAATTCCGCTAACTTTGTTCTTAGCAAGGCTGGCTAAGGCCCATTCAAGTTCACTCTTCAGGATGCCCAGCTCGAAATCAGTAATCACAACCGTCTTATGTTGGGTTTCCACATCCGGGTCCTTCTTGTACAGTTCTTCTGTGTATTCCTGGCACCTCTTCTTTATCTCCGAGGCTTCAGTGAGGTCCCTGCCTCGTTTGTCCTTTATCATGCCCAGCTTAGCACAGAAGCTTCCTTTGATATCTTTGATTGTCTTATACAGAGCTCTTGTGTTCCTCAATTGGCTGTTGTCCTCAACTGCTTGGCACTGTTTGTTCAGGAAGGCATTCTTATCTCTTCTTGCTATTTTCTGAAAATTCGCATTGAGAACCTTGTATCTTTCTCTTTCCCCCATAACTTTTGCCATCCTCCTTTCCTCAGCTATTTGCAAAGCCTCTTCATATAACCAGTTTGCTTTCTTGCATTTTTTTTGCTTTGGAACTATCTTAGTAGCAACTTCTTGTATTATATCACGAACATCAGTCCACATCTCTTCAGGCTCTCTGTCTTCTAGATCTAATTCTTTTAATCGATTCCTCACTTGCACAGCATATTCTGATGGAATTTGATCCAGATCATACCTGAAAGGCCTTCTAGTTTTCTGCGTTTTCCTCAATCGAAGCTTAAATTTGGCAACAAGAAGCTGATGATCGGTGCCACAATCGGCCCCAGGCCTTGTTTTTAGTACTTGTATAGCGCTTCTCCATCTCTGCCGGCAAAGAATATAATCGATCTGATTTCTGTACAGACCGTCTAGGGAAGTCCATGTGTACAGGCGCCTCTTGTGCTGTTGAAAATGAGTATTCGCTATGGTCGAGTTGTTTTCTTGACAAAACTCCACTAGCCTCTGCCCAGCTTCATTTGGCTCACCAAGACCGAACTTGCCTGTAATTCCAGATATTTCTTCACTCCCCACCTTAGCATTCCAGTCTCCTATGAGAAGAAGGACGTCTGACGATGTAGTGCGGTCTAAAAGGCATTGCAGGTCAGCATAAAATCTCTCAACGTCAGCTTCTTCAGCAGTAGTTGTTGGTGCATAGACTTGGATAGCTTTTATGTTGAAAGGGTGACCTTGGATCCGAAGTGAAATCATTTGGTCGTTTTTGGGGTTGTACCCTAGCACTGCTTTGCCCATTCTTCTGTTTACTATGAGAGTGACCCCATTCGTTCTCTTGGATTCGTGCCCACAATAAAAGACATAATGGTCGCCGGAATTAAACTCTCCCATTTCGGTCCACTTGAGCTCGCTGATACCCAAGATATCAATGTTCAATTTGTCCATTTCTCGCTTGACGACATCCAGTTTACCTTGCTTCATAGATCTTACATTCCGTGTTGCTATTTGATATATCTCCTTGCAACATCGGACTTTACGGTCGCTTCCCGACACATCCACAACTGAGCATCCTTTTGGCTTTAGCCCAGCCGCTTCATTTGTCCTGGAGCTACTAGGAATCGCCCTTTGTTCATCCCCAGTAACAGGGACGCCTTCCAACCTGGGGGGCTCATCTTCCGGCTTTTGACTGGTCATAGGGTTTTCTTGGCAGGAAATACTGAAGTGGATTGCCAATACCTTCTCCAGTGAATCACATTTTGTCAGAACTCTCTGTCGGGACCTGTCTATCTTGGGTGGCCCTACACAGCAGAGCTCACGACTTCGAGTTTCGCAAGCCCCTCCGCCACGACAAGGCAGTGATCCATGAAGGGGCAATTGTATGGCAAGCACGTCTTATTATACCCTAGCTTACTGCTACATTGGACAGAATTCACTAGTTAAAACCCCTTGTCTTGTTTCTTTCTTAAAAGGTGCAAACATCCTAAGCCTGCTGTAGTGCTTTAAAATATCCCACCACAAGACAGACATAATTTTGCATTTGGTACATGATAGCCTTAGGTGCCTTTGTGCCATTAAGCCCAACAGAATGCGTATGTGTAACTGAGGCATTAAACAGAGCACTTGATCTTGTTTCAGGAAGCAGAAGAGAAACGGCTGAAGGAGGAGAAGGAGAGGCAGGAGTTGGAGGAGTATCTCAAGATGAAGGAAGCTTTCTCTGTGGAAGATGAAGGATATGACGCTGCAAGTGAAGAACAGGTATGCAAGTAGTGTCGCCATGGTAGAGCCTGCACTTGTTGGAACAGTATGCTGAGCCCTAGGCCAGAGGTTTGTTCTACATTTTGGCGGGCTTTCTTTTGGTCGAGTGTTCACCAGTAGAGAGGTGCAAGAAGCTTTGTTTTAGAGTGCAGCTCCTGTGACCCTGTTAGCGGGTTGGTCTACGTCGCTGTTGGTGCCTTTGCCTGTGTAACTGAGCAAAAGAGAGTCAAGAGCCAAAGGGAATTTCCCACAAGAAGAAAAATTCTCTTCGGCTCATCAGAAAAAGAGTGTGTTGTAACTGCACGCACATACAATCTCTCAAATTTTTTGCCCCAATATATCAGAAAAATGCTTGATATAGTTGCATTTAAATTTCGCATTCGGGAGTATCTTAATTATCCTTAAAATTTTTTTCCCTATATATCACTATTACATTTTCATCTGTTACCTGCGAGTACAACATTGTGTGCACTTTTCTTCTACCTGAAGGAATTAAGGAAAATACCATTCTAAGCATCTTTATTGTGAACAAGTCACTTTTTATCTTAGCTTATTGCCATGAGAAAATGACCGTGTTGAATTTTCGTGCATTTTTTTTTTTTTTTTTTTCATTTTTTTATCTTCTCACACCGTCCCTTGTTTCCATCGAAAAAATAAACATTTTTCCGCCTAAATAGAATAATCAGGCTTCAAGAAAGACTAAATTTTCTAGTGCAAAATACTAGCGGTTAGTTTTTTGCGGGGATGTGAATGCAAAATTTCAAAGTGCCATAATTGATCAGAATAGCAGCATCAAACTGCTATGACTTACCAGCTAAACACCCCAATGATTTTGAAAAAAAAAAAAAAAAATTCTTTTTTGAATGTGGACTTGAAATTACAGAACAAGTAAAAAAATCCTATTATTCGGTGGTAAAATATGTCACATAAAAATAATGTGTTGCTTGTACACTGCTCACTGTGTCATGAAATAATATTTATAGGGGAAGAAGTTGCGAGTTTGCTTTGTACACATTTACATACTTCGCATGCTAACCGGTCCGAAACTATATTTTGCCCTTTTTGGGGCTGCGGAAGGAAACAAACAAATAAGCAAGAACATTTCCACAAATGTTTATTTTTGAATTTTCTCTTCCAGCTTGACACCTTCAGCGCTGTTTTGGCTGGGTATGGTGTCATTGGAAGCATTCCCTTGGGTGCAGGCCGGGATTTTGAGGGCATGTTTGGCAGAATACTGTCTCCTTCCCGCTGCAAACTGCACAATCTTTGCTGCTTCGGCCTGCAAGCTTGTAGATGAAATGAGGCCTACTATCTAGCCTTTCCTTACCATCCGAAATGAGCAGATGGGCCCTCATATCACCGACCAGCTGTTTGATGAGGTTCCAGCGGTACTGGAGATGTCGCTGCTCCTTTAGGCCCTGTTTGAGCTGCTGCAGTCGCATCAGAATGAAGCTGTTTACGGTCGAGGCTTCCAGGAGCCAGAAAAACAGCTTCCTCCACCATTTCAATGGTCTTGCAGGTTGAAGGAATAGCTGGCACAATAGTAGTCAGCCCTGTCGACTACACCCATGTTTTCTGTGTAGTCACAGATAACCACAGGCTTTTGGAGAGTATTTCCTGCCTCCCGCTTTTGTCCGCATATTTTTCCTTCACTGTATGGGAGTTATTTCTTGCAAGAATGCGCCACGGGGGTGCTAGACGCTACGGTTGCCTTCTAGCCCTGACGTGCCAGCCCTAGCAGACAGAGCTGTGACCCCCAACCCGCAGTGTGAGAAGTCGCCAATGCGGCGGGTTCGGGCCAGTGGGGACAAACGCAAGTTGTGCAGTTGTACATGGCAAATCAACAGCACACAAATACAACCGCCGTGTAGCGAGCGAACGCCGTGTACAGAAATGAAATAAAACCACCTAAAAGGAAAGCGCACACAAGAGAGGTGAGAGGTAGTCTGCTCACCTGCGCGGCTTCGTGCTCACATCCCGTTTGGGTACGTGTGTACGTTCAGTGGCCGATTCTCGGTGACGGCGGTGGTCTCCCTGGCGGAAATTATGAACCGCGCGCTTGCGCGCTCAGCCGCTGACGAACGCCCGAGCCAGTGCGGCAGACGCGCTCTTCGACTCGAACATGAGAAAGGAGGTCTCCTGGTTACGCTGGCAGGAAAGAGGGAAGCCCGCGGCAGCGTCGCCGCAGGGCCCAGGAGGCGGCGGGGGGTGGCCAGCGTGCCCTCTTGTCCACCTACCTCTCTACCAGCGCGCGTAATCACGCGTGTTTATTACGCGCGGGCGTTATAATGGAGGAAGGGGATTGTGAATCCCCACAACTGATGCATTATGAGCTGAACTAAGCGTCGCAACTTGACATTTGTCCCGCGAGGCAAGCTCCATGTATGAATGTCCTTGGCGGTAAGCCGCTACATCTTTTTCTTCAGTCTTTTTTTTTTTTTTTTTTAGTTGTGGCGGCGTTTTTTTTCTGTTAGTCGTAACAGTGCCAGTTAGCAGTATGCTAGGTGGTAGCTACTTCCCGGCGTAGCTAACTGCAATTTCTCAAGCAGGTGCAGAACAATCCTGCACATGAATGGGAGCTCCGGGTGGCAGAGGCTGTCAGTCGTCGTGCTTCCGTAATAAGGATCAATTGGCAAGTGCATACGCCTGCATGCCCCATTTCGTTGGCTTCTGTGGATTTAGCATTAGAACGAAATTCGCCCCTTAAAGCCAATGGTGCTCTCGTCAATACAAATTTTTGGCCCGGCGCTGAAATGCTCTCTGCATTTTCCATCAATCTAGTGAACAATGTCCCTCACCTTGCTGCCACGAGTTGGTCGGTCGGGCGAGGCATCTGGACTTGGTGAAACGTGCAGCATCCAAAAAATTTGTAGAAACCGCTTACGTTTGAAAACATGAGGGTAAACGCATCTTCTTGAGCAGGTCCTGGCTAAAGTGCTCCTTGATTTCGGGCTTCGGATTCAGTGCCATGTTGATTATTACGCCTAAAAAGACGTTGAATTCTTCTACAGAAACATCTTCCCAATCATTCAAAATTGTATGTTCCAGAAGAACTCCGGCAGTCAAGATTTTCTCACGCACATAGCGGTTTGTCTCGTGCACAACGTCCTTAGTCAGTTTGTCTGTAAAGAACAACTGAAAGTAATCCAACTGGCAGGATAGGTTGGAGTTGCTTACTTGAGGTCCCGGGTTCGACACAGTGAACGGAATTGATGTGAAGTCTGAACAATTTTCTGTGTATGCTAGCCAGACTGCTGCACATAGTCTCGTGTCACTAGACCCAGCGGCTCCAGCACAATCATCGTCGTCATCACTGCTGGAACTTGATTCCGTGGATGAGCTGTCTTCGTCGTCTGAAGGGGGCACATAGTTCTCTTCCTCACTAAAATCATCATCACTTTCAATGAAAGCTTGACAATGTTTGCCGTAGAAAGCACTCTGCGAGAACGTGGCCATGTAAACAGCATGTAAACAGAACGACAAAACTCTCGCACGCTTGCGTCAAAGCTCCAAAACACTTAAGTGCTGCCCTCTAGTTTAAAAACTTAAAAATAAAACGAATGAAAAGACTAGTTTAGTATTTGTCTAAGAGATGGCGCAGCCTGCATAGCAAGCCGAAATGCACTCAATAGAGGCTTCACAAAAGTTAGCGCCATCTAGTGAAAGAAACACAAACTGTGCGCGGTGGCCATGTTTTGATCCGTCCGCCCGCGCCTCCCAGAGTGCTACCAACGTGCGCCTTCGTGGAAGCCGTGCATGAACTGCAAGCTGCATTGGAATGCTCACAAGCGATTGTTTCATTTTTAAACATCTCAGTAGTCGCTGCTAGCACCAAGCTCTATTCGGAATGCCAGCATGTTTGCTGCGTGCCCTTCTGCAGCCAGCGCACCGTCGTAGATGCGCACTGAATCAAGGTATACGCGTGTATGCGACCGCTCGTTTTCAATCCTAATTGGCTTTACAGGTGTCACTTCCATCATGTCAAGCATTACTGCACGTCCCTCTGACTGGGAGCTAGCTCACAGAACGTAATATCATCTAAACCATCTAGGTGTTTTTCCGTGCTATGGGGCCTTGTGAACTTGAAGGATAAGCTTATGCTGCGATGGAAGACATGGGAGAAGGAGCAATGCATCTATAACAAACGTATAGTGCAAATAGGTCGCTTGAAACCTTTTGTATGTAGATTGCATTCACCATTCTGTATTTGACTTATGACAAGGGCATCATTACCGAGGCTACTTTTCACCGTTGTACGAAATGGTAGTGCTTGGTGCAGATAGCAAAACGGTTGTCTAGGGCTCCCGAGCTGCGTGTTTTACACTGCAAAAGCGGCTGCGAAACCCACGGCATCTTGTAAAGCAGGAAGAGATGACATCTCACTAGTGTGCCATAATATGCTCACTTCCAGCCCGTTTCGAAAAGCGTTATCGCCTGATAATGCGTGCGAAATCCAGTACGTGTCCAGAGCGCACAGCTCAGGCTTGTATTCTGTGCCTATATAATACCTGCCAGCGTGGCTGATAAAATAACGAAGCTTGCATTTCACTTCTGTGTGTTTTATCGAGTCGCCTGATAGTTCGCTAATTGACAGCCACCTGAAATTCGGTTGATTTTGTAAGTATGCTGATTTCTTGTTTATTTCTTCTTTCGGATAGTAGACATCTGAAGCCTTAACCTCGTATGCAAGCGCTGACATGGGAAAGTTCGGTAAAGAGGAACTCGGCTGAAACGAAAGAAATACAAAAAGACAACTCACATTACTGTGCAGTGTTTGTGATTGGTGCAACTGGCTGTGTTCATAAAATCAAATTTATATCCTATTATTATAAAAAAAAAAAATAGGGCGATACTTAAGCTCTACCTTTAAGCCATTAAGGATGTGACGTGATAGTGTCTCTCTCCGCATGCACGCACACACGTGGACGGACAATGTTTTTTTTTCTTCACGTTTAATATTTCTAGTTTTTAGTCTTCTTTTATTTATTTATTTTATTCCTTTCATTTATTTTCTTTATTTTTATTTTATTTAACATTTTTCATTTTTATGCACCAATACTCAGCATCAGCAAACATTGCCTTTCCATTCTGAGCCATTTGACACCTTTTAACACCTTCTTTAATTATTTCAATTAATCAGTTACAAAGAAGACAACCTCGGTTCGTCAGAGTTTAGCATGGACAGTCAAAGAGCGCCAAACCGACCCGGAATGCCAACAGGCATCCACTGATAAGTTTCGCTTTCTTCTCTGAAGCGACGGTGATGCGCAAACCAAGCAAACAAGCTCGCAATCGTCTCTCATAGGCTTCCAAGTGAATAGCAAAAGCACACAGACAAAAAAAAATTCTCCACATTATAAAACTTTGTATACTGTATCTGAACAAGGATGATGCTACACGGATCAACGAGGAGTTCGTGTACGACTCGCAGAGCAGTTTGTAACGGCATTCAGCAGCCCGTCCGGTGGGCCCAGCCGCGCCTCGGCTGTCAAAATACGCATCTAGGCGTCGCTGACAGAAACCGCCAGGGACAGAGGAAGGTCCCTTGACCAGGTAGTGTCTTCTCTTGACATTAAAAGGTCTGTCCAAGCACAGCACGCTAGGTTACAACGTGACAAGCGCGGAGAGAACTGCGGGCACTGACGGACGAACATGAAGCTCACGGATGAAGTGATCAAAGTATGGCCGCCAGCGCGGGATCAGCGTTACCGCTCACGGTTGCCGCACTTACTTTTGTAAACCTTCTATTCAACTATGGAAAAGCTTGTCGGACCATGCCCGACAGCAGACTGCTATGGCCAAGTAGCGTTATTGGGCGGGATCCGACTAAAGACCGCAAAGGGTTAAAAGAAGGGAACCATCTAAACAAAGTCTGACTTGTGAAGAAGGAGTTAGTTTTTTACACCAAAACAAAACACTGAACCCATTGTTTGGCACATTGAACCCGTTGTTTGGCAGTTAGACTTCTGGCACAATTTTAACATGGTAGTATTTAAGGCTTCGTTCTCCAGGAAGTCCGGCATTGGCATTGTGAACGACATATCACTGGCCTGCCTCTGAAAGGTGGTAGTTGACAGGTGACATGGCCATCCATTGACTAGTCGTGGGATTATGTGACGTCTAGAAACCACAAGGCATGGCTTATTGGGATGGACTGCCAACTCAGATTTCGCCTTTCAGACGGGAGGGTGAGATTAAAAGGCAGCCCTCCGGGACCCTTGTATTCCGAATTAGGCATGCTGCTCCTAGGCCATGCAGGTGCTTTTGTACGGCTTGGCTGAAGCATGGCTTAAAATCTCTGTAGGATGCTCTTTCAGATAATGTGGTATCTTACAACTGCATGCTAATTAGTATGTGTGGGATGAAAGAAGTGCAAATTAAATTATTAGAATTATGCCAATAGTGAAGTGGGTGTGGTCGAAAGAGGATCTGCAAAGCAAGCTCTTATTGGTGGAGCTTGTGCTCCAACAAACAGCAGTTTTTTTTTTGTTTTAATTATCCGCATTGTTTTCATTTTTTGCTCTTATATAAGAGCACATAAAACTTGTTAAGAATCTGAAATCTATGCTATTTGCGACAAGGCTTGCTTGTCATTGTTGCCTTCTGCTAGCAGTGTTGTAATTGTCCTAATTCTTTTCTTATGCACATGGCTGCATTTGTTTCAGGCTCAAAACAAGCTACAAGAATTTCTTGAGCATATAAAAGTGGGTATTACACAATTTATATTGTCTTGTCTTTTTTTCTTATTTTGGGCTGCAAGTTGTTCAACAACCTGACTGCATATACAGTCATTTCTATTAGTATTGCAAATTCATGGAGCTGAAGAAGCCTACCACCAATTGGCACGTTTGCTTGTTTATGAAGGTGGCACATAGGTTCCTCTGGAAACCATGCCCTATAGTTTTTCTTGAAAGCTCTTTGTTTTAAATTTATCATTTTTGAAAATGATTGCATGTTCTAGCAACATATTATTATTATTATTTTTTTTGAGTAACGTTCACCAGCTTCTGCAGCTTTTTTATTAGTTCAACAAGAGCACGCATGTCTTGCCTCTAACGTAGAGAATAGTAACGTGAGAGAGACAGGACACAGTAAAAGACATGGAAGAATGCTGGTCGTGTCTCTCACTGTGTCCTGTCTTTCTCACGCTGCATCTCTTTATATCACACCAGCTAGCTTAAAATGCCACCTTAGTCTTGTCCATACTAGCTCATTCCCTGCACAGATAGGTGCATTTGAGGTGGTGTGGATCGTGCTTACACCCTCAAACTTTGTTCCACTAGGTGCATCCTTCAGTGATCCTGAGAATAGAAATCTGATTGCACAATGTCAGGTCTATTCAAGGAAAGGAAAGCACAGTTCACTCACGCTTGCTGATTGCCTCTTAGGTATTTGTACATTGTGTGATGGTGGCACCGTCATGTTTTCTTGAATTCTATTTGGCTGCAAACGCCTGTAATGCTGTTTTGGTTCTTGAAAGCTCTGAATGCTTGCATCCTAATTCATGATCTTGTCCCTGGACACCATGACCACAAGAATCGTGCTGTCAATGGTCTAAGGAGCGATGGTTGTGATCTCAACATGCATAAAATGTATAAACTTCTCTTTTCTTGGTAATTGCGCATGATGCTACTTCATGAGCTGCCTCATGATGCCTAGTTCAAAAGCACCAGGCAAGGTTTTATATGTAGCGAAACTGTCGCCAAAGGTTTAGTAACACTTATTTATGACTCATATTGGGCACAGGGGTTGTTTCAGCAGGGACAGCACCAGAGTACTGTCAAACCCACTTATAACAATACCGCTTTGAAGGTTTTTGATGCTTTTTGGTGCTAATTCGAAGGTTTTCGGTGCTTTACTAGAATGCTCGATCTCAATTGCACCGGAAACCAATGAAGCGACGGCACTTCGGAGCTGCGAAGTGGCGCCGTAAAGCAATGCTTATGCTTGATATGCCGTAGCGCCCTAACTCTAAAGCTCCGAGCACAGGAAACTACTCTAGGGTAGGGCTTGGCGACCACTGAAGCACGCCCATGCAGAAGTGGAGACATGCTTCACTGCAACGTGCCCTGACAGCGCGCAGTATCGACTGGCATTGTTTATTTTAATGGTGCACCATAACATGAGGAGTTACCCGGCACCTCGATTACTGTATCTACTCTTGTAATGGACCTACTCGCACAGTGATCCTACCCCGCACTTTTATTGCTGTGAATTCTAGAGAAAAAAAGAGGTTCTTTGTTAGCACGTTTCCATATTTCGCGCCGCTATCATTGCGGTCCACACTGCATTTCTTGGCAGAGCACCAAGATGCTGCTCAGCGATAACATCACAGCGTGTTTATCTTTTGATGTTAGCTCCTGCGGTGGGCGTGTGCAGTGGGAGGGACTTGGCAGAGGGTCAGTGCCCTTTATAGGAGTGCTGGCAGTGCCTTGTTCGGCTCGTTCGGTTACACAAGCCCGTTGATTTTCAGTATGTTCGATTTATTTATCACGTCGGGATTGGGGCGGGCACTGTCCACTACCACAAAATGATTTGAACGCGTGATAGCAGCAAACGTCTTCTTGAGCGAACGGCGCTAAAAAGCCGGCGTCATGATCACGGTTGACTGTGTGCTTACGAATAGAAGGATGAAGGGGATATGCCCAGTGTGTTCTCACAATGAAATTTTTTGCTGTATTCAGTTAATTTGAAAACCCAGTTAATTCAAGCATTTGTCTCGGTCCGGAGTGACTTCGAATTAACGAGGTTTTACAGTACTATGACCGTGCTAGCTAAGTCGCACCGGGAAGCACTAAGAATAATCTTGTCCATGCCCGGACTTCATTCGTGCTGAAATCTTTCACTCGGCTACTTGCAGCAGTTGGGCGCCTTGCAGAGAAATGTCAACAAGATTGTCGTGAGGCATTCAAAGCTTACTATATGTTTCTGCGTGGGAATGAGTGAAAAGTGTGAGCCACTTACTCCTCATTAAACTTTCTAAAGTTTGTGATGTTTTCTTTATTTCTTTTGACTTAACCCGGTTATAATACATATTGGTTATAACAATGTTATATGTTGGTTTGACTGTATTCATAGTTGGGTGGTGTGCAAAACCAAGGGGAGTCAAATTCTGGACAGGCACAATGCTTCTGTATTGTGTTGTTTTGGGTATGTGCCATTAAACACAACACAACACTTCTGTGTACTGCTGTTCCTTACAAACATTAAAAAAAAAAATGAATTGCTGCAGTGCAAAGAGTTTCACATGCGCAGTTACTAAGAATTACCTGAAATAGACACTCTGAAAACTCTTCATATAGCCTGACAAGCATTGGGGGTAGTGATCATCTCTCTTTTGTGCCATCACTGTTTCAGTGAACTGGTATATGTCATTTCCTGCAGAATAATAGTGCTACTGCACCCATGTACAAAGAAAGCATCCATGTTACAGCTAGCGAATTGTAGTGTTGCCATTCTATCACTATAAAAAAAAATTTGAGCATTGATTTCTAGTTAAGACTATACCCACTGCAGGGCGAAGGCCTATCCCATATACTTCCTGTTATCCCTATGTTTTGTAGTTTGTATTAAAACTGCATTTTTTTGCATAATGTTTAGTGTAAAATGGCTAGAAATCAGTGGCCTTATAGAGTGTCTTTGTTAATGCTAGATTTGCAGGCTTATTTAATAGGTAAACTGTGACAGGCATGAAATGCAAGAATCCCTGTACAGGTAGTGTCAGAAATAAATGGATGGCAATATTAGCTTCAGTAACCATTAACTTCTTTTCATGCATCCTTGGGGTAGATATGCGCAGCTTAATTGTGATTGGGCAAATGACAAGGTGCATCAGTAATCTATCATTACTCTTTGGGTTCAAAGAAAATAAATTTTTTGATCATAATTGGCTTCCATTTACTTTTGATAGCAAGTTCATACAGAGGCTTATTGAAGGGTCACCTAATGCTGTCTAATCCAAGGTGCACACAGCTCAAGGCTGCTGTAACAGTGGTCTTTAATGGACATGTATATTTTGCATTTCTAACTTTTTTATTTGTTTGTTTTGCAACTTCTGAATATTTCAGAAAGAAAAAGTTGTCATTCTTGAAGATTTGGCTGCAAAATTTCAGTTGAAAACTCAGGTGAGTTTTCTTTTTATTGGTTCTATAGTTTTACTCCTTCAGTTTTCAGAAGCTCATCTTGCCCCCCCCCCCCCCCCCCCCCCTTTTTTTTTTGTCAGATGTTGAAGGAAACAACTTTTTTAAACCCTAGTGTGCATAGACATTTTGTCAGCACTCTGTACACCCAAAAAAGCAACTTTTATGTCAAACAATAATTGAATCTCCTGTTACCGACTGCATTCATACAGCTAATGGCATATCGCAGCATTGTAAAAACATTTTGGTGATGCTTTATTGCACCTTTTTGTGTGTGCGCTTCCAGCAAACTTCACTACATTATGCTCTTTTCCCTTAAATTGAGTTTGGAAATTTTTATTTTATTATTTTTTTTTCTTTACTCATTTGCAAGCTGTGTTTGCTATTAATAAGGGTGTGGGCAAAACTCTTGGTGCTTACTGTATGGTTGGCTGGCAGTTCATATTTTAGTTTGATGTATTATCCTTTATGTAGTCATATCCTCATAGTGAGAAAATCGACAGTAGGTTGTTGCATCAGCTGGCTTGCAGTGCTAATAATGTCTTGACTTCTTGTCACCTTCCCAACTACTGCACGGGCAAGGAACATTGCCCGTACAGCGTAAGGCACGACATTTAAATCCATATGTGCCTAGATACATACTCAACACATGCTGAATATGTGTATCTGAGCATAGGTGGCTGCTTTCAGCCACTATTGCCAGTATGCACTCAGCCATGGTTGTTCACAGGCAAGGTAGAATATGCACTTAATGGCTAGATTTCTTTGCAGCAAAACTGTTATTTCTTTGCAGTGCACACAGCAGTCTTAGCCCCAGGACTTTTCTTTTTTTTCTCGCCTATGATAGAATTTCTGGAGTGCCTCACCGTGGTGGTGCAGTAGTTAGGGCGCTAGACTACTGTACCAAAGGATACGGGATCGAATCCTGGCCATGGCGGCCACTTTTCGATGGAGACGAAAAGCAAGGCGCCCGTGTGCTGTGCAATGTCAGTGCACGTTAACGAACCCCAGTTGGTCGAAATTTCCGGAGCCATCCACTACGGTGTCTCTCGTAGCCTGTGTCGTTTTGGGATGTTAAACCCACAAACCAAATCGAAATTTCTTGACGCACATAAATGAGTTTTCTGCGTGGAGTCTTGCCTTTGTTTTTTTTTTTTCAGTTTTTCTTTTGTTGAGCTTGGTTTAAACTCTTCCTGTTACTGTAAGCGTTGCTCTTTGAGCATTATTTCAATGAGAAAATGGCACTGCATTTATAGCTGGAGTGCACCTATAGAGCATGTGTTGAGGTATTATTCTATTAGTACTCGGGGACAATACTGTGGCTATGCAGGGAAAGCTACAGCGGCGAAGCACACCAGCTCGATCTGCAGCAGAATATAGCCCCTCCAGAAATTTTGCAGATCTTGCTCTAGAATATTACACCTTTACAGAAATATTCGCATTATTATAATGTGACAGTTATACTACTATACTAACTAGTACAACTTGAGCATAACATGCCGTGCAAATACCAATATCTGTGCTGATGCCTGTTGACAGTCCTGCGAAGCATAGATGGGCTGCATCTGCAGTGCCTCCCCACTGGTTTTGGTTCGCTTTCACAGCATGTATGTGTGTGTGTGTTGACAACTTACGTTGTCTGGACTATATATTAGTTGTTCAATAATGTAACTACACAATTCTGTGTTGTTTGCAGCTCGAACTTTTCACTCAACACCAAGGCAGAACTAAAACGGAAACTGTAATTGACAATGAACTTGCGTGAGCTACTTGTTATAGTAATACTCTAGGGAAGTGTATTGATTTCAGTAATGTGTTAGTCTATGCTCATTCTCTTGTTGCAGTCATAGCACAAATGAATTTATCTACAGTCCTTGCCGTTTCCTATGTTATTTTTTAAGCGGAAGGGCCATGCATTACAATAACATGCACAGACTTGCAGAAGTGTTTTATAACATCTGACTGACTGTGCATTTTTGCTAACCCAGGACTGTATTGACCGTGTGCAAGCCCTGCTGGCAGATGAGACCCTAGTTGGCGTCATTGACGACCGAGGAAAATTTATCTACATAACACGGCAGGAGCTTGAAGAGGTGGCGCACTTCATACGGCAGCGAGGACGGGTGTCTATCAGTGAGCTTGTTGACAGTAGCAATTCACTCATCAACCTGACACCAGCTGCATGATACGTGCACAATTGCTTTTGTACGTATTTTTTATTATAAATACTGACACAGATGTCATTTTGCATTGTGTGTTTGGCCCTATGCATTCATGTGCAATAATACACCATGTACAGTCTTTGTCAAAAGTCTAGAGCCCAAGGGGTCTGGTTCTGAGCCACTTCGTGCGGCGTGTAATGGATCTCCAGTGTTTCCTATTATCTTGATGGTAAGAAGATTTTTTGCCCTACCTACTTCAATGGGAAGGACCTCCACTAATTCTAAATCAGCGCCACTACACGGCTCGGAAGCAGAAGCTATCATTTCAAAAATCATGGAGGTGTACTAACTTTTTATGCTTAGATAACTTCTACATAGTTCATTGTGCTGGCTAAGACCAATTGTGGGTTCTTTATGACATTTTTGACTTTAAAAACAAACTTCATTTTTTCTGTTGTCGTTATATGTCGCATATTTGATACTTTTTCTTTTTTAGAGAATAATTAGGAATCAAAAAGCATGTTCCAAATAAAAATTTAGTAATCCAGCCCTTGGCAAAAGAGTTTGGAAATGGTAGTTTTCTCAATGACTGTGCTCTTGCAAAAAGTGGAAACTGAGAAAAATGAGCTCAAGGCTTTCAAAACATGCTATTCAAATTTAGGGCCTAAGTTAATAAATCAAAGTGGACTGGTGCAGACATTGGGCCATCATCTTGACACTGCTTTGTGGCGATTGCTTCGAGTTGCCTTTTCTTTTTTATTCTTTTTTTAATCTTTACAGCTGTCCAGCGCCCTTTTCCGTGTTCGTAAAATGCTTTTCTTGGTTACTTGCTGGGAATGCCTCATTGTCTAGGCTCCATATTCTACCTCCAGCCTGTTGAGCACTTTGATCAGCGAGGCTCCCAGTGGTGTGAAAACAGCGTTCAAAGGTTACCTGCTGCATTTTAGTCAATGCAAGCTTCTATTTCGGTTTACCAGCTATTGCCACGGCCCAAAACTCGCCTTTTCCTTCTGTTTTTCTTTTTGTTATAGCTGTCTGCTGTACTCTTGATAGTAGCAGGTTTTTTTCTGGCTAAAGAGCTCAGAAAACAAGCATTCTAACCTGGTGATACACTCTGCGTTCAGTTTCTTGCTCGCTATGCGGCTGCGTCTGGAAATCAGTGTTCATAGGCGCTTTCGGTGGTGAGTGCACCCAATCTCGCAAAAAAATTAATTTTGTTTTTCTGCGCAAACGACAACCAAACATGGTGAGAAGTTTGTTTAATACATGCAGAATTCAAAACAACAAAAATTTAAGAACATGTTTTTTTGGCGAAAATTGTGATTTTAGCCCCGCATCCCCTCTTCAAAAAAAAAAAGAACACCTTCAAAGGTGATTTTTTATACATCTCTTTGTATAAAACGGTGTAAAACAGGCCTCCAGCCACTTTCTGTCTTTCTTTTGTTATTTCCTTCTTCACCTCTGCTCAAATCGCTAGAGCCTGTTCTCGACGGAGCACGACTGCACTGGGAACATCTGCCTTGTACACGAGGAAAGGGGGGGGGGGGTGGCTTTGATTCCCAGTGCTGCCAGGTACCAACCAGAGTTTAGTGAGCACATGCTTTCTGCTTACCTGGTGCTTTGCTTATGTGGGTGCAAAATGCTAGAGAAAACCAATTTATGACCTCTTCCCTCTCTCTCTCTTTTGTTTTTTGTTTTTTTTTTTTTAATGACAAGTATCAGTGGTTAGAAATGGCATGAAATCGGAAGAGAAAATTTGCATCACGAAACTACCTTGCCTACTTACCATGCCTGTGGACATCATTCTTTGAGCCAGGGCCACCTATGTACTCCATTTAGGATTTGTCTTGTGCATAATGCATGCGGTGTTTCAAATTATTGAGTACAGATTTTTTTTCATTCCTTTTTTATTTTTTTTTTCAAATGTTTTGAAAGATAGACTGATGTGGTCTGTGCATATTCATGGCAGAGCAAGATGGACATTATTTTCTTGCTAAAGTGCTGTAAAAGGACGAATAACTATATAAAGTTAACTAGTCAACTTCTCTAATTTTTGGTATTTGGACAGAACATTATGTTACAAATTTGAAGGTTTTCAAAGTTGAAGGTGAGTCTAGTTTTATAAGATTTCTGAATCAGTATCACAGTTTGAAATGTTGATGTGAAAAATATTCTTTTAGTAGCGTGTTTCCGGGTTCAATCCTGACCGCTGGCGGCTGCGTTTCGATGGAGGCGAAACGGAGAGGCGTCTGGGTGTTGTGCAATGTCAGCACACGTTAAAGGTCCCCAGGTGGTCTAAATTACTGCGTAGCCCTCCGCTTCGGCTCCTCTTCCTCTCTTTCCACTTTCACTCCCGCCTTCCTCCCTTCCTTCACGGCACGGCTCAGGTGTCCACAGAGCACATGTGACAGATACCGTGCCTTTCCTTTCCTGTGAACCAATTATTATTATTAGTAGTAGTAGTAGCATGCTAAGGTGCCTTCGCCTCAGTGCAGATCTCTGAAATTGCATCTCTACACAGAGTATTGTCACATGAATCACTTAAACTTCTTCTACATCATAAGGGACGTAGACTGCGTCTGTTTCATTCAAGTCGCACCGTTTTAGCTATGTGTAGCATGGGAAAGCCTGTTTCAACAGCTTTCAAAAGATTTTTTTTTTTTTTTTTTTTTTTTTTAAGTGAAGCGAGGACGGGTTTCAAACTGCAAATCATGCTGGCGATACTGAAACTTTGAAAACTGGTCTCGCCTTTGTTTTTGCAGCCTTCAATTTCGCTATATAATGTTGGGCCCTAAATCTAAACGTTAGTGAAGTTGATTAGTTAAATTTTTCTATTTAGTCGTCCTTTTACTGCACTCTGCAGCACAGATAATGTCCTTCTTCCTGTACAATCTGCCACATACTGCCTGGCATGCACATCTGTCATGGCTTTTTAAAGAAAAGTTCGTGTTGAATCGTTTGAAACACCCTGTATGGCGCCTTTCTTTTTCGGGTTAAAATTTTGGACTGAGTTTGGGGATAAAAATGTGGCAATATATATATTTTTTTCGCTGAAATTTGTTTATAAATAGGGCTTATAAATAGGAATGTTTATAAAAAACGTTCAACAGGTTTTATTTTATGGGTCTTCTTGCAGCAAAAGACATTTAATATAACCACTTGTTCTTGTGCCAAACATGAAATTGCCAATTTATCGCTCATTATTTCACAAACTGCGTGGAACTGGCAGATTGCATAAAAGCTTGTGACCAAATTTGATTTTTTCTCATCTATTACAATTCAGTTCAGTTCAGTCATGTCTGACTCTTCGTGACCCTATGGACCATATCACGCCACGCTTTCCGGTCTCTCGCTATCTTCCTAACATCACATAACTTCATCTGCAGCGCCTCGAGGATGCCATCTAACCATCGCGTTCGCTGCCTACCTCTTCTCCGGCGACTATCAACCTCTCCCAACATTAAATCTTTCTCCAGCGACTCCTCTCTTCTCATCAGATGACCAAAGTAGCTGAGCTTTAACTTTAGAATTTGACCCTCCAATGGGCAGTCAGGGTTTATGGTCGACAATATCGACTGATTTGATCTTCTGGCAGTCCAAGAAACTCTCAAGAGTCTCCGCCAGCACCACAATTCAAACACGTCAATTCTCCGGCGGTCAGCCTTCTTCACAATCCAACTCTCGCATCCATACATCACAACTGGAAAGACCATAGCATGAGTTACATGGATCTTGGTTGGCAGACTAATGTCTCTGCTCTTTACTAGGCAGTCAAGGCTAACCATGGCTCTCTTTCCCAGAAGCAGGCATCTCCTAATTTCATGGCTGCAGTCTCCTTCCGGGGTAATCTTGGAGCCCAAGAAGAGAAAATCTGTTACAGATTCCACTTCTTGTCCCTTGGTACTCATTTTCAGCCATGATGTATACAGAAGGTTAACAGCGTCATGGTTGAGGTTTTGAAGCAACTCAGCTGGAATGCCATCAATTCCGCTAGCTTTGTTCTTAGCAAGGCTGGCTAAGGCCATTCAACTTCACTTTTCAGGATGCCCAGCTCGAGATCAGTAATCACAACCGTCTTATGTTGGGTTTGCACATCCGGGTCCTTCTTGTACAGTTCTTCTGTGTATTCCTGCCACCTCTTCTTTATCTCTGATTCTTCAGTGAGGTCCTCGCCTCGTTTGTGCTTTATCACGCCCAGCTTAGCACAGAAGCTTCCTTTGATATCTTTGATTGTCTTATACAGAGCTCTTGTGTTCCTTAATTGGCTATTGTCTTCAACTGCTTGGCACTTTATGTTCAGGAAGACATTTTTATCTCTCCTTGCTATTTTCTGAAAATCCGCATTGAAAACCTTGTATCTTTCTCTTTCCCCCTTAACTTTTGCCATCCTCCTTTCCTTAGCTATTTGCGAAGCCTCTTCATATAACCAGTTTGCTTCCTTGCGTTTCTTTTGCTTTGGAGCTACCTTACTAGCAACTTCTTGTATTATATCACGAACATCAGTCCACATCTCTTCAGGCTCTCTGTCTTCTAGATCTAATTCTTTTAATCGATTCCTCACTTCCACAGCATATTCTGATGGAATTCGATCCAGATCATACCTGAAAAGCCTTCTAGTTTTCTGCGTTTTCCTCAATCGAAGCTTAAATTTGGCAACAAGAAGCTGATGATCGGTGCCATAATCGGCCCCAGGCCTTGTTTTTACTGCTTGTATAGCGCTTCTCCATCTCTGCCGGCAAAGAATATAATCGATTTCTGTACAGACCGTCCAGGGAAGTCCATGTGCACAGGCGCCTCTTGTGCTGTTGAAAATGAGTATTCACTATGGTCAGGTTGTTTTCTTGACAAAACTCTACTAGCCTCTGCCCAGCTTCATTTGGCTCACCAAGACTAATATTGCCTGTAATTCCGGATATTTCTTCACTCCCCACCTTAGCATTCCAGTCTCCTATGAGAAAAAGGATGTCTGATGATGTAGTGCAGTCTAAAAGGCATTGCAGGTCAGCATAAAATCTCTCAACGTCAGCTTCTTCAGCAGTAGTGGTTGGTGCATAGACTTGGATAGCTTTTATGGTGAAAGGGTGACCTTGGATCCGAAGTGAAATCATTCGGTCGGTTTTGGGGTTGTACCCTAGCACTGCTTTGCCCATTCTTCTGTTTACTATGAGAGCGACCCCATTCCTTCTCCTGGATTCGTGCCCACAATAAAAGACATAATGGTCGCCGGAATTAAACTGTCCCATTTCGGTCCACTTGAGCTCGCTGATACCCAAGATATCAATGTTCAATCTGTCCATTTCTCGCTTGACGACATCCAGTTTACCTTGCGTCATAGATATTACATTCCATGTTGCTCTGTGATATATCTCCTTGCAACATCGGACTTTCCGGTCGCTTCCTGACACATCCACAACTGAGCGTCCTTTTGGCTTTAGCCCAGCCGCTTCATTCATCCTGGAGCTACTAGGAATCGCCCTTTGTAACATGTGGGATGCCTTCCAACCTGGGGGGCTCATCTTCCGGCGCCATATCATTAATGCTATTGTGACTGGCCATAGGGTTTTCTTGGCAGGAAATACTGGAGTGGGTTGCCATTACCTTCTCCAGTGAATCACATTTTGTCAGAGCTCTCTGCCGTGACCTGTCTATCTTGGATGGCCCTACACAGCAGAGCTCATGACTTCGAGTTTCACAAGCCCCTCCGCCACGACAAGGCAGTGATCCATGAAGGGGCTATTACAATTACTTCGACATATACATTACAGATTTCCTTTGCAGTACTTCTACATCTTTGCAAGACCTGCCTACCTTGTACAGTGTGAAAACATTCATTCAACATTACTGGCTTCATTTCAAACATGCAAGAATCCTGAGGCATGACATAGTTACCATGGAAGCTGTTTGTAAAATAATACTAATATGGCACCTGGTTGGTGGCTGTGTTGTGGCCTCTTGCTTCTATAAAGCATATTCATAAGATTTGTCCTCAAATTAAACCATGCATAAATAACAAACTTCAAAAGAGGTTTAAGATTGCTGGTTAACTTAAAGTGTGCCTCTGGAACAAGAATAACATGCCACCTATTGTTTTGTGCAGGGTTTCTTCTTTATGAAGTTGCATTTGTACTGTCTTTACCAAAAGTAACAAGCTGATGACAGGATTTGTTTCTTACTTACGGTACCCATAGCCCAAAATCTATGCGAGGTAAAGAGAACACTTGTGTCCTCATCTTTCAATCTTTAGTGGTGCTATAGGGGCTCCACTATACAGCTAAGAAGCAACCTTTGTTACTTGGCTATGTTTGGCAAAGATGGTTTAACCTCTAGAAGGCACGTGTTTGGGTAGAAATTGGCTTTACCTGCACTTTTCAAGAAATCTGTTTTAGGAGGCAAGAATTGAGTAAAGCTTGCAATAGTCAAAACCGAAGGATGCTAAAGTATATCCAGTAAAATCAACTCCTCCAAAAAGATGCAGAATTGAAAGTAGAGATATTGGAATTGCTCTCCAAGAAAAGGGTGGTTTTTGCATTGGTCACTCAAAATAAAATGCAGTTTTCAGTGTACCTTGCGGCACCAAACTAAGTATCAAAAAGCAGCAGGTGTCACAAACGAGGCACACTTCCTTTGGAAATGCTCACTCCAGTGTCCATAACGTGTGTATTCAATCCTCGATACTTGCCAAGTTTCATTACTTGGGTCTCCTGGCATTAGCATTTGGAAACTTCGTGACTTTTGTTTGCAGAGACTGCTTTTTGATGCCAATTACTTAACACTCTTCACACAAGCAGGCCTTCAGCCATTGTATTCTGGGGTAAACTGTTTAGATTTTGCATCCAGTAGATCAAGTTGCTTTTAGTAGGAGACCCAAGCATCGCAGGGTGGTGCCGCGTGCACCAGTGAACAGCGCCCTCTCCAGGCAACGCCGCATACTTGGCTGGGCAAAGCGAATAGCTCGCCTGCAGACTTTCGTGTCTTTGCGCCGTCTGTACGCGGAGTCAGCTCGCGTTTGTTGAAAGCTGATTATGCGTGCGCACCCTGACCTCGGAGCTAACTCACTTTGAGTGCGCTTTTGGTGCTCGCGCTTGGATTTTCGTCATGAAAGAAAGCTGTCTTGCGCGGACGCTCCTGCTTCTCGCTTCAGTTTCACCGGTTGTAGGTGAGAAACTCTCGCTTGGACAATGTCATTCTTAGAGGGAATGTGTAGCGATGTACACACTTCGATGTGTGTCAAGAAAATAGCCAACAGCTGTGGCTATTTTCGCAGCACAAATGTAAAAAAGGGTGAGCTGTTGGTCACCGATGCGTGTAGGGGACACTTTTTTTCTGTGTGCTGTGAGGTCGCTGTGAAAGATTCGATGTGCGCTCCCGTGGTTTAGAGAATTGGTATTTTACGCTTAATATTGTCGCTTTGGGAGGAGCGCGCGCTGTAGTCGCGCGAGTAAACTTGAGGTTGGGCTTCCTATAGACAAGCGTCAGCCCGTGACGTCGGTGGAGATGCGGCGGCGCCGGCGACAGCAGTGACTTTCGTGGTGTAGGCAAAAGCATGGGCCGTCTGCATTGGATGCGCGGCGCTTGCTGCATTTTCGAGCACAATTCCCGATATTCCTGCAATGTGTGGTGCGGTTGGTTGTGCCACAAGGCACAAAAAAGAAAATACTACCTGTTTTCACTTGTTTCTTGCGGTCGGATAAAGATGAGAGCGAATGGCAGAAGCATTGAGCGCGACAATTGTAGACCCTTCGGCGACGGATTGCCTTAGCAGCTAACGTGCGTTGCACTTCTGCACTGAAACTTGATCAGTTCGTTTTGCAACTCGTAACTGACGTGATTGCTTTTCGGCCGCACGACGAATAGCGCAATAACAAACGCCTGCAGCTCGTTCACGTTTTGGTGTATATACTACCAGGCCATAAGAAGTTTAGACGTGATATTCCGTGCGCGTATGATCTCGAACGCATCTAGGAAACCGCGCTGTGAGTTCCATTCATCTGTGGCACTACCCGTGCATATTTTCGCACAGAAAAGGACACAAAAGCTGCTGCGAAGACAACTGCAGTGACCTCGAGCGGTCACTCTAGCGCGATATTGCCCAAGCAGGCCAAGAGTTGTGAAGTAGCTCTGTTATCACTTTCCCGAATTTCAACGAGTGACGCACTCTTCATCAACGGTCCTAGAAATCGCGTGAACATCGTTAGGATCTGAATAAACTGAAGCAGCGCTATTTCTCAGAGTATTAAATTTTATCTTGAAGGTCATTAAGATCATAATGAACGAATTAACCATGTACGTACAACCAGCTCTGATCGAGCACGATATTTAATTGTGGTATGTATGGTACATTAAGCTTAAAGGGACACTAAAGAGAGAAAGGAAGTGGGTTTGCATCGATAGAATGCCAGTTCCTGATTACAAAAAGACCACTCTTACTGAAAACAGAGCTGTTATAAGGTAGTAAAGAAGAATAACAGAAATACAGGTATCGCCACCACAGCCAAACGGCCGAGGCTCGCAACTACAAATCACGTGACGCACTAGGGATCCCGGAGGCTGACAAATGCGAATTACGTTGCATGTTTGAATGCGGTAGTACGTTTTTTCTCAAACATGATAACACGCTTTTATCATACGTAAACGACGGCGAAAAGACAACGTAACCGTTGCAAGGCAAATACAAAAATATACTTGGAGGCGCCACAGGCGCCCACTTCAGTTTTGGTTATGTTTCGGCTCAGGCATTTCGTGCGCACTCGGATAGTTTGTTTGAACCTGCAGCGCCTGAATTACGAGCTTGGAGCAGCAGATGCGCCTTGATGGTTCCCATTTGAGCATTGGAGGCACGAGCGAGCGAAATCCGCTACCGCCGACACGCTCCTTCGTTCACACTTTTGCGCCAACATATCGCCGCCGTTGCCGCTTCGACTGCGACCTGACCGCTTGACTGCAGCTACGTACGCCACGAAAAGCATACATATGCTAAGTACCGAAGGAAAAACGCATTATCATTCAATTGTTCACTAAATCATGGCACATCTGACCAACATATACTGCGTCAACAAGACCTTCAACGTGCTATTTGCAGGCGTCGTAAACAAAAGGGGCATACTTGCCGCTCATACCAAGGAGAGCGTCGATATATTGCGCTCGTCGCCCGGCGAAAAGAGGGCCTCGGGTAAAAAGTAAAAACTAAAAATAACGAAGCACCAGAAATACATTACAAAAGGTTAAAAAAAAAATCAATTTGTAAAAAAAAGAAAAAAAAAGAAACCGCCAGTAGCGGTAAGACTCGAACTCGCTACTGCTTGCTCAGTAACGTTCGGCGCTAACCGCTCGGCTACGCCGCGCCACAGGAACCGCGGAAATATTTCTAGTTTTTATGTCATGGCCCCATTTACAATAAAGTGTTCCTGCTGCTGGTCTAAAAATTACAAATTCTTGATCATCGGCGCATGCTGCCTGCTCTCACGTCTTGCAACTAATGTTCTGGATGCCTATGCGCACTATATTGTGCACTGGATCCATTTTAACATGTGGAATTTCACAGCGCTGGCAAATGTAGTGGCGCCGGCACTTCGGTCATGTTCTGCTACCGTGGACGTAATTTTCGCTGAGCACGGAAACCTTGAAGGAAAAAAGTGCGACGAAGCTTCAAAACTGACAAACGCAGCAGCGAGGACACTATTTTGCTGGTAACTAAATCTTATTTGTATGTAAACATGTCAGGAAGCATTGCGATGACCGAGGGCTCGGTTTGTTTATACGCAGTGCAAGAAGGAGCGCAAAAGCTTGAGGAACATGTAAAGTATTGTGCATTACAAGCGCTCTATGTTTTTTTTTTTTCTTCCTTTATGGGCCCATCGCTCGGTAAATTACACTCTTCATCGTTTTATTTATTTCGGCTGAGGCCGTCATTGCGAGTACGCTGTTGCCATGTTGACCCTTGAGGGATGCGACTATAGTGAACTAGAATAGATGCGACGCAGCGGGCCGCGCCGCCGCCGGCTCGCCAGCTATCACGGAGTCTCCGCTTACGTCATAGTGTGCGTCACTCAACTCCGACTACGTAGTCGGAGGGCACAGTTTGAATTCGACCGGTGGGAACAAGAAAAAACCTCAACTTCTTATCGCAATATCTCGGCAATTATTCGATTTTTTGCTGCCCGATATGCGGCGACAGTGTCACCAAATGTAGTTTATTAGATTTTCATACCATCTTTGGCTGTCTTTAGTGTCCCTTTAATGTCCCAAAGTGGAATTGGCTATGAGGGATGAAAAATAAGCAGAATAAGATGACGAGCATTTGAATAAAATTTTTCACAATATATTAAAAAATGTTCAGCAGATCGCGCAAATTGCGCAAAGGATCGTGGACATTGTGGAGAACATTGCATTTGCGCTCATAGCAAAAAAAGAAACAAAAAAGAAAAAACTGCATTCTTACGAGCCATCCTGTATATTCACTCACACAATTTTCACTGAATCTATGTCACGTAGAAGTTTAGTAAGTCGAATTTGAAAAGCAGAAGCGCGTTAAGTGGCCGTTTGAGACAAGTACACGTCTAAGGAATAAGTTATGTTACGTCTGGCAAGCGCGCACAAAGGCAGAGAACACTTATACCGGCCTGTGAATAACCCTGACTACGTCTGTCCGATTAAACAGACGTCAAACGTCTTTTTATCGAGCAGGAGAAAACAAGTTGGCAGCGCGCCCATTAGGCGAATGTTACAACGAACTAGAAGATTGAGTTCTTATTCAGTGAAGTTCTATGACTTGCTGGTACAGTGAGCTAAAAATAGGATTTCTTGTTCAATATAGTTGCCGGTTATATTGTTCTTTAGAGTGAAGGTGCTTGGGGAGCAGCAGAAAACGTACCCATCAAAATAGTCGTCATATGAAAAACGCACTTACAATCAATCATATCATGTCCTTGTATGCGCTAACAATAGGCCCGGAAGTTCGAAAGTGTTCACTATATATTAGTTTTTCTTACACATTGTGATTTCTCGTTTTCATTAAATTTAATCGCTCTTCGCCAAGTAATTCCAACATTATTCAGCTAGTAAAGTGCTGAACTACTCTCCAGGCATAGACCAAACTATTTCTACGCACAAGCAAAGCTTATGCTTCAGAATATTTGCACGCGCGAACTGGTTTAGAAGGCGGCGTCGCTTGGCGCATTGTAGGCATGCTGCATTTTTGTCTACACCCCTTGTCGCTGCCGACCGCTGCGCCACCTTTGTTTACAAACATGACGCTTGCCTATGAGGTGCCAGTTTGCTTCTGATGTGACCACTGGGGCATGCACCCTCTCAAGCTCCTGGGCAACTAGTATGCTTTTTATGGTGAAAGCTACAGGTAAGGATCTCAGCACGTCATCTACTACATTGCCACACCTACCAGGATGCACTTATTTTAAAACTAAGCAGACTGTGCTATTTATTTGCTGGCGATTCAGCAAATAAAGTTAGATGAGGTTAGCACCTGTTTTGCGTCGTTTCTGTGTGTCTGCCTTTTATTCGCACTATAATTTCCTGACTTAAACATAGCAGATATCCCTAGGTGACCCGTGTAGAAGTTTGAGTAGGGCAACAGTCGGCCGTACCAGTGGCTGCTGACGGTGATCATTGCCACGGCAAACATAAGCAGCACTGCCGCAAACACCCCGACTGCTTTCTGCATCGGGTGACTGCGGGTGACTGCGGTTCGCCAGGGCGTCGTGACTTGTGCACTGATGCAAATCGATTTAAACTAGCTCGTTCTCTTTCCGTCCTTGTATAAAAGATCAGTCTCATGTTAATGCGATTCTGGCGGCCTAGGTTTTCAAAATAAAAAGCAACTTGCACTGATAAAGAGACTTACGATTTTTTAAATGTCTTGTTGCAATCCCAGAAGAATTATAATCTTGCACAATTTTGCAGCTATTAAAAGCGTTTCACTTAGCATGAATCTATATGTTTCTGATAAAACCACCAAACTAAGGACGAAGCAAGCGCGCGTCTTTTCAGCAGCAAAAACTTCATTTGAAAAAGCTGCCAATGCTGTGAGCAAGGTGACTGCTTCTCAAAAGCTTTAATGCACAAGCATGGCAACTCCCACATCAAACCGGCCCGTCCGCACGGTCCTCAATATATATATATATATATATATATATATATATATAGGATGCGCAAAGACCTACTTGGGCGCTTAAAATATATACAGCGAAGTGTATGCTTCATTAAAGAAACATTTTTATTGGGCTCGACATTGCGATTGGTCCCCGAGTCAAAATGTCGAGTCTAATAAAAGTGTTTCTTTTAATAAAGCGTACACTTCGCAGTATAATATATATATATATATATATATATATATATTGCAAGGTAAAGCGAAGGTCGGACTTGGGGGATCAGGTTTTATTGCAGACCTGAAGCCTTGGTCGCACGCTGCAGCTAACCACACTCCGCGATGGCGATGGGTATCTACAAGAGGGAGCAGGATGAAGATGAAGCAGCACGTTCAGCCGTGTGGCAGATGAAGCGCCACACAGTGCTCACACTATTTTGCCCGTGCAGTTGAAGCGGCCAGCCTGGCCGCCATTAGTCCGCAGGATTGCGCCGAATAAAAGGCTTCAGGCGTGAAACGTGGACAACCTCAGTGCCACGGTAACGACTATCCGGAGGAGGGTAAACAGGGGAGACGCTATAGTTGACCGGGGAGGTTTTTGCAAGAACTGTGTAAGGACCAATGTAACGGTGCTGGAACTCGTCACAAAGGCCAGGAGTGCGTAATGGGGTCCAAAGTAACACCTCGTCGCCGGGACGGAACGAAACTTGGCGATTGGTTGCATCGTAGCGGCACTTGCGGTCTTCCTGGCTAGCTTCCGTGTTGACGCGAACAAGCCGGCGAGATTTGGCCACTCGGGAAAGGAACTGGTCAGGAAGAGAGGATGAGGAACTGGCATGTGTAGAAAGAAAAGAGGCATCAAGAAAGGTAGCGGGAGAACGGCCGTAAACGAGGAAAAACGGGGTGTAACCTGTGGTCCGCTGTACAGCCGTATTGTAGGCGAACGTAACAAAAGGAAGTATTGCTGGTATTGCGTCCCAGTTCAAGCGTGGCCCGCATGGAGCGTTTTTTCCACGCGAAAACGCGTCGCACGCCCGAAGCCCGCGCCGGCATCGACGATTTCACTCCCGCATGGTCAGCAGCCGAGCAGCGTTTTTTTTTTTTTTTTTTTTTTTTTTTTTTTTTTTTTTTTTTTTTCCGCCACGCCTGAAGCCCGCGCCGGCATCGACGATTTCACTCCCGCATGGTCAGCAGCCGAGCAGCGTTTTTTTTTTTTTTTTTTTTTTCCCGCCCAGTTGTGCGGAAAACCGTGCGTCGAGGTCGCGCACATCTTTTTTTCCCTGTCGCCGCGAGCTTCAAGTTGTAGTTTCCTCTCTTTCTTCTGGGTCAGATGTGTCAAGAAAACAGGCATAGGCATCACTTCCAACAGCTATGGATCTAAATGCAGAAGCCATAGCACAAAGGAGGTATCAGAGGTCCACTGGCAAGGCTAGCAGCTCATAAACAACCTTCGAGCTCAGCGTAAACACTCGTGGCCCCAGCGGACGGCCCACCTTCACTGAACTCTAACCTAAAAAAAAAAATAAAAAAAATAAAGAGGAAATGCCCGATGCCCGGACCTTGCTGTCTTCGCCTCGTGCGCGGAGACTCCGAAAGACTACATTGCTGCTCGGCCGTTTCTCAGTCTCTCACCCGGCGTGGGCGTGCTCCGACCGGAATCACGTGACGGCTCCTCCGGCTCTCATTGGCCTTCTGCCGCTGCCGACTTTCGGCGTCGGCGCGTCGTCGGCGTTTTTATCTGTTCAGCCAGATCCCGACGATTTGGCAAAATCGTCCTCTCCGGCGGCAAAAAAAACGCTCCGCTGCCGTCGGCGCCGGCGAATCGCCTGTAAAAACGCTCCACGCGGGCCACGCGGCAACCGCTCAGTCAACCCATTGGTCTGCGGGTGCTAGCTGGAGGTCAATTTGTGACGTGTGGTTGAGGCCTCAAGTACCTCAAGAACTTCGGCTACAATCGTCGACAGAAATGTCCGACCAGGATCGCTGAGAAGCACTTGAGGGGCCCCATGGCGCAGTACGAGCGATTCCAAAAAGAAGGTCGCGACCTCATGTGCTGAGCCATTAGGCAGGGCAACGGTCTCAGCGTAGCGTGTTAGGTGGTCGATGGCGGTGACGATCCAGCGGTTACCTCGTGCGGACAATAGAAGTGGCCCGTATAAGTCTATGCCAACAACGGCGAAAGGAGTAGCAGGGCAAGGTAGCGGCTGTAGTAGGCCAGCAGGAGGAGAAGTCGGCCGTTTGCGGCGCTGGCATGGCAGACAAGAGGCGACATATTTTGCCACGCTTGAGGCGAGGTCTGGCCAGAAGAAACTGGTTTTCACGCGGTGGTAAGTTTTATGAAAGCCTAAGTGACCGGCTGTAGCATCATCGTGGAGAGAGAGAGAGAGAAATAACATTTATTGCACCCGTCAAAAGGTTGGTGAGGATCCGAGGCGAAGCTCTGTCCCAACCATGTCCTCCCCCTCAGCCGTCGACCTGGATCCCTTGGATCTTAGCAGCGGCCAGGGCAAGACGGATGACTTCTCGTTGCCCTTTTTCGTCCTGCTTGAGAAGTAGTGCCTCCCAGGACTCATCTGTTCGGTCAGGTTCTCCAAATCTAGGACACGTCCATATCATATGGATCATGTCCGCTATGCCATCGCAACGTTTGCACCTGGGGCTAAAAATTTCCGGGTGCCACTTGCTGTAAAGCTGGGGGTTCGGGAATACTCCAGTCTGTAGCTTACGCCACATAACCTCCTCGCTTTTGTTGAGTTGCTTACACGCTTTTGGTAGTACTGATCTGCCTAATTTGTAATTATTTAGGATATCTTGGTAGGTGTTAAGGTCATCGTCGAACTGCAGGGGCTCCTCATCGCGCAAGGGGTACGGGGTTGCGCATAAGTCGTCACTGGGACCCCGGAATGTAGCTAATCCTCGGGCAACGGGAGAGCGCGCCGTTGTCAAGTTTGAACTTTTGGATTTGCCTGCGCATCCTAGCGGTAGGAGGGTGAGAAGCACCGGTGAGAAGGTCGATTAGGGAAAGACAGTAGGGATCTGCTCGCTGGTGTGAAATAATGGCGTAGCGATCTGGAGCAGCGGCAGGAGTAGCACAGGTGATGTTTGGAGCTCTGGACGAAATTGGGACGTCGAGGGTGCACGCAGAAGGCGCGAAGAAGCACTAGGTGGTTATTCTGGGAGCGAGCATCGGCATCTCGATATTTGCGACCCGATTTGTATGTGACATCGAAGTGATATTCCTGCAAACGCAGAATCCAGCGGCCCAGGCGTCCAGTCAAATTTTTGAGGGTTGATAACCAACACAGAGCGTGGTGATCGGTAACGATCGTGAAATGGCGGCCGTAGAGGTAGGGGTGGAATTTCTGAAGCGACGGCGAGGCACTCTTGCTCAGTGATGGTGTAGTTGCGTTCCGCTGGTGTTAGAGTTCGGCTGGCAAACGCAATTACCTTTTCCCGAGAAGCGGTATCACGTTGCAGAAGTACGGCGCCGATACCGAGGCTGCTGGCATCGGTGTGGAGAATGATAGCAGCAGTGCCGTCGAAGTGAGCGAGAACAGGGTCCGAAGTGAGGGCATTCTTCAGGGTTTGAAAAGCTTTTTCGCATTCTTCGGACCAATTGAAAGTAGTACGGTCGGTAAGGAGGTGGTGGAGCGGTGCAGCAATGGTAGCGAAATTGCGAATGAAGCGGCGAAAGTATGAAGATAGGCCAAGGAAACTGCGTAGATCCTTAGTCCGCTGAGTGCGTGCAAAGTTCAAAACTGCAGCAAGCTTGTCAGGGTCGGGTCGAATGCCATCGCGGCTGACGAGGTGGCCCGGGATCTTGATTTCTTGGCGAAATTACACTTTTTTGTGTTCAGCTGGAGACCGGCGGACGCCAGGCACGTTAATACTTGATCAAGGCGGCATAAATGATCAGAAAAAGTCTCAAAGAAAATAACTATGTCGTCCAGGTAGCACAAGCATGTTTTCCACTTAAGTCCTCTAAGAACAGTGTCAATCATGCGCTCAAACGTAGCGGGGGCATTACAAAGTCCTAAAGGCATGACGTTGAATTCGTAAAGCTCGTCGGGAGTAGCGAATGCGTTTTTTTCTTTTTCGACTTCGTGCATCGGAATCTGCCAGTAACCGGAACGCAAATCCGACGCGGAGAAATATTCGGCGCCCTGAAGACAGTCGAGGGAGTCGTCAATTCGTGGCATAGGGTAAACATCTTTGCGAGTGACTTTGTTAAGTGCGCGGTAATCAACGCAAAAACGCACGGACCCATCTTTTTTTTTTTTTTTTTTTTTTTTTTTTTTTTTTTTTTTGACCAAGACGACCGGAGCTGACCAGGGGCTATCTGAGGGCCGAATAATGTCTTGTCGGAGCATATCATTCACATTATCTTCTATGATTTTGCGTTCTGATAAGGAAACACGGTAAGGGCGGCGGCTAACCTTAAAGGCGGATACACTAACCAGCTCCGCGCTGGAGCAGCGCGCTCCTTCCCTCTTCCTCCGTGGACACCGTTTTCCTGCGTGGCGGCGATTGTGTTCGGTTGTCGAAGCGCCGGCTCGCTATAAGTGGATCACGGTGCGTACACCCCAGGCCGAAACGCTAAGCCACGTTGTCTTGACTCGCTAGCGGCATCATTCAGTCGCTGCATCTCTTCGCCGCGCAACGTTCCTATAGGACTGATGCTTGGGCGAGTTGGTATGCCATTTTCTGAAGAACAGCGCTACTTGTCTTCCTTCCGTCCTTGTCCAAGTCGCGCTGTTCCTATAGGCCCGCGCGCTGCTTCCCGCAACCTCCTTAATTGCTCTCTTCATTTCTCCGACCACGAAGCTTCCTTAATGACAGTCAAGAACTGTTAGTGGAGTGTTTCTTGAAGGAATATGTGTGAAAAAAAAAAAATGTAACTGTACATGTCTTGCTCGAAATCTTTGCCTCAATCTATCGAAAAAGATGAAACAGCTGATGAGCTGCGCTCGAATTTCGCATTAGAAAGTAACGTAATCGGCAATTTTTTTAGATCTAAGCTCCACTTCTCGAATGCACAGTGAAGGTCTACGCTTGAAAATTACCTTCGGCGCAGTTCAGGTGTCCATGAAGAAAGCGTGACAAATAATGTGCTTTTCTATAACCATCCCGTTAGGTTCAGTCTTGGCATTAACCTCTACATCGCCGTTTAGGTGCCCATGGAGACATATATACAGTGTGACATACTGCGCCTTCCCTTGCTATAAACCATTCCGTTACGGCTCATTTTCTGCTTGCGTGCACCGCTGGAGGTCGAATCAGGCTTAGGACGGCCTCTACGGCACGGGTCATATGTGTCCACAGAGGAAGTGAAACCGATACTGTTCCTTTCCCTTCTATAAACCGTTCTATTAATGGTCATTTCCAAGCCTGATGTGACCTTCAGCTCTGCGCTTGGAAATGGTTTACACGAAGGAAAGGGGCAGTATCTGTCACACTTTCCCCGTGGACACCTGAACCACGCCGCAAGGGGAGGGAGGAAGGCGGGAGTGAAACCAGAAAGAGCAAATGTACCGTAATAGAGTGTTGCGGTGTAATTTCGACCACCTGGCTGACATCGCACGCCACACACGTGCGCCTCCTTTTCGCCTCTATCGAAACAGCGGCATATATGGTCAGGTTCGAACCCGGGTACTCCGATGCAGTACTCGAGCGTCTTAACCAGTGAGCCATCGCGGTGGAGCATGTAGCATACTCTGTCGAACAACTCATTTCTCGCATGATGAGCTGAATGTCTACTCAGGCTTGGAAATGACCTCTAACGGGAGGCGCGCCGCCATCACAACTTGCGCTTCGCAGTCAGCGCCGACAGTGGATCGAACCGCCTCGTTATCGCCTGTTGTGCACCGTGGTCATGTGGGTCACCCAGCGACTCCATATGTATATGGTGCTCACTACAGAGAGGAGGAGGAGGGTAGCGGCATCCCAGTAGATGCGCGCGCCTGCGCGAAGCGAAGGCTAGTTTCGGCACTGCGCATGCGCAGGGCATGAAAGTGGGTGCTGCATAGAGCGCCAGGCAAGTTTGATGCGTTCAACGGAACGCTGGTTGTTTCGTTTATGGAGTTTAACGTCCCAAAGCGACCCAGGCTATGAGAGACGCCGTAGTGGAGGGCTCCGGAAATTTCGACCACCTGGGTTCTTTAACGTGCGCTGATAACTCGCAGCACACGGGCGCCTTGCTTTTCGCCACCATCGAGAAACGGCCGCCGCGGTCGGTATTCGATCATGCATCCTTGGGCACAGTAGTCGAGCTCCGTAACCACTGCACCACCACGGCGGGTGAACGCTGGTTGTGTTCGATGCAACGCTCGATCGCTCACATCCTAAGCTTTCGTTCCACATTCGGATCTCCTCTCTCTCTCTCTCTCTCTCTCTCTCTCTCTCTCTCTCTATATATATATATATATATATATATATATATATATATATTTTCATTCTCATCGTTGTCGCTAGTGCTGATCCTCATCGAGGGGGGCGGGGGGTAAAACAGTCGCTGCGATAACGTGACATGTGTCGCAGTTTCGCTTGCCTCCCTGCCGCGGCCTTTTTGAAGCGAAAGCTTCACTACGCCATGTATCAGCCAAGGCCAACCTCTCCTGTCGCTTGACCTTCAAAAAGGTAGAGTGACTTGACCTGATAAAGTGTAGGTATCCACCATATTGTGGAACTTGCCCAGAAGTATACTGCGCCTTCCTTTCCCCAAAACCTAACTTAAAGAAAAAAAAAATATGGGAAATGCGGATTGCAAAGGCGGAGGAGCTATCGCGGCTGCTGTCAAGGCGAAGCTTGAGCGTTCCTCTAATTCAAACCATCAAACCATGCATGCATAGCCTGTTTTCGCTCGCTAGGTTCAAGCCATGTTTAAACTCCCACAATTTTTACACGTCTTCCTCGACAGACGCGAGAACCACCAAACGAGGTTCAGAACTAGACAACGGGTTGCGGCAGGCACAAATTAAAAACTTTGTTTAGCGCTACCGCTTGAGCATCAGTACGCATGCGCAGATCACCCTGAGGAAGACAGGTGGCGCCGCGTTCCCGTCAAATGTAGGGATCATGTTGCGCCGCGGCGCCTGTCTTAACATGTAGGCTCCCTAGTCAAATGCTGGCGGGTTTTTCACTGACGCAGGAGACATCGGTGCGTGCGCCGCTTACGCTCAGCGGTAGCGCTTCACTAGAGGTCTCAATTGTCGGATAATTTTAGAGGAGCCTGTTTCCGCTGGCACCAATAGGGAAGCGTGACTAAAGTTTGCGCCACAGCACCAGTGTAAGGCTCCTACACCAGTGAACCCTGTCTCCCCTGGCGGTACACGCAGGTAGCTTCATTCTCTTTCATAATGAATAAACGGCGCTAAAGACGAGGACGAAGCACAGAGAAGCGCTCGTCCTGTTTGCTTCTTTGTTCTTCGTCCTCGTCTTTAGCGCTGTTTTTTTCATTATGTTACCCTACCAACTAGCTCAGATGTAACTTCTATTACACTCTCTTTCATTGATTACACGTGCTGTCCTGTTTGTAGGTGCATGAAAGAGGTCCGCTCGTTGCAATCATGGCTGGAATTCTGCGGCGTTGAAAGAGCGGAGAAACTTACTGCTGTGTCATCGGGTGAGCTCCTCGGAAGCAGCATGTTTGCAGTGTTCCTGAATGCCAGCGTTGCAAGGGCTTTTGCCGCTGCTTGTTGTAAGCTGTTGACTTTTAGAATCTGACCGTGAATGCTGAAAAAAAAAAAAAAAAAAAAAAAAAAAGTTCGTGACAAAAATTTGCGGGCGCGAACTTTGCAGGCACTGATAAAAAGGACTGCGGACATGCGTCCGCAAACTTTCATAAACCAGCCTCCAACTAGCCCAGCGTTCTATCCTATACATATAAAAGACGCCAACAGCCGGCGAGGCTAAGCAAAGCATTGGGGATTGTACTTTGTCTTTTTTTTTTAATTTTTACTTTGGTAATCACATAAATTAGTAATGTAATCGGTTTATGGGAAATATAATTAAACACAAAGTAGAAGGAAAAAATTGGTCTGGCTTAGCTTATGGTTAAGCCTAGGATGCGAAGCATACTAGCCTAAAAAATTAAACATTACCTGGCTATACCTGGTTAGCCATTCATAGACAAGACATTACTTGGCTATACCTGGTTAGCCATTTCATAGACAACTCATGTGTTACTCTGCTTCTTCCTTTATTTTTCTCAAACCAATAAATACACTATGATGATCAGTCTTCAGCACGCATTTTCCGTTTCGTAGCATTTCGCCGCTCGAACCGAGTAGATGTACTCGAAGCTTCATCCTTCACCTCGGCATCGGTTGTCGAACGCTGCCGTCTAGCTGCATACTGTGCACGTCGCTTGGCAAGCCGTACTTGTCGTTCTTCTCCCGTTTCCGTGGCTGAAATTTGTAACTTGCGCTTTGCGGTCTGGCGAACCGCCCTCTCCCTGGCCGACATCTCGCTGCTCAACTGACTCAACGAGTGCGTCGCCTTTTATACAACTGCGTGACGTCAGTATCTCCTAGCGGTAGGAGCGGGAGTTAGGCCGCCGGCGGAGGCTGCGCGTCCGCAAGCGAGCGCACGAGTTGAGCCCCAGCTTTCACAGCTGTTGTGACGTCATATGACGTGGTGCGCCGATGTAGGTCAAGTGGTAGCTACGCGGCCGCGCGCGGCTCAGCAAGGACGAGCTCGGTTGTGCGGCTAGTATGCTTCGCATAAAACAACGTGCCGATGGTGGGAACCGAACCCACGACCTCCGAATATCGCGTCCGGTGCTCTTCCAACTGAGCTACATCGGCCGCTGTCCCATCCCACTTGCTACTTTCTTGGGTGTTAATGTTGCCTGTATACGAACCTTAGAGTGTTCACCAGTGCCGCTCTGGTGAACACTATAATATATATATATATATATATATATATATATATATATATATATATATATATATATAATGTGTGTGTGTGGGGGGGGGGGGGGGGGGGGGGGGGGGGGGGGGGGGGGGGGGGGGGGGGGGGGGGGGCATTTATGCTGACACATGTATCGCCGAAATTTCCACGGAATCGCAACATTTAGGGCACTAGGCATTACCTGAGTCCTTCATTGAAAAGCTGGCATTACTCTCGTTATTTTCGGATGATTGTTCATGTGACCGAATGCAGTTTCTAAAAAAAAAAGGTAGGTAAAAGTCAAAAGGCGTTCTTGCTCATGAATGAGCATTTGCATATGAGCCATGGTTCTGCAAATAATTGTTTTGAGCTGTGATCGGCGTTAAAATCAATATAACAACCGCTTATCAAAATATTAGTGATTAACCAAGCTCAAGAGCGGATGGAAGGGGCATCCAGTGCGTGTTTTCATTTTTCTCTTCAGCCTCGCACATCGCCTTTAGGGCACTCTGTGTTTAAGTAAAGTTTTTTTTATTATTATTCAGCGAAGGGTGTCGAAATCCCAACTATTTTATTTCGACACTGCTCCGCCGTCGAACCAAATTATTTTGAGAAAATGGCTATTCCAAAAAAAAAAAAAAAAGATAGGAATTTACCTCGAATTCCATGTGACTGGTCTCGCCATTTACTTGCGACACACATTGCGCCATTACGGTAACGGCATTTTGTTCAATATTCAGCTCCACGGAGTGGACGTGGTTCATTATAGCAGTTCATTTGCTCAAGTTTGGGCTGCAAAAAAAAAAAAAAAAAAAAAGAAAAAAGAAAAAAGAAAAAAACTTTGCTGTCCACTATTTCCTTGAATCCACATTCGAATATGTACATATTCTTCTTTCTGTTACATCAGCGACGATACGCAAGCAGATTTGCAGGAGGCCAACTCGTGCAAAGCGTTTGCAGAACAAAAAAAAAATGCCGAAGCTTTAACCCACCATACCTGATTATAACGCCGCGGTGGCTCAGTGGTGAAGCCGCTCGGCTACCTACCGGAATACTAGGGTTCCAACCCGACTCTGATGGAGGTTTAACTGCAAAGACGACGGCGTGCTGTTCGATTCTTTGTACGGTAAAGATACCCAAGTGGTTGAAATTATTCCGTAGGCATCCACTACACCACCTCTTTCTCTCTGTTTTAAGGCGAAAGCGTTTGTCGGCTCATGGAACGAAATCCCGTGCGCGAGATTTGCGCGCGGAATCTGTGCGTTGGATCTGTATGCTGTCACTTGTCAATCATCCTGATGACGTCATCAGAAAAATAAAAATCCTTCATGTCTCCACCGAGAATCGAAACTCGGATCCCCAGCCGAGCGGTTTAACCAACTGCGCCACAGATATTAGCGATGACAATGACACTGTAATTAGTGATAATGACAATGGTGACAGTAGCAATAATAATGACGATGCATTTAGTTGATAACAATAATGAGAGCAAACGTGATGCACCGCGTGCGATAGCAACGCGCTCCAGCTTTCGCATTTCTGCAGTGTAGATTCCACAGGGCTCTCGGAATTGTTTCACTCACCCTTGGTGGTGGTTGAAATTATGAAGACCCGTCCACTATGGCACCCTTGCTCTACGGCGCACGCGATTCAGGTGGCCACAGAGAGTGACAGTCATTGGGCCTTTCCTTTCCTGTAAACCAGTTTACATTTATATACATGTTAGTCTTGGGAGCGTGTGCTTGGCTAGTTCTTGGTCTTGTCTCAAGGTCATTGAGTAGGAGCCAGGCTAAAATCTAGGTTTGCATGTAGTAGTAGAGCTTTCATTCTAAAACTGGCGTATTTCAAGTGCAAGCGTCCTCGATTGTAATGCGCACCCGTTTAAACGCCACAAAAATGCAGTAGAGACTCCTGTACGAGCCTGAAGAAGGCTTACAGTATTAATAAATAAACGAATAAAGTAACGCGGACCAGATTTTCATGATTCGATTAAAAAAAAATATTATTCTGACTGATGCATCTCGGCCTTAGAGCGGGAAATCTGCGTTTTTTGTTTTTTGATTTTTGTTTTTCTCACAAAGTTTCATAATCAAGCAGCCTGCTGGCTTTGAACTCTTTCCGCGTTAGGCATTTCTCCTTCGCCAGGTGAACAAGTTTCAGGAACGTGAAGTTCTCGGACTTCCACTTCACACAAGATCATCTTATTTTGGAATTGGCGTTTATTTCTTTCTAAAATAGATGGGAAGCCAAGGCAGAAGGCTTACCTCGTTCCTGCCCACATCGGCATCCGCGGCTCCGACATCAGCTCTTCCGGTGGCTGTGGCGCGCTCGGTGAATACTGCGCCCCGCCAACACCGCCTAGACTAGCTCTAGCATGGCTCTGCACGGGAGCCTAGGAGCATCAGCTGTGCGTGGCTGCGCTAGTGTGCTCTTAGAAATCCTTCGCAGAGTTTTTTGATCCACTTGGAGTGCTCGCGAGGCCGGTCGGTAATGCTGTCGATAATAGAGATTTAGCTTGCCGGAAACGTACTGACGTATTTCATTTCATTTATTTTACCCTCAAGTCCCGAGGGCACTGAAGAGGAAAGTGGCAGTATACAGTAGTTATGTATAGGTGTTTAAATTTTAATCATACAATTTTAGCTATAATGCGGAACAAAAACGCTGATGATCGATGATACCGGACACCTCCCACAGAGGCGCAATGGCCGCGATTGCACAATGCGCGTGCACGTTAGATACGTCTCCGGCAAGCTAGAAATTCCTATCCGCCGTTTTTGTCATACCAATGACGGTGGCGTATAGCTTCATTTTTTCAACAGTGTTTTACGGGAAGAAGTGCGCGTTAGAATCGAGGGAATCCCCGGTGCGCGCCACTTCCGAGGTAAGTATTGATGATGATGAAAGGCATTTTGTCGCTCGCAGTACGCACTAAAGTCCCTTGATAAAGTATCAAGGGGCTTTAGTACGCACCACTTCACAGCGCCACGAACCAGCAGAGCAGACAGCAGTCTCTAGCGTTTAAAGGGCCACGGTCCACCTTCCGGTTGAAAAATATTTTCTTCTTTGGTGTCTGTGAGGCTTCGCCCCGGAACGCAAGGTCGCATACATTTTTTAAAAGAATTATTATTAGCGCAGTTACATCCACCACAATCAGCCGATCTTGCCGTTTTCTTCTTCTTTCGTTCCCTCTCGGAGGTTTTACACTCTTGCATGGCCCCCTAACCTCCGCAAGCCACATTTCCTTTCCCTCCTCCGCGTTTGGCGAGAGGCGTGCTGTCTGGTGTTATGCGTCACATATGGACCCTCCTTTTGAGAAATTTTCTTCCTTTTCGCTTCCTTGTGCTTTTTTTGGCCGAGTCCACAACGCGCAGACCGACCCCAGGTGATCTTTTGCTCGAAAGCCGAGAAGGGAGCTCCCTCTCCCCCGGACCAGTGATGCCGTCTCTGGTAGAGCGTCATCCCGCGGATCGTCTGGCCAGCGCAGAGAACGAGGAACCTGGCTTTCCGAACGGGAACATGAGCTTTGTGTTTTGCTGCTTCCCGGCGCGCGCATCGCTATATAATTTGCAGATTATCTTCAATGCCTGATCGAAACTTATTTGTTTAAAATGCCATACAAGAGGCGCGGCTAGTTTCGGCGGGACGGTTCCAGCTCGCGCTTGTGAGCTGGCGCACCCTGGCGGTCGGGCACATCCTCGAGAAGCCGCAGAGCGCGAGCAGCCTTGTTCGGGGATGCTGCATTCACGCCGAGGCCCGTAGCGCCCCATGGCCGACAAAAAGGAGGACGGGCCCAAGGGCTTCGAGCTCTTCTATGTGGCGGCTGCGGCAGCCTGGCTCGGCTCGGTGGCCATGGGCACCAACCTGGGGTACTCGTCGCCTGCCATACCTAGCCTCAGGAACAACATGAGCCAAGGCGGCCTGGAAATCACCGAAAGCGAGGAGACCTGGTTCGGCTCGCTAATGACGCTGGGCGCGCTCACAGGAGGACTGGTAGCCGGATTCTTGGTGGACAGCCTCGGCCGCAAGTTGTCCATCATATTCTCCTCACTGGGGTTCATCACCGGCTGGGTGCTCATCGCCACCGCGGGCACCGTCATCGTTCTCTGTCTGGGTCGCGTCATCACGGGCTTCTTCACGGGGCTCGTGTCTCTCGCCGTGCCCGTGTACGTGTCCGAAATCAGTCGGCCACAGGTACGGGGCACACTGGGTACCGGCATACAGCTGTCCGTCACGATCGGCATCCTGGGCGTATTCTTCTTCGGCAAGTTTCTCGGGTGGAGCTCACTGGCCATTCTCTGCCTGACAGTGCCAGCTGCTATGGCCGTGCTTATGATCTTCATGGCCGAATCGCCGCGCTGGTTGTTGCAGAAAGGAAAGCGTGAAGAGGCGCTCAAGTCGCTGCAGTTTCTTTACGGCGCGGGTACTGACTACGAGGCAGAGCGGAATCAGATCGAATCGAACCTCAAGATGAGCCCCACCGAAAGCTTCCACATGAATGAGCTGAAGCAGCCTTTCATCTACAAGCCCATTCTCATCAGCCTGTTCCTCATGTTTGCCCAACAGCTGTCGGGCATCAACGCGGTAATGTTCTACGCGGTTTCCATCTTTCAGTCGGCCGGCACCACCATCCCGCCCGAGGACTGCATGGTCATAATCGGCGTGGTGCAAGTGGTCGCCACGCTGGGTGCCACCATGGTGATGGACAAGGGCGGACGACGGGTGCTGCTGCTCACATCTGCCTCCTTGCTGGCACTCAGCCTGGGTGTGCTGGGTGGCTACCACTACGTGAAAGCGACCAAGGGCGACGAGGCTGTGGAGACCATCGGCTGGCTGCCCCTCGTGTGCCTGTCGCTGTTCATCATCGGCTTCTCCTGCGGCATGGGCCCCATCCCGTGGCTCATGATGGGTGAGCTGCTGCCGCTACGCGTGCGCGGCTTCGCCACGGGCATCTGCACCAGCTTCAACTGGACCATGGCCTTCGTCGTCACCAAGACCTTCAACGATATGCTGGAGATTCTTCAGCCGCACGGCACGTACTGGTTCTTTTGTGCCATCATGATTCTCTCCTTCTTTGTGGTAGTGCTTACACTTCCCGAGACCAAGGGAAAGACGCTCGAGGAGATCGAAGCCACGTTCCGAGGCGGAGTCGCGCCGGAACACAAGAAACCTCCTGAGCCCCCAGCCGAAGTGACCCAGCCGACAGCTGCCGCTTCCGTCTCTCCGCCCACAGTGGCACCTACTGGTCCCGCTGCCGAGCCAGCTGCGGCGGCGTCGCCCAAGAGGGCGTCGGTTCCGTCCACGTACTCCAGGGGCTCCAAAGCAACGTCTCCCGAAAAGGCGGCCGTTTCGCCATCGCGACAGGCCTCCAAGACCACAGTGTCTGAAGCGCCGCCCTCGGAGCCTGCGCCCAAAAGCCCTGCGCAACAGCAAGATGGCGGCAACTAGGACATTATCTTTTCTCTGCTGACCCTGTGCAATAAAGTGAGCTGCTTGGCACCAAGCTTCGCCAAACGGTGCCCCCCCCCCCCCCCAATCTGCGCTGTAGTAGAAAGCTTGATACGCGTGGCCGAAGCGTTCCGAGCAGAGCATGTGCCATTGTGAGTGGGTGTCGTTATATGCGGGCAGACGCAGGTGACGGATATGTGGCTGAGCACCTGCTTAACTTATGGTCACGTTTGAGATAGTAAAGAAAGTAACCTTGAGTACAACCTAAACCTATAGCTGTTACATATCTGGCAAGATTGGTGCAGGCGCCTGATTCTTCACTACTGGATCGTTGAGGATAGCATCCATCGGGCTATGTTTTGAAAGCGGTTCAAAACAGGTACAAGCTAGTTTTGAGTCCTGATGAGATTTTTCTTCCTTGCATGGGCCCATTCCTTTCACGCGCTGTTTGCCATGGCTGACCCGCCAATGCAATCTATGGTTGTGGAGCTTCCTGTGCGACGCTGCAGTCGTATAGCCTCACCGGTGCCATATAGTCTGCGTGCCAAGCGAAAGCTTCATTGGCCGCGATGCAGCTATTTCGCCGTGTCATCAATGTCCACCATGGTTGCACCATTCTTTCCACTTTCACTCGCACCTTCCTCCTTTTCCTTGCGGCGCGGTTCAGGTGTCCACAGAACAAGTGTGGTAGATACTACGCCTTTCCTTTCCTGTGAACTAGTTATTCTAATTAGTTACCTAATTAACTTATTGGCCTAATTATTTTTTTTCTGCAGCAACATTACGTCAGCCTCTATCGATTGACACCACTCTAACTTCTACCACTTCTCAGTTACCCGCAACTGCTGCGGACACGATTTTGCGGACGCGGTCTGCGGACACGGTCTGCGGACAGAAATCTGTGAACATAGCGAAGTAACGCGTTCGCGTGAATAAAAATTATGAAAAAAACCGCGGATCTAAAAGCGGGTGTTAAAGAGGCTATCGCTGCAATACTCAGCTTTCACTCTATCACTAGGTTCAAGTCATGCTTGAACCACCATAATTTTGTTCCGTGCAAGCTTCTCCCTGAGGTACACTGACGGGATTGATGCTTAGGGCAATTGCTATTTGAGCTGCTCGCGTTAAAACAAACAGCACGCCGTCATATTATAAACAAGTCTATAAGGGAGTTAAAAGAGAGCAGCACGTCCTCTAGCGCACTCCCTTGTAGGGGCACAGTATTCTCTCCGAACCCTGAGGTAGATTTTCACCACCAACTAACGGAATGCTGTACTTCGGCAACGGAAACATACTCTCATACTGAATAATATTTATTTGATCTAATTAGCAATGGATTCCGACTTTTAACAACTGCATCATAAATTCTGATGTTTTCATTAAAAGATGTAGAAAGATAATTTAAAACCGTCCTAATTGCTTAGAACTTCGCACAATTTGAATTGAGGATGGCTTCTGTCGTATTTCAAGTGATAAAAATCTGCCCCGGGTCTCAGGCGGCATGCCCTGAATTTAACAGCTATAGGGAGCGCGCTAGAGGCCTAGCTACTCCCTTTTTACTTCCTTATGGGCTTATTCATGTTTAGAGTGTAGTAGGCCGTCAGTATGACTTCTACTTGGCCCTATCAAAGTGGCGGAGAAAAACCCTAGTTCTTGGGAAAACGTCCCCATGCCAGCGCTATCCAACGTTACGTAGCCACGTACAATCAAGCGTATGGTCAGGTTAAAGGTGGCTGCAGTTTTTTTATTTGAATGAGTTTTAATTTTTTTTTTCCTATCCACATGCGTGCTGTAGTTTTTCACTGCGTCACGGCGTTTGCCCGTGACGAGTTGCAGTTCGTTATATGCGATTCCACTAGTCAGCATAGATGGAGTGCTAAATAGCGAACAGATGCGGGCACGCGAGTCTCTGGGTCGTTCTGCGCTTCAATGAATTCGCCGACGGGAGTACTTTGTGGAGTAGGGTTTTCATGGTATGACCTCACTGCGTGACTGGTGTGATCAGGTACTACAAAACACATCATCCTTACATCTATCCCCAGAATCAAGACGCCTGCGCTGGAGTTTTCCGCGTACCACCAGCGCCGCCTAGTGGCCGTCGCGCCACTATCTTGGTAGGACGGCTGAGACTGGCGCCGTGGAGGTGCTGAAGAAAATCTAATTTATCTCAAAACCAAATGCATGCAGCTGCGTTTAAAAGCACTTGGTTATGATAAAAAGTTTGCTCTGTACTTTATTCCACCGCAGCTGTGCAAAACACAGTGGTGGTAGAACTCGGCTGGATTCATGAGACTGGATGAGTACGAAGGAGTGCTCGTTTGAGCGCTGCTCTGCCCTTCATAACGTGACTTCGCTTGCTGTACCGTACATATAAAGTTCTGCTTATTCGCTTTTATCACGTTGTGAAGGGCGCCTTTTAGAACGGGAGTGGGGCCATTGCAAGATGGACTCAAAGTCAACAAAGGGCGAACGTAAGTGGCATCCTGATATGCATATTGCGATCATCTAGATGACAAGCCGAGAGAGTTAACAACCTATTCGAATGCGCAGTATTGTGTCGGAATGATGATGATGATGATGATGATGATGATGATGATGATGATGATGATGATGAGGTCTTTGGGGTATTCTTGGGGAGGGGGTACTGGACGAGGGTTATGCCGGCCTACGTCATGGCCGCACTTTCGGCGTCCAAGGGAAGGGGGGGGATGGGATGTGGGAAGGGGGTGAGTCGGGTAATGCCCTAACCAGCATGATTTCTGACTCCTTTCTGCATTAAGCTATCGCAACTCACCTAGCGACCATTCAACAATTTTTCAATCGGTCAGTATAGTGAGCTGTGATTTAAAAAAGCTCCACAATTGGAGAGTTTGACCGTTGTTTGCTTCGAATACAAGATGTATTGCTTCACAAATACCACTTTTCGTTCTTAAGTTGGATGTTTTAGTTTGGTGACTGAAGTACAGCTGAAAACATGTGTGCAATATTTGTTTTAGCACACTTTCAAATTAATAGGCTCATATTCTTCATGTTCAATCCAGAACTTGCCTATTGTAAACATTGCGCTGTACGATCTAGCTGCCTCACCCGCTAACTGACCACGATTGCTCGAGTCTTTTATATGGGCACAAACAGTCGGCGCACGTGGCGGGTGGAAGCTTGGGTGGGGGATACGTCAGTGTATAACCACACACATCACACCGTTAAGTGGTGCCTGCTACAATTTTGGTTTGGTTTGGTTTGTGGGGTTTAACGTCCCAAAGCGACTCAGGCTATGAGAGACGCCGTAGTGGTGGACTCCGGAAATTTCGACCACCTGGGGTTCTTTAGCGTGCACTGACATCGCACAGTACACAGACGCCACTCCGTTTCGCCTCCATCGAAACGCAGCCGCCGAGGCCGGGATTCGATCCCACTTCCTAGGGAACAGTAGTCGAGCGCCGTAACATGCACCCCATTCTCCGCAAGGAACAAAGCATAGCAACTTTGTTTCAAGTTCGCACTGATGTTTTTATTTATTTTTGTATTAACCATCAGCGATACTAACCCCATCCTTCGATGCAGTTCATTCTTGGCTCTTAAGATAGGGAACGCGGGTTTAGACTAAGGATATTTAAGGTATGGAAACTCTCCCTCACTCTCTCACATTGTAGGGCACCGATAATTTCCACCCAACATGTATCAACAGGACGATTGCGGCTACTTAACTTTTTACAGTGTTAGCAGTGTGAGCATTTTATATGCATGCTTCGCAGCGAACCTCGGTGTTATTTGCTTCGAATAAACAAAAGACAATTAAACCTATAAGTTGCTTGTCGTCCGCCATCGTAAATAGGCAAGTGCCGAAACGCAACTGCACGCCTTTGTTTCTGTACAGACGTGTTCAACAGCATCGCGCTAAAAACGGTGCAATATATTTCGCGACGCACGGGACACCATTTTAGTCGACAAAAGTTTTCATTATGAAACTAGTTGAATCATTAGTGTTCCTAAAAATGGGAAGTAGGTAAGTACTTAACGCGCTCAGTATTGCCAAATCCTACTGAAGGGAGGTCGTTTTATTTTGCTGTGATATAGGTATTTACCCTCTAGTATAGCGACGCTTCATCGCAAGAGAATGTTATTTGCTAGAAAGTGTGCTCGTAATTCACCGGGCAGAGACGCTGTACTTTGCAAGCGCCCCATAGCAAGAAAAAAAAAAAGAAAGGAAGACTGAACTCACGACTACCGTTTGAAACCTACGCGTAGCGACGTTATAGCTTCCATAATGCAGCTGCGGCGCGGAGTTGAGGAGGTCAGGTATGCGCCTTTAAGCAGCCAAAAAGGAAACTCCGAGTTCTTTAAAACATTAAATCTGCGATAAAAGCATCATGCATGAATTAGAAAGCGCAAAATCAGCCGATGGGTGCAGCCACGGTACAAACGAGCGGCGTGCTCCATCCTACTTATACGCTTGCTGGTTTTGAAACCAGGCTGCGCTGGGTGTCTGATTTTAAGCGCGCCCCCTGGGTAGCGCAGGTTCCCTTAATTTTTTGTCAAGTGGGTTTCCAAAGAATCAGATATTCGTTCGGAGATTTTTTTTTTTTTCTACTTAGATAGGCGCTTTTTCCAAGGAAAGGGATGAGTCGGTCCGGTTGGTGCATATTGGCGTTAACTACTGAACCGTACTTGCAGACGAGTCAGAAGAGAACACATGACACAAGCGGATCGTATCTTCCAGTGCACTCGTTGTGCCGATTGCAGTGTGCAGCAGCAAACCAGCAGCAGCAAACTTCCTCTTATCGGTCTTGCCAAGGATCATACGTTGGCATGATATACTGTGTGCATAGTATTATATCAGAAAACGAATCCACCGTTCGTTGCATGGACAAAATATATTGTTACGCGGTTGCATGACAAGTGATGTAACACGGCGACACAACAGAAACAGAACGACGTGATGACATGACGATGAAAAATGCTTTAATGGCCAGCGGGCCTACCGCGAGCACTCGCCCCGCGCCACTGCCCGCTTCGTCATCTTCGTAACACTACCCGGGGCCATCGAACGATCGCCCTGATCGATTGCTAGAAATCCAGTGCATGAAGAGACGATGGACACAGACACAGGATTAGACATGAAACGCTGGACACCACAATGAATGCGAAGATAGGATGAATTCTTGCCCCGGAGCATCAGGTCCAATCTTCACCGTTTGCCGAAGGCCAAGGCTCATGGAGACGCCGAACGGCTTGGGTGGGGGTGCTGTCTTCGCTCGAGTGGTCGTGAGGTCGCTTCGTTGTGGGGTCGGTCGGGTCGGCTTTGAGCTCTTCGTGGTCGTTGTGTGTTGTAGTCAGGGCTGGGGACGGGGCTGGGGAGAGCGGCTGGTTGGGTCTGAGCAAAAAGGGCTGGGCGGCGATCTCCACGGGCTCTCGGCCGATGGACCAGGCGTACGGTTGGCTTCGACGGTGCAAGGCGAGGATGGGGATGAACCGCACCTCCAACCAAATGTTATCAGGTGGCATGACAAGCGATGTAACACGGTGACACAACAGAAACAGAACGACGTGATGACATGACGATGAAAAATGCTTTAATGGCCAGCGGGCCCGAGCACTCCGTCCCGCGCCACTGCCCGCTTCGTCATCTTCGTAGCAATATTATTGTCCACATATAATTTTTCCCGCTTAATTTACATACTTTTTGCTATGACTTATAATGGGTGCGTACGAAATCCGACCCTGAATTCCCGCATTCGATTTCCGGCTGGCAGATCGCCTTTACACCGACATATTTACATCGACTGAAGCACTGATCGGGCATGTTGCAAAGTGTGTTGCTTTCGCTGTTCGTTAGGCGAAACAGCTAACGGGTGCTCCGATAGAAAAAAACGGAAAGGGGAAGTTCGAAGTGCAATTATACAACATTCGCAGTCAGGTCAAGGGGGTGAATTCTTTAAACGTCTGTACGAAACTAGACGACACTTTTGCGATCGTAAGCCGAGATGTGAATTAACTTCTTCCCAAGTCAAGAGCGTGAACTATTCGCACGTAGTTATTACGTGCGAAGCGGCATTTTACTTGTTTCCAGTTTACCACACTGTTTTGGAAGGTACCGCCACGCGCGTTTCTTTGCGCTTCAGCTCGCGAGATCACCGCCGCGGTTACACGGCTGGGACAGAAGCGCATCGGCCACTGGGACTCGCAAGACCGGTTTTTCTGACGACGAAGTCATGCAAACGGCTCACTTTAGTAGGCGGTCTCTGAGCTTTCCAAAAATGCATGTAAACCTGAAAGGGCGATACCACGATCGTGAAAGCACGTATAGGGTGCCAGATGTCTTCGCCTGAAGCTTCGATGCGCTGTGATGTAAACGGGCTGCAGCGATTCCCGTGTTTTCACCGGCTCACGCTTTGAGAAAACATTTTTAAGTTCAAAATGAAGGAATGAGATCAGTTTCCCGTCGGTTTGCCTGGCGCGGCATATGTTTTCTTTTTTCTTTTTTTTTTTTTTTTTAGCCGATGCCTATTGGATCTCATTTCCCTCCTCCACCGATTTGCGGCTGCGCGCTTTAGTGTTTACATGCCCACTCTGTCATCTGTGTTTTAAGGTAAGGAATACAAAAAACATTTGAATGAAAATTAAGTGAAGCGTGCTATCGTCCTTCCGTACCGTTGTCAGATGGGGGGAGGTTTGCGCGGCTCCGCGCCTCAAGGTATGCCGTGCACGCTAACCACTATACGCCGACACTTTTTTTTTTTTTTTCTGACTTCCTGAGAGCGATTTCATAATTCTTCTAGGAAAAGGGCGACAGCGGCGCTGGAGAGAAGGAAGGAAATGTCAGTGGTGGAGCCCGTAAAACGTTCTGGAAACGGTGGTATACTGTACTGTGAGATCAGGGTGCGGCGTATAGGGAGATGGTGAGGTACAGCCTGAACTGCCTGTAATTGCTCCGGATGATGCGTTTGTAGTCTGATGCCTCAGCAATCGTAGGTGGACTGACTCAGTGGATTTCCAGCGCCCGGTATTGAATGTCGCGGGCTGGCCAGGTCGTTTCGGACAATCCCTATATGGCCTGAAATACACCCAAGAACGACGGTTGACAGCTAGAGAACAGAGTGTCAAACGAAATGGCTGCACGGTATGAAAGAGAACAAGAAGTGAGAGTGTGCTATTTTGAACAGAACGAAACGCAGTGGTGAGTCATAACATAATTAGCTGTTCGGGGTAGCTGTGGGAATGTCGATAGCGTGGACTAAGGGAAGAAACTGGATTTTTAAACTTTTTATTCTTTTCATTTATATACACCGATACTTAGCATCAGCAAACACTGGCTTTTCATTCTGAGCAGTTTGAGATTTTTCATTCTTTAATTATTTCATCTTATTAACTTATAAATTAAACACTCTGAAGTTTTCTTAATTAGCATCTTCAAACATTGGCTTTTCATTCTGAGCATTTTGACATCTTTGAGCCACCTTTTTTTATTTATTTTTTTTCAGTTTTCATTGATTTAATGAATCAATCAATTCCAATCATTTCATGAACTCGTCACCGCCTATCACACACTAGACAGTCATAAACCGCAAATTACCGTGCTAATATATATATATATATATATTTTTTTTTTTTAATGCAGCCCGCGATTATTTCCGAGACGCGGTGCCAACAACTGCTACTACAACTACGCCGACGGCTTTTCGGCCGAACGAGCTATATATAAGCTGTCATTCATTAGCAAGCAGGAAGGTATTGTGCGAATAGCATTGCGCTGTGCGGCCCTGCAAGAGGTGTAGGGGTTGTGTCCGCATGTGATTTGATGAATGCGATAGAGTATATTGCTGACAATATGTTGTCGAAGGCCTTACGCACATCGACCGTAACTAACGCATACATCGAATTGGTCAGGGAAGGGGTGGGGGGAACAGAGGAAACTGTGTTGGAGAATTAAGAAAAGGTCTTGGGTGTGGACGTGGAGACGTAATCCAGTTTAGGTATGCGGGAGGAAGATGATGTCTATAGAGACTCCACAAATCGATCGAGTACCATCTGTCCCATGCTATTCGTGACGCAGGAAGTCAAAGAGAAAGGACGAAGAATGGCTTGCCGTATTTGGGGAGCAGGACAATGGTTGTTGTCTACTTGTTTGGAAGTATGCCCTCGGATCAATATTTGCTGATGTGGGACAGGAGGTCGTTTTAGCGGGCTCTCGGAGGACCTTATATTTATTCTTTTGGGACGAAGGACTTATAATTTCAGGCTAGAGCAAGGTCTAGCTAGCTGAAGCAAGGCTTTGAAAGGACGATCTACAGGTCAGGGTGGAATGGTCCGACATATGCCGTATACAGGAAGGTGAGAGGTGATGAAATATTTTTTTATTGCGCAAATATGCCCTTCGTCATAAGGGGTCTAAATATATTGATGCAGGCCTGGTGGCACTTATAAATGCCAACAATTCGGTGGTGTGGCCCATTTGTCCATACTATTGTATGTGGTGGCCGGGTAGGATAGTAATCGTGGCTTCGAAGGTGTAACTTACGGGCCACGCGAAGTCCAGGACAAGTTATAAGGAAATGGTCAAGTGTACGTCGCCTTCGTATGCGGGAGCTGGGCAGAAAGGGCAGGTCAAGAGAGCAGTCTGCGAGGTTCAGGAGGATTTGACAGTAGGTGTCAACGCAGCACCCATGCGGGTTCTCCTCAGCGCCACCTTCTCACGGTGAGTTAGACCGCCGGGAAGCTTGATTCCACACGGTGGGATTAAGTCATGCGTGGAGCAGCGGAGAAATTTTTTTTTTTTTTTTAGACACTACGGCGCCTCCTGGAGACAACTTCAACATTGGCAGAGGGTATTTCACCCACACGCACAGGGCAAGGAAATGCTTGTACTATATTTTAGCAGATGTCTTTGATGATGTCTAAGGTACCAGCTATACGCCGTAAAGGCTCGGACTGCTTTTATGGAATCTATATGTAAGAGTAGTAGCTATAAGAGTAAGAGTAGTAGCTGGAATCTATATGTAAGAGTAGTAGCTATAAGAGTAAGAGTAGTAGTAACTCCCATAGTAGCTATTTTTGATGCGAAAGCTTCACTACGACAGGTATTTATTTCTCTTTTCTTCTCTTCTGCCTTCTCGTCCCGTTGTGAGTGGTGGTGACCACCGCTATGTTCGTGACTCAGCGACACATTGCGGCACGGAGATGAGAACTCCCTTAGACTGCGCGCATTTATTCGCAGCTTATTTACAACAACGTCGTTAGATGCGACATCACAGCACACACACACACAAAATACTAAGCTGCAAATGGGTGGACGGTCGGAGGTCAGAGGCTAGCAGAATCAGGCCATGGCCTTCTGCTACACTTTAGGCCGGAGTCTCTTGAGACCTCCATCAGCTTAGCATCCCTGACAACCCGTCTGAACTCTACCGTCGTCCGAATTCGACTGTCCAACGCTCGCTTCGTTCACCGTTTCCAAAACCCAGTCTAGTCCGTAGACTGATCAGACAGGCAACTCTGTGGCATGCAACGTTTTCAAATGGGCTGGCCAATCGCTGTGCCACATATGTCTCTCCCATATGCATATTACTGTAAAACAAACACAAAACATGCGCACGCAACGACACACACATTCCCGATTTACAACTCAGCACGAGAAAGAGACAGAGCTGTTAGCACCGATCCCACAAGAACAGCGCTTAAGCGGTAACGAGATCCGTCGCGCGATGCTGCCGCCAACGCCTGTCGTTGTCGCTAGTGCACACCGCACGGAGCGACGGGGCTCAGCGACAGAGAGGCGCGTTTTCAGCGTTGCTCTGTTACCGCCGCCTCGTCATTCGGTCAAGGGGAGTGCAATCACGCTATATCCCATTTATAACAGTAAACAGCATGAAGTACGATAAAACTGATGAAATTTCTTGTAACGCATATCGCATTTTAAAGGGTCACAGCGCAGCGGTGCGCTACTACACTGCAATGCCGACTTGCATTGCAAGCAGTGACTTTCTCCTGCTCCTTTCGAAAATTAACAATATCTAGCCACACTAGCCTTTTTTTTTTCTTTTACTACCCTTCCAAGCTTTTACTGAATTGTCTCGATGCACTCATATATACACGGATCAGACGAAGTGAGCGCCTGCAAGCTCCAGGTTCTTCGCCCAAACCGGACTAGGAAAACAAACTTAACACGCAAAAGCAAAAAAAAAAAAAGCCAGAACGCAAGTTGAGTATCCCAAAGCTTTCTGCGATTGGCTGCCTCGCGAGCAACTTCCGGGCGACACGCGAAGTTTTCTAAAACCCAGAAACCGAGCGACAGCGACGAGTGGCAATGCTTTGGCGGCCCTCAGCCCGCGCGCTACGGCGTCGCGCGGCATGTCGCCGCGAATATGCGGTTAGCGCTTTACGAACCGCTCTGTTTTGCCTCCCCCGCGTCACGGCCACGGCCGAGACGCGGCTCTGGGGCCATTTTCCAAGAATCGGAACGGACCGAACCGGCGGCGTCGCCCGTTCTCATGGGTTCGGATACCACTTCCGAAGAGCGGTCGCCTGCGCGACCGTCGTAAATAAACCCCCTTCAAGCTGCCACTTGAACTTGGCCGCTCCTTCGGACTCTCCCCCGCGACAGTGGACCCGCGGTGAACACTTCCCCTATGCTTCTGGGAGAAGCCCGCAAACTTAACTATAGTCATGGGGTGTGTTCTGGTAGTCCGAAGCTACTACAGTTCCTCTGGACATGGTTAAATGTTGAGTCAGGAACCTTCGCTTGTCGGACGCCTTTGCCGGCAGTAGTGGGCCGATTGTTCGCAGGTCGGCAATTTTTGATGGTTGGTGGTGTAGAGTACACGCGGTTGTGGTGGCGGTGGATACGCTGTCAAAGTTCAGGTGATGTATGCTTTTTACGGTGTCCACGGTACAAAACCCGGGGCGCTTATACGCCGCAGGCGCCTCCGAGAAAGTACAATGTTTTTTTTTTTTTTTTTTTTTTGCTTCCGTCATTGCGCTTACTTTACCTTCCCGGGCTGCCTACAGTCACGCTGCGCAAATCGCTATCTCTAGAAAGGATGAAGGCACTCCAGTGGCACGAGAAAACGAACGCTAAAGAAAACAAGCAAAACTATCAGGACTTCTTGCCAAGCACTCCGCTGTTCGCATTTGACGCCACTTGGATGGGCGAGCGGCCGGGCCGGACCATGTGGTCGGCCCGCGTGCGGGCTATGGTCGGTCACGTCGGGCCGGAGTTTCCCCGACGGCAGCCCTGGGTCGGGTGCGTCGGGCCGGCCGTTTTTAGAGCGTTAGCTCCACATGCTCAATTATGCTATGGTCGAGTTATTCCGCGAATCATAAACAAACGGCGGTCGCCATAGCAACAGGATGCATGCTGGGTATCCGCCATGTTGTTGACACCTATAGTCATGGAGAAAGGAAACAACTTAGGAGAGGCCCTTGCCATTCCCAATGCATTGGAAAAAAGTGTGGCGGAAGTGAAGTCAAAATTTAGGGTTAGCCAAGTCGGGCCATTAGCAACGGCGACGCTGTTGCTATGAAAACTCGGGCCACTAGCAACAGCGTTGCTAAGGGCCCTAGGTGCGTGAGCGTCGAGGAGAAAGAAAATGCGGAGGGTAAAGGAAGAGGAGAGACGTTGCAGCGTCCGGTCGCGGCGCGGCCGCGCCGGCTTAAAAAAAAAAATGACGTCAGAGCCTCTCCTAAGTTCTTTCCCTCTTCCATGGTTCTTTCCTTCCTCCATGCCTATAGGAACTCACGGCCGGTCTCGAGGGAAAGCGCGCGCTCTTTCTTACGGCCTTCTCAATCGCAGCGGGAACAATGGGAACTTTTCTCCTTGAGTTACGCTTTCCGCCGCCGCAAGGGGCGCGACCTGCTCACTGTTCGCTCCGCATCTGCTTCAGCGGCGGCGGGTGGCTTTTGCATGGTTTCGCGCTGTCGCTCGCTTGTTTCGTAGTAAGTGCAGCCCCGAAATGAGAGGGCACAACAGGTAGATGCTGCAGCGACATGTCGTCAGCGTACTACACACGTGAACCGAGTCTTTATATAAGAAACACTGTCGCTCAGCAAACGTTCGACAAGCATATGACATTTATTGCGGCATGGTAGCTACATTTGTCGATTTTAATCCGAATTTTCCCCAAGCCTGCACAAGAACAGGAAAAAATAAAAACTGAATGAGCAGTGATCACACCGAAGCTTCTTCAAGGCTAACATTACAGCGCGTGAACGGCGGTAGCAGAGGCGTAGCAGCGGGGCGGTGGCGACCCCACCGAGGCGCGGCGGGCGGTGGAAACAGATCTCATTGGTGAGGCCGTAAGAGAAGAGAAGCGCGCTCTCCCTCGAGACCGGCCGTGGTGAACTAGAATTAGTTCACTATATTGACACCAGGCGACATGTAGCGCAGCCATGTTTTAGTGACTTTACCGAGTGCATTGTAGTTTTCGACGGTCCACCAAGCAAACACAAGGCTACTCGGGCGCTGCCCTTCGTGCGTGCAAGATGTCGGCAAATTCCTGGATAACGTATGCGTCGACATTGTTCCCGAATGATCAGACGCGCAATGAAGAAAAAGCAAAGCAGTGCGGCGTGGACCTGTTCAAGCTACGCGTGGACGACTGCGCTATGGGTCTAGACTTGTGGTCGCCCATCGGCATCGCCGACGTTCTGATTTTTAGTTCTGGCGGATATACAGTTTGCTGCTTGCCCGGATTTTGCTGGATGCTAAGCATACGGGAAAGGCCTCAAATATGTCAATCGTTCTGTCCTCATACGCGATCTTGCTTCGGGAGCTCAAAACTGGGTACTCACTCGAGATAACTGAACTAGGGATTGCACACTGTAGCTGTAGAACTAAGGAGACAAAGATTTCAGTGGAGAGATGTCCCCGTCTGCATGTAAAGTCGTCAGGCGTTTCCTTGCTGTTCATCTCGTGAAGAAATCGCAGGAATGGCCGCATCGAGTTCTGATCAATGACCCAGGCCGTTAGGAACTAGTGATCGTTAAAGGTAGATAGATCACTGATTTCGAACAGCAGCGCAGCAGCAGCGAACTTCCCCTGACCGCTGTCGGCAAAAACCAAAGGGTAAGATGGTGCGTTTTGTACCATTGTAAGAAAAACATCAAAAACGCGCCAAAGACACGCACCGCGGCGCCGGTAGCATCCTGTATAGTCGTCTCATTATGGGTGGCAACATTTACTTTCGTTGGCTTGTTGGGAGGGGGTGTTGTCTGAACCGTCAGTCCCCAAAGAGTTGAATGGGCCCCTTTCAAGTGAGCGGCCACAAAGGAAGGGAAGCTCAACCGACGCACGGAGTACTCCTAGCTGTGTACACGCGTATCAATGATTCTCCACAAGCTGGACCCTTCATTCTCTGAACAGCATGGGCAGAGACATCGGGACTTCCGCATAATTCTTTACTCTCCCACAACTTAACACAAGAGGTGCCGCCTCGCTTGCCTCTCGCCTTCGAGTAGCGAATCCGCGTTCATGATTTTTTTTTTTTTGTCTCAGAGCCTGCCAAAAGCGCTCTTTGAAAACAGTATTCGCGGCGATAGTTTTTCAGGACCTGAAGCGGCGTTCAGTGATGACAGTCTATACGTTAATCATAATTTCTCACTTTCGAAAGCACCCGTAAAAAACACGTTTCGAACCAGCCTCTTTGTCAGCCGGGGAACCGAAAAAAATGCAAAAATCTGAAACGCCACTGGCGAAGGGGGCCGGCTTTGCACGCGTGTGCACGCGACTGTTCCCTCTGCTCCATTCTCCTCTTGTTCTGTATGCAGCGCGGCTGCGCCTGCACGCACTCCCGCGCGGGGCACGCGGGGTCCCCGCTCCATGGGGCGCACGAGCGAGGCGCCTACGCGCCCAGTGCCGTGCCCTGACAACGCTGGGAAAAGTACGCATCTCCACGAAGTCTCTGGCGCGCGCGCTCCTGTGTTGTTGCACAATTTCGTAGGCTGAAACCGGCCGAAATAGTTCGACTGCTACTTGAAGCTTGTCCCGGAGCGACTTCCATCGCCTTGCCACACGCTCGATGCTGTCTGCGTGATTGAAACACGGGGATTTTTAAGCACATTTCACTTATTCAATGCTTGCCGTAAAGAATGCGCTGGCCTGCGCGCGGTGCTCCCGGCAGCACCTCGACGCCACCTCTCCCCACATAGCTTCTTTAACTTATTTATTTTTATTCTGTTTGTGGCTGGCGAGCCACAGCGAGTGCCGCCGCTACACTCTGGCGATGAACCTTTCGTTGTAGATCGACTGACTTTACGCACATCTCTACGCACCGCGGCACCGATGTAAAAAAAAAAAAAAAAGAAAAAAAAACAGCAAACAGAGAGAGATATATCGCAGAGACGGCGCGAAAGGCATCCTCTAATTGGTACACGTCAACCAATAAGCCTCCTCCTCGCCAGCGCGAGCGCACAGAGAGCGTCGTTGTTGTTGTTGTTGTGGCTGTAGGAAGAAGGAAAAGAAAATGCACGGGCCTGTTAAGCGGGAAACACATGTGAGCGAAAAAGTGAGCGACGCGACAAGGCGGCGCGGCGAAAGCGATCATGGTTCGCTCCGTCGCCTACTGGGGAAGACGCATGCACGCGACAGCGCGAACCGAGCGAAACGGCGACAACGCTCTGTGTAGGTTGTGTGGCTGGCATTTGGCTGGCATAGTGGCTTAGTACACCGCAAAACTATTGCCAAATCCAACAACAGTCAAAACGATTGCAAGAATAGAAGTTATTTTGCGACAACATGGCAAAGTAAAATGTATTTACAGCAAACCGTATCGAATGTGTGTGAACTTGCACTGTAATCGGCACGAATAGTCACGTGACCCCTTGTTTCTATTGTTGTTTCGGTTGTGATTAGACGTTCTTTGAATCCTTGGCTATCCACCATTGTTCGTACAAAGCGAAATGTTTGCGCGGTAATGCACAATCACAATGCAACACAGCAAAATAAAGAAAGCATGCGAAATGAGCGGCAGTGACGTACGGTTACTTCCGGGCGAACGAGCGAAATTGTCTATTTCGGCAGATCCGAGCGACGAGCCAAGCGACACATGCATTTCTGTTCGCGCGAAGGCTTCGCGCGACGCGTGCCGCCGTCGCGTTCGCGTTCGCGTGAGTTTTCGCGTGCATGCGATTCAGCCTTTACTGGCTCTGTACCTGAGCCACCTCCGCTGCCTCGTGCAGACAAAAGAGAAAATAGATAAAGAAAAGGAAGAGGGAGAGAAAGACGCGCGCCGCAACAACGGCCGTCGTCCACCACCGAAATGGTGGCGGGTGCAATGACGGCCTACAACAGATAAAAATTCGGTGGCAGGCTGGCCCTCGCCGCAAGCGGCGGTGACCCACCTGTCCCAGCCCCAAGAGCGCCGCGGAAATATCGATAGGTGGTTTTGCTTCAGCTAGCGCCAGGAGCGTCGCGCATGCTCAGACAGACTCCAGCTTACGTTCGTGCGCGTTGCGCGACGTTCGGACGCCCTATGGAGCGGGGCGCATGAAGGAATGGCGGGGCCCCAGAGACAGCCGTGCGATGCGCGGCCGCGGCTGCGCGTAGGCATGGCCTCCGAGATCACACCCGCGCGCAGAAGTGATCTCGGAGGCCATGGCGTAGGTTTTGTAGTTCCCGCTCCGTCAGAAACCGAGCGCTGGCGTCGTAGAGCAAATAAAGTCACTGGAACTCTTTAAGAGCAAACGGTGAGACGCCGCTTGCCGACGACGGCTCAAAGCAGAGATGGGTCGTAGGAGCGAGCCGGATCTTTTGAGCGGCTCTTTCAAAACCGCCGCTCACTAAAAGTGAACGGCGGTTCTTTTGGTGACCCGGCTTTCTCGTTCAGTGATCTGACTCGTGCCGAACGGTTCCTTGACAGTCGGATCTTCTCGTGCGACTTCGGCGCCATCTATTAGCGATGCGAGAAAGCAACTGCCCTCTCGCATGACCTCCGAGATCATCCCCCCTCCCGTGCGCATGAAAGAAACGCGCGTGCGAAAGTGATCTCAGAGGCCACGCCTCCCGCTCTTCCTCACAACAGTCGCAAACATTCCCTCGCTGGCGGCTGTCTTTTGAGCAGCTCTTTCAAAAGAGCGAGAATGAGCGACGGATCTTGGAGAGCAGGCGGTTCATTGAGTGGCGGTTCCTTTGGAGAGCCGCCCGTTCAGTGAGCCGTCAGGAACCGTTCGGCCAGGATCGGGTCTTCTGATTGCTGTCATTTCAACGCTATCTATTAGCAGTGCAAGAAAGCAACACCAGGGGGCAGGCAGGGGTGGGCCGTCTTAGTGTTCTGCGGGAGCATATACAGGAACACTAGGCCGTCTTAAGATAGAGGGGCTTTAGGCCGTCTTAAAACCCCTCTATCTGGAAAGTAGCGACACTCTCCTCCTTTTAGCTGCTTTCCTCCTCAATCCTCCTCTGATATCACTCTCTCACCGGCGGGAACGCTGCGCACGGCACGCTGAACCTGCCTGCGCTCGAGGGGCGCCGCGGGAGGGTCAATGGTAGTGAATGGCGGGTGCTTGTTGGACTAGCTTTTAAAGCGTTCTTTTTTTTTTTCTTTCGATGGAGGCGAAAAGCAAGGCGCCCGTGTGCTGTGCGATGCAAGTGCACGTTAAAGAACCCCAGGTGGTCGAAATTTCCGGAGTCCTCCACTACGGCGTCTCTCATAGCCTGAGTCGCGTTGGGATGTTAAACCCTACAAACCACCTTAAAGCGTTCTTTTAAATCTGCTTCGCACATGTAAATATATAATCGATTTGAAAATGTTATGTTTGGTTTTAGTGGCACATAATGCTCGCAACAACAAAGAAGGGAGGAGAAGACACGCTCAAAACGGCAAGAAATGTTTCACTCAGCATCGCGCTCGGGTACTCTGAAGCATCAAGAACGGGAAATAAACTGAGCAGGCAATTTTGGTGTCATCTGTGTTGGGTGACAGATAGATGACACTGAATGAGGGTCAATCGCCTCTTCAGAAATCTTCTGAATCTTTGCGCGTGAGCGGCAAACCGGCGAATTTTGACATCGATCGCTTCTGGCTAACCTATAAGTAAAAGCGTCGATTGTTGTATTATTTCATTTGCAAATAGCATCTGTAAGAAAAAGAGGAAGCAGTGCTCCTACGGCTGCTAATCAGAGGCGGTGTAGGTGCAAAAAGTGGCTTTTATTTCTTCGCAAAATCAATTGATCAGCAAAGTGACTCAGGCAAAATAGCGTCTTATTTTATTGGCACAATGCTGGTTTGCTTTAAAGGTCGTAAGGAGTGGCGCATACAAAATACACAGTTCCAAATACAGAAGAAATGTAGCGATAAACACTGTTGCACATTGGAACACAATCCCAATCTCAAAAATCTCATACGGTTAAATGCGTCATATTGGAAGCAAGTGTGAGAAGAGAAAAATATATCGGTCCCTTAAATTTGACAAATGCACAGCGAGTCATGCAGAAATATCACGAGACATAGTACCTCGCACAAAACAGTTCTTTTCGTCGGAACTAAGTATTTCCTTCCTATGTTGTGCAGCCATTTTTTTTTTTTTTTTTTTGTGCGCAGCTCGTCGCGTTTCCCTCGTGGAATGGAAAACAGTCAATCCTTTTTCTGTTCTACTTGAACACTGAAACGCGCAGCAGCACGGCATCGCACGCACGAAACTGTACGCGCGCAAGCCACAGGAAACGGCACGACGAGGCAGTTTAATGGCGGCAGCGATAAAATAAAAAACAAGCAAAACAAGATTTTGCATGCGCTGATGACGTTTGGTGACGCCTTGACCACGTGAGGGGACCCGGCACCCAACGACAAACCAGAAAAACAGCCCTCTCTCTTTTGAGAGGGGAGCGTAGAGGAGCGAGGAGAAAAGTGCCAGGCGAGGGAAACGGCGGCAAAGGTCTTACAATTTCGCTACTTTCCAAGATATAGGGCTTCATTCTCACAGCCGGGTTTTCTCTCTTGATTCTTATAGCGCTGACGAAACACCACAGGAAGAACGACACCTCCGTCGCCTCCGTCGCCGTCGCCTCCGTCGCGCCGGCGCTCGCCCGAGAAGGGGACGTAAATGGTGCCAGTACTCCCCGAAATCGGGTGGCCGGCGCCGTGGGGTTTTGCTAGGCCATCCAAGGCGCCGCCGGTCCGACGAACGTCGGACTCCGCCCCACGAAAGACGGTCCAGTGAGCGCGCTCGCTTCTCTCACGTGACTCTACGTCACGGCTTGCGTGTCGCGACCAAGCGAGCGCCGGCGGAGCGACCGCGCGGCCATTGCGGGCTCGTATGCAGACGGCGGTGCGTGAGCACAGAGAAAAAAAAAAAAAAAAAGCGAGGGTTGCCCTCCTGTATGCTGCCCCGCGAAGCGCGCGCTGACAAGAGACAACAAATGCTGTTCCTTTTTTTTTTTTTTTTCATTTCTCAATGCACCGGGTGTTGCAACTAAACATGACCTCCTGCAAAACTTTACGATGTTTCAGTTGTATATTTGAATGGGTTTATCAAAAGCAATCTTGCAAGTTCTGGCGACCCATTCCTTTATGATGACAGAGTTATTATATATGTACCTATAGATTTCTTCGATTTCGCTGATTGCCATAAATAATAATATAAATATTACAGGAGTGCGCATTTATGCTGAGCTTGGATACTGCCTTGATATATATTCGTACCCATTTGTTGTTTCGTAGTACGCGCGGTGTTTGTACTGAGGCTGAGATAAGAAGGCGTTCCAACTCCGAACTGCTGCGAGAAGTCGCGACACTAAATGTGGAATATAAGAGACGGGGATTGTTTTTTTTTTTTTTTTTTTTTTTTTTTTTTTATCAGGGGTGCTGAAGTAACAGTACTATTCTCAAGTAGTAGATTTGGAATTTCACTCCCTTCCATTCCGGAGCCACGCAAACGATACCTCGTTGCAAACAGATAAGCGGGTAGTTTTTCTCGCAAACCTAAACCGATCCAAACGCAGAACAGGTGCTTGGCAAACTTAAATCATATTAAGTATGTGGATCATAATTTGAGCTAAGATCCATTATATAGACACAACCAGAAACAAAAACAAGTACGGCGTAGCAAACAAGGTTCGGGACAGTAAAGATTCGGACGGGCGGAAAATCTATTGGCTAGGCAGGCGAAGAAGTCAAAATGACTGCCGCACAGGTGCAGGAAAAGAAAGAGGTAATGGGTGAGGTGAGGAAAGAAGCAGAGGAGAAAACGAAACAAAGAAAAGAGAGAGAAAAAAAGCAAACAGTGGGTGAATGGCGCGGCAAGAAAACATCATGAATGGGAATAGGTCTAAGGAAAGGAATAAAGAAAAAGCATACCAATGGGGGAAAAAAAAATTCAAGAAAAGGCCGCAGTCTACCTGCCAGACAGAGAACCCCTTTTATGAAAGTTGTGACGAAACTGCTTATCAAGAGTAATATAACTAGAGTGTGCATTTACACTACGTTTTAGTACTCGCTGCTTATATTCGTACCCATTTGCTTCCGTGCTATACGCGCGGCGCTTTGCAGTAAACTGTGGAGTTGCGTACAGCTACTGAAGCTAAGATGGCAATGCCTTCCAGCCCCAAAGTACAAGAGGCTAACAAAAAATGCCGATTTTATTTAATTTTGCAATATGCAGGACGGCACAGCTAACCTCGACTTCCGACAGATTTGCGTGAAATATTATTTCAGTCGGTGCCATTCTAACTTGATTTTTAATGCTTGTATCATATTGCCATGCTGTCGCGAACAATTCTTTTATTGATAGAATAGTTCATTATGTTTTTTGTGATTGTGCTGATTGAGAAGAATAATTTCGCTGATTGTGAAGAATAATGTTATTGAAGTGATGCATAATTTTCTGCGGTTTAATACATGGTCGCTATAATTATACTCATTTGCTTTGGCGCAGTACGCGTGGTGTTTGTACCGTTACCGAAGCTGAGATGAAAACGCGTTCTAGCTCCAAACTGCTGTTAGAGCACGTGAGACAGCACGCTTTTTTTTTTTTTTTTCGTACAGACGCGGAGCACACGACTTCCACCGCTGCAGGAAGGGCCCTCCGCATTTTTTTTTTTTTTTCAGAAGAAAAAAAAAACGCTCTGACGTAGAGTCGCGTGTGAGCGGCGAGGCCCCGCCCAAACAAGTTTGACGGCGTCCGGCGCCCCTTTCTGTTTGAACATCGCGCTGCTCCATCCGTCGTGCGGTGTCCCCCGCCGGTGCCGCCGCGACGGAGCGGAGCACCGGCTGTGAGAATGAGGCCCACGCCGTCGGCTGCCGTCGGTCGGAGCGCGATCGGCAGCTGCTTCGCCGCTGTGTCGAGGCTCCGCGCCGGCGACCTGGCAGCCGCAATGCTGCGTGTATGCTTCGGATGGTCGCCGCCGTTTTTTTTTTTTGCGTCTTTTGTTCTGCTTCCCTTGAGCTCTAAACGGGGAACAGATGCTTTGAAAAATTAAAACCACTCCTCACAGCATGAATCGCGAGCGATGCGGCTTGAAGTAGACACAAAATGAGTGAGTCAATAAACGAAATACGGTCGGCGTGTGTATGCGGCGGCGAAAACGGGAAAGTTGAACATGATTGAGTTAGAGGACCGGGGAAGAAATCTGTCTGCAGGTAGAAAGGAAACAACGGGAGCAGCTGGGGCGCTGAGAGCCGTGGGCCTTGAGAAAAACTGCCGCAACGTTGAACAAAAGGATTATAAGAATATACGAAAAGTGAAATAGAGGCAAAAAAGGGGAGAGAAGGGCCAAAAAAGAGCAATTTATAAAAGCGAGAAAGGACTAATGTGGACTCGAGCTGCAAAGCGCACACTGCTTTAAAAAAACAAAAAAAAACAATGCATTTACATTATATATACTTCAGGTTCCCCATGAATCCACTGTCTCCGGAAATATAGGAGGGACCTCGAATCAGTTAATCTGCTTTCTCTATATTTATAATTTACTATATATATCTGTCTATATCATCACTATATTTATTAATAGTCAGCCCTCAGGAGATTTTGGGCTATCTTTAAAGATTGATGGTGCCAACTATCTATTAGGGATAATTCTCTGTGTGGTGCATGATGGTCAGTGTTATTCAGACAATTTTGAAATGATAGGATAAGAAACCAAGGTAGCACCGAAATATTAGAGCAATGTTACATTTTTGTTTCAGTCGAACATTATTTTGATGTTGTTAATGTCCTTTTTTATAATGTTTTAACAGTGTTACATATAAATATTGATATAATGTTTCAATAAACATTTTAACAACACAAATCTAATATGTATGCAACATAAATGTAACATTCGGGAAAATGTAGAACAACCTTGCCCGAGCGTGTAGGCCCACCGCTCGTGATGGTACAAAGCTTGTACGCTTTTGCAAAGACCACAGCGCAACACAACTCTATAATACAACAGGTACCATTCCTACATTCACCTCTGAACAAGTAGCATAGAGTTAATCTTTTATATTCATCGGTGACGGGTGTTCCATGGTGGCAAATGGATAGTAAGAAAAACTTCTAACGAAATATTAAAGCTATGATTGCATTCTACGGTGAGCATCATCTCAAAGTTCTAGTTGCAAAGAAGTGTTATTGTAAAACATGGTTACTGGGAGAAAAAGGGCAAAAGTGCTAGGACTCAGTAACTCAGTGTTTGAAATAAATATGCTATGTTGTTTTATAGCTGATTCAAATATTACTATAACATTTAGGAGACAATAGTGAAACAACATTTGTTTGCAGCATTATTTTAATGTTTATAATGCACACAAAACATTATATAACATTACCATAACATTCAAAAGTCAACATTAGTAAAATTTTTCTTTCGAATAATTTACTAATGTTATTTTTATGTCACAGAATGTTAGACAACATTCAGGCAACTTATATAACAATTTTATAACATTATTCTAATGTTTGGTGCTACCTGGGATGCTTGCTAGGAAGCACCGTATATTCGCACATGGATTGGCCTGTCTCTACCTTCCAACCACATGCTTCCAACCCAATTCAAATGGTCAAACTTGAAGATATGGGCCAAAAGAAGTGAAAACCAGTCGTCTTATTCATTGGTCTTCAGGGAATAGGCTGCAGCCATAGAGTGATGTGTCGGCATCTGCATTACATCATTTTTGCTCCAAAATGAAAGACGTGCCCAGCGAATTTTCTTTTGTATGCAAACCTCCCATTTTTTGGCTAGCTGTACCAGTAGCTGAAACTCCTACACTGGGAATGTTAACTGCATCACCTTGGGGGCAATGAATTTCATGTTGGCCCATTTTCTTGGTGCTAATACAAAAGAATACTAAAAAAGGCAGACAGAAAAATGAAACATAATGCATTATTTTTTTTGTTGTCCTGCTTTGTCAGCTTCACTTCCATCTTGCTCCTTTGATCCTTACACCAATTAACAAGCTCCATTTATGGAAATGAAGTTTTTCTGGCATCTTTTGCTCCCCTGCTATGCCCTCTACACAGCAGTTAACACTTGTGGCAAGGCACACACTCTAAAATGCAAATCATGTAGACCATAAAATGTGTTACATATTTATTACATTTTATGGTTCAAATGATTCGAAGCCAGGTGAGCATACATATACACTACTGCATGGTGTTGGAAAGATGTCAAGGGAAATATATATATGTATATCTATTTTTTTGTATCTCAGCTTCTACTTTCCTGGATATATTACATATAACTTGTTCTCTATAGGTTGCAAAGTTCTACTAGGAAGATATTTCAGAGCCAAACATAGCATTGTAGGAAATAAAATGCTTTTTATATTATCTAGGCTAATGACTCAAGCTTGGTATAATAAAAGAAGCCACCTGACCGCTTTTATCAAAAGGGAGGTAGACATGCATGTTTGTCTGCACTTCTGAACTGTGTATGATTGCTATTTTTAACCTGGTGTTTTGAATATGCTTCTTAAATGTCACATATTTTTGGTAAAAGATTCATGTAAATTTTTCTCCAGTTTTGTTTGCTGACTTTGTGAAGTTAGTTTATTTGATTTCTGTTTGCTGAGGATTTATTTGCCAGTTTTTTTTTTAATTTTACGTTTGTACTCTTTAAAACACTGTTAGCAATTTTCTCTGTTCCAATTGTGTTTTGTTGACAGTACAGTTGAAAAAACCTGCCATCCATGTCTACCTAATTTGTTGCAGATTTCAAGACACGGAGAACAACTGGCTCTACACTGAGAGGCTAGAAGAGGCTGCCCGCCACTTCACAAAACACTAAAGGTAAGGAACATATGCTTTGGTACATACAAACACTCTTCCCACACCGACAAAATTACATCAGTGGTACCCCGCACTACACAGCCCTCAGTGTAGGCACTGCGACCAGATCGCAGACATATATCACACGATATAGAAATGCCAGGACACGCCCCAGGTAGATCCAATCCCCAACCCATTTAGAGAGCAACGGCAGGCCATTCTGAGCAACGATGACCCATGAGACCAGCGATGACTGGTGAACAAGTTAGCTACGCTGAAGGTGAATGGACTGCTGGACTAGGAGGTTCACCCATCATGACTCTAAAATAGCCTTTTGGAAGCAAATAGAGTTTTATTCATCCATCTAAAACACTAAGCTAAGAGCTTGCACAGAAGGCTGCAAGGAGGCATCAAGATGCATGTGTGGAATATGTGGGCCGGCGAGTGATAAGAAAACAGTAGAATCTGTGACATGCAACATTCTCTCAATTGGCAATAATTATTGCACATACCGCCTTTACCAGCAGGTAACAAGATTTGCTTTTTAGCATTATATTGAAGCCCTTATATGGCACTCCTCAAGACTAAAATGTCCTATAATGTGAGGAAAAGGGTGCTATTTACCTCATACAGGTTCAGAGCTTCAGGGTTGCATCAGTGCTGTGCTATGTGGCTAAGAAGCAAAACATTTAGCAGACGGTGCGCCTGCAGTCTGTCGAAATACATGTCATGCAAAATTTACATCAGACAGTTATCCATTCTTTATTCAAATCCTTAGAAGAAAACCTGTTTGTACCCTAGACATGGTTGCTTGAACTACAAAAGAAAATTGTACATATATTTCTTACAAAAATGGCTAGAAATAAAACCAAGGACTGGAGACATGCAGGAGGCATAATTTCGCACCAGTTCATTATTGTACTCATCATTGGGGGATCTACTGCTACCATTATTCATTTTTAATGCAGTTGTGTTGTGAAGGGGAACTTGTATATTCATTTTAGAGATAAAGTACTTTCTTTAAGGAAATTTTGATGGACTTGTTTGGTAAGCAGGCTACATAACTCTCCTGAATGCCATCTAAAAGAGAGAGCTTTGTCTTTAGCAGTGATGATTATTTATATTACATCAATCTGTGTTGTGATGGTGCTGCATTCCAGGCATTTGAAGACTTGTTTGTAAAAATTTACAAGGCATAAATCATGTCACAATTCCTCCAGACAGTAAATTGTTGAGCATTGCTAACTGACATTGTGTATTCATTGAAGTAGAATGACACACTTGCCTTCCTGGAGCTCAATCTTAATAGACCTGGTGACTATAAGATCAGGTATGTTAAATTAGCACTGCTTTTGGTCAGGAGATTGAACGGTAGATCTCTAAAGACTATCAGACTCAGAAGGGAAAAGTGTCTATTACTACATATTTATATAAATATTGCAGCACCTCTCACGTTAGGAGCGATGAGGAGCCACATAAGCGTCGTTGCTGCTAATAAGCCAAAGCTCTGCATAAGTGTTAAGGACAAGATTTATGTGGTGGGTGTTCTTGCTGATGCAATAAAGTTTACAATCGCATTATTTCTAACATTCATGAAAGGAAATAGAGTGCTAGGTTCTGCAGCTGCAACCCTGAAATTAGGCTAATTCTGAGGCCACGCTATTGCAGTGCTTACCAGGAAAACTTTTTTTCAGCAGGAAGTATTTCTTTTACTTTCCCCCAAATTTTCATCCCCTTCCTGAAGCTATGCCTTGAAGCACACTTTTTCAAAAAAAAAAGTGAGAAAATGTGGTTGACATACTTTCACCTTCTTATAGTTTTTCTTTTTTTGCAAATGAAAAATGAGCTGTGCGAAGCATTCATTATGATAGGCCAATTCCTTCCAGGTAGTATCTGCAAGGATATGTGGCAAAAGCTGTGAAAATAAGCAGTTCAGTGTTGTGTCATGTTAGCAAGCTTCCAGCGTTAATATTGTGGATGTTGGAGTAAAGTGGTGCACATACAATTCTATACTATGTCATTATCATTTCTGCTCTGTGCACTTGCTTTCTGGGTAAGCATTTGTATGCTCAGTTTATAGAAATTGTTTACTGCTGCTTGCACTCATGCAGTCTTTCAGCTAACTTGTTCCAAGCTTTAAAAGAATTACAATGGGTTCTATATAAGCTTCTGAGTGCAGAGGTCTAGGTAGTCATCTTGGCTGATCAGAATATTTTTGAAATGTTGCTGTGTTGTCAAATAATGAAGATAAAACAGATATATCATTAAATATCCGGATGCTTCTACTGTAAAAATTGCAGTGCATATTGAGAAATCTCAATTTAAGCTGTTCTGCGCAGAATAAATTTATTGTGGGCTTCAGCTTATAAATATACCGGTAAAGAATGACAACGTGCTGCAGCATAGGAATCCCTCAAACATGCCCCGAATCAGAAATGCTGCTACGCAAAGCCATGATTAATAAACAGGCCACCTCTTACAGTGATGTTTTGGTTTCAAATGCAGGCACTTGGCTGTGCTAGAATTATAATGCTGCAGCATTGGTATGCATGAACATATCGGGTGGATACCTATGATTTCAAATTAAGCACCACACATATCATATATGGATGATTGTCTTAATTATGCTTCGTTTCTTAACTTCAAAATAACTTAGGCAGACAAGCAGGTTTCATGCCACTTTATCAATGCCCATCACTTTAATGCCAACCTGATCTGCACTTCATATATCATTTAGATATTTACCTCAACTCCTTTCAATCTGTTGCTGTTGGTTTTGTGCAGTTCGGCAAAGATTCATTTGACCAAAGTTTTTCAGTTACTTTGTATTTCATTCAACTGAGATTTCCATGTGCTCATGTGCTAGGATGTTCACCAGTGTTGCGTGGCTACTGCATGCTGTTGCAGATTCGTATGCATTCTTAATACTGATGTTTGATGAGTGCAATAATGTTTTGCAATTATGTGGGATTACTGTGCAGTAGGGATTTGAATGGTTGTTACAGGCAAGTGCTTTGACATGAGAATGTCATTTTTCAGCAATAAATTTCACTTTGCACTTTGATATGAACACTAGTTGTGCCATTTATTCATGTATTTTAGTACGTTTTTATTGAGAACAATATATCTTTGACATTGAATTGCACTGTGCTCCTAGCTGAATGCAAGGATAAGACCACCTGTGTATTTGGCATAATTTTTTTTATTTATTTATTATTGTCATACCCACAGTGCCAAAAGTGGCATCACAGATTGAGGGGGGGGGCCTAAAACTTATTTATATCAAAAACATACAGAAAACAAAAAAATTGAAACCTGACACGCCAGTACATCTCAAAAATAGGAGATTTAAAGAGAAGCAGTAAATGATCTGCTAGACATAATTGACACTACCTCTTCAGATAGCTATTCCAATCTCTCTTAGAAAAAGAAAGCTTGTGTCAGATTTAAAGTTAATTTCCTTGACCTTCAATGGATGGTCAAGTCGTAAGGAAACAGTTAGGAGCATGAATATACAAGTCACAGTTTATGCCAGTCTTCCTGAGGTAAATACATACAGTGAAAAAATTTTAGATGCAACGAATATCGGCATTTTTCCGGCGACTGCCATCCCAATGAATATTTTGCATCTGAAACACTAAAGTGTCTGCTGTAAATATTAAAGGCACACTATAGAGCTGTTTGAAACTCAGGCCACGTAAGAACAGTGCAAGGCTGTGATGGGAAAAAATATAGTGTAACAATCCGTGGTCTAGAATGAAAATATTCCATGCAGAATGTTTTTATGAGTATGATTCAATTCAGTTCATTTAATACCTTAAAGGCCATCGTCAGAAGGTATTACGAAAGGAGTGGGGCGCACAGAAATTAATAACAGAAGAAGTGCTTGATAATCCTGTGGGAAAAAAAAAGTTATACAAAGATTTTCATTATTCAAACACACGTGTAATGCAGTCAAGGAAATTCGATGGGCAGGTGATGGCAGCAAGACCTCAAGGAAGGCTATTCCGGCCAACTGCAGTCCAAGGGAAGAATGACCAAAAGAATGTGGTCTTGCGGGCACGAGGTGATGATACTTGTTGCTGATGGCTGATGCAAAGAGAGATGTGTAGTGGGGGTGCGCAAATGTAGAAGCTCAGAATAAAAGAATATGTGGAACAAACATAGACTAGCAATGGGGCAACGACGAGCAAGGGCTGGGAGTGTCGGGAGGCTGGACTGTGATAAACACATGAAAAAATAGCACAATTTTTTTTATTGAAATCTGATCATAGCAATGCTCTGCTGCAACAGTTACAACATTCAAAGATAATATTCATGTGTGAACTCCAAGTGAAAGCAGGAAGTGCGGCTCCATGCAGTGACTGTGTAAACATTGTATGCACCAACGAAGGACCATATGTTAATTACCTTGTCTGTGTGTGTATCTAGCAGTTCTGAATTTTATGCAAGCTCCACTGCAGAGTAAGAATGCATACTTGTCAAAACTATGCCCCACTTGCTGTAGTTACCTACTTAGCCTCTAAAGTTGCAAACTGAAAAAGTAAGAATAGTGCAGAAAGCAATAGTCTTCAAGATAAGTATGTCATGTGCAGGCACATCATCATTCACAGTATATCATATCACTATCGTGTAGACATTGACACATTAGAGCCTTCTTAAAACAGCATGCAAGTTTACTGAAAGGATTTAATGACACCTTTCTCAGTTCATTGTTGAGCTTGTGTTGCCTAATGTCTAGCACTTAGCAGGTTGCAGCAGCAAGTGCGACTGGGTTTGAATGTTAAAAACAGTCGGCAGTAAAGAGGACAAGAAATCAGACATCAGGTACAGGAGGCACAAGGAGGATACTGCTTGTGCTGGCTGATTGGCACATGCCTCTAAACTTGTATTTGACTGTGCAAAAAAAATCCAGTGAGTGCTTATTGCACACAGCATGCTATCATGCACTAGACATGCAACAAAATTTTAAGAAGTTATGGAAATAAAAAATAGCTGCTCTGCAAAGAAGTGCAGTTTTAACACAGCAAAAGAAGCCAATCATCATAAGCAGTTCTACTCCCTTACATGCATTTTTTAGTAGCAAAAGCTTAAAATCCGCAGTATAATGAACCACCACACTGCACAGCAGTGCTATGTGGCATAGCCACAAGAGGTAAGTCTGCAATGGGCAGTTGTCCAGACTGCCACGGTACATGGGATGCTGAAATACTCGTCACAGAAAATGGCTAGGATGCAACAATCTATGAACTAGGACTGGCCTTTAGCCCACCCTCTACAAATGTCACACATTTCCAGCAATATCTTTAAAGCCTTCTGCCACCTTGAAGTATTACTCAGCTGTCCTCTCGCTCTCCATCAACCAGAAACCGAAAACTGTTCGAGGACAAGTGCAATTGTAAGGAGTGGATGGCATCCACTTACAGTCTGTCAAAAATGTGCAGCCCAGAAGTTTGCTTCCAAGCCCTTTAATGGTGCTCTTTGAAGTACTCCTGGAATGCCTAAGTTTGAGATGGCGAGAACAAGATATTAGAGCATTAGCTCTGCCGCTAGCATTCTTTAAGGTCGCATTATTCTGAAATTTGACCTTGAGCAATAGATTGCATAGCAACAGCACATACCACGTGACGGAAAGGCGCAGTACCTGTCACACTTATGGGTGGATACCTGAACTGTAAGGGAAGGGAGGAAGGCAGGGGTATAATAGGAAGAGGTGCCCTAGTGAACGCCTATGAAGTAATTTCGACCACCTGGGGATCTTTAACATGCACACACATTGCACAGCACAAGAACGCCTTTGTGTTTCTTGATTGAAAAGGGGCCGCAGCAGTCAGGTTCAAACGCGGATGCCAACGATGTGATGTCAGTGCAGGCTAGATTCTCGGCGAAATTGTTCTAGAGGTCTTCACTAAGGCACCTCTTTCTCTGTACTTTCACTCCTTCCTTCGACCCTATCTTTACGGTGCGGTCAGGGATCCACCCAGAATTATGGCAAATACTGTCTTTTCTTTCCTCTACACTGATCTACAATTTTATCAATAAACATAGAAACCACGGCAGTTTCATGCAAAAGGCTGTGTTCATAATCGTTACAGCATGAAAGAAATCATTACAATAAACATGGAAACCAGCGTCGTGTCTTATATTAAGTGAGCACATTCGGTTCAGCAACATTAAACCCCTCTAGGTTTTCTTGCAAAAGCAACACTACGCTAGTCATCAAGCCATTTCGTGTGGCACAGCGTGGGCCAAGCTGAGCATGCGCGAGGAGTCGCGTGACGTCAGAGGCAGCAGCTGGTGTGTCGGAGCTGCCGTCGCAGCCGAGCTTTGCCGGTGCCGGAGAAGTGACGTCATAACCACAGCCGGCGCCAGCTGCCCATCACTCTCTCCATTGGTTGTGCAAAGAGGTGTGTGTGGTGTATATGTAGCTAAAAGCGCTCGGCCAGAATCGACCAACTATGGAGAAGTAGAACCCGGCCACTGCTCAGCGCATAGCCTAAGCTATCCTAAGCATAGCCAGGCAGCTGTTGCTTTTGCACTAGGTTTAACCGGAGCTAAACCACTGCCAATCTTTTTAAGTCACCTGCGAGATTTCAAATGCTGTAGAGGACTTGGAAGTAAACCCTTTGGTCTGCACATTTTTGACAATGACTATCTGTGTTGCACCTTATGTCAGATGCAATGTGCTTGCAGAGGGTTATTAAAAAGTGCAGGCTTAGTGCTTTACTCTCAACTGCCTGTAACAATAAAACGGACAAAACAAGCATTTGATGGCCATTAAACAGTTTTAAGTGGAATATCAAAAACAAGCCTCATCATACTTACACCCACAAAACCGTTGCCCTGGTCCTTCCTGCAGACACATTTTTGAATATAATGCTGGCAAACAACCTTGATGCCCTCACAGTGTGCTTATTTGCTTTCTAAAGAGCATCCTCAGTATTCAAACACTGGCCAATGTTTCATGCACTGTTCCTTACTAGAACCCAGCTAAATGCATTTCACAGTGAACAAATCTGCAGTTTAAGACGCAGATAGGGCTAAGGCAAAAAGTACAGAATATTTTGTATAAATAATTCCCTAAAGAGTAGCTACACCTCTTACTGGAGTGATTTTTAGACTAGCGAATGAAAAAGAAAAGAACACGATGTGGTTGCGGGCATGAAAGAGCCTTATTTTTAACAGTCAGTTTTAGCAATGTGTCCCTAAATGTCAAGCTATGTTCTAGTCGAGTTTGTGCACATAACAAGCACTACTGACGGGCCAATTCACAACCCTGCATACGATTTTTATTTAGCAGCATGAAGTGCTACTGCACTTCTGCCTACTCCGGTTGCTTAGCACAAATGGGCACCTGTCATTCTCAGCCCATTCTTCCGCAGTGCTCCAATCAAGCATTTTTCCTTTGTTTTCAGCCTCTTGCAAGAGTTCATTAGTCATCCTAGGGCAGAGAGCCTTTCGCAGTCAGCTTACTGCCAAACTTCTGGCACAAGCGTTCTCTCCCTTTTCAATCCCTTTATACTGTCCCTAAAAGCATAGTTTAGGTGTCCACCCACAAAGAGAGAGTTATAGCATCTTCTCTTCACACTTCCTACTCCTCCTTGCAGCGCACCCCATCACAGTGGCTCGATGGTAGGGTGCTCGACTGCTGAATCCAAAGACGCAGGTTCAATCCTTGCCGTGGCAGCCACTTTTCAATAGTCTAAAAGCAAGGCCCCTCGTGTTCTGTGCAATGTCATGCACTTGTGAACACCACAGGTGGTAGAAATTTCTAGAGCCCTTCATCATGGTCCAGGTGGCTTTGGGATGTTACTCTACAAACCAAACTATGCTTATAATGCATACAGTGCCAGCCATAAATAACGAAAAATGTGACTTAGTTCATATCATTCCTTTTATAACTCACAGTTTAGAGGACAATTCATTTATGAACAAAATTGTTACCACCTCTACACATAGCTTTTTGAAGCACAGAAAGCCATTTGCACCAGCTCAAATGCTGGCAAACTTCGGTAACAAGTCTGCAGCCTGTAGCACAATGTATCACATGACTTAAAAGCTGTTTAAACATTATGCATCACATTATTTTGAGCTCAGCATTAATGCTTCTCACCATGCTGGGAACAAAATACAATACACATGCACAAACATCATACATTAAGAGACATTTTAGCTCCTACTGCTCCATTACCAACACAAACAAGCCTTACAATCGCTTATGAAATAACTCCCAATCAGGCCAAACGGTGCACCTTTACCAGTTAGCAAGAACGGCTAACTTCTTGCTTCACATACAGCCTTAATCTACCCAAAACGGCCAACCATTCAACAAGGATAACAAAATATGCAAATATAATGCCTGCACTGGTGAAGGTTCTGGCAATAGCTATTACTTACTGAAATCCATTAGTACCCTAGAGTTTGTCATGCGTTTTAAAAACAAAAACTTGCCTGAACACCATTTCAATCCCCCCCTTCCCCCCCCTTCCCCCCCCCCCCCCAAAAAAAAAAACCCGCAAAGCCTATGCTAGCTATCAAAAAGTATGCACTTACAAGCTTTGGATGACCATTGAAGAATGATGCTGCTCAGCAGTACACTAATATCCTAAATTGTAGAAGTGGAACTTCCAGAAAAAAAAAAAAAAAAATTTATGGGCAGATCATAGTAATACTCCCAAGGTTTTGCTAGTAGCCAGCAGAACGTAAATTGGAGAATGGTGAAAAAAAATTTCAAGAGTGGACATTTGATGCACACTGTGGGTGAGGAAACATGCACTAGCTGTGGCCAAGTTTTAAAGATTATATAGTGGAAATGGAGAAGCTTGTCATTCTTCACAAGGCATTAACATTTGGCTTCCATCATGCTCATTAACTAGAGATTATAACATTGCAAAACCCGCACATTTACATAACACTTTCAAATGTGTTCTGCTGTCTACTGAACTAGGTACAAGAGCATGCTAAACTGTGCACAGCACTTGCATGCAGTGACCTAAAAAAAAAAATTATCTAGACCATAATGAATCGTAGAACCGTCAAACCAAATATTGTAGCTGCCAAAGAAAAGCACTAAAGCTATATCATTCACGTGGCCATCGTTGCACCACAAGTGTGTTGAAATTGCACTTTATGAAACATAGACACTTCAATCGTACACTACCATTACCAAGACCACTTTCAAGTGAGCAACATTCCTCCACCTAGGACAAAACCTTCCAAGTGAATACAATTTTTATTTTCAAGCAATTGTACCTTCAGTACAATTTTTTTACACTGAGATTATTTCTAAACCATACACACACGCACACACACACACACACATGCACACAAGGAAGTCAAATCTCCCTGCTTGGGAGCTGACACCGCACACTGTCAGTGGAATCCATCATGGCAACCTTCCAGGTCAGTGCAAGGCAAGAGACACGCAGCATGAGTGATTTATATCCACCAAGGTCAACATCATCATCACAGTAGGGGGCATCACACAATGCAACCGAGTCTGTTGCAGTCCAGCTGTTTTGCACATGAGAACCACAGTCCAATTGAGTTCCAAGAACATGCTGCTTCGAAAGTCCACTGTAACACCTGTTTCTAATGAACAACCAGTAACATACCAACACACGCCAAAGAGACCAAAGCCAACGTGGTGTTTTCATGCAGTTACTGACACAAGTACAAACAGCAAGCATGCCCATGAGATGGCACTTCTCAGTGGATGCTTGCTGGCCAGGTTCTCTCCAAAAAATCTGTTCCATAAATAACTGAAGCATTCCTTTTGAACTAGCAGGTGAACAGTTTTGCTACAAGCAGCAGCTGCTACCACCAACATGAAATTATTTCTCTCATCAGTTTCAGAAGCCAATGAAGCCACAGGGCCTTCCACTACGGCACCTCCCTCTCCTTTCTCTAGCGCCTTCCTCCCTTACGGCGCGGTTCAGATGTCCACCAAGAAGTGTGGCTGATACAGCACCTTCCCATAACCTAATTTACATTTTACATATTTATGTGCCACAAGGCCAATATACTATCACGGCTCAGGGATGGCTTGCTTCGGCACAAAAAGAGCCAGTCTTTATGGCTTGCACACAGGATCGTCAACGCAAAGTGCAATACCGGATAAAAGCATGTGTTTACCGCAGGGAAGCTCAGCAGATCCCAGTGCCTGAGCAGACAGCCTCAAGGCAGATACTATGATGAAAACACAGAGCACTAATGCACTACAGACAATTTCCTTGACTGATGCCAGCCTCGGTCGATGGCAGTAGTGCATATTGGGGCACTGCCAGTATTTTCTGCAAGCTGCCTAAGCTCCCTGAAATAGTGCCCCAGACAGCTGCAGCATCGGCTGCTTCAGTTGTACTATTGCAGAAAAAATGCATACTTCGGGATACGCTGAACATGTTTTCTATAAAATCTAATGCACAACCTTCTTTTTACCATAGTGGCGTCAAGTGGTTCTGGTGACAGATAATGACACTAGTTTTGAGCACTGGGTTGTAAGTTACTGTATGATCATTTGGAGAATACGAAACAGCAACAGCACTGAATTCAATTCTACCATCAATATACAGACGCAAATGGCACAAACAAAGGCTTCTACAGCTTAACGCAATTAAGAAATAGGTGATAATGTGCAAGCTTGCACAGACGTAAACATGGCAGTCAAGAGTTACAAAGCAAGAAAAGACCACCAAAGTAGAGTACAACACACAATACATACGTTAAATGAGGTCATACTTTGACCCAATAGAAGCGTGAACTACATAAAGATATGAAAAGGCACTCGACATCCTCGCAAGAGCTTTGGGGAACGGCTGCAAGTGACATGAGATCCGCAGCAGGCTTCAGACTGCTCGGACCAACAGGTCCACCGGAGAGGGGCAGCACCTATGTACTGCCAATGAACGGCATATGCCCTCGTGACTAGAAACCACGAAACCTGCCCAGAGATATACGCTATTTCTCTGGCAAACAAAAATAGAGCCTATTTACACACATATATATATAACATATATTTATTTATATATATATATATATATATATGTATGTATACTGCAATGATTCAAGATTACCCCTGAATCATGTTCATACCCTGTTATGCAGCAGACTTGTGAAGAAATCAGCCGTGATTGCAGTCAAGTAGAAAAGTACATGAGAAAAGGGGGGGGGGGGGGGGAGGAGGGGGGCAAACAGTTCTCTGAATCCTTGAATTAATTGTCTAACAAAGAGAGGCTGGGCTCAGACCGGGTTTAAAGCAAGGCCAGTTCTGGTGGCAGTTCCTGGCATTCAGCTGCCTCCAAGGTGGCCTGCCGTATAGCTTCTTTGTAGGGACCTCGCTTTTTTTTGTTGTAGCGAGTCTTGAAGTCATCTAAGAAAGGACTCAGCTGGTGGCACGGCATGTAGGACGAAGTCGACGAACCGTACCAAGCTACATGGGCCTGCTGGTTAACGGCAGCACCATTGTCGCGCTGTGACACACTCAGGGCAAGCACTTTGCCTGGCCACCATGGAAAGCCATGGATCTTGCCCCAAACTATGTCGCCCACGGCCATTTCTCTGCCCCCATCGAGAGTGCAGCGCTTCACATTGTGTGTGCTAATGCGCATCATGAGTGGTTTTACTTTGTCCATGTCACGCATTGGGTCCAGCTTGGGAAACTCAGGAACATCGCCACACTCGCTGCCTGAGCCACTGCTTGCCAGAAGGTCATCATACTTGGGGCTGCAACGCATGTACGCCTTGGCACCCAGGCGTCGCAAGCTGATAGATAGCTTATGTGAGCGCCCTTCTTCCAAGAAAGCTTCTGCTGGTGCTGCTGCCTCACCACCCTCCAGTCCATAATTGGGACTGTTCTCGACATCATTACGAGGCTCGTCTGGCGGAGGTTCACGATGCCGTCGCTTGCGCTTCAGTTTGTGCTTGTGATGCTTGACCTTGTGCTTCGCTAAGCTAGGCGAAGCTGGGGCTAGAAGAGGACCCTTGTGATGGTCCCGGCGTGCCTTCTTGAGAGCCTTCTTGGCAGCCCGGGCACTGCTCGTGTCTCTAGGCCTCACAGGTGAACACTCTATGCTGCTGTCACCATCAGTGTCACTGGCACCAGTAGACTGAAGCTTGGCTGGAATCTTAACAACTGTGCCTTTGCCTTGAGGATTGGCAAAAGAAATCTTGATCACAGGGCTGGTTTTTGTGAGGGCAGCTCTAACAGGAACAAGTTTACTGTGTGGTGTTGCAAGCTCCATAGGGCCTGTACTCTGTGGAAGATCTTCAGTGTCATTCCACTTTCGCTTGCGCAAGATCATTCGGTTGATTGCTGGAGGCATGAGTGCAACAGCCTGGTACTCACTTTTGGATTGAAACTCTTCTGCTCCTGCTTGTGTTGGCAGCTGTGCATTCTTTAAATCTAGGCTTTCAGCTACACTTGCATACACAGCATGCTTTGGCCTGGGTGATTCCTCCGTGCGAGGGGAGGGTGATGTCTGTATAATCATTGTGTCTTCATCATTTGCAACACCAGTCTTTGAAGGAATACGTGCCGGAATATCTGGTTCGCATTTGGATACAGGCATACAACCAAGTGAGCTAAGTACAGGAGGTGACTCTTTCTTAATGCTTGCAAGTTGCACATTCTCAGAATTTTCATTGCAGATGGCTCGGCAATGAGAGCAAAGCACCTGGCGTGGTCGCAGCCGGCGCATGCGCACACTCTGGTCACGGCTGTTGCGCCCTGTCGCTTTGCGAGATTTTGCCCAGGATCGGCTAGGTGGAGGGAGCTCATCAGTGGACTTTTCTTGGAAGTAGGTGTGCCTCTGTTTTAATGCATGAAACTTGTCACCCTTCTCAACCACTGCATCACCAAGGGTCTGTGTGCTGCTGCCCCTTTGGTCCTGGCCTCCAAAAGCACCCCAGGGGCTGATGCCAAATGGAATGTTCCTGAAACAGGCAGGAAGTGTTACCACTTGTAGCACATTAATGTGGGTGCAACACTCACTGTTACACTAATGGGAATTCCCGTTAAAACCTACTTGACAAGGCTATGACAGCACTACACTACTTTTATGCCCATAATACAATGCATACGCATTGCTACATGCTGTGTTCACAAATCAAGCGTAACAATGAAAACTAATGGAAGAAAATGCAACTGCACATGCCCCTTAGAGATGAGTAAATGATTGATAAGCAACCTAAAGCAAGTTACTATGATCTGTTTGGAGCCACTGTGTGAATTAAATACACCGCAATGAAGGGCTCTCCGAATTCATATTGAACACCATGGGTATCGAGAGCACAGCAACCTCGACAGATCAGATGCGCACACACCCATTATAGCATAAAAAAATAACTGATAAGCAACGTAAAGCAAACTGCTACGATCAGCTTACTTTCACTGTGCGTCCGAAAACATCCTATCAATTAGAGTCGCCGCAGCGAAGGGCTCTCCGAATACATTTCGGAAATGAACACCTTAGGTCTTGACCGCACAGAAACCTCGAAAAATCAGAGGCGCACACCATAACGTTGTGCACAGATGGCATTCGATTCATTACGCACAGGAATTTTTCAGACAAAAATTATTAATAAGCTGCAATATTTTGTTCACAACCGCAGCTATTTCTCCAATGGCTAGCGTTTGGGTGTACTTGAATAAAACAGCCAAATACATCAACCGCTACTTGGCCAATGAAAATAATTAATGCAAGCTTCCCGCTAAAGGAAAAAAAAAAAAAAAGAAAGCTATGCACAACGCATAACTACAGGGCAGACACGGAGGATGCATGAAGCCCAAGGATTGTGCATGCACCAGCTCAAAATGGCCAAATTGTCAAATAATGACTACAAATCAATAATCGTAGTATCAACAGGTTTGCAATCACACGGAGAAGTACTTTCAGGCAGTCGATTTCTTCAAAAATTGCGCTGTGCAGTGCAGATGCGAAGGAGGCATGGGGCCTGTGTGTGTATTGTGCATGCACCAGCTCAAAATGGCCAAATTCTCTAAAAATGACCGCAAATCAACAATCTTAGTATCAACAGGTTCGCAACAACACGCAGAAGTACTTTCAGGTAGTCGATTGCTTCTAAAGTTGCGCTGTGCAGTGCAAATGCGAAGGAGGTATGGGGCCTAGGCATTGTGCATGCACAAGCTCAGAATGGCTAAATTCTCAAATAATGACCGCAAATCAACAATATTAGTATCAACAGGTTCGCAACGACACAGAGAAGTACTTCCAGGTAGTCGATTGCTTCTAAAATCGCGCTGTGCAGCGAAATCAGAGGCAACAGACAGCTAGCAACTAGGCCTATCTGGCCTCATCGCTTATGAGGAAGCAGCCCCGGAGGGTTCTTGCAAAGACGATATACTCACTTTTTGGTGACATCGAGCAGTGCGCCTTGGAAAATTTTACCGCCATAGTTAAAGGAAACTATAATAACGTCGATTAGAGCCTCTTCTACCATAACTGATATTTTAGATCCCTTTAATAGTTTGCCTCCGTCTTCCGCGGCGCCCGCCATCGCGATCAGTGAGGAGTTCGTTCCATGGGACTTGACACGGGCGACCACGCATGCGCACCGTGCGCATAGCCTGCCTCGCGTGCGTCGCTTTGCATGCCTGCAAGAATTTCGAAGTTTTTCACGAGAGAGACATTATTCTCGTCTGTAATTGTCTTCGAGACAAACTATGCGAGCAGCGTGCGAGTTTCGGCGGCGTCGCGGATGCCTAGCGTTGCCTTCAATCACCTAGTTTTCGCTTGGTATGCGGCGATCGAATGTCACTGCATCGGTGTGCATTTGATACACTGACCGGGGGGAAGGAGGCTGCAGTGCGGTGCTCTGTCGCTGTGTGCACGTCTGCGGTGTGCGTGATTGTTATTTCTGCCTCTCTAGTTTCAGATTTTTTCCTGCTTGTTTAGTGATGTAACTTTGCGGATTAATGAGTCGCAGGAATTTGGAGTTCTTTTTAGCGGTTGATCATGGAGCCGTAAGGCAGGAGTGGTGGAAGACATGTTGGCTTCCCCATGGCGTTTGTGAAACGATACACGACGCCGCTCTTACTGCGATGTTTCCACTGGCGCGCGTTCTCGCAAGGTTCGGAATAGTAAGATGGGCTTTTGAGGCTTTTGCAGGTAGTAAATAGTATTCGGTGGTCTTGGTGCATGAAGGGCATGGTGATACCGGGTCTGCGTCTCCATATAAAAAAAAAAAAAAAAAAAAAAAAAAAAAAAAAAAAAAAAGGAGAAAGCGTCAGGAGCTTTGTGCGGTATATGTGAAATACCAGATATTAGTTCGCGCCGAAAAATTGCTTGAATGCACCCTGACAGCATAGACGTTCGATGGGTGTCCACTTAATCAGCAGCCAACGCATCCGCTACTTATTGCTACGCTCACAGCCTCGCAATTCGACATGTGTCTGCAACTGTGTATTTAGCGCATTTTTGATAGTTGCCTGCCGCAAAATCGGTGTGCGAGTCGGTTGGAATTGATAAGTTGCGCGTCCTGCAGGGAAATGAGCGCGCATACATGCAACTATTACTGTCTAGGTTTTTGTCCATTGATAACGAAAGTCTCTATGCACAGCGCATTTGGAGCAGTTGGAATGCAGCTAACAAAAGTGCCTTAATCGCATAGGCTTGCTGACGGAGTAGACCCAATACCTAGCGCACGACATTGCATTTGACGATGTATGAACGCCCTGTGTTTACAAATTCCAACTTACGTTTATTTGTGCTTTCCAAGCGGTTGTTTTTTCGTTCTAGGAAGTATACTTATACAGCGTCCTCTTGCACTTTCAACCTCATAAAATGTGCTCTGGCTCTTCGTTGAAGAAATTTAAAATTATTCCCAAGACGACGTAGTAGAGGTCAGTGTGATTACGTGTGAGGCTAAATGCACATTTGGTTTCAGCGGCTGACAGGTTGGGAAGAATAATTTCCGACTCATCGCTACCATACAGAAGCGAAACGAGTTCGCTGTTTCATCACTGCCCGTTCTTTGCTGCGCCCTCTCCTTTCCCTGAAAGGCTGGCGGCGGTTCTTTTTTCATCCCTCAGTGGCGTGCTCTCCATACCACGTCTGTTTTCTTCGCAGCAGCCGAAGAGGCGTGCGAGCATGCAGCTGGAGATATAATGCCGTTGCACATTTGCCAAATGTCAATTGTAACCTGCGAGTGATATAGATCAGTACTGGCGCCACTGTAGTGTACTTTAATCACTTTAATTGTTTTCGCTATCAGTATAATATTTACTAGCAAAATCCTTCAGCGACCATGTTGTCATATATATATATATATATATATATATATATATATATATATATATATATATATATATATATATATATATATATTACGTACTTAGTACGTAACGGGGGTGTTTATTTGTCGTCTAAAGCGCTGCGAGTCCCGAACACTAGCACACACCACTGTGTCTTCTCTTTCTTCTTCTCCCCAGCTTCTTCTTCCTTGCACGTGACACTTGGTGAGGTCGCCGTCTTGAGCCATGTTAGATGGTAGGGGTGGCAAACCAGCGAGTCGGCGGCTTCGTCGAAGACAACGGGGATCCGTGTTGATATACACCGCAAACTCCACCACAACTGTTACGTACTCAGTACGTAACGGGGGTGTTTATTTGTCGTCTAAAGCGCTGCGAGTCCCGAACACCAGCACACACCACTGTGTCTTCTCTTTCTTCTCCCCAGCTTCTTCTTCCTTTCTGACGCCCCGAAGCACGTGACAATATATATATATATATATATATATATATATATATATAGTTTAAGGGAGCTGACAGTCTACGACTCTAAGGCAAACGTTGGGGATTTTTTTTCATGTTTGGTTGTTGGTATTTGACAACCCATCACCGCGTTGTTTTCCCTTCCGCTTTTCATTTAGTATTCTTTATCCCGATAATCGCCATAATACTAATTCTTGTCAAATACCAATAACCAAACATGACAAAAAAATCCCCAACGTTTGCCTTAGAGTCGTAGACTGTCAGCTCCCTTAAACTCTGTAATAACGAGTCCCTCATTTCCCTTTCAATGATGTGTGTGTGTGTGTGTGTGTGTGTGTGTGTGTGTGTGTGTGTGTGTGTGTGTGTGTGTGTGTGTGTGTGTGTGTGTGTGTGTGTGTGTGTGTGTGTGTGTGTGTGTGTGTGTGTGTGTGTGTGTGTGTGTGTGTGTGTGTGTGTGTGTGTGTGTGTGTGTGTGTGTGTGTGTGTGTGTGTGTGTGTGTGTGTGTGTGTGTGTGTGTGTGTGTTGCACCATCAGTGGCCAACGCTTTTCTTTCGCGTAAAAAAGGTGCATCTCTTCCCTCGTATGCTAGCGCTCTTCCTGTGACGATGATTAACCAACTCGCCCAGCAACATACCTTGATGAAGTGCACCAATTTGCCAATCCTATCCTGTGACGATTTTCGGTATTTGTACTATAAATGGAAAGCAGACAAATGCCTTTCGCGTCAATGCGAGGTGTCTCTGACAAATCAGGATTGCTCCCTTTCTATCTCCATAGCTGTACTCTCTCAGCCATGGGTTCATTCTGCAATGAATCCAAAATGTTAGATCATTCTTTTCCTGCTCTGTCGCCGTTTCGCGCCTGCCTCCGAAATCTTTTAATTAATTGTAACAATTTATATCTTTGACCTCTCCAAATTTACTGTCGTTTGGCGCTCCTCCTCTAAGCTTCAGCGTGGGATATAGCTTGCTTGGCGGTTCACAAATTTATGGACGGCTCTGGAAAGATTCCCTAGGTGAGCCCTCTTGGTCAGTTTCTTAGATGAAATTAATGTTTTGTTTTTGCTTTTTATATCAATTGAGATTTTGTCTATCCAGTTATACAATTATTTTCTCATCACGCAGTGTAATGCCTATTTCTGACACATATATGTGTGGAAAATCTCGCTCGTTGGTATGTGCCATTATCAAAGGGCGTGAAAACGTGCATCGAAACGCGGCCGCCGCGGTTGTTTTGGAAACCGGCTACTATGATCAGTAGCCGAGTGTCTTGGTGGTGGTGGTGGTTAAAACTTTATTTCCGTAAAAAAAGAAAAAAAGTCAGACGATCAATGGGCTTTTCGTTGGCTTCGTGATGCCGTCAGACCGTGTCTTTCGGCGACTTCCAAAGCCCAGCTCACCGCCCACAGTTGTACCACAGGTTCGGAGCTGGTCACCGCAGCCTCCCATTGTAGTGGGTTAGATAATAGTCATTGGGCTTTGGGTTGGAGCTCAGGGCACCTGTGTAGGATATGCGCTTAGTAGGCCTTTTTGGCTTCGCAAAGCGTGCATTCAGGCGTGTACAGCCCTAGGTTAACCAGGGATAGTTTAAAAGGATTAGGGAAGGTATCCTATTGGAGCTGCCTCCACGTCACTTGCTGGGTTTTACTGAGGGATTTATCCGGGTGTGGGTATTCTAGTCTGCTATTCCTGTAATGCATGGTGATTTCTTGGTACGTTATCATGCGTTCCTTCACCCCTCGCAGGCACGATTGGTCCACTGCCCGGTTGGCGAATCCTCGGCCTATATTGAGGGCCGCTTCGTTTCCCGGGTGGGACTAGTGCGCAGGGTCCTAGACAATCTTAATCTGGCGGGGAGAGAAATGTGATTTTTGTAGAATTCGAAATGCCGTTTTGGGGAATTTTGCCTTTTCCAAAGTTACGCACGACCGTTTTTGAGTCGCTGAAAATAATTCCACAGGGGGTATTGGTGATTGCAATTGCTATCGCGGATTCCTTCACTTCTTCCGCGCGTCTGCCAAGGACGGTAGCGGCGGAGAGGTGCATAAATATTTGGTCTACGATGGCGACCACGAAGGCGTCCTGCTCTTCGTGTTCGGCCGCATCTACGTAGACTGCCTCCTCGCGGTTCCCATATTGCTTGTGGAGAGCTTTGGCCTGCCTTCTCTCCTTATAGTATTCCGGGTGCATATTTTTTTTGGATCGGGTGCGCTACGAGGTGTTTGAATATATTGTTACGGGGATGTACTTAATGTGACGGCACTGCGATGGGCTGAACTGGACGCAAGACTTCGGTAGCCGTGCAGAATCCGCTCTCTCAGCGTCGTTCTCTTTTTCAACGCTTCGTCGTGTCTGCGTTCCTTGATCGTCGTCTTTGTCAGTGAGCACATCACTTTGGTCTCGCGTTTCCCGGTAACACTACCCCCCTCGGCAAAAGGCACCGTCCCGGTGCGTATTAGTCGTGCGGTGTGGAGGGGCAGTAATATGGCTTGAGGCGGGCGACATGTACAATTTCGGAAGTGGGTTTAGCAGTCGGTGACTTTGGGTGGAGCGGTGCAATCTCATAGGTCACGTCGGTCACAGGGCGTAGTACACGGTAAGGACCCGTGTAGTGGGGCAGAAGTTTCTGACACAACCCCACACGACGGCACGGAAGCCAGAGCAACACCAGAGATCCGGGAGGATAGTGCACATCGCGGTGGTGAGCGTCGTAGCGGCGTTTTTGAGCTTCTTGAGAGACGGTGAGATTGTGACGAGCAATCTGGCGAGCAGCGTCGGCTCGGGCGATGGTATCGCGGGCATAGGTGGTGACGGGGCCAGCGGCGGGAAGCAAAGTGTCGAAGGGCAGTAAGGGGTCTCGTCCAAAGAGAAGATAGAATGGAGAGTACCCAGCAGTGTCATGACGCGAAGAGTTATATGCAAAGGTGACAAATGGCAGACTAATATCCCAGTCGCGATGACTGTCGGATACGTACATTGCGAGCATGTCGGTGAGTGTGCGGTTAATACGCTCCGTAAGGCCGTTCGTCTGAGGGTGGTACGCAGTGGTGAACTTGTGCCGAACGGAGCAAGAACGATTGTATTTCCTCAACAACTCGGGAAAGGAAACAGCGGCCACGGTCGGTAAGTAGTTGACGGGGAGCACCATGGTGTAGTATGACGTCGTACAAAAGGAAGTCAGCAACGTCTGTGGCGCAGCTGGTTGGAATGGCGCGAGTGATCACGTACCGCGTGGCGTAATCGGTGGCCACAGCGATCCACTTGTTTCCTGATAAGGACTCGGGGAAGGGCCCTAGGAGGTCAAGGCCAACACGAGAAAATGGCTCAGTCGGGATAGCAATCGGCTGCAGGTGTCCAGGTGGCAGCACAGGGGGTTTCTTCCGGCGTTGACAGAGGTCGCAAGCGGCTACATAACGTTGGACAGAGCGGTAGAGTCCAGGCCAGAAGAAACGCCGGCGCACGCGATCGTATGTGCGTGAGAGGCCAAGATGACCAGCTGTAGGGGCGTCGTGCATTTGTTCTAGAACGGCAGAGCGTAGGTGTTGGGGAACGACGAGCAAGTGCTCAGCACCATCAGGTCGCATGTTGCGGCGGTATAGCGTATTCCCATGAAGGAAGAACAGGGCGAGGGAAGAGTCACGGCTGTGTGTGCGGAGGCGGTCGATAAGAGAACTGAGGGTTGGGTCCAAGCGCTGTTCGTCGGCTATGTGAGAAAAGTCCGATATAGAGAACACACAGGGGTCCGACTCGTGGTCAGTAGAGGAAGGGGGATCGACGGGATAACGGGACAGACAGTCTGCATCCTGGTGGAGCCGGCCTGATTTGTATACAACGGAAAAGGTATACTCCTGCAAGCGCAGTGCCCAGCGGCCGAGGCGGCCAGCAGGATCCTTGAGGGAAGAGAGCCAACATAGGGCGTGGTGATCGGTAATTACAGTGAATGGTCGGCCAAACAAGTAGGGTCTGAATTTTCCAACGGCCCAGACGAGAGCCAGGCACTCCCGTTCCGTAATCGAATAGTTCTGTTCCGCTGATGACAGGAGACGACTGGCGTAGGCAATCACGCAGTGTTGGCCGCGTTGTCGCTGTGCAAGAATGGCACCAATCCCGTGGCCACTGGCGTCGGTGCGAAGTTCCGTCGGGGCAGACGGGTCGAAATGGGCCAACACAGGAGGATTGGTGAGAACAGCGATGAGGGTGGAGAATGCGTTAGCCTGCTCTGGTCCCCATGAGAAAGGAACGCCTTTCTTCAGGAGATTGGTGAGAGGACGAGCAACAGCGGCAAAGTTTGGGACGAACCGGCGAAAATAAGAGCACAGTCCTATAAAGCTGCGGACATCACGGGGTGAACGGGGAGATGGAAAAGCACTGACAGCACGAATTTTGTCAGGATCGGGTTGCACGGCGGTGGAATTCACCAAATGGCCAAGCACTTTAAGTTCGCGGCGACCAAAACTGCACTTCTTTGAGTTCAGTTGAAGTCCGGCACGGCGGAAAAGTGCCAAGATGGAAGAAAGGCGACGAAGATGGCTTTCGAACGAGGGCGAGAAGACAATGACGTCATCCAAGTAACATAGACAAGTCGTCCATTTGAAGCCGCGGAGTAAGGAGTCCATCATTCGTTCAAACGTAGCAGGGGCGTTGCAAAGTCCGAAAGGCATAACCTTAAATTGGTAAAGACCATCGGGTGTGACAAAAGATGTCTTCTCGCGGTCTTGTTCGTCAACAGAAATCTGCCAGTAGCCGCTACGAAGGTCGATAGAGGAAAAGTAGCGGGCTCCATGTAAACAGTCCAAGGCATCGTCTATTCGCGGCAGCGGGTAAACATCTTTCCTTGTAATCGTGTTCAGATGTCGATAGTCGACGCAAAAGCGCCAACTGTTGTCTTTTTTTTCTAACGAGCACGACAGGAGAAGCCCAGGGGCTGTTCGAAGGTTCGATGATATCGTTGGCCAACATCTTGTCGACCTCCTGCTGGATGACTTGGCGCTCAGAAATGGACACACGATAAGGCCTCCGATGTACAGGTTTTGAATCGCCGGTGTCAATGCGGTGAGTCACAACTGATGTTTGGCCCAGAGAACCGGCAGCAAAGTCAAAAATGTCGGAGAAGGATAACAAAAGGTTGTGCAGGTCCTGAGCGTGTTCGGGGCTGAGGTCAGAGGCAATCATTGCGGAAATAGGGTCGGTAATTGTGGTGGGGAGTACGGGTGTTGGAAGGACGCTTGAATGTGGGCCAGGAGTGAGTGCACAAATGGTGCAGTGTGTGAGAGGGGACAAGGTAGCAAGGGATATTCCTTCGGGGAGAACTTGGGGTGACAGACTGAAGTTCAGGATAGGAAGGTAGGTGTTGTTCTGTGTAACGCGTACGATGAGATGAGGAAGAGCGACGTTGCGGTCAAGAAAGACCTCGGTGATAGGGCAAGCAACATAGTCACCGTCAGGCACAGGCGGGAAAGGTGACAGAGGTAGGTAAACAGCAGAGTCAGGGGGCAGGCGAGCGAACTCTGTGGAGCGAAGGCGGGGTGTAGATGGAGGATGTTCTGAGCAGACAGGTAAGTCCAAACGAAGAAGGCCGCTGGAACAGTCGATAAGGGCAGAGTGGGCCGTTAAAAAGTCAAGGCCGAGGATCACATTGTGAGGGCACTGGTTGAGGACGGTGAACAAAACAGGGATGTGATGACCGGCAAGGGTGACTCGGGCAGTGCACAGCCCAGTGACGGCAGCAGTACTGCCATCGGCAACACGAACGGTGGGCGAAGCGGCGGGGGTCTGTACTTTCTTGAGGCGGCGGCAAAATGATGAGCTCATGATCTAGACTTGGGCACCAGTGTCAATGAGGGCAGAGACGGGAACACCATCCACGAGCAGGGAGAGGAGGTTACAAGGCGAAGAAATGGGCAGAGGATTTCCAGGTCGGGGTACCAATGCAGCGTCACCTCCGGGAGCTGCATCGGCTAGTTTCCCGTGAAGCGGCCGGCAGAGGACGGCGAGGAACTGCGGTTAGGAAGAGGTGAACGGGAACGGCGGGCTGGCGGCGAAGGAGAGCGACTGGACGCAGGAGGAGGCGGAGTGTTATCGGTGCGGGGCGGCTCATAACGAGGCGTGAAACGGCGGTGACCGTAATCGGAGTAGCGGTCAACGTAAGGGAAACGTCGAGGTGGTGATGTCCAGCGGCTGCGGCAGTGGCGAGAGATGTGGCCAACACGTGAGCACGTGAAACAGATCGGCCTGTCGTCAGGGGTGCGCCACTCCTCAGGATTGCGGTATCGGTAGCGTGGCGTGTAGGTGTTGCGGGGCGCAGCGTGGGCGACCATGGGAGGGATGGGGCTCGAACTGGGGGGTTCCACGTTGTGGCTATAGGGGACGCCCAAGTTAGCAACCTCTTGACGAACGACGGCTTGAATGAGGGATATCGTCGCTAGGTTACTGTCCGAAGAGGGCGGGTTGGATGCAGCAGGAGCGAGCGCTTCCAGTTCACGACGCACGATGCGGGTCACATTTTCAGTGTTGGAAGGCTGCCTTAGGGTCGGCAGATCCTCGCACGTGGAGCTAGGGGCAGTGTTGGGGAGCCGATTGAAGCGATGTGCAATGCGTTTGTGTTTGGCCTGCTCGAAATGTCGACAAACTTGCAGAACGGAGTCAACCGTAGAGCAGTCCCGACAGAGTAGAAGATTGAAGGCATCGTCGGCTATGCCTTTGAGGATGTGCCCCACCTTATCAGGTTCTGTCATGTCTTTGTCGACTTTTCTGCAGAGGGCCAGAACGTCTTGTATATACGTAATATAAGGCTCGGTAGATGTCTGAGCAAGTGTGGCGAGGTCCCTCTTGGCGGCGAGTTGACGGCCAACCGGTTTTCCGAACAGGTCACGGAGTTTTTGTTTGCAAACATCCCAAGAGGGTATATCTGCTTCGTGTGTTTCGAACCACACGCGTGCCGTTCCGGTAAGGTAGAAGATGACATTGGCCAGCATCAGCGTGGCGTCCCACCTGTTGTGCTGGCTAACACGCTCATAAAGCGAAAGCCAGTCCTCGACGTCTACCTCATCTGTACCGCAGAATGTGCCAGGGTCACGGGGGTGGACTACGACGACAGTTGGAGTTGCGGAGGTTGATGGAGCCGCGTCGGTTGTCATCGTAACGGTTCCGATGTGGCGGCCACTGCGGAGATCCAGCGTCAGATTGTGTCGAACCCGCGACCTCCACCAAGATGTTACGGGGATGTACTTAATGTGACGGCACTGCGATGGGCTGAACTGGACACAAGACTTCGGTAGCCGTGCAGAATCCGCTCTCTCAGCGTCGTTCTCTTTTTCAACGCTTCGTCGTGTCTGCGTTCCTTGATCGTCGTCTTTGTCAGTGAGCACATCACTTTGGTCTCGCGTTTCCCGGTAACAATATTTCGGGGTACGGATCTTTCGTTCGTTTTAGTTGTTTCGAAATGTATTTTTAGTTCTCGGAGAGTGTCTCCCTGCAGGCGTATTGGACAACCTCTCGTTTTGGCCGATCCTGTGCGCTTCGATTAGCTCTTCGAGCGTGTTATGGATGCCAACTTTCAAGAGTTTCGTGGTTGGTGTGAATCTCGGCAGATGTAGGGCTGCCTTGTATACGTTCGTCTTATTAGGCAGTTGATTTTTTCCTTTTCTGCTTTAGAAAGGTACGGAAGGGAATAGACGAAGCAGCTCAGCACGAAGACCAGTCGTCTGAGGTCCGCCTCCTTCATTGCTTGTTGGCGATACGTCGAATAAGACGGTTCCTCTGGCTTACGCATGCCGTGAGTTGGTTGTTTTTGCCATTGCTTTGGAGGTGCATGCCTAATATTCGAATCGTTTGGACTTCGGGGACTAAGGTGTTTACTTAGATCTCTATGGGAATGGGAGTTGTTCTTGCGAGTGTCTTCATATCCACTGAGCCAGCGGTTTTGGTTTTTGGGGAAATGAAGGTGCGCAGTATCTGCCTCAGTTCTCGGTGGACACCTGCACTTGCAATGAACGGGGTACGATTGGATGCCTATCGCAAAAAGATCGATTCGCTAAATGGGAAGCGAATTAAATGTTTTTCACCACCATCCGACGCAGAAGAGCGCGTTGCACCAACTCTTACCTGCGACATCGTAAATGAATGGTGCAATATGTATGCGAAATCGCGACCGCAGGAATTGGAAAATAATTTTAATTAGCGGGGTGCTCAAGCTTCCCCTTAGGAGCAGAAATGATAACGACTTTAATACGGCCTTTTCAAGTCCTTGTTTTTTTTTTTTTTTTTTTTTTTTTTTCAATTTGGTTTTAGAAGAAAGGGAGTTATCAGAGGCACATATATCGTCGGTCGGCTCAAGATGACCGAAACACAGTTGTTGAAGACATTTGTCTCGAACAATTTTACAACACTTTGAATGAGGAAATGCGGATGTGGGTGTAAGACAGGCCTGAAAAGAAAAGCTTGGAGCACGCCGCTGAGCTCGCAGAAGAGTTCCAGGTCAGGCGCGACACAGATTTTTTGTAGAGGGGTAGCTGTCTGGCCAATATACTGCATGCGGCATACACCGCATTCTAGGAGATATATAACGTTTGAGGCATCGCAATCAAAGTTACCATCTAATCTCCACTTAAAATTTGAGGCTGTGCTTGTTGCGCAGCTTGATGTCTGCTTGTGCTTGCACACCTGGCATCTACTCTTTCCGTAAGGCCGGCACCCCAACCGCGGGTTATTACCTATTTTTGAGTAAACTAGAATGTTGCGGATGTTTTTCGGTCGTCTGTAGACAACCTGGGGAGGAGTCGTGAAAATATTGGAGAGCCGTTCGCTCTGTTCTAGAATGTTGAAATGTTTCTTTAGGATTTTGTTCACGTTGGGGGGGTTACTCGTGAAGGTGAGTAGCAGGCTTGCTCGACGGTCTATTTTTTCCTTTCGTGGACGTCCCTCCAGTATTTCCTCTCGGTTGAGTTCATATGCCTTTTTTATGGCATCGTCAACAATATCTTTCGGGTATCGTTGTTTAGTCAGGACTTCCCGCATACGTTTTGCATTTCGTGCGAAGTCCTGATCTTGGAAACAGATTCTTTTGAATCGATGAGCCTGAGAATATGAAATGCTTGCTTTTGAGTGATGAGGATGACAGCTTTGAAAATGTAAGTATTTTTGTCGGTCCGTGGGTTTTCTGTATACGCTGGTGGTAAGCGAACCTTCATGAACTGCAATTTCAACGTCCAGAAAGTTAATTTTGTTTCGGGAATATGTGTGCGTGAAGGATATGTTAGGATGGAGGAGATTGAAGTTTTCAATGAAATGCAGGAGTGATTGTTAATTCTGTGTCCAGGCCAAATTAAGAAAATATCATCCAAGTAGCGTTTGCATAGGGTGGGCTTAATAGGGGAAGTATGTAAAAATTCAGATTCAATGCTATGCATGAAGATGTTAGCATAAGTAGGGGCCATTTCTGTACCCATGGCGATGCCGTTAATATAGTGTTCATTGCCGAATTCAAAATTGTATTCTAGTACTAGTTTCGTCAATACCTCTAGGACTTCTGGAGTGGGGGATCCTTCTTTCCTATTCTGATTATAGGCCTCAGTCAGAGCTTTGATTCCGTCGGAATGCGGGATATTTGTATATAGGGAGACCACATCTGAGGTTACAAGGAAGGCCCCCTGAGGAAGATTTATACCTGCTATTTTGCGAAGGGAGTGATTTGTGTCACGTATGTGGGATGGGTGTGTTTCAGGTATGCGTCCAATTAATGTGTCAATGTTACTGGAGATGTGTTCCATGATTGTGCCGATGCCGGATACTATAGGGCGGCCAGGGTTACCCCTTTTATGAATTTTCGGAAGCATTTAGAATCGGCCCGGCGACGGGTGTGAGGCGGTCAAGGCTTTGCATAATCGCAGGGAGATGTCCCCACCTTTTGCGAGCTCATTTAGAATCCCTGCTATGAAGTTTTCATGCTCTAGAGTGGGGTCCGCTTTTAGGTGTTTATAGAATTTAGTGTGAGAGAGTTGTCTAATGCTTTCCTCAATATACTTGTTCTTGTCCGTGACCACTGTGCCGCCTCCTTTATCTGCCGGTTTGATGACCACATGACCACATCTTTCCGTCTACCGAGCGCCTTTAATGCGTCAAGTTCCTTTTTGGAAAGGTTTTGCTTCCCATGGTCTGTAGTCCTTATAAGCTCTGATTACGTCGTTCTGGACGGCACTAATGTACATGTCCAAATGTTTGTCTCTCTCCGTATTCGGAGTCCATTGGTGATTTTTAAGGTTGAATTCTCTGCCATGTGCCGTACTCTATGTCCCTTCGAAAAAGTATTCCCTGAGCCTCAGAGTTCGCGCAAAGTTGCCAAGGTCCTTCAATACCGAAAATTCGTTATATTTTCCATTAGCAGGGCAAAATGTAAGCCCTCGTGAGAGTGCAGATCGTTCCTCTGCCATAAGGGGGGTGGATGAAAGGTTTATAATACTGTCCTCGGGATCAAAGCCTGAGCTTTTAACCAGAGGGTAATCATGCATAACTGCTTCTGTTTTCGAGCTTGTTTCCGGTATTGTTAGGTTTGTGATCATAATGTGGGAAACACCGTCACGGGTAAATTTTTTTCGTTTGATTTCGGCTATCTCGGTAGCTCTTTTTTCCTCAAACAGCATGAGTTCGGTGGCCTGGAGTGTGGAAAGGGCAATTTTTCTGCGAGCATGACTCTCCTCTGTTCTCAGGGATACCAACACCCTCTCACAATGGGAAATTGTGACTTTAAGGAGATCTAAAGATGCAGGTTTCAATACATGGTTCCAATTTTCCTTGTTCTTGTCACACAGGTTATTCATTGAGGGTGACAGTGATACCTGCAAACCCTTTGGTGTGATTTTGGACTGGAGATAAATCTTAAGGCTACGGATATGAAATTCATGTCTAATTCGTTTATCTACAATTTTTCTTAACTTTAAAAATTTTGAGTTATCTGAGGAAGGCTGTTGGCAATGTGAGAAGAAGAGAGTCGGCGTACTCACGCGGCCTGGATGTCAGTCATGACGGATGCCGAACCACAGCGCTTTCTCAAATCGTAGCGCGACACAGGTGTGCTCGGAATCATGCCCTCGGCTTCAGAGTTCACATGGGGTGTGTGGGGTCGTGTCTGCAGTGGTTCTCCTTCTCTTAGGGGGCCCGCTGGCAGCACTTTGTTTCCGGGTACCGGTGCTCTCCACACGGTCATTTTCTTTGGAAGGGGCTTGCTGGTTACTTTTTGCTGTGTTGATTGGAGCTGTCTTCTTAGTTGTAGGGGTGCACTCCGGTGTGTCATCCATGGGTGTAGCCGGAGGTGTTTGCCTATGCGTCTCAGTTGGTGGCCGTGCTGCCGAAGGGGTTCCCTCCATGGTGGCATCCCGTGTCACTTCCCTTGATGACCTGGTTGTGACGACCACGCCCTCGATCTCATTGAGATGCTGAAATGGCCACGCCGGTGTTGGCAGCAGGGCTCGGCGCTGGGTACCCGAAGGTCCCGCGAAGTTCGCCTCGCACGGTAGCCTTGGGTGTCCTCGGGTTTTTTTTTTTTTTTTTTTTTACTGCTTCCCTGTAGTGTGGGCACTCTCTTATCCTCCACCTGCCGATGCGTCTCCGCGATTGTCGGGAAGTAAGAGGTCTCGACTTGCCCGGCCTCCTCCTGGCGGTTGTTAAGGACCTCAGAGTAGATGGGAGCTGCTCGGGTATGCTATTCCCCGGGGGACCAGGTATCACCAGCTACTGACAAATGATCTTGCCGCTGTGATAGGTGGTGCCGGTGGTAATCGAGAAGGAGCGTGTAGATGTGCCACGCTATAATAGACACCCCACCAAAGCTCGGGTGCACGCCATCCGCCGCGTGGAAGCTGGTTGGGGGAAAGAGTTCCAGTGAATGGTGGAGCAAGAAGACCTCTGGGTGTCGTCCGCAAAGTTCAGTTAGACCGGAATTGAAAATGTTGGCTTGGTGGTTAAATTTGTTGACTGATCGCCAATTACAAAAACGTCGTCGGCGGTTAGGGGCACGTGGCAACACAAGGGTAGCGTAAATGATGCGGATTGCAGGCCGTTCCGTGCGGATCAACTTGAAGGCACTGGCATACCGCTCCAGCGCGGTCTGGATGCCCTTGCGGTTGAGGTCATTAGTACCCAAATGCAGAATTAGTCCACTCACACTGAGGGGCACAAAGTCCAGCAGGCGTTTCAAGTCGCTGATTTTCGCGCCAGGCAGGGTGACGAATGCCGGGGAGAATAAACTTGAAGCGTCGAAGTGATGGAACAGGTATTTTGTCTGGGAGTCTCCAACTACTGCCCATGTTGGCGGATGGAGGGGATATTTCCAGGAAACGGTAGAAGCGTTGCTAGCAGCCATTGAAGAAACTTAGCATAAGTAAATAGGCGTACTTGGTTGCTGGAGGTTATACACAAGTGAAAAATTGCTTCATACTGTTTCCAAGGTTATTTGGAGTCGATGTTTCGTCAGGAGCTCTGCCTTTCTCAAGACTGAGGGTACATGGTTCTTGTTTGTCTTCTTATAGTGTTGGCAAGAGGTGATACAAACAGAATATGGGCACATACAGGTGAACCAGCTGCGCACGCACAACACACACATACACACACGCGCGTGGAGAGCAGGGTAGGCACAAAGGGTCATCCACCCAAGGCGCCGGCCGGTAGTCAGCTGTATACAATACAGGCAGCGGCGGAACAACCTCGGGAGAAAAAAAAAAGAAGAGGTGGGGGAGGGTGTTTGCTGCAGATGGTGAAAAAATTTGCGGTTCTCACTAAAAGATGGGAGCGCCAAGCGTGAAGGAGGTTTTTGCGAGAAGCGGCCGACTATGAATAGTAAACGGGTTCGCTTTGAAGATTTTTTTCCCGTTTCCCTTCGCCCTTTCTTCCTCTCTCTCCCCTTCCCCTTTTGGCTGTATCTGCTATCCTTCCCTCCCTTGCTCGGACCCGCGGCCCAACAGGATGAAAAGACGAAAAAAAAAAAGAAAAAAAAACCACAACCGGGTGGACATTGCTGGTTAGAAGAACCTGTCAGCGGCGAGTGAAGTTCGAGCCTGCTTAGAGCGGTAAGCAACTTGCGATGAGAGATCAACCTCAAAGGAAGAAAAGAAAAAAATCTGGGGAACAGTAGAATGCGGAAATATTTTGAGGTTTTCGCTAAAAGATGTAGTGCCAAGCGTGAAGGAGGTTTTTGCGAGAAGTGGGATATGGAGGGTCTCAAAGAAGCGAAAAAAAAAAGAAGGAAGAAAACAACCGGAGGGAAACGAGGAAAACTGTTAAGGGACAATGATTGATATATGAGCTTAGCATTAAACTTACAGGGCTCATATAGAAGACATTGCCCCAATGTTTTCGTTTATCCCATTATTGATTGTCCTAAACTTATAAATAAAGTATGACTTACGCTGCTCCCGTTCTCGAGTATTATTGAATCCCCCCTGAACTGTTAGTTTGATTGAGTACAATCAGTGCTGTTTCTGGTTGATATGTTTTGAGAAAGGAAGGTTGGGCAGAGATGCGCACGGTGATTTCGTAGAGGGGTAGCTGTCTGGCCAATATACTGCATGCGGCATACACCGCATTGGTGGGTTGCAGAAACTATAGAAGTCAGCTTCTCCGCAGAGCAAAACCCCTTCACTATGGCGGCCAAACCTGTTTTCGGAGCAGAAGTTGGGTGCAGCGCAGAATACTTCTACGTCCAGCCGGATGTCACGGACAAACCTGGCTAGCAGAATTCCTTCGCTTTGGAAAGCCTGGAGGAGGTAGGGGCGGAGGAGGCGCTATGAATGGCACTAATGGCACTTACGAGGCCCTCACTTCGCGGAGGGGTTCTTTTTTTTCTTTTTTTTTTTCGAAAAGTTTGCCACAAGGCATAAGTTAAGAAAGGGGGAATGGGATGCAGGAGATAGAAAGTTAAAAGGAGTGAAGTCCAGCTGCGCTTAGATATTCGCAGAGGTTGGCGGTGTAGCGATTGTCCATTGTCCATTTCTCGTAATCACAATCGCGATTCCACCGCAGGCCCACCTTCATGAGTATCTGTTGTCTAATGTGAGTCGTTGATGGACACGTCCACAACAAGTGACGCACATCGCAGACCTCAGGTGCAGTGTCACAGTGAGGGCACCTGTCAGTCACTGGCAGATCTTTATGACGCCAACGATGTCGTACAGATGGGGTCAGAGCCGCCCCTGCCCCCTGCCCGAATTCGGCGCACTGTTACCTCCTTCTGCCGAGTAAGACTACGGGGGAGAGGGTGCGAACACGGAGGAATGAGAGCGCGTGTTCGCTGGCGCAGAACTTGAGAATCGGAAACGTGTGACAGGAACGGATCTGGGAGAAGATGGGAAGGTGGTGGATCGCCTGGTGTGTTTATGTGCGTCATAGCATCCGCTTGAACATTATGTGGATCGCGAGCATGGCCCGCGAATCCAGTGTATGCGCACAGGACATGGGTACTTTGAACAGAGCAAATGAATGGACTGTGTTGGATGGATGGATGGAAACAACTTTATTTATTAAAAAAAAATAAAAAAAGTCTTCCAGGGTGGTCTTCTACTAGTCCAGGAGTCCACGGGCTTTTGCTTCACATAGAGCCCGATCGACCAGCCATTTCTGACCGGCGGGTTGAGCTGTCCGCAAAGCAGCCTCCCAGGAAGAAAAGGTGGGATGGGGGATGGGGGATGGGGGGCACTGCCTAGGGGGAAGGACATTCCCACAGGTAGTGGAAAAGTGAGGATTTTGGCTCGCCACAGGTGTCGCAGTGAGGGGGCAAGCCAGGGTGAAGGCATGAGAGACGGTAGGGGGAAATGAAACAATTCGTCTGCAATTGTCGCCATGTAGCACTGGATAAGGGTGACAAGGTGCTGTGGGGTGATGGCAGTGTCATGCGCTTGTGTTTGTAGAATGTGGTGATTTGGTAGTATGTAGAAAGGACCGATGCAGCCTCCTGCGCGGAGTTGGGTGCCTGATCATCCGGGGCTCGGGTAGAGAGTTCTCGAGCCAGCGCATGAACGCGCTCATTACCGGGGATCGAGGCATGCCCTGGGATCCACGTTAGATTAACCGTTCGGTCGAGAGAGGTGGCGGTGGTAAGAATATGATGCGCGGCCGGTAGTGGACACTTCCCAGTGTCCACTACTATCGCTTACGATTCCAAGATTTTCAGCCCTCACACACACCTTCTCACCGACTGGGATAAATTGCGCTCATACTTGGCAGCTGACTCTATCGAAGTCCCTACTGTCACCGACTGGACAGACCGCCTGGTGGAGGCCATCCGGGTGAACAGCAAACGCATTAAAAATACTCCTACTGCACCGCAGGTTGATCCGCACCTGGCTCATCTATGGGAGGCCCGACAGGGACTTCTCAAACGCTGGCGTCACCAGCGACACAATCGTAAATTGGACTGTGTTATTTGGAATGTGCGTCGAACGGCCTTAAGCTGTTTAAGGGCAGTGAGAGAGTCTGTGTAAAGATGAACTGCATTGAACGTAGGAACTGGCGGAAGGGAATAAATGGCATTGTAATTGGCTTGATGTTCCAGTGCCGGAGGGGTGCACGTATCCTCGGTATATGTCACGTGAGTGTTGAGATGCGGATGAGAGGGACTATACACAGAAGTAACTCCTCGCTCTGCAGTATGTGATGCATATAATATGCACCCTTCAGGCAGATGTACGGATGATACCGACGGGGAAGCAGTGGGGCGATTGTCCGTGAGCTGGCAGTACGACCACGGAGGTAGTGTCTTTAAACGATGGAGTTTTAAAGTCTGTTTGCGAGCTCTGTTTGCCATCCGCTGATGAATGAGTTCAATAAGCGTTTTTAGCTGGGCGTACTCCTGAAGTACTGGTATGGGTGTTAAGCGGGGAAGAAACGTTATTGCACGCATAGCCTCACGATTGATGGCCTCAAGGGAGTCCCACTGTCTGCGGGTGAGACGTTGAAATTGTGCCTGGTAGATTATACGCGGCTGGAGGACAGAGCGAACAAGCTGGCGGGCCGTGTGAGCACGCGCGCCGCCAGAGCGCATAGCTATGCGACGAATCAAACCTAGAGTAGCGTGAGCGGACTTACGGATGGCTGTCAGCCTCGGGGTGCCAGTCCCAAAGGAATGAAGAAGAAGACCAAGAATGCGAACGGTTTGTGCCTGAGGAATCGGGGTATTATCTATCATAAAATTTATAGTGGGAGCTTTCCGTAAGCCAGCTTTATTTCCAATGCGAATGAAACAGGATTTTGTATGCGAAAGAGTTAGGCCCAAAGGAGGGAGGCGAAATGTCAATACATCCAGCGCATGCTGGAGGGCCGCCTGATGGACAGACGTATCTGGGTGACAGCACCATAAAGTTATATCATCGGCATACGCAAGCACGCGTATAGAAGGGATGGCCTCTAGGGCTCGAACAAGTGGAATGAAGGCCACATTAAATAATGTAGGGGCGAGAACGGAGCCCTGGGGCACTCCTCTGTTTGAGGGGAAGTGACCAAAGGGCTTTCCATGGACACGCACACTGAATGTTCTATTTGTTAGAAAGGCGTGAATAGAGAGGAGAAACCTTTGAGGGAGACCAAGAGTTTGTAGGGAGGCAAGAATGGCTGAGTGAAGGATGTTATCATATGCCTTTGTTATATCTGTAGCAATCACGGTTCTAACAAGATGGCTGTGCGGAGAGCGGTGAAGCACGTCAGCAGCCAAAGCAGCAAGACCGTCCTCCGTTCCTATTTGCGGGCGGAAGCCGATTTGGGATTCTGGATAACAATCATGGGATTCCAACCACCACGATAAGCGAGTGGCGAGAATATTTTCGTAAAGCTTGCAGATTGTTGGCGTCAGGGAAATTGGACGAAGGGCCGTGAGAGATACTGGAGGATGACCTGACTTCGGAATTGGAACAACAATAGAATGCTCCCACTCGTCCGGCATGACACCAGAATGCCACACGTCATTGAATGCATCAAGCAGGGCCTGCAAAGCAGTCCCTTCCAAGTTGCGGAATAAGGAGTTAGGTATGCCGTCGTGCCCGGGAGCATAGTTAGATTTGAGGCGTTCAATGGAGGCCAGCAGCTCTGCCATGGTTAGGTCAGAAGTAATCTCATCGAGGGGTTCGGTAACCGGTAAGCAAGGTGGAGAAGTCGAGGTGGAATCATAGTGTGGAAAAAACTGTCTGGCCGTCTATTTTGCAAATGTGTCCTCATCCACATTCATCGCAAGGCGAATACTCTCTGTGTAATCAGAAACTTGAGAAGAGCGCTCCATGGCGTGAAACACTTGCCGAAGTTGTCGATTACCCTGCTTGGAGGACAGGCGCTCACACCTTGAAGCCCAACGTTCCCTTCCTAGACGCTTTTCATACCGCCTCGCACGTGCGGTAGCCCGGTGAAGAGCGGGGATAGCCGATGGGTCATCTTGGTTACGAGCAGCATAATGATCCGCCTGGCGAAGCAGCGCCCAAAGATTCAGGAGGTAGATGTCCGGGTTTGGCTCGTCTTCATTTACAGTGGTGGTAATCGTGTGGGACGCAAGAACAGCAGAGAGAGTAGACAATGCTGATGATGGGGTGAAATCAGATAAGCGATTATCTGCGCGTACAGAGTCCCATGATGTTATTCGTACGCTACGGCGTATTTTACGTATGCGCGAAGGAGTGAGAGAGATAAAGATAGGACTGTGATCACTGTCACGAAATTGGCGCACATTTTTATGAAGTCGGCGCGGCGCGAGGCCCGTGCGGCGCCGCATGGTTTCTTCCACAAAAGTTCGAGAAAAAGCCTCCTCCCCCGCGCGAGAGAGCGCGTAGCTTTGTACGCGTCGCCGTCACCCTCTTTCTCATCACCCGGCGATGAAGCTGACTCATCAGTCTGGATTATGCCATAAAACCCCAGAACACTTTATGGGAGCTAGCCAATGACGACACGTGGCTCGACAGGAGGAGAAGGGAGCGCTCTAACCAGCGAAGCTAAGTGTGTGTGCGCGCTATAGCCTTAGCGCGCCTTAACAAACAGACGCGGCGCGCCCTATTTATTGAGGCCGCGCCGCTTGTGTTGTCAGTCAGCCAGTCAGCCAGTGGTTGCGACGTGCTCGCAAGTGCGACAACTGGACTCCCGGGGATCACCCGCTGCTGGCAAGCCCACGGACCTGCAAGGGAGCGGCGCTCGTCTCGTATGGCGGCCACATCGTGACTCTTGAGGCGTCGGACTGCAACAGTGCCCGGTGAACAATTTGGTGTTTGTTTATGTAACTCTCGTGTTTCATCTGTGTTGTAAATCCTCTATGTTATTGAATACCTCTGTAGTTGCATGCTTAGCGTTTGTTATTCTGTGAACCTCTCGTCTGTGCAATTTTAGTGTTTTTGTATTCCTCTGTGTCGTCTCTTGCTGTGTATAAAATTTGTTTCGTTTGTTACATCTGACTCCGAACCTTATTCTGGCTTGAACCGGCGACCGCTGGGCACCAAACGGCCACCCCCTTCTGTCACTACAAGGTAGTTGAATTCCGGCTGAGCTTGCCACTCAGGTTGAGGGCATCTTCTTTGCGATCGGAACAGCTACCCCCACTCACTCCAAGGGTGTCTGGGAGTGTGCGCACCGTTAAGGGCGCATCGTTAATAATCCCCCTAAATATTAACGGGTGACAATCATTACCCCAGGTATCTGGTTCAACAGCCCAACGAGGGCTACCAGGGCCTAACCACCAAGTCAAATCAGGTGAATAAGGCCCACCTCTTAGACGGGTAGATGTATGCGGGTGGTGTAAAAGATGAAAAGAATTATCTGAAAAGCTGCCCTGGATGTGTGCACCCCTGGGAGAATCCGATGGGTAACCCCACGAAGTGTGTGCGCCGTTGAAGTCTCCACCGACTAGAATAGGGATACCCCAGTAGGTAGAACGCAGAAAACGAACCCATCCAAGATTAGGAGATGCGGAACCAGGACGGCCATAAAAGGAAACTAGAATAAGTGGCGTGCGTACAGGCTTAACTAGGAGTGCTACAAAGTGGGTTCTTAATCCCATAATTGCGGCCGCAAGCAGTGAGGTGCAGGAAATGGACTTTACCATTATTGTCACAACAGAGGTCTCCTGCATTGCACCCAAATTTTGCCCCCAAAACAGGTTAGGGCGCGCCATGATGAGGGGGTTTTGAAGCTGACTTCTAGGTTTCTGCAACCCACCTATAACGTTTGAAGCATCGCAATCAGTTACAATCTATTCTCCACTTAAAATTTGAGGCTGTGCTTGTTGCGCAGCTTGATGTCTGCATGGGCTTGCACACCTGGCATGTACTCTTTCATCTTATCTCTCATCTCATCTTATATATATATATATATATATATATATATATATATATATATATATATATATATATATATATATATATATATATATATACATACATACATACATACACTGCCCGTATCCGGATCAAAATGAGGTGCAAAATTGCACTCAAAGAAACACTTTTGTTGGTGCCATTCGTTTCGAACACATAACTCCAGCCTCTACGACCTAACCGCCCTTATCAAACCACGGTTTTCGGTTGTAATAAAACCACGATTTTATTGCAACCGAAAAATGCGCAGGTAACCTAATGTATAGGCGGCAGTACTGGCAATGAATGGCGCAAATATGGTGAGTGCTTTCTAACATTTAAGATGTCCTCATTTTAGAGATGGTATCCTTCTAACATTTAAGTGCAAACTTTGATCTTCAACTATACTTCATCGGGCGCTTCACAATATTTTGATTTTCTAATGCTTTCAGGGCGGGTATATTTACTTGGTTGAAAAAAGCGACTAAAGAATGATTCAAGCTAAAAAAAAAAAAGTTTGGTCCAATTGGGAAATTCTCAGTTAATTGTCTTTGGAACCAAATGGACATTCTTACTGATTCCAGTTGAATACGACTGAAACCGATTGGAACGTTCATTTGGTTCCGCCTGTGTATCTAATCCTATACTAGATAGAAGTTTATAATTGTTACCTACCAACAGAAGGGGCAACTCCAGGTGTATCACAGGCAAGCATGCCTGTCACGTAAGCCATAGGGACACTACAAGCCTGACGAGGCGACAAAACACCAAAGTGTTGCTCATCGAAATACATTTTTCTTCGGGCGTATATACTCCATTTGTTGGGCCTGTTACGCTTGTCCTTTGAACTTAGTTCTTGTTTTAATTACGACTGCGGTGATGGCGGAAATGATAAAAACAACTCAGCAGATATTTTTTGAATGTGGCCAAAGGTGCATCGAACAGTACACACTTTTACTTGGGTTTTGAAGGTCTGGCGTGTCACAAAACTTTCCTGTAGGTTCGGTATCTCTGGTACGACGGTGGGCTTTGATCCGCTGTTGGTCGTAACAGGGCGAATTCAAGTTGACATGATTGCTCAAGGAAGCCCACTGGTTAGCTTTGTTTCTGAAGAACGGGGCCTTTAAGGCTACTGCATTAAAATCAGATTTTAACGACTTTTTAATCTGGCGTTGTGAGCGAAAGAATATGTTTCTCTGAGGACCTCTGTGCACTAATTGCTCATCGGATTGTGTGACGTCCCGAGACACGTCGGCAGCATCGCGCTGCCTACTCGATCCTACCCTCCGGGACAACACGCTACCCCTTAGGGCACGCACGTTCGTCTTAGGCGGGCTTTTATATCTATATACAGGTTGTCTTAGCTAACTTGCCAAGGGTTAAAAAATAAAACATATGAGACAGGCCAGAGAAATTGCATAGAGATGCCAGCCGCCTGACACACAAGAGATTTTTTTGTAATTAACTAATTAGTAATTAATATAGTTTTTTATATTTTAACAACTATTGCTTTCGGATAATAAATGTGATTTGCAAATTGAAGAGGACATTCTGAAACCTCCGTTTCATTTATTTCCGATAAAGAAAGCTTCACGTGTATCTTTTTTCCGAGCTTCAAAGAAAGCCCGCGAAATATAAAAAAATATCACATGACTAGCGCATTCGCGACCTACAATTGTGGTGCTCCCAAGCGTGGTTTGATAGAACGAAATTAGCTTTATTGCAGCAGGTGCGGCGAGCTCCCTGCAACTTGTACCGTCACGTGCGCCGAGTTGCTGGAGCGGGTGAAGAAACCAACGCAGCCATATCGGAACTTCAACGCCCAAAACAAAAAAATTTGCAGTGGCTTAGTGGCTTAGCTAGGGCGGCTGCGCTTCGATGGAGGCGAAACAAAGAGGCGTCCGTGTGCTGTACGATGTCAGCGCACGTTAAAGATCCCCAGGTGGTCGAAATTACTCCGTAGCCCTCCACTACGGCTCCTCTTTCTCTCTTTCCACTTTCACTCCCACCTTCCTCCCTTCCCTTACGGTGCGGTTCAGGTGTCCACATAGTACGTGTGACAGATACTGCGCCTTTCCCTTCCTGTGAACCAATTATATATATATTAGCTAGCTATGCTAGGATATAAGCAGAGGTACAGGTTTAACTTATTTACATTACACCTTGTCGTTTAGCTCTGGTTCCTCCCACCGGTTACGTCTAATTGTTTAGCTTTGATTCCCCCCCCCCCCCCCCTCCCCGGTCTGCAAAGACGAGACGTTTTTGTATGCAGCAAAGTGTGAAGCATTTATTATTTAGCTCTTCTTCTTGCTCATCTTGCTTCTCAGTTGCTACAAAGACGGCCCGATGATCGGTAAAGTAGCAGGCAGCCGTCTCGATGGCTCCAACGCAGTACTTTGATCGGAAGGTTTGTCTCTGGTAGACCAGGTCGATCATGGATCCCCACTGCGTGGTCTGCGTGCGAGGGTTGCTGGCCAGGTCCAGGTTGAACTTCTCTTTCAGGGGAACGCTAAGAGAGTCTGGATCCGGTTAAAGTACCCTGCCACGACACATAGTTTCTCCGCAGTTCCACGCCTGGAAATGCAGATGGCAGATGGCAACCAAGTCAGTGGTTTCCTTGACGGAGTTGTTTGGCGACACATATACCGCCTCTACGACCACACCACTTTTGACCAGCCGAACGGCACAAGCTCCACCTTTGGATACTGCTACGGTAGGCAACTGTGAGGCGGCGATTCATTCTTTCACGTAGACACAGACTCTGGCGTTCTTGTTAGGCTCAAGGCGACTGGCATAAGTAACCAGGCTAAAGCCGGGGATTCTGACCGTCGGGGATCCCGATGCAAGACCAACCTCTGTAAAGACCAACACACCAGCCTTGGTTAGCAGGGGGTGAAGACAAACGTCCGCCATGTGGCAAACGAGCAACCTGACGTTTAGCAGGGCTACGGAGTAAGCCGTGGTGGGGTTTGTTATGAGCGCTTCACATTGACCGTATGCCGTGTCTAGGCCGTGCTTGTTGAGATGCTCAAACTCTGACATCAAGACCCTATCCGGATTGTTTACTGCGTCTGCTTCTATATGCTGTGCGGCTTTCGAGGAAGCGCCAAATGGAAGCTGCCGTCATTTAGGTGAACGGCTAACCTTTCCCTGCGCATGGAGTCCGGCGCCGACGCATCGCGCCTTTGGGTGCTTTGACGTCACTCGATCGGCTCCTCGCGCATGAGCAGAACTGCACCTGTTGGAGGTACGCGAAACGGCAAAACTGTGGCCAATGTAGCTCTCGCATACAAAAGTTGCCGGTGGCATGCAAGACGGCTGGCTCCTCTATGCAACTGGTCTCTCTGGCCTACCTCAAATGTTTTATTTTTTAAGCCTTGGCTAAAGTTAGCTTCGGCACCTTGTATATCGGTGAATATTTATAAAATGCGGCAGCTTCACTGTGTGTCGCTAACGCTGTCGCATCATGGCCTTCATATACCTCTCCCTCCCCTTCCTCCCTAGTCTTTCGATTCCCGTGAATTGTGGGTCACTTAGACCTGCTAGCGGGACAACGCAGGGTACGTACAGTATGCATGTTGAAGATGAAGGTTCATATATATGACGCTGCGGTTGATATCCGTTTAAGGCCTTAAATTAGGAGCAGACTGAGATGCCAGATAATGAGGTATAAGTGTGAAGCGATAGCAAGCGAATGCTTATCTCTGCTGGAATACTTCGCGCTGCCTACCGCCATCCTGCAGCCTTTGCGAGTGATAGCGATATTAGCTGCGCACAACCGCGAGTGAGTTTGACTCCGATCTGCGCCATTGTTGGAACGCCGTGATGTCGCCGGTAACTCAAGTTACCGACATTCTAGTAGAAATTAAGAAGAAATGGACATGGGCAGGACATGTAGTGCGAAGAGAGGATAACCGATGGTCGCTGAGGGTAACAAACTGGATTCCAAGGGAAGGAAAGCGTAGCAGGGGGCGGCAGAAAGTTAGGTGGGCGGATGAGATTAAGAAGTTCGCAGGGGTCAAGTGGATGCAGCTAGCACAGAACCGGGTTAAGTGGAGAAATATGGGAGAGGCCTTCGCCCTGCAGTGGGTATAATCAGGCTGATGATGATGATGATGATTATAATAAAATTACCATCTTTAAACCATATCGTACGAGATATGGTTTAAAGATGGTACGTACGAGATCAGACCATGTACGTACGAGATCAGACGTTAGACATGACTTAATTTTATCCATAGGCTAATCGACTTGCTCAGGGGATCTTCAGACATCCCACCGTTGCACCCACTGTTGTGCAGTCACGCCTGGGACATCCCTCGATGTCACCACTGCTGTGCAAAGAGGCGCTGGTTGTGTACTTGGTCCACGGACATCTAGCTCAGACTGCTTCCACTGCTGCACAGAGCTGGTCGATGAAGTGGGCAATTCAAAGGTGGGTTCAGACGGGAGGACCGGAGCGCGGATGGTCCGCATTCCGGCCCTCCGGTGAAGTAGCGAAAAAAAGCGCTCAGTGATGAAGCGACAGTCACGTTTTTAGCGCTCGTAGAGAGAGCTGCCTACCGAAATGGAATATTGAATATGCTTGCAATAAAGAACACTTGCAATAAATGAACGCTTTTTCGCTTCCTCGTCGTCCTCGCACACTTCACGTAGAACAGCCAGAGCAGAGACGACGGTTTCGCTCGGTGTCCATGCTGAAACTCTCGGTAGAAAGGTTTTCGGCAGCGCGCACGAACAGCGGGGGAGGAGGGTACACGCGGATGGTCCACTGGCTTCGTGTGAATGCTCGACGGCAGGATGGACACTGTGACGCGTGGTCACGAGGCAGCAGATCCGTGCTGGCGCGCGCGGACCCTCCGCGCTCCGGTCCTTTCGTCTGAACCCATAACGGGTTCGCATAAGACATGGAATGCATGATCTGGGCGGACGTCTCGATCCTTTCGTCCGCTGTCTCCTTCTCTGTCTTGACGCGCGGCTCGCGGGTTTTATAGCCTCTTGATCCGTTGCAGTAGCTAGCAGTTTCAACCCTCCAATCAAGAAGCACCGCCCGTTTGAATTCGACGAATGAACGGGAGGCTGTGGCTGTTGGCTAGCAGGTCAACCGGTGGCCGCCGGACACGCGGCGCCAGACAGGAGCGGCGAATGAGTTATCGGGCAAACTGTGACTTGTCCGAAGGGCGGTGAGCAACAGGGCTTGTTTCGCGCGGTGCCTGGTGCACGGCAAGTGTTTCGGCGCGATGCCAGCGGAATGCTTGCCCTGGCACAACACTGTGTACGTCGATCTATCAGCGTATCTTTAGACACTAGTTGTAGAGAACAATGTGCAGATCTCATTCAAGGAAACGACATGGAGTTCGAAACCCGAATGAAATTAGCCGACGGCCCACCGTCAGTAAACGACTGGGCAGAGCTCGGCAGGCGGTATTCTTAAAGCCCCTCAATAAACTAAAAGTAGCGCCAACATGTGAAGTTTGCCGCCCGCCTCCTCTCCTGCGCTCTCCTTCGTCGTTCGACCCTTTCATTGGCCGAGCGCCGTCACGTGCGCGCGCGCGCTTTTTTTTTTTGCTGGGCGTGCAGCTTCCTCCTTTCCAGCGGGGCGGGCGGCGCGCGCGCGGCACATATCGCCCTGTGTTTTGCTGCCACGCGGACTGCTACTAAATCGTTCCTGTTGGCTATTTAATTTTTTTTTCAAGCATGTTGCGCTCTTTGGCCGGCGGCTGATAGAAGCACGGGGGTGAAGGCGAGTTCAACCAACGCAGACATCGCGTACAAATGGTGTCACGCACTGACAGTTGAAAACGGAACCGTTTCAGCGCAAAATATAAAAAAAAACTGCTACCACGCTTCTCAAGTTTCACGGGTAGCTTACAATTCAGTCCAACCTGCAAAGAAACCACACAGACTGCAGCTTCCGCAGCCTAGTTAATTTTTTTTTTCAAGCATGTTGCGCACTTTTGTCAATGGCTGACGGACTCAAGGAGGTGAAGGCGAGTTAAATCTACGCCAAAATCGTGTACGTATGGTGACACACCATGGCAGCTGAACACGGCACCGTCTCAACGCCAAATATAAAAAAAAATAACTGTTACCTCCCTCCCCAAGTTTACCGGTAGCTCACAAGTCAATCAAAGCTGCAAAGACTCCACACAGACTGCAGCTTCCGCCGCCTATAGTTAATTTGATCTGCAGATGAAGTTGAAAATACATGGAAGACAGCTGCTGCCACACTTCTCAAGTTTACCGGCAGCTCGCAATCCAGTCAACGCTGTGAAGAAACCATACACAGACTGTTCCAAAATTGTTCCTGTCCGCCGCCTAGTTACAAATTTTTTAAAGCATGCCGCTGATTGGCCAAATGTGACGAACTACGGACACACAGAGATGACGGCGAGTTGAACCAACGCCAAAATCGCGTATATCTGGTGTATGACACTCACAGCAGAAACTATTCTGGCGGGAAATCCCTGTCAACATTCGGTAATTATGTTTCAGCAGTGAGTAATATTTTAGCCTGAACACATTGCCACGAAATGCAAGGCTCTGGTGAGACCCGGCGCACGGCCGCCTCGATCGACGCGCGCGCGGCGCTGATCGAGACGGCTGTGAAGGGCGCCTGCTCCGGAGAGCGCGCACTAGTCGCGCACCCCGTAGGTGGAGCCACGGTCGAAATGCGAGAGGAGGAGCGGCGCCGCCGGAGGAGGAGAGAGGAGATGGCGCTACTTTTAGTTTATTGAGGGGCTTTAGGTATTCTCGGTCATCCAATGCAGGCCCAGAGGTGGACCCTGGAAGTCTGCCTAGTTATGCTGGGTAATAGTGCCAGACTTTCAGCAATGCTCGGCAGCCAAAACATGGCCCAAAGTAAGTCCATGGTTGGCTGCCCACGAGGTTGGCCAAGTACTTTGAGCTAGCCACACGTCCAGCACAATAGGCAGAATGAAAGTTGTAACGAAGTTGACGAGGCTAATGTAGTTCACTGTTAATGTACAGTCGTGAGCAAAAGTGGTATACAACACTCAGCCGGTGACCGAGCTCGGGAAAACTACATAGAAATGCCATATATTTGTAGCGACAAAGACAGCGACAGTGACACGTGCATGCGGATAAAATGACGCACCGCCACGATTATTTCGATCTCAGATGGCTGTTGCTAGATGAAGTTGCAATAGTTTTCCCAAGCTCCGTTACCAGCTCAGTGTTGTATACCACTTTTTCTCACGACGTACATTCTCTATTAAATCCTGCTACTTACCGTGAACTCGGCTCATGCAGTAATAAAGCAACACGTGAATATGTTTCGGAAAGGCGCGTTTTTGAGAATTAGGATGTGTGTTTTAGATAATTCATTTGCCTAACGCTAGCACAAAGTCAGCAGAGCGGACTTTTAAAATAAAAATTATTAGCAACGTGATCACGCCCTCTTTTGTATTCCATTTTTGCCGTCGGATGCTTAAAAATTCGACTTGAAGGAGAGGGGGTCGGTGTCGCGCATGGACAAAGGAAAGTACTTAGGAGAGACCCTGACGTCATTTTTTTTTGAAGCCCCGTGCCGCGACCGCACGCTGCAACGTCTCTCCTACTCCTTTACCCTCCGCATTTTCTTTCTCCGCGACGCTCACGTACCTAGGGCCCTTAGCAACGCTGTTGCTAGTGGCCCGAGTTTTCATAGCAGCAGCGTCGCCGTTGCTAATGGCCCAACTTGGCTCACCCTACATTTGACGCCACTTCCGCCACACTTTCTCCAATGCATTGGGAATGGCAAGGGCCTCTTCTAAGTTGTTTCCTTCCTCCATGGTGTCGCGGAGGGATTCCCCCCACCCGAGAACGGACGCAGGGACTGCTTGTGTCTGTGTTTGGTGCGCGCCCGATGAGCCTGATTTGGTGACCATGGGCGAACGCCACCCCAGCGTAAGGCAGCGTAGAGGGGGTCTGCAGACTGGCGCTTCGAGGATGGCAAAGAGCCGAGGCGAACGCGCGCCCCTGCTGTGCCCGCGGCCCCCTGGGGGGTGGCATCGTAGCTGGCCGCGGTCCACGCCTCGGAGCGGCGGCGGATCTCCGGAACGGCCCCGTGTCTTCCGGGAACCGAGCGGGGATTGAAGCGTGGAGACAACGGACACGGGTAGCTGCAAGGAGGACACTGAGAGGAGGGAAGACGACGACAAGCGACTAGGGGAAACTAAGGAGCAAGGAGGTGCGACTCGGGTGCCGAGCAAATAAATGTTTTGTGTTAGCAAGTTGTCGTAAGTGTTCCGATGGAATCGGGAGGTGAAGGAGAGAGGAAAAGAACCTTGTTTAACTGGGGAGTTCACTGGTTCTGAAATTAAACATTGCTATTTCGCAGCGGGGTACAGTGTTCTGTTTCGTAGTGCTGATTTCTTTTGTGTAGTATTTCTTGTACGATTGACATGCTGTACCCGATCGCCATGAAAATGTCTGGGTTAATTAATTTCACTGCCAGATATCTGCTTATTGCCATCTGTTGCATTAAAAGGTCACTTATTCGCTTCAGTTTTGCACAATATGTCGAGGGTCATCAGCTTTTTCACGTAAAACGCGCGTCTTTCCCAGTTCTGACACTAATTAAGCGGCATCGTTATTCGGTCTTGTCAATTGTCGGAGCCAAACATGGCTTAAAGTAGGGCCATGTTCGGCTCCGACATGCTACATGCTACTTGGCCAACCTCGTGGCTACCCACATGCCAAGTAGCGTGTATGTTTCTAGCGAATGCATTAATTTGCATAATGTTCGCACAATGGCGGCGGGGCAAATTTTTTTTAATAAATATTACCACCAACATGCGCATATCCTCTTTTATTTTCCATGCATTATTGCCATCGCAAGTTAAAAATGAATGCAATATCTTCACTCGACTTGCGAGGGTCACTACCCAGGCAGCACAAGAGCCCGGGCCAATATTGTTAGTGAGTTGGCAGAGATCAGCCCTATGTGGGCCCAGAATTGCCATCGTATGGCTGGTATTGGTTGTGCCATTCTATAGCACGTCCAACACTGGCCCTGAGGATTCCATTGGTAACCAATATTGGTCGTACCTATTTATAATGATAACAACATTGGCCCTGCATATCCGATGCTCTCACAATATCGGTGGTACCATTATACGAGGATGGCAATGATGGGCTTGGATATCAGGCGTATCACCGGTGTTGGCATTGTCATTTGATAGGGATGGCTATAACGGACAGCATTAGCCGTCAGTCCACTGATGTTGGCCAATATTCGACATATGCTGGACAATAATGTGTGCTCTGTTACAATGGCCCGCCAATGTCAGATATACACTGGCATACTTACATATCAACGATATTGGCATTGCCATTTCATAAGGATGGCTATATCGAACAGCGTTAGCCATTACTCCACTGACGTTGGCCAATATATGGCATATGCTGGACAATACTGTCAGCTCTGTTACCATGTCAGGCTAGATGCATTGGCATAAACTTTAGTCAACATTCTCTTGTCTATTTCGCCTACTGGTCAATATTAGATGTAAATTAGCATGTGGCTGGAAATATTCTGTGGGAAACCGCATTAGCATGCCTTTGCGGTTGGCAGGCTCATTTAATATTTGGATTCGTTAACTGTGCTGTTATCAAAGCAAAAATAAAAATAAATAATCGATGTTTTCAAGTTACCTTTGCAATTTTAAATGCTTCGGAAATCTTGTGTCTAAATAATTATAGTTCCGCGGTGCTGGTTTCCGTCGTGTTTGCTTTAATCCCACCTAGCTGTTGTTGATGTTGCTTGGGATTACACCGTGTTCAATTACACTAGATCTTTATTGACTTATGATGGCACTGTAATCCATCCACATGTATACTGTGACGAATTTGGATGAGACCGACGATCGGTCAACGGCATCAAATACCAATAAGTTCACCACCGTTTGCAGGTCCGCCAGGGCGGCGGCGGCGATTATTAGCTCCACGCCGACCGGGAGATTAGAAATAATCAAAACCACATGTCATATATCGTGCATAGGCAATGGTTGCTAGTTTTTGTATTCTATTCGGCTATGGTCTAGGTTCTTCCATGGCTGCTCCCGTGGCGATTCCTGCTGCTCTGGGTGAAGAGAATTCCAAAAGTTTTAGCAAATTTCTTTTCCCCCGAGTGTATTAGTTTTAACAACAGTGGCTTCAAACAGACGATTACCGCAGGACACGCATGCAGTGCGATGCAATTAATGAGCGGTAAGCGTCGGCCTATTAATGCTCGTACGTGACTCAGATCGACTTTGGCGAGCGCGCTTCCATCGAAATACACTTTAAAAATACACTAGACCGTTTAAGCTATACGAATACGAAGCATCGCAGCACATACTTTCGCTTAAACGATTTAATATTGGTGATCTAAATTAAAGCTGGGTTATTGAGCGGTAAATTAAACGTCGGTCCGCACATGCATGGACGTTCCCACATATGCAAGCTAATCGTATCGACGCTTCCTGCTTTGTTTTCGCTCTAAGAAGTATTAGAAAAAAATGAAAAGAAAACACTGCACGTACAATCTCAATATGAATAATATTAATGTTATGCTGAAAAAAAAATTAACTGGGTTACAGTTTCACTTTTCTTCATCACACTCGTTCGCACATTTGTTTTTTCTCAAGGGTCCGCTCTTGTTGACGACACACCGCGCACTTCTGTTCCAGTCCACTGATGGCACTCACTCGCGCCGAAATATGGACGCTCTGTTCGCTGCTTGCTAGGTCCATTGAAAACATTACAAAAAAAGGAAGACAAACATGGAGGCACGGCGCCAGCAACAGCGGCGCCGACTTGCCCGAGTGGACGTGCTCTGCAAGTGGGGTTGTCGGGTTACATGCTGCGCAATGTAATCCAAGACGCACGCCCTGACGCTCCACGTGTGGTTCCAGGTGCACAGGGCCGCCGCCCAGGCGGGAGTTTACGACGCAATGCGTCAGCCGCTATACTTTAGGCGCTATTTCTTTCATATACCTATTTGACATACGTAGAGCTCGCGTAACGTACCTTAGGCTTTGCAAACGAGTAGACCATCGCATACGTGTATAATCAAAAATACGACTGCAATGACCACGGCGCATAAATCACTGATAAAATATCGCGCACATGCGGTACTGGTAAATGCTCTATGATTATCTTGAAACACTCATTCGGCAAACGAGTACGCCATCTATTTGCTAAACAAGCCGCGAATATTCAAATCACTGCAGGGGTAAAAATGATCGCAGAGCCAGCTAGAGTCGCCCGCGGCACTGCGGTGGGCCGGCTTCCACATTTCACAAGAACTTGAAACGCGAAATATATCCGCGTGGGGCTTTGTCACACTGAATTTCATTGGAACACAAAATAGCTTCGTGTAGTAGTTCGTATAACCCGTGCTATGGTCTTTCCAGTTGTGATGTACGGATGCGAGAGTTGGACTGTGAAAAAGGCTGACCGCCGAAGAATTGACGCGTTTGAATTGTGGTGCTGGCGAAGACTCTTAAGAGTTCCTTGGACTGCCAGAAAATCAAATCAGTCGATATTGTCGACCATAAACCCTGACTGCTCATTGGAGGGTCAAATTCTAAAGTTAAAGCTCAGCTACTTTGGTCATCTGATGAGAAGAGAGGAGTCGCTGGAGAAAGATTTGATGTTGGGAAAGGTTGAGGGTCGCCGGAGAAGGGGTAGGCAGCGAACGCGATGGTTAGATGGCATTCTCGAGGCATTGCAGATGAAGCTATGTGATGTTAAGAAGATAGTGAGAGACCGGAAAGCGTGGCGTGACATGGTCCATAGGGTCACGAAGAGTCGGACACGACTGAACGCCTGAACTGAACTGAGTAGCCAGTATACAAGAACGGCAGCTCAGCAGAACAACATTTGATTCGACGGCATGCCAAGTGCATGGATAGCATAATTTTAGAATTTCTGGTTTATTTATTCTTTTTCGCACAAGTGCGAAAAAAAAGAAGTCTGTATACGTTTCTCTGCATTTCATCAGCCGCCCAATTTCGTGATTCCGTCGTCGTTCACTACAATACAATGTTTGCGTTACATAGTATGGCAAGAAGGAATAACTGTAGAGTTCAAAAACAAAATGAAGCATCGTTGTTTTACAATTAAGCTTAATCCGGTATCAAAGCTTATTTATTCTCTAACTCCCTGTGTGGTGGAACAGTTACAGGCGTGCGCGGGGAAGGTAGTTTTTTTTTTTTTTTTTTTTACAAATATTGTGCATCAGGAGAAGATACCCACAAGTAAACTGACTTGCTAGCATTAGAACGAAAAAAAAAAACGTGAAAGAAAAGACTGGAAACACAAATAAAATACGAAAAAGTACAATAGGTATAATAACAACCAACAACTGCATTACAATGACACATCTTTGTTTCGCATACGCTCGTTCGCACAGTTTTCCAGCGCCTGCTCTCCGTTCTTCTTTTCTTGTGTGTGTGCATGTTGTTCTGGTGCCTTTAATTTATAATGAGCACTGTGTGAAAACTATTCCTTGTTACATTACAAGTAAGGTAATTGTTTATAGTAGAATGCAGCAAGCAATAAAAGCTGTGAAAACTAAAAAGCTGGAACTTGAAATGGTACGGTTATTAAACCACACAGGTGGGTCTCATTCTTCAATGATCTTGAGGACATCTCCCTCAGTTAGCTGATTGAAGATAGCTTGATTGATTCTGTCAGGGCAATGATTTCTTTATTCTGGCCGCAGTAATGTATGTGTGCCTGGAACTGGCGTGCTGCAGAAAAATATTCTTTAATGTGTTCTTTAATATCGTCCAGTTTTGCATGCTTAGTAATCCATATTGTCTATTGCAGGAATTTTTAAGCATTTTTTAAAAATTGAAAAGTTCTGGAGCCTGAACCGTCATATTTTCAGGAATTGTAATGCTATATGAACACTAAGCATCCACCTTAAGGTTTTGGTTTGCTGGAAGCAGGTTTTTCCTTCCAAATATCTTTCTTTTGTATCTGGAATGGATATTATTTTGCATGTATGTTTATCATCCCTACATCATAAGATGCTGCATGTCCTTGCAGGCTCAGAAACCTGTCGCAAAATGCTCTAAAGTAAGAATGTGTGGCAATAAGCCTTCAATATATACAGTAGAACCCCTTTATAGTAAAGCCACTGGGGCCAGCGAAAATATTTACTATATCATGGTCTTTACTGTATCAGTGGTCTGTGATGACATGGTCCTGAAAGTGCTGTTTAGTAGTTAAATAGGCACTTACTGAACACGTCTTGTTGCTTAATGAAAAAAAAAAACTTAGATACCTTCCATCTCGCTTTCATCATCTTTGTGTGATTTTTTCATTATAAAATTTCTTTACATCCTGTGGAAGTAACTCTGAAGCATGAAGACGTGATTACGAATGCAACCAAGTTCGATTTCATGTAAAAACTAAAGCCTTCCATGAACATGGTGTCCCTTTTTGCTCTTTCTGTCTAAATGACAAATTCGCATGGCACTCAAGTGCTGTAAGACCGTACTCGCTGAACCTCCACTTTCTGTCACCACTGCCTCATAATTTGTGCTGCACATTGCAGTCAATGTTGACCCATTTCTTTCCCTTCCCTATTTCTTGCTGCACTTTTACTCCTTTACTTTCTGAATGGAACACGCCGCCTCCTTGCTATGTTTGTAGACAGCTTTACTTTTTTCTTCTGCGCGCTGCACGCTTTCCCTCACGGCTATAAGGTTTCTGTAAAGTAGGCTTCTCCTGATTACTGTTAAGCCTAGTAGTAAAGCCACCTAAACGAACACTCGGGGTGATTGTTCTGTTTTCAAATACAAAAAGTCTTAGCCTCGCGATTCTAGGTAGTGCGCGGGAGTCGTCGCCATGGCCACAGGCACTTTAACCGATGTTTACCACAACATCTTTACTATAAAGGGGGAAAATGTACAGTTGCCTATGCAAGATAAACTGGGACTTCAGTTTCACTTTACCATATCAGAGTTTTTACTATATCCGAGTTTACTATAGCGGGGTTCTGTATTTTGTACTCAATCGTATAGAGCACCCAGACTTCAAATATGTGTTTGGATAAGTGTTGAGAAGGTGAGTTTGGATCTTGTGGTGATATATGCTTGTCTTCTGTGCAGATGTCATTTGTAAGACCCACGGGCCAATCTCCTCAAAAAACTGTTCCTGAATGGTTGTTTCCTGCGGGGTGCCCAGCTTACTACCTGGGCCATGCGCTTCCCCCGCCCCCTCAACCTCATCACTTGATCCATTGACCCTTCCCTGCCAACTATCATGCTCAACACAGTCCACTGCTATTTTCCATCCATGGTGGACACTGCCCTGGAATGCACCCATGCTCAGCCTCCTATTCCGGCAACACCTCTCGCACCCTGCTCAACATGTCCACCCTGTTGTCCATCAACCCTGCTCAACATGTCCAGCCCCTTCCATCATGACCAATGCACACTGCACCCCATCACCTCTCCCTGCACTACCTGGCCATGTGCTGCTTAGTGCCCTGTTTCCAATTACGCCTACTAGCCTCTCCCATATTAACCCTGTACCCAGTGCCTCCTGCACTGCATTTAGGCCCTCTGATGGCCTTGTGGCATGTACATGTATATGAGCTCTCAATAAAATGTTTTCGGAAAATATTTTGCTTGCCTCACTTAATTGCATGGTTTTTATGGCTCCTCAGGGAAATGACATGCAAGGTGGTATTGGGAAATGACTGCATAAGAAAACCACAATTGTCAGACTGAAGTTAAACAAATGGCAGCAGTAAGGGCAAGGTTGAAATAACTGCATGGCTAAAGGTGGCTTAACAGTGGCATTGCCAATGCCACGTGTGCCGATGAATACTTGTTGCATGCCAATAAATACCAATATGTGATACTAGCGGCACGGCCGGCTTATTGCCAATGGCACATGTGTCAATGAATACTAGTGGCATGCCAATACGTGACAGTAGGGGCACGGCCAGCTGATAGCCTATTGGTTCATCGTCAATACAGCGAAGCGCTCAAAATCACAAGGACGAGGAAGGAACAGGACAATAGCCTATGTTGGCAGTGCCAAGAAAGGTGCACTGTTGGCATATAAGCCGGACCAATATATAAAAATGTAGTAATTTCTCAAAATACCAGTGTTACGCCAATGTTGGTACCAATTTTTGTCGACGTTGGGCCGGGGTTGGTGCGATGTTGGTGTGCTGCCTGGGTAGCTTTAAAATGAGCGCCTGTTCCTGTCAGGTATGTGTGTGCGCAGCGCGGTAGTTGTCATGTTTCGCAATGTTTCTTTGGTGCAATGTTTCTTGTAAAATTGACATGATGGAACAGGTCTCCATGGAAAGGCTTGTTAATTATGTTCACTACCAGACATCTGCTTCTTTCAATCTGTCTTAAAAAGTCAATATTTGTCCCATTTGCAGAATATGGTGCGGGTCAGCAATTTTTTTCACGAACGCGCGTGTTGTGTTAGCAGCGTTACGACTGACGTTTGAAACTATTCAGACAACGTTTTGCATTGCTAGGGTTGACACTGCAAGATTGGCCCCCGACCTTGGCCCAACCTCGACCCTACCGTGATAACTATACTTGGGTCTAGGTGAGGCAGGCTGTTTGCTGATGTCGGGCATTCATAGGGCCTACATGGGGCTACTATGTTGACAGGTCTCTTGGCGCAGCCTTGTTGGCCGAGCTCGGGCCAATGTTGGTCATGTTGCATGTCGACATTGAGCCTGTTATGTCTAATCATTTCGTTAATACGTTGTCGTTAAGGAAGAAAAGCAACCCAATGAACAAACAACTGAATTTACTGGTTAGAAAAAAAGGGACCACTTTTAAACACGTTTGGTTCGCACAAAGTTCGTTTAGCGACTGCTTGCCAGTGAGTCCCACTGACGCCTTCTCCGTTGTCCCCGCTTCCCGCCTCCTCGCCCCGAAGGCCCCTCTTTTCTCTCCACTCGAGGCTCCGGCGTTGAGCAAGACTTTCCAGGAACCTGGGGCTGCTGGCGCCGTCCAGGAGGTTGAACGGCGTCCTCCTCGAAGGGGCCAGGAGGTCATAAATTAGACCGCTAGAGTGGATCCGAAAGAGCGGGGGTGGTAGTCCAAGAATTCCCCGCTTCGACAAACGTTTTTTTCGCGAACTACGTTCACAACACCTTCCCGCCCGAAATGGTGCAGGCCTTTCACAGACACACACAATCACTGCACAAGCTCTATTGGGTAAGCACGTGTAGTGGACAACGCAGGGTTGTTCCTCTTGGAAGACGCACGGTGCACGACCGAATTCGCCCGTCGCGGCCAGGGAAGGTCGTGTCGACTATCGCCATCTTCCAGAGCTGTCTGAGCTGTAGAGTCTCTTTGAGTAGCACAACGTCGCCTGTCTGTGACTCCTGGTGGGGTCCTTTTGATGCAGCTACTTGGTTTGCAGCTACTTCAAATACTCGTTCATCCATTGCCGCCAGAATCCGCGCAAAAGTTGCTCTCTGTTCGTAAACATTTGCCATAGTGTCGCGCCAGTAATAGCATTCAGTTCGACAAGCGGAACATCTGGCAGGGAGGTGAACCTCCTGCCGATGAGAAACGAGGCCGGGCAAAGAGGCGCTGAGGTTCGTTCGCTTCGGTGTGCACGTGTATTAGTGGACGCGAATTAAGGATGACTTCCACTTCAGTTAGCGTTGTGGCGAGCTGTTCAAAATTGAGGCAATTTCTTCCGAGCACCTTCTTCAAGGTTTGCTTGGTGAAGCCGACAAGTCTTTCGTAAAAGCCACCCTACCATGGCGCGCGCTCCACTATGAATTTCTACTCCACTCGGGTGTTCGCGAAGTAGTTTTTGACTTCATCGCTTCTAATAAGGTTCCAAAGGGTAGCCAGGTCCTTGCTGTTTTTTTTTAAAGTGAGTACACTGTCGCTGTACACGGTATGATCGAGTTATACCTCGACGTGCGGTATATCGGCAGAAAGCCAAAAGGACGCTGTTGACATGTTACTCACCAATTCAAGGTGGAGCGCTCGGGTGACGCCATAAGTGAACAAAGCGATGTGGCACTTGCAAACCCTTGACGCACCATTATCCTTGATAAGCAAAGGACCGGCGAAGTCAACTCCGGTGACTTGGAACGGATGGACCTCTGTTATTTTTTCTTGTGGAAGTGGCGCGTACGCCTTGTTAACTGGCTGTGCTTGGTAGCGCTGGCGTATAACGCACTCTTTGACTACCTTCTTTACCAGCTGTTTTGCCCCAGTCACCCACAAATTTCTCTGAATTGAGTCAGAGTATCGCGGATGCCTCCATGCAGCACTTGTCGGTGGCACTGTTTAGCAATGAGCTTGGACAAATCACTGTGCTTGGGCTGCTCGACGGACGGAGCTCAACGTCACAGAGACAAAAAAAAAAGGAACGAAAAACGCTGTCGGGAACTTTTCAATACATATATTTTAGTTGCTAAAGGGTTTTACAGACTCTTGTATAGTAGTGTTCGAGCAGCAATTTACTGACAGCCTAATAAGTCACGTGGGCATTTTGCGATTTAAAGAAAGAAAAAGAGAACTAACGGATGCGCTCAGTGGCCCAGCGCGCTTCCACGCTCGCGCAGAACCTGTCTCATTTTTTATTGCGAAAGCATTACTACTCGCACTTTCAAGCCTTCGCGTGACCCGGCCGCAGTTACGTTTGACCTTAAGCAGGGTGACGTCACGCCAGCTGCTAGATATGGGGGACCAACTCGCTCCTTCAGATTGCCCAGCCGCAGTTACGGCGCGTTGTTGCTGCGTCGCTCACCTGTGGTGCTACTGTCGCTGTGACGTCACACCAGCTGTTATATATGCTGGCGTTGACTGCTCTAGCCGAGATTCTTCATTATGTCGTCGACTAGTAAGGCTAAGGAGAGAGCTGATCGCCAATGTGAAGCCCGGAAGAGACAAAGAGCCACAGAAACCGCCGAAGGAAGGGAAGAACGGCTTTCAAAACGACGGGCACGAGATGCAGCTCGACGAAAGCGTTCTACCTCTACGAAATCTGATGTCAACGCCAGTCGAGACTCAAGTTTGTCGAGTGGTGACCGTAGGAATGCAACTAGGCGGATTCAACGTGCTCAAAAAGCCCCAGAAGAACGAGAAAAGCGTTTCGAGAAAGAACGCGTGCATTGGAAGAAGAAGAATGAAGTTCGCAAGAAACGGCGTGCAGAGAGACTCCTCAACAGAAAGCTGAACATTTGAAGAAATGGCGTGAAAATTCGCTTGCCAAAGCTGGTTTCTCAGAACCACAGGAAGACATAACGCTTCAACGATGTGAAGAACATGCAAGACGAATCGTATTCATTGGAATACGAAGTGTATTCGTTGTAATAAACAAAGTTCAGGAATAAACCATACTTAAAGTCTCTTTACTGTGTCACAAAATGTTCCAACAATGGTGAAATCCTCTGCACTAATTGCCTCATTACTGCTTATACATAGACTAACCAGTTAAGCTAAACATTCAAGCCACGCCAAGTTTGAGCCCACGCGTAGCCAGGCAATTATTGTTTTCGCAATTCTCCAGGCTTAACCAAGTTGAGCCACAGCCATTTTTTTTTTTTTTCGGAAACACCCACATGACCCCAACCGCAAATGCGGGCGCGCTCGTGTGTGTCGGCTGCGCGCGCTGGAAAAACTGAAATAATTTAGGTCCTCCGTGCCTTTCTCAGGTGGGCATTTTGCGATTAAAAAAGAAAACTAACGGACCCGACCGCGAACAGCGGCTCATCCCTCCTTGCTTATCCCCCTGACATTTTGCGATGACTCATCATTTAATTTGAGCGTAAATTTCTGGGCTAGTTGGTTCATAATGCTTCAAATGTGTAACTAGTGAGCGAGAAAGAGAATTAACATTTATTTGCATCCTTCAAAAGATTGCCGAGGATCCGAGGCGCAGCTCTGTCCCAGCCGTCAACCGGGATCTCCTGGACATATAGTTAATATAACCAAGACTAAAGCGAAAGCGACGGCGGCACTCCCATGTTAACTCTCTCCACTCCTTTGCTAATCGAAGCTGCGTACAGCAGACAAAGCGGTACGAAGCTATCGTAAGTATGCTTTTATCAGCCATTATATCACACAAATTTTACAACTGCAAGCAAATAAAATGCGAAAACATTATTTTATGATCTTTGTAGCTTTATAGCTAGGTCTACTTTTTAGAGTCTTTTGTGCAAGCAAAGTAAAAATAATTAATAGGAGTACCATCGTGGCGCTACACGAGCGTAGCGCAACCTCCTCGCCGCGCTTTACCCCCCTGAGTCCTGGATCTGAGCAGCGGTCAGGGCGAGACGGATGATTTCACGTTGTCTTTTTCGTCCTATTTGAGTAGTATAGTGCCTCCCAGGCCTCATCTGTTCTGTCAGGTTGTCCGAATCTAGGGCACTTCCATATCATGTGGAGCATGTCCGCTATATGACATCGCAACGTTTGCACCTGGGGCTGAAAATTTCCTGGTGCCACATGCTGTAAAGCTATAGGTGCTCTGGAATAATCTGATTTGTAGCTTACGCCACATAACCTCCTCGCTTTTGGTGAGCTGCTTACACGCTTTTGGAAGTACTGATCTGCCTAATTTGTAATGATTTAGGATATCTTGGTAGGTATTAAGGTCATCATTGAACTGTAGGGGCTCCTCATCGCACAAGGGGTACAGGGTTGCGTATGAGACGTAAATGGGATCCCGGAAGGTAGCTTATCCTCAGGCCAGTACGTGCGCTTTCTCGTTCCCCCTCAACCACTGGTACGCCGGTGTCCAAATGAGCGCGACCTGCTATGCCGGTGGTGGGCCACTGGCCAACAATCTTACTGCTATGGCCGAAATGCGGCCCGCATCAAAGTTTTTAATCGCTGACTTTGAGTCACTAACAATAATTTTGACCTGTTGCTGGGCAAGAGCTAGCGCAATGGACATCTCTTCCGCCTCCGTTGCAGTCGAGTGTCGGGTGCTGCAGCACACTACCGAGCCTCCGTTTTCTCTAGTTAACGAAATGCGTCCAATAGCGTCCTCGCATTGTGCGGCATCTGTATACAAGAAGTCCTGTCTGCCCTCAAAACGGTCTCGCAGCGCTGCTATCGCCGCGAGATCGACCTAGAGGTGGCGCCACCGTCGCAGTGGGGATTGGCAGTCGGCGGCGCTTGCAGAAACGCACGCGACGTATGTCTGCTTCCGAGTTTACGGCGGGTTTGTTGGCGATGAAAACGTGTCTTATGCAATGCATTAGTGATTTACTGCTTAGAGTGTTCCAATATTGCAGAAAGCAGAATAAAAATCCGTGGAATTCGCCAATGCAGCAAAACGAAAAAAAAAAAAAATAAGATGCGCGGATTTTAGGACAAGGCCCGCAACCACGCGTTTCGATCTTTTTTTTTTTTTTTTCGAAAAGTTTGCCACAAGGCATGCTGGCATCGCTTTGCACGCTTTTTGCATCGTACTGCGCTCTGAGGCCGGGCCTGAACATGACATATCGCCTTTTCAACAGCGTGCGCGTGTCTTATACGAGTGAGAAAGGCAAATTTAGTGTCAAGCCCACGAAGATCAAGGTTCGTGCTCTAACCTGCCGTACTTTAGATTGAATCGATGCAGCTTGATTCATTATATTGTAACGGGTATTGCGCCAAACGTCCAGGCAACGCCCTGAGCCTAGAAGACTGCCGAAGTCCGAGAGCGGTCCGAGCAGCGGTCTGAGCGCGGTTCCAGGCAACCAACTTCGTCGTCTACGCCAACTAGCAACCCCTTCATCGTCTACGTCAACTAGCCACTGATTGTCTCCGCTTCGTCGTCGACTATAGTTTATATCACTGCCCCCCTCCTCTGTAGCATTGACTCGATGCGACGCGGTGCTACTAGGAAGAAGTCAGCGAAAGGGTGCACTAAAGTGTCACAAGGACCCAGCGGCGTTGACGAAAAGTTCAGTCATGTACGATCATGATAGGGCTTCAGCCGAACCACGTGCACGACTTCAGGACGCTGTGGCCTTCGGGATGGAGCTGAAGCTACGGGAACAACGGCGTAGGTGACTTCACTGATACGGCGAACAATCTCGTAAGGGCCGAAGTATCGGCGCAGTAATTTTTCAGATAGGCCGCGATGACGAACAGGTGTCCAAACCCAGACGAGGTCGCCCGGCTCGTAAGTGACGATTCTTCGGCTGAGGTTATAACGAGCAGCCTCATTCGCCTGTTGTCGGTGGATTCTGAGGCGTGCTTGTTGTCGCGCTTCCTCAGCACGCTGAACAAAGATGTCGGCGTCAAGTTCGGCGTCAGAGCCGCAAGAAGGACTAACTGGCATCATGGCATCCAACGGCGTGCTCACTTGGCGACCGAAGACAAGTTGAAACGGGGTCAGTCGCGTCGTCTCTTGAGTGGCGGTATTGTACGCGAAAGTTATATAGGGCAAAATCGCATCCCAGGTGCGATGTTCTGCGTCCACATAGAAATCATGTCGGTGAGGGTGCGATTGAGGCGCTCCACCAGCCCGTTGGTCTGAGGGTGATACGCCGTCGCACGTCGATGGCTAGTGTGAGTCAGAGTCATGACCAACCGGATTAGGCGAGCCGTAAAAGCTGTTCCACGGTCAGTGATTACCACGGCGGGGGCGCCATGACGTAGGACAATGTTATGAACGAAAAATTGAGCAACTTCGGCTGCAGTACCTTTAACAAGGGACGCGGTCTCTGCGTACCGTGTTAGGTAGTCTGTCGCGACGACTACCCAACGGTTGCCAGACGAGGACTTCGGAAAAGGACCGAGAAGATCCATGCCCACTTGATGGAAAGGGGTCTTCGGCGGAGCAATAGGCTGAAGAAATCCAGCGGGTTTCAATGGCGGAGACTTGCGACGTTGGCAGTCACGACATGAGCGTACATAAGCCCGCACCGATGGGAGTAACCTGGGCCAATAATGCTTTTGACGAATTCGTGCAAGTATACGGCTCACCCCCAGGTGGCCGGCGGTGGGTTCATTATGACAGACATTCAGTATATCTCGGCGCAAGTCGGAGGGCACAACAAGGAGAAACGTCTCTTCACTGTTAGCGAAATTTCGCTTGTAGAGCACGTTACCACGCAGAGTGAACGTTTGAAGCCCACGATGAAAAACACGGGGAATACGGGCGTCGACGTCCTGCAGATAGTCGACGAGTGACGCTAACTCTGGGTCCATTCTCTGCAGCTGCGCCATTTAGGTTGTACTAATAGCCCCCAGAAAGGGAAAATCATCGGCCGTTTCTTCTGGACATATGGCGATGGGCGAGCGCGACAGACAGTCAGCATCCTGATGTTTCCGTCCTGATTTGTATACGACTGTTACGTCATACTCTTGTAATCTAAGGCTCCATCTAGCCAATCGTCCTGAGGGGTCTCTGAGGCTCGCGAGCCAGCATAATGAATGGTGGTCGCTTATAACGCGGAAAGGTCGGCCGTAGAGGTATGGTCGGAACTTGGTGAGGGCCCATATTACCGCCAGACATTCTTTCTCAGTTGTTGAATAGTTGGTTTCGGAGCGGGTAAGTGTTCGGCTCGCGTAAGCGATGACCCGTTCTGCACCGTCTTGCCACTGAATTAGTACTGCACCAACCCCAACGTTGCTGGCATCAGTGTGAACGTCAGTTGCGGCGTTTTCGTCAAAATGGCCTAGCATCGGAGGATTCTGTAGGCGGCTGCGAAGCTCAAGGAAAGCGGCCTCTTGTTCACTTCCCCACAGGAACGGCGTGTCATCTCGAGTCAGTGTGGTTAGCGGTTCTGCGATGTGCGAAAAGTCTCGTACAAAGCGTCTGTAATAGGAGCACAAACCTAAGAACCGTCGAACCGCTTTCTTGTCAGTAGGGTGCGGAAAACCAGAAACGACAGCTGTCTTTTCAGGGTCCGGGCAAACACCTTTTGCGCTGACCACGTGACCAAGGAAGCGAAGTTCCTCAAAGCCGAAGTGACATTTCTCCGGTTTGATTGTCAGATTGGCGTCTCGGAGAGCTTTTAACACAAGGCGTAACCTTTCTAGGTGTTGGTCGAAGGTGGTCGAAAATATGACGACATCGTCCAGGTAAACCAAACACGACTGCCACTTCAAACCGGACAAAACGGTGTCCATCATGCGTTGGAACGTGGCCGGTGCCGAACATAGGCCGAACGGTAGCACCTTAAACTCATACAAGCCATCGGGTGTCACGAAAGCCGTCTTCTCCCGGTCTCTCTCACCACTTCTATTTGCCAGTACCCACTTTTTAGGTCTAGCGACGAAAAGTATCGTGCATCTCGCAGTCGATCGAGTGCGTCGTCTATGCGGGGAAGTGGGTAAACGTCCTTTTTAGTGACGAGATTAAGTTTTCTGTAATCGACACAGAACTGCAGAGTACTGTCCTTCTTTCTGACGAGAACAACCGGCGAAGTCCACGGGCTTGTAGACGGCTGAATGACATCGTCGGAAAGCATTTCGGTGACCTGTCTCTGAATCGCTGCTCGTTCCGTTGGATAAACGCGGTATGGGCGTTGGCATACGGGGCGCGTGGTCTCGTCTGTTATTATACGGTGCTTGGCGACCGGAGTTCGGCCCACTTTGGAAGACGTTACGAAGCAGTCTGCAAAATCTGCCAAGACAGCCGAAAGAAGATCCTTCTGAGCCGGCGATAACTCGGTGTTTATTTCGACAGGTGGCAGAACGTGACGAGGTCCAGTGTCGTCTTGAAGGGCTTCTTCCACGGTGCACAAATGTGGACACTCCGCGACGTCTTGGAGGAAGGAGATTACCGTGCCTTTTACGAGGTGCTGAAATTCGTTCGAAAAGTTGGTGAGCAGAACGGTAGTGCAGCCATCCCGTAGGTGGACGAGGCCTCGGGCAACAATGAGACCCCTCTCAAGCAGCAGCGGGATATGACCCTCCGCCATGCCCTCAAAGTCATGAAATAGGTCATTCTGCACGCGCATTACGACACTGCACCGTGGTGGCACCGTGACATCATCCTCCACAATAGGCAGAGCATGGCTGCAGGGATCGCGGGTGTCTAAGCGTGCCACTGCCCGTTTGGTCGAGAATGTGACTCGTGCCTCGTGTAGGTCGATGACAGCACCACTTGCCTGCAGAAAGTCGAGCCCCAGAATCAAATCTCTCGAACATTCGCGCAAGACAACGAATTCGCCAACGTAGACGAAACCGCGGATGCCAATTCGGGCTGTGCACCTTCCGGCCGGGCTAATGAGGTGACCTCCAGCCGTGCGAATGCTAGGGCCCAACCATGGCGTCACAACTTTGCTCAATTCCTGGGCGAGGGCGTGGCTCATCACTGAATAGTCTGCACCGGTGTCAAGTAACGCGATCGTGTTAGTTCCGTCAAGCGTCACGCACAAATCAGAAGTAGCCCGTCGGATGCTGTCGCTACCCTGCCCCTGTGAGAAATCAGCGTATTGGTGTATCGGCGGCGGAGGATCTTCAATTTTTCCGACAGCAGCGGCCCTGCCTCCGGAGACCGCTGGAATTAGTTTTCCCGGTGTGGACTTTGAGAACGCCGCTCAGTATTGCTGGGGTCTCTGCGAGGGCTTGGGGAACGGTACCGCAGCGGAGATGACGATCCTGAGTCATAGCGCCTGTATCTCCCAGGCCTCTGACTGGCCGACAAATGAGCTTCTATTTCGAGCTGCCGTTCGCCGTTCCGTGGACAGGGCGCATCGGGTGCGAAGCCACGAAGTCCCACTCGGCGATACGGGCATGCACGGTAAAGGTGACCGGCCTCCCCGCAGTGGTAGCAGATTGGCCTGCGGTCCCGCGTACGCCACACATCCGACTTGCGAGGGCGTGTAACAGGCACCACAGCTTGAGCCGATACGCCATACGGACTGATGTGACTAACCACCGGTGTCGGGTGGTCAATAGGACCACAGGCAGCTGCTTGACGTGCAACGAATGCGTACGTTCGTTTGTCGTCGACCCGTGGAGGCATGGTAGCGACAGGATCGTAGGCAGCTGCCTGAGGAGCAACGGATGTGTGCGTGGGCATTTCATCGCCGCGCTGCAGTACGTTGGTGACCGGGAATTCACGAGCAGCCTGGCGTACTTCATCTCTGACGACTTCGGTCAGTGAGGTCACTGGCGCACTCTGAGACAGACGGAAACGTTGGAGTTCCTCTCGAACAACCGACCGAATGAGGTCACGTAAGGCGTCCGCACCGCCTCCATGGCACGACGAAAAAACATCTGGGGCCAGGCTGCTGACATCTCGGTTGTACTGCCGGGCCCGTTGTTGGAGCGTCGTTTCCATGGTCGTTGCTTCCGCGAGGAATTCAGCAACGGTACGCGGTGGACTGCGAACGAGGCCCGCAAACAGCTCCTGCTTAACTCCACGCATGAGGTGGCGAAGCTTCGTCTCCTCTTTCATATTGGGGTCTGCGCGCTGGAAAAGACGGGTCATGTCTTCACAGAACATGCGTACACTTTCATTTGGCCGCTGGTTTCTGGACTGAAGTGCAGCTTCAGCTTTCTCGCGGCGATCGGCGTTGGGGAAGGTGGTCAGAAGTTCATGGCAAAATGCTTGCCAGGTGGTAAAGGCGCCCTCGTGGTTTTCGAACCACGTACGCGCAGACTCTTCTAGGACGAAGTAAACATTATTGAGCTTTCGCTCGTCACTCCAGCCGTGAAGGACGAAAGTAGTGCGTCAAACTTTCTTCACATGAGTCCGCAGCCGATGCACTGTTATTCAGCACCGAAGAAATGCATAATGATAAGAGCAGCGTAGAGACCATGGGTTTTGGTACGCTTCTTGAGTTGTACTTTATGTAACATTTTTGTTCATGGTTATGTTTAATCCTTGCAATAATTCCTATTTGCAAAATGTTTTGTTTATTCTTTCTTTTCTTTTTTTTTTGTTACGCCAGCTTGCCATAAGGCATATTATAAAAACCCGTGCAAATTATTGTCCGTAAGGAACTGGAGAAGGCTCCTGCTCTTATTGTTGTCGGTGAGCCATTTTGAGAAGTCCTCTTCCCTTGTTGTGGTCAGTCCCACTTCCTGCAGAATCTTCATCCTCGATGCCCTTGTCCCTGCAGAAGTCCACAGCAGGTGGCGAACATCCACTGATTGATTTACTGATTGATTGATTGATTGATTTATAGGAAGGGAAAGGCGCGGTAACTGTCTCACTTGTTTTCTGTGGACACCTCAACCGCGCCGTAAAGGAAGGGAGGAAGGTGGGAGTGAAAGTGGAAAGAGAGAAAGAGGAGCCTTAGTGGAGGGCTACGGTGTAATTTCGACCACCTGGGGATCTTTAACGTGCGCTGACATCGCACAGCACACGGACGCCTCTTCGTTTCGCCTCCATTGAAACGCAGCCGCCGAGGTCGGGTTCGAAGGACATCCACTTCTGCAGCTGTTGTGGAACACTTCGGGCATGTGGTGGGTCCGATGTCTTCTTCAGATTCCCATCGGCATGTTACCGACGGGGTAAGGGCCGTCCCAGCTCTTATCCATTTCAGGGAAACCTCCTCCAATCTCATTAAGTTAGGAGGGAGGGGGAAAGTACACGGGGAATGAGAGCACGTGTACTTTTCCTTAAAGAGGATGCTAAGGTGGGAATAGCGGAGCGGGCATCGAAAGGGAGCCTGGTGGGGGGTGCATTAGTGTTTGGAACTTCATGTGTGAGGTGGTCAACTTTTTTCTGCTCGGCATTCTGAGCATCGTCTTGTGTCCAGTGTATCTGGATGCGTATCTTTGTTTTTTTATTGAGTGCGTGGATTTCCTGGGTTACACGTAGTGTCTTTGTCACTTTCTTCAGTTGTTTTACGGCGGCTAAGGAGTCTGTATAGATGTGAGCTTCTGTTATGGAATCTATTTTAATTATGGCCTCCATAGCATCGCGGATTGCATATAGTTCCATCACAAGCGGGTCCAGGTGTTCTGATACATATTCATTATGTACTTTTAGTTCACTGTGTGTTGGGCTAGTTGCTGCTGTTCTACCACCATTTTCTATAATTGATGCGTCGGTATATGCAATGCAGGTACCTGGAAGTACATCAACCAGAGGTCGAAATGCCAGGTTTTCTTTACGACGAAGCCGAGTAGTCTTATTTGTCTTAATAGTCGTGAATTCCCACGGAGGGGGGTCAGCCATTGTTGGTGTTTGCACTGTCACTTCGTCATACAAGGATGCTATGGGCATAACGTACTTTCGCTTCATATTCCTTGTTGCCTCTCGTTGTTCAATTAATTCTGTCAACGTATTCAGCTGTGCAAATTCTTGGAGAATAGGGCTAGGGGTAAGTTTTGGTAAGGCCGTGATTGTGCGCATTGCGTTTCTATTATTATTATTATTATTATTATTATTATTATTATTATTATTATTATTATTATTATTATTATTATTATTATTATTATTATTATTATTATTATTACGACGAGTTGATAACTGAGAGTCTTAAGCGTCTGAAACCATCTTTGTCTCCTGGACCTGATGACATTCCAGCCGCCATAATAAAAGCCTTCAGTTATATCTTTGTACCAGTACTGACTGCCATATTTAATAACTGTTTAAAAAATGCTGCCTTTCCTCGCGTGTGGAAAATGGCATGCGTGTTTCCTGTCTTCAAGTCTGGAAACAAATCTGATGTTTCCAATTATCGTCCGATTTCTCTTCTATGTGCACCTCTAAGCTTTTCGAATTAGCTTTGCACAATGTACTTTCCTTCCATCTCAAACATATCATAGTACCGAATCAACATGGCTTCATGTCGGGTCGCTCTACTTCAACCAACCTAGTCACGTTTATGACGTACGCCTCTGCAGCAGTCCTTCAGAGGGGTCAGGTTGACACTGTGTACTGTGATATGGGCAAAGCTTTCGACGTTGTTACTCTCTCACTACTTCTTGAAAAGCTTCTACTCTTTGGCGTCGAAGTCTCACTCGTAGCCCTCCTACGCAACTATCTCTTGGATCGTTTCTGCTTTGTCAATGTCAATGGACAGGCCTCTTTCGTTTATCCTGCAACCAGTGGAGTTCCTCAAGGTTCTGTACTAGGCCCGCTTCTCTTCTCCGTTTTTATTAATGATGTTTCCTCGGCGATCAAGAACTCCTCGTTTCTTCTTTATGCTGATGATATAAAAATATTCAAGGTAATACATTCTTTTCAAGATTGCTTGTTGTTGCAATCGGACATATCTGCTTTTTCTGATTGGTGTGCCAAGAATCGACTTACCCTCAATTCTTCCAAAACTAGGGTTGTCTCATTTACTTGTAAAACACATAGCTTTCTCTACCATTATTCTGTGAATTCTGTGCTGTTGGATAGGGTTGATGAAATTAATGACCTTGGTGTACTTTTTGACCGCACCCTCAGCTTCTCCGCTCATACTAAACGCATTGGTCAGAGGGCTATGCGCACACTCGGATTCGTTTGCAGACTTTCGAGAGAATTCCGTACTCCACTTTCGTTCTTAAAACTGTACCTGTCCATATGCTTGCCGCTCTTGGAGTACGCGTCGGTTGTTTGGAATGGCACTTGCAAATCGAACTTGGACAAGGTTGACAGAGTACAAAAAAATTTTTACGGATATTTCATTATCGCTTTCCTTGCGCAACTTCCTTCTCTTACTCCACCAGGAGCGCCCAACTGAATCTTCCTTCTCTTCACTGCCGTCGTATCAGAGTTGATATCATTTTTCTGTACAAACTCCTTCATGTCCACATTATGTGCCCTCAGCTCTTAGAGTACATCCTACTGCGCGTTCCGCGGAAGAGCATGAGGGAATTCAGACCATTTCAAGTTTCTCCGTCTCTTCATTCCCATTCCCCTCTGGACAGAATGCAGTGGTTATTTAACTCTTTTTGTCCTCACCTTGACATCTTCCAAAACTCGCTCTGTTCATTTATATTGGATGTTCGTAGCGTTGTATTCTAAATAGTACTTTATCACATATAACTCCCACTTTCTAGCCTAAAATATTGTATTTACTTCACTTCTTGCTTTTTCTCCTGTTCCATGCTGTCTGTATCTTGAACTGCTTTTTATCCGTTTCTTACTTATATTTCGACTTTAAACTTTTTATTCGAATCTTACTGTCCCGTGTTCAATTCTATTTCTTTATTGTATTATTCTGTATTTCTAGCCTGCGTTTTAAGTACCACGCACTTGTTGCGCCTGGAATGGTTGTTTATTTTATGCATATTTCTATATTACTATAATCAATGTCAGTTATTTGTTGTTGTTTTTTTTCTCTCTATCTACCGTCTTTCTTTTTTTTTTCTTTCACGATGTGCTCAACAGTTCTCTGACTGTGTATATATGACATGCTACTCATTGATTGCTTTCTTTCCGTGATACTTTTCGTCTCAGTTTCATTTCATGTGTTATTTGTTTCTTCTTTTGTGTTCTCTGTGTGTGTGTAAACATGTTTGTGCATTTTCATTTTTGTTTCTTTTTTTTTATTTGTGCTGCAGCACGAAGACCACATGGTTGTTCCTGCGCACATTAAATAAAGATTGATTGATTGACTGATTATTATCATTATTATCATCATCACCATTATTATTATTATTATTATTATTATTATTATTATTATTATTATTATTATTATTATTATTATTATTATTATTATTATTATTATTATTATTTCTATAGCACTACCTTAAGTTTTCTGTAAAAATTGCCCTCACAATTTTTCATTCGAGAGCAGCTCATATTTCTTGTGCTTATATGGTACCTCATGCATTATAAAATAAAGACGCACGGACCGATGAATTTGCAGGGAATTTAGGGGGTCGCAGCGGAGCACCAGAACAAGAGGACCAGCGTGGCAGGCTTCTCGAACCGAACAGCCCGTGCCGTGCGTGCGCACCGAGCACGCGCCGTTCAACTTTATTTCCTTCTTTCGACGGCTGGGAACGCCGATCTTGGCGCTTCCGCTTTTCAGCGTCGCTGTTCACTACAAGTTCATCAAATGCCCGAAGTTGATTCTTTTTTTGCCTCTGATGCCTGAATTGTTGACTCGCAATGTTGCAAGTCCTGGAAGGTGAATGCGCGCGCAGTACGCCGGCAAAAATGCTCGGGCACAAACTACCTTATGCTGCGCCATCTAATACTGCGTATGTGCGGGCGTGTGCGTGTGTTTTGCCAGTGTTCTAATTCAAGGGCTTGGGAGCAATGCAATGAAGTCAACCGACTGCGCTCAATAAGTAGAGAGCTAGCTCTATGCGACTGTTCGTTACTAAATGGACACTTTATTGCTCCCTTCATTACGAGGAACTCATTGTGCTGATATTTGTTTTGGAAGTAGCTATAGTATCAACAACCTTAGATATGCGGATGATACCACTTTAATGGCAGAAAGTGAAGTGGAACTCAAGAGACTTCTGATGCGCGTACAAGAAGAGAGTGAGAAGTTTGGGCTTAAACTGAACATTAAAAAGACGAAGATCATGGCGTCTTGCCCTATCAAGTCCTGGAGCATCAATGGACAAGAAGTGGAAGCTGTGACAGATTTTCTGTTCTTGGGCGCCAAGATTACCTCGGAAGGAGACTGCAGCCATGAAATTAGGAGACGCCTGCTTCTGGGAAAGAGAGCAATGGTTAGCCTTGACCGCCTAGTAAAGAGCAGAGACATTAGTCTGCCAACCAAGATCCGTATAACCCGTGCTATGGTCTTTCCAGTTGTGATGTATGGATGCGAGAGTTGGACTGTGAAAAAGGCTGACCGCCGAAGAATTGACGCATTTGAATTGTGGTGCTGGCGAAGACTCTTAAGAGTTCCTTGGACTGCCAGAAGATCAAATCAGTCGATATTGTCGACCATAAACCCTGACTGCTCATTGGAGGGTCAAATTCTAAAGTTAAAGCTCAGCTACTTTGGTCATCTGATGAGAAGAGAGGAGTCGCTGGAGAAAGATTTGATGTTGGGAAAGGTTGAGGGTCGCCGGAGAAGGGGTAGGCAGCGAACGCGATGGTTAGATGGCATTCTCGAGGCATTGCAGAAGAGACCGGAAAGCGTGGCGTGACATGGTCCATAGGGTCACGAAGAGTCGGACACGACTGAACGCCTGAACTGAACTGATAGTATGTGTCGCTTTGGTGTCCGCCCTATTCATACCTTTATCATTGGCTAGTTTCTTATATAGGTTCAAATCAATCAAACAGCCAATATTTGCGCTTAGTTCCTGCGCGCAACCTTCCTGAAAAATAACAAGTTGTCTGGAAATGCAGCTAAACTTATTTTTCACTGGCAAGCCTCTTTGCGTACGTGTTTTTAGACCGCATCAGCTGCTCATAACGTTAGCAGTATGTGACCTAGGTAATAGCCTAGGGCGTAGTCATGGTGACGACTTCTGGCTGGCGCTATAGATTCGATGTCTCTTCAGGCTGCAGCCAACGAAATACAGAGGTCACATTGATGAACTGTCAAAATAATTTTGTTTTAATATCAGGCATCCCCAGAAAGAAAAATGAACCGAGAAAATGTAAATATAAAGAAAAGAGTTTGACGGCCGAGGGGATGAGGGGCAGGCTTCATACAGGTCACCGAGTGAGGTAAGGCCGCTGCCCTGCTCATGTGTTTTTGGGGACTGGAGGTATCTTTAATTTGCCCCTAACCTGTCCAGGAACCTTGTCTGTACGTCTGGAGCATGCTCGCGGCTCGTGGCCCAGTTTTTCCAAAATGCTGCGACCAGTACGACTGCGCAACAGTCTCTGGTATTGTGAGGTCGTTGCAGTCTCAATGAGCTCTTCGAGGGTATTGGGTCTAAAAATCTTGTTCGTCGATGTATTAGGTGGTAAACCTAGTGCCGTTTTGATTCTTCTACGAATGAGAACGTCAAGTTTATCCTTTCCCGCCTTGTGAAGCCGCAAGTATAGCGCGGCGCCACATAGGAGTCTACAAGCATGGTGCTGTCGTCTAGCCTCTGTATTGTTTCCGAGTTCCTGCCGTTAGCCCGAATTCGTAATCTCAGATCTCTAACGCTTGCCACCGTTGGTATAACGTTACCATTGACCCTGAGTGTTAGTTCGGGGTATATGGCCTTTCCTGCTTTATACACCGACCACCGTGACACCGACTATGGGGCGATCGCATTGGCGCGAGAACATGCGCTTCCGATTTTTCGGCCAAACAGCTGAGCCCGATAGGTTCTATATATCTTTCTATAACGTCCATTGCTCGCTGGAGAGTCTGTTCAATTTGACCGTCACTGGCCTTGCATATAGAGCCAGGTCACCTGCGATAATGTAGGGTTTAGATTAAGTCCAGTTTTTCGGGGAGGCCAAGCATGCTGATATTGAACAGGGTCGGGACAACACCGATAGTTGCCGTTCGGTCGTTGAACAAATCGCGTATGTAGTTGTATGAGGGAACTCTAACGCACTGAGCTTCCGACGTTATCAAAAGATTTTCACGCGTCTAGACCAACGATAACAGCTTGAAGGGCGAGTTGGTGCGCCTGTGTTGTGTTTTCTGTTCACGTGGTTGTGTTCGTTGCGCTACATTTCTGGATCACCCTGGTGTCGTCTAATGTCGAATTGTATGTGCACGATCTGTTCTTTTAGCTGCAACACGACATCGCATGCGGCCAAATGCGGTCTAAATCCGATCATGGTATTCGGATAGATATTGTCCTTCAAAAACCGATTCAGCCGGGCCTGAACAACATGCTTCATTAATTTGCCCACGCATGAAGTGAGCGAGATTGGACGCAAGTGTTCGAAACCCGGCCGTTTCCCCGGCTTCGGGAAGAACACGAGGTCGCGGCCTTCTATGTCACCGGCAGCCGACCGACCTTTCAACACTCCTGCATGAAGGCTACGAGATGTCGGATTGACGCGTCGTCCAAGTTTCTTAGCATTCGATTGCTGACACACTTTCCGGTCCTGCAGCAGTCTTTGCTCTTAGTCTATTTATTTATACCCGGACTTCGGCAACCGTTATCGGGCTATCTAGCTCCGGGTTTTCCTGGCCCTTGGAACGGGCGAATAAAAGGTAGGCTCATCATTTGTTCTGTCTATGGGGCCAAGTTCCAGACAGGAGATATTCAACCTCAGCTCCATGACTGCCGGTTTCCCAATGCTGCCTTGGATATAGGTCCAGTTCTGATATTATGCGCACCAAAACATTTTGTACCAACTGCCTAATATTAAGCTGATCAAGCGTTTCTTGTCCCAGGCGATAGAGCGTTCCACCAATAGTAGCAAGAAAATTCATGTCATGCCTCTAACGACCTCATTTATGACGCTTTGTCGTTGAGTGTCGGCTTACCCGCCAGCTTTCCCCCATTATTGCGGTGCCCAACTGAAAAATTAATCATGGCCCTACGTTGGCTTTGTTGTGAACGTAGTTCGCGAAAAAACGGTTGTCCGTGCGGGGAATGCTTGGACTAGCGCCCCCGCACTTTCGGACACTCGGGCGGTCTAATTTATGACCTCCTGGACCTCGAGGAGGACGCCATTCGACCCCTTGGGCCGCGCCAGCAGCCCCAGGTTCCTGGAAAGCCTCACTCAATGCCGGAGCGTCGAGTGGAGAGAAAAGGGGTCTTCGGGGCGAAGAGGCGGGGAGCAAGGAAAACGGAGGCGTCAGTGGGACTCAGTGGCAAGCAGTCGCTAAACTAACTTTATGCGAACCAAACGTGTTTAAAAGTGGTCCCCCCCCCCCCCTTTTTTTTTTTCTAACCAGTAAATTCAGTTCTTGTTTGTTCATTGGGTTTATTTTTTTCCTTAACGACAACGTATTAACGAAACGATCAGGGTGCCGAAACCGGGGAAGAAAGCGAAGAAAAGAAATTTAGATCGACGAACCGTGGATAATCACCTCATTGCGGTCTTTTATCGCAACGGACAAGAAGTCTACCCAACGCTGTCGCATGAAGTCTTCTCATTCCCATGGTTATCTGAATTTCCGTGATTCACAGCAACGCTGGTTCAACGATGGAACGCCTCTTCAAAAAGAGAAAGGTCTGCGCTACCAAAGTTATCAAGCAATGCCTTGAGCTACTCGAAGACCTAACGCAGAGCGATGCTCGACTAACGTGTCTTCATGCTGAGCCAAACGCTGTGAACAGCGAATTCAAGGAGTCACTGAATGATGAGCAGGCCGAGACGGAGTACGTACAAGTTTTCAAGTACAACGATCGAATCGTAAGTTTTGGCCAAGCTGCAACAGTGTATCAACAACCCGGCTGGAAGCTCACTAAGTGGGAGAATATATCGTCGCCCAGACAACAATGACCTTGAATATTAGGATCAAGCTGCCAAAGCTGAAACTCGCGAAAGTCTTCGGACGGCGACATATAACTGGCAGCCCTTCTGGGACGTGTTCGAACAAGTTGTCGACAAAAACGAAGAACTTTCATTTGTCGACAAGTTCCACTACCTGAAGGCATCTGTCACCGGAGACGCCACCGCTGCACTCGCCGGACTTCCATCGACGGCACGTTGCTACAGCTACGCAGTAGAGCTCCTCAAGAAACACATTGGAAACGAAGAGCTCCTAATCCAAGAGCACATGAAGAAGCTGATTGATGTCCAGCCAGTTGGCTCTTTAGACGATGTACGTGGACTTCGCCGCCTCTACGACACTCTGGCTGCACACATCAAAGGCTTTGAGACACTGGGCCAAAAGCAGGACTCCTACACCACGCTTCTCATGCCGATTATACAACGAGCACTGTCAACGGACGTCGTACTCGACTACAGCCACAAATCTGTCATTGAGACTAGTTCCATGGGAGGGAATGAGAAATCGACTGACAGCGCTTTGGGAAGCATGAACACATGCGAAAAAGGTACTACGTCCTTTTGAAGACTTATTTCTTTCCTGCAAATCGAAATCGAAAGTCTAGAAAATTTGGCTGCCTTAAAAAGCATAGATTTGACCAAAAAGGCTCTAAAGCAGAAAAGACACACCGAAGCCACCTTGGAAATCGCATAAGCCCTTGCCAACCGCAGCAACCCTGCATCAAAACGCAACCAAAGAAAGTTGTTTCTTCTGTAACGCCGAGAAGCGTCCGATACAGGAATGCGATGCAAAAAAAAAAAAAAAAAGAAAAACAAAAAAAAAACATATGGCAGAAAAGAAACGGCTTCTACAGGCGGCAGGGAGATGTTTTAAATGCACGCAAAGAGGGCATCGGCCACGACATTGTAATGTGCACCTCAAATGCATGAAGTGCGGGAAGAAACAAGCTGCTGCAATTTATGATCCGTATTACGCGGTAGCGCTCAAGAAGGAAGCAACTAGCGGAGTCATAAGTTAGCCTTAAAGTTACAGCAGGAACGCAATCCGCTCCCGTGAAGGCTCTGTTGCCCATATGCAAACGGTGACAGCTAATTTCAGTGGCCTAAAAACCTGGGCGCAATTGCGAGTCCTTTTTGACGGCAGAAGCCAACGCTCGTACCTAACATCTGTAGCATCAAAGAAACTCGGATGCAAATTTCTTGGTGAAGAAACGCTAACCGTCGGAATCTTTGGCGGTCACCAAGAAGAAATGATGTTCAGGCGAGTAATCGTGGAAGTCAAAACTAAAAAGGGGAAAACATGCAAACTAGAGGTTCTGAAGACAGACGTCATTTGCGATCGCCATATAGCAAAACCGTAAAAGAAAGAAAAAAAAACGCGCCTCAAGTTAGTACTCCCCCCCAGAGGTGGGCATTTGACCTCAAAAAGTGCAACCTCACCTCAAATTCAATAAAAATTTCCTGGCCTCACTCAACCTCAACCTCACGCTTTGAGGTTAAGGTTTGACCAGGTGACCTCACCTCAATTTTTCTGATGCCACCACCGACCTCACTCAACCTCAACTCAAACTCAAACTGTGAGTTTGAGGTCGGTTGCTCGACCTCAAAAAAAAAAAAAAAAGAAAAGGTTTTTCACTTGAGAACACTAACTATAAAACGTCATGGCACAAGTCCTGTGCGGTGACACGCCAGAATGACAACATAAATTTTAAACAACATTGAATATGATGAGGCTTACTTGTAAAGTAAAAAAAATGAAATAAACATTTGCCAGCGGGGCTACTGATTCATAGCAAGCTGACCTAATAACGGCAGTTCAAATTGGTCAGTTTCAACTCCTCAAATTTTATTTTTGTTTGTTTTGATATGGTGACTTTTGACCTAATTCCCGCTGTAATGCTTGTGTGTCCTTGGCACTGCTGGATGAGAACCCCCGAAGGTCTGCAGTGAAACGTCGCACATATCTGTGACCGTCAAATAGTGTTTCCTCATGACAAGCAAGTCAATTTCTTGGTGAAGACATTTCCCTGCGATTTGAAATCGAATCGGATGAGAAAATCGCAAGCAATCTAATGTTTCTTCAGTGTTATGCCTCTGTTACGAAAAAAAAAAAAAGTAGATCGACCACTTACGTATATGTGGAAGTTGTAGTACCATAACATTATTTTATTAAATTGACTTCTGACGTGGGACTTATCACAAGAGGCGGACAGAACAAAATGTTGCGATATGCAGAGACGCTTAGTTACGAAAAGGTAAAGCGTGCTTGACTTTTGACATTGCGCTACTTTCGATAATCCTGACGAGTGGGTTGTGCTGTATAGAACAAACGCTGTGACAAATTACTGGAAAGGTTACCCTCCCTTCTACTTATAATAACTAACGGTGAATTTGCAGCCCCAAAACATTCCTTTTATCATTGATGTAAGTTAAAGAAATAATACGTTGGATTAGGGATAACGCGCACCTTACCTTGAGATGCCGAGAGAAGCTCAAAAGCTGGTTTCCTTGTCCACACAGTTTCTTGTCGCAGTGAATGCATTCCAAGTTTACAGTGCTTTTCGTTTCTTTTGCATGGCTATTGTAACGGAAATGGCCCTCGATGTCTTTGTCAATTCGACAACTGCGCGTGCGCACATCATCGTCGGTATATTTAGATTTTTTCGCTATATCTGCCATAACCACACCTGCCATAACCGCAACCATGTCATGCACCCTCGACGCCTAACGCAACAATGCCAAAGACCTCGAAGAAGGAGGGCAGACCTCAGCTGGAAAGGGCGGAAACTTCCGTCATAAATTACAGCAAGTCGCCGACCACGGCATGGCTGCGTGTCTTCGCTTGAAAAAGACGGCCACGGTAAATGGCGAAGAACACAGCTTGTTGTTTAGATGCTGCCTTTTTTTTTTTTTTGGCCGATTTCGGGCGGCTCACCGACGCCGTTTAAAGGCGACATCCAAGCAGACGTTCCAGGAACGATTGGTGTCGATGAGAACGTGGGGCTGAGGCACCAGCTTCTATTCGCGACGAGAGAACCACGCCCACTGGGAGAATGAAGCGCGAACACTTAACCCATGCTACGGGAGTTGTTTCGTTTTTCTTCGACTGCACAATATCCGTCAAGAGAGGAAGACTAGCGGGTGGTGAGCAGGGTGGCAACGCGTCTACACGGAGGAAGAGCAGAGTTTCAACACTGACTAGCCTGTCCCTCCTGCGAAACGATGAGATGGCTGCATGGTCGACAAGCGACAGAAGTCCGCGCAGCCGCCGCGGTGTTCCGAGAAGCGAGAAGGGCGTGTCTTTATGAGAAAGGAATGACTGCAAGCAGTCGTCAGTCACATGTCTGTTCTTCAATTATTCTTCGAGAAGGGCACATTAAATTTATCTTTTTATGTAAGGGTTAATTTAATGTCTAGTGACTAATAATAATAATAATAATAATAATAATAATAATAATAATAATAATAATAATAATAATAATAATAATAATAATAATAATAATAATAATAATAATAATACCCCGCCGGGGTGGCGCAGTGGTTACGGCGCTCGACTACTGTTCCCAAGGACGCGGGATCGAATCCCGGCCTCGGCGGCAGCTTTTCGATGGAGGCGAAAAGCAAGGCGCCCGTGTGCTGTGCGATATCAGTGCACGTTAAAGAACCCCAGGTGGTCGAAATTTCCGGAGTCCTCCACTACGGCGTCTCTCATAGCCTGAGTTGCTTTGGGACGTTAAACCCCACAAACCAAACCAAACCAAACCAATAATAATAATAATAATAATAATAATAATAATAATAATAATAATAATAATAATAATAATAATAATAATAATAATAATGTTACGATGAAATAGCAAAGGGGTGTTTATTTACAGTGATATGGCAGGGGGATAAGGTGAAGCCTACTAGCCCCAGACACCAACGCTTCTTCCTCTTCTGTCCCACCATCACCATCCTTCATCGTCGTCATTAGCGTGACTTTTCCCCCCTACTCAGAAGAAGCCCTCTGGGCGTGTTCGTGAGTCGTGCGAGGCTGACACGGCTTCAAGCGGGCAACATGACACAGTTCGGTTTTGGCAGACCGGCGACCCGATGCTGTCAGGCGGGCTATTCCATAAGTTAAATCACTAAGGCGTTTGATAACCACATATGGGCCGTCATAATGGGCCAAGAGTTTTTGATGTAGGCCACGGCGCCGAATTGTACGCCATATCCAGACTAAATCACCTACAGAGTACGTGACCCGCCGGTGACTGGCATCGTATCGCACTTTAGAACGTTCTTGTGAAGCACCAGACCGTAATCGGGCGATTCTCCGAGCTTCTTCGGCGAGACAGAGGGTCTCAGCCAGGCAGGGGTCTTCACGGCTTGTGAAGGGCAGGATAGTATCCAGAGAGTAGCGTGGCGGTCTGGCATAGAGCAGAAAAAATGGACTGTACCCAGTCGTCTCATGCGTGGCGGTATTAAACGCATACGTGATGAAGGGCAGTATGGTGTCCCAGTTCTTATGCCCTGCGTCCACATACATGGCTAGCATGTTGATTCGCGTTCTGTTGACGCGCTCAGTCAAGCCATTTGTCTGGGGATGGTATGGCGTCGAGTGTCGGAAAGTTACGGCGCATAAACGCATGAGCTCTTCAACAACATCAGCAGTGAATTGTCGGCCCCGGTCAGTGATGAGAATTCGTGGCGGCCCGTGTCGTAAGATGACTGAGTGCAGCAAGAAAAGCGACACCTGATGCGCCGTAGCAGATGGAAGAGCGGCGGTTTCACAGTAACGTGTGAGATAGTCCACGCAGATTACAATCCAGCGATTTCCATCCACGGACTTCGGAAAGGGACCTACGAGGTCAATGCCTACTTGATCAAACGGTGCTGTCGGGGTCTTCACAGGGTGCAGCAAGCCAGACGGAGTTGCAGTTGGACGTTTGTGGCGTTGACATTGCTTGCAGCTGGCAACGTATTGTTCAACCGTCGAGCGCATTCTGGGCCAGTAAAATCTTTCTTGAGCACGGTGGAGTGTTCGAACCGATCCTAAATGCCCAGAAGTTGGATCATCATGCACAACACGCAATACGTCCGTGCACAACGTCTTGGGAACTACGAGTAGGTATCGCTGGCCGACAGGCGAATAACTCCTTTTCCATAGGAGGCCATCATGCACACAAAAACGGCTTGTAGGTACGTTGGCTTGGGCAAAGAGAGGCTGCAGACTGGTATCATTTTGCTGTTCCGTTTTGAAAACATTCGTGTCGGGGAACGCTGGCTCGAGGGTCGATATATAATTGTCGAAATCGTCGCTTTCAGGTCCAGTCGTGGCCATTGGCATCCTAGAAAGACAATCTGCGTCTGCATGAAGCCTCCCGCTTTTGTAAACCACGGCAAAGTCATATTCCTGTAACCGGAGGGCCCAGCGTGCGAGGCGACCACATGGGTCTCGAAGGTTCCGCAACCAACAGAGTGAATGATGGTCAGTTAACGATAGTAAACGAACGTCCGTACAAATATGAACGGAAACGCTGCACAGCAAAAACTACAGCTAGGCATTCCTGTTCGGTGACTGTGTAGTTTCGCTCCGGCTTGCTCAGGGTACGACTTGCGTACGCGATAACATGCTCTCGTTCATTGTGCCGTTGGACAAGGACTGCACCAAGACCGATTCCACTAGCGTCCGTGTGTACTTCTGTCATTGCAGTAGGATCGAAGTGACGTAGGATGGGTTTCGATATTAAAAGAAACTTCAGTTGACGGAATGACGCGTCGCAGTCTGGTGTCCAGTTAAAAGTAGAGTTTTTGTGGAGAAGGCACGTCAATGGGTAAGCAACGTCAGCAAAGCGATGTATAAAGCGTCTAAAATACGATCACTACCCTAGAAAACTGCGCAACTCCTTCACTGTCTGCGGGGGTTTAAAAGACTCAACAGCGGCAGTTTTCTGGGGATCCGGCATTGCACCATCACCATTGACAAGGTGTCCTAGCACCAGCGCTTGGCGCTCTCCAAAGCGGCACTTTTTGGTGTTCAGAATTAGGGCGGCGTTGTGCAGACAATTCAAGACACGTACTAGACGGTCATTGTGTTCTTGGAAGGATTTCCCAAATATGACGACATCGTCCAGATAGCAAAGACAAATGTCCCATTTTAAGCCGCGCAAAACTGTGTCCATAAAGCGTTCAAATGTAGCTGGCGCATTACACAGCCCGAATGGCATAACATTAAACTCATAAAGGCCATCTGGCGTTACGAAGGCCGTTTTTTTCTTATCCGCAGGGTCCATTGGAATTTGCCAGTAGCCAGATCTGAGATCAAGACAAGAAAAATAGGACGCACCAGAGAGGCAGTCGAGGGCATCGTCTATGCGAGGAAGAGGATAGACGTCCTTTTTCGTAACAGAATTTAGACGCCGATAATCGACGCAGAATCGCCACGAACCGTCTTTCTTGCGTACAAGAATAACAGGGGCAGCCCAGGGGCTAGATGACTCCTGTATCACCTTCTTCTGTAGCATGTCCTCCACTTGCTCATGAATGACTTTGCGCTCAGATGGGGACACGCGATATGGCTTTTGACGAATGGGACGAGCCGAACCAGTGTCGATGCTATGATGGGTCCGATGTGCAGGGCGAGAGGTTGGTCCATCTGTTTCAGAAAAGTCAAACATAGGCGAAAAAGGTAGAAGAATATCCACAAGAGTACGGCGGTGAGGTGAGCTGAGATCGGCGCTGATCATGCGGAAGATCGAAGTTTCATCAGCAGGCAGAGGTACGGTGGCACTCGTAGCATCTGTGACCAAAGCAACGACGTGGGGCGCATCGGGTCCACAGGAGGCAAGCTTCAATCCCGTTGTATAAAACTGCGGGCTCGGACAATGGATTGATGGTCCATAACGAGGCACTACCATGATGCACAGATATCATACAGTGAGAGATAATAACATTTTTCTTCAGGCATGCTGAGTGAACTGGGTGCACCATGGTCTGGAATGAAACCTTCTCAAGAAGTGGAACGGACACGGGGACGAACATGGCAGACAAGGGTGGAACTACTGTGTCTTCGGTAATACTAAAAACTGTTTCTTCATCACGGCCACTTTCAAAAAGTGTCGGCAGATGCGAGCCATCAAAATGAACCTCCTGACTTCGGCAGTCCACGGTAGCGCCACAAAACTTCAAGAAGTCCATTCCTAAAATGATGTCATGCGTAGTGTGGGGTAAGACTACGAATTCGGCTTGAAAAATTGCACCACCCACAGACACTTGCGCACTACACACACCCAGTGGCCGCAACGCCTCTCCACTCACACCACAAAACGTTGAAGCACGGTCATATTCAAACATCACTTTGCGTCCCAACAAGCGCCTAAACTGATTACTCATCACAGACACAGTCGCACATGTATCCACCAAAGCTAATGTATACACACCATCAATAAACACACGAATTTTGTTTTTGAGCATTATAGTTGGAGGGATGTTGGCACACAGCACATTTCCAGCGGCCTCACCCCCATTGGTCGCGCTGGTTAGTTTTCCTGCTGAGGATGCTGAGGCGACATGGAGCGCCGTCGTGGTGATGGAGAACGACGCGCACGGAAGGCGGGTGGTGGAGTAACACTTCTATCAGATGCAGGGGAGTGGTCGCGGATATTCTGGTTATGGATGTTGCGGTAATACCCACGCTGAGTATTTGATTGTTGAAAAACGGGATTGTATTGCCGATTGTTGGGTACTGTTGGAAGCGCCGGACGGTTATAGCGAGGTGGGAACCTACTGCGGCAGTATCTGGCGATGTGACCTTCGACGCCGCAGCGGTAGCATATCGGCGGGGAAGGTAGAAAATGCTGTTGCGAATAAGAACAGGGAACAGCTGGGTGCGTCGTAGGTCTGGCTGAATGCTCATACTGCTCAGGAATCCTGGTAGATCGAATGGAAGATCTATGTGCACTTGAGGCGACGTCATACCTTGGGGCGTCAGGCACCGACGCATTCCGGTTGGCGAAATGCATAGGAGGATAGTCAATGGAAGCTGCAACTTCAGGAGCTTGTGGAAAAGGCTGAACGGTAATCGCTTGTGGTGGTGAAGCCGGCCGTCTAGATACCCTCTGGACAGAGACCTCAGCAGATTCGTGCAGGGGAAGTGGGTTGAGCCGCAGGAGTTCTTCCCGCACGATTTGCCGGATCGTCGATGAAAGATCTAGTTGGGCGTGGTCATCAAGGCTGGCCACGGTAGGCACGTTGGCCAGCCGCCCAAATTTTGGCACAATACGACGCGTTTTCAGAGCTTGAAAAGCGCGGATGTGTTTAATGACATCGGAGACGGTTTCAAGGCTGTCTTTGGCGATTAAAAAGTTGTACACGTCAGCCGCGATACCCTTCAAAATGTGGCCGACTCTGTCTTCTTCGGGCATGTTGGAATTGACACATCTGCACAATCTGAGGATCTCTTCTGTATAAGTGGTACAAGTTTCATCCGGCAATTGAGCTCTTTGGGCAAGGGTCTGCTCAGCCCGCTTTTTGCTCGGTACAGAGTCACCAAAACGCTGTTTGATCTCGGTGGCAAACCGTTCCCAAGTTGTCAAATTGTCCTCGTTATTCTCGAACCATGTCATCGCCGTGTGAGTTAGAAAGAAGACGGCATTTGTGAGCATGGTGATAGGGTCCCACCGGTTGCACCGACTAACTCGTTCATAATGAAGTAGCCACTTCTCAACGTCCTCACCTTCCTCTCCTGCAAACGGTCGTGGTTCCCGGTAAGGCTGGCAGGGAATAGAGCTGGAGGGGGCAGGCCTGTCACCAGCCTGGCTTGCAGCGTCGCGGCTGGCACGGTTAGAATCGGTGTGGTCCATGATGTTTGGAAGCGATGGCAGTCCAGCAAGGCGGCGACTACGTCGAAACTCCAGTTGTTCTTGCTGCGCCGTACTTGGGGATCGAACGGAGCACCTTTCACCAGGTTTTTACGATGAAATAGCAAAGGGGTGTTTATTTACAGTGATATGGCAGGGGGATAAGGTGAAGCCTACTAGCCCCAGGCACCAACGCTTCTTCCTCTTCTGTCCCACCATCACCATCCTTCATCGTCGTCATTAGCGTGACAATATAATAATAATAAAAATAATAATAAAAGAGTGGATTGCACTGATACAACTACGATCTACCGTCCTATTGCTTTCTTTCGTTTTAACTCGTACCATATACAATAGCAAAAGCAGATTTTCTAAAATACAGTCTTCGTGGGGTGACTTCTCGTCAAGCCATTTATCTCTCGTCTGTTCTGAATCCTTGTTCTTTCCATATGCCTCTCTGAAACCTCCTCTCTCGTGCCATCCTTACCAAGCAATTCCTTGGTTGCTGGATCTTGCGCTTCCCTCTTTTCTACTATTCTAGCTTTTTTTTTTTTTTTCCGAGATGCCGACACACCCACGTAGGTCTGGAAACCCTTCGAGTTTGCGCAGACTTTCTTTACTTCCCAAACTCGCTCGGAATGGTGGCGGGATCTTGTTTCACCTTCTTTCGAGTCTGCAGCCGTCGTCCGACCCCACTCGTTTGCCGCGCTGCACTTTACGCCCCCCCCCCCTCCCTTTTTTTTAGTGTCAAACGCAAACGCACAGACGCAAACTGTTAGTTACGTGCGCGTTGGTAGCCAAAAGAGTACACGACAGGCATTATGAAAGGTGTTTTGCCGGCTATTTTATCGCTGTGGGAAACAATAATTTCGACCTCACAAGCCGACCTCACTAAGTTACGACCTCACTCAACCTCAAACTCACGCATGAGGTTGAGGTCTCATTTGCTGACCTCACTCAAAAATATTTCAGGTATTGCCGACCTCACCTCAACCTCACCTCACTCCGTGAGGTTGAGGTTGACCTCATGAGGTCGAAACCTCATGAGGTTGCCCACCTCTGCTCCCCCCCCATCTCCCCGCCGATCCCCACGTAGCCCCCAGGGGATACATGCGTCTTCCTTAATTTGCGTGCTCCCTTCTACCAAGTTTTTCTTTCTATTTTGTTTCTTCGTTGTCTTTCTTTTTGCTGCTCCTTCCTTTCATATTTGGCCTGTGCACCAGCTATGGTGCCTACAAAGGGTATGGCCCCGAGCATAATAATCATCATCAAAGGGTGCGAACATCAGCGCGGTGTAAAGAACCAATCCCAACCTTGCACAACTGCACTACCCTAGGGCACAGAGCATGAGAGTGATGCTAGTTCCTGGCGCTACGGGTTTGGGACGGTAGGTCGGCGCCGCTTGCGGCGGGGCTAGCCAGCCATCGGGTTTTTGTCTGTTGTGGGCCTTCATTGCACCCGCCGCCGCTTAGGCAGTGGACGACGGCTGTTAGTGCGGCGCGCGTCTTTTTCTCCCTTTTCTTTTTCTTTCTTCTCTATTTTCTTTTCTGTCCGCACGAGGCAGCGGAGGTGGCTCAGCTACAGAGCCTGTAGCAGGCCCGTGCATTTTCTTTTCCTTCTTCACAGCCACAACTGCACTACCCAACCTTAACCTAACTTGGGCCAGGTTGCCTGTCGATGTTGGACCAACATAAGGCCAATGTCGTCGTTTTTAATTATTTTTTTGTCCAGTTAGGAAGAGAGCTTTCCGAATTGAATTGACAGAACAATTCAGTATATATGTCCCCCGACGCGACCACCGCAACTCCTGCGCTCGTTGCTGCCACGCGCCGACAGTGGCTAGAGTAGCAGCATGCAGCGCGACGCGCACTGAGCGGTCGGGAGCCGACGGCGGACGCAACCGCTGCAACCGACAGCGGAGTCGTCGAGTTTCGATGATTTCGCCAGACCACCGTCTGGAGTCGCGGCGGTAGTTGTCTCTCCTCCATGTCTCTCTCGCTGGTGATGCTGGTGCGTTTTGCCGGTTTTGCTTTATGCGGGAACGACCGCTCTCGGCGCGGAGCGCAGCATCAAGATGGCAGCGATGGCGACGTCTTCGAGAGATGCCTACTTCAAGCACCGATCGCGCACCCGCACCACAAATTGGGGCGATGTAGAGACCTACCAGCTCATTGAGCTATGGCAGTCGTTTCGCTACGACCTCCAGCAGACGAAAAAGCGCCGACCCATCTTCGAGCAGATGAGCCGACTAATGCACGGCCTGGGCTTCAAGAGGGACGCTAACGAAATCCAAGGAAGAATCACAAACCTCGCCTATTTGTACAGGTCAGTCCGCTTTAACTGCCACTGCACTGCTCGCACACATCGAACCACCAATCGCAGCGTCGTAGCGCAGACCGGCCGCGCGAGCCGAACATTCCTCTACCTGACCCGTACGCGTCTCTCTTTCCCCTGAATGTCACCTGTCATATTCTTGGCTCGGTTTCGCGTAACTGCTCTCATCTCTAGCGCGGTGTGATTTTTCTCAAATCGTAACGTTGTTTTGACTTTCGATCTGAGGTGGCGAGGAATTGCTCCTTTTCGGCAATTGTTCGTCGAAATGAAAAACCGACTGGCTCGCTTTTTCCGCCAGTGTGTGCCGTCGTGCTCTTGTTTTCTTTTCTACGGTTTGCACCAATTTCAGTCGTTCCATTTTCGACGCGTTCGATCCGTTAAGTGGAATTTGACGCGTTCGATCGATAGAAGTGGAATTTGCGCGCTTCGCAGCGCTGTTGATTGAGTCATTCTTCTTGTAGGAGTTACGGCCGCATTGTGAAATTGTTTTGCTTCTCTGTTCGTCTGCTGTCATTTGCGCATCGCAATGCGAGCACTTTGCAAAAATAGCGTCGTCGAGAAATGTTACATTTGGCGAATAACATTTACGGGCCACAGGAATACCTGCCTGTGTCAAGCGCACCGTGTTTCAATCCACGATATGGGCCGCATTAAGTTCAGACATAAAACATCCTCTTGATGTCACGCGCGCGATGCGACTACTGGTTCAGGCGGCTTTCGTCTTCTACGCACTCTTTGCTAGATCGAGCGAAAATTGCTAAAATGAAAATTGTCCGTTTATTTCTGCCACGTTTCCCGGACTCCTGCCTAAACAGATATGCCGTGCCAGGTGAAAATAGCGGACAGTTCAAACTGATTGATGACCGGCTGGTAGCAACTGGTTTCGACCAATTTGTTCGTTCTAATAGGCTGCTATTGGAAAAATGGCCAGGACACATTGGGCAGGGAGCGTTGTGATGACCTGTGTAGTCTCTCTCTCTCTTTTATTTATTATTATTATTATTATTATTATTATTAATAAGCAGCATTACTTGGCTCATGCGTGCCGTGTGCGGAATGTGTACCGAACATGTGTACCGAACGTGTGTACAGAATGCAGAAAATTCTGTTTAGAGGTAGCTGTATTTGTATTCAAGCAGAAAATAAGAATACAAGCTAGGTTTGTGTATATTCATGTTATTATAATATATTAACTTGTTCGATCAGGATTAAGTATTTATCTTAGACCAGCTTTTCCAAGACATGGATAGAGAGAAACTGACTGCTTCAGCGGAGTGCTGTGCCATGTCGCAACACTCTGGATTGCTGATGCTTTCATTTTTGTAGTACCCTTGGCTTGTCCCTTATTTCTGGTGGGAATAATTTTGGTGTCAGATGTCTTTAATGTCTGTTGTTGTTTTTTTTTACTTTAGTACATGGGATGAAACCTTGCTGTGATGCTTTCAAGTGCAGATCCTGGGGCAAAAAATGTATGAATGCAGTAATTTTTCATGACGGCATTTTACATCAGTACATATTTTGCTAGGGTACTGGAGTGTGGCAAAATTTAGAATAAAATGAGTTGCTATCATGGGAGACACTGCTGAGCCAATGACGATCGAGTGCCTTTTGTTGCCTGTTTTTACTCTCTGCCCTATTCCTGTGCATATCTTGAAACCTCTGTTTCGTGTTCTTCTTTTATTTCTTATTTACTTTTATTTAATCTTTTTGTTGTACTGCTTGTAAGTGAGACACTGAGTGCTCATTTCTCTTTTAGACATTGTCCCCCTTTCTATTGCAGACGTGAAGGCAAGCTACGACTCGAGAACCCATTGCGATCACCTTGGAAATTTTGGGACAATGTACACAAAGTGCTTCGGGGTGAACAACCACGTCGCACACCTATTCAAGCTCGCCAAATTTTACCAAGTACACTGCTCTTTTAAGCACTATAGGTTTCTTTTTTATATATATATATATATATATATACATATATATATATATTTATAGGAAGAAAGGGATTCTTTGGGCTTAGTAAGAACTAGTTCGAGGAAAATCAGATGTGGTGAAGGAAGGGAGAATGTATTTGACGTTTCAGCTGTGGGACCAGCCTTCATCGGAATAAATCCTTCCGACGAAGGCCGCTGTCAAATACATTCTTTCTTTCTTCACCACATCTGACTTTCTACAAACATGTGTATATATGTATGCATTTTTATGCTTTATATTGATAATGATGTGCATGAAAAAGCTTCTGGAGATGCATGACAGAAAAAAAAGATGAAACAGATTTGCCTAGAAGGTAGGAGCTGATTGTTATCAATGGTAAACCATTTACTGAAAAAGCTGTTATACAGAGCTGTTGTCAGCAGATTCACAGCATATAGTCATGGGACCAGTGCCAGGCACAATGTGCCTGTTGCTATTGTTGTGGTTCCCCAGGTTGCCACACAGTATGTAAACCTCACTGTAGGTATTGGCTGTTATCGAAAGGCAGGCTGCAGCATAGCAAGAGCTTCTGCTGAATTAAGCCTGTTAGCAGAAAGTAATTTTCTCCAGCCAGTAATAGCATATGTATGCTTTCTGTACAATTGTAAAGCAAGCAAGTTTTTAGTTGTTAAACTTGTCTTGCCAAATGTATAGGGCATGCTTGGTTGGTGCAGTATGGTATTGTTGGCTGTATTTATCTAAATCCCTAGTTGAGCTACTGAAACTTAAGTTCTTCAGTTTCACTGTGCCTTTCTGAACTTTATCCAGCCAGTGTTGTTAAAGTTTTGACAAAAAGGAAGACAGTTTGTCTATAAAGTTGAAGTACTAGTACCAAAGACACTTAAAGGGAGGATATTGAACGTATCCGTATTTAAAAGCCTCAGCTCTTGAACCTGTTTCTCCTTTTTGTATTAGTGGTTTGCACAGTTTTCTTTTTCTTTTTTTTTTTTTTAGAGGCAGCTGACTTGCACATATATGTTGCCTTCACATTTGTTCTTGTGATCTAGAGCCACATTTTGTCATGTACATTTCATATAGAGTTTTAGTGCGTAGCACTAGCCGCAGTCACATATTTCACCGATGTCTGTCCGAAGCTGCTTTCTCTCTCTTACTCTCTCTACGTGAAGTTGAACTGGAGAAAGACAAGGAGGCGACGCACGTCGCGCGACTTAGCAAACCCGACCGCCGGCAGCTGTGTTTCGATAGAGGTGAAACAGAGAGGCATCCATGTGCTGTGCGATGTCAGTGCATGTTAAAGATCCTCAGGCGGTCGCAATTTCTCCGCAGCCCTCCACACCGTCACCTTTCTCTTTTCCCCCTTTCACTCCCACCTTCGCCCCTTCACTTACGGCACGGTTAAGGTGTTCACGAAGTGTGACAGATATCGCGCTTTTCCGTTTCTATAAACCAATCTACAATTTTTCGCGCACTTTAGGCATTTTAACTAAGGAGGAGGCGGAGCGCTCACAGATACTCCTTGTGAAAGAGCGTGGGCGTGTCACAGTTAAGGACGCTGTTGTGATCTGGACGCCAGCGTCCAAATCACAGAACTGTTTGTTCATATGCGCTGAACTGTAAAAAAAATGAAAATAAACTGTGTTCATTCATCTGCATTAAGTTTAAAAAAAAAAAAAAAGAAATTGAAAATAAGCAATGGTCCCACCGCAGTGGCGCAGTGGTTAAGATGTCCGACTGTTGTACCAGAGTACACGGCTTCAAAATTCGACCCCGACCGCCAGCGGCTGCATTTTGATGGAGGTGAAACGAAGAGGCGTCCTTGTGCTATGCGATGTTAGTGCATGTGCCAGGTAGTCGAAATTACTTCGAAGCCCTACACTTTGGCACCTCTTTCTCTCTTTCCGCTTTCACCCCCACCTTCCTCCTTTCCCTGACAGATGCAGCGCCTTTCGTTTCCTGTAAACTAATTTAAAATAAATAATGCACAGAGAGTAGAATCCTATGCATGACACCGTTTTATATCAAAGAAAAACGAACCATAACAAGCTGTAAAATGCAGAGTATAAAAGAAGAAGCAGTGCTGCGCACCTACTTCGCATTTGATTGAGTACTCAAATCAGCTGTAATTTTTGAATGGTAGACTCATTGCCCTGAACACCTAGTGCACTTATTCACATTGGTATGAACTCATCTGGAAAAAAACAAACCCGGTGCTGTTAACTGTTGTGAGCATTTTTCTGTTTATTTTAATTTCTCAATAAGTGTGCATACTCAGTGAGAAGAGCGCTTTTTTTTTTTGTTTGGCTAGCCATGAATACTGCAGCTTTTTTAAAATACTACAGATTTGCATATTATTAGCAACAGTGTTAAAACATTCTAGGAATAAAACACAGGACATGGACTTTTTTATCTATACTCCGTTTCATACATCAGGTGCAACGCAGCGAAAGCTACGCAAGTAGTCCGCAAGAAAAAAAACAGGAGGCGTATCACTACGCGCTCGTTCTGTAGCCGAGTGGTTCCTGCGGAAACGGGCTCTATTCCGAGCATACACGTTTGCAATAACTTGCTTCACACGCCTAGACATCTTCGCAGAGCGGATCTTATAGAAAAAATGCGCGCCAAAGAACCATTTTCTCAAAAAGAGATGCGCAGCGCGGTGGACATAGCCAGCGCCATCTAGTGGCACAGCTGGCAAGATTGCGGGGCAGCAAAAACGCGGCGCGAACAAAAACGACATAAAAAAACATACAGATTCACCGAATTCGACCCTTTCTCCCTAAAAAAGGTGCTTTTTATGAAGTTGATGGCAAATGTAAAATGTATTAAGCTTGCAGACAAAGCAACTATTATTTTCTCTCGTCAAGATCAGGCACTATTTTTCATCGCGGATGCGGAGAGCGCTAACAAGAGCTGTAGCTTTGGTAGTGTTGCACTTAATGTATGAAACGGAGTTTAGTGTTATCTATTTTGTTATAGATGTGTGCATTTGTAGGCAAAATTAAAAAAGAAATGGTTGTTAGACAGCACTTGTTTGTTTTCTTCCCTGTGAATTCACAGTGAAGGAAACATTCATTTGGTCACACTTGTATAGCGTAAAAACGACCATAAATATGTGCCAGCGTTTCAAATGAAGTCAGTAATAATGTTTTGCTGGGCAATGTCAGTGCTTTTGAGCAGCAATTGACACCGGTGACTGAAAAGATTAAACTGAAAAAAGCATTTTTACATATTTATTCATTTAGATAAAAAATGGTGCGCGTTGAAGTAGTTTACTACACTATTCTCGGGCGAAATGGTTTTACCTGAGCTGACTTAGTCACATAGTCACAATAGGCCTCGGAACAGGTCTTTTTGAGCTGGTGTCATTCAGAGTGGGCCCCAAATTAAGTGTATAAGTCGCTGCTGTATGTGTTACATCTGAATGCAAATTTTTCTTGCCGAAATTGTGCAGTGCACAATTGTACCTTGACAGTTATTAGCCAGGAATGCAGACAGGAAAGACTTCCCATCTGTTTCTACCTAGAGATGGAGTGTCCACTAGGTTTCGGGCTGGTACTTGCAAGAGCTGTTTTACGCCTGCTTTGCTTTCAAATGGAATTGGCCAACCCTGTTGCTTCTATCACCACTGGGTTTAAGCTGAAGTTAGCTTCTGGTTAGGACCATCTGCTTTCAAGCTTCCCTGTAATTGAGACTGACTACTGATCACATGACATTCAAAGTAAAATTAGACTGCACACAGACCAGCAAATTTCTTGTTGGATGAGCTCGTCCTTATTCGTACCGTCCACAAGTACTTGAATTCCTTTTTTGAATATTTTCACCAAGCAGTTGTGTACAAGTAATGACTGTAGGTTTGAGAGCATGGGAGCAATGAAGCAGCTAGATTTCTTCACAGCCATTGCATATAACTTTGATTTGATAAGCTCAGTTCTGAGCTGTGCATCCAAAAGCCTTTCTATTTCAGCCAGTAAGAAATTTTAGTTTTTTTGCAACAAAAATTTTAATTCTGTAGCGAGAGCTTTATTGGTCACAGTCTCGCCATTTTGCCGTGCCTGTCCGTGCCTGTCTATTAGAAGAAGGAAAAGAATAAGAAGAAGACAGATAACTCATTAATTGGTTGAGGTGAACAACAACAGCGAGTGGCTAGGACAGAAGATTCGTTTGAGCGTTATGACGGTGGTGTGCCCCAAAGTTCGACTTGCAGCTTGCAGTTTGCAGCTTCACTTGCTTACTGTGTGCTCTATCAAATGCTAAAATAATGTAATTGAAAGAAATTTGATTTGGGATCTTTCAAAAATATTATTATATGTTTGGGTTTACTTACCACTAGACAGTTTGAAATGGGGAACATGCTACATATATTAAGGAGGTAGGGTATGCTATACATTTTGCTTTTTCCTCCGGTTTTTTTTTCACCAGAGCCTGTGTCATTGCCGAATGCAGAAGCACGGATGATTCCACCTGACACCACGCTGACAGTTGTCAATGTTCCCCTGCCTGACATTTCTGTCGTCAAAGTAGACAACCCGAGTGTGCCTGAGAGCACATCTGCTGGGGATGGCCGGAAAAGCCCTCTTGATGAATCAGCAGCTGCCACTGAAGCTTGGACAGATCATTCTGCAGCTTGTAAGAGAATGGCCACTATTTTCCTCTTTCCATCTCTTCTTGTATTCTGCATGTCTCTATGAAGTAAGGTAGGTAGCTACTAATGAAAAATTTCTGCTTTAAATGGGGATGTGGGCAGTAGAGCGAGATCAGCATACCGACCAAATATTTACACAGTGTGCCTAATAAAAATGTTTTTGTGAGCAGCTATTTTTACTCATATCTAAGGAAATGAAAAGAAAAATATATTTTCGAATGCACTGTAGCAACCAAATTATAGCCCCCCCCCCCCCCCCCTCTTGCCCTTCTTTCTTTATTTCAAAGACACCGCGGTGAAAAGTCACCCCCTTATTGTATAACGATCATTGGCGGGAAAAAGGTATGAGTGCCTTTTAAGAATAGTCAGCTGAAGTCAACAGCTTCTATCAGCATCGCAACGTGGGATGTGATGGCGCACAATAAGCAGCTCAGTAAGCCGTTTAGAGATTGAGTGTGCCAGCTTTATGCACCACCTGCGGCGTCCACTGCTGCCGACTGTCTCAGTGTCGTCAGCATGGAAATCTCTGTATGTAATAGATGGTGCACAAATCTTTTAGGAAATATGGCATCAGCTATGGGCTTGACAGCACAGAAAGTGGTGAAATGTAGGACATGGTCAGCGAAGAATTTGTCTTCTGACTCAAGTTCACATGACTGTGTAATGCTCGCACACTTCCTAACCTTGTGGCATGTCCTGTGCATTCAAACAGGATTAAAAGATATTTAGCGTCATCACTGGGCAGCCGGCTGAGTTGCATTTATTTCACAGTAAGGGTGACCTGCAGTACCTCTGCCGGTCAGTTTTATATTATTTTATTTTTTTTTTATTTTTTCATTTTTTCATTTTTTATTTAATTGGTCAGTTGAGAGGTCGACCTATTATTCTGGTTTTCACAGTAGGCTGACACAGAGTAACATCAGTCAAAATTAAAACAATGTGTTTAGTGGGTTATGTCAGCACTTACTATGAACACAGGTGAATGTTCATTTTATGCTGTCTCCAATTCATAGTCTCAAAACAGGAAGGTGTCTCGAATGCACCGCAGGTGACGCAGAAACCCTCGCAGTTCTCAGCGTTCTGATGGATGGCGCCACACGACTGCGACCGCTTTTGGACTTATAAACAGCGAAGTAAATTTGGAAGCACTACACATTAGCAAGAAAATGCTTGATATTGGAGTAGTATACATTGAGAGGCAATGAGAATAACTAGTTTGAATACAAAGTTTAGCGAAAGTGAGTAAATAACCAAAATAAGGTGCATATTTTCCAATAGTTCTCAGTGTTTACCAATCGGTCTCGCAACCTTCAGGTTAGTATTTATTAGTGTGCGCGAAACAGTGGGAATTTTAACAAATCGCTTGCCACCAGGCTGATGAAGATAATGATGCCTGTATTGACTGGTCATCCATAATTCATCAACTGGTCAAACCGAAAAACATTCAGGGGATATAGTCCAACCAGGCATGCAGATTCTCTGAGCAGTGGTGCAGACCGCTTTAAGCGATCTTAATTTTAATTCCTTCATTTCGCTATCAGATTCTGCTCAGCGGGCTGAGCTGTGCAGAATCTGATAGCTTCTATGTGTTCTTTATTACAGGCGTTAAATAAATGAAACTTGAAATTTGTGGCATAGTGTGAAAATAGTTCACGCACAGCAGAAGAGCCCAGGCCAGACTGTGAATCAGTCCACGTGCTACTGACATTGCATAATATTGTACTCGTAACATCACTGGGCCTTATGACTAGCTTTATTGTCAAAAAAAGCAGGCTACCCTAAAATCGGTGTCACTGATGAGCAAAAGAGCACATGTACCACCTACAACACAAACATCACGGAAATTAGACCTTTGTTTCCTCATTTTAGAAACGCTTTTGACTCTACCGAGGTTGAGTCGATGGCAGCCCAAGAGCTCGAAGGTAAAATGTTCCGCAACACTTCAAACAAGCAGCTGAAGCTGCACGATGTGGTGTCCAGGAAGGATGATTCCTGTGGGCCCTTCTCCGTAGACGGGTCTTGATTCGCTGCATTGATCTAGGACCGTGTCAAGCTGCTGTGAAGAACACGGCACGGTGTTAACTGTTTTGACACCAGAACATCGGGCATCTCAACAGGCCTTTTTAATTCCTTCCCGACTTTCGACAGGTGTACGAGTCAGTCGGGAGCCTTGTTAGCACCGCATCTTTCACAAGATGCACTCGCTGCGGTGTACGTACGATTGAGTATACATGCATGACCCTTGCGCATGGCTTCCCATATTTTCGACTAGATGAGGCTCATGCTTCTCACAAAGAGTCTGAAGGTTGGAGGAAACGGTCCCTATGTGGGATGGCATTTCTCCACACTTTCAAACATTGGTCTTTTAGTACCGAAAGCAGTGACAACCTTTCTTTGCACGACTTGTAGCCTGTAGTGCATCGTGGAGCAAAGTCATTTTGTCCTATCATCGAAGCTCTGTTGTCAGCACCATACACACTTACAATCAAAATGCAATCATGTTTCAGTCAAAGAACAACAATCCAGACCGAATTGGAAGTCCGTGCCAAACAAAACTTGCATTCGGCGACGCGTTCACTGCGAGCAGGTGACACTGACGCACATGGTGAGGGCGCCTGCTTTTATGCATCGCCATCTGTCCACAGGCAGCAGAACTGCAAGACTTATCATGCAATGTTTGGACTGCGGCCAGGCGGCGCCTTTGGTACACATTTTTATTCTTACACCATGCTCTAATTATCAGTAACAATCATTTATTATACTCTAGTGAAAAAAAAAAATAAGTATGACCACTCTATATGCAGGCAAAATAGGGATAACCACAGAAATGGTCACATTCAAGTGTGTATGAAATGTGCATTGTCAGCTTTTGAGCTGAGCTGCTGCAGTTTTGGGAGAGGATTAAGAAAAAGGGCATTGTTTCAAACCATCTTGAGTAGTGGTGTAGCCAGAACATATGTGCGGGTTGTGGTGGGAGTATTAAGCTCCCCCTCGCTGTGCCCCTGGTCTCGAAATGCCCTGATGACGCATTGAACAAGTGAGGCTGGTTTGTCCAGGCTGAATGGAATGAAAAGCAGCTTAACGAAACAGTGAAGGCTCCTGAAGACATAGAGCTGCCTAAAATTATAGTTTCGGTACTTTTGAGGGCCTTGCATGCAGAGTGCTATCGAATAAAGAACAGCAGAATGTAATTGCACTATATGTATTAGCATATACATACTTCTTTTGCCAAAAGTGAAGTTAACCAATGATGCTGTTCCTGTTTTGGCCTATCAATCACAGACCTGTCTGTGTTTCCTTTTCCTGTGGATTCAGAGGACATCATAGATTTTCCTTGTCCTAGCTTTGTTATGAAAAAAGAAGCGGTTTTCTTTTAATTCACACTTAAATGCAACAGTTAGCCTATAACGATATAATTTCCAGACTGGCATTGTGTCTGCTTGAAGGGACAGATCATTAGTATGAGCATTATATGGGACACCAAAAATTAGCCTAAGTATCTTTTTTTGGAGGACGAAAACCTTTTCCAAGTTTTTTGCGGTGGTAGAGCCCCACACCAAAAAGAAATAACAGAGGTGAGAGAAAAAAAAAAGAGAATCATAGAAAAGTTTTTTTATGCCAAACGGTAGGTAGTATTGTTCTACATCTCAAGAGCACCCCAACAACACTTGACAGTTTAGCGCAAACGGAATCGACATGGATATCCCAGACCATATTTTGCGACAAAGTGATCCTAAAAATTTTAATTAAAGGAACCAACACCATTCATTAAAGGAGCTCCCACCATCGGCAAATTGTTTTTCCTTCCACTTTGCATTTATATTTTTTCTCCATAAAATCATCACAGGACTAACTCTGGTCAAGAGCAACTACAAAACAATAAAAAAATATTTATATACCTTGGACTTTTATAGACTGTTGGCTCCTTTAATTTTATTATAACGAGCCCTTCATTTCCCCTTCAATTTTCTCCCCAAGAATTTTAGTACTGTTTACTATTTCAATTTTTGTGCTGCCGTACATAAGATCTGCACTTAGATCGACATATTTTGATTTCGGTCTGAAAAGTATAGCTTTAATTTCAGTAGTATTCACTCCTAACTGGTTCGCATGAGACCATTGCCAAAGGATTTCAAGAGCAGAGTTTGCTATGTTGGCAAGGCGCACACAGTCTGAGGCCGAAAAAAATATGCTAGTATCATCGGCGTATTGGGCTTCGGTGCACGTATTTACAAGATCATTACTATATATATGGAAAAGAAAAGGTATGAGAATACTGCCTTGAGGAACTCCTTTTACAATCGGTTTTAGGTTAGAGCAGTGATCACTTATTTGAACGTACTGTCGACGGTTCCTCAGGTATGATTCAATAAGATTCAAGCAATGGCTACCTACTCCATACATTTTTAGTTTTGCAAATAAAATTTTATGGTTAATACAGTCAAATGATTTTGTGAAGTCGACAAACAAGCCGAGTAGGAGCATCTTTTTTGAAAACTGTGATAGAATAAACTCTTTTTGTTCCAGTAATGCTAGTGCAGTAGACCTATACTTTCTGAAACCAAATTGAGCTCCAGTAAGAAGATTATATTTATCGAAAAAACGTGAAAGGTGGTTGTGAATAATTTTTTCTAAAGCTTTGGAAAATATGGGTAGCAACTTGCGTCCTTTCTGGAAAAGTAGCACTTGATAAACAAAGGTTAAATATATGCGTAATAACGGGAGTAATGATGTCAAAAACATATTTAAGAGGTCTGATCTGCATACCTTCAAAATCACAACTCGAATTATTTTGAAGCAACATAAATATAGACTGAACTTGCTCATTGCTGACTTGCTCAAGGAAAAAGGTAAATTCATTACTGGGACACATAAATTTTAAATACTCAGATGGGGGAAAATGATCGTCATTCTGCACAAAATAGTCATTGAATATATTTGCTAAGGCACCGTCCGATACGTCAACATCACCAATGTCAAGTTTATCAGTCTTCGGGCACATTTTTTTACGTTTTAAAACTGTGTTCAGTTTTCTGCACGAAAGATCACGTTTACGAGAACAGCCATCAAGTTCAGCATGAAAAAAACTTTCTCTGCTTAGTTTTATTTCCTTATTTAGCTTGTTTCGGTATGTCTTAAACTTCTTTAATTGCTCTGGATCTTATTTTAATGAACTCGTGATACATTGTATTCTTATGATTAATTTTTTTTCCTACGCAGTTTGAATTTTCCTAACTGAAAGTGGTGTCTGTATGTGTCTAAATTTGATCTATGAATTTGTTGTACGTCTCATCAGCATTTTTAACAGAAAGAAGATATTTGAAATCACAGTTAAGCACGTGATTACGGAAGGCATCTAGGCGAGCAGTATTGATGAGTTAAAATGTGGAACACTGTTTTTTGTCATATTGGTTATGCCTGTCTAATGCTATGAAGGTAAGAAGGTGGTCACTCAGGTCACACGATATCACACCTGCTGTGTTGCGTTCATGTACAGAATTTGTAATTATTAAACCTAACATAGTCGCACTATATTCCCTGGTCCGGGTTGGCGATTCGATTTTATTGGAGCACCCATTTGAAACAATAAGCGCATTCATACTTCTTTTTGCGGCGGATTCTTCGAGAAAATCAACAGTAAAATCGCCTGCTGAAGAAACAAAATGTCCAGCATCTGAAATAAACCCCAAAAATTCTTCATAAAATTAAAGAAAGTGTTAAACGTTTCCATCAGGTGGCCGATAACAAACGGAGAAGACTGAATTATTTACTTTCGCAGTCAGCATCTCGTAATCACTACAGGAAACAAAAAAATGAGAAAGTAGTTCACATTTGATCCCTTCTTTCAATAAAAGCATTACGCCGCCACCGCGATTGTTTTTACACAACTTTTCAGTGAGCATTATCACATCAAACAAAAATGAAAAAGAGGAAATGAAAAGCCCTGTAGCAGCTTCTTTGTTACAAAGTAGGCGAACATTTATTTGAACGCATTTCACAGTGGATAGCCCGAGACAACAGCATTCACCTCATGCAGCAAAAGAAAATTCTGATGTGTTGGTCTATACATCGCAAATTATAAAAGAAACAAAGACAGTCAGTCTTGGCTGCTTAGCAAGGTTATATCAGAAAGTCTCATTCACTGCAAATGACTATTGCAGAATCGCTATCAGCCTTGCGAACATAAATCTTTCCATTCCTGAACCAGACATATTTGTAGCCCTTTTCTTTTGCCATATCCTTTACTGTCCGAAAGAGTTGTCGGGACCGAGCTGTCATATTCTCTAGTATGAAGACACTGCTTTCACTGTCCCTGAGTCTGCTTATTTTCCATCCATTTGGTCCTCCCTGACTGCTTGCCTGGAATAGCACACTATTATGCCGGGGATCTTACCAGCTTTGGTTGGCAGGCGGTGCACAGCATCAACATCAAGTTCGCTCAGCTCTGGAACTTCCTATAAACTTGCCACTGAGTTCAATTTCTGAAGTAAATCTTCTCTCGGAGTATCCTGAATCCCATGAAATACTAAATTTAACCGACGGTTTCTCCACTCCAGGTCATTGACTTCAGCAGCCAGCTTTTCAGCCTTTGTTTCACCACTCTGGGTTCTTTCCTCGAGCTTCTGTACCCCTGCCTTCATATCTTTTGTGTTGTTTTCTTGTTCAGCTAGACGCTTCAGCAGTTCATCGTACTTGTCAGATATAAGCTGAATACTACTTTCTATGCCTGAAACCGTCTGCTTAAGAGGCATCAATCCATCAAGCTTTTCATTCATGCTCACGAGAAGTGACCGCAATTCAGCTATCTCTTCCCGAGTGACCTTACCACCCTGATTTTTGCCCTTCTGCTTAGTCGTTTTACAACTAGGACATGTCCACTTTTGCTTTGCTGATGCACTCCGACTTTTATACTGCTTTTCTTTGAGACCACCACAGTTTCCAAAATGGTAGGAATGGGTACATTCTACACATGACACAAAACCATCCTCGGCATCAACAGCATCGTTACAGGCGGGGCAAAAACTCCTACTCGACATTGTCAAACAGAGTGTGGTAAGAACCAGCAAAAGCAAAAGAAGTGCACAGAAGTCACAATTTGGCAGCAGGGCAGCAATTGCTTACAAAGCTACGAGTGACGTGTAAGAAAGTCACCAACCTGCGAAAATCTAGCAGTAAAATTAGTGATGCATCCACGTGCTGCCACTGCCACCAAGTGCCAGGAAAAATCTCGGATGCTGTCTTTATCTTTGCGCGCTAGTTTGGAGCGCTGCTCGTGGTTGCACTTTACAGGTAGATTCCGCAGGCACGGCCCACAGCCATGATGAGGGAAAGCCAGCGCAGTCAATACGTCCGGTCAGGTGGCAGTAAAGCGTGAATAACAAAGCTACGAAAATCCAGCAGTAAAATTAGTGATGCGTCCACATGCTGCCACTGCTGTCAAGTTCAGCAAGTTCAGCAATTAAACCTTGAGAGCGCATAAAAAATGAGTCATATGAGCATAATATTTGGCTGTTTTTTGCATTTAAAACTGCATTCCTCCTTAATGTGTATAATAGTGGCTGTACAACACTTATTATCTTTTTTTTAACTGTGACTTCTACTGTGAGTTGAGTCTTCCTTTCTGCAATTCTGCATTATTTGCTAGCAGTAGTTTTCGCAATTACAGTACAATCGGGTTACGATAGTATTTGGATATAATATACCAGTGTTGTTTAATTTGTCCTCCTATTGAGCAGCAGACAGAGCTTAATTTTAAGTATTCCTCAGCATACCTTGTATGAAAGAGCACTGAACAAGGGTAGAGGTGGAGCCTTAGTTTGCAAGCCAAGTCAACATTTCGACAAGTGGACTTGTCTTCGTCTGGGCCATTGGCTCGGCTTACGAACTGAGGCTCTCCCTCTACCTTTGTTCAGTGCTTCTCCATACTGTGTAGCCATCTTCTTTCTCTCGTTCTACCCTGGATCCTCAGCATACCTTGGTGACACATAGCAATAGCTGTAGCAGCTGTTGCAGCTGCGATTTTATTATTACCGTTTATAGCTTACACATATAAGTTTTTAAGTTGGCTGATACCTAACTTGCTGCCCAACCTCTCCGAAGAAATAAAGCCGATTCAAAACTTAAGTCAATGCTCCTCCAAGTCCTTACAGCCCTAGTAGGTCAGGGAGCGATATCTGCAGCATGTATGTAGTTCTTCATGAACCCATGCTCACTCACCTTTCATTCATGGACCTCCTATGCAGTTGCCAGCTTTTCTCTGAGCACTTTAGCAGCATTTTACATAAGTAAACCCATGACGATTCAAAATTGGCTTAATTGAAATCCCGAAAAACAAGAGTTTCTATGATCCCTCAACTTATAATGCGAATTTGACCCGATGATTCGAAGCGAAGAAGTGCACCAATTTGGTTAATTACTATGTGGGAAGGTAGCTTTGAATGAGCAGTAGGTAGCTTGTGCCAGTGCCCATTCCCGACAGGGCACATGGGACATGCATCAAAAAGAGTAGTTAATTCGTACACAAATCACCTATGCTTTTGGGAAATTCGAACTATGCGCTCTATGCCCCAGCTGCTTTCCACTGGCGATCACACCCTCGGATGAGCACGAGAGCAACTCCCAATAATTCCCTGGGGTGTAACTACACGGCCCTGCAGATCTGCTGCAAATCATTCAGGCTGCACTGAAGCATGGAAGGCAGTGTGGAGCGCCGTGTAGCTTTTGATCTCAGATTCCATTGTAACGTGGTTATAAGTGATTACTTTAGGTTGCAGCACGTACGCTGTGTTGCCGTCCCATGGGAAACCACAAATTGAAGTGCGGCAGTGAAATGAAGCAGGGCTGTGTACCCCGCATTCTCGCGATGAGATTCATTGCCTGGGCCCGATATTTTTGCTAGTTAATTCGAACATTTTTCCTAGCCCCGATCACTTGAAATTAGTGAGATTTTACTGTACATTTCATACAAGGTTGATATTGCAGCACACACGCAGGTTGGGATGCCTTGAAGCAACAGTAACAAAGGAAGTTACCTAATCATAAGGCCAACTGTTGGTCTGAAATTAAAGACAGTAAATCAATGCTCTTACTAATTAGACCTTCAAGGGGCAGAATAAACTGATGAACAGTCAACCTCTGCTAATGATTTTGTGGTTTCAGATTCTGAGGATGAACGTTCTGGATGTTTTTGATGATGATATTAGATTTTTTCGGCATCCCTTTCGGATTGAAGTGGTAGCTGTTTTTACCTACGTCACCGAAAAGTAAATGATGGGTAGAGTAGTGTGTAGAGCTCATCGTCTTTATTAGTGGGCTTCATGCAGTAGACTCGCCGGTGAGCGAGAGTACATATACAAACACCATAACCGAATGGAATAACCTGCCATTATCATCCCTTCAGGACTTTGATGCCTTAGAAAAGGCCGTGCATTGATTTGCTGTCTTGCTTGTACTTGTGTAAATTTTATGTTCATGTTTTTGCACTTTATGCTTTTCCGTTTTCTTTTGGAATTGTTGCCCCTCCTGCCAGGACCCTTCACTGGGCCTGCAGTATGATCAAAAAAATAAATAAATAAAAAAGAGATGTGCCTTGGGGCACGGGCTTCCAGTCAGTATCGCATATCACCTCACAGTGCAGTTGCATTCTCACGCTGCGCACACACCTGCACATAGTTTATGATGCATCCTCTTCTCTTGAAGAAACTAAGGCTTGAATCACAGTCTGTAAACACCAAAAGTTCCGTCAGTGAATGTGATCCAGTCATTCATCATCATCATTATCAGCCGGACTATACCCACTGCAGGGCGAAGGCCTCTCTCATTTTCCTCCAATTAGCCCGGTCCTGTGCTAGCTGCATCCACTTGACCCCTGTGAATTTCTTAATCTCATCCACCCACCTAATTTTCTGCCGCTCCCTGCTGCGCTTACCTTAAAGGCCGTGACGCTGATTGTGGTGCACGGACCGATACTGTGCTCGATACCGTGAAGCGCGTTTTTATCGCTTTCTTTGCAGCGCGAGATGCGCCGAGATTAGTCTGGAATGATCGCTGGCAAGCACAACTGTTTCCATATTATTCCGGACTTGGAATCCAATTGGTTACTTTTCCATCTGTTATCCTCTCTTTGAACTGCATGCCCTGCTTAAGCCCAATTCTTCTTCTTAATTTCGACTAGAATGTCGGTAACTCGAGTAATTTTTCTCACCCACATTGTTTCCTACCTCTTAACGTTACACCTACTATTTTCCGTTTGATAGCTCTCTGCATTGTCCTCAACTTAATAGAACCCTTTTCATTAGCCTCCAGCTTTCAGCCCCACAGGTGAGTACAGGTAAGATGCAACTGTTGTATACTTTCCTCTTCAGGGATACCGGTAAGCTGCTAGTCATAACGTTTGAGTACCTTCCAAATGCGCTCCATGCCAATCTCATTCTTCTAGTTATTTCCCTTTCGTGGTCCGGGTCTGCACTCACTACCTGTCCTAAGTAGACGTATTTGCCTACCACTTCCAACGTCATTCCAAAGTCGTTGGCGTATCCCAAATGTCGTCGAGGTCTTCGGTCCCTCAAGGATGTTCTTGCTTGTGGGGATCGAGAGGCCGCCTCAGCCGACGTTGGAGTGGTCGTTGTCATTATCTTACAGGTTGTCGTCATCCGACGAGTTGACTTTGAAATGCTCTCTTATTTGCAAAAGATGCTATCGGTTTCGACTCGAAGATTTTTCTATTTTTCGTGACGGATTGATTTCTTTGACGACCTTGGCTTTTAGCTTCCATATTTCGCCTCGAATTCTGGCAATTTATCCTTCTGTGATTAGTGGTGAAGTCTGTTGAGAGGGCAGAGTATGATGGTGCTTTATCACGGATGTGCTTGGTTCATTGTGGAAGTCGGGCAACAAGGTTTGGAGCTGTTGTCCTAGGAGCATTTTCGCTTGTGACTGACCATCCTCTAACGATGTGGCTCTGTAACTGATTAGACCAAGCTAAAATTCATCCTTCTCTTTCGTTGTTTTCTTTAGGATCCTGTTCACTACTTGCACTCCTTTCTCCGTGAAGCCATATTTGATGTGGGAAACCTCGGGCTTGATGTGTACTTGAAGTCATATCTTTCCGTTAAGAGGGCGAACTCTCGATTTGCAATCTGCGGACCATTATTCATCCACACTTCCATGGGTATACCATATCTGGCAAATATGGCTCAATGTTTTTCAACAGCTGTAGCTACTAATATCTCAGGAAGCAGTTCTACTTCTGGAAAGTTTGATAAAGCATTGTAAACACACAAATAGAAATTTCGGCATGTTAAAGACGTCTGTGCCCACTCTATACCATACCCTTTTAAGTACTGGGTGGAGTTCACAAGGTGGCTTGTATGCATGCCTTTTGCACAATCGGCATTTCTTGACAAAATTCTCGATGTCTGCGTTCAATCCGGGCCAGAAAACTAGAAGGCAAGCTCGTGCCTTACATTTGTTTAGCCTCAAATGTCCTTCATGAATCTTTTGCAATGTTTCAGAATGCATACGTGTGGGTATGACATGTATCCTTTTTTTTAGCAGGGTACTGTTTACTTTTGAAAGTTCTTTCTCAAAGGGCTTTAGCTGGTCAGCCAGCGGCTTGTTCATTTCAAGGCATCTAATGGCATCTCCCATCGCTATTTATTTCCTTTCATAACCTATGCAGTGTAGCTGACAACTGATTTTCAGAAGAATGCTCGCAGCATGAATTTCGGCATCATCATTGGCGTCGTCATTTATGGACTTCTCTACAGACAGAAGCTTGGGATCGCATGATATCAGCTAGTCGTGGCTGCTTCCCTGGCACATATTCTGGTTGTAACTGATACTTCACCAAACGAAGGAAGAAATTCTGCAGCCTCGGTGGCATTTCGCCAATTGGTTTCTTTGAGATTGCAGTTAGTGGACTTAGTGGACTATGGTCTTCCTCAAGAATGAACTTCTGGCCTTATGCAAAGTGGTGAAATTTCTCACATCCCTAGACTACAGCTAGTGCTTCCTTCTTGATCTGAGAGTACCTTGATTGGGCTGCAGTCATTACATGTGAAGCGGGCTTCGTACAGTGGGCTTTGTACAGCAGACGCGCCAGCGAGCAAGAGCGACAGAGGAGCAAATACATATACACAAAATAGACGTACCTCAGCGCGCAGTCTTCCGGTCTGTATCACGTGTCACCTGACACGCTGTGCACACACCTGCACATAGTCCATGATACAGTGGCGAGTGCTGCCTTGCCGAGTAAACAAAGTGGCTATTTTATTCTTTTTTTATTATTATTATTCTATTCTACTTTGCATGTTCTAAGCTATAATATTTTGGTTGCTGTCTGTGACAGTCAGCGCAATTTTTCCTTGCTGTTTTTATACCACCAGTATTTTAGTCTTCTTTGGCTTGTCTATACCACTCGTATTTCTACCACTGATGTGTTAACTTTGACATCTAGATGCATAGCTTTACATCTAGATGATAGATACTATCAGGATTCCTTTTTGAATCAGGCTAGTGGTGAGTGTCACCTTGTTTCCTAAATTAAAGTGGCAGTTTTATTTATTTTGTTCTCCCCTCCTTCTTTTTTAAAATTTCAATCTTATTCTGTTTATTGTCCCCCATTTTAAGCTATTTTCTATGTTTTGAGTTATATTACTTCCATTTCACATGCTTGCGGCAATGCCACCTGTCATTTATTCGTGAAAGCGCCAGTCCGAGTGCTTCGGGTAAGTGGCTGCGATAGCGCTGTTTGGAATACCGGTGGTGGAACAGATTTGCATTCGGGTTAAGCAAGCTTTTCGGCTCATAAAGTTGTGTGCATCCAGGCAAAACTATAGAGCTTAGTTCCAATTAACCAAAAGCTTGGATTAGTAACGCTTTCATATGCAGAATTATACACACATGTGATAATACACACACATTAATACAGAATGCAGAATTATACACACATGTGTGTAGGCTGTAACCACCTTTGGCACTGCGAATAGTGCAAATAGCTAGACCTCATCCCTGCAAATCTTGGTGGTTAAAAAAAAAAAAAAAAGGCACTATTATTTGTGATGATGAAGTATTGTGCTGATGGCTCAAATCGAAAGTCCTCATTTCTCATGGCCTATCTTCTGAACACTGTGTCACCAGGGGCCTTAAAACTTGAACACTCCCCTCATGTCTTGCTACAATACCACAGTTGGCATTGTTGCTTCTCATGTAACCCTTCTGAGAGCAGGTTGAAAGCAGCAGAATGACTGTTGAGGTCTTGACTGTGGCTGCACAGTTTTATGGCAAAGGCATGGCAGCACACCGGGCTGTTTTCTACGCTAGCTCGCCTGGCAGCTAAAGAAAGCATTTGCTTCATCTAGAAATCTTCATCTAGAAATTGTACATGATGCATTTTAGCCTATGCTTATTAAAAGTTTGTATCACCCCAAAAATTCTTTTTTCCTGTGGTTGTATCATCAAGATTGTACTGTATAATATTGGTTATGACACCTTTCTGCAAAAAGGGTAGAATGTTATGCATAATGATTACTCCTTGGTGTCGGCACTGCTGCAAGCATGAAATGCCCTTGAATTGAGCCATTTTTAAAGAGGAGCTTCTTTTGTTGTTGTTGTCGTTGTTCTGAAAGAACTTTTCTTCTGTGCTGTTTTTTTTTTATAGCTATAGTGAACGGGGACCACTCAGAAGATGAAGGCAGCGACAGCTATCCCCATGCACACTTGAGCTTCCCTTCAGAATGCCCATGTGACATTCTCAAAACTGTTGTTGAACAGCAGCGCCTTATGGCGTTGCAGATTCTTAATGAAGAGGAAATCCGTCATGAGGAGCGAGTTCGCATTGTGCTCGAGATGGAGAACCGGCTGAAGCAAGAGCACAACAACTTCAAGCTGGCACTCATCGATAGACTTAACAAAGGCTTCACCCAGATTCTAATGGCGCTGAAATCTTCCACCACGTCCTAGGGGCCCTGGTGGCCGTGGCTCGTTGTTGGCAGCGGCGTTACCCTTCGGAGCGCAGTCAGAGGGGCTGGCCTGCTTTACCAGTGCTGCCCTCCTAGAGCAACTGCCCAAATGCAGTTGGGCGTTGCTTATTATGCAGTTTTACCATATGCAATTTATATAAGCCTTTAAGCATCTAGTTCTATTCTAATACCTTAGATACTCTAAGCCGGGAGTGGGCCTAATGCAGTACTGAAGACACACGTGTTTGTGTGCGGATCAAAGTGTGGCATGGTGGTAGCAGCTAGGCTTAGGGGCAGCCAGAGGTGCAAGACTTGTGTGTACATCTAAAAAGCCTGGGCTGGTTCGCAGGATCAAACAAGGCTGTTTTTCTTCAAAACTGTGATAGGGAGTACATGCCTGGTTATGAACAAAGTCACTGATGTGGATGCATCTTTGTGCCCAATTTTGGGTGGAATAAACTGAGCCATGATTGTTCACTCCTGAATTGTGTCCGGGATAAATCATCTCACTAGGTGGAAGAGGAGACTGTCTCGTTTGTGTCTTCGGGCTTGCCCAGCTTGCATTTGGTCGTGTTGATTTTTTAATTGCATAAGGTAGGCTAGGTTTTACAAATATAGGCACCATACCACGTAGAATTACTGTGTGTAGGGCCCGGAAGTCTACAGGATTTCAATGCAATTTCCAATGCCAAACTTGGCACATATAAAAGCCTTATTTCTTGTGGACAAACTTGTGTGAGCAGTGGTCAAGTGATGGCATTTGTGGCTGTTATGGGCATGTGTTGTGCTATGCAGTCATTAGGCCCTGTGTTGCGGAGTGTGTGCACCACTTTTGGTGCTGCATTATATCAATCATTTTAGTTATGTTCAGCCTTATTATAGAGGCAAAATGTTTTGTTTTTTTTCCTGTGCTTTATTTTTTTGTGTACTTTTACTTTGAGGAGCTGAAAGTTTGAAGCTCTGAGTATACTCATTCTTGGCTTTTCAATTTGAAACGTTTTGATAAGAATAGCCTGCATCTCATGTGCTGTTTTTTTTTGTTTGTTTGTTTGTTCATACCTGAATTTTCATATGAACCTTGCTTCTGCCCATTCTTCTTTGGTGTGCTGCGAAAACATTGTTCCAAATGTAATTTTATCAACTGAAAGCAGCTTTAAACTGTTTTTAGGTCTGTTCCTCACAGAATAAACATCATAGAGACATAGTTTCCATTTAGTGCTTTATGCCCACTAGTTACTGAGGCAACAAATGTGACTTTTTTTTTTTGTATTTGTTGTGAGATGCCAATCAACTTTTACATTGCTGTGCAGTGTATTTTGAGGGAAGCAAAGCTCGTAATTTACCTGCCCCTATTTTGTTTTGGCATTGATTCTTGGTACAGACAGTGAACACGTGTGTACTTTCATCTGTTCAATTTATAACCTAAGATTTCGGGCCCTAGTCATATATGGCTTTTTTGATGTTTCACTATTTTTACATTGTGTGATGCACATCTTTTATAGGGAATGTATGGCCAGAGCTTTTTTTCTTTTTTTTTTTTTTTCTTTTCTACGTGCAGAATTTTTGCGCTGTCACTCAAGATTTATGTATGTTCATTTACACCAATATTTGTTTTTGGTAACCGACCTTTGATAGTTGCCTGGAGGTACATTTTACCTCTAAGAGCTTAGTGGCATGGGCTTTTACAAGGTTAACAAGGAGCTGCATTTGAGTGTGCAAAGTATGTTCACATGAAAGTAACAAGGATGAAGTGCAGGCATATATCTGCATAGATATTTAGTTCCTCAGCCTTTCAGTCAGTGCTTTGCTTAGAGTTTCTAACATGTGAACTGTGCACCAGTGAAAGTGTGTACATATGTGTGCTGCGACTGGATCATGCAAAATACATATCATACTTATTACCAAGTTGCATGTGTTATTCCAATTGTGCATTTTTTCACAGCATTAACACCTGTTGCTTGCTCATAGTGATGCACAAGATATGATTACAAAGAATAGAACTGAGGTGGAATTGTAATAAAGTGCAGTCCATACACGACTGCTAGGTCTGTTGGGACTGCTAGGCGTTAAAAGCAGCACAAGCGCTCGCGTCGGCCTTCTTTTGTCTTCATCCTTTACACCTGCTTTCATCATGCATCCAGCCCAACGAGCCCACATACTTCTCCTCCTTACTGCATTACTCTATTAGCAATTCTGACAAAAAGCATGCAGACCTTCTTGCCATCTATGTTTCTATATTGAGCCTTATGTTTCTGTAATGAGGAACATTCCTCATTCCTGCCATTATGGCTGTAGAAACTAGTCAAAGAATTGTAAGCTTAGTTTTTTTGCTTGCAATTTTCAAATAGAAAGCCCTAGGCATAACTGTACTGACTTAAAATTGCTAGTACAGTTTGGGCATCTACATGTCCAGTCATAAACACTAGTGGCTCCAAATTAGTGGCTTAATTTGTTAGCCTTGTTTCACCAGTTTCAGGTTGTCGCTACCATTCTGTCTGCATGCCCCATTTCGCAGCGAAAGGATAAACAACTGCTTATGAATATTTAAAGCTGCTGGTTTCGGGGCGCGATCACTCTGTTCCCCTTTGACGAAAAACAATTTGGAATGGAGGCACTGACCTAGACAATGATATATATTACTGTCCTTCAGCCACAAATCTGCCCATTCTTTCATACGATACCACCTGTGTGTGTTCAGTGGCATCATTCACTGTACCCTGCAGTAGAAGTTGCTGAAATGATTTTTTTCTCATGTATTGCTGAAATTTGGTACGGAAGCATACAGCAGAACATGGATCAAACGTGGACTGTGATCAAACAACATGGCCTGGGCTGGCACCATCACGTTAAGATCTTGGCTTTCAAAATTGCTTGAACCCAAGGAGTCTTATTGAAAACACATGCAACCATGGAAGCTCACGCTAATTAATTTAGTCCATAACCACAGTGCTTTGGTTGTGTTTCTATCCTTGTTCTGATCTACCATGCATGACCTCCCTAACAGTGCAAGCCCAATATTATCCTTATTATGTATTGAAAAATGCTTAGGTGTATGTTTATTCAAAAGGCAGGTGCATGCTGAAGAACCACCTGCCCTGATGGCTCAGTGATCATGGTGTTTGGCTGCTGAGCACAAGGTTGCTGGTTCGAGCCCCAGTGGCAACAGCTGCATTTTAATGAAGGTGAAATTGATCACTGCTTCTGTAAAGAACTCCAGGTGCTCAGAACTGTCTGGAGGCCTTCCGCTGTGGTACCTTTCTGTTCTCTTTCACTCCCCCCTTAATCCTTTCCATCACAGCACGGTCCAGGTTCTCATCGAAAGGGAGACAACTATACCACACTCTTCCTGTCCTCGTGAAACATCTGAATTTTATATATATATTTTTTTTAAGAACTTCCATCAGAACAAGCACAAGCAACATGCGCCAGATCTTACTCAATAATGTGTCAAAAAACCTGTCTGTAGAGCAAAATGTCTTATTAGTACATGCAGCTGCACAGATTCATTAATTTATTACTTGATACATTATTCTCTTTATGCTGCCATTTTTATTTCAGTTACTTTATGTTGGGTTTCCTAAATGACCGGATAGCCAATAATGCTGCCAATTGTAAAGCCTGCAGTGATTGAAAGGGTCATCCTTGTTTGCGATGAATATGCAAGTGCATGGTTGCTCTCTTCGAAATTCCATCGCGTCTGTTGGGGCCTTGCATTGGCGCAGTGTGGCAGCTGACATGAAGCACCTCCTCAGGATTCCCTTGATCATATGTTCTACTTTGCTTCGATACACTGCTGTGCCAGGTACACTGGCACTTGCAACAATGCACGTGGTCACACACTTGCATGTTCACCCCAAGTGTAGATGACCTTTCACATCGCAAGGTAGATTTGTTGATACTCAACATCCCACGCCCACCGTGGTGGCTTAGTGGTTAAGCCACTTGACTGCTGAACCCAAGGACACAAGGTTAAATGCCAGCCGCCACAGCCACTTTTCGATGGAGGTGAGAAGCAAAGCACACGTGCACTGTGCGATGTCGTGCAAGTTAAAAAACCTTAGTTGGTCGAAATTTCAGGAGCCCTCCACTACGGCATCCCTCATAGCCCGAGTTGCTTCGGGACATTAAACCCCTGCAAACCAACCCATTAGCGCGCCATGTAGCATGCAGAAATTTGCACAATGGATGGGCAAGACTTCGACTAATAATACATTGAAATCCTGTTGTATTGTAAAGTAGACTATAAAAGCACATTTGATATAATGAAGTAAGTATCTTCGGAGTTTATGGATGTCAACTTAAACCTCTCCACACATGGGGGCTGTGCCTGGCTTAGTGGATGAGGTTTCATGCTATTATAAGGCAAGCACAGATTGCCCTGCAGTCAGGCACATATTCCCACAAGTGTTGTGTCGCCTCATTTTAATGCAGTTATATTTTTCTGCCATTGGGTGTAGTGAACTGTCCCAGTCGAAAAAAAAACTGTTGGTTCCAATAGACCATTTGCAGAAATCTATAAGTCAGCTTCTCTGCAAGACTTGTTTTCCAACCAAAAGGTCTCGTTCCCAGACGCCACTCTCACAGCCTTTGTTGAAACGAAAAGAGGCAGACGCCTTTCAATGGCGCATTCATGCTGGCGATTCACGAAAGTGAGACATGGAGGGAGCGTGACGAATGAGCTGAAACCAGTCGCGCTGGAGCAGCAAGGCACTGGACATTCTTCACCCCTTTCTTCCGCTTTTTTACATATGGCATTCAACCATCCTACCTTTTTGACGTGTCTCCCTAAGTCATCTTGAAGTCAACTGCACATTCCAGTTTACTTAGAAAGGAAAGTTTGCCTCTGTTCGCTTCTTCAAATAATGCGAGTGTGGCATCTGGGAACGAGACCTTTTGGTTGGAAAACAAGCCTTGCAGAGAAGCTGACTTACAGATTTCCGCAAATAGTCTATTGGTACCATTTGAATTTTCCAGTTGTGTTTTACCCTCAGTTGCATCAGTTGGTACCAACTAGAATTTGGACAAAATGGGATCAATATGCCCTAGGCAAATGGACTGGGTCCCAGGATAGGATAACAAAATACCTCCTGTGCAAAATAAAGAAAAAAACATTCGTGCCACCCTACAGTTTTTGTATTGTTCAATTGAAGTGGCAGCTGGGTGTACATGGGAGCTGTTAGCTGATATTTTACTACAGAAGTGAAATGAAGCTTCTGAAATATAAAATCACTGAAGCAAACCAGGCATATATATATCGCTTATAAGTCACAGATACACTGCATAGACAGGCACATGCAGAAACATATACTTCTTACACATGTAGTATACTTTTGAATTCATATATATACTCGAATTATTAGACCTTAATGGTGGAGTCAGTGGCACTTGCCCATTAAGCATGGATATCTCATTTATTTCTATCGCGGCGGATGGCGGGAGTGGTGAGTGAGTACAGTTCCTCAGGTCAGGCTACTGACATCTTCTATTACAAAATCAACACTTGTTCTAAGGGTGTGCTTATAATGAACATATATGTTGCGTAGTAATGCACAGCCAGAAATGTCCAAATGGAACTTGAAAAACCCAACTGGAACCAGTTAGAATCGTATTCCATTTGATTCTTTTGAAACTGTTGGAAAACCATTTCTTTGATAGAAAGTCCAGCTGGTTTGAGCAGTGGGAATGGCAATTCCAACTGGAATCAAATGGAACCAGTTGCACACCATTTGAATCCAATTGGAACCTTTTAGAAACCCAACTGCTTTTTTTTTTTTTTTTTTTTTTTTTGACGGGTTTTCTCCCTAAGAAAAAAATAACTGGTCAGTTTAGCTGCACTGCCTAGAAAATACTGTGATACTGTGTGCTACTAAGTATCACTTGATTAAGCCTGTGAAATTTCAGTTAATCTCGGTGCAGTTGATTTTTTTGTCTGGTAAAGTAAGGCAACTTAATGTAGTGTGCAACCTTATGAAAAAGTGCTCGCTGAAATATGCCGGTTTTGAGCAAGCAGTGAAAGTTTCAAAGGCTGTCTTGCACCAGTTTTGTAACCAGTAATATTTTTCTCGAGGTGAAGAATTTTGGGTGAAAATACGGCCGAAAGGAGCGGGGATGCAGCGCTGAGAAAATTTTGGGGGCTGTTTTGACACTAGCTGAAACACCCCTCTTATACACCTGCCAATTTGCACATCCATATGACTAGTACACCATAATGTGGAAGGGAACTAAGTTTGAGCTATCACATAATTACTTTAAACATAATTTTTCTGTTTTCTAACTAGTTTTCTTCTTTGTGTATATAGTATTTCATCCTTTGATTTAGTGCACAAATAAGCAGAAAACTTAATATTAATATCTTGCAAAAAATGCTGCCAGTTCAGATAGCAGTAAATGCCACATTTATACCATGGCGGAAGTATACCTTGTTTATACCCTGAATCCCTGCCAACATCCACATGCCACCTAGTGCTCGCTCGCAACGCCCACTGCAACATCGACGTAGGTATTCCGCTGAACGGGAGCCTCAACTGAGCAGGCGCAAACTGAGCGCGTTGAACCAAGGTGCTGTTGGTCAATTTCCCCGCCACAGCCGTACCCTCCTCCCGCAAAGTTGCTTTCCGCTGCTGCCTTCCGCAACCCCGTCCGCCCTAAAGTCCCTAGATCCGTTTTTTAACAAAAACTTAAAAAACGGATCTATGGACTTTAGTCCGCCCGTCCTCCACCTTCTGTCTGCGCCATCATGTGGGGTGCTTTTCTGCGCTGCGCGCGTTAATACATGCCTAAAGTGAGCTAGAATTGGGTAGTGGGCTCACTCCTCAGCCGGCGCCATACATTGCGATGACGCCGCCTATGTCAGCAGATTCTAGTTCTGCGCGCCTCCGCAAGGGGCCGCCACCGCCGCCTTCAATGTAGCAGCGCGCGGCACCGCGCGCTGCGCGCCGTTTGCCTTTGCCTGCCTTCCCCTTCGCTGCTGTATTCTTGCCATTGCGGAGGTTTTGTTTTGCGGTGGGCGATGTGACTTCTGATGCGAAGAAGCCACCCCGATGACAAAACCATTGTGCTAGGCTGCCGGACATGTTTGCGGGAAAGGCGCCACGAATCGAAAGATATGTGGCTCTTGGAAAATAATGGGGGCGAATATAAATACTCCCTAAAGGATATAAATACACGATGGCCTGATCACATCAATGACACGTACACCAGCCTAGTTTTTCAGTTGTATTTCATTCTATGGCCTTGTGAAAACAATAAGCCAGGGGAAGGGCAAGCAGGGCCAGCTAGCCGGATTGTCGACATGCTGCATATCAAGGAAGCACAAAGCTAGACACGAATGTGAACAAAAAGGAGGACCAGTAGTTAGGAAACAACTTTATTCAACGCATTACTAAGCGTCAAGAATACGCTGGTATATCTGTTGACCACAGCCAGCATATTATAGCCGAAGCGCATATGATTGTAGGCTAATATTTCACACTACTGGGTATATGTTGCTAAATAGAGTCTAATGAAATTGAATTGCGAAGCTTGTACAAGCAGTGCTAACCGCTTACTCGGCTCAAACTTCCGCGACAATGGGAAATCAGCTATTGTAAGTTCAGCTTTTGCTTCTTGAGCAAGCTCGAAAAATGACGGCCTGTGGGGCGATCATTCATGACTTGAAAACCACTGTACACGGCGCAAAGACGACAACACAAGAAATAAAAGAACGCCATGTGAGCATGTGCTGTACTTTTCTTTCTTGTGTTGTCTTCTTAAATTTGCGCCGTATACATGCAGTGGTTATCGAAATATATGTTCACGGAGTTTTTTTTTTTTTTTTTTTTTTTCGTGCCATAAATTGCATTCGGGCAGCAAATCAATTGATGCACTCGGAGTACTAAAAGACACGCTCCCGCGATAAATCGGATGCTTACAACATATACGCGCCTCGTCTCTCTCATCAGTTATGATTAACACGGGTGTACTTTTTGTCAAGGAAGCTAGCAGTGGAGCCGCCGTTCATCAGCCCGAGATGCCTACTAAATGCTTGTTTTCACACTCCTAGAGCTCCTGTCAGGTCCTTCCCTATCGATCAGAACACTAGTTGTCTACACGAATATAGCTAATTCGCAATTTTGCAGTAATCTGAAAATTTTCAGATTAAACTGCTGATAATGGACGGGGGATGCTCAACTGCAAGCTTTTAAGATGAGTTCAATAATGACTTGTGGCAATTTTTATGCACCTTTCTTCCATAAACAGCGTCGACAGTAAATTAAAATTCACGATCCAGAAGGCAGGCGCGACAAAAAGGTGCTGACAGCTGCGGCCTATTAAGAATACGGATACAGCTTTACACGTTACACACGTAAACCTACGTGTCTCTGTACTCTATCATCGCGGCCGTGAATCACAAACCTCAGAAAATTGGGCAATCGAGCGCCGCAGTCTTTCGCCAAGGACTCCGGAGAGAAATCGGATACGCGTTTGCAGTTAGAAACCTCGTAGTTCATCGTATAGCACCGGTAGTAGCACAACTTGCTAATATATCCAACCTCTGCATAGCTGCCACATGCAAATCTAGAAAGTGTGGACGAAGACGGTGCGTTTTTCTAAAGCGAGAAGGCCGCGGTCGCACGAACGCAACCCCGCAACCAGCAGAGCGCTACATTGAAGTCTGCGGTGGCGCCACCTAGTGCATGTGACACAGACTGCGTCAGGGAAGGAGCCCCAAGCCACCCTAGCCCCAGTGAGCCCACTACAAGTTCTAGCCACCCTACCACTACCCCATTCTAGCTCACTTTCTTTAACATGCCTATCGTGAGAGTGAAAAAAAAAGAGCCTTTAGAAAATGCCGTGTTAATTATTATTATTATTATTATTATTATTATTATTATTATTATTATTATTATTATTATTATTATTATTATTATTATTATTATTATTATTATTATTATTATTATTATTAATGTCGCCCTTCTTCTACTTCGTTAAAATACATATTCGTTATATGTATATACACGTGCTCTTCTGAAGTTATTATGTTGTTGTGGCTAAGAAGGAAAAGAAAATGCACAGGCTCTGTAGCTGAGCCACCTCCGTTGCCTCGTGCGGACAGAAGAGAAAATAGAGAAGAAAAGAAAAAGAAGAGGGAGCTTAGAAAGACGCGCGCCGCAACAACAGCCGTCGTCCACCACCGAAGCAGTGGCGGGTGCAATTGTTTGCATGCCGCGCTTGCTCCACCAATGCGCCTTGTGAGACTCAAGTGGGACCACTGCAATTCCCACTGTGTTCAAGCGGGACCACTAGCTTTCCACTGAATAACTGACTGAAAAACTTTATTGCAGAAAGGCAGCTTGAGGTAGCCGGGGCAACCTCTCGCAATCACTATAGGTGCACGGGCTCCTCGGTGGACCAGAGCCTTCTGGCTCGCCAGGTCGGAGCAGCCGAGCAGGGCTGCCTCCCGGGTGGGGTTGAGTTTGGGGGCGAGGTTCGAGGTTGATTGGCATGCCCATACCATGTGGAAGATATCCGAAGACTTCTCCGCACAGTGCGGGCATTTTCCTGTACAGGCAGGATCAAACCCAGACGGCCACTGACGTCCGACGGACAACCGAACTCGGCCGCAACTCGGCGGCCGATTTCGGACGTCCGCCGGAATTCCGGCGTACGTACGAAAGCGGATGGTCGAATCCGTTCGCCCAGCGGACAGCCGCCGTACGTCCGCCACTGGATTTGCTTTTACACAGCTATGATATAGTTTGTAGTCGTCGTGCTCGTCTGAACTGCGTATAAATCAGTAATACCGTCAAGTCTGCATTATATGATGCCAGAGCGAATCGATGCGATAGAAAGCGTTTCCATTAAACAGTTTTTTTTTTATTTTCCGCGTGTTTCATCGTTGAATTCTTCCATCAAAATTTTTGATTAAAAGTTAAATGACCATTAAACATTTTTCTATCATGATGCTTCGGTGAAATTTTAATCAGTGGCTGAATAGACGCAGCAAGCAGCAAGCTCAAAAAGAACGAAACCGAACCTATCCTAAAAAAAATCTGAAATGAGCCAATCCAATCCACCTGACAAGTTGAAGTTTAGTCATGGAAGATGGCTTCACGTTTCCGTGTTCTGCATTTTCTGCGCAGTTACAAATACCTACGGCTGTAATGCACTGCTAGCATTGTTTTTGCTGTGGCTTTGTGCGGCTGGCACACTTTGTTCACCCGCCGATTCCAAAGTAAGTATTTCACCGAACTTTTGTTTCTTTAGTGGAACTTTTCGATGCACCGATAGTGGTGAGCTTTTGGGTAAGGAAACAGCTCTGTACAGCAGCCGAACGGTCGAGTGTTTTAGGCGAGACTGACAGGATGGCTCCGCGCCGACTAACTAAAGTGCAGCCTCAAGTCTGAGGGCCATCTTTCTCGGCATTACTGGATGCTGCGCCAGTAAGCCGCGCAACTTCTCTGTCTCTGATAAAGGAGTGCCTGCCCGAGCTTTAAAGGAGTTAATTTGTTAACCATGCGCAACGTGCTGAGTTGTAAAAACTATACGAGAAAACTTTTGCACTCCTCGAGCCTATCGTGCGACATGTTTTTTTTTTCTTTCTTTTTTTTTTTTTTTTTTTTTTTTATGGACAGCCGCTTATCTTTCTCTCTCGAGCTTTACGGCAACTACAGTTTCTAGAAGGAACGGCTGTAGCTACTAAATAACTAAAGGTTTAGTACTCTCCTTCAGCTTTGACGAACCAGGACAGCACCTTGCGCATGTTGGTTATGCATGTGGGACCGAACCGCGCAGAACAACCGGACAAGGAGATGAGAGAAAAAAAAAAAAGTCAGCACTTCTTTTTCTTGACCCGTTGTTCTGCGCTGTTCTGGGACGAATTTGGCATACCGCCGCCGCGATACAGTTGGGCTGTGAGCTCTGGTACCTGCAACGCCTTCTTTTATGCAAAACAGGCATACTGGGAGGCCATGCAAGCCGCGGGCTAAAAAAAAAAAAAAAAAAAAAAAAAAAAAAAAAAAAAAAAAAAAAAAAAACCGAGTTGAGCAAAAGTGAGATGAAAACAAAATTGTTGCTTTGTCCTTACAGATATTCAAAGGCTCCTCAGAACTTCACTGCATTATTGACAGCGAGATAATGCCAAAGCTACACTAGAGCCATGCAGCACCTTATAGTGCATGATACTGAGCTTATGTCTCGCACTGAAAGCTCTTACCATGTTCTTAGATTGTCATATTAAAGTAGCTTTAAACCCATGCTTGTTAATACAGTGATAGCCATAAATTGAACCTAGGGCATCATGCTCACATACAAGGCTTCTGATAACTGCTGGTCACATGATGTGGGCTATAGCAGAAACCTGTACCTGGTCATCTTACAAGCATTTGTGCAATTGATGCTTTTAATGTGTTGTAAAAGTTTTTGTGTTCTGTTTCTGTATGGGAATGCTTTCCTTATTGAAGGCTAACATTTGGCTTGCTACAGCAAAACCTCTACCTAGTCATCCTAAAAACAGCTCCGCAGTTGGTGCTTTTAGTGTGTTGTAAAAGTATTTGTGTTCTGCTTCTGTATGGCAATGCTTTTCTCGTTGAAGACTAGCATGAGGCTTCCAAAAATTTTTCAGATGCCATTTGCTGTAGCCGATTTCGTAGGCCAACAGGAAGCAGCATTTTGAACATGGAAAACTGTCATCCACGGGGGAAAAACAGCAACATCTCTTTGCATTCTCATTTCTTTGGTATGGCTAAAAGTGAGTATTGTATCATTATCTATATTATTAATATTGAATCATGATTGTCAGTGTTGAAGTTGTTTGAGCGTGATGATTTTAAACATACAGGACATCCCTTCGACATTAAGGTTTTAGCTTGTTTACATGTAGGATGTAGAACTGGTTTCAACAAACTTTATGCAGCAAATTCTTTTTACATTGTCCACCATGTTACTTTTTGTCATTGTCCATTGAAGTAAATGACCAGTATTTTACGTTTACACAGTCGTCCACTCTTAGCTTGAATGGGAATGTGTGGCATGCAGTTTGCAAAATAGCAATGCATCCGTCACAGCCATGCATCAAGGCTAAGTGGCTTGTGCGTAGAGGGACCAGCCGCTCCAGCTTCACGTCACCTGCCTCTTTGCTCCGGTGTGCAGACATGCATTGAGGCAAAGGGGTTTATGTGTAGAGAAACCAGGAGCTTCTTTGTCACATCTGGCTGTTTGTTACGGTGTGCAGATGCACATCGAGGCAAAATGGCTGATGTGTAGAGGGACCAGGAGCTGCTGCTTAACGTCGTTCGCCTCTTTACTACAGTGCACAGCCGTGCATTGATGCTAAGTGGCTTGTGCATGGAGGGCCCAGGAGCTGCAGCTTCACGTCTGCCTCTTCGCTCAGGTACGCAGGTGCGTATTGAGGCAAGATGGCTTATGCATAGAGGGACCAGGAGCTGCTGTGTGGTGTAGTCTGTATATTTGCTATGGTGCGTATCGAAGTACAATGGGGGGGCTCATGTGTAAAGGTACCATGAGCTGCTGCGTTATGTCGTCTGCCTCTTTACTATGGTGCGCAAGCATGCATCAAGGCAAAGTGGCTTATGCATAGAAGGACCAGGAGCTGTTGCTTCACATCTGCTATGATGCGCAGCTGCATATTGTGGGTGGTGGTGGAAAACATTGCCATCAGATACAAATATAGGAGGTTACTCACTAGCTGACCCTGAGGGGGCCTGACCTGACAAAAACAAGGGGTCCCTAGTTTGGGACCCCAGTGGTGGTAGAGGGACTAGAACTGGTACTTCACGCTGTCTGCCTCTTCGCTACGGTGTGCAGCTGCGATGAATGCAGTGGCATCTCAAAAAGTGCATGCCACGCACTCGCATGTTCAGCCTGAGTGGACGACTGTGTACCTGCTATAGCTTTGTTATTCATAGAATAAACCTAGGCCAAGTTGGATAGCTCACCTCATATGTGGTCAGCAAAGAAAAGCCACTCCAGAAAATCTGATGCATTTACTGTCATAGGATTCTTATTCATATACATGCTACTGACAAGTCAGATTCTTCACCCTCAGAAATGCCAGAAAAATAACCAAGGGTGCGTCTGTAATAGTCTAGCTTGCTCTTTCTCTGCATTGCTGTGGGTGGGACAGGTGTGAATCTTTGATTTTAAGCTTGCAACAAGTATGTTATTGTAGTTTAAAGGCAAAACGGTACTAATAATCGTAGCCCCCCGTGGCCTTTATCCCCTTTTAATAGTGTTGCTAGACACCGAATTATTAGTTTACTCTGCACTGTTTCTGTCTAGTTAATGTGCGGAGATGTACAGCCTCGTCCACTTCTAGCTATAACATGCTCACCGCCTTCAAAACGCTGTTGCGTTCGAACCGGCCACACAATAAAGCTAAGTGGCAGGCCATGTGAAGCAGCACATCCGGGTCCCTGTGTGTGTGCACCGATTTGCATCGATATGTGGCTGTTTCGTACGTAATGTTGATTTGAAAGCAGTGTCTGTGTTATAGCTAGAAGTGGACGACCCTGTACATATATTTATATGACTTGGAGTTGTCGACTTTGCACTTAGAAACATTGTAGCGTTATCTGATGTGTTGCTTTCATTTCTTTAATGATTTCTGTAAGGGATCGGTGGGTATGCTAGGCACCTTTATTAGTCTGCTCTTTTTGGGTCACCTGTTCACTGCCCAGCTGCGGCCGTCTCCCACTTGCCCTCGGACAGGAGGCAGAGAGACGTGCATAGAGAGGCAGCTACAGCAGCTACAGTGCTTAACGGAAACGTAGGCAGAGAGGGAAAGAAGTTCCCTCTTCCGAGGACTTTGCTGTCGCACTTGAAGACGCGGGGACAAGCAGTTTGTTCTCGTTGCTGTGTCATGTAGGGGGCTCATTTTTATTTCAGGAGCTTTACGAACAGTATACAACTAAGGGGTCCTTAGTACTAAGCGTACTAAGGGGTCCTTAGTACTCTGACTGGACCCATCACCCGGAGGTAGCACAGCTTTGAAACGAGCACCTCTTTTGGAAGAACTGCTTATCGTTCAAAGAAAAAACACTGTCAGGTTGAAGGGTGTAAGGCCCTCTTCCTTGTTGGGGAGCCCATAAAAGTGACAATTATTCAGTGCAGGCGCGCTGAGTGGGGTCTCGTTGAGGATTCCAACCCTGGATGTCAACAATGGTAGGAGATGGCGGCGTTGAAAAAGGGCAAGTGTGTAACAGTGACGGTATGATGCGGAGCGGGAGGATGTGGGTTGGCTCTTCTGATGTGGTCCGCAATGGTGCTGACTCAGACGCCAATAATTGCAATAATTGCCCTGTAAAAGGAGCCGCCAAGGATGCAAGCTTTGGGCAATGGTTGCGCACGTGGGACACCGTTTTGATGGGTTCTATTTATTTTTTCTCTTTTTTTTCCTAGGGGAGAGAGTTTGGCATGTGACCTAGTGAGCCAATCATTTCGAGGTCCATTCTCTAAATTCCGTTTGTTGTGAAACGAATTTGTTGTCCCTTTTGCATTGCTTGTATTAGGGAGAGGATGAAGAACTTATGAAAGTGGAAAGACATGCCAAAACGTTTGTTAGCCAGTCATGTGTGAGTTCGTTGTCGTTGGGGATGAGAAATGTGGGCGGTGTCCCGAAGTTAATGAAACGGCCCTGCGGCCTGGAGAACTCGTTCTGAGCTAGATTTTGATCTCTTTCCTCTTCGGCATAGATCATGGTCATTGTTTCACCTGTTGTAAATACATACATTCATGTACAAAATTTTCAGTTCATCTTCCTCTCCGTGTGCAAGTTGTTGTGGCCAGATGCAGTAAATTCGCTATTTTCATTTCTATATAACGTGCCTTTCTGAAGATGGTGAGCTCTTTTGTCCAATTCTGTAAGAAAGCAGCAAAGTGCTCCCAAATCTTCCACAAAACTGTGTGATATCTTTAATACTAACTGCAGCTCGGTGTCACTCAAAACATGTAGTTGAGGTAGATTTCTTCCCCCCCCCCCCTCTTTTTGTTCGTTCAAATGAGGACCAGCGGACACTAACTCTTGCTTTTGTAATGCCCTAGGCCCCGCCTTAAGGCAGTACTCCAATGTCAATACCATCTTTATAGCTATGGCTGTCCAACAGCACTAATGTCTTTTATATACTTCTTTTACTAATCTCTTACCCAAGTGGTGGCTTATACTACGGGGGCGAAAGTCTCTGGACAGTATGTCTGGAGATTTTGGACTAGAATCGCGATGTAAACGAATTGTGACCTTATTTCTCTTGCACACATGAAAGAACTAACGTTCAACTTTCACATCGACAAGTATGGTCCGAGTTTCCTGGTCGATGTAAAAGTTATGTGCTTTGATTGCAGTTTGTGTAGTCCACACACTTGTCCCCGATATTACATAGGGGCAAATTAGGTGCCTTTACAGGGGCAGTTTCTTTGGCGCCCACTACCTTCCCCATAAAAAAGCTACAGTGTTGCTTGTGAACAGCTGGCTGCATTTATAAATACTATTATTTTTTTTGTAATTTGTTGTGCGTAGTTGAGAAATCCATGACATACATGCACAGCTGGTTGCCAGAATTCTGCAACCATATTTCAGTAACTAACATCCATGCTGCATGCTGCCGGTAATACATCAGGAGCTTGTGGTTGTTAGCTTTTTGTGTTTTGTGTAACTATAAGCCTTGCTATTGTAATGTCACATATAGTGCTGTGGGTAAACAAATAACTTTACTTTTAACTCTTGTAGAAGCATGAACACTGCGCAGTCACTGCGGCGGGCTATGCTTCCACATTGGGCTTTAGCCACATGTCAAATGTCTATCTTTATTCTGCTGCAGCAGCTTGCATGTTATCAGATAAGTTACTTCGTCGCAGCTGCTCTAAGGAGACGCTTTCTAGACGCTTGTAGCCTAGATGTTGATGTCGATATACCCCCGACACGCCCAAGGAATGTCTTCGGTAGAGGGTACATGGAAACCAGTGAAATGTGCAGTTTACAGAACAAAAAGGTAACAATTTTAAATGATGTTATTATTGATCACTTCTTTTCAGAGCAGGAACAATGACTTTAGAAATCTGCCTGTTAAACCGCTCAAAATGCAGGTTTCTGCCGCCAATGCGTACCTGTGTAATACTGCAATGCTCTGGCTGTGCTTTATGTTCATATACAGCATCCTTTATGCTTAGTTTCTATGCATGTGCACTCCATGTCTTGGGCATTGCTGAGGGCGCATAGCAGCAAGCATAACATGCCATGTTTGGTCAGAGTGGCATGTTCAAAAAGACGACATAAAAACATTAAAATACTGAATGCCAGGTTCTGGTCAAACTATGTTTGTATCTTTTGTTATTCTGCATGGGTTTTGCTGCAGTTATATGACCTTTCTATATAGTATGTGACAGTTCTGAATGGAGATGCATGCGTACAGTGCCATCTGGAAAAAGCAATTGAGAGAAACTGGCAGTTGCCCTTGGAGATGTGTAATCAAAGTTCAGCACAGATAGCTTGAATTTCATTTTCCCTTCTATTGCAGGAGGAGCCCAGCCTGCTCTTTCCATCTTAGGCCTGAAAGACCAGCAACAGCTGATCGAGCAAATGCACAGGATAGTAACTGCTCCTGGAATCCCGGCCTGCGGAGGCTGCCCACAGAGAACTTGATCATCTCCTCGTTAATTCCGAAATATTAGGTTTCAATAAATACCTTTTCCTTCACCACCTCCCCAAGGCAAGAGCTGTCACGGCCAAAGATAATTAAAAAAAATTATTCAAGTAGATTCTTAATACTCCAGTTGGCCTGCATTTTACCATGCCATTCCTTAACATCAATATTTTTTTAGTGTAGACTATTTATGCATGCAGTTTTTGCAATAAAGCCAAAAAAAAAATGCTTTTTTTACAACCTCTCATGCTGGTATGCCTATGCACTTAGCATGTTTTCAGGAATGGTGCATTTGTGTGAAGCTCAGCTAGCATATGTGCCTCTTTGATGGAAGTTATAATTGCACACTACTGTTCAGTGCTTAGTGCGTGAAAGTAAAGCAGACAACAGAAAACTTGAACCTGTTGCATATTCTGTTGTCTGCTTTACTCTCACGACAAAGGCATTGAGCACTAGTATGTGACTGAAATTTCCATGGCACATGCTTGCTGAGCTTTACACAAATGTTATTGGCAAGTTTTTACACCAATAGCGGGCCCTGCAAGCATGTTCCGGGAAACGTCCGAATGTCCGCCTCCGGCTGCCCGTCGGACGTCCGTGGGACGCGATCCGGATCCACGAACGACAGTCCGACGGACGTCCGCTGTACGTATATCGAACATAACCGGACTTCCGTCGGATGTCCGAAGGTCCGAAAACGGACGTCCGTCGGTCGACCGTCGGATGTCTATGGCCGTCTGGGAAGTGTTTTAAAACTGCCGGGCATATATAGCAGCGTTTTGGTGTAAGGACGGATGAGTGTGCGTTCCTCCACCTTTATAAGGAAGGCTTGGGATAAATTGCATGGCCGAATTGGAATAACTCAGTAATTTCTCGAAACGAGGGCCGGATTGCGGGATCCGTATCGGAAAGGTCTGAATTCGTTGCCCGGAGAGTGAGCGCGCGGATGGCGCGTCAGCCGTTTCATTGCCTTTGAGGCCTGGGAGTCCATACAATCGAGTAGTCACTGTTTTAACTTGCTTTCCAGTGAGACCACTCTTCGAAGGGACACAATCTCTTGCTCCACCAATGCGCCTTGTGAGACCACTAATTCTCAAGTGGAACCACGGCAATTCCCACTTTTGTCCATGCGGGACCACTTAATTGCTTTCCAGTGGGACTTTTCGAAGGGACACAATGGCCCTTCGAAGAGAGCGACGTCAACATACCTTGACGTGCTCACCCTAAAAAAAGGATTACATATCGGGTCTTGAATATTTGGGGGCTGGGATTTAAAAAATTCCTATGCAAAATCTACTACCCCATTCGAGCTGAAATAACGTTCACAAAGTAGCAAAATATCGTCTATGTTATGTGATAAGGGATTCAACATCGGTACTTGCCTAGATTATCCGAAATCGAGAAAAAACTGCTCTCGGCGGCGTGCACAATTTTCGCAGAAGACAGTCGAAAAGCTATTTTAACATGATGCGCCATCTGTCGAGCAGTGAGACAAACTCCATCCCGGCCGTTGGCGCGCTTGCCTCGCTGCCCGACAGATGACGCACCATGGTAAAATAGCTTTTCAACTCGCTTCTGCGAAAATTGTGCACGCCGCCGAGAGCAGTTTTTTCTCGATTTCGGAAAATCTAGGCAAGTACCGATGTTGAATAACTTATCACACAACATAGACGATATTTTGCTGCTTTGTGAACGTTATTTCAGCTCGAATGGTGTAGTAGATTTTGCATAGGAATGGTTTAAATCCCAGCCCCCAAATATTCAAAACCCTGTATATGCAGTGGGGTTCGAATCTCTTGGAATCAACCACAAGGTCAACCACTCCAACTTTGCTAGCAGATGGATGCTAAATGGGAAGCGAAATGCCTGAACCTGCCTGAACGCAGCATAATGATTGCGTCACATTTTTGACACGAAATCACGTACGATTTTTTTCTTAATACGTTTTTTACGCGATATCCTCTCAATATTGGGATACGGCGACAGCTTTCGCCAGAACGAGCTCGAAAAAATAATGCGACACTAAAGTAGTATCTCAGTATTTCCTCTTTGTTTTTTAAATGTGCTAAACAATGTAATATATTTTGTTCTTTAAGTTAAAGTTTCGATATTGATTTACTGTGAAATTTTACTCGGTAAGTGGTATTTAGCGGATTCTGCGCGGCTAGTGTCGCGCAGCCACCCTGTGTGTCAAACGTGGCGACCGGTTTGTTGGTTATCTAACGTGGAACGCGGTCCGTCGCATTTCGTAGGGCCGTCGTATACCTCCACAATGTTTGCCGCCAAGCATTATTCTATTGTTTGTTTAATTTTGTCGTTTATACATTATTCAGCGGGCCTTTACTTTCATATAGGCGAAACAGAACGAAAATGCTTCATAGAAGAAGTGCCGGAGGAAACTCTTGTTGTTGGTAAGCTTATGTTGCACTCTGTCTTGACAGTCAGTGCTGCGCAGTTATTATCCGTACAAACTCTTATTCGTTTCTTATGTCGCGTCTTACTTCTTCGAAATGGTGTTCTTATTTCGCTGTTGTGTTGTGTCAAAATGGAGTCGATTTGCTCAACAACGCAGTGCATGTGCGTCCCTTGCTGCGCAATATGTCCTAGTGTCTAGCTTACCGGTTGGGTGGGTGGGTAGCAACTACCCCTTGTCAACTTGTTACGTGGTACGATTAAGCTTTCTTGTTCACAGTATGCAAATTGTGGCGCCAGTGATTTTAGTTCCTTTCCATGGGCTCTTTACCTTTAATGCACTCACGACTCGGACTTTCAGACCTTGTTAATGTGCTCGCGTTATTACCTCTCCCCGCATTATAGGAAACTATAAGTGCCAGCTGTTTGATCCGAAGACTGGCGGATTTATGCAGTCCAGCCCTGGAATCGGCATGCATGTGGAGATTCGTGACCCAGAGGATAAGACTATTTTATCGAAGGTGTACAGCTCAGATGGTCGCTTCAGTTTCACCTCGCATTCGCCAGGTGAACACGTCATTTGCCTGTACTCCAACTCTTCCAGCTGGTTCAGTGGAAGCCAACTGGTAAGAGATGCGTTACTTCTGGAATTGTTGCAGAAATTGTCACCTGATTGATGGCTTTTATTCGAAGGCACATGAAAGAGCATCCGGCCAACTAAACGATGACGTGTAGCTGACGCTTTCATCCTCACGTACCAATAATGTAACAAAATAAAGATGAAATAAGCAGATGTAACAGCTATGCTAGTGTTTATTGGTATAAGCAACATAAACATTCAAGATGACTGTATCTCCAAATGGTTATAAGAGGCGTATGCCCTTCACTTATATTGAATGTGTACCAAATGGCAAAGTATTTATTGTTTGCAGTTCACTGTGCTGGTTGTAATGAGAAATGCACCATAAGAAATAAAAACAAAGAAATAGCTTTGCTGGGGAATAGGTGCTGTTTGGAATATTAGGGGGGTGTTCTTCCTCACAAAGAACCATGTGGGAACAAAATGGCCTTAGCACCTTCTTTGACTGTTAATACCAACTTACAGGTGGTTAAGAGTGGCTTTGTCAGATTCGATTCTTTGGATCTTGTCAGAAACTGTGCAGAGTAGTACAAAAGTCATTAGGCTGGCAGTGATATGCTGGAGCTGTAGATGTTGGAGTTGAGACCTTATTCTTACCGATGCATATATGGCATTAATTGCAGTATGGCTATAGTTTAGAATATGGAGGGATCACTTGCACTCTAAGCTGCTGCTATACATTGTAAGCTTTCTTCTAGTGCTTGATGTGATTGATATTTTAAGCTAAGTGAACTGAGTGTGATGGGCTGCACAGGCAGCTTGTTAATGACCCATGCTTATAATCTTTATCCTGCTGTGCACAAGAGTATAAGTTTGCCATTTAAGTTGTTGAAGCAGAAAGAATACAGATACATGTGAAGTGTTCTGGTGTTATGGAAAGGGGGAGGAGGCATAGGAGTGGCGCATAGGTGCCATTGTATTTTTACATTGAAGGTTAATTGTTTTGCAGGACTCGCTAACTGAACTGTGATACCTTCAGCATGCAAAATGTTCAAGTGAAACATAAACTTGCTTTGTTCATGGTTGTGTAAGGTGTTGATGTAAGCAGGTGTACTTTTGTTTGGAAGGACAGATTAGAATTTGCAGGCTTCAGTATACTAAATGTAATGCCTCTAACTTCATAAACTACGGGAACAAAATATAAAAAAAATGCGTCATAATGTTCTAAAACAGCATAACATTAAAAACATAATTCTAAAGCAACACATGGGCTATGAAGGATGCTGTTTTAGAATACTGCAGGTTACATTAGACAACCTGAAATTGACTAACATGCACTGACATCGTGCAGCATAGGGTCTTCCTGTATTTTGCCTCCATTAAAATATGGCTGCTATATCCAGAATTTAACCTGTGACCTGGAGTTCAGAAGCCCGATGTTAAAGGGGCACAGTGACGTTCGTCAGGCCGCTAATTCCAGCCAACCTCTAGGTTCTTTGCACCTTGCCGATCTGAGTTAAAAAAGAATTGCAAAAATCGGCGCACGGAAAGGAGAGTTATCTGGTTTATAAAATTCTAAATACAAGAAAAAAAGAATAGAGCCCCTCTCCAATTTCGCTCACCCAGCGCCCAACTTGGGCGGAACCTATGAGAAACACAGCTTTCTGCTGACGTATCCGAAGCTGTTCACTATGGTTGCCTGTCCAACTCAACCTGTATCCGCACTCAAGAAGGCCATCTACCAACGTTCTCTATCTAAGAAGGTCATCTGCTCCCTAGGCAGTGGGCTGTTGGCAGAAGCCTGCTGTGGAGTGCTGTGGACTCGTCGTGCTTCACGAGCGATTAAGACACAAGTTGCGCCATCTGTGGAGCGTTGGCAGAAATGATCAGCCACGGGATTTTGGACTCTAGCGATTTTGCCGACCTCCGAGATCCGAACGCTGTCAGCTGCCTTGGGATTTGAGAAGCCTGCGGGAGTGGAGCTAACTTTATAAGCACTTAAAGAGCACGCGCGGTATTAAAACACCTTTTATTTGTTTTCTGCGTAGTAACTTGAAGGACACTCGATTGTAAAATCTAATGTGCGTGCTCAACCAATAAGCGAAGCAGCGCCCAAGCGAAAAGGAAACATCATATCCATTAACGACTTTCGCTGTCGTGTGTTGCTGACATTGGTGCCAGAACACTGATTATTGAAACGGATTAAAATATTAGGCGCTACGATTTCGCCATTATGATTGGGCTTTGATGCATTGGGAAGGTGTAAAGAACCTGGAGGCCGGCTGGAATTAGTGGTCTGGTGAACGTCTCGGCGCCCCTTTAAAACCACCAAGTCAGTACAGTGGGGTGCTTTCACCCTTCTTCAAAGTTCAAAATCCTTGCAATATGTGATGGTAGTCATAGATACTTTTACATGTAAGGGTATATGGGCATCTCTACTTGTCTTCTGAGGTTTAATTTTTTCGTCAGTAACGGAATGCACAAAAATATGGGTGTTTCTCTGAAAGATAAAAGGGTATTTTGTATCCTCATCAGCCATCCTTGACTTGCCTGGCTGGTGCCTGTATGTTGGCATCTCCACTTTAGTCGCAATGAATCGACTACCATAACAGGTGGTGCACAGCTTTTGTGCTGATGCTTTTTTGCCATCTCTGATAATGCTCTGCTTATGCAGAGGGTCCACCTTGACATCCAAGTTGGTGAGCATGCTGTCGACTACGGCAGTGTGGCACGGAAGGAGAAGCTTACAGAATTGCAGCTGCGTGTACGGCAGTTGTTGGACCAGGTCGACCAGATCACCAAAGAACAGAACTACCAGAGGGTAAGGTGGATAAGTGTTCAGTTGATGCCCACTTTGGGTAAATTCACTGAGAAAAATGTATCTTGACAGAATAGTTTGGCTGCAGGGAAAAATTTTGTGTAGAAGTTTGCTGCAGTTGTGTAACTTATTTTGTATGTTCTGATGTGTGTAGAGGTGTAACATTCCAGTTTTTTATTTTTATAAAATTCAGTGGACTTATTGCAGTGTTTATTTTAGATTTTATATATATATCCCATTAACTTAGTATGGCATTTCTGTGCAGCGAGAAGTCACTTAAAATTCATTGTGGCCTTTGTTTCAGTCTCAGCATCATTAAAAGTATGTAAAATCTCATTAATTTAGCCTTCAAGGGACTGGAAAATTGATAGAATTATCGCATTCATTTCGGCAGGGAAGAAGCACAAACACAAGAAGGAACACGCAAAAACATGGACGAACACTCCATTGTGTTCCTTCTCTTTGTGTTTGTGCTTCTGCGCTGCCGGTATGGATCAAGAATGCTACCAACTTGCCCAAAAGCTTGCTTTACTCAAAAATTATCAAATGTTGTAAAAAACTGCCGAAAACCTTTTGCATAACAAAGTTTTGTCTTACGACTGACTGGAATATTATTGTTTTGCTTTGTACGTGCTGTCAGAAATGTCAAAGAGTTTCTGCAAAACTGTAAGTGCCTCTGCAGCCCATTGTGCAATGTAGAGCAGTAGGAGTGGTGCCTTTTTTACAAATAGCCCTCTTGAATTTGAGGATGCTTCAGCACACATAATGTGAGGTGAAGCAGCCTTAAAATGCAATGGTACATCATACTCCACGAGCGAACAAAGCACGTGGATACAAGGTATAAGTATTTATTTATTACATACTGTTGGCCTCACTTTGAGGCCTTAACAGGATCAGGATCGGGTTCACATGCATACAAAAAAAAAGTTAAAAAAAGGCGCGCACACGGCACAGAGATAACTTTTTCACTCCTATGCAAACTAAATGGTAAATCGCACTTGATGAGATTGTTGAAATTTTCCAATGGTAAATCGCATTTGATGAGATTGTTAAAATTTTCCAAGGTTGTCAACTGCGACAAACGTTTCAGGGCACATCTGGTTTACAATTTCGGGAGGCAACTTCCACTCATGGATCACATACGGGAAGAATGAATTTGAATGTACCACTATGATATCTGTATTCGGATAGCATATGTTTTGTTCTTGTGACAGATGTATTAGGCTCAACTAGATACTTAGGCGTGTTAAGTTTTGTGCTACCATTCAAAAGGAGGAAAAGAAACTGCTGCCGCAACAATCTAACTCGCCACTCCGCGGATGCAGCGTCCTCGCTAGCGACCCGCGGGATGAACAAAGGGGACAAGGACGGCCACGACACATCGTTAATACTCCAGTGCTATTTATTGCACTTGAAAATAATACAGAGCATGCTGGCTAGCTATACATCAGCAAGGTTTTCCTTGTAAGGGCAAGGCTACTTACGCAAGAAGGACTTTTGACTCACCGGCTGGGGAATGGGGGTGTGACTTCGGCGGCGGACATTTGCACGCGTCGTGAATAGGGCGGCCGGGATCTCCCGTGTGTGCCGCATTCTTCAGACAAAGCCATACCACGGAGTTTGCCGCGGTAGGTGGCGAGAGCGTGCGGTATTTACCAGTTGCTTCGCTGTTTGGGAACCAGAAGACGGGCGGTCGTGCACAACGGGTCCTCACGTGTGCGCTGCGTACTCCGTGCCCGCTATCATCTGGCGTTTGCCGGAAGAGGCGGCGGGAGACGACAGCTCTCGTTGCCGGCTGGATCCAGAATCTCTCTGTCGTCTCCTCGCAGGAATCCGCATAGACGTCTTGGTGTCGCAGCCTTCAGCCTTGTCGCTTTAGGACTAAGGACAATGTATAGAACACAACGCTGCGAGGATGTGCATCTCCGCCAAGGCACCCAGGGTAGCCCTAATCGCTAGCTGCTGGCCAAAGGCAACTTCTGAGCGAACGGTGCCCACCGTGTCCAGCAGTGTCGGAGCGCCCTGGTGCTTTCCGGCAATCACTGCTGCAATACCAGTCAGCCGATTGTGGCACCTGGCTCCCAGAGCTAAAGAGACAGAAGAGGAAATATTTACAACTATATACAAGAAAAGTAGGGCCACCGTCCCGGCTGAGGCACTCACTCGCTTCTGGCTTGCTGTTCTCCGTGGATGGCTCGGTCTCGCGCTCCATGTATGGACCTCGTGGCTGCACCTCTCAAATGTCTCAGCACACACACACACAAATGCATGCACGACCATTTGTTCTCGCTGCAACTCCTCTCACCTCGCCGTAAATTAAGCATATTAGCCTTGCTAGCACTCCGATGTTGGATCAGGCCTAACGCTGTTAATTAAAGTCCGAGCAGGCACTCCACGCCGTGAACTGACTATCGTCCTTTGTCCCAAGGGTTTGCCACATGTCGGGCTACCGTTGTGGTGGTGGGAGCCAGTAGCTCAAGTGCTGCATGAGAGAACCATGTTGAGGCGCCAGTCTGGTGGTTTGAGGGGGACAGTATACCGCCCTGCCGCCACTCCACTCGCGGATGCAGCGTTCTCGCTAGCGACCCGTGGAGGGGAACAAAGGGACAAAGACTACCACGACACATCGTTAATACTCCAATGCTATTTATTGCATTTGCAAATAATAGAGAGCATGCCAGCTAGCTATAGATCAACAAGGTTTTCCTTGGAAGGGCAAGGCTGCGTAAGGATTTTTGACTCACCGGCTGGGGAATGGGGGTGCGACTTTGGCGGCGGACATTTGCACGTGCCGTGAATATGGCGGCTGGGATCTCCCATGCGCGCCGCATTTATTGGACAAATCCATACCACAGTGTCTGCCGCAGGAGGCGGCGAGACCGTGCGGTATTTACCGGTTGCTTCGCCGTTGCGAACCAGAAGACTAGCGGTCGTGCACTACGGGTCTTCCCATGTGCGCTGCGTACTCCGTGCCCGCTATCCCCCGGCATTTGCCGGGAGAGGCGGCTGGAGACGACCGCTCGCGTTGCTGGCTGGATCCAGAAGCTCTCTCTCGTCTTCTCGTGGAAACCCGCATAGACGACTTGGTGGCGCACCCATTGCTGGTCTCCTTCCCCCAAGGGGAGGTATTTACCTCCTCTCCCAGCTGGCGCTACCACAAAGCTCGTTGGGGTGGTGGTGATCGGTTGCAGCGAATGGGGAGGCAACTGGTTTTCCACAATACCTAATGCATCTCACGCAGTAGCTACAAACGAGCCTTTCAGCTTTTGCAAAGAATGAACATTTATAATTGAAGGATGTCACGACCTGGGGCTTGAAAGCAATACATTGGGAGAATGCAGAAAAATGTTGCATGGGTTGCTCAGACTCAAGCTTTGATCTAATCGCTTGCTCATTCTCTTCTGCAAGTTTCATAGATCTGATGCTTTAACAGGTAGCATGTGTGTGTGTCATTCATAGCTTGTGCTCTTAGTTCAAATATTCTGTGAGCAAGCTCTGAGAAAATGGCTGCTTGAATTTTGCTTTATTCAATCACATTTTTAACCTTCTTGATTCCTGAATTGATGACTTTCCACTTTACATATTATATGGAGCCTTGGCTATTGGCAGTGGTGCCGCGGCAAATGCAAATGAGCTCCAAAAAAATCTAGCGTTTAATCGTGATATACATCCAAAATTCCGGGTGCTCATGTACGTACATTAGCTTTATGGAGCATGTCATGGGGCCACGAAAAAGTCTGAATAATCAAGCATGTCGAAAAATTCAGTGGCCCGAATTTTCAGTTGCTGACTGTATTTTTCAGGCAGGGATGTAGACAGCGCAGGGAGGTGGACTAGTTTTGGCAGCATTGCACACTGTAAAGCCCCTGTGCTGTTTGGTCCCTTAGCTTTTGTTGCATTGTCTGCGTGAGTTTGGTTAGCGGATCATCGTAGCATGTGTTTGTGTGTGTGATGAAGGCTTGCAGCATTGCGGGCTCACCAGCTTCCATAGCTGGCTTGTGCTGAAGCAGTAACTGTCCTTTGACAAACCTCTTGTTGTTTGTTCTCGTCGGCTGATACTTCGACAGATTACCCAAGTCTTGAAGGAAAGTGTAGGATTCAGTGCTTTGTCATTTGTTTCATGTATGCTTGTGCTGAGAACATTTCTCAGCAGGGTGCCGTGGGATCCTAGAAAGAGAGCATTAGCTTCATTTGGTCCCATGCTGCGCTTGCTTTTCCTTTGCTACCAGAGAGAGAGAAGCGCTCTGCTTGCCTCGACTCGGACCCTCATTAACACAGTCCCCTGCTGTCCCATTGCTTGAGAGGAAGCGGCCGGCGGCTATAAAACCCATGAGAGGGGTCTGGTTTTTGTTGTGCTGCGTTAAGTAAAGTATACTAGTGCAGTAATGTAAGAATATGAAAGGCACAGATATCCTGCGACATGTAGCATACACCTGGTGCACTTTACGGAGGTTTCAGAGTGAGGGAGCGTCCTTGGAAACAGTTTCGAGCTTTCCTAATGGTAAAAACTGAGGTTAGAAGGGAAGCCATAGTACTGTTCTTATTCTTGCATGTGGAAAGGGGTGCGCTCTCTAACCCCTCCATGCAATAGGGCATTCGGGCTGCAGAGTGCTGGGAATAGTGGCTGTTTTAGAGTTAGTGCAAGAGGCGCCAGTTCAATTACGGGGGCACAGTTTCCATTTTTGCTGTGATTGGTGGTCGGCTACGCTTACTGCAGCTAGCTGTGGCCTTGACTGTTGTACCTGTAGATTACTCACAAAAATAGCCTGTATAAAGTTCTCCGGTTTACTACCAAGGTACTCCGCCAACATTACTGGTGCTGCAAGTCATTCTATCGACCAGGCCTGCAGGCAGTGCAACCAGGTTCTGGGGGTCTCTCTGGCCTAACAGCACCGGACCAACTTTACTCATGCTAATTGAAGTACAGTTAAGAGTTCAGCAGCCATGTAACCATCACAAGTTAAATCACTAGCATATGTACTACCTTTCACCTCATTTCATTCGCTAACTTGAATGGTGGTAGAAGGCTAAGCTGCCTATTTTTACGGAGAACAGAACTTGCTCGCGGCGTGCATCATTTCAGAGTGCTTTGCTTCACGGTTGTTAAAAACATGCAGTCTCCTGTGGACAGAGACAGAAATGAGCGGCCTCCTTTGTCAGCAGTTCAGCCCTTGAGCTTGGGTCTATAGCTGGTTGCTAACTGAGGTGAATAACAGTGTACCGCTTAATGCTGCATACACCAACGGCATCAATTGCAGCACCACATGGGCTTTGGTTGATTTCATGGCTTCACAGGCCCTTTGTTATGACCTCACAGAGTCTGCTCTCTTATCAGAGTGGTTGCTGTATGCACCCCTTTTTGTTTACGATTGCAATGCTGAAAGCAGGGGGTGTACTAAAATTCGAAAAAAGGTAAAATGCCAAATCCCGCCCCCTATTTTTGCAGTGATGTCATGACGCAACGAGCACGAGAATAACATTTTATTTGGTAAATAGACTGCAAACACCTTCAGCAAACACGATTACTGTTCGCTTGAACTTCAAGTTGTGCAGCCTTCTTGAAATCCATTCAGGCTTCCGTTACATGTATCACACAGCTGACACCAAAGAGAGCAACGCAGGCCCACCGCGCCTGCGAAACCGGCAGACCTCCTGCTAATGGCCAGCGATTCAAGGTCCATGTAACAACATGCTGATAAAGCTATCGAGGTTGCTTTTCGCTGGCTTTTGGCGTTCTGTGCCGCCAGTTGTTGTGTAGCATCAGAACGCAGCAACATTAAAAGCCGGATCGCACGGTAGATGCGGCATCACCTTGGGACTCTGACGGTTCCAGCTCAACGACTTAGTGGTTAAGTCTGCTCGGAGCCTTGTCTATGCATTCTTCCTCGCAAAAAAAGTGGATGCTTAGATTATTCTTGGGACCTCCTCTGCAGTGGCTCAGTAGTTAGTGTGGTCTCTTGAGTGTAACATGCACCTCTTTTTCACGGTTCGAGAAAAAAAAGTGCGGTGCTTTTGATTTAACTTGCCAGACTTTCACGCTTTGATAAAGAAATGTGTTCTTGATTAGAAAAACCAACCTTTATTGTTTCTGACCTAATGTTATGATAAGGTAAACAATGCCGCCACTCCATTCATGCCTTTTGGTCTGATACCTGTTCGTCTTCAAAGCGAGCGTCCATGCCTTTTCATGAAGTTCATTAACCAGTGTCTGCTGGCTTTAAACTTCATCTGCAGTGGCCCTTTTCGCCTTGCCAGCTGCATAGATTTCCATACTAAAAGGCCTGTGATCTGCTCACTGTTTTGTTGCAAGAAGTCTGCCATCTCTACTTGTGTTTGCGGAAATCGGCCTTTCTTCAGACCGTTGAAGGCGTTCAGAATTGGCTTGCTGGTGAACAGGCTGTCTTTTTGTTCTGCCGGCCATGCACACAAATTCGGGGAACATCATGTCGAGCTGCTCAATTTCCTCCACGCAAAAGCTTTTTTTTTTAATCTGGCAATGCAGTGCACTCGGCAAGGCCTGCATTCGACGCTTTATTTTGGCTGAAGTTTAGTCTGGTGCCTTGCGCTTCAAATGCATGTGAGATCTATCAGTTGCCACGACTGCAGTAGGCCATATTCACAAGCAGGAAATACCAAGCCACTGTTTTATGATGCCGAGAGTCAGTTTTTTTTTCTGGCATAGTTGCATTTTTGTACTCATTTTATGTGCATCATATTTAGGTAATTTTTTTTTTTCCCAGAAAAGTGTGCTTTAGAATTGAGTAAATGCAGTAATAAGTTGTGTATTGTGGCTCCCAGGCCCAGTGATGTCTTTAATTCCTTTCGTGTTTGAACTTCGCCTCCTTTCCCTTCATAGGAAGAAGTGTTGTTCGTGCTGTGCTTGTGCTCGTTTGATTTCAACAGCCAGCACTATGTGATTAAGGGAATTCTTTATCAACTGTGCTCAGGTGTTCATGTCAGTTGTGAGAGGCAGTGTAAAGATGGGTGTCAGCTTGTGCTTCTTTTTTACTTATTGATATTTGTTTCAGCCTGTTCTGTGTGATTAGTGTGTGCGTGCGTGTGCAGAGCTCTAACATTTACTTTTTACTGCCTTGGTGTACTTTGTAGTCTGTGTTTGCATAATGCATATCAAAGATATAATCATCAGAATGCGCTCAAATGATATTTTGTGATTTTTTAGTTTCGGGAAGAACGTTTCCGGCAGACAAGTGAAAGCACCAACTCAAGAGTCCTGTGGTGGTCGGCTGGACAGACGATCATCCTGCTGCTTATGGGATTCTGGCAAATGAGACACCTGAAGAGCTTCTTCGAAGCCAAGAAGCTTGTGTAAAATGGAATGCTGTGCGCCTTTTGGACCGATGTCCCTTCATGTCTTGAAGCCTGTTCAAAAATTGTGCTTCACACAGCTCACGAGGAGGTATCTCATCATTGGAAGCCCTGTGCATGTTTTTTTTCAAGGAGAAGGAAATGTCTAGAAAGCACTTCAGAAACAAAATCATTTGCAATAAATTTTATTGCTTTGAACAAGGGGAACTTGTCAGTTGAAGGCTTGATGTTTGCAATTGTCATTTGCTGTTAGTTCAGGCAAATTGATGTGTTTCTGCAATGCTTAAGAGGGAGGCTACCCTTGAGTGCCAACTTTTTTATTTCTTGAGATATTTGAATGAAATTTTTAGAGTATGGTCATAGCAAAAACATTTGAAGAACTATCAAGTTCCTTGGCGCTGGGTTCACTGATTTTATTTGAGGAATATATCAAATGGTTTACATAGGTCCTTAGATAGGCCTGGAGACTTTGCAAACCATGCTGGCACTGTGAAATTCATTACGGTCATTCCTGGATAGTTAGCCCTGCGCAAGACAAAGCTCTTTTTCTAAATTTTTTTGCTGAAAAATTTTAATCGTTTATCATTAATTCTGCACACAATACCTTAAAAAAAGACAGAATTGTTTTGCCCTCAGAAATTATTGAGGTCTGGAAAATGTGATAAGCAGTTCCTGAGATACGGCTGTCCTAAGCACCCACACTGGGCAGAAAATTTATTCTGAAGAAAGACTAGAAGGTTGAGAGAACGTCAACTTTTTTGTTAAGGAGTCATAATGAAAATTTTAGGGTAGGCTCATAGCATGTATATTTCAATACCTACTATGTTTTATAGGGCTGTGCAGGCTAGTTCTCAAGTTACAGAAGTATCTGGGTCCAGGCCTGGAGAATTTGTAGAATGTGTTAGCATTGTGAACTCCATTGTGGTAATTTTTGGATAGGTATCGCAAAGCAAGACAAGGCCCTTTTTCTGAATGTGGACGCCTTCATAGAACGCTTCTTTGCACCAACGCGTGTTGCATCTTGAGGCATCGTGAGTGACCTGTTTGAAGGGCACAACGAGAGTTTCGTTGTGCCCTTCAAACAGTTTCGTTTGAAGGGCACAACGAGAAGTCGTAACAACGGCGATCGAAAAATGGTGAAAGGTGAAGAGAACGCACAAAGCATAAAGACAGTCAACAGCGAGAGCAATGAGCTGGAGCAGACAACACATAATGGCAGCCGGCAGAGCTCATCGCATCAGCGCGCACAGCAGCCAATAGCATTCAACCAATTCCCCGCGTTCTCGCGGAGCTCGCACATCGTTCAATCACAGCTGGGTAGCATACCTCCCACCCACTTTTTTTATTTTGCTATTTAAGGTGTTTGAAGACCGGTAGTGATTCTTTCATATTGATGAAAAGTTGACAGAATAAGAAAATCGTTGTATTAAGCATTGAAATTTTTAATTTGTCACTTCCATCTCTTTCTGTGTATTTGTACGGTACTGCATGAACTAGAGCTTTGCCTTTGCAAGGTGCATCATTTCAGTTGCGTACAAAACTGAAGTAACCGCACACTAATTTATGATGCTGCCATTTAATTTATGAAAACTTGGGCATATGATGCACATGATGCTTTTTTACCTTTTCTCTGTTGTAGCCAGGTTATCGCGCAGTATGCACATTTCCTGGTAAAAATGATTTAGTGCTTGCAGCTGATTAAGATAATTGAGTGGTTTCTTACAGTACTATAGAGCGTTTCTTATCCTCTTTAGCAGTTTGTCCCTGATTTTTGAGCTCTGGAAACATTGCTTTTACAGCTGAGGATATACAAGGGGTGTTCATAAAGTTCGTATCATCAGTACCGTAACCTAAAAAGGCACACTTGAGAGGCATCAAAATAAATTAATCTAATTTTAGCGAAATATAGAAACTGTGTTCTGTATAGCATCGCAAAATACTGCTAGGGCATCAAACTAAAGATAGCAGCATCCTTTGGGAAATTCGAAGCACTCTTTTTGATCCTCTTTCTGTATTTGAAGGGCTGCTATTCAAAGAGGATTTATGCCAAGCTAATGACTGTGTATGGCGATAACGTTCAAGCTTATAAGAATGTCGTTAAATGATGCAGACAATTTTAGGTCACTAGGTTCGTCTCTGGCTTGTGTACCAGAAATTGGGATGAAAGTGGGGGCTCTAACGCTTACGCACCAGTGAATAGCTTTCAAATAAATATAGTAGCACGTGTTGCTATGAGTGCAGACTGTGCTCGTCATTTTTAATGCAGGAATGCATTTAATGGCTACATTTTCACCTCTTATTGTCTGTCATAGTTGATAACTGTCGAATAAATAATGGAACACGTTATTGTGAGTGCAGGCTCAGTGCTCACAATTTTAAATACAGGAATGCATTTAACAACTACATTTTCACTTCTTATTGTCCGTCACGATTTTGTCCACCAAGGCAGAACGACATCCTCAGGTGCCCTAGTGACTATCACAGGAGCTTTAAGAATTCTTGTATATTGTTGTAGTGACTTAGAATAACGTCAGATGAAGGAATACTAATTGCGAACTATCTAATTCACTACCTCCAATAACGACATTGCAAAGGCACAATAATGCTAGTTTGGGAGAGCTTCTAGCACGTCCACTCTGCTGCCATTTTTGGCTGCTTACTGGACAAGTGGCACCACCTGGTGCAGCCACCGCACACCGCATTTTTGTTTGAATTGCAATAATGGCACTATAATGCGGCACTTGTCCAAAATGCAGCTGTGTACTCAGCTCGTGCTTGAACGACCATTATCTCCTTTTGGATATCCCGCTTGTCATCTGCCACCTGCTATGATCTCTCATAATGGCATCATCGGTGGAACCTTCCACGATTGCTGCTGCCGATTGCCGAGAACGCGTATGTTTTTGCATGACACACATCGACGTAACTGGCATGAATTTGTGTTGCTTCAGCTACCACATGTCGTTATTCGCTGTCCTGCGTGACAGCATAGAGCACACGCGTGATTAAAACTGTTTCCTCAAAATCTGTAATTTGGTTATGACAACAGAACATGGGTCAGCACGCATGCATTCTCGAGTGAAATAATCTTGGTGTAGAACGGATTAGACGCCAATTTTTTGCACCAACCTGTGCATGTCTAAGGTTGCTGCATGCTTGCAGAAATATTTTGTCTGCTCCATGACAATGCACCGCTTCACTCAGCACAGGTGATGGTGGCACATTCGGCAGTCTTGGGCTACGAAATATTGCATCATCCTCCATATTCACTCGACCTCACTCGAATTTCTCTTTCTTCCAACGAAAAACACTATGCGAGAACACTTCCAGAAAGAGTTATTGTTCAAGCGAATGCTCTTGCAGAACACTAATAATGAAAATGCCTAGAGTGATGGTCTGCGCCAGCTTGTGCATCAGCAGCAGAAGTGCGTGGTCTTGGGAATATGTAGAAAAAGATTAAATTCCCGCCCAAGTTTTATTGTTTTATTTGTGTTTCTTGTTGCCAATAATACGAACTTTATGAACGCCCCTTGTATGTTATAGGCAGAAGTTCACAGTGAATATTCAAACGACTGATGCAGGTTCTTAACTGTTGTAGCTTTCTCCTGTCTATATTTATGTGAAAGATTTGTTATTTTGTGGGAGAAGAAAATGCATACCTGCAGAAATCCAAAAAATGCAGCCCTCAGGGTGCCTTGTGAATAGGTCAGTATGGTTTCCCTTTGCTTATGCTGGTGGTGGTCATGTGAGCAAATTTGAACAGAGCAAGCGCGACATTAGTTCAGGTCATAGCTAAGTTGAAGGACTTTTGTGAAATCGTAACTTGGGAGTACAGGTTCTTTGATGCAATCATCACTTTATGGTATTATTCAGCTGATGTTCTTTTTTTTTTTTTTTTTTTTTCGGAATGCTTTGTGCCAGTGCTTTTGAAGTGTGATGAGGTAGAAATGAACTTTTTTTGGTTGTGCTATGCATTTGATGGAGCTGTGGAAATGCTTTGCATATGGTGAGCATGGTTTTCACTGCTACCCTGTTCTTGTTAGAGTGTCTAGTGCTGTAGTCAAATTTGATTTGTTATTGGTTTCCTTGTCAAAATTGGTATTTTATTTTATGGGAATAGGAGGATTTGTGTATATGCAAAACTGGGAGTCTTGCTTTTATGTGACGATTTATACATGTGAATAAGATACGTTTGCAGCTTCGAGTGAATCTGCCATATGGCTGCACTGGGGTGAATGTCAATAAGTAATTACTCCCTTATTACAAATCTACTCTACCTTGGGGCATTCTCCTAAATATTCGACTAGCAGCGTTCCCACTTCGAGTTATTGATTAATTCGCCCTGCCATCTGATATGCTGGCCGTCCTGGCTAACTCATTTTGTGGAGCAACTGCCCGGGAAAGGCGGTGGTCCCAGGTTCGATCCCCAGATCAGGACGAATTTTTCTTGAACTATGAAGTTTCTGAGAAAGCTGTACACCTTTCCTTTGTCGCCATATGGCTGCACTTGGGTGGATGTCATTAAGTTACCACTCCCTTGTTAGCATTGTGAAGAACTGCTGAGATCATTAGATTTGAGTTTTGGCCAGTTGTGGCCTGAGTGTTGGTTTTCATGCTTTGCCTTGTGTAGTAATTAAAAAAGAAAAATTGAGTAGTGGAATTGCAGGATTCCAAGACTGTAATGCATTAAAGGGCCTTCGGAACCTTCACTGTAACTACTGGAAGGTAGTGTTTACCTAATTTTTGCAAAAACCTGATCTTTGTGGTTTTCACAAAGCGTTTGTGATTGTGAAAATTGTCCCATGGACATTTCATGTTATTGCACAAATAAAAACATTTGGTATATACCGTGCTTTATTTTGTGCCTGCCTATATATCTGACTTTAAATGTAGAGAGGTTCTCAAATTATGGCTATACCATGAAAAGGTCTACTGTCAGTAGTTGCATAAAGAGCTTTACTGAAGCCCCACCACACAGTTCCCACCAAAACATACCCATTTTTAATAGTGCAGTTTAACAAATATTGGCAGCAGTGTTTAACATACCAATTGGGTCAGCAGCAGCAGCAGCAGCAGCAGTCGTGTAGCTAGGTGGGATAAAGAAAATTTGATGGCAAGCTTTTGCGGAAGCTGCAGCAATCTCCGATAATTAGCTTGTGCAAGTTATTCCAAGATATTAAGCTTGCAATAAAATTTAAAAATATGGTAGATTATGATTTGTATTAATGGAACAAAACTAGTATTCAGAAATTCATTTACAAGGGTCTGTGTTTGGCTACTTTAACTTGTTTACTTTGCTTGCGACATCAGCAACATGGGGGTTGTGCACTTACCTCGTGGCACGCTGTACATACTGTGTGAGTGGCAACTATGACAATGTCATTGTGCAGGCAGTACTTAAAGGTGTCTCACAAAATTTTTCTTCGTGTAATTTTGCATCCAAGCTGTGCATATGACTGGTAAACACCGACCACCACATGTAATTCGCCAGAATCAATAAATTGCAGTTGAATTTTATATATTCCACAGTTTCAGAGTGGTTGCTGAAGATTCCGACGTCACAAATAAGTATGCTTGTGGTGCATACAAAAACTGCAATATATTTGCTGTTGTAGAAGCTGGAATGACAGCGACTGGACAAAGGGCTATTACAATGCAGTTTTTGTGGGTCTTGCGCGATTGTGATGTTGGAACCACCGTTTGACAACCTGAAACAAAAATCATAACTGCGTGGCAGAATAAATTCAATTATACGTTATTTACTGAGCATAGGCGAATTTCGCATTGTGATCGGTGCTCTCTAATGTCTTGCATGTAATTGCAAAGCAGAAATTTTGTGTGTCTACTCCTTTATTGCTCAACGTGTGCGGTCGCATCTCGCATGTTTGTGCCTTCTGCAACTGTGGGGAGGAGTGTTGGAACACCCAAAATTCTGTACATTGTACACAAATTCATATCAGTTGATCTTATTGCCTAGATTTTAATGCTAAAACCCCATTCTTCCGAACATTTGGTGGCTGTGTTGTCGTGAGCAAAATATCACAAGCATACTTCTGGAAAGTGGTAGTTGGCAATGAGTTGTGCGACGTTACACAACATGGCGAGTTGGCAGGAGCTCAGCTTCTCTCAGATGGAAATTGAATCCAGGACTATTGGATCTTGAGTTGGACATGTTACTCCTAGGCCACACAGATATGTTTGTACAGCTTGCTTAAAGCAGGGCTTGTATGTTGTGTGATCTGTCACGTAATGTGGTAGTTTACGCCTGGATGCTAATGAGTATGTGTGAGAGAATAGAGGCACAAATTAAGGGATTAGTGATGAAGCTAGTAGCAAAGTGCATGTATGCAAAAAAGGATCCGCAAGGGAAACTTCAGATGAGGGCCAATAATGCTGTCGTGTCGTATCCTTCAAGACGGAGCTTAAGAATGCCCAAAATTTTTGCTGCAGTTCTTTAGAATAGGCGCAGTCAAATGCAACAAATAAAAGTGCAGTGTTTAAATGTGGCAGTTATTGGATACTTTGTAGAATTGCTGTGGGGAGGGGGGGGGTGCTTTCTTTGATGTTTGGTTTCTTTTTGTTTATGGGATTCGGACTATGAGGGATGCTGTAGTGGAGGGCTCCAGATCATGTCGACCTCCTGGGATTTCTTTTAACGTGCACTGACATTGCACAGCACATGCACCTTAAGCAGCATCACTGTCGTAGTTTTGACTGAAAACTGCAGTGTTTAAGAAGAATGTTATCCAGCAGGTGGGCCTGTCTATGGTTAGAGAGCGGGAGAGTGCGTTGTCATGGTGGCCACATGGCCCTGGGTGATGCTCTGGTGTTGTAAAACCGCCAATGTGTGGTCAGTTATCAGAATGTGCGAAAATGTGAAAGGAAAGGACTGATGCAGGAGATCAGCAATAAGGTTTATGAAATCAAATCGAAATGTATTTTTTAAGAATAAGAAATGTAGTTCGACACTATAGTGATTCAAGGTTTTAAACTGAACAGTATACATATAATCAAAAGAAATACTAATGTGGACATTTGCTTCTTCTCGGCTGTGAGAAAATATTTATGCATGCAAAGTGTTCGCAATGAATGCAATATAATATGTGCGAATGTCCTCTCCATAACTAGTTGACAAATGAGGCACTGCAATATAATCACATAGTCAGAGCTCTCATAAACAGGCTTGTAATCAGTGCAAAATTTCATCCGCATACATCTTGGAACTCCTGTAATGCTAAACCGAGAAAAATCTGGTATTTGCAAATACCTGAACACATTTCTCCTTGTAATCAGTGCAAAATTTCATCCGCATACATCTTGGAACTCCTGTAATGCTAAACCGAGAAAAATCTGGTATTTGCAATACCTGAACACATTTCTCCAGCAAGCATCTGTACATCAACAGTGCAGTTCAGCTAAGGAAATAAAGTTGGTGCAATGCATTCAAAGACAAGTTTGAAATTATCAACAAGGTGACAAATGTCACAATCCCAATAAAAATGGAATACTAGTGGAATAGTGGGTTAACATGACAAGTTGGGCTAGTTGGTAGATTCATGGTAAACAAGCACAAAAGAGATGGACACGGCAGAGAAGACATGATGCAAGTGCTCGCTAGCAACTGAATGGTTTATTTGGAAAAATGGCATTAAAAACACGAGAGGGAAGACACACACACAAAAAAAAAACAAAAAATAACATGACACATCAAGGATCCTAATCAGGGCATGGAAAAACACATGAAAAAACACAAAGCAAAGCAGAAAACACTGGTACAAGAGAAGCATGAATAAAATTTGTTATCAAGGAATGCAATTTCAGGGCTTGTTAAGGTAACAGATGCTGACGCACGTGTCAATTGATTTGCAATTCTTTAAGCTCGCGCGTGAATTGGCTTGGGTGTGTAAAAAGAACAGTGGTGTTCTCAAATTTCGGCACACATCGCTTACACTTTCCTAATCTTTTGCAGTTTTGGCAGTGGTCCACAAGGTTAGAATGGGCTCGACTAAGAGAACTCTTGTGTTCCATGAGGCGTATATATTTAAGCATCAGCCAGTTTGTCCAATGTAAGCGTGGCGGCAGGTTGTGCAGGCGCATGTACCTCACCTCTAGCAAAGCAGATTTGTCGAAATTTCAATTCTTTTGCTTTGCAGCTCATCATTCAAGGGCTCTAGAAAAGCATGATCATGTCTACATTGTGGACAGACTGGCAGTTACAGCTAAAGAGATTAGGCATCTATAATAAAAGTTAATAGGTTTTATTTTCCAAGCATGTACCATTCATGTTCTGACACCAGTTATAATTAAAGTGATCACAGGAGTCAACCTAGCTATATGTGAGGGATGCAAATGGCTGATCAGCATCAGAGGCAGGTTTGCCAGCAGCAGCTCTGGATTTCTGTGTGTGTTGCCCAATGATAACATAGTGAGGAGTACAGGGTGAGCCTCTGTTTTTGGAAGTCACATCTCTCCTCTAACCTGTGTTGGGAATGGTAATAGAACATAGGTGTTTTTGGCTCTAGAGCCCACCCATGTGCCAAACGTTTGCCTAGGTTTTATTCTTAATGAGACAGATTTTAAAGGCCCATGGCAGGAGATTGTGGTTCAGAAGCGATGCATGGAAAGGGGGAAAACGCAAGAATATCAAGGAGCAAGAACGATAAGCGGACAGTGGGAGGGAGGGCAAAGGCGCGTGCTCCTTCCAGAAGCAGCGCGCGGCCATGTGTCCGAAAGCCGAAGAGTGGAGAGAAAGATGAGAGGAAGGAGGAACAAAAGGAGGATAAAATAGAACGATTGATTGCCACATTATCTTTTTTGACACCCTCGTATGTGTTGGATTCCAAGGGAAGGAAAGCGTAGCAGGGGGCAGCAGAAAGTTAGGTGGGCGGATGAGGTTAAGAAGTTCGCAGGGGTCAAGTGGATGCAGCTAGCACAGGACCAGGTTAATTGGAGGAATATGGGGGAGGCTTTTGCCCTGCAGTGGGTATAGTCAAGCTGATGATGATGATGATGTGTTTTAGTGCATCAATTGGGTCCCCTGTTACTATCCCAGAAAACTAATGTGCAGTGAATTTGAGTTCCTTAATGGAGATCACAAGCTAATCTTGCAGGGTTACGAGCTTGCAATGGCTGCTAATGAAAAAGCTACTGAGGAAGCAATATGGAAACATAACATAAGCATGAAACATTAAAGTGATACACATCCCTCTTCTGGCTACCCACTCACACTTTTTTAAGTAAATAAGGGCCTAGCTATATTTGGCCTTTTTGCTATGCAATGAAATACCTATATAGCTGTTCTAGAACTGACATGTGTGCATGTAAGCAGGGATATCCAGTGCAAGGTTTTCATGATTATACATACATGGCTAGCTGAAATTCATCAACATATTTGGTCATACTGTGGTCAGAAGAACTGCTGCAAAGTTTGCAGTAGTTCATAACTGATAGCTGGCGTTTTTTGTTTTTTTGTTTTTCACTTGAATTTTACAAATAAATAAAATCTGTAGAGTATAGATAAGACAGCATAGCACTACATATGCAACATATATGTAGTGTGTGGCACATAAGCAAAGCTAGATATCTACTTCAGGGTGTTTTTAAGCAGCCAAACATACACATGGATGTACTCAGCCATGCATTGCAGGAGCAGTAAATGCAACATGCAATCCCCTTTTCCTATTTAGGTGATGATTCATACTACAAAAATAGATTCACTCATTTGCGTCACTGCTGAACAGAGTCCCTGTTACACATAACGCACAGACAAGAGACTTTCTATTTGCAGTGGTCACCAAGCTTCTTACGGCACACGGACATTGTATATAGACCCACATGGTAGTGCAGAACTTAAACAAAAAATTTAATCATGTGATTACACAACAAAAAGTTCCTTTGAGTGGTTCTCTCAGCTAAGCGAAAATTCTGCTCAGGTGTGCCAGTTACCCAATCATTTGTATTTTTGAGTTTGTGAAACGGTAGCATTTACTGAGACATTGCAATCATGAACCTGTGCACATAAAGATTCTCTGGAACAGTTATGCTCTAGACGATTCCTCTAGTTATGAAGTCAAGCAAATGAGTGACTCTGTACAGATGGGTCTAAGTACAGCTTCGGCATTATATTACCACGTCAAGGATAGATATGGTGCTATGCATGAAGTGCACCTGCTGTGACCACTGGTAATGGAAAAAGCATGCACTAGGCATATGTTAAACCACCTAGGCATACAATTTGGCCTGATAGCAGGCTGAACACATGTTCCCAATAATATACTTTGTCTGATACACGAACTATCAATGTCTCTCCTAAGACCTGCAATATTCTGCAAATAAATAGCACAGCCATGAGAAGATGCACTATGCAGTACATTTGCCATAGCTGCACTGATCTCACGTTCATGCAGACAACTGCATCAGTAGCCGCCAAAGCATTTTATTATTTTTCTTCAACTTTTGGAGATGAAGCAATGCATTGCAGGTGTGCCATTGATAATAAATTAGGGTTCTCACACATACAGGCTGCACAGCAGTACTCTAACAGTTTGGGAATTGTTTTCACAATTCTAGCATGTGGAGATTTGTATATGGGGGATAAAAGTCCCTGGACTGCACGTCAGGCAAATTCGGACTAGAAACACGATGTAAACGAATTATCACATTATTTCTGTAGCACGCAAGAAAGAATTCAACTTTCACATCGACAATTATGGTCCGAGACTACTGGCCGATACGAAAATTACGCGCTTTGGTTGCAGTTTGCGTGTTCCACAGATTTTTTTTTCTCCAATAGTACAGATTCATTATTTATCAGGATTAGCTGTAAGGGAGGTGAACTGCACATGTCATCCTTCAATGCCTAAAAGATGTGATATCCATTACAACTTGAAGCAACACTAGCCTGAAGTAATCTTCATTCACAGTTCATGAAAAAAAAAAGAACTTAAATTTTTGAAGGTAGAGTTAGCTGAAGCTATTATTCCTCGTATATTGGTTTAGTTAAGATCTTCAAAATGTTAATTTGCCTGAGTAGGATCATGCAGCTGCCATGACAAGCGTCGAACACCTGGAGATCACAACAACCTACTACACTGTACAAAACACAGCAATGCACCGATGCTTTTCATTGTAATACAGATATTGCCTTTCTTTTTTACGGCCATATTAAATCAGCCCCATTTTGCCTGCATTGTAAAGAAGTATTATTAATGTTATTGTAATGTCCACTACAGCCAGAAGGAACCAAATTAAGCTCTTCATAACTAGAAGAGGTGTTCCAATAAGGTCGCACTGGATCATTTGACTGCCTCTGCATTTTTCATCAAGTTATGGAATTAAAATATATATAGCACATTCAAATGCAAGTCTGTAATGTTACCCTGTTAGGAACCACCACTAGTGCCGATGTACTTCCGAGAGCACCCACTTGTGCTTTTGGTAGTGGTGGTCGTGAAGACCTTTTATTTCATCGAGAGAAAGGCAGACTGGGGGACTGGTCCTCATAGCTTCTGCTATCCTGCGAACCCACATGATCAGCCGTTGCTGACTGAATGAGCTAGCTCTTGACTTTTAGTGGGTTGGGGGTCTGGGCACTCCCATGTGGTTGGGCGCTGCTACATGATGAGCAGCACGAGAGGCATTGTGACAGGAAGAAGGTGTGCTTGTGCTGGATGCTCACGAAGGAGTTTGTCTGGAGCTGATGCCATGTCATAACATCCGATTTGAGGAAGGGTGAGGGACCATGGAAATGCTTTTTGTCAGAGTCTGTAGTGTTCGAGGATGTGTGAGTATAAGAGTGACTCTGTAAGCATTGCGTCATTGAGGTGTGACCACCCAGCTTTGTGCAGTGGCATCCTAGCTGCCTAAATTGGTTTGGTTTGGTTTATGGGGTTTAACGTCCCAAATCGACTCAGGCTATGAGAGACGCCGTAGTGGAGGACTCCAGAAATTTTGACCACCTGGGATTCTTTAACATGCACCAACATCGCACAGCACACGGGTGCCTTGCTTTTCGCTCTCACCGAAAAGCGGCCGCCGAGGCCGGGATGCGATCCCGCATCCTTGGGAACAGTAGTCGAGCGCCTTAACCACTGCGCCACCCTGGCGGGGTCTGCCTAAAATGATCATGATGTCAGGACAAAGTGCTTCCCAATAAGAACCTCTGCGCTGCATTAGAAATCAAAGCATTTCTCCGGTAAGCGCCTCGTGTCATTGTGAAAAGAAAAATTTTACTCATTACTATCATCAACAGTTTAACTAGCTTAAAATGTACACTGCAGAGCAAAGGTCTCTCTCATCTCCAATAAATCCTGTCCTGCACCAGCTGTGGCCATGATGTCCCTGTGAACTTCCCTATCTTGTACGCTCACATACCTTACTTTCTTCTGCACCGACCGACACTTGCCTTATCTTGGAAATCAGTTCATAAAACTCTGAAAGACCGTCGGTTATCTTTCCTTCGCATTACATCCCCATTTCTAACTTTTGACCTGCCTAAAATATTACTTTTGACCTGCCTAAAATATTACCTCATCATCATCATCAGCCTGACTATACCCACTGCAGGGCGAAGGCCTCTCCTACTAATCCACTCAGCTCTCTTCTTGTCTCCTAACATTACATCTACCATTTTCCTTTCCATAACTCACTGCCCTTAATCTAAACTGAACCCCACTTCCAGGCTCCTGCCCCATAGGCACAGGTAAAATACAGCTGTTATATTCCCTACTCTTGATAGATATCGGTGAATGACCATTAATGATCTGAGAATACCAGCCAAATGGTCTAATACCTCAACAAGCATCGTAAACTGCTATTGTCTTCCGTGACCAGTACTACTGAACATTACTTTGGTTTTCTGTATATTAATCTGGTCACCCAATTCTCCTTTGCATGTTTAAATCACTGGCCATGCTTTACAATTTATCCCTCAAGTTACTAGCAAGATAATAACATCAGTGTATAGCAGAATGCTGATGTATTCTCAGCAATTTTTATGCCCATCAATTTCCAATCCAGGTCTCTCAATACACTCTGTAAACATGCTGTGAATAGTACTGGAGAGAATGTGTCTCTCTGACCAACACATCGACATCCTCTCTCTTACTGGAACTTTGTTACTTGCTTTATGGAGGACTATAGCATGAGAGAAAAGGGGAAAAATATCACAGAGGAGTCGCTCTCCAAAGTTCGCTAAAAAAATTTACATACGTCAACCTCTTGCTAGCTCGAAATGTGCGTACTGCCTATGCATTAAATAATATGAATGCAAAGTATGCACAAATAACTTGCACCCATTCTGGAAAGTGTTGCATAGAGCTACAAGTACTAGCACAATATGGGCAGTCCATAACTAGTCCACTGCAGCTGTACTACAAATGCTGGATTCCTGTTGTTATAAGCATGGACTTTATAAATTCATAAGGATACCAATAGCAACTAATCTGAGCTTAGATCGAATTCATTACTTCGCAACTCCTCAAGATAAAATTCATTCAGTCTCAGCCCTTGTGTTGTCCCTATGCTTGGCCTCCAGGGCAAAAAGGATTATTTCACCTTTCTGCACACACACAATAGATTACTAACAAAATGTCCATAACTTAAAGCATAGCACAAGGCTTCATTGTGTGAAAGCTTAGATAGCTGGCAAAGTGCCAGCTCATCACTGTCAAGGAAAATCATATAAGCGAACTGAGAAAGTACCAAGGAGGAAAAATAATGAAAATAATGTTGCAAGTCATGACCTTATGCATGTATCTCACATACGCAACATCCATGGCACTGCGCGCGCATTTAATGGGGAATGACTCTCCATGCCGTCGAAACAAAAAGCCTAAATTTTACCAATAAAAAAAAATTTGATTTTCCATACATAGTTGCTAATGTCCTAGTCACTAATTATATATGTACACTGTACAGTAATCTCAGCTGGGAGCAACATGCCAATGTCATAAGGCCCAGGGAAAGTTGAATTTCATCAGAATAAGATTATGCAATGCTCCTGATGTAAAACTCTATGCATATAACACTAACCACTGAGCCACCGCTTACCGGCCACCATGGTGGCTCAGCAGTTAGGGTGCTCGACTACTGAACCCATGGATGCAGGATTGAATCCCTGCCATAGCAGCCACGTTTTGATGGAGGCAAAAAGCAAGGCTCCCATGCACGTTAAGGAACATCAGGTGGTCAAAATTTCCAGAACCCTCCACTACGGCCTCCCTCATAGCACGGGTTGCCTTGGGACGTTAAAAGCTATAAACCAGCCAACTAAGTTGTGAGGCCATCCCTAGGATATGTGTATATTTTTTGGAGAGCACACACACACACAGAAAAATTTCTTATAAGAAAACTACACAGAATTTAAAACTTGGTAGTATAGTTTGTGTACTCATGCAATCTACCCCAGGCATTCAAGCATATCTAACTTAAAGAAAGTAGATTGTCACAGCTAGTACAGCGTAGAACCACATGAAAGTTTGTATAATTTTATTATGGCCATTTGAACATAACAAAGGAAGCAACCTTCAGGAACCGCTCCGTTACTCTTCAAAAACTAACAACGAGAAATCACTTCACCAACCCATGCGACGCATTCTTGTTCCGACCAGCTGTTTTACTGTAATAAATTACTCTCTACTGCTGTGAACTACAACTCAGTCAAATCATTCATAGAACATTTTAATCATCATGGAATGACATCGTTACCACCGTGATGCTCCTGTGAGATAAACTTGTACCTGTATTTACGTGTGCCTACACTTCTTTCATCTGTTCAGATTGCTGTACTGGTACAGATAAAAGTAAACAGAGCACACTGTTTCCTTCTAGAATTTTTCACACGTTCTCTATTCGAAACTGGCAGGCATGACATGTAGTCGACACCAGTGCACTTTCCCTAGGACAAACACAGAAGGCATGATTACAGCAATTTGAACTAAAAAGAGTGCTCCATTTGCTTATGTCCGCACCTGTACATTTGTAACCACTCTTGCATGGGCCCAAAAAGTCGAAGCATTAGCAAACAAAAACAATCAGAAGTGAACAGCAGTTACATTTATGGTCGGTGAAACTGACGGTATAGTGCCTAGAATATACTGTATATTCTAGGCACTATACTGACGGCATAATCACAAATGTGGCGCTGTGTGTAGTACATACAGCAGTAAGACACTAAGACACGGGAAATATTCGCTTTCAGTAGAAGGATTCGCTTTGTTTCGCTGGACACCGCTTGAATAACTGCTCACGGCTGTACTTCCCTGTGGTGAACAGTGCCATTGCGTTTACGTTAAGTATACCGAATGATTCAGCCGTTTCAACATAACCTACGAACGCGATCACTTTCGAGGGAGCAAGTGATGGTATCTGCCTCTGGCTCGTTCAAGCGGACGCCCAGGTTGACCTTGGGTGACACACGGCTTAATGAAGCTTTCGTGCTTTCGCTTTAAAACACACACACAGATCACAGTGCAATGGGGAAGCATAACGACCTAACAGTGAACACAACTGACCCATTCACACATCCTGAATCTCAAGAACACAGACAGATAGAGACAAACACACATTGCGCTGTTTGTTCTAGCGCTGTTTTAACATATAATGTAGAACCAACTCGCCCAACACATGCCACTCAGCAAAAGAACACGCCGGCAATGACGCCGGCCGCTATTACTCAAAAATGTAGGCCGGCGTTGCTGCGACCCGGTTGGAATAAGCTAGAAGCTTGGTGCAACCGGGTGAAAATAAGCAAATCGTTATGGCCGGCGTTGCTGCGACCCGGTTGGAATAAGCTAGAAGCTTGGTGCAACCGGGTGAAAATAAGCAAACCGTTATTGCAACCCATGGATTGGCTTGGCTTTGTTTATTATTTTCGGATTGGGGTTTTTGCAGGAAAGCCAAAGGCAGATCACGTGTCGTGTGTTTGTAAACGACGTTTGGAATGTGTGGTCGTGTGAATCGCGATTTTTGCGTCGTGCACATTTCGTGCCTCAGTGCTCATTTTGAAGTTTCTTCATGGATTACGTTAGTAACGACAGAGGCGATAGACGCAGTAGAGGCTTCGTGCATCCACGGAAGTTGAAAGAGTGCTCCTACCTGCGAACCCCGTCGGTCTCTCCGTTCATTCTGCAACAAATCATATTTGCGTGTTGCTTCACGAACAGGGCGTCTTGGATTTATTTTTGAAGCATGAATGGTGCACAGTACTAGAAACCAAGAGCGTATGTAAAAGGCCTGTGTTGGGGGATCGTGATTTGGTTTGTGCTGCCATGGAAGAAGAATATTCTCAACGTGTAGGTGGTCTTGGCTTTCGTTTTGAAGGTTGCGGTGTTTATGTAATCACCGTATGTGATCGCTTGGCTGATTCTGGAAGGGTGTTTATGTGCTCTTTCTTTTGCAATGCCGGGCACTCCAGATAAAACGAGTCTTTTCGAAGCTGCGAGCAGTTCTCCCAAAACTGCCTTAGCGAAGGGACACTTCTATTTCGCGTTATTCACGAGGTGTGCGCGTTCGCGTAGTGTACAAGAGTGTGTAAAAAATATTTAGCATTCACCCGTTCCTACGTTCCCTGAATCGCACAGGGTATAGGCACTAAGATGGAGCCGAAATGGTGCCTTTCGCCCTCAATATATCCCAATATTAACTTCGAAAAAAATATCCAGCAGGTTCGGTACTCGATTTTCTTTTACCGCTTTTCCCAAGTTGCGTCGTCTGTGTGCACGCATTTTTCACGTTGCCCGCATTCTGCTGAAGCTGCCTGAATTGAACAAACCTCTATCCACTAGTTTGATCCAAGGCTTTCTGACCGACCGCTCGCGGTTTGTTACTGCTAATACCCAGTCCTCTTTTTCAGTTTTCTTTCAGCTATGTGTTCCACAAAGCACTGTCCCTTACTCTTAACGATCTCCCTTCAGTAACTTCTACCATCCACATTTTAGTTGACTGTGTACTTCGCTGCTCTGTAACCAACTCGTCCGACGCTTCTGCCTTATATCTATATCTAATTCGCATACAGTAGTGATGTACTATGTGGCGTCCGTCCCTGAGAAGCTTTAGACTGTTGATTTCTTCTCACCACTGCCAAAACAACACATCCTACTTACAAAATTAACACTAGTACTACTTTTTCAAAGAATTTGTTTAAGTATCTTGGTGTTGACCTCACTAATGGCTTAACATTGTCTTGCCTTGTAAGCCATGTAACTAATTACTCTAATAGAACTGTTGGATACCTCTATCGTAACCTACCTATGGCTGGCACCTCCTTGTGTAAAATTACTAGATTACAAAACCCTTGTGTGATCACAACTTTAATATACCAATGATATAGTTGATCCACTGTAACTTTACTGAACCTTATGAGCCTGTTCAAAACCATGCCACCAGTTTCATTCCCTCAAATACTCCTTCAGCATCTCTGCCATGAAATCTGTTACAGTCTCCGTTCTTGTCACTGTACTTCATGCCCCTGCCTTTATCACAAGCTTTTCATACAAGACCTCATGGCAGTCGTCTCGGCTAACCTGTGTATAAAACACCTCGCACAGGTCATCGTAAAAGTGGCGTTTCACCGCATGCCCGCACAACTACATTTCATGAGTCATTCTTCGCAAGCACTGTTCACAACTGGAATCATCCCTCATCAGTGATCCTGTAAGCTTCAATACTGCCATCGAAGAACCTGTCTAATCATAGCCATGTATACCACTAGCCTGTCGCCATTTATCACTGTGCACAAGCCCATTCCTTCTGTAAAGTCTTGCATTAGGACCTTTGAGGTATCAATAAACACATAAATAAAAGCATGGTTGATAAAGATTCCTTACAATATGGGAACTGTGATTATGTTCGGCAGGAATATATATATATATGTAACAGGATCATGTTGAACGGTGTTAAGCTTGAGCTTGGCACAATTGTCTTTCCTGTGATATTAAACTTAGAAATTAGGATACTGAGTGATAACACTGACATGGTGGCTTGCCTTTTGAACTTAGAATGAACTTAGAATTTAGAATTTGATTGCAGTATTCCTTTCTTTGCATTCATCCTAAATGCAGGGGTGGAAGTGCTGCTTCATTCTGCTCCAGCCTGCTTTCCCTCCTCCAAAATTGCTCCAACTCGACTGCATCAATGTTCTGACATTAAATTTAGTCGAGCACGGTTTTGCCGCACAGTGGGCCATTACTGGTATTGGCAGCAAGAACCGCAATCCGAGACAATTAAGTTAAGCGACTATGAGAAGCGCAGCTGGGCAATGGTCTGTTATGAATTCTGTATACAGGGTATGTGGCTGGTGTAGTCAAAACAATGGCAGCACACTGGTAGCAGAGGTGTAATGCATCTCACCCGAGCCTAATACGTATAAAATTTTAATATTACTTTTAGTATGCAGCATAATGTTTGCTTATAAGCAAATTTGAGGAATTCGTTACGGAAAATGTTCTGTGCACTTGATATAGCACCTACTCCTGGCCTTTTGAATCGCCTGTGGTGAGAGAGAAATGAGATCAGCGAGTGAAGCAGGCGCACCAAACTACTACGAGGTAGCGAAGCACTGGAAGTGGTAGACGAGTATGTGTACTTAGGACAGGTAGTAACCGCAGATCTAGATCATGAAAGGGAAATAACTAGAAGAATAAGATTGGGATGGAGTGGATTTGGTAAGTATTCTCAGATTATGACTAGTATCTTACCGGTATTGCTCAAGAGGAAGGTTTACAGCAGTTGCATCTTACACTTACTCACCTATGGAGCTGAAACATGGAGGCTAACGAAAAGGGTTCTATTTAAGTTGAGGACAATGCAGATGACTATGGAATGAAAAATGGTAGGTGTAACGTTAAAAAATAGGAAGCACATAGAGTGAGTTAGAGAAATAACTTGAGTTAATTACATTCTAGTGGAAATCAAGAAGATGAAGTGGGCATGGGCAGGGCATGTAATGCGTAGAGAGGACAACCGATGTTCGCTTAGGGTATTAAACGATTCCAAGGGAAGCAAATCGCCGCAGGGGACAGCAGAAAGTTAGGTGAGTGGATGAGGTTGAAAAGTTTGCAGGAGTAAAGTGGATGCAGCTAGCACAGGTAGAGGAGTATGGGAGAGGCCTTCACCCTGCAGTTGGTATAGTCTGGCCGATGATGACTACGAGCCATTAGAAACTTGTCCAGCTGCAACGAATTACACGATTTGTTTGTAGCGATTCTGCTGTGAATACATGCAGGTGCTTCACCATCTAGCCTGTCATGCCTACGACAGACAAAAGCACACTTGGAACTCTTATGGAGGTGATGCCACTTAGGTGCCAGTCACTAAATATGTTTTCAAAAGTGTTGGAAAGTCATACAGGGCCTATCGCCAATGTGTTGAAACTAAGATAGCTCAAGCAATAATTTGAGCAGCCACAGAGGGCCATAAAGTAATGAATTTGAAGGGGAAAAAGGCTATACTTAAAGTGCCACCTATCTTCCCTGAAGGCGTTACTGGCCAGTACCCAGAAATTTATCGGCACAGGCGCAGGGTCAAAAAGAATATGCGCAATATAGAAAGCAGAAATGTGCTGTTCATTGATGTGAACTTCATAATACTTGAGCTCATCAAAGTTGTAAAGTCCACCTTTGAATCTTAGAAAACAGTATAAATCTCTTAGTTAAACGATCTTCAATTATGAAGTGTAGAAGGCAGCATTCCATTTGCTGCTATTTAACCCTTTGACTGGTTTTGCCGTACAGGTGCTGCGGCTGCATGCTGTCCCGCGGCGTTTTTGCAGTACGGGTATTGCGCTAAACGCATAGCGTTTCAAATAGTTCGACACTGGAGGTGATTTTTTTTTTTTTCCGGAATATTCGACAGTCAAAGAGTTAAGTGAGGAAGCTAGAATTCTATTATTAAAAGAGAGTCTAGAATCTTGCTCCAAGACATAATGTGATTGCTCCGAAACTCTAGTTTTATTGCTTCAAAGCTGCTCCGAAGTTACTTTATTACTGCTCCCTGAGCTGTTCTAAAATGCTTGAGCCTGCTTCCTCCTGTGTAAATATGATTACTTTCTTCCTCTGTACGGCGCTTCAACCAAGAAAAAGCTCGGTTATAATTTCTTTTCCGTGTTTTTTTGTTTGTGTGACTAAACTATTTAAACTAATATTGTAACCCGCGCTAACCGTGTCAGTTCTGGAGGGAGAAGAAGACGAAGTTCTGCGGAGTGCGCGTGGTTCTGGGACGCCGCTGCTTTTGCCTGGTCAAGCGCCTGCTCTCTGCCTCCTGTGCCTCAACCCCGTCCTTTGACCGTGTCCTTCTGTACTGCCGTCCGGGTACCGATAGAACCCGTGACATTCTGGTGGAGGTGCGGGGTAAATGCAGCACAGCCCCTCAAAACCCGCTACTCTGAGTTCGCCCCCAAGTCTCAGCCGCCGCCCCTTCGACGAGGAGGCCGAGATACGTGCCAGCCGGCGACTTCAAGGGCTTGCTCCTGAATTTGGTCTGTTGCCGAACTCCAGCTCTCCACAACTTACAATGGCCCGGAGTACCACGACCCAATGTCAACAGACGGACTCGTTTCTCGCACCGTCCGTGGTGTACCTACCGATGGCTCCTCGAGCGGCTGCCACGTTCCATGGCGATGCCTCCGAAGATGTGGAGGATTGGCTGGAGCAGTACGAACGTGTGGCCCGCCACAACGGTTGGAATGCCGAAAACTGTCTTCAGAATTTGTATTTCTGCCTGGACAGTACGGCTCGGCACTGGTTCGAAAACCACGAGGCCTCCCTTACATCCTGGGACACCTGTAAGGAAGAGCTGCGACGGACGTTCGCCAATCAGTATCGGCGACAGCGAGCAGAAGACCTTCTGCAAACAAGAGTACAACGACCCGACGAAACTGTAACGAGTTTTGTTCAAGACGTCCTACGACTTAGCTCCCGTGCCGACCCCCGTGCCACCGAGGAAAAAAAGGTGCGTGCACTCATGCGGGGCGTCAAGAGTGACATTTTCGGCGGGCTTATTCGTGATCCGCCGACTACAGTGGCACAATTTGTAAATGAGGCGACGAACATTGAGCGAGCCTTGGTTACGCGAGCGGACCATTATCGTCGCCTTGCTGGAGGTCCCAGCGTTTCGAACCTTTCAGCTGCTCGCTTCCCTGTTGGTTCCCTCGACACCGCAAACCTACGCGAGATCATCCGCGAAGTTGTACGCGAGGAAATACGGCAGCTGCTTCCACCTGCTGATGGTACGGCATCCTGCGCCCTCACGGATACTGTCCGCGAAGAAGTACAACGTGCCCTTTATCCACAGTGCTCCGTTGCTTCTTCACCTACTCAGCCCATTGAGACGTACGCGTCCGTTGCTAGTCGCCCGCCGCCGCAGCAGCCACCACCGCCGCCTGCTCGCCGTCAGTACTTGCCTGCACAACCCCGTATCCCCGTGTACGATCGTCGTCCACAGCAGCAATGGGTGAGCAAGGCTGACGCGTGGAGGACAACCGACCAACGCCCGCTATGCTTCCACTGCGGAGAAGCAGGCCACGTCTACCGTCGCTGCCCTTACCGCGAGCTTGGTCTTCGCGGTTTCCAGCGGAATGCTCCCCGCCCGGAGTTCGGCGAGCAACCCCGTGAGATCGCGGATTATCTGCGCCGTTCACCACCACCCGACCGATCTTCACGTCGCGACCTTCGCTCGACACCGTCCCGCCGATACGAATCTCCCCTTCGCAGCAATCGACGGCAAAGCCTGTCCCCTCATCGGGAAAACTAAGCCCGGCGACGTCTGGAGGTGACGTTGCCGAACCCGTTCCTGTTAAAGAGCCTCCACGTTTTTCGCCCCGCTCCCCCACGCGAACCGACGATCAACCCGACGACCTTCCCGACGAACTTCGCGCCGAACTTCTCGCCGAACTTCCCGCCGAGCTTTCCGACGAGCTCTCTGACGAGCTTTCTGACGAACTTCACGACGAACTCCCCGACGGAGCTTCCGACGACCGTCGCGCCACAGTGTACAATAACCTCGATGTTGTGATCGACGGATACGACGTGACGGCACTCGTTGACACCGGTGCAGACTATTCTGTTATGAGTGGGGAGCTATGCCGCCGACTTCGCAAGGTAACGACGCAGTGGGATGGCCCCGATATCAGAACCGCTGGAGGCCACCTCGTGAGACCAATCGGCAGATGCACTGCTCGTATTGAGATTAACGGTCTCAGGTGCCCAGTTACCTTTGTTGTACTATCGAAATGTTCCAGAGACATTATTCTCGGCATGGATTTTTTGAGTGATTGCAGCGCTGTAATCGACTTTACCGACCGCCGCCTCACGCTTCGTCAACCTCGATATACCTCGGCGCAAACAAAACCCCAAGTTTGCACGGCACGCGTTTTGGCGGAGCACGTAACCGTACCGCCCCAGTCTAGCGTATTTCTCCCTGTCACGTCCGACCACGTTGCTTCTGGCGAAGTTCTGCTGGAAGGAAGTGCTCAGCTGCTTCTTGAACGGGGTCTTGGTGTTGTTCGAGGTATCGCGCAGCTGGATACTGGCTGCGTACACGTCCTAGTCACCAACTTTTGTGGCACTCCACAGCGCCTTACGAAAGGCACGGCTCTCGGTACTATGGAGAGCATTACCGCCCCTATTCAAGTTGTTGCCCTGTCCGAAGGTGCTTTCTCCTCTTTCTCTTCGCAGCAGAACGATGCACCTTTGGGTGTAAGCATTGCACCTAATCTCTCTGTGAGCGAGAGGGCCAAATTGATAGCGCTGCTTGCAGAATTCCAAGACTGCTTCTCTACGTCATCCGGAGTTCGCCAGACGACCATTGCCAAACACAGAATAATTACCGATGACGCTGCTCACCCTGTTCGTCAGTCGCCTTACCGAGTTTCTTTCAAAGAACGTGAAGTTATTCAGAACCAAGTGCAAGAAATGCTGGCCGACGATATAATCCAACCCTCGCACAGCCCATGGGCAGCTCCAGTGGTACTAGTAAAGAAAAAGGATGGCACTCTTCGATTCTGTGTTGACTATCGCCGTCTCAACAACGTCACCAAGAAGGATGTTTATCCCCTTCCTCGCATTGATGACGCACTTGATCATCTACGACATGCCCGTTACTTTTCATCCATAGATCTGAAAAGTGGTTATTGGCAAATCGAAGTTGATGAGCGCGACCGAGAGAAGACTGCTTTTATCACCCCGGATGGTCTATATGAGTTTAAAGTGATGCCGTTCGGCCTCTGTACCGCCCCAGCAACCTTTCAGCGCGTTATGGACACCGTCTTGGCCGGACTGAAGTGGCAAACTTGTCTGGTCTACCTTGATGATGTTGTAATCTTCTCAAGCACGTTCTCCGATCATCTTCTTCGCCTGAGAGCAGTACTACAAGCTATAAGAAGCGCAGGCCTCACTCTAAAGCCAACAAAGTGCAAGTTTGCCTACGAGGAATTAAAATTTCTTGGCCACGTCGTCAGTAGCGCGGGCGTTCGTCCAGATCCCGATAAAACAGCCGCCGTCGCCTCCTTTCCAACACCATCGGACAAGAACGCCGTACGGAGGTTTCTGGGCCTCTGTGCTTACTATAGGCGCTTTGTTCCCAATTTTTCTCATGTCGCTGCACCACTTACTCATCTCACGAAGGAGAACGTCGCCTTCCAGTGGTCGGATGAACAGCAGCGTGCATTCGACCGCCTTAAACAAAGCTTACAGACCTCCCCTGTACTCGGGCACTTTGACCAGGACGCCGAGACTGAAGTTCATACAGACGCCAGCAACAAGGGCCTCGGAGCTTTGCTCATTCAAAAACAGAACGGGACCGAGCGTGTAATCGCTTACGCAAGTCGAACATTATCGAAGGCGGAGACTAACTACTCGACCACTGAAAAAGAATGCCTCGCGGTAGTTTGGGCGATTAATAAGTTCAGACCCTACTTGTACGGACGCCCATTTCAGGTGGTTACCGACCATCACTCTCTATGTTGGCTCAGCACTCTGAGAGACCCTTCAGGGCGACTTGCACGGTGGGCCCTTCGGTTGCAAGAATTCGATGCTACAATAGTTTATAAGTCCGGTCGCAGGCACACAGATGCTGACTGCCTCTCGAGAGCCCCTATAGAATCAGCGTCTGATGGTCAAGACGACGAGTATGAAGATGCTTTTATAGGTACCATAAGCACGGTCGATATGGCAGCGCGGCAGCGACACGACACTGAACTCCGTGAAGTAATCGCCCATCTGGAAGGTCAAGAAGGCACCATTCCACGCGTCTTCTTGCGCGTTCTACCCGCACTACGTCTTCGCAACAATGTGCTATACAAAAAGAGCTTCGCAGCGAGTGCGAGGTCTTGGCTACTGGTTATTCCGGCTGACCTACGTAATGAAATTATGGACGCCTGTCATGACGACCCAACTTCCGGGCATTTGGGATACAGCCGAACACTCGCACGAATTCGTTCCAAGTATTACTGGCCTCAACTTGCTAAGACTGTTCGTCACTATACCAGGACCTGCCGCGAATGTCAAAGACGTAAGACTCCGCCCGTACAACCCGCAGGACATCTTCACCCCATTCCGCCGCCTATGACTCCGTTCCAGCAGGTAGGAATGGACCTGCTCGGACCTTTTCCTACGTCCAACTCGGGACACCGCTGGATTGCTGTTGCTACTGATTACCTCACACGGTATGCTGAATCGCGAGCTTTACATTCTGCAACAGCGGCTGATGTAGCGAAGTTTTTCGTCGAGTCCATCGTCCTCCGCCATGGTGCTCCCGAAGTTTTGATCACAGATCGCGGTGCCGCGTTCGTGTCCCAGCTAATGGCAGAGATCTTGCGTTTAAGCAACACGCACCACCGGAAAACTACCGCATACCACCCCCAAACGAATGGACTCACAGAGCGCCTTAATAAGACTATGGCCGACATGATATCTATGTATGTGGACGTCGAGCACCGTACATGGGACGATATTCTTCCCTACGTAACTTTCGCTTATAACACCGCAACTCAGGAAACAACCGGGTTTTCGCCGTTCCGTCTGGTGCATGGCCGAGAGGTGACTACTATGCTTGACGCCATGCTTCCCCATGAGCCGGAGGCCTACTCTTACGACGATGTCGAACTGGTAACCCAGCACGCAGAAGAAGCCCGACAGTTGGCACGACTACGCATCCAAGACCGCCAGCACGTCGATGCACGCAGGTACAACCTCCGGCATCGTGAAGTTCATTTTGCACCTGGTGATAAAGTGTGGGTGTGGACTCCCGTTCGCCGTCGCGGTCTCAGCGAGAAGCTGCTAAAACGTTACTTTGGCCCATACGAGGTCGTTCGCCGTATAAGCGACGTGAATTACGAGGTGATTCCGATTGTTCCGAGCACATCTCGTCGGCCCCCTCATCCTGAAGTGGTGCATGTGGTTCGCCTCAAAACTTACTGTGAACGCTAGAACCATGTATTCTGACTCTGAGCTCTGCTTGATTTAACGTTTCAGTTATGCTGGATCGCGCATCGGGACGATGCGCCTTTCAGGGGGAGGAGTAGTGTAACCCGCGCTAACCGTGTCAGTTCTGGAGGGAGAAGAAGACGAAGTTCTGCGGAGTGCGCGTGGTTCTGGGACGCCGCTGCTTTTGCCCGGTCAAGCGCCTGCTCTCTGCCTCCTGTGCCTCAACCCCGTCCTTTGACCGTGTCCTTCTGTACTGCCGTCCGGGTACCGATAGAACCCGTGACAATATTCTGCCTTAAGGTCAACCAACTTAATAATCTCCTTAATAATAAGCGAAGCATATAAGCAGAAGGAGCGATCACTTTCACTTTGACATTAGATGTTGCAGAAAGTCAAGTTCATCATGGTTGACAGCAAAGTCTTATTCATTGTAATAAATTTATGGCTGTATCAATACTTGTGCATGTTACTTTTGGAATGAGGTCTTTGAGATTGAGATAGATGTGGTCAGAGGTAGGGAGATGAACACAGCACTGACTGTCAACTGAGGTTTATTGGAAAACAGAGGAATTTATGCACATTTTCATAACATGTGACTCAGCCGAAGTCAAAACGTCTTATACATGTATACCAGTTTTCTCTCCTAACAAAGCATTGACAAAAAAAAAAAAAAAAAGTAACAATAAACAAGAAATCACAAAAATCCAAAACGCAAGTGAAGTAGTATACACCATGAGCAAGCACATGCCTCACCGCTAAACATTCAATGAAGACAAATGAAAAAGCCAGGTTGGGCTGTATATGGGCTTCTGTTGTCAAAATGTAAAGTATGAATGAGCAGGATTAAGTCGTGTCGTTAGCCTTAAAAACTACCAGATATAGAACCGAAAACTGCCATACAAGCAAAGATATAACATACTAAGCGTTTTGAGTAAGCCTACGCTACTTACAGGATCTCAAGTTCTTTTTCACTGAGCATTATTGAAGGTGCACTGACGCACAAGCCCTTTTTCTGTTTTAATGACTCTTGCCTCCAGAATCTCTCTTGTAATCTGCTTGTTGCTTCTACCAATAATCTTTGTTTTGTGAAGCCCAGTGCTTAAAGTCTGGCTCAATCGGAGGGGGTCTGTAGTGATTTGAGCATTGGTGGAAAGGGAAATAAAGAGAAAAAGTGGCTGGTTGCCTGTTTTGCAAATCGTTTTATACAAAGGGGAGAAACCATTACTTTTCTCCATCTCTGGTTTTTATTAATACTCAATGTGATACTGTTGAAACGGTAGAGAAAAAATCTTCCAATTACACCACTGACAAGAACAAAACAATGGTTACCTGGTTTGTATTCTTACAGTCCTCATGCTTGAATTCAAGCTTGTGGGGATCTCGGACCCCTCTTAAATATTATGGGGGGGGGGGGGGTCTCTAACACACCCCCTGGCTTTAAGCCCTGTAGAAGCCAGGGCATACAACCTGTGCACCTGCTGCAGTGCAAAGCAACGTTTCCTTTGCAGATGTTTCTTTTTTGCAAGTTTTTCATAGGTATAATTGTGTTCTCAGAGCCGTTCATTGAGGCATCTACCCATTTGTCCAATGTAACGTTTCCCACAGCTTAATGGGATCTCATACACCGCACCTGTGCTGCAGGGTACAAATAAAGTCTGGTGTTCTATGCTACATGCGCGTCGCTGCACACCACAAGTTTGAGTGATCCTACAAAGCTTCGATAACTTTTCCGAAGCTGTAAAAACTACTTCGATATTTACTTTTTTGCCTATTCGTTTCAAATCATGCGATATGCTGTGCAGATAAGGTATTGCAACCAGATTTTGTTGTTGTATTCTGTCCACTGTGTTAGGCATAGCATCCTTGCTGTTTGTTTTCATTTCTTTATAGGTTCCTTTAGCAACTGAGATGACACCATGTTCCGGATAGCCGGCTTCTTTCAACCTGTCAATTTGATGAATGAAGCTGCTTTCCAGGCATTTTCGAGATTATCTCATTCTTCTTTTGACTCCTCTTCCTTTCTTCTGTCACTAAATCTCATGTCAAACGTAAAATGGGAACAAATTTTCTCACCATCCCGGCACATTTCATTTTCCTCACTTTTGTTTCCCGACCTGGTGGGCTTGACTAGTCTTGCATCAGCTGACGGACTGGTTGGCCTTGGTGACCCGTACTCAGGACATTCTCGGTGCCTAATACTCCGTGTCATTAAAGTTTCTTCCTCCTCCTCCCAGTGCATTCCTTTCGTTACCGTTTCCACCTAAAGCATCTTGTCCCAACTATATCTCTCATTTGCATTAACCTAGAACACTGCTTTTCCTTTGCACCATTGCCATTCAGTCCCCCATTTATCTTGACTCTCCTCCTTTTAATTGGTGTACCTGGCTGGAGTCCTCCATGTCGAAGTGACAGATGGCCCTGGTTCTACAAGTTGCAAACCTCTTTGGCACTCATTTTTGTAGCCAAATAAAGTTTATTACTACTACTTCTACTAGGTATTGAAGTACAGTTTAAAGAGTTGAGGAAAGGTCTACAGGCACCAGCATAGCTGAAAGCGAAACTTAAAAAACACAATTAGACCTTAAACGTGGGTCATTTTATTTTGCAGTTCATAACTTATATTTTGGATAGTTCCAAAGAAGCTCTGAATGGTCGCTTTTGATCGTGCTTCTATACCTTAACATTTCTAACTGAAGGTATGAATGCATTCTAGAAAAGAAAGCAAAAGCCTTCAGGGCTAGGCTTTTTTTGTGCTTCTAAGTGTTGCAATTTTTTAGAAAAATTTGGCATTGGCAGAACAGCCAAGTTGAGTATTAAATTTGGGTAAAATGAATTCTGCTTTAACCATACACTCTAAAATTGCCCAGTACTCTTGCTGAATTTTGGGGGTGCTATTAAAATCACTTGTTTTGACATTTCAAAAGCCTTTTTCTGTTTCTTCTTTGGCTGCATATACTGCAGCTAAGTCTCTTGATTTTAAGCGAGTATCTCAATTTTAAGGCACTTTTGATGACTCGGTACTCGTGCCTTTTCCTTTCTTAGAAATTTTTGCCTCAAATTCAAGTTAGTTTTTATTTCATACAAAGAGGAAGCAGCCACAGTTAAGCAATTACTGTAAGTGTCTTGATGAGCTGGCCCATCAGGTGATGAGGAATGCTTTGTATATACTGATTCACTAAATGAGAAGCATGGGCATGTTCAACTCAAATAAAATTAGCTACCTTTTCTTAATCTTCAAAAAGCATTTGATACAGTGACCCCTAAGATTTTAACTACCAAACTGAACTACTTAATTGTCTTCTGCTGTCCATTTATTGCTATTCTTATGAATTTTTGCATCAGATTAAACAACCAAATCAAACCTTGTATCAGTAAAAGGGGGTTGTAAAGGGTGGGGTTTATTCCATCTCCCATACTTTTTTCCTTAATTTAATAGCACAAGACTCAAAATTTAAACTTCCACGAGTTTGTCCTTCTAGAATGAACAAATTATGTCACTAAGTGTTCTGACAATGCAATTTTAGTGAATAAGAATCTGTTGGCACCATGCAGGGGGTCATGTCGACGCCCATGTCAGTATCTATATCAGTGTAAACTTTCCCAAAACATAATTCTGTTGGTGTATTTAACGCAAGAAATTTTTATGCGCGGGCTAAATTGAAACCACTGTGATGATCGAGCGCGTACCTGGCCATAACCTTCTCTATTTTTTCGACCTGGCTCTCCTATGAGCCCGTTTCATATGTGCGGGTATACCTTGCTCTCGAAGCTTGCCGTCCCTCCTGTGCGCTAAGAAGGAGCAAGTGACAACTTCGGAGCAGTACGCTGCCATCTACGCTACCTTCCGGGGTAGTTCCGGCCGTACACAGGCGAAACCGAAACTATACAGCGGGTGAGCGCAAATCGCCACGCTAGTCATGCATGCTGATCTTTACGATTCAATACGCGCCACGCACGGCCGCGGGTGTCACTCCTTTCATAATGTTCGGGAGCGCCCGGGAGGAATGGCTAGCGAAGCGATCGTACAACGTGCACCCGTACATATATATGCCGCGCGCACTAAATTATCCTCGACCGAGAGGTTTCGTTTTCTGCCATACGCAGCCTAAATTCGTGTGCTAAAAGCGGGGACGATAATGGTGTTTCCAAAATTTAAAAGACTGATATAGATATTATAATTGCGACCTCAGCAAACCTATAGCTGTTAGTAAATGAGGCGCTAGTGCGCATGACTAGTTAAAAAGTATTATCAGTTATATACCAGCGCCTGCTTAATTAATTGTTATCGCACCGCGCATACACGGGCACAATTAAAAGCCTCCAGCCAAACCAACCCGTGAAACTGCATGTTAATTCTGCAATGCCCGCAGTCCCGGCATAGTTTCTTTTTTCACAACTCGCACCCGCAGCAGCGGAGGCTGCAACGAATTGCATGCCGCCCGTAAGCGTGTACGTGGCGTCGATCGGCATTGCAGTGCACCGTTGTGATCATTTAAGAGCCAACAGATCCCGTACGTCTTTGTTGGCCAGCGTGTATAAACGAACTGTCTGGCGACTCGAGCAGGGTAAGCCATGCTAATTTGACCAGGAGGCGACTTCGTGCCAGGAATTGCATGGTTGCGATTTTATAGGAAGTCAAGATTGAATTGTGATGTCCCAGTGGAAGCTAGGTGGAACGGGACTGCATGGCCATGTCACAAAAACGTAGCAGCCGCGGGCAAAACCAAGCACCCAACAACGCAACAGTGTACGTCTTCTCCCTCCCCCGCTGTGCTGGTGCAGTTGACGTACTCGACTTCTGTGTCCAAGGGTGTGGGATTCAATCCTGACTGGGGTGACTGCTTTTCAATGGGAGCGAATACTAACAAGGCGCCCGCGTGTACTGCACGGTACGGTAAAAACCCAGCCAGATGGTCGAAATTCTCGGAGCCTTCCACTATATACGGCGTATCTCACAGCCTGATCGAGTTGCTTCGGGACCTCATAAACCAAACCATCTTTTGCAGTGCAGTTTAATTCGTCCCCCACGTACCCACCTCGCATACACAGCATATGTAACGCGACTCATTCGAACATTTGACCTCGAGAGCTATTATTCGAACTGAAGTGGAAGCGCGAATTTTCATGTGGCACTTGATCTCAGTGCGTGGTTATGCATATGTTTGTTGTGAACATAAAATATGGAAAAATAAGTAAAATTTTTGACTATATATTTTGCGCGGCCGGATTTAGAAGCAATGGTACATCCAGCAGCCAAATGACCGTGTATATCGAACAATTTGTTTAAATTATTCCATGGTCGTCTCTAACAAATCCAATGCGTGAGATATGCATCAGAGTGCATCGCCGAACTTTCTTCCTCTGATGTGCTCTTTATTCGCTTCGCTGGTTACGCGACTGCCATAGGGCTGCGCTATAAACTGAACTCGATAAAATATTTTAATTATGTGCTCAATTAGTAGAGCTGGGCTTACCTGCTTAGTACAATAATCAGCGAAAATTGGTGGCCATTAGCAACCAAACTGGAAAGAGGGTTGAATCCGTGCCGCGGAGGGCGTGGCGTCGCTGGGAGAATCGACGGCGACGATGCGCCAGCCGACAGCTGACAGTCGATGACCAGACGCATAGCATGCTTGGCTTGTAAAGGTGACCACTGCACAAGTGCTGCCGATACTTTACGTCGCAGTCGACAAGAGAGAAGTGAAAGCGATTAAGTTGACTTACGTTGCACTCTCTCCAGGCGTTTTAATTGAGCAGTAGCCCGTCCATGTTTGGTGTCAGTGCTGCGTTTTCATTTTTAGTATCAACCAAGCAGCTCGATCAGACCACTATTATTTGTGCTTGAGGAAGTATATATGACAAACACTAAGTGACGACTAGATATATCAAATTTTCTTTATTAAAAATAGTAGTTGGCAGGGCCCTTACCTGCAGGTATACGTAAAGCCTGATAGCATCTGGTTTAAGCACCCTTCCATATATATTTCATGGAAATCAGGTTAAGCCTAGCTGAGTCCACTTAGAAAGGTACCCTCTCGCAAAACATGGCTTGCCAGTGCGAAAGCACGAAGGTGCTGTATAAAAACTAGCAGATGTCGTCCTTACATGACGGAAACTGGCAGCTTGAAATATGAAATCTATGTGTGCCAGGAGGAATTCTATGTAATATTAAGCATTGCAATACTTTGCTTGAAAGCATATGCTTTTTTTTTGCTCATTAGTTTCATTCACAGTGCACATGGGGTGTCCACTCAGAGACATCTACTCTATTTTCCTTTTCCAAAAGCTTGCTTTGTCCCTGACACAGTACTGCCAAATTTTTCACTTTTTTGGGCTAAGAAATTTCTCACTGCAAAATTGGAAAGTGTACCAAGCAATTAAGTAAGGCAACAATGCTATGCTTCAGAATACTCAGGCTACTAGAGGCATTAAGCTGAAGGTTTCATCATTAAAATCTTGTCAAACATGAGGATAGTCCGAAACTGAATTGATAAACTACTGAAGTTAATACTGCATTTATGGTTCCAAAAATGGCTGGGATCACAGGTGCATGCTGAACTTTTGCTGCTATACGTACCTTAATACTATTTCTCAATCTTTTGGAACGCTGTCATCTTGGCAATGCTATTTTTTTAACTGCTGATTTTACTTACAATTACTGTGCCTAAAGGTTAAAGGTGTGGGAAAGGTTATACCAGAAACTGAAATACACCTAAATTGAGCAAATGCAACAAATATTTCGGGGGCACTTCTGCACCGCTGTTAAGGAAAACATGCCACAGCATTTACGACTCCTGTATCCTCATCCCTGTACATTTAGTTGGCTACTTGTTGACTCACCAATCTTAGTTTGCGCTTTTATCACACATGCCAATTTGTAAGTTTACTAATTATCACATGATGTGAATGAACTCGCAACTCACACATCTGACTTGGGATTCTGAAAGGCAATGAGTTTTTCTCATGTCAAAGGAGCTGCTTGGGTAGGCAGCTGGACCATACCATGGTCCCCACATCACCCAGACCAATCCATCCGGTCATACCATCTGCCAGTCATCCTTGTCGCTCAAATTGCCTTTTTTGGTAAATATGGCCCTTTTAATGCAATCACATTAAATTAGGCGAGGGCTTCAACTATTGTTACATGGCAAGAATCACTGCACACGCTTTTTTTTATGCCCTTTTAGTATGCTGCCTCACCATCCCAGTAGCATAGAGGCACAGCAATAGCGTATTGAGAGGGTATCCAAGGTTAGAATCTCATTGCTACAAGCATGTCACCTCGCTATTGAACACAATTCACTTTGAAGGGCCAAGATTACAATATTTTAGTAAAGTGATTAGCACTGCCAAATGTTTGAGCATTACATGAGGTGAGAGTATGGGTGTATCCCACAGACAAGGGCATTGCAATTAAGTTGCTGCTCATCTGCAAAATACTGAATTAAACCAATCTTATGAAATTCAACAAACGCCGCCCACTTTGCCATTTTATCATCAGTCCCTGCCTGCAGTTCGAAACATCTTCATTGGGCTTACCTCTAAAAATTGTCTACGAAACATATCTGTGAACTTTTCTTACTTCACTGGTTTTGCAGATTATTTCCAGTCTCAAAAGGAATAACAAATACATGTGGTTCTATGACACATACAGTAAATACTTACCTTTCTAGGTAGGTTACAAAAGGGAAGTAATGCAGAAGGTAGGCAGTCTAAACATAAATGAGTGTGTCAATATGGTGTTTTGGCACTGGAGTGTTTATTACTCCAATCATGTGCGTTAATAATGAATGAAAAGGCACATAAGTAGGAATACTTTATTTTGACACAGAAGCTATGGCCAACGTGTGTGTGTTGCCATTACGCTCGTAAGTGAAGTGCAGACTTGTGAGTACACTGTTGAGCCAGTAGCACAGGGAGCAGTCAACTTGGGCCAGGGAATGCCATGCTTTGAAAGGTGGGCAGCTGTTGTCATCTCTCGACTAGTATCAGTCACGTGCAGGATCGGCTGTCACGGGGAGAAAAAACAAAAGAATGCAAGCTCAGAACAATAACAAAACACCCAGAGAAACTCAGAGATGTACCAAATTTAAATAAAAAGATAGCAGGACTGCAGCTAATGCAGCAGCTCATATATTCTAATAGTGGATTTGCATATGGTCACTCATCATCATCATCAGCCTGATTATACCCACTGCAGGGCGAAGGCCTCTCCCATATTTCTCCACTTAACCCGGTTCTGTGCTAGCTGCATCCACTTGACCCCTGCGAACTTCTTAATCTCATCCGCCCACCTAACTCTCTGCCGCCCCCTGCTACGCTTTCCTTCCCTTGGAATCCAGTTTGTTACCCTCAGCGACCATCGGTTATCCTCTCTTCGCACTACATGTCCTGCCCATGTCCATTTCTTCTTCTTAATTTCCACTAGAATGTCGGTAACTTGAGTTATTTCTCTGACCCACTCTGCACGCTTTCTATCTCTTAATGTTACCCCTACCATTTTTCGTTCCATAGCCCTCTGGGTTGTCCTCAACTTAAGTAGAACTCTCTTAGTTAGCCTCCACGTTTCAGCCCCATAGGTGAGTACAGGCAAGATGCAACTGTCGTATACTTTTCTCTTGAGCGATACCGGTAAGCTGCTAGTCATAATCTGCGAGTGCTTGCCAAATGCGCTCCATCCCAATCTTATTCTTCTTGTTATTTCCTTTTCATGGTACGGATCTGCGATTACTACCTGCCCTAAGTAGACATATTCGCCTACTACTTCCAGCATATGGTCACTACACCCTCAAAAAGGAAAGAAGCACAAATGCTGAATTCATGACTCGTCAAAGGAACCAGACAAGAAGAAAAGTGTGCACCCTGTAGCATAGCCCAAGAATGAGAAAAGCCAAAACAGCGAAAAGGTTACCCTAAGTAAGGCCAGTACTAGTGCTCTCTGCATGCGTGTGACAATGTATCACTGCAGTGCACATGCACAGCAGAAATGGACACCATGGGTGGTAAAGAACTTTATCAACACTGGCCGCAGACATCAGAACAGACAGCTGATTGTACTTTGGTATAACGCAAGCGTGCGGGCTTTGGTAGGTTGTGAAGCATATAAATAAACGTTGAGACATCTTGAAAACCATGTGTGCACATTTTCATTTGCTGCTGCATCCAAGAAGTTTCGCTTGCACTGTTCATTAGACGACATGCGTTGCTCTCGGATTGTAGCGTTTGTCGACTACACAGCATGATTCCAGAATTGCGACTAACTCAGCTGTGAACATTTCATTTTTCTAAACTTGCGAAATTCTTCCTATGGGCTGTGAAAAAGAATGAGGAACTGTTCCACCGAAATGTAGTCGCTCGCCCTCTATAATGCACATGATGGCAGCTATAAGTCATTTTGTGCCAAACAGTAATTTCCATACAAGTAACAAGAAGTTCTCAAACTATGTGACAGGACCATAGCTATTTACTTTGAGGGTGGCCACAGCAAACGGGCAACAACCACAAGATGGCCAAATCCCTCACCGAACTACAGCACCACAACAGTTGCTACAATGCTAGCATCATAAAACCTCTGGCTGTCTGATATATGGTCCTCATCACAAATACACCAGTTCATGTTGTTAAGGAGGCTGTCCATGAGCATCATACTTCTCAAAGCAGCTAAAAAATATTGCAAACAGAGACCAACACTTGATTTTAAGTGCAGTAGCAGCACTACTAACATTCAGTGTGTTAATGGAGTATAGACACCCTGAAACAGATGACAAAAATTCAATTATAAATTATTTAGCAGTTGAAGATAAAAGCCAGGTGATGATCTGTACAGAGTAATGTTTTGCATGTCGTTAACAAGCAAAATGCGACCAAAATTAGGTGCATATGCTCCTGTAAGATGAAGTGCTGCACTGGCCTAGCCCAAGCAGTGCGAGTACCTCGAGTCAAAACGCTTTCAAGTGCCATCATCCATGAGATGGTTGCCCAATAGCAATCGGAATTTTCATAATGCAGCGTTCCTTATCTTCGGCTAGCATTTTTCACTCTTCCCAATGGATGCAACCCTCCCCCAAAACTCCAAATTGAAGACATCAATTCAGTCATGCAGAATTGTCAATAATGACTTGAACCACAAACCAACTTGGAGAGGTGGAAGCAGGCTCGAGCACTTTGAAGCTATAAAACGGGAGTTTTGAAGCACGTTTCTAAAGTCAAAAGATTTTATTAGCTGAATTTTTTATACCTGACATACCAAAATAACCTTTTTGATTCCTTTTTATTCAAAGATCAATGCATTGCTGAAAATGCAAGACTAACAGCCAAAACATGTATACATGTTTAAAATAACACAAATGACCTTAGCAACAATTTGGAACAAACTAGTAGAAAATGCAATGCTTGTTAGCTTGAGAAATGTGGACTATACCACTAAGATGTGCTCAAGCACCACTAGACTAGTTCGGAGTTCACATCAATAAGCAGCACATTTCCACTCTCTATCTTGTGCATATAATTTTTTTTTATCCATGCCTGTTCTGATAAAATTTCCAAGTCACTGATCAGTAATAACTTCAGTGAGGATAGACTGCACTCAAGGATAGCCCTTTCCTCCTCCAGATGCCCTACTCCATGGCTTTCTGTCAGTGGCTTCTCATGTTTTCGCTTGAGTGGCACCGGAGCTTCCTTAATTTTAACATGTTAATGATGGGCCCTCCATGCCTGCCCAACACTTGTGACATTTCTAATGATTGACACCTTCATGGTGTCACACCCATAATACTGTATGTTTTTGTCTGACGTATGTTTGACAAGCTTATTATTAACAAAGAGGTTCAATGAAATAGATCTATGACTGCCAGAAACGAGGCTCATGCTGGTCTGGCTTATGGGATTTAATGTCCCAAAGCAACACAGGCTATGAGAGGCTCATGTTCTTCTATTTAGCAGAAAAGGAAAAAATTGAGGAAAGCATATAATTAACTAATAAAAATAAAATCTGCATTGGTGATGAATGGCAATTAGAAGTGTATCTACTCTCAAATGAGAAATAACTCATTACAAACTAGGAAAACAAAACAAAAACAAGAAACATGCCACTGTTGAGGTCCGAGACCTCCACATTATGCATCCCATGCTTTACAAACTAGCTACAATAATGGCTGTGCAATCTTTTACTTTCAAGCTATTTATGTTGCATGTATCCCAACATAGACAGAGTTCATCAGTGCTAAACTAAACCACAGCAGCAGACATGGGAATGCCCTGTAAATACAGCAATAAGGTTAACGACTGGGCGAGTTGGTAATCATTCATTTTAAACCAGCCAAAAGACGAGACACAGAAGCCAGCCTCATCTCGTTCGCTTCTATTCTCTGTCTCGTCTTTTGGCTGGTTTAAAATGAAATACAGCAAGTGCCAAGTAGAACATGATGTGAAGCGTGGTGTCTGAAGGGTTGTGTATGAACGAGCCACGCCGGCGTGGCACGCCACTGCTCGTAGTGTACCCAACCTCCGACAGGCAGTGAGACCCACGGATTCGGGCAGTACGGCCAGTGTGACTCTTTTGTCTTCCCATGATAACTCTAGACTGTTAGAAATTAGCGGAAAACGAATATATTAGTTTAGGCCGTTTACAGTCTCCAAACACACCACGAAATATGTCAGCTGTATTGCATTTCGCTTCTGCTTAAAGGGGGACATGGCTCTTAAAATTATTTTCCAATTTTTGACCAAATTTGATAAAACCTGGCATTCTGATTCAGTTTCTTGCACTGATTTCAAACATGCAACCATTTTTCCAACTGGCCAATTAGTTCAAGAGATAATGAAATTAATTGTTCATAATTTGCAGAAACAATGAAAAAATAACAGCACTACAAAAAAATTCACATGGACACTTTGCTAGGTACTAGAAAGCATAATGAATACAATGTTAGGAGCATTTCTTTTTTTTTTTTAACAAATATTAGCGATGTTATAGCAGTTCAAAGTTTTCAATTTTGCTCTAAATCAGACAGGAAGGCACTCACATTTGGAGCAGTGAATTTTAAACTGCTATAACATCGCTAATATTTGTTATACAAAAGTGCACGTAACATTGTATTTGTTATGCTTTCTAGTACCTAGCAAAGTGTTCACGTGAATTTTTTGTAGTGCGGTTATTTTTTCATTGTTCCCGCAAATTATGAACAATTTCATTTTATCTTTTGAACTAATTGGCCAATTGGAAACATAATTATATATTTGAAATCAGTGCAAGAAACTAAATCAGAATACCAGGTTTTATCAAATTTGTTGAAAAACGTAGGAAAAATAGTTTTAAGAGCCATATCCCCTGTTAAGGATGGCGACAACGAGACAAACGCGAGAGCTGCCGCTTTCAACTATTGTGACAAGAATTCCCCACCGGAAAGGAACGCGGGGTGTTTGGCCAGACGGCGACAGCAGCCCAAGTCGGGCCATCGGGAAACAAAATAGGTTCAAGTGAATCCCGGCGTCTTCCCGCCTGGGTCAGTACCCTCAAGCCGGCCACGCGGTCATCCCCTTCGTCTGGCTGACAGCGCGCAAAGGCCCTTGCGACGCAGACGGTGTGGCCCAGACCAAGTCCTCGCTAGCCATCTACCCTACGCTTCTCCAATTCGTCTTGCCGACAGCGCGCAGTGGCGCGTTCGACATGGTTCGACGCGGGAGTGCCCCCGACATCGACGCAGGTGTGTGCCAGACTGTGAGACGCCGGCAGTCAGTGAGCTCCTCGTGTGCTGCCCTTTACACTGCCACAGCGGCTTCCTCCTTCCCCACCAAGTCTAAACTTTCGAGGGGGGCCCCGAAAAAAAAAAAAAAAAAAGAGAGAGAGAGAGAGAGAGAAAGTAATCGGATTTCTTGTGAGGAGGCTTTAATATTTAGACACCGCGTGCAGCAAAATATAACATTAAAATCTCGAGGAAACGCAAGGTAGCCAATTGCATGTGTATGTAGTCTTCACGCCATGCCAAAACGGCCGTTAGTCAAGCGTAGGTATCACCTCCATCAAAGAAAGAGAAAACCAATATTCTTCCCAATTTAGTGTATCTGTGAACTGGAGGCGACGGTGGTAGAAGAAAGACAAGAAGCTCAGGCGGCGTGCCCGCCCTGTGGTGTGCGAGAGGCGCTGTTATATCATAGCTATATTTATCGCACCGCCGCCAGGGCCGGCATGTGTTCTGGCTGCAATGCTCTTCGCTGATTCTGCATGTAGAAGGGCCCCCCCGCCTCCAATTTCCCCTTTCGAGAAAGATGGCGCCGTTGCGGCAGCAAGACTGTATCTGTGGCTGAGGCGTCCCGAGTGTTGAACAGCAACCTTGGAAAAGGCCAAACCTCATAAAGCGTTCAGACGTTGGCCCTTCCCAGTGGTTTGTATGAGGTTTCCAGTTCCTAGTCTCCAGTGGTATACAAAACTGATCATATGCGGAAGCACCTTATCGCAGACCAGACTGTCTGTGCTCGCTGATAGCTTAAAAAGCCTCATCCTGCGCTACTCTAATTTATTAGGCGAATGCCACGCTGCACCACACTAGAGTAACCCGCACATGGCATTTTAAGCTTTAAAACATGCAAGAGCGGTGTCTGACTGCTGCTCTTCAGTCACAGAGGGGAGTAATTTCATATATTCGTTTGAATCGTTCAATGTGACCCGCGCACATCTAATTGCTTACAACATTAATTGACTCATTTAAACATTGCTCATTCAAGATTTATCTTATTTCAACGTCAAGGAGATTTCTAAACTCTATCAAGCCTTTGCGGCTATTTCTGTTATGAGACGTTCCAATCAACAGCTAAAAATGAAAACCATACCTACGTTTGGTTTTGAATTTTCTCACAACGAAAAAAAAAAAAAGTGTACATGACATGAAAAAAACAAGAGAGCTATGTCTGGAGTAATGGTCCCCAACCGGCTCAAGGTATGAGGATGCTGTAGCACAGGCGTTCGCATCACTTCGGCCACATGGGGTTCTTCAATGAAACTGTCATCTATAAGCATATGCCTGCCATGCTTTCAGCTCCGACCGAAATGCTGTCTCCCAATTAGGATCAGACTAGGGTATCCCAGCTCAGTACTCGAGAGCTTTAATGACTAAGCCACCGCGGTGCCGTAATAAGTAAATAAATAAGCTATGAAGACTAAACCTTTTTCTCGGAGCGTACCAGTTATTTCATCCGTTTCGTTGCTGCGCCGCCGCGGATTTTTACTCTGACAAAGTGACTATAAATCGGACATCGGCTCTCTGTGTACAAGCCCGAATCCGGCTCGGGCCCGCACGTTTAAGTCCACCCCGGGTCCAGTAAAAATGTTCACGAGTCGGCCCAGACGACCCGTGGGCTGAGCCGCACCCGGCTTTTGGGCCGGCCCATGCCCACGCAGTATCGTGTGAAGCACGTGCTACCTTCACCCGACACTTCTACACAAGGTTTGACGATCTTCTATTTTTTCGGTTCCTGGGGCTGCCTTTCAGTGGGTCGCTTTCTACTTTTCGAAGTCTGAAAGGTAGGCAAGGCCGGCAGAAAATATCGTAGGGACCGCTTCCTTTGCTAGCAACGAGCAACGCTTTGTAGCACATGCCCATTTAACTCTGTCATCCATGTTTTGGACACAAACCTGGGCTTCAAATGCCCCTCACAAAGAGTGACTGTATAGCTCGGTCCTATCTTGGTATGCCGGCCGCCATAGCTGAAGCTGTTCGACATCTTTTCGCACCGAAAAAAGCTGACATTTTTCATTGCAGAATACGTAGCCTGTATCGCAGTGGAGAACAATGCACGTTTTTTCCACATTACATTACAACTTAGAATATACCATGATCGAAGAAAGGCGTGGAGCGGGGGCGTCAGCGAAAGTTGAGAACTGACTGCAATTCCTTGCGGCAACCAGCGAACCCGCGGCCACCAACAGTCAACGCAGTCTCTCGGCAGCCTACAGAAATCAGCGCATCGGTATCGCCACTTACTGCTTGGTGTGGAGCAGCCCGCTCACGCACTTCTATTCTAACACCATGATGCGGAGGTTGTGTTTCCGGGCCGACCAGTGGCATATGGTAGTTTTTTGCTTGACAATTACCTCAGACAAACTCATTATGAAATCCATTGATAGCCAAGCCATTATGGGCATAGAGCAGCGGTCTCAAACTCATATTGCTACGTGGGCCGCATTGACAAAGCCTTTTCTGTCATGACCCAGGAGCCAGAAAACAAAACAACAGGAAACAAAGTACAATAAATAATGATAAAATGAACAAAAATAAGCAAAACTTTTTTTTTCCAGACCAAGCCCTTCCATTATTGCAAAAGAAAAGCAACGTGTGCTCCTTTCCGCTTGAATGCCGGACAAAAGCAGTTTCAGGATCACTCGGAGAGAGGTACTGAAATGACATACCTGTTAATAAATACCACACTTATAATCCTCAGCAAGAAAAAAAAAAACGCACACTTGGAAATAAAAGAAAAGGCAGGATGTCTGGCTCCTTGCTTTTGAAGGCATAGTGATGTCAAATGAAAGTTCATGCAGATTAAGTGGTCAACGCCTTATCAAAAATGAATGTGTACTAACTGGGTACTAAGTCTGAGCTTATTTTAGTTCGAAATCAGGGCTGGTGGTAATGCTTTCAAAACGTAGGCTAAAAATTGAGCTGGGCAGACTGCATCACGCAGCTTCGCTGGCCGTGCTCTAAGACCCCTGGCATAAAAGGATCATCTCTGATGAGTGGAAAGAGACTGCCCAGCGCTGCTGCGCCAGAAGATGCAGGAGATGACAAAGCAAGTGAGTGCGAGGGCATGCTCACAATTCTTGCTGCTACAGTGAGCCTCATTTGCTAGGCTGCTTTGATTAATGTGAAGCAACCCTGCCACAATCGGCTGGTAGGCATATCAGTGCCCGGAGAAGCTGTCACTGTTTTTAGCTGCTCAACGGCCCTGATAGTAACCAAATAAATAAATAAATAAAGTTCTTGCAGCAACTTTGTCACACGCACAAAAAAGCGACACAACCAATCTGTGTAGAATACCATTCGTTAAAGAAGGCAGCTTTGCTAGTTTCTCACAGCGAATTGAGAAGACAATATAGCGTGGTTTGATCTTCCATCTCGTGCAAACATTTGTTTGTTTTTGGAGCTAGTCTGGTTTTCTTAGTCTGAATCAACTGGTACATTGCACACTGTTTGCGATGCATTAATTGCAGCCGAGAAAGAAAGGCTGCGAACTACAAGCTGGACACCGCAACTGCAGCAAGCTGCAGGGATGCTTGCTTATTTGAATCCTTCATGCACTCTATGCAAACTGGTGACCTGTGCCATGTTCCCCATGTAAAAATTAAAACAAATGACCAGTCCCGGTGGCACAGCAATTGTTTTGAAATTAAGTACAGGGCTCACCTTGTGGCGTTGGAGCATATGCTGCCTCCGCCTTTCATAGTCCCATTTGTTCAGCCTCAGCAACCAGCAAGCCCATGCTAGACTCCAAAACACATATCAGGAAGGTCCCTGCGTACAAATATTAGACGTCAGCTAAGCGATGTTTACACACACAAAAGAAATTAAGACAAGTACAAGGCGAAATCGCTTACCTCACCGTAATTAGAAACTGGCCCTGCATACACTTGACAGTGCGCAGTCATAAAATGAGGTATGAAATCATTATTCTACACCGCGTCATTACAATGCGGGTCACACAAAGGGTCACGTCGCACAAATGGTTAGTACGTCGTGGTGCACCGAAACAAAAGCTTCCCACACAGGCCTGTGTGATCCTCGCCTTTCCTGCTTCTACGCGTTGTTTTGTCATGTCCTAGTATCTCCTTAAGTCCCTCCATCAGCTCAAAGACGTTACAATCAATAAATATTCATCCAGACCGCTGAGGAAAGCTCACCCAAGTTTCCCGCCCTTTTTAGGCGCACGCAAGACTGGTAGTCAGGCGTGTTTTACATGACTGAGACTTTTGTGCGGTTGGCCTAATAAACGGTATTTAACCGCATGTTCCTTGGTGTAGAACTACGTTGAGCTTTCGATTGAAACTTTCTATAATACACCTTTGGGCCGTTCGGGCCCACTGCCGGCCAAGCAGGCTCAATGGTCGTCAACAGAACATTTGGGCGCAGGGAAGTTGAAAACTAAATGTAGAGTTCCAGACAGCGGGCAATGACTCAATACATGCATACTGAAATATCTAAAAAATAGAAAAAATTGCTTACGTACCGTACAACACGAGAGCGCACGGCTGGCACGGCGACGCAGCTCCCACGGCTCCGACGACCAGCCATTCTGCTACTAAAAACAACCACCTACCCACAAAACAATAGCCGGACGTGACGTTTTTCTTAAACCGGATAAGACGTCATGGGTTGCAGCAAGCATTTTGCTCCTGCAACCCGGTTGCAGGAAGCATTTCGCTACTGCAACCGGGTCGCAGCAGACGGCGCCAATCGTTATTGCAACCCATGGATTGGCTTGGCTTTGTTTATTATTTTCGGATTGGGGTTTTTGCAGGAAAGCCCAAGGCAGATCACGTGTCGTGTGTTTGTAAACGACGTTTGGAATGTGTGGTCGTGTGAATCGCGATTTTTGCGCCGTGCACATTTCGTGCCTCAGTGCTCATCTTGCAGTTTCTTCATGGATTACGTTAGTAACGACAGAGGCGATAGACGCATTAGAGGCTTCGTGCATCCACGGAAGTTGAAAGAGTGCTCCTACCTTCGGACCCCGTTGGTCTCTCCGTTCATTCTGCAACAAATCATATTTGCGTGTTGCCTCACGAACAGGGCGTCTTGGATTTATTTTTGAAGCATGAATGGTGCACAGTGTGGCATACTAGAAACCAAGAGCGTATGTAAAAGGCCTGTGTATGGGGATCGTGATTTGGTTTGTGCTGCCATGGAAGAATATTCTCAACGTGTAGGTGGTCTTGGCTTTCGTTTTGAAGGTTGCGGTGTTTATGTAATCACCGTATGTGATCGCTTGGCTGATTCTGGAAGGGTGTTTATGTGCTCTTTCTTTTGCAATGCCGGGCACTCCAGATAAAACGGGTCTTTTCGAAGCTGCTAGCAGTTTTCCTAAAACTGCCTTAGCGAGAGGACACTTCTATTTCGCGTTATTCACGAGGTGTGCGCGTTCGCGTAGTGTGCAAGAGTGTGTAAAAAAATATTTAGCATTCACCCGTTCCTACGTTCCCTGAATCGCACAGGGTATAGGCACTAAGATGGAGCCGAAATGGTGCATTTCGCCCTCAATATATCCCAATATTAACTTCGAAAAAAATATCCAGCAGGTTCGGTACTCGATTTTCTTTTACCGCTTTTCCCAAGTTGCGTCGCCTGTCTGCACGCATTTTTCACGTTGCCCGCATTCTGCTGAAGCTGCCTGAATTGAACAAACCTCTATCCACTAGTTTGATCCAAGGCTTTCTGACCGACCGCGCGCGGTTTGTTACTGCTAATACCCAGTCCTCTTTTTCTAAGTTTTCTTTCAGCTATGTGTTCCACAAAGCACTGTCCCTTACTCTTAACGATCTCCCTTCAGTAACTTCTACCATCCACATTTTAGTTGATGACTGTGTACTTCGCTGCTCTGTAACCAACTCGTCCGACGCTTCTGCCTTATATCAATTTCTTATTCGCATACAATAGTGATGTGCTATGTGGCCTCCGTCCCTGAGAAGCTTTAAACTGTTGATTTCTTCTCACCACTGCCAAAACAACACATCCTACTTACAAAATTAACACTAGTACTACTTTTTCAAAGAATTCGTTTACCTTGGTGTTCACCTCACTAATGGCTTAACATTGTCTTGCCTTGTAAGCCATGTAACTGATTACTCTAATAGAACTGTTGGATACCTCTATCGTAACCTACCCATGGCTGGCACCTTCTTGTGTAAAAGTATTAGATTACAAAACCCTTGTGTGATCACAACTTTAATATACCAATCATATAGTTGATCCACACTACTGTAACTTTACTGAACCTTATGAGCCTGTTCAAAACCATGCCACCAGTTTCATTCCCTCGAATACTCCTTCAGCATCTCTGCCATGAAATCTCTGTTACAGTCTCTGTTCTCGTCACTGTACTTCACGCCCCTGCCTTTATCACAAGCTTTTCGTACAAGACCTCATGGCAGTCTCGGCTAACCTGTGTATAGAACACCTCGCACAGGTCATCGTAAAAGTGGCGTTTCATCGCATGCCCGCACAACTACATTTCATGAGTCATTTTTCGCAAGCACTGTTCACAACTGGAATCATCCGTCATCAGTGATCCTGTAAGCTTCAATACTGCCATCGAAGAACCTGTCTAATCATAGCCATGTATACCACCAGCCTGTCGCCATTTATCATTGTGCACAAGCCCATTCCCTCTGTAAAATCTTGCATTAGGACCTCTGAGGTATCAATAAACACATAAATAAAAGCATGGTTGATAAAGATTCCTTACAATATGGGAACTGTAATTATGTTCGGCAGGAATATATATATATGTAACTGGATCATGTTGAACGGTGTTAAGCTTGAGCTTGGCACAATTGTCTTTCCTGTGATATCGAACTTAGAAATTAGGATACTGAGTGATAACACTGACATGGTGGCTTGCCTTTTGAACTTAGAATGAACTTAGAATTTAGAATTTGGTTGCAGTATTCCTTTCTTTGCATTCATCCTAAATGCAGGGGTGGAAGTGCTGCTCCATTTGCTTCATTCTGCTCCAGCCTGCTTTCCCTGCTCCAAAATTGCTCCAACTTGACTGCATCAATGTTCTGACAATAAATTTAGTGGAGCACGGTTTTGCCGCACGGTGGGCCATTACTGGTATTGACAGCAAGAACCGCAATCCGAGAAAATTAAGTTAAGCGACTATGAGAAGCGCAGCTGGGCAATGGTCTGTTATGAGTTCTGTATACAGGGTATGTGGTTGGTGTAGTCAAAACGATGGCAGCACACCGGTAGCAGAGGTGTAATGCATCTCACCCGAGCCTAATATGTATAAAATTTTAATATACTAGAAAAGTATGCAGCATAATGTTTGCTTATAAGCAAGTTTGAGGAATTCGTTACGGAAAATGTTCTGTGCTCTTGATATAGCACCTACTCCCGGCCTTTTGAATCGCCTGTGGTGAGGGAAATGAGATCAGCGAGTGAAGCAGGCGCACCAGACTACTACGAGGTAGCGAAGCACTGGAAGTGGTAGACGAATATGTTTACTTAGGACAGGTAGTAACCGCAGATCTAGATCATGAAAGGGAAATAACTAGAAGAATAAGATTGGGATGGAGTGCATTTGGTAAGTATTCTGAGATTATGACTAGTATCTTAGCGGTATTGCTCAAGAGGAAGGTATACAGCAGTTGCATCTTACACTTACTCATCTATGGAGCTGAAACATGGAGGCTAACGAAAAGGGTTCTATTTAAGTTGAGGACAACGCAGATGACTATGGAATGAAAAATGGTAGGTGTAACGTTAAAAAATAGGAAGCACATAGAGTGAGTTAGAGAAATAACGAGTTAATTACATTCTAGTGGAAATCAAGAAGATGAAATGGGCAGGGCATGTAATGCGTAGAGAGGACAACTGATGTTCGCTTAGGGTAATAAACGATTCCAAGGGAAGCAAATCGTCGCAGGGGACAGCATAAAGTTAGGTGAGCGGATGAGGTTAAAAAGTTAGCAGGAGTAAAGTGGATGCAGCTAGCGCAGGTAGAGGAGTATGGGAGAGGCCTTCACCCTGCAGTTGGTATAGTCTGGCCGATGATGACTACGAGCCATTGGAAACTTGTCCAGCTGCGACGAACTACACGGTTTGTTTGTAGCGATTCTGCTGTGAATACAAGCAGGTGCTTCACCATCTAGCCTGTCATGCCTACGACAGACAAAAGCACACTTGGAACTCTTATGGAGGTGATGCCACTTAGGTGCCAGTCACTATAATGTGTTTTCAAAAGTGTTGGAAAGTCATACAGGGCCTATCGCCAGTGTGTTAAAACTAAGATAGCTCAAGCAATAATTTGAGCAGCCACAGAGGGCCATAAAGTAATGAATTTGAAGGGGAAAAAGGCTATACTTAAAGTGCCACCTATCTTCTCTGAAGGCGTTACTGGCCAGTACCCAGAAATTTATCGGCACAGGCGCAGGATCAAAAAGAATATGCACAAGATAGAAAGCAGAAATGTACTGTTCATTGATGTGAACTTCGAACTAGTGGCAATACTTGAGTGCATCAAAGTGGTGAAGTCCACCTTTGAATCTTACAAAACAGTATAAATCTCTTAGTTAAACGATCTGCAATTATGAAGTGTAGAAGGCAGCATTCCATTTGCTGCTATTTAACCCTTTGACTGGTTTTGCCGTACAGGTGCTGCGGCCGTATGCCGTCCCGCGGCGTTTTTGCAGTACGGGTATTGCGCATAGCGTTTGAAATAGTTCGACACTGGAGGTGATTTTTTTTTTTTTTTTCGAAATATTCGACAGTCAAAGAGTTAAGTGAGGAAGCTAGAATTCTATTATTAAAAGCGAGTCTAGAATCTTGCTCCAAGACATAATGTGATTGCTCCAAAACTCTCGTTTATTGCTTCAAATCTGCTCCGAAGTTACTTTATTACTGCTCCCTGAGCTGTTCTAAAATGCTTGAGCCTGCTTCCACCTGTGTAAATATATTTACTTTCTTCCTCTGTATGGTGCTTCAACCAAGAAAAAGCTCGGTTATAATTTCTTTTCCGTGTTTTTTTGTTTGTGTGACTAAACTATTTAAACTAATATTCTGCCTTGAGGTCTAAACCAACTTAATAATCTCCTTAATAATAAGTAAAGCATATAAGCAGAAGGAGCGATCACTTTCACTTTGACATTAGATGTTGCAGAAAGTCAAGTTCATCATGGTTGACAGCAAAGTCTTGTTCATTGTAATAAATTTATGACTGTATCAATACTTGTGCATGTTACTATTGGAATGAGGTCTTTGAGATTGAGATATATGTGGTCAGAGGTAGGGAGATGAACACAGCACCGACTGTCAACTGAGGTTTATTGGAAAACGGAGGAATTTATGCACATTTTCATAACATGTGACTCAGCCGAAGTCAAAACGTCATATACACATATACCAGTTTTCTCTCCTAACAAAGCACTGACAAAAAAATAAATAACAATAAACAAGAAATCACAAAAATCCAAAACACAAGTGAAGTAGTATACACCATGAGCAAGCACATGCCTCACCGCTAAACATTCGATGAAGACAAATGAAAAAGCCAGGTTGAGCTGTGTATGGGCTTCTGTTGTCAAAATGTAAAGTATGAATGAGCAGGATTAAGTCGTGTCGTTAGCCTTAAAAACCACCAGATATAGAACCGGAAACTGCCATACAAGAAAAGATATAACAATACTAAGCGTTTTGAGTAAACTATACGCTACTTACAGGATCTCAAGTTCTTTTTCACTGAGCATTATTGAAGGTGCACTGACGCACAAGCCCTTTTTCTGTTTGATGACTCTTGCCTCCAGAATCTCTCTTGTAATCTGCTTGTTGCTTCTACCAATAACCTTTGTTTTGTGAAGCCCAGTGCTTAAAGTCTGGCTCAATTGGAGGGGGTCTGTAGTGATTCGAGCATTGGTGGAAAGGGAAATAAAGAGAGAAAGTGGCTGGTTGCCTGTTTTGCAAATCGTTTTATACAAAGGGGAGAAATCATTATTTTTCTCCATCTGGTTTTTATTAATACTCAATGTGAAACTGTTGAAACGGTAGAGAAAAAACCTTCCAATTACACCACTGACAAGAACAAAACAATGGTTACCTGGTTTGTATTCTCACAGTCCTCGTGCTTGAATTCAAGCTTGTGGGGATCTCGGACCCCTCTTAAATATTATGGGGGGGGGGGGGTCTCTGACGCACCCCCTGGCTTTAAGCCCTGTAGAAGCCAGGGCATACAACCTGTGCACCTGCTGCAGTGCAAAGCAACGTTTCCTTCGCAGATGTTTCTTTTTTGCAAGTTTTTCATAGGTATAATTGTGTTCTAGAGCCATTCATTGAGGCATCTACCCGTTTGTCCAATGTAACATTTCCCACAGCTTAGTGGGATCTCATACACCACACCTGTGCTGCAGGGTACAAATAAAGTCTGGTGTTTTATGCTACATGCGCGTTGCTGCACACCACAAGTTTGAGTGATCCTACAAAGCTTCGATAACTTTTCCGAAGCTGTAAAAACTACTTCGATATTTACTTTTTTGCCTATATTCGTTTCAAATCATGCGATATGCTGTGCAGATAGGGTATTGCAACCAGATTTTGTTGTTGTATTCTGTCCGCTGTGTTAGGCATAGCTTCCTTGCTGTTTGTTTTCATTTTTTTATAGGTTCCTTCAGCAACTGAGATGACACCATGTTCCGGATAGCCGGCTTCTTTCAACCTGTCAATTTGATGAATGAAGCTGCTTTCCAGGCATTTTCGAGATTATCTCATTCTTCTTTTGACACCTCTTCCTTTCTTCTGTCACTAAATTTCATGTCAAACGTAAAATGGGAACAAATTTTCTCACCATCCCGGCACATTTCATTTTCCTCACTTTTGTTTCCCGACCTGGTGGGCTTGGCTAGTCTTGCATCAGCTGACGGACTGGTTGGCTTTGGTGATCCGTACTCGGGACATTCTCGGGACATTCTCGGTGCCTAATACTCCGTGTCATTAAAGTTTCTTCCTTCTTCTCCCAGCGCATTTCTTTCTTTACCGTTTCCACCTAAAGCATCTTGTCCCAACTATATCTCTCATTTGCATTAACTATAGAACACTGCTTTTCCTTTTCACCATTGCCATTCAGTCCCCCATTCATCTTGACTCTCCTCCTTTTAATTGGTGTACCTGGCTGGAGTCCTCCATGTCGAAGTGACAGATGGCCCTGGCTCTACAAGTTGCAAACCTCTTTGGCACTCATTTTTGTAGCCAAATAAAGTTTATTACTACTACTTCTACTAGGTCTTGAAGTACAGTTTAAAGAGTTGAGGAAAGGTCTACAGGAACCAGCATAGCTGAGAGCGAAACTTAAAAAACACAATTAGACCTTAAACTTGGGTCGTTTTATTTTGCAGTTCATAACATATTTTGGACAGTTCCAATGAAGCTCTGAATGGTCGCTTTTGATCGTGCTTCTCTTAACATTTCTAACTGAAGGTATGAATGCATTCTAGAAAAGAAAGCAAAAGCCTTCAGGGCTAGGCTTTTTTTGCGCTAAGTGTTAAAATTTTTTATAAAAATTTGGCATTGGCAGAACAGCCAATTTGAGTATTAAATTTGGGTAAAATGAATTCTGCTTTAACCATACACTCTAAAATTGCCCAGTACTCTTGCTGAATTTTGGGGGTGCTATTAAAATCACTTGTTTTGACATTTCAAAAGCCTTTTTCTGTTTCTTCTTTGGCTGCATATACTGCAGCTAAGTCTCTTGATTTTAAGCGAGTATCTCAATTTTAAGGCACTTTTGATGACTCAGTACTTGCGCCTTTTTCTTTCTTAGAAATTTTTGCCTCAAATTCAAGTTAGTTTTTTATTTCGTACAAAGAGGAAGCAGCCACAGTTAAGCAATTACTGTAAGTGTCTTGATGAGCTGGCCCATCAGGTGATGAGGAATGCTTTGTATATACGGATTCACTAAATGAGAAGCATGGGCATGTTCAACTCAAAATTAGCTACCTTTTCTTAATCTTCAAAAAGCATTTGATACAGTGACCCTTAAGATTTTAACTACCAAACTGAACTACTTAATTGTCTTCTGCTGTCCATTTATTGCTATTCTTATGAATTTTTGCATCAGATTAAACAACCAAATCAAACCTGGTGATAATGTATCAGTAAAGGGGGTTGTAAAGGGTGGGGTTTATTCCATCTCCCATACTTTTTTTCCTTAATTTAATAACACAAGCCCCAAAATTTAAACTTCCACGAGTTTGTCCTTCTAGAATGAACAAATTGTGTTCTGAATGCAGTTTCAGTGAATAAGAATCTGTTGGCACCATGCAGGGGGTCATGCCGACGCCCATGTCAGTATCTATATCAGTGTAAACTTTCCCAAAACATAATTCTGTTGGCGTATTTAGCGCAAGAAATTTTTATGCGCGGGCTAAATTGAAACCACTGTGATGATCAAGCGCGTACCTGGCCATAACCTCCTCTATTTTTTCGAAAAAATAGAGGAGGCTATGACCTAGCTGGCTCTCTTATGAGCCCGTTTCATATGTGCGGGTATACCTTGCTCTCGAAGCTTGCCGTCCCTCCTGTGCGCTACGAAGGAGCAAGTGACAACTTCGGAGCAGTACGCTGCCATCTACGCTACCTGCTCGGGTAGTTTCGGCCGTACACAGGCGAAACCGAAACTATACAGCGGGTGAGCGCAAATCGCCACGCTAGTCATGCATGCTGAATACGCGCCATGCACCGCCGCGGATGTCACTCCTTTCATAATGTTCCGGAGCGCCCGGGAGGAATGGCTAGCGAAGCGATCGTACAACGTACACCCGTACATATATATGCCGCGCGCACTAAATTATCCTCGACCGAGAGGTTTCGTTTTCTGCCATGCGCGGCCTAAATTCATGTGCTAAAAGCGGGGACGATAATGGTGTTTCCAAAATTTAAAAAACTGATATAGATATTATAATTGCGACCTCAGCAAACCTATAGCTGTTAGTAAATGAGGCGCTAGTGCACATGACTAGTTAAAAAGTATTATCAGTTATATACCAGCGCCTGCTTAATTAATTGTTATCGCACCGCATACACGGGCACAATTAAAAGCCTCCAGCCGAACCAACCCGTGAAACTGCATGTTAATTCTGCAATGCCCGCAGTCCCGGCATAGTTTCTTTTTTCACGTCTCGCACCCGCAGCAGCGGAGGCTGCAACGAATTGCATGCCGCCCGTAAGCGTGTACGTGGCGTCGATCGGCATTGCAGTGCACCGTTGTGATCATTTAAGAGCCAACAGATCCCGTACGTCTTTGTTGGCCAGCGTGTATAAACGAACTGTCTGGCGACTCGAGCAGGGTAAGCCATGCTAATTCGACCAGGGGGCGACTTCGTGCCAGGAATTGCATGGTTGCGATTTTATAGGAAGTCGAGATTGAATTGCGATGGCCCAGTGGAAGCTAGGTGGAACGGGACTGCATGGCCATGTCACAAAAATGTAGCAGCCGCGGGCAAAACCAAGCACCCAACAACGCAACAGTGTCTTCTGCAGTCCCCCCCCCCCCCCTCCCCCGCTGTGCTGGTGCAGTTGGCGTACTCGACTTCTGTGTCCAAGGGTGTGGGATTCAATCCTGACTGGGGTGACTGCTTTTCGATGAGAGCGAATACTAACAAGGCGCCCGCGTGTACTGCGCGGTACAGTAAAAACCCAGCTAGATGGTCAAATTCTCGGAGCCTTCCACTATATACGGCGTATCTCATAGCCTGATCGAGTTGCTTCGGGACCTCATAAACCAAACCAAACCATCTTTTGCAGTGCAGTTTAATTCGTCCCCCACGTACCCACCTTGCATACACAGCATATGTAACGCGACTCATTCGAACATTTGACCTCGAGAGCTATTATTCGAACTGAAGTGGAAGCGCGAATTTTCATGTGGCACTTGATCTCAGTGCGTGGTTATGCATATGTTTGTTGTGAACATAAAATATGGAAAAAGAAGTAATTTTTTTTCTTACTATATATTTTGCGCGGCCGGATTTACAAGCAATGTAATATCCAGCAGCCAAATGACCGTTTATATCGAACAATTTGTTCAAATTATTCCATGTTGGTCTCTAACAAATCCAGTGCGTAAGATATGCATCAGAGTGAATCGCCGAACTTTCATCCTCTGATGTGCTCTTTATTCGCTTCGCCGATTACGCGACTGCCATAGGGCTGCGCTGTAAACTAAACTCGATAAAATATTTTATTTATGTGCTCAATTAGTAGAGATGGCTTACCTGCTTATAGTGCAATAATCAGCGAAAATTGATGGCCATTAGCAACCAAACTGGAAAGAGGGTTGAATCCGTGCCGCGGAGTGCGTGGCGTCGCTAGGAGAATAGACGGCGACGATGCGCCGGCCGACAGCTGCCAGAATTGACCAGACGCATAGCATGCTTGGTTTGTAAAGGCGACCACTGCTCAAGTGCCGCCGATATTTTACGTCGCAGTCGACAAGAAAGAAGTGAAAGCGATTAAGTTGATTTACGTTGCACTCTCTCCAGGCGTTTTAATTGAGCAGTAGCCCGTCCATGTTTGGTGTCAGTGCTGCGTTTTCATTTTTAGTATCAACCAAGCAGCTCGATTAGACCACTATTAATTGTACTTGAGGGAGTATATATGACAAACACTAAGTGACGACTAGATATATCAAATTTTCTTTATTAAAAATAGTAGTTGGCAGGGCCCTTACCTGCAGGTATACTTAAAGCCTGATAGCATCTTGTTTAAGCACCCTTCCATATATATTTCATGGAAATCAGGTTAAGCCTAGCTGAGTCCACTTAGAAAGGTACCCTCTCGCAAAACATGGCTTGCCAGTGCGAAAGCACGAAGGTGCTGTATAGAAACTAGCTGATGTCGTCCTTGCATGATGGAAACTGGCAGCTTGAAATATGAAATCTATATGTGCCAGGAGGAATTCTATGTAATATTAAGCATTGCAATACTTTGCTTGAAAGCATATGCTTTTTTTTTTGCTCATTAGTTTCATTCACAGTGAACATATGAGGTGTCCACTCGGAGACATTTACTCTATTTTCCTTTTCCAAAAGCTTGCTTCGTCCCTGACAGAGTACTGCCAAATTTTTCAGTTTTAAGCTAAGAAAATTTCTCACTGCAAAATTGGAAAGTGTGCCAAGTAATTAAGTAAGGCAACAATGCTATGCTTCAGAATACTCAGGCTACTGGAGGCATTAAGCTGAAAGTTTCATCATTAAAATCTTGTCAAACATGAGGATAGTCCGAAACTGAATTGATAAACTACTGATGTTAATACTGCATTTATGGTTCCAAAAATGGCTGGGATCACACGTGTATGCTGATGGTACAGTGTAGCAACTTTTGTTGCTATACGTACCTTAATTACTATTTCTCAATTTTTGGAACGCTGTCATCTTGACAATGCTATTTTTTTAACTGCCGATTTTACTTACAATTACTGTGCCTAAAGTTAAAGGTGTGGGAAAGGTTATACCAGAAACTGAAATACACATAAATTGAGCAAATGCAACAAATATTTCGGGGGCACTTCAGCACCGCTGTTAAGGAAAACATGCCACAGCATTTACGACTCCTGTATCCTCATCCCTGTACATTTAGTTGGCTACTTGTTGACTCACCAATCTTAGTTTGCACTTTTATCACACATACCAATTTGTAAAATTACGAATTACCACATTATGTAAATGAACTCCCAACTCACACATCTGACGGGATTCTGAAAGACAATGAGTTTTTCTCATGTCAAAGGAGCTGCTTGGGTAGGCAGCTGGACCATACCATGGTCCTCACATCACAGACCAATCCATCCGGTCATACTATCTGCCACTCATCCTTGTCGCTCAAATTGCAGTTTTTGGTAAATATGGCCTTTTAATGCAGTCACATTAAATTAGGCGAGGGCTTCAACTATTGTTACATGTAAAGAATTACTGCACACGCTTTTAAGGCCCTTTTAGTATGCTGTCTCACCATCCCAGTAGCATAGAGGCACAGCAATAGTGTATTAAGCGGGCATCCAAGGTTAGATCTAATCTCATTGCTACAAGCATGTCGTGATTAGCACTGCCAAATGTTTGAGCATTACATGAGGTGACAGTATGGGTGTAAGTAAGCATTGAAATTAAGAAAGTTGCTGCTCATCTGCAAAATACTGAATTAAACAAATCTTATGCAATTCAACAAACACCGCCCACTTTGCCATTTTATCATCAGTCCCTGTCTGCAGTTCGAAACATCTTCATTGGGCTTACCTCTAAAAATTGTCTACGAAATATATCTGAACTTTTCTTACTTCACTGGTTTTGCGGATTATTTCCCGTCTCAAAAGGAATAACAAATACATGTGGTTCTATGACACATACAGTAAATACTTACCTTTCTAGGTAGGTTACAAAAAGGGAAGTAATGCAGAAGGTAGGCAGTCTAAACATAAATGAGTGTGTCAACATGGTGTTTTGGCACTGGAGTGTTTATTACTCCAATCATGTGCGTTAATAATGAATGAAAAGGCACATAAGTAGGAATACTTTATTTTGACACAGAAGCTATGGCCAACGTGTGTGTGTTGCCATTACGCTCGTAAGTGAAGTGCAGACTTGTGAGTACACTGTTGAGCCAGTAGCACAGGGAGCAGTCAACTTGGGCCAGGGAATGCCATGCTTTGAAAGGTGGGCAGCTGTTGTGATCTCTCGACTAGTATCAGTCACGTGCAGGATCGGCTGTCACGGGGAGAAAAAACAAAAGAATGCAAGCTCAGAACAATAACAAAACACCCAGAGAAACTCAGAGATGTACCAAATTTAAATAAAAAGATAGCAGGACTGCAGCTAATGCAGCAGCTCATATATTCTAATAGTGGATTTGCATATGGTCACTACACCCTCAAAAAGGAAAGAAGCACAAATGCTGAATTCATGACTCGTCAAAGGAACCAGACAAGAAAAGTGTGCACCCTGTAGCATAGCTCAAGAATGAGAAATGCCAAAACAGCGAAAAGGTTACCCTAAGTAAGGCCAGTACTAGTGGTCTCTGCATGCGTGTGACAATGTATCACTGCAGTGCACATGCACAGCAGAAATGGACACCATGGGTGGTAAAGAACTTTATCAACACTGGCCGCAGACATCAGAACAGACAGCTGATTGTGCTTTGGTATAACGCAAGCGTGCGGGCTTTGGTAGGTTGTGAAGCATATAAATAAACGTTGAGACATCTTGAAAACAATGTGTGCACATTTTCATTTGCTGCTGCATCCAAGAAGTTTTGCTTGCACTGTTCATTAGACGACATGCGTTGCTCTCGGATTGTAGCGTTTGTCGACTACACAGCATGATTCCAGAATTGCGACTGACTCAGCTGTGAACATTTCATTTTTCTAAACTTGCGAAATCCTTCCTATGGGCTGTGAAAAAGAATGAGGAACTGTTCCACCGAAATGTAGTCGCTCGCCCTCTATAATGCACATGATGGCAGCCATAAGTCATTTTGTGCCAAACAGTAATTTCCATACAAGTAACAAGAAGTTCTCAAACTATGTGACAGGACAATAGCTATTTACTTTGAGGGTGGCCACAGCAAACGGGCAACAACCACAAGATGGGCAAATCCCTCACCGAACTACAGGACCACAACAGTTGCTACAATGCTAGCATCATAAAACCTCTGGCTGTCTGATATATGGTCCTCATCACAAATACACCAGTTCATGTTGTTAAGGAGGCTGTCCATGAGCGTCATACTTCTCAAAGCAGCTAAAAAATATTGCAAACAGAGACCAACACTTGATTTTAAGTGCAGTAGCAGCACTACTAACATTCAGTGTGTTAATGGAGTATATATAGACACCCTGAAACAGATGACAAAAATTCAATTATAAATTATTTAGCGGTTGAAGATAAAAACCAGGTGATGATCTGTACAGAGTAATGTCTTGCATGTCGTTAACAAGCAAAATGCGACCAAAATTAGGTGCATATGCTCCTGTAAGATGAAGTGCTGCACTGGCCTAGCCCAAGCAGTGCGAGTACCTCCAGTCAAAACGCTTTCAAGTGCCATCATCCATGAGATGGTTGCCCAATAGCAATCGAAATTTTCATAATGCAGCGTTCCTTATCTTCGGCCAGCATATTTCACTCTTCCCAATGGATGCAACCCTCCCCAAAACTCCAAATTGAAGACATCAATTCAGTCATGCAGAATTGTCAATAATGACCTGAACCACAAACCAACTTGGAGAGGTGGAAGCAGGCTCGAGCACTTTGAAGCTATAAAACGGGAGTTTTGAAGCATTCAAATTGTTTTGAAGCACGTTTCTAAAGTCAAAAGATTTTATTAGCTCAATTTTTTATACCTGACATACCAGAATAACCTATTTGATTCCTTTTTATTCAAAGATCAATGCATTGCTGAAAATGCAAGACTAACAGCCAAAACATGTATAGATGTTTAAAATAACACAAATGACCTTAGCAACAATTTGGAACAAACTATTAGAAAATGCAATGCTTGTTTCTATACTTGATGCCCGAACGATAAGTTTGATAAAAACATGACTCTTTTAGCTTGAGAAATGTGGACTATACCACTATGATGTGCTCAAGCACCACTAGACTAGTTCGGAGTTCACATCAATAAGCAGCACATTTCCACTCTCTATCTTGTGCAGATAATTTTTTTTTATCCATGCCTGTTCTGATAAAATTTCCAAGGCACTGATCAGTAATAACTTCAGTGAGGATAGAATGCACTCAAGGATAGCCCTTTCCTCCTCCAGATGCCCTACTCCACGGCTTTCTGTCAGTGGCTTCTCATGTTTTCGCTTGAGTGGCACCGGAGCTTCCTTAATTTTAACATGTTAATGATGGGCCCTCCATGCCTGCCCAACACTTGTGACATTTCTAATGATTGACACCTTCATGGTGTCACACCCATAATAGTGTATGTTTGACAAGCTTATTATTAACAAAGAGGTTCAATGAAATAGATCTATGACTGCCAGAAACGAGGCTCATGCTGGTCTGGCTTATGGGATTTAATGTCCCAAAGCAACACAGGCTATGAGAGGCTCATGTTCTTCTATTTAGCAGAAAAGGAAAAAATTGAGGAAAGCATATAATTAACTAATAAAAACAAAATCTGCATTGGTCATGAATGGCAATTAGCAGTGTATCTACTCTCAAATGAGAAATAACTCATTGCAAACTAGGAAAACAAAACAAACAAGAAACATGCCACTGTTGAGGTCCGAGACCTCCACATTATGCATCCCATGCTTTACAAACTAGCTACAATAATGGCTGTGCAATCTTTTACTTTCAAGCTATTTATGTTGCATGTATCCCAACATAGACAGCGTTCATCAGTGCTAAACTAAACCACAGCAGCAGACGTGGGAATGCCCTGTAAATACAGCAACAAGGTTAACGACTGGGCGAGTTGGTAATCATTCATTTTAAACCAGCCAAAAGACGAGACACAGAAGCCAGCCTCATCTCGTTCGCTTCTATTCTCTGTCTCGTCTTTTGGCTGGTTTAAAATGAAATACAGCAAGTGCCAAGTAGAACATGATGTGGAGCGTGGTGCCTGAAGGGTTGTGTATGAATGAGCCGCGCCGGCCGCCACTGCTCGCAGTGTGCCCAACCTCCGACAGGCAGTGAGACCCACGGATTCGGGCAGTACGGCCAGTGTGACTCTTTCGTCTTCCCATGATAACTCTAGACTTAGAAATTAGCTGAAAACGAATGTATTAGTTTAGGCCGTTTACAGTCTCCAAACACACCAAGAAATATGTCAGCTGTATTGCATTTCGCTTCTGCTTAAAGGGGGACATGGCTCTTAAAGTTATTTTCCAATTTTTGACCAAATTTGATAAAACCTGGCATTCTGATTCAGTTTCTTGCACTGATTTCAAACATGCAACCATTTTTCCAACTGGCCAATTAGTTCAAGAGATAATGTAATTAATTGTTCATAATTTGCAGAAACAATGAAAAAATAACAGCACTACAAAAAAATTCACATGGACTTTGCTAGGTACTAGAAAGCATAATGAATACAATGTTAGGAGCATTTCTTTATTTTTTTTTTAACAAATATTAGCGCTGTTATAGCAGTTCAAAGTTTTCAATTTTGCTCTAAATCAGACAGGAAGGCACTCACATTTGGAGCAGTGAATTTTAAACTGCTATAACGTCGCTAATATTTGTTATACAAAAGTGCACGTAACACTGTATTCGTTATGCTTTCTAGTACCTAGCAAAGTGTTCACGTGAATTTTTTGTAGTGTGGTTATTTTTTCATTGTTCCCGCAAATTACGAACAATTTCATTTTATCTTCTGAACTAATTGGCCAATTGGAAACATAATTATATATTTGAAATCAGTGCAAGAAACTAAATCAGAATACCAGGTTTTATCAAATTTGTTGAAAAACGTAGGAAAAATAGCTTTTAGAGCCATGTCCCCTGTTAAGGATGGCGACAACGAGACAAACGCGAGAGCTGCCGCTTTCAACTATTGTGACAAGAATTCCCCACCGGAAAGGAACGCGGGGTGTTTGGCCAGATGGCGACAGCAGCCCAAGTCGGGCCATCGGGAGACAAAAAGGTTCAAGTGAATCCCGCCGTCTTCCCGCCTGGGTCAGTACCCTCAAGCCGGCCACGCGGTCATCCGCTTCGTCTGGCCGACAGCGCGCAACGGCCCTTGCGACGCAGACGGTGTGGCCCAGACCAAGTCCTCGCTAGCCATCTACACTACGCTTCTCCAATTCGTCTTGCCGACAGCGCGCAGTGGCGTGTTTGACATGGTTCGACGCGGGAGTGCCCCCGACAATGGGACGCAGACAGACGCCGATCGACGCACGTGTGTGCCAGACTGTGAGACGCCGGCAGTCAGTGAGCTCCTCGTGTGCTGCCCTTTACACTGCCACAGCGGCTTCCTCCTTCCCCACCAAGTCTAAACTTTCGAGGGAGCCCCCCGAAAAAAAAAGAAAAAAAAAAAAAAAAAAAAAAAAGAGAGAGAGAGAGAGAGAGAAGGTAATCGGATTTCTTGTGAGGAGGCTTTAATATTTAGACACCGCGTGCAGCAAAATATAACATTAAAATGTCGAGGAAACGCAAGGTAGCCAATTGCATGTGTATGTAGTCTTCACGCCATGCCAAAACGGCCGTTAGTTAAGCGTAGGTATCACCTCCGTCAAAGAAAGAGAAAACCAATATTCTTCCCAATTTAATGTATCTGTGAACTGGAGGCGATGGTGGTAGAAGAAAGACAAGAAGCTCAGGCGGCGTGCCCGCCCTGTGGTGTGCGAGAGGCGCTGTTATATCATAGCTATATTTATAGCACTGCCGCCAGGGCCGGCATGTGTTCTGGCTGCAATGCTCTTCGCTTATTCTGCATGTAGAAGGTACCCCCCGCCTTTAATTTCCCCTTTTGAGAAAGATGGCGCCGTTGCGGCAGCAAGACTGTATCTGTGGCTGAGGAGTCCCGAGTGTTGAACAGCAACCTTGGAAAAGGCCAAACCTCATAAAGCGTTCAAACGTTGGCCCTTCCCAGTGGTTTGTATGAGGTTTCCAGTTCCTAGTCTCCAGTGGTATACAAAACTGATCATATGCGGAAGCACCTTATCGCAGACCAGACTGTCTGTGCTCGCTGATAGCTTAAACAGCCTCATCCAGCGCTACTCTAATTTATTAGGCGAATGCCACGCTGCACCACACTAGAGTAACCCGCACATGGCATTTTAAGCTTTAAAACATGCAAGAGCGGTGTCTGACTGCTGCTCTTCAGTCACAGAGGGGAGCAATTTCATATATTCGTTTGAATCGTTCAATGGGCCCGCGCACGTCTAATTGCTTACGACATTAATTGACTCATTTAAACATTGCTCATTCAAGATTTATCTTATTTCAACGTCAAGGAGATTTCTAAACTTTATCAAGCCTTTGCGGCTATTTCTGTCATGAGACGTTCCAATCAACAGCTAAAAATGAAAACCATACCTACGTTTGGTTTTGAATTTTCTCACAACGAAAAAAAAAAAAAAAAAAAAAAGTGTACATGACAACAAAAAAACAAAAAACAAAAGAGCTATGTCTGGAGTAATGGTCCCCAACCGGCTCAAGGTATGAGGATGCTGTAGCACAGGCGTTCGGATCACTTCGGCCACATGGGGTTCTTCAATGAAACTGTCATCTATAGCATATGCCTGCCATGCTTTCAGCTCCGACCGAAATGCTGTCTCCCAATTAGGATCAGACTAGGGTATCCCAGCTCAGTACTCGAGAGCTTTAATGACTAAGCCACCGCGGTGCCGTAATCAGTAAATAAATAAGCTATGAAGACTAAACCTTTTTCTCGGAGCGTACCAGTTATTTCATCCTTTTCATTGCTGCGACGCCGCGGATTTTTACTCTGACAAAGTGACTATAAATCGGACATCGGCTCTCTGTGTACAAGCCCGAATCCGGCTCGGGCCCGCACGTTTAAGTCCACCCCGGGTCCAGCGAGTCGGCCCAGACGACCCGTGGGCTGAGCCGCACCCAGCTTTTGGGCCGGCCCATGCCCACGCAGTGTCGTGTGAAGCACGTGCTACCTTCACCTGACACTTCTACACAAAGTTTGACGATCTTCTATTTTTTCGGTTCCTGGGGCTGCCTTTCAGTGGGTCGCTTTCTACTTTAAGTCTGAAAGGTAGGTAAGGCCGGCAGAGAATATTGTGGGGACCGCTTCCTTTGCTAGCAACGAGCAACGCTTTGTAGCACATGCCCATTTAACTCTGTCATCCATGTTTTGGACACAAACCTGGGCTTCAAATGCCCCTCACAAACAGTGACTGTATAGCTCGGTCCTATCTTGGTATGCCGGCCGCCATAGCTGAAGCTGTTCGACATCTTTTCGCACCGAAAAAAGCTGTCATTTTTCATTGCAGAATACGTAGCCTGTATCGCAGTGGAGAACAATGCACGTTTTTTCCACATTACATTACAACTTAGAATATACCATGATCGAAGAAAGGCGTGGAGCGGGAGCGTCAGCGAAAGTTGAGAACTGACTGCCATTCCTTGCGGCAACCAGCGAACCCGCGGCCACCAACAGTCAACGCAGTCTCTCGGCAGCCTACAGAAATCAGCGCATCGGTATCGCCACTTACTGCTTGGTGTGGAGCAGGCCGCTCACACATTTCTATTCTAACACCATGATGCGGAGGTTGTGTGTCCGGGCCGACCAGTGGCATATGGTAGTTTTTTGCTTGACAATTACCTCAGACAAACTCATTATGAAATCCATTGATAGCCACGCCATTATGGGCATAGAGCAGAGGTCTCAAACTCATATTGCTATGTGGGCCGCATTGACAAAGCCTTTTCTCTCATGACCCAGGAGCCAGAAAACAAAACAACAGGAAACAAAGTACAATAAATAATGATAAAATGAACAAAAATAAGCAAAACTTCTTTTTTCCAGACCAAGCCCTTCCATTATTGCAAAAGAAAAGCAATGTGTGCTCCTTTCCGCTTGAATGCCGGACAAAAGCAGTTTCAGGATCACTCGGAGAGAGGTACTGAAATGACATACCTGTTAATAAATACCACACTTATAATCCTCAGCAAGAAAAAAAAAAGCACACTTGGAAATAAAAGAAAAGGCAGGATGTCTGGCTCCTTGCTTTTGAAGGCATAGTGATGTCAAATGAAAGTTCATGCAGATTAAGTGGTCAACGCCTTATCAAAAATGAATGTGTACTAACTGGGTACTAAGTCTGAGCTTATTTTAGTTCGAAATTAGGGCTGGTAGTAATGCTTTCAAAACGTCGGCTAAAAATTGAGCTGGGCAGACTGCATCACGCAGCTTCGCTGGCCGTGCTCTAAGACCCCTGGCATAAAAGGATCATCTCTGATGAGCGGAAAGAGACTGCCCGGCACTGCTGCGCCAGAAGATGCAGGAGATGACAAAGCAAGTGAGTGCGAGGGCATGCTCACAATTCTTGCTGCTACAGTGAGCCTCATTTGCTAGGCTGCTTTGATTAATGTGAAGCAACCCTGCCACAATCGGCTGGTAGGTATATCGGTGCCCGGAGAAGCTGTCACTGTTTTTAGCTGCTCAACGGCCCTGACAGTAACTAAATAAATAAATAAATAAAGTTCTTGCAGCAACTTTGTCACACGCACAAAAAGCGACACAACCAATCTGTGTAGGAATACCATTCGTTAAAGAAGGCAGCTTTGCTAGTTTCTCACAGCGAATTGAGAAGACAATATAGCGTGGTTTGATCTTCCATCTCGTGCAAACATTTGTTTGTTTTTGGAGCTAGTCTGGTTTTCTGTCTGAATCAACTGTTACATTGCACACTGTTTGCGATGCATTAATTGCAGCTGAGAAAGAAAGGCTGCGAACTACAAGCTGGACACCGCAACTGCAGGAAGCTGCAGGGATGCTTGCTTATTCGAATCCTTCATACACTCTATGCAAACTGGTGACCTGTGCCATGTTCCCCATGTAAAAATTAAAACAAATGACCAGTCCCGGTGGCACAGCAATTGTTTTGAAATTAAGTACAGGGCTCACCTTGTGGCATTGGAGCATATGCTGCCTCCGCCTTTCATAGTCCCATTTGTTCAGCCTCAGCAACCAGCAAGCCCATGCTAGACTCCAAAACACATATCAGGAAGGTCCCCGCGTACAAATATTAGACGTCAGCTTATAAGCGATGTTTACACACACAAAAGAAATTAAGGCAAGTACAAGGCGAAATCGCTTACCTCACCGTAATTAGAAAGTGGCCCTGCATACACTTGACAGTGCGCAGTCATAAAATGAGGTATGAAATCATTATTCTACACCGCGTCATTACAATGTGGGTCACACAAAGGGTCACGTCGCACAAATGGTTAGTACGTCGTGGTGCACCGAAACAAAAGCTTCCCACACAGGCCTGTGTGATCCTCGCCTTTCCTGCTTCTACGCGTTGTTTTGTCATGTCCTAGTATCTCCTTAAGTCCCTCCATCAGCTCAAAGACGTTACAATCAATAAATATTCATCCAGACCGCTGAGGAAAGCTCACCCAAGTTTCCCGCCCTTTTTAGGCGCACGCAAGACTGGTAGTCAGGCGTGTTTTACATGACTGAGACTTTCGTGCGGTTGGCCTAATAAACGGTATTTAACCGCATGTTCCTTGGTGTAGAACTACGTTGAGCTTTAGATTGAAACATTCTATAATACACCTTTGGGCCGTTCGGGCCCACTGCCGGCCAAGCAGGCTCAATGGTCGTCAACAGAACATTTGGGCGCAGGGAAGTTGAAAACTATATGTAGAGTTCCAGACAGCGGGCAATGACTCAATACATGCATATTGAAATATCTAAGAAATAGAAAAAATTGCTGACGTACCGTACAACACGAGAGCGCACGGCTGGCACGGCGACGCAGCTCCCACGGCTCCGACGACCAGCCATTCTGCTACTAAAAACAACCACCTACCCACAAAACAATAGCCGGACGTGACGTTTTTCTTAAACCGGATAAGACGTCATGGGTTGCAGCAAGCATTTTGCTCCTGCAACCCGGTTGCAGGAAGCATTTCGCTGCTGCAACCGGGTCGCAGCAGACGGCGCCAAAAATGTAAGCAAGCGCACAAGCGCGCTCCGGCCGAAGGAAGCCGCAGTAGGCGGGTGCGCTGCAGTAGCGCTAGTAGCGCTGCACGCTGTTTTTGGCTAGAGTGGCTCCGCTGCAGCAGTGCGCAGTGCCTCCTCCTGGCTTGGCTGGCTAGTCTGGCGGTCGTATCTATCCGCCTTGGACCGGTCCGCTCTATTCAAAAGTTCCAAGATGGCGCCAACTTTGAAAGTGAGTCGACGTGGTGAGAAGCGTTCGGAAAAGTTCGAAAACAACTTCGATTATCTCAGATTTCTGAGTGAGCCTCGGAAGGAAAGATTGCGAAGAAAGCACACATCATCGGGACGAAAGGTAAGGTGCTTAGATTTTTCCTAGACGACTAATATTTCTTTCCCCGTTCCGGGCACCCCCGGACCGTTACGCACCGACAGCTGACAAAGCTAGCAGAATTTTCTTGGTGGAATTCTTCCGGTACTCGCCTCCGTCTGGCTGCTTAGGGCGACGGAGACAAATTTTCGCCCTGTTCATGTCCACTATTCTCTCGGTACTGTTTACCGCGGGCGCATTCGAATGAAGTACTTTCCAATGACGACAACCGTTAAGTGCGAAGCAAAACATCTCTCCGCATGGCTCGGCGCAGGTATAAGCAGAAACAATGAACGATAGTGTGCGACAACCTAAACTCGGTTGTAATTAAAAATTAATAGGATCTGTTTATATGTATAGCCCCGTGGGTGCATGCGCAGACCCCGCTGCAGTGTTCCCAAGTGTTGAAGCCGCTGGGCTCGCTGTTTTTTCTCCTGCTCACTTAGTTTTCCTACGCTATATTAATATTATTTGCCACTCCCAGCTCGATCGTTTACCGAAAGACGGCCGCGACGGCTGTGAGAGTACGATATATAAATGTTCTCCTGTTTCCGTGGGAAAAAATGCTGCATGAGCTTAGAGGCTGGGAGAAATTTGCTCAAGTAATTCTGAAGGTTACCGACAGCTAGCTATAGCATAGACACTACATATAGGTATGCTTGTTTGTGTAGCATTTTACCTGCCTTTAAACAATTTTGTATGTGGTCATGGGGTCATAATTTTGTAGTTCGCGAATTTACTAGTTTATGTGGCACCTGATGGCGAAGGCAAGAAACGAGTTACAGAAGTCCGAGTAGCAGATGCCCCTCGCTAGCCTGATCTGATGGAAGCCGGTTTGCACATGGAGCTTGTAAAAAAAAAAAAAAAAAAAAAAAAAAAAAAAATACACGGGGCATTAATTCGAGTGGTCTAAATGTGTGTGTCAGCACAGTGGCACATATACTTCGTGGTGTAACGATTGGCGCCCCAGAATTATATGTAGGCTGTGGCTAAAGGTACGTCGGACGGACCCGGTGCGTTTTTCTTCGGGATACGTCGGACGGATCCGGGAAATATTTTTCAGAGGTACGGCGGACGGACCCAGTCGGTGGGGTTCAAGTTTAACGTCCGATAGACCCTATGCATTTTTCTCCGGGATACGCAAGGTAGATTGATGGGGATGGGCCTTTTTGGACTTGGGATACGTCGGAAAAGCCGGATGTGTAGATTGCAGTGGTTACTTGCATACAGTTAATACAAAGGCTTTGTATTAACTCTATAGTTACTTGGTAGCGATAGCCAAATGTAGCCAAATCGAATTTGATACGAGGTGTGCGAGGTCCAAGTAGTCCAAGCACGGTGGATCCAAGCATACGTGAAATGTGAAATTACGAAGAACAGTACAGTGGCAAGAATAGTGCCTAGAATGGGTGATAGATTTACGTGAGTTGGACAGCGACAGAGCGGCAAGCACGACCAGAGCGCAAGCGCATGTAATCGCGGTGTTGACGGCCAGCCCGCGGCCCGCACGCCCGCTCATTTGGTCCTCGTTATCATGTGGATGATCGTCTACGACGTTAGTTATGTAGTTTTGATTCCTCAAAGTTTCCTCACTTCAATCTGCGATGAGATGCGTCACGTAAAGCGTCGCTTTCTGCTCGTATTGAGGTTTATATGTGCTTGGCTGTGCTGCAAGTTCTACATATACATACAAGCGGCGCTGAAAAAGCTGGGTACCGTCGATGTGTCTCTAGCCCAAGCATCGCGTCATCCTTGTTTGTTGTGCGAATGGAGGTGTAATCGCCGTTTTTTGTTTTCCGTAAGATGTTATGATGTCCGTGCTACGTCGTAACGAAAGTGACGAGAGTGCCGTGATGATGTGATGCGTGCGCCGATATCCGGACGGACATCAGCGCGTCCATTTATGATCGCCGATGTTCCGAGTGCATGCTAGTATTTATTAGGTGCAGTGGTAAGTCCAAAAACGTGGCGTAATGAGATTCACACGCGCTGTGCAATAGTCGACGACAATAAGTCATCGATAATTTGTTATCATACTGCACTACAGAGCTCAAAACTCGGAAAATGTGGTGTTTCTACAAAGTACACGCCTGTTGTTTACATTAGTGCGTTTTGAAGGTTCGAAAAAAAAAATTAAATGGCAATACTTTAATCTGGCCTTGCACAAAGTTGTTGGGAATGCACATGATACAGTTTTTGCATGTTGGAGTAGACAGAAAAATAAGTGCCCAGCCCACATTGTCGAGATACGCATTACTACAGGTGAAATGGTTCAGGCTTCTGGGAAATATCAGCTGCCTGGCACAGCATCTTCCTAAATGTTCAGGCTTTTTACTATTGTTGAAGGCCACTTTATCATTAATAAAGGAACGAATATGGTTTATGTGTTAATGACTAGTGCTTTTTCAATGTATTATGTTCTTTTTTTTTTTTCCCCCTAATTTCTTTTGCTTTTTGATGCTAGACAAACTCAAATGGTACTCTTTTAAACTTCTCTGTCCAAAGCTGAACATGAATATCTGCCATGCATGTAACAGCTGTAATGCTGGAAAGGTTACACACTGCGACATCTCAGCGACACGTTAAGCTACTTGCCCCAAGGTCATGATATTTAATCCCAGTGATAGCAGCCGCACTTTGGTGGAGGCTAAATGCAAACGTATTAGTTTCCTGTGAGATGTCAACGCAAAGTACAAAGTCCAGGCAGTCAATTTATCTAGAGCTCTCCACTGCAGTGTTCTTCATAGCTACATATGTCACTTTAGGATGTGAAACCCTACATGCCACATGTAGGATGTGTTGTTTTTTAGATTTTGGAACCTCTCATTTATGTTGCACAACATTTGGCTAATTGTAGTTCTCAAACAGTTGTTGAAGATGAAACCAAAGCAGTTATTGGCATGGCTTCCCGCTTGGATTATTTTGCTAATTGCAGTTTTTTGAAACTTGCATCACTGCTAGACAGTTCAAATAGCAGGCAGTTGAATTACAAGAATGATGTGGATCATGCATTTCAGTTGACAAATAGAAAGTAATGGTCCCTTCCATGCATGCACAGGTGCCCATAGATAAATACATAATTGGGTGTGTGATTGTGACACATATCAAGGGTCTACAGAAAGCCATGTGGAGCCAGTTTGATATTCTTCATGAAGACTAAAATAAAATTGTACAACAGCTGCTGTCCATTGCAGAAAAATTTGGTCATTTTGTGTGTGATTAACTGACCATGAATAGCATTTTAATCAGAGTGATATATAATGCCTGGTTTAGCATCCTAAAACAACTATGAGGGACGCAACAGTTGAGGGCTCCTGTACAATTTCGACCAAGTGGGGTTCTTTTACATGCACTGACACCGCACAGTGCATGACAGCCTATTGTTTTGCCTCTATTGAAATGCCTCTGCTGTGGCTGGAATCAAATCTGCATTCATGGGTTCAGCAGCCAAGCACTTTAACTACCGAGCCAGCACAACGGGGTCAAGTAATAAAATGCACGCCATTACATTTCCTTCACAGAGCTAATGTATACAAGAAAAAGTACATAGCAAAAAAAAAAAAAACTAGTTTTATTGCACATTATATTCACATGTCAGTAACATCCTCTAGGAAGAAATTTTTCATAATATTTGCATGGAAACAATGAACATCTTACAAAAACAAAACAATGCACTTACTGCACTCCAATTGTTAATGGGCAAGGTTGCATCTATGCTACTAGACTGCACTTCTCACAAAAAAAAAAACCACAAGCCCCATCTGCTTTGGCCAATCACTTGATGAAACTAACAGAGACAGATGTCGCACACCACAGGCTGGTCGTCTCACAACATATCTGCATTCGTTGCATTTCAATTTCATGCCTTTCCACTTAGCTTCAACTGTTTCCAGCATTACTAGTCACCTATCTTTTGTGAAATATTTTTTTACGCTGTTCAGATCAGCATCCTTGTTAACGATGGTCTCTAGCATTCTCGATGCTATCATTTTCACATCTTCTTCACCTGGAAGAATGAAGAAAATGAAAAGCCTTGAGCAGACAAAAAATTAGGGAGGCACCTAATCTCCACCTGTAAGGGTATGATGTACCAGCGTTAATGGCTCTTGTCAGCAGATCCCACTGTGGATTCCCATTCATTTACATGCCCTTTGCTACAAACTTAATCACTAATTCCTTAATTCATGTCTCTGTTATCTCACACATACTCATTAGCATGTGATCGTAGGCGCCCTGTTATGTGATAGACAACCTGGCATAGACCTCTGTAAGCCTCGCGTTAACCAAGCTGTACAAACATGCCTCCATGGCCTTGGAGTAAGCTTTCTTACTCGAAGCTGAAACGTCCCGGAACATATTTCAAAATATAACTTTGTAAGCTCGAGTTAACAGCCCCTGCCATGTCGTGTGGCCTCGTGACAGTTGGCTCGTGGTACTTTTGGCTTGTGCATAGGGTCTGTCTGTTAATCATGATGGCTAACATGCATGAAAAAGATATTTTTGCACAAACATTGGTGGCAAATGGTTAAGTGGCAAATGGTTAAGATTCTGAAATGTACACCTATATGCATGCAAGGGCGGCATCATCACATAGCATAATCAAGAGTTCTGTCGGTACCTGCAGTTACATGGCACTCCAATGCCCATTAAAGGACCACCTCCGACAATGGTTGTTGTTACCACAAGACCTGTTCTAACAGCGTGCTGGCACCATTCCACTGAGCGATGGGCATATATATGCATACCTTAGATAGCTCATGATTATGGGTCTCATTATGACTTCCAAGGAGTTCCTGCCGTCAGAAGCCCTACACTTTATGAAAGCGGGACAGCTGTCTTGAAAGGTGATGAAAAGAAATAACCAGGTTATCTTACCACAACGCTAAATTACAGAGGGTGAATATGCTGCATGAAGATACCAAGAAGCTTGTACAAAGGAAATTGAGAGTGAAATGGCAGGATTTTTGAAACATTGAAATAAACAACAAACTAAACTTTGTCAAACCTGTCATCGAGGAATGGAAATCATGCAGTCATCAAAAACACACCATGGAGTACATTTCAGGTCATCTTCACAAAAGACACACCCACACCTGACACACAGCTTCATACTTATGAAAGATGACAAATCAATATGCAAGGAGTGTGGATATGAACTAACAATAAACCATGTCTTTCTTACATCTGTGCCAGACTCTACTCGAGAAAAAAGGAGGAAAACATTTTGTACAATTTTGCAACATCCCTTTCCATCCCAGCATGATCCTAGGAGAGACTGCACTAGTCCATATTCCCTGCATTTTTGGTTTCCTAAAATGAGAATGTTCCTGAACAAGCCACGTCCTAAAGAACACTAGTCATTATTCACAAAATAAATACATTAAACCTTATTCTTGGTGCATGACAGCATTAGTTGGGTATGCATCATAAAAACCAACACAACGCTTATAAGCTTTCAGTCTGGTGTGGTCCTTATTCACGTGACAGCGCTGTCATGCGGGTCTAATGTCCCAGCGATCGGAAAGTGACCTTTTCTAAATGCTAGGGTAAATTTAAAAACTGTGAAGGCGATTCTACAGATCTCTAAAGACGCGCGGGTGTTTGGTTTCGACTGGAGTACTCAAGTGTTTTATCAGCGTTCACCTGCTTTGTTGGAAAGCCTGCAGTGAAAGTGTTAAAGAGGAGACATTTTTGAACAGTACGTTTCTGAAGGCGTTGCTTTACTTTACGGGGCCCACAAAATGCAGCTGAATGTCAAACGCCGCCTAGGTAGGTTCTCTAGCAAGACAGCGGTGTAGCGTGGAAAATTGCTCCGCCGGACCAGCGCTGACCGCGGACTTGAAAGGCGAACTGTTAAAACTTTTAGCTACTGACCACACCTGAAACACTGAGTTGTGCATGGTCAAGGCAGAATTTTTCCACGAGCACTGGTAGCTATCGATTTCGCGCTCAATATTATGAAAATCCGTCCTCTCTTCAGTGGAGCATTTATGCGCATCAGGGTAGGCCAGCCGTGGGAACACGGATGCGTGGTTGTAGCAACGATCGCTTGCATAACACTCTCTGCACAATTCCAAGAATCAGCTTCTGCAACGAAATGTGCAGCGCACATTTTCTACCGCGTACTGAAGTCCGGCGACGCATGCATATCTCCCGCGCTCGTTCGGGTCACGCTAACCTCGAGCATGCGGGCGTTTAAACTACATGTACGCAAAATTCAACGACGAGAAAAAGATGCAGGCTGAGTACTTGTCTAGACTTCCTCTAAATACCAAAAAACATTGCTGTTTGTAGGGAAATGGATCATTCGCGCTTCTGGCTTTCCGGTTGTGGGTTGTGCACTTATGTATTGCGGTGAAATGGGTCTTCACCTCGACGAGTCGACGTGCAGCTTGCTGCTGTAACTGCGCAGGCTTCTAGAAGATTCGGCGTGTCTTTTGCCACCTACGGCTCTGAGGTAGAATCTAAAGGAAGGATTTAACTAGGATCATTCTATTTCCTCTGTTTGCATGTGAGGAACGAGCATTATGACGTATGTCACATACAGCATATATACATACTTTAGACGACCGAATGTTCTGCACGGCGAGGTGTGTGTTTTGTGCCGGCGCTCGATCTTCGGAGGTCGATGCAGGGCCTAAGACAGCGTAATTGCAAGGAATAGCTCGCTTGCATTACGGGCAGATCGAGGTGATAGTTTAGTGCGAAGCGAAAGCTGCTCGTGAATGTGCGTGTCTCGGTGCCAGCTGGTGGAGCTGGTGCAGTACGTCGCATCGCCTGCAGCTATATGCGTGACAAGCGATGCTTGTCGTACACAATCCTGATTGAAGAGCGTGATCTATGTTAGGATGGATGAACTCTTCGTAGCACCTCATCGGGAGTCGCGGTGCGACATACGCGTTCGACGTGCATATAGCCATGAGCCTGTATATCGACGTCCGCCATATCTTTACGAGAATCGAATGGGTACGTCGGACGTATCTTTAGACACTTCGTTATAGGCATCGTCAATCTCTGCGAAATGGGATGAAGGTATGAGGTGCTACGAAGAGTTCATCCATCCTAACATAGATCACGCTCTTCAATCAGGATTGTGTACGACAAGCATCGCTTGTCACGCATATAGCTGCAGGCGATGCGACGTACTGCACCAGCTCCACCAGCTGGCACCGAGACACGCACATTCACGAGCAGCTTTCGCTTCGCACTAAACTATCACCTCGATCTGCCCGTAATGCAAGCGAGCTATTCCTTGCAATTACGCTGTCTTAGGCCCTGCATCGACCTCCGAAGATCGAGCGCCGGCACAAAACACACACCTCGCCGTGCAGAACATTCGGTCGTCTAAAGTATGTATATATGCTGTATGTGACATACGTCATAATGCTCGTTCCTCACATGCAAACAGAGGAAATAGAATGATCCTAGTTAAATCCTTCCTTTAGATTTTATATCTATTCTTGGTAGTGTTTGCTGTAAAGTATGTTTCCTTTTCTTGCATCAAATATCTTCTCCTAAGCTTCTTATGGTAAAGAACACTTGCGCAGCTTTCGTGTTTGTACTCGTGTTTGCCACAGCGACATTGGCACGCATAAAAATAAAATGCCTAGCTGTGATGCCATGATTATAGCGCATTTTAAGCTAATGATAAGAATGTTTTAAATGTGAAGACCGGTCATAAAATGGGAAAGTTACAAAAGAAGGCCACATATGGGCTTCTGCCGCACGAGGCGGACTTACGGTCTGATGGCGGAACGAATCACTTGCCCATTGGTGCAACTGGTGCAATTGACCCATCGGGTCCCTGATGTGTAACAGTACTAAAAAATATTCCACCTGAAAATCAGTTATCTGGTGCAAGCAATATTCTCCTTGTGCCTCCTGTACCTGCCTCTGATTTCTTATGTTCTCTTTACTGTAGAGCATTTTTAACTTGCATACCGAGCTGCACTTGCTGTTGTTGCAAAAGTGCTAAATATTAAATAACATAGGCTCAACAATGAACTAACCGAGAGCGGTGTCATAAAATCCTTGCAGCAAACTTGCATGCTGTTTTAAGAAGGCTCTAGTGTGTCAATGTCTACATTATAACGACATAATGTTCATGATGATTGCCCGCATTCGACATACTTCTCTTGAAGAATATTACTTTGTGCACTATTCTCACTTTTCCAGTTTACACTTTTTGCGGCTAAGTAAGTAACGGTAGCAAGTGTGACATTGTTCGAGTTGCTCAAAATCATGAAATGGTATCGAAATAAAGAATGAACACAAGGTATTGGAGCCGCATACTGCAACACACATGGGCATTATTACTTGCTCTACAGTGGAGCTTGCATGGAATGCAAAGCTGCTAACCACACACAGACAAGGAGGGCTCTTGGCTGATACATAGCATAGAATGTTTGCACCGTCACTGGAGCCACACTTCCTGCTTTATGCTTTCATTTCAAGTTGACACACAAATTTTACCTTTCATTGTTTAATTTTTGCAGTAGTGTTGTTCCACTACGAACCCAGCATTGTTATGATCTACTCACAATAAGAAGGAAATGAGTGTGGACAGTAACAAAAACAGTATGCATGGATTATTTATATTACTTTTGATATACTAGTTTCCACCATAGCCTTATGCTGTCCTTCTGTGTCCTAATATTCGAGCAGCTATGCCAAACACGTTAAGTGATCCTGTCGTTGCTTCCAGCAAGGAGCGCAGTGCAATTCAATGTCAAAGATGTCATTTGTATCAAACACCAGAATACACAAATAAATGGCAGCGTTCACATCAAAGTGCAAAGTGAAGTTTATTGCTGAAATTTGACATTCTCATCTCATGGCACTCAGCTCTTTTGAACATACAAATCCCTACTACACAACAATCACATACATGTTTACTTGCAAAGCATTATTCCACGCATCAAAACCCAGTGTAATGCATACTGATTCCATCAGCAGTAGCCATGCAACACTGGTGCGCATCCAAACAGAAGGAAACCAAAAGGGCCACTGTCCACCTTCCGGTCGAAAATATTTTCTTCCCCGGTGACTGTGAGGCTTTGCCCCCAGAACGCAAAGGCGAAAATACGTTTTTGAAAAGAGTAATTAATAACGCAGTTACAGCCACCCCAATCACCCGATGCGTCGCGCGCCGCTGCATTCATTGCATTCAGTCCAGCTGTGGTGAGGGAAAAGCGCAGCGAGCGACGTACACAATTAGTCGTGTATGCCCACCCTTCACCCGTCAGTCAGCAAGACAGACCAATGGATGTTGTTGCCTTCTGACGTCAGCCTAGCGGCCCGACGGGCCAGCGTAGAGAACAGGGAAGCTGGTTTCCCGGAGGAGAGGATGAGAGAGCTTCGATTTGTATTTCTGCTGCTTTGCGACACGCATATTGCTGTAGCATTTTGCACAGATTATCTCCGGTACCTGATCGAAGCAGCCATACCCTGGACAGTGGCCCTTTAAGTGAATGAAATACAGAGTAACTGTGCAAAAACTTCCAAGAAGTGTATCTTTTCCAGGGTAAACAAACAGCAGCAGTCTTTATGAAACTGAGCCATGGGTGTCAGCAGGATTTTGTTTTGAAGGGGGGTAAACTCGTTGCATGCACAAATGGCTGGTGTTGCTTGGGTGAGGGGCAACTGCACCTTTTGTACCCCTCTTCTGACGCTTATGAACTGAGCTATATATCTTATTGATGTTGTCACATGGTAGTGACAAGGCCGTAGGCACAAAAGAGAACACTGGTGTAACAGTACTGAAATCAACTTTTTATTGGGCTGACTTGTGCCCGCAAAAGAACTGAGCAATTCGGCAGTGGCGATAGCAGCAAATGTGCTTGTCAGTCGTCGAACAAAAAATGCCCATTTAACCCATCAGCGCTCAATTTAAAGGCGGTGAAGAAAGATACCTAGATAAAACTGCAAACGGTAACTAGCATACCCTGGAACATTGTAGAAACACATGTGCTGGCTGGAATCTTTCGAGATGCATCTCGAAGTATCTTCTGCAACAAAGGAAATAATAAAGCTGGGTCTCGCGACAACGAGCATGAACAAACAAAAAGTACATAATTGATCCCTGCTCTACAATCACAGTGACAAGGCCGTATGCCGCCGGTGTTAAAAAACAACAAATAGAGATTTGAATGGTTTGCGGCAATATATGAAATGTGCAGCAGGTTGGCAATAAAGTGATGAACTTTTACAGAATGACATGAAGCCTACTTGTCCGTGTCATTTTGAAGTTAAGAAACCAAGCTTAAGACTATCAAGTACTATGTGTAGTGTGCATGAGGTTCTAGAAATTGTTGAACTAAAAAATTTGCATTCATTCTGGTGAAACTTCATTGCAGGTCCTACTGACAGAAGTCCTACACAGGTTTGGCTTTAATGTGCCATGTATATAATATTTACAATTGTAGATATGCATTATACTGAGCTCCAGAGAGGAGAGTATAACAGCTTCACAGTTTGTGAACTACCTCATTGAACACCCAATATCCGTTAGCAATGATCAGCAATTTACTTCCCGGAGGAACTGTGACATGATTTGTGCCTTGTAAATTTTTACAAGCAATTCTTCAAAAGCCTGGAATGTGGCACTATTACAGCACAGACTGACGCAATATAAAGAATCATCACTGCAAAAGACAAAGCCCCCTCTTTTAGCTGGCACTCAGGCGATTTGTGTCACTTGCCTCCCTTTCAACTGCTTAATAATTTCTTTTTAAAATTTTCCAGTTTCGCTAGGTACTTAATCTCTTAAAAATTATTCACCCCTCACATCACACTTTTCATGAGAAACAGATAATGTCATCTGTAGAGCACCCAGATAGGAAACTGATGTGAAGTATGTGGTGCCTGTTTTGTGCATCTAACGTCTACAGTTTTATCTGTAGCCATTTTTGTATGAAATAGATACACAATTTATTTTGTGGTTCAAGCAACCATGCCTGGATACAGACAGGCTTGCTTCTCAGGATTCAAAGAATGGATAAATGGGCTATGGAACGAAAAATGGTAGGGGTAACGTTAAGAGATAGGAAACGTGCGGAGTGGGTCAGAGAAATAACTCAAGTTACTGACATTCTAGTGGAAATCAAGAAGAAGAAATGGGCAGGACATGTAGTGCGAAGAGAGGGTAACCGATGGTCGCTTAGGGTAACAAACTGGATTCCAAGGGAAGGAAAGTGTAGCAGGGGGCGGCAGAAAGTTAAGTGGGCGGATGAGGTTAAGAAGTTCGCAGGGGTCAAGTGGATGCAGCTAGCACAGGACCGGGTTAATTGGAGCAATATGGGAGAGGCCTTCACCCTGCAGTGGGTATACTCTGGCTGATGATGATGATTATTAAATGTTCCACGTGGATTCTGCATGAAATGTATTATCCCAGTGTGCAGATGCATCGTTAACAAAAGGTAACCAAGCAGCAAGATTTGTTAGCCTTGTAGCACAGTACTGTGCTACCCTTTTGCTCACATTTTAAGACATTCTGGTCTTAGGAGCGCCATACAAGGGCTGCACAATATGGCTGGGGAGCAAACCTTGTTGCTTAATTGTTGGTAGAGACGACGTATGCAGTACAGTGAGTGGTATCTGAGCCATTCTAGGGAGTGTCACAGGCTGGATTGGTTTTCTGTCACCCTCTGAATTGCGTCCACGCACATGCACCCAGACTCCTTTTTGCAAGCTTCTGCGCACAAGCTCTTCAGTTTGGTACTTTGGAAACTCTCGCGAAATAGGTGACATGTTTAGCAGGCATTTTCAGCTGCATTGTTGAAAAAAACATAATCAAAACAGTGAAAATTGCAAGCAGTAAATGAAAGAGCACTAAGTTGGAAAAAAATTGCATAAACATAACATTATGGTTAAGAGAGCCTCGGCAAACTGCATGCAAAATGTCTTCACAAAGGAGTTAAATCATTCCCTCTCACCTCACTGTCCCGGGAGACTCCCATGAGCCCTAGGAGATGTAGCTCATGCTGCAAAAATTATTTAATCCTTTTAACAAAAATATGTGACATCTGAGAAACGTTTGGAAACATTGAATTAAAAATAACAGCCATATGTATTTCAGAAGTCCAGTCAAGTATGCAGACCTGTCAATCCCACAGTGCTGAATCTACTATAGAGGATGCCAAAAATACTAAAATTCAGTGAAAAACATTGAAATGTTTTGATTACTCAAAATCTCTTTTGAATGATAGAAAACAGAACAGTCTCAACTAGAGTTTTGAAAAGTCATGTAAACACAACTTCAGACAGAAGTCTTTGAAGTGAAACGCTGGGACAGTACTGAGGAGGTTGCTGCTTTGCCTTCCGCAGAAAGTCCTTTTCAAATACCTGATTGTGACAAACTCCAGACCCCTTGCATTTAATTATCAATTAACAGCTGTTCTAGCTTAGTTTTTGGCATGGAGGAGCAAAACTGCGTGCATGTCTTCTTGACTTTGCTAAGCAGCTCTCACTCCTGAAGACTGGCAACAGCGTGCTACTGCTCGTCTATGCAGTCCTGAATGGCTACTTCTACTCGATCAGAAAAGCCGTGAAGAGACAATCTGTTTGGATAGTGGCGTGGTCCACTTCAGAATTAAAATTCTAACCTTCTCGTTGGTGTCGACGATACTTGCTGAGGCCTTATTCTTTTTTGTCCGAGATGCAGCAGAATTTCCCGACGACCGGCATGCGCAACATTCAGCGGCAGTAGGTGCAAAAAGCGTACCTTTTGCCTTTGCCAGATTTTTATATGCACAAATACGAACACTTCAAAGTGCTTCTTGTGGACAATCGCACCCGCAGCAACTACGCTGTCAACACAATACAGCTTGACAGCCTCGGCTAACCGAAAAGTCAGCGATGGCGGTGACCATGTAGCCGTACGTTTTTGAATGGGGATGATCTCGACAAGCGATGTGGCAAACAAATAAGATGCGGAGTGCACAGCCCGCCATGAGACGGCGCACGCGGCACAAAACCAGCTGGGCTCGCGTTTTCGCAAGTCTACTCGGTCTAACCCTGCTGCCTTTATTTAGTCAGCACGCGAATCGAGAAAAATCGTAAAATGAGAGTGGGCACTACGATACTCGTAAAAGAGCACTGAAAATCGGACACTTTACGATAAAGTCGTAAAACTTGGCAGGTATGAATTACGTCTACCTCTTTAACATACAACGTAGGTGAAGTCTTCTTAATTAGAAATTCACGGGACCGAAAAAAAAGTTCAAATTATTCAAAGTTGAAATTATCGAATTGCGTCGAAGATATTGACAAGAACCACTTGCGTTACGGTAAGTTTATTTGGCGAAAGATTGGGCAGTGGTTTAAAAGAGATTTTTCGCAGTGCCACCAATGCTTAACTGCGTTCACGCTGTCGGGAGCGTCAAAGTAGAACTGCTCGCAAATGGAAAGGTCTTCCCCGGCATCTTTCACTGCGCGACGCGGTAGTGGCGGCCGCCCCAGCCCGCGTCGCGTGTGAGGCTTCACCGCACGATGCGCTGAACGGCACTTGGCGAGCGCTCATTTTCGAAGCAGCGCAAGAACCACGCAGAAGACGCCACTGGTGATGCTGCGATCGGTTAGCTGGATGATGCGAAACCGAAACAAGTAGTCTCTGACGTCCGTGCGCTTGCTCCGCATGCAGTTTCGGTTTGACGACCGCTCATAGTGGCGCGCTAGTAATACTTGCACGCGACGGTGCGAAACCCGCACCGCACACAGGCGACCAATAGTCGAGATGCAAACACGCACGAGAGAGAGACGGCCCAGTCTTGAGATAAGTGCGCGCATGCGTGTGCGATGGACGCGGCATCACTGATTGCCATCGTTCGGCGGTTAACTGCATGAGGGGAAATTTTGTTATACATTATTTACTGCTTTTTCGCGCAATCAACGTGGCTATTCATGTTTGGTAATGTTTGCGCATCATGCCACATACAGAATACGCACAGTTTCGGTTTCTGGTTGCCAAACGAAGGTGGTGGTGAAAACTTTATTTCCGTAAAGAGAGAGAGAGAGAGAGAGAAAAGAAAGACATTTATCAAATGATCAATGGGTTTCTTTCCGTTGGCTTCGTGGTGTGGCCGTCAGACCGTGTCTTTCGGCGACTTCCAAAGCCCAGCTCACCGCCCGCAGTTGTACCACAGGTTCGGAGCTGGTCACCGCAGCCTCCCATTGTAGTGGGTTAGATAATAGCCATTCGGCTTTGGGTTGGAGCTCAGGGCACATGTGTGAGATATGAGCTAGGTCGGCCTTTTTGGCATCGCAAAGCGTGCATTCGGGGGTGTACAGCCCTGAGTTGACCAGTGATAGTTTGAAAGGGTTAGGGAAGGTATCCGATTGGAGCTGCCTCCACGTCACTTGCTGGATTTTACTAAGGGATTTATCCGGGGCTGGGTATTCTAGTCTGCTATTCCTGTAATACATGGTGATTTCTTGGTACGTTATCATGCGTTCCTTCACCCCTCGCAAGCACGATTGGTCCACTGCCCGGTTGACGAATCCTCGGGCTATATTGTGGGCCGCTTCGTTCCCCGGGTGGGACGAGTGCGCAGGGACCCAGATAATTTTAATCTGGCGGGGGGAGAAATGTGATTTTTTTAGGATTCTATATGCCGTTTCGTGAATTTTGCCTTTTCCAAAGTTACGCACGGCCGTTTTTGAGTCGCTGAAAATAATTCCACAGGCAGTATTGGTGATTGCAATTGCTATCGCGGATTCCTCCGCTTCTTCCGCGCGTCTGCCGAGGACGGTAGCGGCGGAGAGGTGTTTAAATTTTTGGTCTACGATGGCGACCGCGAAGGCGTGCCGCTCTTCGTGTTCGGCCGCATCTACGTAGACTGCCTCCTCGCAGTTCCCATAATGCTTGTGACCCTAGTAGCACAATATGTTTCTGTAACATTGCAGCAACATTGTCAATGTTGTATAATGTTGCGATAACATTGGACTACATTTATCCAACATAATGCGAAAACTTTCAACATTCGATAACGTTGCTGCAATGTTAACAAGTAACATGCTGGCAATGTTGCTCTAAAGTGGTCTTTCCACATTGCAGCAATATTGTCAAATGATGTATAAATGTTGAACCACATACGATGACATTGCTATAACATTTACTTTATTGGCTAACTGTCGTTCTTTCAGACTATTTCTGCAGCCCAAACAGAAAAGCCGGTATTAGGTCACTCCATTGACCTTGTAACTTCCCCGCATGACAATGTTTATTTATTTTTTAGTTTGAGTGCAACCTTGCATGTCATGTGCATGCGATGAACAGTACAAGTGTACTGAACTTTGTTACACAGAGATAGAAATATATATATTTATATGCAATATATTTAGACTGCGGAGATTGCATTATCTTTCAATTAAACATGCGGACTAAAATTATAACTGGTGAAAAAATTTAGTTCTGTTTTCAATAATGCCCCGCAGCCTAATGGCCGTAAAGATCGTCGCGAATCCAAATCAAGTCGAAATCGCGGCCGCGCAGAGAGCCATTCCTGCCAAACCGCGTGTAAGCGGCGATCGCGGCAAATTCTTCACGTTTATGGAGCATTTTCCTTCCTCCATGGCTCACGTGTGTTTCCCTTATTCTAGCATAGTTTTCTTGTGGTCGCCGTGTTCTTGCTGCTGTGTTGCATTGCGGCTTCATAAGAATTCAGCTGAAATGACGGAGGCCTGCACAGAGGATAACATCAGTGGTGAGTGATTTCTAACCTACGTTATTGAGCTGTGACACGTGTTGCCTGGCACAAAGCCAGTAGTGCATATATGCATGTGTTACTCATGCCCTTCGTGATAGTTTGGTAAAGTGCTACATTCATTGTATCATGAAGAGAGTGAAGTGTTCGCTAAGCGAAGTGTCGATCCGGCAACGACGCCGAAGAATAGCAGAAGCTGTTAACGACGACTAGAAAACTGTTCGGCAGATGTCAGTCCTGATAATGGTTGTGACAGCAGATAGGTCGTGACAGCTGTCCATGTCTGTGTTCATAGAGCAGCGTAAAAATTTTGTAATTAAAGATGTGCCCACCAAGATGCTTAGCTTAGCAATTCGATATATATATATATATATATATATATATATATATATATATATATATATAGGGTCTTGAATATTTGGGGGCGGGGATTTAAAAACTTCCTATGCAAAATCTACTACCCCATTCGAGCTTAAATAACGTTCACAAAGTAGCAAAATATCGTCTACGTTACCTGATAAGTGATTCAATATCGGTACTTGCCTAGATTTTTCAAAATCGAGGAAAAACTGCTCTCGGCGGCGTGCACAATTTTCGCAGAAGAAAGTCCAAACGCTGCTTTGACATGGTACGTCATCTGTCGAGCAGTGAGGCAAGCTCCATCCCGGCCGTTGGCGCGCTTGCCTCGCTGCCCGACAGATGACGTACCATGTCAAAATAGCTTTTCGACTCTCTTCTGCGAAAATTGTGCACGCCACCGAGAGCAGTTTTCTCTCGATTTCGGAAATTCTAGGCAAGTACCGATGTTGAATCACTTATCAGATAACGTAGACTATATTTTGCTACTTTGTGAACGATATTTCAGATCGAATGGTGTAGTAGATTTTGCATAGGAATTTTTTAAATCCCAGCCCCCAAATATTCAAGACCCTGTATATATATATATATATATATATATATATATATATATATATATATATATATATATATTTTTTTTCAGGGATGCAGCTTCACTTGTGACAACATCATGATTTGGAAGAGACCCTCATCGTGACCAGCTGGAGGCTACCAGGGCACAAGCATTTTTAGACATGCTAAATTGTTCAGTCAAATGCTGACAATACTTGTTTGTAGTTTTCCAGTGCAATGGTGCATGTCCAAAGAAGGGAGGATTAAACTAGTCGTAATGACTCTACTGTTCATAATACGTCTGCTTGTTTCTGAATACCGAACTAGGTTGTACTCCCACTTTGTATATTTGTGTCACGTTTCTGCACAAAATAGTGCTATACTGTGCTATAATGTTTGCATAAATAGTTTACTGAAGTGTTTTATATTTGTAAATGCAAGTTGAGGGGTGGTGGGTACATTTTCATGCTATGCTATTGTGCCCAGTAACTGTTCAAAACATTATCTCTGGTTCTTGTTCCTGAGTAGCCTGTGTGTTGTTTTGTAGCTTTGTTGCAAGTTACTTTATAAAGTAATTAAATAAAATAAATCTTGTCTGCGAAATGTAGGCCCATGTGGCACATGCCAGTGTGCCTGTGTAAATGTTCAGTATGCTATATATCTGCTTCCTTTTTCTGAATAGGCAGTACTGCTGTTTTATATTTTGTTGCAAGTTTCTGCAATTAATAATTTACTAAAGTGTCATGTTTGTAAAACTCAAGTTGAGAGACATGCACATTTTAAAGCTATGCTGATGTGCTTAGTAACTATTGACATTATTTGTGCTTCCTGTTCTTGAGTAGCCAAATCGGCTGTGTGCTATGTATGATTGTTGCATGTTTCTGCATAAAACGATTGTCTTGAAGTAAATGTCTTACGTTTGTGAAACTAGCTGCTGTATGTCAAGCTAATGAGTATACTGGAATCAAGTTGCTGTTAGGCTAATTGAATAAATTCTTGGCAAATAAAATAGGGCTAAAAAACAAATGATGGTTATTTGTAATGCACATGCATATATATACATCATTCTAATTGCCAGAATAACCACTTTCAGTGCATTTTCAGGTCACAGCACCTTATAGCATCTAAATGAGCACTGGTACAGAGCTGATGAATATTACATTTAAGGTCTCATTCAGAGCAAGCGGCTTGAAAAGTGGGGAAAAGCTGTGTTGTCCAGTGCAGCCTTTTAGGTATTCATACTCCTCTGCACCGCACTGCCGTGTGGCAACAAGTAATGTTCAGTTGCTCATTCTTGCGACCTTAAGCTACCATAACCATTGTGGTACGACGATACCATTGCACATGGTTTAGCCTTTCACAAGATAAATTTATTGAGCAGCAAGCATTGATAGCTAGTGGCCATCAATGTGGCGGAATATTTCAGTAGCTTGGAATGCTGCCTGAAAGTTTCTGAAACATTACAATAGCTTTGCAGCAATATTGCACTAACGTTGTCATGGGAATGTTGCATGTGTGCAAATAAAAAGTTGTACCAATATTAAGAAAATGTTGCAGCCATGTTGCATTAATATCGTCTTCAGAAGTGGCTTAAACATTGACTAAAGGTTGTTGTAACATTGGTGCAATGTTGCTTCAATGTTGTCTTATGTATGTTGCATCAACGTGACAAAAAGAGGACACTAGCCACGTTAAGGCAATGTTGAAAGCAAACATTGCGGCCACATTGAGGCAACAAAGTGTGCTACTAGGGGAAGAGCCTGTCTTCTCTCCTTGTGGTACTCCGGGTGCATATTTTTTGGGATCGGGTGCGTTACGAGGTGCTTGAATATATCGCGGGGTACGGATCTTTCGTTCGTTTTAGTTGTTTCGAAACATATTTTTAGTTCCCGGAGAATGTGTCTCCCTGCAGGCGTATTGGACAACCTCTCGTATTGGCCGATCCTGTGCGCTTCGATTAGCTCTTCGAGCGTGTTATGGATGCCCATTTTCAAAAGTTTCGTGGTTGGTGTGAATCTCGGCAGACGAAGGTTCCGGCGTGACTAGTACGAAATCACGTAACGCATACAAAGTTTAAGCTAAGCTACACTAGAAGCTCAATGACAGCGACTTCACAAATAGACATTATATTGCAGTTTTTGTGAGCCTCACGTGATCTCGCACTCATTGGTGACGTCGCACATCGTCGGCCGACCTAAAACCAAAAGCAGAAATCTGGGGCGGGGGAGCGCAATTGTCGATTATTTACTGAGCGCAGCGAATTTAACGCAGTGGTGCGTTTACTAATGTCTTACGCATAATTCTAAAGCAGAAATAGAGTAACAAGAATTTGATGACTCTGCCCCTTTGACCGATGATTACTGGCTCGTGCCCCTGCTGCTCTCCAAATATTTGCTTGCTAGTTTTCAAGTCCACTTTTTCTATTTTGGGTCAACATTCCTCATACAGGCAATGAAAACTTCCTTAGCCCACCGCTTTTTCCCCGTTTCTTGCAGTGCCTCTGCCCTCAAATAAAGACCATCCCATGTCACCTTCTACCCCCTGGTTTGGTGCTGCCAAATTTCCGACCATGCTTGTACCTCTGATCTCATACAGAGGGCCGCATTGTTAAAAGCCAGACTAGAAGCCATCACCCTTTTCCAAATCCCTCGTGTCACTTCTTGTCTGTTGTAATTCCAGAGTGTCCTATTTTTTATGCTCACTGCATTTCTGCTACCACGTAAAGGGTGTTATTTTCTTTTAACTGTTTACAGGTCGTTATTTTAAATCCTGTAAGAGATAGGTAAGTGCGGTTTGTTCAGGTTGATTGTATAGCAAGGTAGGCATTATGTGCGTGATAGAGCTTAATTAAGCAGTAATTGAAATTATGTAATTAAATTTTAATTTTGACTAGGGGCCAGCATTATATTATGAAAATGAAGGCCATCAAGCGTTACAAGCGTTCGCACACGCGACGACACGTGGTAACACGCCGGCCGGAGAAAGCGTTGGACGACAGTCTGCGCTGAAGTGGCCCCGTCGGACTGACTGATGATCCGCGTCAGCGATCCCACACGACGAAGGCGAAAACGTGATCTTCCTTATTGGGCACGAAGGGCACACCGTGGCGCCAACTCTCGGCCCGAATGACGCACGGGATGATGAGCGCGCATTGAACTTCTACTGTGTAATGCGTTCCCAGATAGTTCGGTTGCATGTAAATCTACTTAATATTGCCTGTTGAAGCTTAATTTCAGGTATTTATTAAGCGCATTCATTTGACCCAGTAAGCAAACTGTTGAGATGTAGCCCTGTGAGCTTTGACCACTGCGACGGCAGTGGGCACCGACCAGCTACTGTTATGGAGAGAAGTGAAGTTGCCAGTTAGAAGTGAGCGATCACTGAATCTCAGTAATAGGGCAGGAGTGGAGCACTTTCTAACAGCGCTGGCGGAAGCGGCGCTGTTCGACTGCTTCCTTGCACTCTTAGGGTAGGCAAGTTGAATGGTGCACAGCTCATCGCCGAGCTGGGCGCGTCGGTTGGATATGTTCTTTTTCTTCGTAATTGTCAATTTAATGCGGTTTTCAGTCAGAGGCCCATTGGTTAATTTCTATTCAGCGTATTTTATTTCTTGCTGCAATGCGAAACTTTTTTTAAAGATATTTTTGTAGCCATTCAATTATTCGACCTTCACATTATTTAGACTTTTTTTTTCTTTTTTTTTTTCGCAGCATTGATAACTGTTTAACCACCAGTTGAGGACTGACTTTCCATCCTTGTGTTACTGATCGTTTATGTCCTTGTATTTTAAGAACTACGAAAGATGCAGTCGCGAGTAAGGAAGAATAGCACTGGTCTGTGGAGCGGCAGATAGCAAAGCTCGGCGCTGATAACAAAAAAATATATACCAGGCGTGCTCGCAAAGAACGAAGCCGCGCGCTGCGATTTTCGCCGCTGCGGGGACGTCGTTTTTCAGGTTGGTGTTACACCAAGGCGGACATTACGTGCGTGGTAGAGCTTAATGATTAGACGAATAATGAACTACAATAAACCTTTTTTATTTTAGTTTTAAGGGAAAATGCTGTACTGCGAAATTGAAGGCCCTCAACAGTAAAGCTCAGTTTTTAAATTTTGTTAATCGGCAGTGTAGCTTGATCTATCGAATGTCGAAAATTCGCATTTGAAATCTCGTTGTTGGCTTTTCGGCATTGAGCTTTTATAAAATAGCGTCTATCTCATCTATTACGCATCAAATACGCATCAAATACAGACGTCTCTTGTGTATTTGGTAATGTTGGTGAAGTTAACATTATATTGGCGAAGTTACCACTCTTAGCAACGTCATTATGTAATTATGCAAAGCGAATTCAACGAGCTTTGAAATGCGTATTTTAATCCGCACTGCCGACTAAGAAAGTTTTAAAACGGGACTCACCCTTGATGTTGACGGCCTTCAATTTCTCAATATAACATATTTCCTTAAAATCACGAACAGAAATGTTTATTGGCCCTATCACGTATGTGATGTCCGCCTTGCTGTAAAACCCACCTGCACAGACGTATTTCTAGTACTTCTTGTAATACAAAAGCGGTTTAAAAAAATATTTGTGTATGCTGTACTTGTTTGTAGTTTTTAAGTAGAAAAATTCTCTAAACTACTATTTGTATGCACAGGTATATCCATGAAGCAAACTGTATTTAATATTGAATCTTTTTAAGCTACACTTCTGTTAATTTAAACTTCTGAAAACTCAGACGAAAATCTCTGGTACCTTGAAGTTGGAATCAGTGACCGTCTACTTTGCATCTTTAAGATGTGTTCTTTTATACAGCGTAAAATATAGGGTGTTGCACTATGCGCGATGTAGAATGCTTCTCCCAGCTAAACCGCGGAATCCTCGCAGTTCAAATTTTGCACAGAAATGGCATTTTGTCGCTAGTATTTTTTAATACCAAATTTGTTTGGAGTACTTGCCTGATTCGATCAAAAGAAGTCAGATGTTCCCATCTTATGCGGCGGCGACAACGCCAGACGAGCCACTGCCCCAACGATGGTACTGGTGGCGCCACCTCATGCTGCTTACAACAACTCAAACCTTCTGCCAAAACATTCGCCCGCTCTTTTTCTGCTACAGAGTTGTTATAAGCAGCATGAGGTGGCGCCACCAGTACCATCGCTGGGGCAGCGGCTCGTCTGGCGTCGTCGCCGCCGCATAAGATGCAAACATCTGACTTCTTTTGATCGAATCAGCCAAGTTCCCCGAACAAATTTGGTATTAAAAAATACTAGCAACAAAATGCCATTTCTGTGCAAAATTTGAACGGCGAGGATTCCACGGTTTAGCTGGGAGAAGCATTCTACATCGCGCCTCTAATTGTGCAACGCGCTGTATAACTTGACATCTCGTTCCTGATTTTGTGGCAGTAATGACAAACCTCACCGCGCTTTCGCTTTCCCAGCATTGTTTGCCTCTAAGAAATTAGAAACTAAAAACATCATACTATGTTGATTTCAAATCAATACTTTATTTATCCTAAGTGCTCGGGATTGGAAATTTAAGTGCTCGAAAAATTGCTCCAAGTTTTGCCTGTAGTTTCACTCTGATCTTTTCTCCAACATATGATGTGTCGATTCGCCTGTTCACAGACGTCTGAATTTCGTATCGACGAATAAGAGCGATCAAATCGACCTTCAAAAATGTGCGAGTTCGCTCTCATAAACACGTTTCAGTATTCTCAAAGGTGAGCCCTAGCCCGGTACATATAAAACTGCGTCACTCTCATGGTTTGAGCATACTATAAACGTATAGTAGCTGGCAGGTCAAAATCACTGAACCGATCGCAGAAGATTGCTGCCCACGTGCGGAACGTTTACTCGCGAATATGTCTCGCCTATTTGCTGCGTCATATTTTCTTTCCATGCTGCGCCAAAAGCATTGAATTGGCCGAAATTGCGTAAGGTCTGCGGGCCAAGCGAATCCCTTTGTGGTTGATTCTCGCTTTCGATATTTTGAATAGGTCAATAATGTTCACTTTGCTTCGCACCACACCTCAATTGTATATGCGTATTCGTCCGATTCGAAATTTCTTGATTTGAACTCGCGGCGGGTGGTTCCTCGTCGCAGCGTCTTGTCCTCGCAGGACCGACTGCCAGCTCGGTACAAAAACGCACGCGTAGTGATTCTTCCACTCGCGGCCATGACTTGCAGCTGCAGGTGGCAGAATATACGGTCACTTTTCTCATTTTTATATTACGATCTATCACATTGTACTTTTGTTTTCCCCTCTTTTGTAATACCCTTAATGGCTAATAAATGATGCCGAAGGTTTTGTAGCAGATGCTCAGCACGTGATTAGTGTCATTAATCGCTTTCATTGTGCATTGACCAGGAAAGATTCATCATAATCACGCGACGTTCACACCACCTTCCTTTTGTTGAACGGGGCATAATTGTGACGCATCGCGTACGGTCATCGGTCAGCAATGGCTAACTGCAGTATCAGTGCCCCACCACAAAGAACATCTAATTTTTGATCGGTCATATTGTGTCACACACACCGGACATACTGGGTGTCTCAGCGAGCACTATAAGCATTTTATAAAGATAGTGGGTTGGAAATTAAAAAAAAAAAAAATTATCTTCAGGAACAAGCTGTTTGCCCCGACAGACGTAATTTATTGTAAGAACTCGTTTAATTATAAAGCCTACTGACTAAAATAAACGTGTTTGGCGTTTAGTGTCAACGGGGAGGTTGAAGTCGTGGACAGAACAATGTCATACGAGTTTTTGAAACAAAGCAAAACAAAAAAAAGGAATGAATTTCAGCGCAAAAAAAACGTTTTTTTTTTTTTTTTTTTTTTTTTTCTTTTCTTTTTTAGGCGCGCAAGAAGCTCGGTGGAAACGGCACAAGCGCAGGTGACGTGTTGCAGTGACTGCCGCCAAATTCGAACTCAGACAACGCCGCCTGTCGCCAAAGCCGCACATCGTAGGCGGGCTCAGTCGGGCGCTGTTCATGTCAGCGTCTATGCGCGCGCGTCGTGTTTTCGTCTTTGGTCGTGGCTTAATCAACCTTTAGCAATGTCCGGGAAGAATTGCTGCGCAGTTTGTTTTACGAGCAGACATAAAACCGTGCCAGGAACACGTTTGTATCAGTTTCCAGTGATGCTTCACGAGAACGACGGCGGCCGTGAATCGTGGTTTTTCGACGCAGAAAGCAAGCTATCGCACCGAATGACATTTGTTCAGGTTAATGTCATTTTTTCGACGCGCTGCTACACGACCAAAGATAATACCATTTCCAAATTATGGTAACTGCAATTGACATGCAAATGTTGGGGCGCCTTCAATATGTTGCGATAGGTGACTGCGCTGTAAACGAAAGCAGCCTTTAAATTGACATTCATGTCTTGCATGCCTTGTAACCAGCCTGTTGATTAGGACTATCAATTACGAAGTTAGCGGCAGTGTCGGCGGCGTCTGTTTACGAAAGGGCACAGAAGGTGCGCACGTCTGCGCTCAACTGCGAAATGCGTACGAGTTTCAACAACGCGTACACTTTGCGCACTGAAGCAAGTGTCAAGAGCAACACGTAAAATAAGCGGTATCTAGTGTACTGTCCTAGGGCGCTTTTATAGAACCTTCGAGTATCGCCACACCACGCAGCATACAGCCCCGTTGACTGCCGTACGTTTTCGCCAGATTGTTCGCTCGGCGTATTAAGGCCCGTCGAAAAATGCCCGAGCTTGGCCTCATCAAGAAAGCATGTGGAAAATTCGTAACGCTTGCCACATCGTATACGGCGAGCTTACCGCAACGACGCTGCCCGCAAAAGCGGCCGACGACGGCGCTATGGCCGTGTGAGGCCCTATATATAGTCGTCGCTATGCCTAAACTATTTCGCATCAAAGCCGTAGCTGGAAGCGCTTTGTAAATAGTAAATTTATTATTCATAAAACTGCCTTATAGTATCAGTTCAATTGTCTCCCAAATTTTCTTACAGTAAACGGAAGGTGTAACTTCGGCGACGCCTTAGCAGCGGAGCTTGAGAACGAAATCGGATGAGCAGAAAATTACTTTTATTGCAGTTCTCACTTCTTCCAAAATTTCGTTACATGACAGCGATCGTCAGTAAAGATAATATTTTTATTCCTTCTTCAGATTAAGCGCTTATTATTCAAGATCAACAGAGCATGCTTTTCTGAAGGTGGCGAAAGAAGTTCGCCGTGTCGATGACTCGGCGCCGACGGACCGTGGCAGCATGCAGGAGCGACCTGTTCCGCCCGCGCTGGGTGCGGTGGATACGAGTTGGCTGGCAGCGATGGGTGCCAGTTTTTTTTTTTTTCTTTTTTTTTATGATGATATTTGGCATATTTCACATATATGACTAGCTGCACAATTATAGGAGCACAGTAATATTTAATGCAGGTGGCACGTTTGTAGATTATTTTGGGTGTATCCTCTCCCCGAGTGCCTGGTGTCGACATAACACATTTCCTCGTTGATCGCATTCGGATGAGTAGACCTCAAACTCATTCGATGCCTAATGTCGTTTTCATTGAATGTCATTATATTTTCTCATGTAGCAGCAAACAAATATAATTTTGAACGAGCGTCATTCGATGGAAAAGGCATTAAATCTGCCGTGTAGCAGGCCTGATCAGTGATACTATTTTTGAGTGTTTTCTGCTTGTCACTGCACCTTCCGCGAACACTTCTTGTTTAAACTTGGTTGCCTCCGCTGTCGGGAATATACAATACGCATTAGATTTATGAAATGCTTAGCCAGACAATCTTTAGCATACATTGACATCGCACAGCACACGGTTGCATTTTGCGTTTCGCCTCCACTTAAACGCGGGCGGCGTGGTCAACTTCGGTACCGATAACTCGATCTTCCTCAGTAGCCACAGCCGCTGCGGCAGGTTATTGAACAGACATTTTCCAATATGCGTTTTGAAACATGCCATTCAATTACTTTGAAGAACAGAGCCAGAGTTCCTGTTGGCTGGCAAGATTACGAAAACATAACATGTCGCTGCACTTGATATTCAGTCCAAAGGTTCTAGAGCTTGTTATAAAGCGCGTTGTAATTCTGCAGTTGGGCGCTATGGTGATACAAATGAAATGAAGATGATACTACAATAATAACATAGGATATGAACTTTAAATCTAATATGCTCTTGGCTAACCTGTGATGCAGCTTTTCAGATATTGCCTCTGCTGATATCTCACTCACCCATGAAATTATCTACCCGATCTGCCTTTTTGACGACGGAATAGATGAAATCCATCGTGTACAGGCAGCGGTAAAGCGCAACCATGAAAAATTTGCTCTTGCTACAGGAGCCCAATATGCGCTATTTTTCTGATGCTCAGAATGCTGGTTTGCAAGCTCGCTGGCTTTTCCTGTGCTCGCACCGGTACGAAACCGCTCGCAGTTTCGACGACGCTGCCTAGTTTGTTGTAGCAATTTATTGCATGTAAACGAAGCAAGCGTGTACGATGAAGCAAAGAAAGAACATTGGTTCATAGGTCAAGGAATGAACGAATTAACGTGGCGTTGTAAGGAAAGCGGGGCACTCAAAATGAGCTCCACTTCGTACACAATCTTGTTGACGCCAGCCTGCAGGAGACACTTGATGCATATGGAGGCGATGTAGTTTCAGACGGCCTTGATAACGAACACATGTCCACTATTATAAAGGGCGATCCCCTTGTGCACTGTCACCGCGGGAGTGCCCGCGAGACGCGCACAAACGGCAGATCGCACGCGCGCACCACGGCCACGCTTGCCGTACTTGCCGCATGAGGCCCGCCTCGGGTTCCGACGGCCGCCGCCACGCGGCTTTCAGTGGCGCCCCTATAGGTGCCGTGTCGCGCACTATTGCTCTGTCGTCCTCAGTTGGAAATGGCTTTCCTTGCACCAAGGGGCGAAGCAGTGCTCGTGGCGTGCAGTTCGAATTGGGCGCTTCAGTCAGTGCAACATGCCATCAGCGGAATGCCGCGTTTCCACCGGGCTTCCTGCGAGTCCCGTTTAGCTCTTTCACGAAAAAAAAAAAAAAGAAAAAAAAAAAGCGCCGGAATTTTTTTTTTCTTGCAGGGCTGCAGAAGATTAGTGTTTATCACTTCAAAAACTGATGTGTCATATCTTGTTCACGGTGGCGAACTACCGACTGTCACAACCACCCTGTGTTTAGATTAGAAGTTCATTAGTGAGTTTTAGAGTTTTGTAGTAAATTAGAGTTTGTTTCTGAACATGTTATTGTCTTTGGAACATCTGTTTTTGGGAATTATTGAAATAGTTGGGCTCGCTGAAACAGCCGATCTCAGTATAACTACCAAAGCTGAGATGAGTGCAGAGGTAACGTTCTGACGCCGTGGAATGCAGTGTCAGTACGTGCCACTCAAGTGCGCACTTGCCAATGCTATATGAAATTATGGTACCCATTTGAGGCACATCAAATCAAGCTCACGTTTAGCGCTCGCTACTTTTGCGTAGCTAAAATAGCGTACATTACACTTCGAAGCAGAACGTCTCGCTTTGGAGTGAGCTCATCGTTTTTTCTGAGTTTTTCAAAGTCCGTTCATATATAGGGCTTTCATTTGGCCTAAACTCACCTACAGCGACATCCATGAGCGATGGATTCCCTATATTTATTTAGACTAATTATTTTCCGCCCCGAGACCTGAAGAAAAAAGTCGGTTTGGCCAACGGGTTGGCAGCAGAAGTAGTTTCACTCCTAGTAATCAGATGGCGTCACAAGGCCAATGTTTTCGCCCCGTCTTCGTTTGCGTACGCTGAGCCACGGCCGGTCTCCCTCGTGGCTGAGCTAAATGGGCGGATGTGGCTAACAGCGTACCATCATTATGTACATCAGCGTACTTGAACTTGCCTGCGAAGAATTCGGCCGGCTACCGGCGTGACCCGAAAGTGAATGTATTATGCGACAACATAGAAGGTTAATTCGACCACGACCCTTGTTTCAAGGGAGGCGTAACGAAGCACGTTCTTGCCTTTTATCAAAAGCTGTGGTGTATGTACTCAGGATCAGAACTAGCGCGCTTTATCTTTCAATAAGAACGAAAAAGCGTGCTCCGTTTACCCATGCCAGCATTTTTACGTGCGTTTGTAGTAATGAAAAAAAAAAAAAAAACAAAACAAAAAAAGCCGCGTAATGGCGGCTTGATGGCGCTCTCCGTCACAGATGTTTTCGGCATCGCGGTACACAGCTGTACCAGGTAATCATAACAGCGATATTATTAACGAAAAAAATAAAATAAAGAAAAGAATTGACATAAAAGAAATGGATTAACAACTCAGGCATGATTATTGATATCGATCGAATATTTAATTCATCGAAATGGACGAAATATTTTCGTTAGCGTTAATTTGGAGACCATACATAGCGAGGGCGTGGTAGTGGTGCGTGCATCATCCAATGCTCTTGACGGCGTGTTCGTCCTCATCATCAACTTATAACACTCATGGAAAACTACTGCTAAACAGAATATGCGAATCAGTGTCGGGAGCATTTTCATGGACCGACTTAGGATTTCCGTGCTTGGCGTTGGGCCTCGGTGTGCGATGTATAGAAGGGATTCATTCATTCATTCATTCATTAAAAACTTTACTGCCACCGATATAGGAGGTTCCCCTACTCAGGTACGCAGAACCGAATAGTGGGCTGGGACTCCGCGACTAACAGCGTGCAGGAATACACTGATTCTTCGCGGCCTCAGCCGCCAGGCGGACGACTTCTTTTTGGGTCTCAAGGTTTTCACTTTGTAAAAGGGACTCCCAAGCTTCCGAATCTTGAATGTTGGCCATTGCCCCAGGCGAAAAGGGGCATTGCCAGATTATGTGGTCCAGTGTACCTCTCTTTCCGCAGTGTTTACAGTTTTCGTGTTGTCTGTCATCTACTTTTAAATGGTGCAACCATACCAGGTTGGGGTAATTTCCGGCCTGTAGTCTGCGAAGGCCTTTTTCCTCTTTGTTGTTTAGCTCTTTATGTGAAGTGGAGAATGTTTTTTCTGTCGAGTTTGTAGTATTCATAGATCTCGTGGTAGGTGTTTAACCTCTCCTCGGGTTCTTGGTTGTCGACCTGCTCGACGTTCGTCATGTGGTAGATATCTCGGGCGAGCGTGTGAGCGGCTTCGTTTCCAGACACCGATTCGAGGCCTGGGTTCATTTTATTGTGATCCTCCCTGAGATCTCCCTGGATTCGAGAATTTTCTTAGCCGCGGCTGATACTCTTCCTTTTGTCAAGCTCCAGATGACTGTTTTGCTGTCATTTATTATCACTTTAGCTTTTGTGCCGACGCAGGCTAGCGCAATTGCTACCTCTTCAGCGATGACCGCATTTCTTGTTTTTATCGATGCCGTGATTAGAGGGGCTCCGCGGTTCCGTTCATCACTGCCGCAAGTGCAGCTCCAGATTTCCCGGTGGCTGCGTCAGTGTACGGGGTCAAGCTTGCTCATCTCCTTTTCGATGGCTCTGTCTTCTCTCTTTGTTGTGAATGGGGCTCATGTTCCTTGGTGGGATCGATGTACTGATTGGCTCACGCTGATCTTGGGGTCCGTTCCTCTGTCGTGCTGGACCCATTCTAGAATCTGCCTTCTCGTCTCGGATTGACTGAGTCTCTCCATTTGCGCTATTCTCGTGGCTTCCATTATTTCCTGCCATGTATTGTGTACCCCCCATTCCCAGCAGTCTGGTCGTGGAGGTGCCGCTGGGAAGGCTGTGTGCGCTTTTGATGCTCTTCCTTATTGCGACGCTTTCCCTTGCTGTCAGGTTTAGATAGGGTGTTGCATATCCTACCCTACTGATAATATAAGTTTGTACTAATCTTAGCAGGCTCTTTTCTTTGAGTCCCCTGTTTTTGAGAGATACCCTTCTGATGAGACCCGTCACTTGCGCAGCGTAGTTCTGTAGTTTGGCTATTGGGGACCCGTTTCTGCCGTCTGCCTGGATGATGAGTCCAAGGATCCTAATCTGATTAACTTGGGGCACTTTTTGACTCCTTTTCTTTCCTCCCACGAAATCGACAGCAATGAAGTCTGACTCACGGGCGCCACTGTTGACGGTGCGTCGAGCCCAAAAAGGGGCTGCATTTTCTCCCGAAGACTGAGTGGAGCACTAAGTGTGTGTTGCAGGACTCGCGACTCCTTGGGTTTCTCTCAGTTCCTTCTTTTCTCTTGAAATTGATACAAATAGCTTTGCAAGTAGGCCAAGATTACATTGTCCGTCTTCTTTACCGCGGGCGATGCGCGGTGTTGCCTCGATTTTCTCTTTTTGCTTCCTCGAAATCGTGCCGCGCACAGCCCCCTATCACTTGTTACAATTCTCCCCAACATGCGTGCCTGCAAATCTCCTGCGTAGTTGAAGGAAATGCGGGGTGGATCAGGGGCTATTCTAAGGCGCCGGCAATCGTGCACGCAAAAGGGCGCCAAGGCGGGGGTGCACTCTCCGGCGTCACGCTGTTTTGAAGAGAACCGCGAGGAATACCGCAAATTTGCTGTTCTGCCAAGGCTCATTGCAGGAGCGAATCGAAGTTACTTACATTTAAAGTATGCCACATGTTTCATAGCTCATCCACCAAGAAACGCGGCTCCTTTTGAATTGTCGTTGACCTCAGCATTACAAACACTTCTATAATCCGGTTTCCAGCTTCATCAAAGCCGCACAAGGTCCACAAGAAAAGGCGGAAAAGAAGGGGGGAAAGGAGTCATACCCAGTTTCTGTGAAGCAGCGAGGATGAGATCTATGACTTAGAGGTGTCGAAAATTAAGGTGATGGAGGCCAGTACTGCGCGCGCGACTGATTTTGGCCGATTCGCTTCCATCCTGGTTTCCTATGCTATGCAAGCGTAACTGTATCAGCCGAAGTCGGGACATCGGCGACTCGCAAGAGTCTACCATAATGGTTCTTTTCGTTTCCCCTGAGAATACGAGACCTGTTGGCCGGAAAACAAGAAGATGACTTGCAGATTTCCGAAACACAGGGCGCTTTACAGAGATCTTAGCTATGGAAGGACGGGGAGAAAGTTTGTCGCCCTTCTCGAGTCGAACTGCTGGCTCGATAGCAGCATATCTCACCCGAGTAAAATTCACCATTTGATTGTCGATTCTTTTTTAGAGCGCAGCTCTTTGGCGCCCGTTCCTGTGTTTCACGTCGTCGTCGGCCTCGTAACCTGGTGACGTCATCGGTCGTGACGTCATTATGATGTCACCTCCGGTCATGTACAATAGCCGGAAGTGATAATGACGTCACATCCGGTCACGGCGTCATGAGTGGTGCTGACGTCACCAGGAGATTCACGCATATAGGAAGCCGATCCCGCCGGCCGTTCGATCTAGGCGTCCGTGCGGCGCCTTTCTTTGGCGCTTATTCGAACGCCGCACCACAGAGCATATAGAAATAAACGCAGTACAGCAGGCATCAGCGGCGTTTAAAATTAGTTGACATCAAAGAAAAGGCGCAGTATCTGCCACAATTCTGCGCGGACACCTTAACCGAGCTGTAAAGAAAAGGAGAAAGAGGTGCCGGTAGTGGAAGGCTTCGGACGACCACAAAACTTCCTTCATGACAGTCAAGAACTTTTAGTGGAGAGTTTCTTAAAGGAATATGCGTGAAAAATTAAAAAAAAGTTGTCTGTAATTGTACATACATGTCTCGCTCGAAATCTTTGCCTCAATCTACCGAAAAGGTGATACAGCCGATGAGCTGCGCTCAAATTTCGCATTAGGAAGCAACGTAATCGTCGGCAAATTTTTTCCATGGCGAGAAAAAGGGAACGCGGCTAGTAATTGCATGCTACTTTTTTTCTCTCTCTCTCTTTTTTTTTTTTTTGCAGCGAAATGTTTTTCACTTTTTGTGTTGCCACTAAGGAGGTACGCGGGCAGCAAAGTAACGGCCGTCATCGTTGCCCGGCTGCACGTGCTACACGCGCTGATGCGCCCCGTCGTCAAAGTAGAGAAGGTGGAAGCATGAATGAAATGGCCCGTAGTCACGTGTTTGACATGCTTTCACAGAACCGCAGAAGCGACTTTAGCTGGCGGGAAACAGTGGCGGCGACCTTCTTTTTACCGTATTATAGCGGTTTGTCGTGAATTTTGTGCATGATAATGAAAATGCGGCGTTTAATTATGGAGTCCATCAAGTTCACCTGGAAGGCGATCGAAACTGAGACCGCAAAAGAAGGCATGAGTTATGCACGTGAGCTGAAGTGGGCCCCTGAGTCGCTTGGCCTGTGAAACGCCAAAACAGGGACTGCCACTCCATACCTCTGAGCAGCTAATGCGCTCGCTGATCAATGCCCCAAGCCAGTAAGCTTCTAATCTTTTTTATTATTATTTTTTTTTTTCCCGAGCAATTCGTTCGGCATGTAGCATGGGAAAATGAGTCAAGCAGTTGGCCGCAGGCCTAGTTTTCCCTCTGTGTGACTGCAGGGTCCCGTTATGCTAACGGGGGCTAATTTTTAGGGAGCCCAGAGTAACATATGTCTGCGTATACAGGCTCGTTCCGTGGCAGTGCGCTTGTTTCGCTTGGATGGATGGATGGAATATAGGAGCGTCCTTTTTGAAACGGGGTGGTAGCAGTAGCTATCGTGCTCATTTTTCTCCCTATATCTTATTTATTGTCTTAGATTGTTTAACTATACCATCATTCTATTTATTAAATTTTTGTTTCTACATTACTAACATTGTGTCACTTCTCTGCTTTTAAGCCACCAATCTTCCAGTCGTTTTTTGCTAGCTTCCACCGCCGGTTTATTCACCCGGCCACTGGCATCTCTAAACCCCAGAGCTTCAGGAACAGTGACTGCGCCTGCATCGACTTCCGGACGGATACAATTACATACGAGTATAATATGGCCAATTGTTTCACATGGAGTTACCACATGCAGTACACTCGTCATCTTCATTGTTAAATTTCTTTTTGTAGCTGCGTGTTCTAAGGCACCCTGATCTAGTTTCAAAAAGTAGGGCACTGCCTCTTGAGTTATGAAAGAAAGCTTCCTTCCTGATCTGCATTTTCCACTTTCGGTATAATTCCACACTCTGTTTCTTTCCCATCAAATTTATCCAATTTTTACCTTCTGTGTTTTTCACCTGTTGCTTAAAGCTCTTTATTTCTTCGTCCTTGTGACCAGCATACTTACTGGTTAGTTTCCTAGTTCATTTCCCCCATTGTGAGTCAACGCTTTTTAAGTGCAGGTATTTAAATACTTTAGCTACCCATCTGTTACTGTCCAATTTCCTCAGGCGTTCCTCATATAATATTTTACTCTGAGCTTCCCGTACTTCGAAAGATGCCCAGCCCATATCTCCCTGTACCGCCTCATTTGTGGTTTTGCCGTGGCCACCTAGTGCTAATCGTCCAACGGCTCTCTGATTTATTTCTAATGTCGACTGTACCTCTGATTTTACATCTGTACGATTTTACCTTTACGACTGTACTTCGCGCTTAGTCCAGCACAGCAGCGCCACTGACAGATCGATCCAGAGGGTGCTTTCTATTTCCTTCCTATTCATAACCTGCCCAGATTTCACCAAGCGTTGGAAATAATATGACATCGTCCTTAAAGTTGTTTCCGATGTGTCGTTTTGTAAGTGGGGTAGCATGGCCGCTCACCATCATCTTCCTTCGCCACGACTGCGGATTCACTGCGAGGGACCCGCGCCTAATGTGGCGCCCAGATGCGTAATTGGCGGAGCCTTCCGTGACGCAGGAATACTTCCGGCCACTGATTAGCATAGAATGGCGCACATCGCTCCGGCATCAAGGCGGACATGCACGTCCGATGACGGCTACCGAGTCTGCGATTGACGCGCCATTTCTCTGTCGGCCAGGAATGCCTCCGACGGCCCTGCTGAGGCTCGCGACCGTTTTCGTTTTCGTGGCCAGCGTCGCATGCTGTGGCGGCCTTCAACAGCCGCTCGTCAAGTGCGAAGCGGCTCCGGGGACGGCGAGCTCGTTTTGTTCGCGAATGCGGCCTCGCACGCCCGGGCTGCGCGTGGCAGTTTCCGTATCGCGGGAACCTGAAATTGTGCATGAAGCTGCCTTGCAAGTTTGGTCGGCTATCGATATCTAAATCTAATGAGCAGTGTGCTACGCTTGTTAATTCCAGTCGCCGATATTGTTTCGTAGTACAGGGAAGGAAAAAAGCAGCGGGGCTAAAGCGCGCGAGTGTACATTAAATTGTCGTGCCCTTCCTCATTCTCTAGCTCTTCGACATACGGCTTGCTTTTGGAAAACATCTCCGCGTTCCGCTTCTTCTACGCCTCTCAACACCTTACACACTGTTGAGGCGTGGCAGAAGTGTTGCGCGTTTTCTGAGCTCGAAAAACGATTGGATACTATTGATTTCAACTAAATATGCGATTCAGAATAGTCAAAATCACTAGCTTCCGCCCTGCAAAAAAGAAAAAAAAAGAAAAAAACACACACGCTTTTTTGCTGACGATACAAAGCGGTCTGCGCACTGGCTATCGTCATCCGCTGGAAACATATCGAAATCATCATCAATATCTATATCGCTTCGTGGCGCGTGCGGCAGTCCAAGCTATGCTGTCCACCACTCTTGTTTAGTCTGGGGGAGCCTGTACAGAATATATACCAATTTTCATCTCTACAGGTCCGTCCGGTTTTGTAGAAGCTATACCGGGCGACTTTGTTTTTTTTTTTTGTTTTTTTTCCCCGCTTATAAGCTTGTATTTTAAACTACGAGGTATACATCTGTGCACTCTGTGCACATCACGTACGTCATAGAGCTTGTTGATTAGACGATTGTCTAGAATTGAGTGAACATATTGATTTTAGGGGCAATATTGCGAAATTGGTGGCCGTCAGCATCAAAAGTGAGCCCCATTTTTAAATTTTCTTATCGGCAATGTGGTTCAAAATACCGAATGTCAAAAATTTGTATTTGAAAGCTCGTTGAGTGGGCTTTTCTCCTCATTACAGAATTGTATAATGTCGTCGTCACACCTGATAATGTCCCCAAACCATGTCGACTTCTTTAGCAATATGGTATACATAAACTTCGTCAGTATTTAATGCGTAATAATTTTGATGTTTCATAATTCTAACTAAACTACCGGTTAAGAAATTTTAAAAACGGGGCTCACCTTTCCTGTCTACGGTCTTTAATTTCGCAATTTAATATTCCCCTAATATAATATAATATAAAATGATGATTAGTTATTTTGATTAATTAATCATATAATCATTAAGGTCTATAACGTACATGATATCCGCTTTGCTGTAAACCCCACCTGCAAAGACCGCAAGGCGTATATCTCGCAGTTTGTAAAGTGCAGATTTGAAAGGGTTAAAAAAAAAAGTCACCTTTATGCAAGGTTTCCGAGCTAAAATTGGTAAAGATTAAAAAAAGGAAAATCTGCAAAAACAAAGATGCTTTTTGACATTTGCTTTGTTTCTGTTTCATGTATAGTTAGGACACCTTGCATGCACTTCAGTTCCGGGTAATAGAACGCCGATTAATCTGTTAAGTGCGGGCGGCTCTGACTGGCGGCGTCTAATAGCGTCGCCATTTGGGCGCCTGATTAGGCGATAGCTGTGTTCACATACCGTACTCAGACTTGGAGGGACAGAGTGGAATCACCGTGACGTCCCTGAGTTGTTTTGAGGCGGGCGCCCGATTCAGCGGACAAATACACGCATATTCCAACATCCATGCTCTGATTCGGCTCCACTCGTATCAGTCGTTAGTCTAATCGATGACAAGCAGCAGCCGTGCGCAGCTTCGCTTCCGAGAGTGCCGTTTATTTACATCCCGACCTCCTCTTTCAGTCGCAAATCGGAATGACAATAATTGCGCGCTCTCAAGCTGTCTACAGCATGTGTAGCACACTCCAAGCTTCTCTCTGAAAACTTGCGTGCGGCCAACGTAAAGTCAGCACCTGCTGAGGCAGTTTGGTGAGGCTGCGCGACGATACAAATGAGGTACTTCACACCTTCATGGATACGGGCGCTTGAGAATGACGCTCCTGAAAGCGCTGAGTATCAAATTGATGTGTTCAAGAGGCAGCATTTCACAACCTTCGTTCTGGCAAGTCACGCATGTCATGTACATCGCAGCCAGACATACTTCCCGTGGCTGAAAACGCGAGACGGCTTCACCGCGTTTGGAGCTGCATGCAGTGGTCGATAAAACTTTCGCGTGACTGAGGCTGTAACTGGTCACACAGGCAATTATGCGAGGAATTCGAAGAACGGTCCGAAAATGGGACCCACGTTCGCGGGCGTTGACGGAGACACCGCGCAACAGGTGAAAGGGAGAGAACTGCCGGATGCTGGCCGACCTGATTATCCCGTGGGAAGGAAAATAGGTGCGAGTGCAAAAGAAAACAAAACAAAAAGAAAGAGCGAGAACGGGCCTGGCGGCGGCGGAGCAGCGAGAGCGTTGTTGGTACGCCGAGCGCGCGCCGCTCCGCAGTTTTCTCTCCTCCGCGAGTTCGCCGGCGACCGGCGGGCGCAGCCATGCAGCGCTACATCTACGCCCTGGTCGACCGCGGAGTGCTCTTCTGCTACATCCCTACCGAGGTGAGCCGGGCTCGGCGCCACCCACTACGACCCGGGGTGGCTGGCGCCGGTGGCCGTGAAACGTTCCTTCATTTACTCCTGAAGCGCGATGTCTCACTTCCTGAGCGCACTCTCCTTGCTCCGCGGTTGTCGCGCACTTTCTTGGGGAAACGAGCTTTGTAATTACGTTATCACTGCAGCGTCACTGCGTCCATTCTTTCTTCAAAGCCGAGAGTGAGTTTTATAAGGAAACGTTGAGGCCGTCGTTATGTCGTGTTGCGCAGCAGACGTCCAATTATAGTGACACACATCGCAGTTGTTTGGCAACGTTGATTGACTTCATTTCGTAGTATTGACTGTTCACTTAAATATACCTGAGCTTCTTCAAACTCGTATAGCTAGTGACTTTCGGCATGGAATGTTGCTCCTCGATCGTTGCTCAGTGAGCCAATGCTTGGGGCCGAATCCGCCGGGACGTCGTTCTTTCGGTGTTCTCTCCTTGAGCTCTTGTGGTTTCGAAAGCTGAAATGCGTTTCGAGTGGAAGCGACGGTTAGTGGACATTTGGTCGGCGCACTAAAATTCTGGCCTGATTGCTCACTGCGGATTCTACTCGCTGCGCATTGAAAATTAAATGGCAATTTCCTGTTCATAACCAGCTTGCATTTTTGCCGCGAATAGTTCGGACACGAGTCGCGTAACATGTTTGGTTTATTTGGAGTGATGCAACGTTAATAAAAACTTTAAGAAAAAGCTTTATTGTTCCGTTCGTATATTACCGAGAGTATCATTGAAAAAAAAAAAAAATGTTCCTTGTTTGGGACCGTCGATTCAAGCTTCACGAGAGCGAGGTGTCGGGCTAGTTGGTATTTTTTGGTAGTTGGTATGGTTGGTACCTTTAAATGCGTTTGGTCCGAAATAAAATTTCAGTTGTTAGTCAGCGCCTGTGTCCGTGTTTCTTCTTCGTTCGTGTTTCGTCTCGTTCCCAGCGCTTTTGTTTAGATTCAAGCTTATGCGGGACCACTCGTGGTTTTTCTCCGTTTAATAACTTGGCAGGCAATATTTTTTCTCTTAAGCGGAAAGCATGCCCCCGCAATTAAAAATACCGAGAGCTATTTTGACGGGCGTCGTATACCGCCTACAGGAGGTTATAATGAGATGCCTGTAATTCGCGCGTATTGGCTGCGAGCGGCGTCGCTGGATTGTATAGAGTCTGGCCTTTCTAGATCACGGAAAATGAGCACGAACGGCGAACGCATTTGTTTTCCACATTTACAGAGAAACGATCATAAGTAAAAACGGGAGATGCGCTGCAGTGCGTCCGAAGAGGAAACGAACGAGTTCTGCTCTGAATCCTTCGGTTGGCCGGATTCTTTCTTTTTTGTCCCAGAAGTAGCACGCCGAGCGGGCATTCCACGACCTTCGTGCGTCTTTTCGAGATGGGCCCGCTCGGCGGCCAGCGAGTCTGTTGTGCGCGCACACAATGACCCTGCAATGCGGTGCAGCTGACATGATCTGCACTGCTGGTGTCGAAGAGCTGCACGTTCGCTTCTCGTCGATGCACGGCTTCTGATGTTGCAGCTCGTGCCAGGTGACAACCTGTTTGCGGACAAAAGCCTCGCAGTTTCAATGGCAGTGACGCTGGTGCGAAGGTCAACGCATTTCACAGCGAAGGAACTGTCCGCTTGCTTCCAGAAGGATCAGTCAGACCCTGCACGGGACGGCGGCTCTTGAGGCACTCGTGCAGCTTCGGGAAATAGTGTTCAGGACGATGCTGTGCTTTCACGCTGACACCATCCCATTTTCACTAAAGCCGATTTGGCACGCTGTCATCGAAGGCGGTTTCGCGGCGTGTACGTTTGCTGCAAAACGACGTGTCACGAACAGCTGCGAGGTCCGCTGTCGTGCCGCCTTCGCGACGGCCCACTATCGGCCATTCTTCGCGTCGCGACCGTCGCTCATCTGTCCGCAATCGGCAGCTCTGCTCAGGCGAATGCAGTGAAGATGTTAATGAAGCATTCGAACCACAGAGCGTTTGCATCTCGAAAACGAGGGCGAAAAATGAAACTCGTTAAAAAAGAAAACACATTCGGATTAGGAAAGCACATTCTTGATTACGTTGTACGCGGTTACATCGCGATTATTAGTTCGTAATCTGAGTGGGCGAGCCGTTGTTCAATGCCGCGACATACTCGTTTTGTTCCCCGCAACGACCGTGGTCGCGTTTTTGATGAATGACTCCGTTCGGTCAGATTTAAATCTCAATTTTTCTGATGCAGCTTGTTTAGTAAACAGCAGATTCTAAAAGCACAGTGACGCAGAGCTGATTGCCCTCATGAGGTAGATCTTCATGATCTGCAATTTTTCTCCCACTCCTTTCTTGCGGAACCAAGAATTGGGCGTACCGTATGAGATTTGTTTTTAAAAAAAGTTTGGGAAACAGCCGCACCATGACACGCATTTATAGAAGAGTTGTCGGCTGTTTTCAGGGCTGAGTAATTAAGGTTTGTATTATTACATTCCGCAGAGAGATCTCTTTCTAAGGGTTTTTTTTTTTTTTTTCTTATAGCCCACCGCCGTGTGTAAAGGCGAGGTAAACCTAGCGGTTTGTATGTCTTCCATGTGTTACGCGTACACATCGAGGAAAACCCCCGAGTTCTAAGCGGCTGCTATTCAGTGGTTCAGTGGTACATTCAAAGGAAAAATAACGCCAACGCCTGCGGATGGCCGCCGAAGCCGGATAATAATAATAATAAAAAAAAAAAGAAAGAAGCCAACAACGGCGTAAAGCGATCATATTGCGGAACGGAAAGGTGACTTTTGTTAACTATCTAATTCTGTGGGTGTTGCGAACACATAAACACCTCTGCGTAATCACATCTGGAACAGTTTTACCGGAAGTGATTTCGCCGAGGGGGATTTTTCAAGTTTTATGCCGCCTCGTGGCGATTGCTTGCACTTTGTGTCATGCCGCCGCCGCCGTTCTACAGCATTGCTTCTTGCCCCGGTGGACTCTGTATTCAGGGTTCAGCGAGTGCGGCCGACACGTTGATTGAGACGTGCCTTACGTATACGCTCTGGTCGGAGCAGCACTGGGAACTCTGTGCTTTCCATGCGAATATATGCCACGCGTTGCTTGTTGGAAGGGTGGTGGCTGCTCCTCTAATGCAGGAGCACCGCGCTTGGACGCGGCCCATTGTGTCCGGCGAGGCAGAACTAGCGCGCGGTCTCGGTTTCCTCTGCCTCAGTGCTTATTTTTCTTCTCGTTAAAATAAGCTCTGCCCGATCGCTTTGGGAGGAGGAGTCTCTGTGCCACTTTGGAATCGACCATGATGACTATCGCAAAATTAAAGGAGAACCGGCATGTGATGTACGATGGCGGAACAATGAGCACATTAGGAGATAATTCGGAACTTCTGAGGGGGCTACTTGAAAGAGGCGGTTGCTCGTTCCAAGGTCAGCAGCTGGATACCGATCACCGCATGCCAGTTGAGTTGAACGAAGGACTAAGACGTAGGACTCCCTCCTCCCTTCGCGGGAACAGAGATTTTGAATGAATGAGAGGCCTGCTTCAGACTTGGTTGAAGGAAACATTTTTTTTTCTCCCTGTTTCAGTTTTCTAGCTCCACTTTCCTGCGCGGGAAAACAAATTAAGTCATTTGCGAGCCTATACACGCCTCAGGAGGCAAAGATCGCCACACTACTGGCGCCAATGTCGCTGATGAAAGCATTCCTGGCGGCTTCCCTGTTGTTCATTGAATCTGCCAATTGCCCTTGAACCAGGCATTGTGCTCATGACCGCGAACTTTGCCCTTCTTGGGCGTTTCTTGGGAAAACCCTCCTGGGCAATAAACGAACGTACGAACACGCACACGCTCGCTCACTCACTCACTCACTCACTCACTCACTCACTCACTCACTCACTCACTCACTCACTCACTCACTCACTCACTCACTCACTCACTCACTCACTCACTCACTCACTCACGCACGCACACACCGAGTGTGGTTTGTTTAGCGGGAACAACAAAGTACTCGTCGGGCGGGAAGGAGAGAGTTGTAGACACGATCGTTGGTGAGTCGCCTCCTTTGTTTTGCGCCGTTATTTTAATTATTAATTAGGAACCTCAAAACTCGGAGATCTTGATGCGCTTGTCCGTATGCTTCTCCAACGTGCGCTACTAAATGTTCTCGTTCCACCGCTTGACATATTTATATCGATTATACGCGATATTTGTTGCCATTGTTTTGGTTGTTTTCGCTTCATTAGTCGCTATGCAGACCTTTCCAGCTTGAACAGTTGATTGAAACACACCTCCTCTCTGGACTCCAGCGACGGCTGTGGCAAAAAAGGGGGTTCACCCCTGAAGGGGAGAGGAGGACGTCAGCGTGGGATAAAGCGTGGCACTGTCGTTTGCTACGCGCACTGCAGCGGCCCACGGCTTCGCGACGCGTCACCACGTGGGGTGCGGTGCGTCCGTAGACGACTCTGCTTCGCAACGCGCGGGTCGCGAAGGTCGCGCCGCGCTGCGTCATTTGGGTGCTTTTCTTCCCCTTTTGCGGTTTTCTGCGGCGAGGAGCGCCTCTTCGCCCATCTCTGCACTCTTTGGCGGGCTTGTGTCTTTCTTATTTTTTTTCTTTTTGCTCGTTCGAAACGATTACTGAGTGGCTTTTCGCGGAATACGATCGATGGACCAAACTGGATTACACACAGGCACGCTGCCGGTGTCCTTGCACCCCTGTACGTGTAGCTCTCGGCGCTTGCGTAATCCCCTTTCAGCTGCTGCGCCATGAACTATGTATGTGCGGCCATTGCCTTTCTTTTGGGGGGATGCTTGGTTCGCTTGTCTGGAGCCGAGAAAGAAAATATTGCACTTTTCCTGGAAGCTGTGCTGGTGACCTGGTGGGAGTTGAACGTGTTTTTCTGAATGCCAATTCGAGCCAAAATGCAACAACCCGTGAAGGGAGGTACTGTTATTGAAAACAAGTTTAAGGCTTAACAAGCTCCAACGTACCTTAGTAGTTTTTGGAGACATTTTCATGAAAAAATAAACTACTCTAACAAAGTGAAATACCAATTGGCTGGCGTCTCTCTCATTTTCTCACGCTGCCTTTCCGCAGTGTTCTGAACGCTGGCACTACTTAAATTTCCTTCTAACCTCGTGAGCGAAAATGTTCCAGAAAATTTGTGTTGAGTTTAACAACTTGGCTGTATTGAAAAGAAAACACGATTCTTCCCCGCTTGGTACTTGGAGAGAGCGCGCGACAAAATAACCGCCCCAACGACAGCGACTGAACGCCTCGTGACGTAACTGGGCAGCGATGCGTTGCATTTATTCCGTCTTGTCGTCGACAGTCATTCGGGGATTCTGAGGAGCTTCGCTGTTTCTTAGGTAACCTGTGCGCTTAGTGCATGCACTGATCGGCGCCGACCGCGCCCTTAACGGGCCGGCTGTACGTCACTGTGATGTTGCGACCGTCGTCCTCCTGCGCTCTCGTAGCCTGCTGGCTTGCGTTACCTCGTCGATGCGTCGAGGTTGCTTCAGCGGGAGTCGAACCCACAACCTTTCTCATTGACGCGGCTACCGTGATGACTTCAAACAACGAGCAATGGAGCAGAATCTCCGCAGCGCTAAAGAGGAGCACAGGCTATTTATGGAATGCGATCGTTTATTTCTTCCTCTTCACTGAGCCACATTCCAAGTATAGCCGCGTATGCACGCGCAGCGAAGGACACCGCCCGGTGTTCTATGCGGCCGATTTAAAATCTCCCTTGGGGGTTACGGTAACAATGGTGCCGCTGCTTTCCTGCTGGCGGCAACTGGAGCGTCAGTTACGGGAAAGGATTGTTAAAGAAGGAATGGCGAACGAGGCTTTCTGGCGTGCAATCGTGGCGATGTCCAAAGCTCCGTTATAGTGCTCTAGAATATTGCTCCGTTGCGCGCGCACTCCGTGCCTGCGGGTCAAGGCGAGACTTGTGGGGTCACGTGCAATCCTATGCCGCTGCACAGCTGTGCGCGGTAGCGAATCAAAAGACGTCGGACACACCGCCACGTGATCGCCCATCCCAGGAAGCTAGTGGGTCCATCTCAGGGGTTATAGATCGAACATCGATCGGGTAGATGCCACAGCGAAGAATAGCGTTGTAGAAGGATAGAGATTTGGGCTAGTTGGCATAGTTCCATCTTGAAAGTAGCGTCGCGAAAAAACACGACGTGAAAGGGGAGGAGACAGGCGCTAACCCGGGCATTTTACGAGGTGGGGAGTGGGTTAGTGAGCCTTCCATCGCGTTAATATGCAGTTAGTTGGGATATTCAGATCAGGGAACTGTACGGGAATTATAGTGACCCATGTTTTGGCGTCTGCTTATTGGTGATTGAGTGGTTTTGCGGTGTTGCTTGGCTTCTCTATATACTTCATGTTTGCTTCAATAAATTTTAGTTGCCAGTTAGCGCCTGTCGTGCCCCCTTTCATATTAATATTTTTTCGCGCTGCTACTTCCCTTCCTTCAAGGTGCGACTCATATATGTCCGCCGCAAAATGATAAAGATGCCAAAAATATCAGCAAATATCAAAAAACAATATATCGCCTGACTGGCGCATTCGCGCGCCACGATTGTGCTGCTCTCAACCGTGGTTTCAGTGAATAAAATCAGCTGCGGCCTTGGCTCCACGACCCCATTGCCGCGACAGGCCGATATATCTGCGTTGGTTTCTTGGTCCGCTTCAGGCAGGCGGCGCACGTGGCGGTGCAAGTCGCAGCGAGCTCACCGCGCTGGATGCAACCATCGCCAATATGTCAGCCTACCGCTTGGACTGGGCTAGGCTAACCGGGCTATCGAGTCACGGCCGCAGCTAATTTCGTTCACTCAAACCACGATTGAGAGCACCACAATCGTGGCGCACGAATGCCTTTGTCACGTGATATATTTTTGCACTTCGCTAGCTTTCTTTAGATCTTGGAAAAACGATGCACGTGAGGCGTTCTTTATGGGAAATAAATGGAATGGGTGTTTCAGAAGCTGCTCTCCAACTTTGCGAATCACATTTATTCTCTGAAGGCAATAGTAAATTGGAAAAATATCTTAATTACAAATTAGTTAAGTGCAAAATTAAAAAAATGCCTGTGGTGCGCCAGGTGGCTGGCAGCAGTATACAAGTGGCTCCTCCGGCCTATCTGAAATGTTTTATTTTTTAACCCTTGGCTAAAGTTAGCTTGGACACCCGGTATGTATATTATAGGACGCTTAAGCTTGGCCTTAAGAGCTGATGCGACAGTGTGCCTTCGTTTGCTTCATCTACTTTGTTCAGCTACGACGGATTATGACGAAATGACTCAGCACTTTTGATAGGGCACAATGACTAAACACTTAATTTTTAGCTGTCTCAGCGCTCGTTAGTTTTTCATGAATTGTTAAGTTTTTATTTTGTCTGATGTTAGTTTGAGTATTCATTTTTAGTTATTGATAATTGGGTTATGCCTTTATTATTATAAGTAACCATCCATTGCGCTTATGGATAGGTACAAGCCTTCACTTTTCCTCCCACGACAAAACTCGTGCCAACTGTGGTACGGCGACGGCCCAATGAGCTGCATGCGCGTAAAGTACAACTTGCAACGCCTCGCGACGATCGATTCGCGGTGTCCTGCAATCTCTATGCACTGAGGGCGCGCATCATGCCCTCTCGCCACACTGCTTTACGGGATAACGTAAGCGCCCGGCGATTTTCGTCACCCAATAATCGCAAGAGCTTTGATAAAGCGAGATGTCCAAATGAAGAGGAAATGGTGCCTGTGTAGCGCACAATCGGTATGGGCCTGGTTCGCTGCAGCTTTGGCCGTACATGTGGCGCCGTCTGGGAGGCGCCGCCGAAAAAGGCTGTCTGGATCCGCAGCCGTGGGTAGCGCCGACGCTGTGTTCCGATTTCTTCCTGGTTCCTCGTAAAAATAAAAAAAAAAATAAAAATAAAAAATAAACGCCGACTGAAACAAGAGGCTCTACTTACTGTTGTCTTTATGGTCGTTTCCAACCTCGTATGGCACCCACTGCTTTTCGTTTCGGCTGCGCATTTCCCATATGTTCTTTTATTGCGTAAGCAATACTGTGCCAGGTTTCGCGCCGTCGCGTATCCCCGGCGGACGCCACGCTTGACGTTGAGCCGCAGCTGCGTCGACGCCTGAACCGCGCCGTAAGGGAAGGGAGGGAGGGGGGAGTGTTAGCATTACTGTGAAAGAAACGTCCACTCTCCGTGCTGATGCACCGCTCACTCCCGTCCTCACGCACTTCGCACTCCTGGCGTTCACCGGATCGCACTCTCTCGCCGCATGCGATGCGAGCAAGGTCCGAGGTTGCATGCGCGCGTCGAAATCCAGGCACGTGCGCCAAAGCGGTGGTCGGCACGCACCACTCAGCCTCAGGGTCCAAGGGGCGCACGGCCGCCGCCTAGGGTAAGGAATTGCGCAGTAATAAAAACGATCGCTATCAGGAGTGAAAGTGGGAAGACACAAATAGGAGTTCGCGTCGTGGTAAATTAGTTGCTATGCGGTCTTACAAGGAGGTGAAGCATCGGCGATGCGCCGAAGCCAGGAAACGGCAACGGGCTCAAGACGACTGCTGAAGAACGTGAACAACGGCTATCAAAACAGCGAGCGCAACGCGCTGCTAGACGAGCGCGTCGTGCACCTCTAGACACTTGTACGTCTGGTGATGATCCTGCATGGAGTGTTCTGTTGGACAGTGATGACTCGGCATCAACAACAGAACGAGAAGAATCGCAGAGTAGCCAAGAACGGTGGAATGCAACCAGGCGACAACGACGTTTGCAGGAGACTGCTGAAGAACGAGAGAAAAGGCTTGAGAAAGAACGAGTTCGCGATGCTGCCAGACAGGCAAAACGGTGTGAGAGCGTAAAAGACAACGTGCAGAAGATACCGAGGAGATGTTTGAAGAAAAGATGTCAATCTTTGGCTCCTGCTGGCCTGATCGTCCAGACTCGGGACGTGGAAGAGCAAAAGGCGCTTGGACTACGCTCGACGGGTTGGTGAATGTGATTCTGCGACGCGGGAGTTTCGCCGCCGTTTCACGAATAATCCATTCGAAAGCGTGTGTTCAGTGCGTGATCGCCTATGGCATAAGAATGACCTAACACCTACACCTACATACCGAACCTTAAGCGCAACCATTGCAGTATTGCTTGCGCAACTGACCAGGTTTAACCACAGCTAAACTACTGCCAATTTTTTATATTTTTTTTTCTAGGACTGCACGCTAGGTTTCCTTCAAGCATGCACGACCGATGTATCGAGCGCGCGGCTCGCGAAAAAACAAAAAACAACGTTTTTTTTTTTTTTTTTTTAACTCCTAGACCCAGCTAGAGCTGTAATGACAGCGAGGGCATCCATTCCTTCCGAGAAAGATTACGTATGCAGTATTACGTATGTCTGTGTGGTTGCGAGATGATTCTAGCAGATGCTAACCAGCGCAGTCCCCGGCGTAGGGTTCCACTGCCATGTTCCTGCGCGCACCGCATCGGTTTCGGAGTCACCCCTGTGCAAGGCTGCAGCGGAACGCTGTCGCAGAAATGGCGCTCTTTTGTGTTACTAAACGCGGCGCCGTCGAAGAACGGTTACCCGCGTAATTATTTACCATACGAGGCTTCGTTACGGCCCGAGCGGACTCTAATGCGTGGTGGCACTGTAAGCGTAATTGGGTAGAGCCCACACGACAGCGGCGTCGGTGCGTTGCACAAGCGGAGCTCTCGACGACACACGTCGGGTCTTGTTTGCGGACTCGCCTCGACCACGCCACGATGACCGGCATTGTAAGCGGCCCGATTGTGGCCGCAACCGGGCCGACCCCCGAGCCCCCTTGTGCGTCGCCGCGATGACTGTGTACTGCTCGCGTGGGTCGTGCACTGAAAGATGGGGCAGCGAGTGCGGTCCGCATTGTCTGACGGATCCTCCTTCCATCTGCGCTCTATCGCTGGGAACGTGGTCACTTCGTGCCGTGCTTTAGTCGATACGGGCACGGCTCACTCGGTGTGCGCTATCGTGATCTTGTCTCCCGACCAGTGCCGGCAAAAAGAAAATAAAAATAAAAAAAGTCAGCTGGATTCTGCTTCACGGTTAGTCGAATATCCGCATACGTAGCGCAGTGTGCCACAGGAGACCAAGGTACGGAAAGAAAAGCCGTCTGAGGCATTTCTGACCGAGTAAATAGTATTTCATTGGTCCAAAAGAATGACGAAATGCTGCTCGTTCTGGAGATTGAGTTCAGCAGGACGTTCTTGTGATGCTTGCAGTGCAACGTTGTCCCTCTGGTTGCTGTCCAGGAGAATATGACGCTTTATCAAGTGCATTTTTATTTATTTAGGCATAATGTACTAGTCACTCGAGTGGCTTTGGGAGGGGTTGGGTCATAGAGTGCAGTGAAAATGACATTCTAAAGTTTGATGTATAAATCAATAATTACATTGGATATGCTCAAAAAATAATGAAGAACTGATAAGTACTTTGTTCAGTTGTAGCTTGCAAAAACAAAACTAAGAACAAATGAGCAAAAAATCCAGGAACCCAAACGAGCGCAGTACGTATATATAGCACATCAAGGTGAGTGGAATGTGGCAATTAAGATGATGCGGTCTGCTGAGCACATTCCGCACAAGTTAGTGCTTGCACACGCGAGCGTTTTGCAAATACACATAACCATTTATGCCACCGTATACAACGCTAAAGTAAATCGGCAGGGAAAAATGCACTAGAGCAAAACTTGTAAGCATCGTGATAAATCGGTATTTTGAGAGGTGTCTAGAGTGTTTAAATCGTGTGGGTCTAGTTTGGACAGCATGAGATACTTAGTGGCGTCTATTCGAAAAGTATTATTTCGCTATATTGCTAAATATTAAGAGAGCTACCACTATTCAATCACCATTTCAATTACCATAGCACGCTTTGCATCATAATCTTCCCTAAACAGCAAATTTCACCATTCAAAAGCGTAGATCTCAATATTCTGCAAGCTAAGATATTTTTTCATCATCTTTGTATGGTGCTCGGCATAACGGCGTCCTCAAATTGCACTTACACCATGATAATCAGTTATTGGCTGCAAATGTCGCCCTCGCAAGCTCAGTGCTTTTGTTCGTTGTATGGTTGAAATCCCTCTCCCGAGTAAATTTTGAATGCGTATTGTGTAACTGCACAGTTCTCAACTACCTCTTATGTTTACTTGCATGAGATAAAGCGCGTTACCTTAACGATTTCTCAATATTTTACTGGAGAACGTACTTTGGTGATCTCGGGACAGCGTTTTCTACAGACGTCATTCCTCTCAAGGGCTCCACAAATTGCTCACACGCGAAAGCACTTCCGCGAAGCCCTGTGGACGAACTAGTTGCCGAAAAGAGAGAACACAGGGCAGCCTTCGTCCCACCGCCGCTGGGTGCACTGCATTGATCCGCGGCGTGTTGCAATGCGACGCGCAGCGTGATCGTCCGTTTCACGCTCGGCTGCGCTCGGCGCGTCGAGCGGTGCGTGCACAACACCGGAGGAGCCGACCTTGTAGCGCGTCGGAACCCCGTTCGTGAGCCCCCGCTTGTGTAGTTGGCGAGAGTGTGCTGCCATGGACCAACTGTCCATGCTGCCCTTCTGACGCCCCTTGGTGCTGTGTTTACGAAACAGCACTGCTCGAACAGGGCTGGTCCGGACTAGACTATAGGAATACATTGTGCTGCAATACAAGCAGCGGGAAACTGTGTGGTTAATTACCCTTTCGCACAGGCGCCTTTCGCTTCTGTAACGTTTACGCGGTCTTGATGACCGCTCAAGCAGACGCGTCGACCTCGGCTTTAAGCTGGCCTGACCACACGATTATTGTGGCCCCTGTCGGATGGAAAACCGCAGACATTGGAGGGTAGAATCAAGTTCACCGTTTCTGCATTCGTCAGAAACGAAGCTTTTATGAGCCAGCAAAAGCGAATAAAATAAATGCAGTTGCTGCCATCAGCGGCTGGCTTGCCTCGCGGGTTAGAGCGCTCGTCTACTGAGTCCGAGAACGCGAGTTCGACCCCGGCCGCATTTCGGTGCACGTTGGTAGGAAGGATAAAATGTTTTGGCAAACTAGTTACTTGACCATCCTGAACTCAAGAGAGAAGCGCACAAGAGACGAGGAGAACAAAGAACACAGTGCTGTGTTCGTTGCTCTCTTGGGCAAGTCGAAGTGCAAGAACGAACTAAAGGCCAATCTCCAAAGGGCAGCAGATATCTTAACAAGGTACGCGGGGGAGAGAGGACTCGAGTGCGCCCCGGAGAAGTCGGAACTTCTAATCCTCAAGAACCCACGAGAACCACTAGCTCAGGATGTGCCCGTTCGAGTAAACGGAAAAAAAGTCAAGAAACCGTACGAAATCAAGGGGCTGGACCAGGGAAGAGGCAACGGCACCACAATAAAGAAACTATCCAACACGACAGACCAAATTTTAAGAATGATCCGCAAGATCCGTAACAAACGTCACGGCATCCGTTAAAACAAGGCGATTAGGCTGATCCAGGCCTTCATAATCTGAAGGCTCATGTACGGTACAGCCTTCCTCAACCTCGAGAAAAAGGAAGTGGAAAAGCTACAAGTCTTGATGAGAAAAGGATACAAGGCGGTACTGGCCATACCAGACTTAACCTCGACCACAAGACTCTTACAGCTGGGAATGTGCAACACGATACAGAAAAAGTGGACAGCGCATCGATACTCGCAACTAGTGCGACTGTCCCTTATGAAAACCGGTAATGCACTGCTAAAGTAACTGCAAGTAACTCCACCTATAGCAGTCGAACAGAGGGACGACATCCCCAGAAAATTGAGGGCTCGTATCAAAGTGCCCCCCCCCCCCCCAAAAAAAAAAAAGAAAGAAAAAAAGAAAAAAAAAATCGCGCATACGGAGCACAATATTGGCCGGAGACGAGCAAGAGCCTTATCACTTCTACAGGCGTGGGACGAAAAACCAAATACGATGTATACGTTGATGCAGCAGGCCCTCTAAACTGAGTTAGGACCGTAGCGGTGGCGACCTCAAATGGAGACCTCACTAACTGCGTCTCGATCAAGACCACGGACCCGGACTGTGCAGAAGAAGCCGCGATAGCCCTCGCCGTAACCACAAACCCAAGAGCAACGGTCCTCACGGACTCGCAAAACTCCTTCCGCACTCCCCTGAGGGAAACAACACACAAAACAGCACTCATGACCAAAGGACCGCCGATCCTTGCCACAGTTCCCAGGACACCTGACTTAGGTAACGACGCCGCAAACAGGCATGACCGAGCACTTCTTCACCGGGCCAACCCACACCACATTGCACGGCATGGAAAGGAATTCGGACGCAATTGACGTCAGCGCAATGCCGTGCGGGGAACAACTGGCTCTACACAGAGCGGCTAGAAGAGTCTACCCTCCACCTCACAAAACACTAAGTAAAGCCGAGGAACGCTTCGGTGCGTACAAACAAACGCATTCCCCACACCCAAAACGTTACATCAGTGGTACCCACGACCAAATTTCAGACACTTATTACCACATGATATGGGGATGCCAGAACACAACCTAGGTAGACATAACCCGTCTATATGGGAGGCCATTCTGTGCAGCGATGACCAGCGAAGACAGGGCTGAAGCTGCGCTGAAGGGACTTCCGGACAAGGAGGTCCACCCATCACGGCTCTAAAGTAGCCTTTTGGAAGCAAATAGAGTTTTATCCATTCATACGTGTTTCACACTGTTTCCTTAGAAAGCCATGTGTATTTCACGCTGCGTCCTTGGAAAACACTCTCTCCTCCATTACGGCAGCCCTCATAGACCATGCATTGCTACAAGACATCTCCACATATATACAATACCGTACCGTACATATATCGTGAGTGAACTGCGATGTATCGACGTAGTCTTTTGGACGCGGATCCCACAGGCTGCACCGGCACTCGCACCTACAAGATGATCACGAAATAATTTTTTGCTTAGACGTTGCAAAAATGTTTAATGCTCCTTTTTTTTTTTTTTTTTGAACGATAAATGCGCCTTTCCTTGCCGATGAAACACTTTGAAAAACAGCCGTAGAATCGGTCTTTGCGATGAACAAAAATGAGATGTCCTCCTCTGCATTGTCGCTGCAGTGCAGGTAATGAGCCGCGTCACGGTGTATCAGTGGCTTGGCAGATGCACGACACGAACGGTTTACGAAAAGCTCGTGGAACGACATTCAAAGCGCTGCACCGTTGCAGTGAACGCGGCTTGAATGACTCGCGCATTTTCATTAATGAATAGCTCCTTAATTGGTTTTCTTTTTATTCGTGGAATGGGTGGTGGTCACTATCCGATGCTTTGCGGATGAAGCTACTTGACGTGGTTCATCGGACAGGTCAGACTTGAAACGATCCTTGCATGTCTCGACATAAGAAGCGTCTGTGCATTGTTCGGAAGGGAACGGTCGCTACAAGGGCTAATGTAAAAAGCCAAGTCTTGCGTTTGTCTTTGCCGGCAAGTGCGTTTATTACCAACCGCATTACGTGCAGCCATTGACTTCAGCGCGGTCTGCGAATATGGCACGCGCAATTTACATAAGCGTCACTGAATGGAGGTTAGTTCGACTTGCATGCCTCCGTTGTTGTTCTGTTTTTTCTGTGGCAATGATGACCCTACCGTTGTTGTTTTTCTGCTTTTTAAAAAGCTTTGATTGCGTTGGATGCGGGCCCCAGTCCTTTAGTGGGTCTTCAGGACGTTTGCGAGTTGGGAGGCCACTAATTGCTAGCGCTGTGCTCATAAAATAAGCACCAACACAGCAGCTCTCGCATGAGCTTAATAAAGTTTCCGGCTCTACGAGATATACTCTGTCTTTTGCTTTTTTTTTTTCCTCCGTCACCGCCTGGATATGGTGTCGTTTGGCCACACCTCAGGCACGGCCGCTCAATGGAGGCGCACTTGGGTGCGGCCCGTCGCGTCGCCCAGAAGAGCCGTATTGCGCCTAGTTCTCATCGCCACCGCTGCGGCGCCACCACTCCGGGACGAGTCCGGGCGGAGAGCTGCGCGCAGCGGCCGTGGCTGTGCTTTCGTTTCGGCATCCGCGTGGTCGGCGCTTGCTCAGCGGCGTTTTACTCAGTATATGATGCTATGTGCAAGTTTGCTATTAATAAGGTGATAGCGGCAAGTCATCATCACTAGGCTTTTCCAAGTCATTCGTGGTCTTCCGTTTACAACGAGAACGAGGCAGTCGTGTGCTTCGCTGAGTGCGCACCCATTTAGTTGCGTTTCAACCACTGTAATAACGTATTAGATATTGAAATCTTGAAATCGGGACATGGTTTGGGGCCATTTATTCAGCGTGCACTTTTCTGGAAACTGACAATCCAGGACGTAGCGTTCAACATTATTGTTCGGCCTGTTCTCCGTTTTCACTGGAAATAATATTCAAGTGGGTACCACCACCAAAACATACTAGCTAACACAAACTGTTGCAAAAGAAACAACACAAGACAGCCAGTTCAACGACACGCCCGCAGGCTCTGGCAGTTTTTTTTCTCGTTTGATTATGAAGCCGCATGATGCACAGAAGACACGCAAGCTTATTTTACAAGCGAAGAACTTTTCTCGAAAAAGGTGCATGCGTGATTTTTTCCACTGTCTGATTGATGTTGCCTGTCCAGTTGGTCAGCAGTGGTCCCATTAGTTTAGTTAGGTCCTTAGTGTGACTGCGGTCTTCTCTCTCGCAAATCAACCCCGGAAATTGCACAAAATAGGGAAGAAGGGATGAAATTAACATGTTGCATAGCTTGCTGCTTCTTATGACCTGCGGGAACTTCATCACCTTGCTAACAAAGGTGCATGGTGATTTTCAGTTATCTTAGGCGTCCATCATCAAGATTTTTGATAAGTCCAGGGTTTTGCAGTAATCACAAGGCACAAAGTTAATAAATGGATGGGAACTAATAAAATAAAATTATTGACACTCTAAAGTAAGCACTAGAAGTTATTTAAACTTTGGTAATATATAAATAATGAAAACATGGGCAGGCACTGAAAACAGAATAAATAAAAATGTTTCATGAGTTTCTGTAAAACTATTCATACTTTCTCTTCAAATGGACGTGCAAGGTAACCAGCCAAGAATGCAATAGGTGCTAACTCTATGTCAGCTGCTGGTTCACACCACACATGAATGAATCCAAGATGACTCGAAAACTCTCTCGCAGCAGACGTGATATGGCAGTTGGCAAGGTACGACTTTCATAATCACTAATGCCAAGCTTTTGTTGATAGGTGCATTTGCAGACTGATGCTTGCAAGATGCCAACCTGCACAAAGCATGGCAAAATGTGTACAATCTCAGTCGATATACATATTTTTCGCTATTGGTACCTTCAGTATTTTCTCCGAGGTGAAAACTGCAGCCCTTGCGTCAACTCTGTCGTTCCCGCCTTTGAATTGCCTTAGGCTGCTAAAAAGCGATACTACAGGCCCGCTGTTGAGGGCCTGCTTTAGGGCGTATCGGAAGCTGTAAATAAGATTCGGTTAAACACAATGCACATGTAAGGCACACAGAAGACGTATAGATACTTGATGTGATCAAGAAGGTACCTAATTTGTGCCACTGTGGATCTGGTTGTCATAATTGTTGCTTCATACGTTTGCTTGGTTAGCTTTTGCTTCGACGTGCCTCCTTGGACCTAAATGTCTTCCATATGGCAAAGCCCAACTCTAACCAAGAGAGTCACTCGTCATCTGACAAATAGAGCGGCTCCTCTTGGTGTCTCTATGGCTTCACTTATGCGATGTTGGGCAAGGCATACCATTTTGATATCATCGTCATAAAAGTGATCGCGGCGCAGCTATCTTGAAACACACATGCTTCAGGATGACACGGGGGGTTGTCCAGGAGGAAATGAAGTGTAGCTATAACAAGTGGAGAAAATAAAGCTATTGACCTGCGCACATTCATTTTTTCAAGGTTGTTTGGCTCAACATGAGCCCGCGTGAGTAACTTAACTTGTAATGTGGGCAGTTCGGGAACACGGAGGGGACAGCTGAAGGAAGCAGGATCTTCAGTTTTATGTTCTTCCTGTAATCGTCATCTTTGAAGTGCAGTGAGTATACCAGTGACTTGTCACTAGGCTCCCACCGGCTTCCTTTTCCGTCCTAGCCCTCCCGAGATATGTTTTTCAGCCATGCTGCTCGAAGTTGTGAATCGCGCGGGAACTCATGGTAACCGATCTTTTCTTGCTTTCGTGGTGCACAGCGGCACACAGCAGTTGCCTGGCATGATGCTGCATACGCTTAGGATGCTGTTGAAACAGGCACCGATGACACGCATGCAGAACTATCAGAACCACGCGGTTATGCTGAGTAGCCAAACGATAACACGCGCCAATCCAGCCAGTGCGCTCCTTCCGCGTAGTCTGCTCGTCCGTGCCGGCGGCGCCTTGTCCTGGAGTGGTGGCGCCCCCGCGGAGAATGACGGCGGAAACTGTAACTTCTCCCAATACGCGCTTCCCCAGCCATTGAGGCGCGACGCGACGGGCCGCACCAAGTGCGCCTCCATTGAGCGGCCGTGCCTCAGGTATAGCTCGCTGCAGTGTTAGAACGTTGTCAGCATCTTCATCCTCTTTCTGAGATGAAGTAGTAGGCCAGCGATGCTTTCCCCCTGCCTAGGTATCTCTTAGAAGGCGTGCATGAGTGGATTCCCTTGCCTCGTCAGATGGAGGGAAGGGTACACTCAGTGCAGCCCTCCTGTGAGGGCCTCAACCATCATCATCCTACGACAATCCCGGGCAAGGCTTCCCGCACCACAGGGGGGGGGGGGGGGGGTGTTTCCAGCCAAGGGGCTCATGTAATCTGGATTCTTCCCGGAGGGGGTTCGCAGTGCCAATGCATCTATTCCCTTGCGATGATTGCGCTTCGCCCTGCGGGTGACTATGGAGGGCGACGATGGGTGCCCAAACAGAGCCCGAGGACGGGCGCACTCTGTGGACCTAATCAGAGGTTTTGGCCGATTCGTCAACTTGCTGAACTTGTGCCATAGGAGAAAATCAAACTGCTTAAGCTATTTTTTTTTTTTTTTTACTCGAGGTTGTCTTGTGCGCAATACGGTACCTACTCCAATTGCGCCGATGGTTTTTGCAAAAATTCTAGGAGGCACTTAAGACTGCTTAGGTGTGGTACACCATGGGTAAGGCTAAAGCCTTTTTTATTTATCTTTAATTATTATTATTGTTTTTTATTTTATATTTATATATGTAATGTTGTTTTTCGTTATTATATTTTTATGATATGTTTAGTATAACAATTGGATTCATCATTGGCTTGTTATGTGGCTATGGATTGGATTTTGACTTCTGGATTGATTTACGACCTCTCTGGATTGGCTTATGGCTTTTGAATATTGATTAGCTAATGTTTAGATACCTTATAGCCAATTTATCCAATGTTGGTTTGTTGCGAGGCTACTGTTGGATTGGCTATGAATCTATCTCGTTTGATACGTTCCTGTGGACGCCACTCATGATCCAAGAAAGGCTTGAAACTTGAGTTCAAAACTCGCAGCCTTTTCTGTGCTCCTGCACGTTACAAAAGGAGCTACCTGCAGAAGCTGTCCTAGCCTTTGCCTAACCTTGGCCTCTCTGGCGGCCGTCGCTTAAGAATATGGGCGGCTGTACAACATAGAATATGGGTTAGGCCCCGCAGCTTGCCCAGTATCATGCGCATTTATTTGCCCATTTGTGCGAGATGGGACTGATTGACAAACGTTAAGACCTTCTCGCATTCCCCGCTTTGATGTGTATTCGCTGTGCAGTGAACTTTTTTAAAACAAAAGTTACATTTTTTTAGGAAAGGCATAGTATCAGTCACACTGCTCGGTGGACACCTGAAAAGCGCCATGAGGGAAGGGAGGAAGGTGGAAGTTAAATAATAAGAAGTGAAAGAGATGCCGTGGTGGGGGAGGGCTTTTGGAATAATTTCGACCACCGAGGAATCTTTAACGTGTATTGGCATCGCACAGCACACAGTCGCATTTGCGTTTCGCCTCCATCAAAAGGCGGCCGTTGCGGTCGGGTTCGAGCCCGAGCGCGTTAGCCACTGAGCCACCGCTTCTCAAGTTTTTGCCTGCCTGCAAAAATCATCTGCAGTGCACTCAACATGTTCGCTGTCATTTTAAACTTTCCTTCAGTTCCCTTGGTGAAACTAAATCCACCCCAATTCAATGGCCACGTTTTTTGTTATTGTTTTTTCATTCTTTTACTTTAACTATTCTTTCTGCGCTTCTCTTTCCGCCTTTCCCTGCATCCCTCCCCAACGCAGTGCGACGTCGTGTCAGCTTTGTTTCAAAGCCGCCTAAATTCTGACGCTTTATAACTGGACGAGCTTGATAGCTTGGGGCGAAACGTGCGGAAGCTGCAGGCATATGATGCGTAGGTATTATCATTCTTTTTTGTTAGCATTTGATATGTTGAAGTGATCGCCCTTTAAAACTGCAACGGCCTTCAGGACCCCCACAGCAGCACATGGGTGGAGGGTGCATGCATGATGACGTCATCTACGGCGGTGCTGCGTTTCCAACGCACGATCGCTAATTTTGAAGAAATGCTACGCTATACCGAAGGCAGTGCCCACGGAGCATTGTTTTGCGGCGTCCGACGACGCACGCCAGAGTGAGTGCGAACGGCATTTTGAAATCTCGCCCGCCCCTGACGTCATCTGACCTTCTCCGCACTTCTCCAACACTGTGAGAAGCATTAATCGGCGTTTACGTCACCATTTTAACCGCAGTCGAAAATGAGGATAGATCAGCGACAGCAGCATCCCTGTTAATCACATATCACCTGTATACCATTGGTGCTGTGTGGCATGCTCTCTGCGGTCTCACTGAAGGAAAGACAATGTGAAAGACAGGACACCTTGCCCCCATTCAGCGACAAGCGAGAGGAAGCGCTCGAGTATTGTTATCTGGATGGCATTCGCCGGACGCAGATTCCAGGCGGTGTCATGACCGCAAATTCCCCTGTGTTGTCGTAACAACCTCTGATTCTGTTCCACCGCATTCTTGCCCCGAACAGGCTGCGTGTGCGTTTTCTTGTTTTCTTCTGCTCCGCGACAACGTGCCGTGAATCCTTTCCTTGCATATATTCTCAGGCGCGCATGTCGCTTGTGAACATATGCGGCACTTCTGGAACTTGCTCGCACGGACAAGCTCGCAAAAGACGTCTTAGATCGCTCTCCTTGATGCTTCGTGAACCTATCTGCTCAAGACCTGGCGAAAGCATTGCGTTTCCCACCCAAGCTTATCGCCTGTAGCATTTGAGGTAACTGTTACGGCCGGTCGTCCCAAAGGTGCCGAGATCCGTTCAGTTTAACGCGGGAAACCGCTGCTGCGCTGCTTATTTAGGGGTGCGACGCCAATTGCGCCATTTTGGTACAAACGAGATAAATTGTGTGAAATTGTGCCAAACTGCGCCAAAGGTCAGGCGCGCCCTTTCTCGCATGTGACGGCTTTCTTGGAGGGGTTTTTGAGGATGTGCGAAATTTTGGGTAGTTGGCGAATATCGTTTGTCATTTCGACTCGTACCGCACCTTAATTATATTCAGTATTCGTCATCCTATCTGAATCTATCTCTAAGTTCACTCGCGGCCAGCCGTCGCCGCGTATCCCAACGTCGCTCACTCGTGGCAGCATCTTGAACTTGTGGCATCAGATGTCACTCTCCGTCGCACTGAATGGCGCGTGTGCGGTAATGTTAGGGATTCGATAAGAAACAGTGCTTTGACGGCCATCGAGGCTTCGCGGGTCGGACCGCGCTCGCCATGACGTCGTCAGCGATAAACCCTTTCTTCTTCCGAACGCGGCTGCCCCTGTTCATTCCTGTCTGGGAAGGACTCCCTCGAAGACATGCCGTGGAACCGCACTTTTCTCTCAACTTCGGCTGGTCAGACGACGCCAGCTGTCGCAACAACGCCCACCTCTTCCTTCCTGCCTACTTCATTGTGTGGCTTCCCGCGCTGTCTGGGCAGTCGAGATTCCTATCCTCACAGCGCCAGGACCCGACCCGATAATTGAGATGATCGAACGCCCTGATAGCCTATATTTAAATTGTCTAGTTGCAGCAAAGTGCCTAACATTTTGGCAGCAACACTTTATTAGCCGATTCAGCTAATTTCCCTATATAGTAATCACTTACACCACACGTTTTCCGACCTCCGCCAATGACGTCTCTGTGGACGCGGACGTATTATGGTTTTCTTTTGTGGTTTTTTCAAAGGGTATTCTAAAGTCTCTCTCTCTCTCTCTCTCTTTTGAGAATTACGGTTCCTGGGCATGCCGCTGGCGATATGCAGGTAAAACACTCTCCAGAAGGAAGAATGATAGAGGGAGTGGTCGTTTTACCGTCATCTTTTTCTGGCCAGACGAGCTTTCGTAGAACCACATATTGTGACTGGTTCGACTGAACTCCAGTGAGCTTATACTTATGCCACAGCAGTTGTTTCGGGGTGTACGATTTCTACTTCTCGCCTATAATGTAAGTGTTGTCAGTAAATAAACCAATAAATGATAACACGTAAAAGGGCCTGTATTTGCGGTGAAAACCTGTACCTTTGCGTATTAATTCGAAACTGAAACGTTATTCGTCGTGTACCAGGCATACTACAGGTCGATGCAGAAGCGCAGTCAATAATTGCTCTTTACCCGCCGCGATGGGTCAGTGGCTTTGATTTCCGCCAGCTGATCCCAAGGTCGCGGATGCAGTTCTGGCTGCGGCAGCCGCTTGTATGCAAAACAACTATGCGCTGTGCGATGTCAACACACGTTAATGAGCCCCGGGGAATCTAACTTAATGCAGAGCCTTCCTGTGCGGCGTGCCTCATGTCGTTTCCGGATGTTCGTCTAATTACTCTGTGACTTTTCATTAAAATATTTCCATTTCCAGGGAAGTAAAATAAAATAATAGTAGCGGTGCAAGCAAAACGGAGTTTGGACTGCAGCGTTGTTTCGCGCGCCAGTTGTTATTCAGGCGAGATGCGAAGCAATGCGTAGAATGTGTCTTAATCGCTGTGGCGAATTCTGTGCGCACTCCAGGGATGCCTCGCTGAGCGGTTATTGTTGTTCTTCCTTCTACTTTGACTGGGCGTGCATTGGCGTTGCCCTTTCGGCGTGCCCTCGGCGCGAGGTTTTTAGAGGCGTCCCTTTGTTCAGACTTCCTTATCTGTGCGCAGAGAGTCCTGCCATTTGGCGCCGCCAGGGCGAAAGCGGGTCGTGCTCCACGTCGCTCCGTTCGATCGAGGGTCATTACGACGCAGATTGCTCTGGGCAGCCCTGATGCTTTTTATCCTCTGCCAACAAAAGAGAGAATAAAGGGACGCTCGTGTCTGTCGTGGGAAAGTGGGCGACGAAGTCGAAGAGGCCAACTGCCGCGGTATAGTCTGGAAACAGTTTCGCGCATAGCCAGCATTTTGCTTTACCGTACACTATGCCAACTGCGAGGACTGCGGATCGGTCACGAGCTTGCAGTATTTTGGGGACCCTCCACGAGTCACGATTTTGCTTATAGCGATGCTGTTAAGCGCAGTCGTACATTAAACCCTTGATTTGTGTGGCTGGTATGCCGCCCCACAAAAGAGCAACGGGTCAGTTGTTCTCCCAAGCTGGGCGACGCGCGCGACCGCCGTTGCCGATGGCGGTTTGTGCCATTCAGCTGGGGAAAGTAGGGCATTCGGCCATCTGGGACTTCCTCCGTGCGAACGGCGACTTCTTGTCCGCTTTTGTGGTCCCAGGTGTGTACCGGGCGGCTCGTAGCGATGGAGCCCCGCCTTTACGAGCCTCCGTCGCGAGGGTGTAAAACGCGTCGGTGCTGTCATCGGGGCGCATTCGTCCAGTGCATGCCACGGCCGGTCTCGGGGGAGAGCGCGCGCTCGAGACCGGCCGTGTGCATGCTTCGCTCGAGCCTCGTTTCACCGGCGAGGTTTTACGATCGCGCGGAACCCCTCGTGCAGTGGAAGGTGTGTCGCGTTCGTCGATCCGGAGTCGCGCTCCGAGACTCAGCTTGTGGAGGGACGAAAGCCTCGGCAGTATTCTAGTACACTACTGATCCCGGCAGCTGCTTTCGAGTCTCGCGTAAACCATTTCGACACGCGCCTCCACCTTGCTGCCGTCTGTCCGGTGCCAAAGACGCAGAGAAAGTCCGCATTTTCCTTCTCAGGGAGACCCCGGTGCCGCTCTGCCTTGGATTTTTTTTTTTTTTTTTTTTTTACGCTATGGCTAGTTCAATCGTAAAAAAAAAAAAAAAAAAGAAAAGAAAAGGAAGAAAGAGACCACATGATAGGCCGCTCATGAATGCAGCGCGGGAAGATGTGGGCTCCTATGGACTGCACCATGACACCGGGTGAGTTGGGTTTTGGCCTGTCAGTCAAGGAGGAAGCTCCTGTGCTTCGCTGGCAGTAACTCACGCGTGAAGCGAATGCACTATTAGTTTATTTGTACTGCATCGACGACTAGTGCATCGCAGCGCGCGTCTGCTCTAGTGGTGGCTCTTAGTTGCGTGGCTACCTCCCGGTGCTCATATACGTGAACTCAGGGTTCGAGTATGTCAGTGTGGCTGATCGTGAGACAGTTTCTGTGACACCCTGTCCTTAGTGCCTCTCTCACCTCTGCTTTGGATAGGAAGGCGCAAATTGTCATGTTGCCGTGAAATCTAACGCTTACATATAAGGACGAGCGCAACGCCGGGACGACGGAAAAAGGATAGAATACACACTACAGCGCTAACCCCAGCCAGCGCTCGCCGCAGACTCTTGGCTTGTTTGAAGCACGTGCGATGCACAAAACCACATTTTTCGAGAGAAAACTGAGGGAACGAGGGTATTTGAGGGGTTGCTTTTTATTTAGTTTCTTTTTTTTTTTTCGCGTACATCACACTTCATTGGGATCGATGCTGGCCGGAAAAAGCATTTTCCGTCACATGCATGTTGCTCCGTCAATATATCTGGTGAACTGCCACTTTCAGTAGAGGAGACATCGCAGGTGTTGTTGTATTGCTTAACATCCAGAAGTCGGGCACGGGCTATAGCTCTAAGAAACTCCCGAAGTAACACCTGGAGTTTTTAAACTTACGTGGACATCGTGCAGCACGCGGACCGTTTTTAGTACTTTGCCTCGAAATACGTCCGTGGCCGAGTTTGAACCCGCGACTTTTGGGAACAACAGGAGAACGCTAAAGCCATCGAGCCACCGCGACAGGTTTGACAAAAACAAACAAACAAACAATAAATGAGACGTTTACCTCGACGCAATTTTTGCGAGACCTGTGGGCGAAAAAAGGCAGCTGTAACCTTGGCGAAAGTAGGCCCATCCTTTCTCTCTTGTAGCCCTCCTGTCGGTTGCATGCAAGAAGAACGCGTCAAATGACGAAATCGCAGCGCTATGCGGACTTTCTTTTTTTTTTTTTTCTAGGTCAGAGACCAGAAATAGCGGTTGGCGGGTGCTTATTTGTGGTGAAAATAACGTGTAGAGACAAGTGTGAGCGGAGCAGGCAAATTCACGATAACAACACGTACCTTATCACGACTGTTTGATTTGCTAATTAGGCGCGCTTTTGTGGCGAAAGATGACCCGCGATCGATTTCTTGTTTAATCGGCGCACTGGCATAGTGTCGCGCATTAGCGGATAGCAAGACGCTGCGAGATGCAGCAAGGGTGACGGGAGGCCCACCTCGATGCCATCATCGCCACCCGGCGCATCGTTGTGACACTGTCGCGCGGCGCAAAGTATTAATTCGGGCCTCTGGCGTGACGCAACATTGCCTCTCCTCGTGGCTCGCTTTATGGTGTGACGGATTTACGTGACCACCCTAAATCCGTATGCCACACTCATCGCCGGGAGGGCCGCCCGTCTCCCCGTGTGAGGATGCTATTTGCATTCGCTTATCTGTTTGGCGGTGTTGCTTTGAGACACTCGTGTCCCGGCAGTTCACTCAGAACCAGTGGAGTCCTATACCGATAAAAGTAATATGGCCGTCTCCTTTCCATAATGTTTCCTCATAACAATCGCCTGCTTTTCGCGAGTCTTCATATACGACGCGTTTCTGTTGGTGTTGTCTCCCGTACAGATTTTTTATGTTCGCTATGAGGGAACAAATTCGTTATAACTTTCCTTGTGAGGCACGCAGAAAACGCCTAGAGTTAAATTCAAAGACGATATGAGCCGAAGGGCAGCAGCTCCCGCTCGTCCGGCGACACTTTGCAGGCTGGAGCAGAAACAAGGCAGTTCCAGAGAAGGCCGAGGATTTTAGAGCAGCCTAAATGGACCAATGGGGTGTCGGGGCTAATGAAGCTGTTTTTACTTTCCCACACCACGTGTTTCCTCGAAACCGTCGAGCGTCTCAACACATGGCTACAGCCCCGCGAACAGATACGAAAAAGCACTCAACGAACAAAAGCAGCGCGCAGCAGGAGCCACACGTGCGGTCCGGGGAGCATCTGCGAGCGGCGCATCTTCTAAAAGCCATAAAACACAGAGCCTGAAGGCTCGCGAGGCCGGCGAATCGCACACTTCGACACAAAACACTCGGCGCTCTAGCGATGGCCATTCTTTACCCGCGGGGTGCCCCGCCGGACGCACACGACGAGGGGGACCGAGTCAGTAAGCGGGGAGGGGGACCGAGCGGCCGGGGAGCTGTTAGGCGCCGTAGGCTCCTAACTTAACACCAAGAATCGTCAAATGGGACGTCATGCTGTGCAAAAACGTAAAGTCAGCGCATGCACGTTTCGTATCGAAATATCCGCGCATTCGTATTTGCAATGGCGAAGCCTCTGAGGTCGGCTGCGGCCGCGTTAGTTTACACACAGTATTTGCTAGCAACGACGTAAGCAATCCCATCGCTTGTCCATCTTGTCCTGCGTCAAAGTAAACAGCAATTGTTAATAATTGTTCTTGGCAGGGAGCAAATTTATTGTACCCCCCCCCCCCCCCCCCCCAAAAAAAAAAAAAAAAAAAAGCGGTACCTGCTAGACGGTGTCTTTTGCTTCCATCGAAACGCAATAAGCGCCCGTGTGCTGGGGTCCCCAAGTGGTCTAAATTAATCCCTAGTTTTCCCACTGTGGTATCCCTCATAGCCCGCACGGCGCTTCGGGACGGTAAACACTGCAATTTAGAATTTTTAAGGCGGGCTTCAGCACAGTACAGTGGCCAATGACTCACTTTTCACGAAGCGCACGTCTTGCTGGGGACCGTTTCCTAACGCGCCAAAGCCTGCAAGTGTGTGTGTCTGTGTTGGGGAGTCCTCGTTCCAGTGGATTTCATCTGTACCCGCGCCCCCTTTTATGGTTCCTGTTATGTCGGCAACGCTTGCTTTCTGAAGGAAAATGTGCGGAAAATCCGGTAGAATCGGGCGTTGGTTTCCTAGCAGTTGTTTTCTATCGATTTTTGTTGCAGGACAAAGCGCGAAGGTAGGGCTTCGTCCTGCTACGCGCTGCAAAAACCGATTGAAAACCAACCAGCTAAACTCTGTGCTGTCTTCTTTCGGAACCCCTTACGTCATCTTTCTGATTTCTTTCTTTTTTATCTTAAATATTTTTCTTCTTATCCTAAAATTTTTATTTTATCAGGCTTGTGAATAGGGCTGGCAGTTTCGAAGGTCTGTAAAGAAAAATCCTGCTATATAATGGAATGACCCTAAGAAAGGGCCACCAGTCGAAACTCTCGCTTGCTGTATGCGAGTGAGGAATGGCAAATTGGTAGCAATACAGGTACATGAACAGCCTGTGCAGCGAACTGAGATCTTTGCGTTGTCCCGAGTTTGAAGCGAAGAAGCCGAAAATGGGGACAGATTCAGTTGCACACATTTCAATTGATCCATCTTCGTCGTCGTCGTCGTCATCATCATCATCATCAGCCTGACTATAGCCACTGCAGAGCGAAGGCCTCTCCCATATTCCTTCAATTAACCGGGTCTTGTGCTAGCTGCATCCACATGACCCCTGCGAACCACCCAACTTTCTGCCGCCCCCTGCTACGTTTTCCTTTCCTTGGAATTCAATTTGTTACCTTTAGCGACCATCGGTTATCATCTTTCGCACTACATGCCCTAGCTGCCCATGCCCATTTCTTCTTCTTGATCTCCACTAGAATGTCATTAACTCGAGTTACTTCTCTGACCCGCTCTGCACGCTTTCTATAGCCCTCTGCATTGTCCTCACCTTAAGCAGAACCCTTTTCGTTAGCCTCCACGTTTCAGCTCCATCCAGGTTTCAGCCCATGCATCATCGCTTTAGACTATCATAGATCTTCAATTACCGTCCTCGGAGTAATTTCGGACTCCCTCCATATCACTTAGATGTTGGATGGCCTTGCTGACCAAACGGAGGCAAGTATGCAGATAATCACCGTCTGGAAAGATGGCAGAAAAATCTATACGAAGCACCTGAAAAACAAATCATTACTGGACATTAACTAATTAACATTTTATGGCTGTAAACAGTCAGGTTCGAATAGCCACGAAAATGGTCCGACAAAGGTGCTTCCGAGAAGGCCTATCTTAAACGTGGAGTTTAAAAAGTACCACGTGACAGCTGTGCGTCTCCGAATTGTTATCATGCCGAATACGCTTTTCACGAAACGGCTGCAGCCGCTTATCCGGTGCATCGTGTGCACCCGAACCAGCAGCAACGCTAAGCTGTGGGCATGAATCTTGCATTCCGTTTTCAGGTAAAGATGGCCAAGTTTTCCGTACCATGTCAGTTTCCGGCGCACTGTGGTCAACTCCGAATAGGTCTCTGAAATGCGTGTGCGCATAATTGACGCAGACAAAACAAAGATGTAGACTACAACACAGGTGTGCTACTTTCAACGGTGGTTTTGAGCAAAAAATCGCTGAAACTTAAGCTCGACCCAAATCAAGGAGCATTGCATCAATGGGCAAATCTACTATTCATCCTATATACTGTTACGTGGCGATAAGCAAGAGAACGCTTCACAACATGGCGATAGGGTGAAGGATGATTTAATGGCTGGCCTAGCGCGAGGGCTCCTCTTGCGCCACTGCCGATCTTCTTCGTAACACTTCCCGGGGCCACCGAGCGATCGTCCCGATCAGTTGGTTGAAGTCGATGGTGACGTGACGCTGTAGATGTTCAAGAAAAGATAGAAGAGAATGATGCGTTTGCCACCACGATGACGATGACCACGATGATGCTTGGATGATCCGCCTCCCCTGGAGCTCTTCAGCCATACGCCACAGCATCCTTGGGAGCTCGAGGTCGCGTCGGACATCTGGGCGGGGCGGGGGTTGCGTGTTCTTGTCTTTCGGTTCTTCGGGTCCGTTGGGTCTTTGCTCTGGTCTGGTCTCTGGTCAGTTCATGTGTGCGCCTTGTCTTCAGATCCGGGCTTGGGGCTGGGCGGCGGTAGTTGGTCGGGTCTGGGCAGAAGGCCTGGGGCGATGCTGCGCGGCGTTATTCCAAGGCTCTCGGTCGATTTTCCCGGCGTAAGGATGGCGTCGATGCTCCAAGACGAGGATGGGGATGACATACCTCGCATCTCCACCAAAATGTTACGTGGCGGCAAGCAAGAGAACGGCACGACATGGTGACATGGTGAAGGATGATTTAATGGCTGGCCTAGCGCGAGGGCTCCTCCCGCGCCACTGCCGATCTTCTTCGCAACAATATATATATATGTGTGTGTGTGTGTGTGTGTGTGTGTGTGTGTGTGTGTGTGTGTGTGTGTGTGTGTGTGTGTGTGTGTGTGTGTGTGTGTGTGTGTGTGTGTGTGTGTGTGTGTGTGTGTGTGTGTGTGTGTGTGTGTGTGTGTGTGTGTGTGTGTGTGTGTGTGTGTGTGTGTGTGTGTGTGTGTGTGTGTGTGTGTGTGTATATATATACACACACCCGCACATAGCTGCTTCTCGTCGCGAGCACTATACGTTGTGAGGGATATTCATCCACAAGAAAGAAGAACTACACCTGTTTTAGCTTAGCCGAAAAGCGATGTGCGCAAGCACATATGCCATGCTCGTGAAGCTTTCGCTTGCAAATGGGTGGCTCGTTGTTCAGGCATTTCATTTGCGCGAGCAACTCTTGTGGCCTCGGTTAGAAGACTCGTCCACTCGCTCGTCCTGTCTTTGGTCGTGCGCGCTATTTTTTTTTTTTTTCCTTTTAAGTAGAAGACGGCGCTCTTTTTGTGTCACCTGTGTGTGCACATCGCTCTCTGATTGGCCTCTTAGAGAGCTGTATTTGAACACGCAGGGTGTTGGCTCCTTCCTGTTCGTGCCTCCGCGGATTGAAAACCCAGTCGCGCCCCTATTTATTTTCTTTCAAAGGGGCCTAGTACGCTTAAAACGAAATGGGGAAAGGCATCTCAAGCAATACCTGAGCGCCCAACAGTTACACCGCTCACTCCCGGGAGGCCATAAGTCGGCCGCTGCAGATAGTGCGGGTTGTCGAGGGAGCGTTGTATAGAGTTCAAAAGCGCCAGACATCTTAACCGCCTTCCGACTCGCCAGTCACGCTCGCGGGTCGAGTCCTTCAATCGGTAATTACATGCGGCCTAGATCTTTCCGCGTATTGATTAACCACGAGGAAGCGGGTCTAACAGCACCATTCATCGGGGTACTTATTATAAGCACATGTGGGCCGCGTTAGGGCGCGGTGGCGTCGTCGAACGGAGCTGGGCGGAGGGGTGGTTCCAGTCGTGACGAAACGGGTGCGGAACGCCGGCCAGTTCTGCTCCCGTGCGACCAAGAAAGCAGTGTAGGTGACGCCGGTGCTGCCTGCGGTGCACGCGGAAGCGCGCCGGTGGTAAGGATGGGCTGACGATAGTTTCTAGCCTGCCGAGGCGGTCGCGTCGAGCTCCCCTCTGTACACCTTCCAAAAGGCCGCTGCGTGCACCGCTTGACTGCACCGGCCCCACTTTTCTCTTGCAGGTGCAACCGTTTCCACGAAGCAACCATTATTTAATCCCCAACCATTATTTAATTCCCCCACATTTTTATTTTCTTTGCCGTAATCAAGCAACGCGAGCGAAGATTGTGTCACTTCTCCTACGAAAACATATTCGAGCCAATGTTCGGGCGCATTTCGTGTTTCCTGTAATAAGGTTTCTTTTGCTGTCGCACGCAGGCTGCTACGCGCTCCTGGATGGATGGATGGATGGATGGATGGATGGAATGTAGGAGCGTCCCCTTTGAAACGGGGTGGTAGCAGTAGCCATCATGCTCATTTTTCTCCCTATATCTTAATTATTGGTTTAGAATGGTTAACTAAACCATCATTCTATTTAATAAATTTTTGTTCCTACAATACTAACATTATGTCACTTCTCTGCTTTTAAGCCACCAATCTTCCAGTCGTTTTTTGCTAGTTTCCACCGCCGGTTTATTCGCCCGGCCACTGGTATCTCTAAACCCCAGAGCTTCAGGAACAGTGATTGCGCCTGCATCAACTTCCGGGTGGATACCATTACATTCGAGTATAATATGGGCAATTGTTTCACTGGAGTTTCCACATTCAGCACATGCGTCATCTCCATTGTTAAATTTCTTTTTGTAGCTGCGTGTTCTAAGGCACCCTGATCTAGCTTCAAAAAGTAGGGCACTGCCTCTTGAGTTATCAAAGAAATCTTCCATCCTGATCTGTCTTTTCCACTTTCGGTATAATTCCACACTCTGTTTCTTTTCCATCGAATGTATCCAACTTTTACCTTCTGTGTTTTTCACCTGTTGTTAACGCTCTTTATTTCTCCGTCCTTGTGACTAGCATACTTACTAGTTAGTTTCCTAGTTCTTTTCCTCCATTGTGAGTCAACGCTTTGTTAAGTACAGGTATTTAAATACTTTAGCTACCCATCTGTTACTGTCCAATTTCCTCAGGCGTTCCTCATATCATATTTTACTCTGAGCTTCCCGTACTTCGAAAGATGCCCAGCCCATATCTCCCTGTACCGCTTCATTTGTAGTTTTGTCGTGGGCACCTAGTGCTAATCGTCCAACGGATCTCTGATTTATTTCTAATGTCGACTGTACCTCTGATTTTAGGCACAAAACCACATTTCCGAAAGTAAGTCCGGGCACCATAATTCCTTTCCAAATACTTTTCCTTTCCTTTTTACTCTCTACACCAGGCGCCATCTGTCGGGCGCGCGCGGCCGGAGACTGCGGGTCGCGCGGGCGCGTCGCGTATAGTACGTGGTCGTGTAGGTGCGGGCTGTGCATTGGTTTCTCTCTTCTAGAGAGTACTGCATTAATTTGAAGCGGACTGTTCCCTCGTTTACGCGATATCCATGCAGGTTGCGAACTAGAAATCACGTTTCGTTTATTAGCAATAATGCGCTGGCGTCGGCGTTCTTTTTTTTTTTTTCTACTTTTGTGGCGCCCCTTCACAATAAATACATTTTTTTTTACTTGTTGATTTTGTGCACGAGGATCCATACTTTTTTTTTTTTTCGCTTTTGATTGTAACTGGACCGGTGAGCTTCGCGCTGAAGGTTGCTCACGCAAAACGAAGGCTTTATGTCTGGTTTACCCATTGTGAACAAGGAAGTCGTAGGGCTTCCGAAACGTCACTACGTTTTTATTAAACTTTGACTTGGTCAGTGACCCTACAATGTTCTTTATGTCACCACCTGACCAGACGATGTTTCGTCGAACTCTATAGTACTTAATTTTTCATGTGACTGGCGGGCCACCTGCTGGCGACAACACAGCCTAATAGGTGAGGTTCGCTATCGCTGGCAGGAAGCATGAAGAGCGCTTGGGCCAGAATGATATATGAACACATACATACGAGTAATGCTTGCATTTGTTTAAAAACGTTGTACCGAAACAAAAGCATTAGCGCGGCTGCGTACCAACACAATAAACGTTAAAACAAAATCCCATAAGTGACGACAACGCAAATAAGCTTGCTCCTGCACAACCGGCTGGTGAAAATATCTCTGGCAATATTCTCTAGGCTAGCTACTCGTGGCTACCATGCAGCTAGCGCGGAGATCCCCAGCCCCGCAGTCGCGGCTGGGCGCCAGTCGGCAGAAAATGGCCGCGCCCGAGAACGGCTAAATAATCTGGTAACGAGCGCAGCAGTTAACTCTCTGAAGGTATATCTTAAGAACACACATTGGCAATAAACGTCTTAGCGTGGCTAAGAAACCAGTTAAAACTGTTGAAAAAAAAAAGAAAACAGCAGAAAAAAAAAAAGCTATTCGTTGAAGACGCGTGATATCGGCGCATTAGTTGCGTGCAAATATCGCCCTCGCAGACGCTACCCGAAAACAAGGGAACGTTACAACAATTACGAAGCAGATTGAACATGGAACAAACTTTCTCACTTCGGCCATCGAATTTTTTTTTTTGAAGGGTTGGCTCGCAAGAAGCCGGACCGCCAAGCAGGCGACTCTGGTTCCAGCCAGATCATACCAGTTAGGAAACTCCGCTTTCAAAAGTAACCGTTTTTTTTGCGCATTTTTCGGGTGCTTCTGAATTGTCGCGCCATCTGAACCAGTCATTAGAAGCTTTTTATTATTGCGATCATTGCCTTCTGAAAATCACTCCTTTTTTTTTCTTCTTTTTCATCCTAATTATCTATACGGCTTTTATTTCCAAGAGTTTTTGCTCCTGTAACTCTTGATCATATTTTATTTTCATGGTGGTTGTGCATTTATAAAAAAATCTGAAAGTTTGCAATTTATACGCAATTTTTTTAAACGGCCGCGGGCGCCGCCACTATTCGTAAACACCCGACTTTTGACCAATCAAAACCGCCATCTTTTGATACATGGCCCCTATGGGAAGTTTCGCAACTGGCTCCGGTTCCAGCAGCATGACTGATGCGCATGCTCATTCCCTCCCTCGATTTCCGCTCTGCTTCGCCTTGGAGATGCTGCATCTGGAAATCAACGCTCGCGCGATACATTTAAAAACGTAGCCGACTGTACCTGCAATTGTATGCCTCTAAGTGTATGTCCGCCGAAAAGAGAGAAACCAAAGCGACAAAAAAAAAAAAAAAAAAGCGGAATGAAAAGGCGTGTTAATAGCGCTACTTTAAGGCGAAGCGCGTCATCCTAATTTTTCCTCCTCATCCTGCACCATAAGGGAGGAAAGTCGCGGGGAAAGCGCCAGCGAGGTCTCGCTCCTGCGCCTTGTTCATTCGCCGCCAGCTGGCGTCACCTCTGCGCACGGGGCAATGTGGCTTTTGCGGTGCGCTCCACATTTTGCGTGTCTCGCGGGTTTGATTGATATTTAGGCGTATCATGTCTGAGACGCCAGCGGAGGGGGTCGATGCGATCGAACGAAAGCTTTGGAATAGTCCACTGATCTGCTCCCCACACTCTAAACAATAGAAGAAAAAAAGAACATTAGTTACTGAAGTATTAGATATTTGGCTGTATTCACAGACCTGTTTGTATGTAAGCGTTTTCGTGAATTCCCGGCGCAGGGGCGCCAGCAATGCATGTACGAGTAGTTTTGCCACCGCGTTCCCTGTTTCTTATGGTATCAGTTAATCAGTGAATCAAGTAATAGTTATTGCTTTCTTAGATGATGCCGTAAGAAGCATGTTATAAAGAAGGAGGTCCATAGTCATGGACTGCCAAATGGTACAAAACGTAATCACTCTGTCCTGATTGTGTCATTACTGGACTATGTAATCAATCTAACCGTCACGGATTCCACTGCGCTAGAATACGTTGAGAATGCGCACTTGCTTCGCCCGCGGCTATATAATTAGCAAAGCAAAAAAAAAAAAAAAACAACAAAACAGTCAGTGCTAGCGCTCTTAAGCATACATGTGCACGCCACTTTTTACTGCAACGTTTCGCATTTTTGGCACGGATTTTTCTTACCTCCATGTCTGGGAGTTCTCTTTGTGCCAGTAATTAACATCCCCGTGTCATGTTCCGCCCAGCACAGGTGCTGAGACACCTGTTGAAAAGTGTATTTACGAAGTAAGCCCGCACCGGGCGTGTTGAGGGCACAGCTTGAAGCGCGAGTCATGGCTGGGAACACGGTTGAATTATAATCGCAGCTGCCACCAGACGACGCTAAGAAATTGGGAGGTATAATCATCTTCATGTGAATGGAAGTGGGCGAGATGACCGTTTGGGAAGGAATATAAAAACATCGAACCGGAGGAAAAGCCCGAAATGAGAGTTAACTTGATCACTGGCATAATTGGCGCCGTCTCCTCAGCCCACCATGCATGATCTTTCGGACCTGCTGTGCCACTGCCGTTGACCCGACAGAAAATCTCTCACAAAGCCTTCGTCAACTGAGGCGTCATTAGAGACGATTTCTTACCTGAGTATATGGCTGTATGGGCGCGCCAGAATTCGCCCCCGGCCCAATACAGAGGACCCGATTTGGCGAAACTGAGCGGAAGGGCGCTTCTCAGCAAACGAGATCTGGGTAATTTTCGCTCCTCCGCGGCTCGCTCTTGGTTTCGCATTTGCTGCCGCATGTTTTCCTTGCTTTTTCTTGTTCGCACACCGGCGAATATCGTCTTCCCGCATCCGGCAAACGTGTCTCCCGATGCGCGCTTTGTATATTTGCCTGCGGGTGTTTCCTCGCTGAGGTCACGACCGGACTGCGCGTAGGACGATGTTATCCCGCGGCACGCGTCGGGCGCTCCGAAAGCGACGCGCCGCCGCTTTCGAATCTCACGCTATCGTCTCGCTTGCTGCTGCTTTTGTTCCCTCCTTTCGTAACAAGAGTTTGAGGAGAAGAGGGCCGATGGTGCGCTTCGCATCATGGAAAGGCCTCGCGAGCCAATTTTCGCTCGGGTGCGAAATGGAAATGTGTGCAGGAGAAGTCACATTGCGCTCGAAAAAGCCTGCACGGTATAAGTGCCTGGGCGCGCCGATTGCTGCGCGCTGGACCAATGTGGGACGTCAGTACCACCTTTCTACCGGGAGAATCATATTTAGCATTTAATTTAGCACCCCTCCAAGTGCAGCCACGAGGCCATCAAGGAAAGCTGCATGAGTGTTAATTAGTCTGCAGCCGAATGACTGTGCGTGGGTGGTTCTAAATGAATAATTATTTTTCTAATTTCGGCGTTTAAATTGCGCCCATAACTGAACTCCTACGGCGGCGGCACAAAACACGTGAATTAACTGCTGGACAGGGCAACCCATCATAAGCGCAACCCATTAAAGTAGCCGGGACAAGCGCTTACTCACAACTGTTCATTCGGAAAGAATACGCTTGCATATCTTGATATCATATAACAAACAAAACCTCTCTATCTCTCTCACACACGCACATACACACACGCACGCACGCGCACGTGTGTGTGTGTGTGTGAGAGAGAGAGAGAGAGAGAGAGAAAGAGAGAGAGAGAGAGAGAGAGAGAAGAGAGAGAGAGAGAGAGAGAGAGAGAGAGAGAGAGAGAGAGAGAGAGAGAGAGAGAGAGAGAGAGAGAGAGAGAGAGAGAGAGAGAGGGGGGGGGGGGTTGAAGAAAAGTCGCTTTTATTTTAAGCTCACTGACGTGTCGCCGATACACTAATCGACGCTCTTTGCACTAAAAAAAAAAAACAATAAAAGCTGCAGGCAGGTCACATCCCGCAGCATCTAACTTTGAATCGGGTAGCTCATGCTCGCACGTCCTGTCATTGACGCATCTATTAGCTTGTAACCTTGCCTCTCTACAGTAGTCAAAGTAGTCAGGACAATAATGAGATTGGTGGTAGGTAAAATCAGACGTTTCGCCAGTGACGAAAGACGAGGTTTGGAAAGCATTAAAAACTATGAAAAGAGGGAAAACGGCTGGAGCGGATCAGGTAACTATAGAAAACTATGAAAAGAGGGAAAACGGCTGGAGCGGATCAGGTAACTATAGATTTGTTGAGAGACGGGGGGATACCGGGCTAGAAAAACTGGCCACCCTGTAAACGCAGTGCCTGGTGTCATTGACCGTACCGGAACCATGGAAGAACGCAAACATTATCTTAATTCACAAGAAAGCGGACCCTATAAGGGCCTGAAAAATTAGACCAATCAGCTTACTCTCTGTTAGGTATAAGGTATTTACTAAGGTAATCGCTAATAGAATCAGGACAATTGCAATCAAGCAAAAGATCAAGCAGGTTTTCGGAAAGGATACTCTACTATCGATCATATCCATACTATCAACCAGGTGCTAGAAAAATGCTCGCAATATAACCGGCCCTTATACATAGCATTCATTGCGAAATCGGGGTGTAGACGAGCAATACGTGAAAGTACTTGAATTTATAAAGTGGCTGCACAGTAACCATAGTTCTGCATAAAGAAAATAACAAAATTCCCATAAAGGAAGGTGTTAGGCAAGGAGGCACGATCTCCCCAATACTATATTCACAGCTTGCTCAGAGGAAGTATTCAGAGACTTGGAATGGGAGCAGTTAGGGATAAGGGTAGATGGAGAATACCTCAGTAATCTGCGATTTGCTGATGACATTGCCTTGCTAAGCAACTCGGGGGATGAATTGCAAATAACGATTGATGGCCTAGACAGGAAAAGTAGAAAGGTAGGCTTGAAAATCAATATGCAGAAGACTAAGGTAATGTTCAACAGCCTCGGGAAGGAACAGCAGTTTACGTTAGGTCGCGAAGCACTGGAAGTAGTAAGCGAATATGTCTACTTAAGACAGGTAGTAACCGCAGATCCGGACCATGAAAAGGAAATAACAAGAAGAATAAGATTGAGATGGAGCGCATTTGGCAAACACTCGTAGCTCATGACTAGCAGCTTACCGGTTTCGCTCAAGAGGAAAGTATACAACAGTTGCAGCTTACCTGTACTTACCTAAGGGGCTGTAACTTGGAGGCTAACAAAGAGGGTTCTACTTAAGTTGAGGACAGCGCAGAGGGCTATGGAACGAAAAATGGTAGGGGTAACATTAAAAGATAGGAAGCGTTCAGAATGGATCAGAGAAATAACTAAAGTTACTGATATTCTAGAGGAAATCGAGAAGGAATGGGCATGGGCAGGACATGTAGGGCGAAGAGAGGATAACCGATGGTCGCTTAGGGTAACAAACTGAATTTCAAGGGAAGGAAAGCGTAGGAGGGGGCGACAGAAAGTTAGTTTTTCGGAAAGCTAGCATAGGACGGGGTTAATTGGAGGAATATGGGAGAGGCCTTCGCCCTGCAGTCAGGCTGATGATGATAATGATGACCTTACCTTGACGAAGGTGTAAATCATGCTCAACACTTCGGGCAAAGTATAGTTGACGAACCGCATGGCAAGCATCTTCCTTCACCCAACCTTTCATTTTTTTTTTTTTTTTTTTTTTTGCATGCATAATGGCGGGGCACAGCTTTTCAAAAAACAGCCGGCACTTTGGGCCGATTCGCTACTTTCTTCAGATTATGGGACCCTCGGTGTACATATGACATCTGATCCACTTCATTTCATATCTGAATTCTTTTTCCGCCCTTTCTCTTTATGCAGCAAGGTCTCGTCGACTGTATACCAATGACATAAGCTCCGGATACCCTGCTTTCTCTAATCGAATTTTTTTCCGGCCTTATAAGTGCTGTTTTTTTTTTCTTTTTTCTTTTTTTTTTTAGTTTTGAATCATTTTGCTTTTGCCGTGTTCGCAGTATTTAGTAATACCATAATGCGCTGTGGATTTAACAGTCGTGGGCAAAAGTTTGCGGGATGCAGATTCTCGGAAAAAGCATTATTTCTGCTTTGCCTCAAGCCAGCTGAACCAACCCAGCTGAATAATAATAATAATAATAATAATAATAATAATAATAATAATAATAATAATAATAATAATAATAATAATAATAATAATAATAATAATAATAATAATAATAATAATAATAATAATAATGATTTTTGCCCGGTCGATTGAAGCGGGTCAATAAAATTATTGGCCTACTTCAATTGACCCGGCACAAATTATTATTATTATTATTATTATTATTATTATTATTATTATTATTATTATTATTATTATTATTATTATTATTATTATTATTTTGCAAACACGCATCCCTTAAACTTTTCTCCATGACTGTACATCGAGTAGGTGTGTTCCTTTTTAAAAAGTACAAGTTTAACGTCTGAAAACTGCATATTGTACTTGATGGGGACGCGATTTGCATCTAAGGAGGCTCGCAGTAATCAAAACTGGAATTAAAGCACCTGCATGCGATGCACCCGAGAATATAGGCTGCCTTTCGTGCAGCTCTTTTGCTTTCGCGATGCGCTGACTACGGTTTCTCGAAGGAAGTTTGACTGCATGCAAACCAATCGGAGAAATCACCGGAAAAAAAAAAAAAACAGCAACAAAGCGTGTTATTTCGGTGGCCCTTGCTCTGGCGGGCCGCGGTTCTTCACTCGATCGAGACTGGTTGTTTGCAGGTGGCTTGAGTAACCTCACCTGTTCTTGGCTGTGTACCTCTTCCTGTCTTTCTTTTGCCTCTTTATCCTACCCGTTCCGCAAGGGCAACGCTGTTTCATGTCACCGCTTCTTACTGCACCTCCGTCCGTGGCGCTCACTAAGTTACTGTAGCTGGATCGCTCGCGTTTCACCGTTCTGGTTGTAATGCAGAAAATTAAGTTTTCATCAGCAGACAAGGCACAAGCCTTTCGAACACATTCCTTTCCAGAACCCTTACAAAAACTCTACCAGTCTTCCTCTGGAAAGCTAATGGCAAAGTTGACAGCGTTTTAGGGCTGCAGTTCACTTTTCAGGCTTTTAAGGCTCGTTGCGTACGGTTGACCACGGGGTGTAGTGGCATTCATCACGCCGAAACCGCGCATTGATATTCGACCTTGCGGCTGTAGATAAATCATCTCGTAGAAAAGCGCTCTACAATATATACGCTCATTACTTTCCGGAATTAACTTTATCGTTTTACAGTTATCCTGCCTTGTGTCTGGAGCTTTATTTTAATTGCAGGTGAATATATCCATGAATCATCTGTTCTTCAAAATAACTAACCTTCTAAGAAGCACAGAACAACATACAATCTACTCTCGTTTCACGCTGCTAGTGTGGAGTGCCGCCGTCTAGCCTGCACCTCCGTTAGGTACAGCCAGAAAAAACAAGAAATTATCGCCTGGAATAGCGTATACAGAAACACCATTTTCCATGGCGTCATTTTCATTTCATTGTTTGCCAGTCAGCGTGCAACGTTCGCCGCACCCGTTTCTCTATCAAGGCTGTGGCTTCCGTGTGAAAAGGCGACATGCTTGCACGTCAGCCGCCAATCGTTCAACGGCGCTTCGTTGGCATCGGCGTGGCTGTCACCTTGAAAATCCCCAAGGCGAAGGCAGTTTCGAAAGCGTCTCTTCGCTTTAATTCTTGCATTAAGAGCGATATAACAGCCTCACGTTCGACTTTTTTGTGGTAATCTGGAGCAACGGTTGTTACACTGCAGAATAAGCAATTCCATGGATGGCGCGCATCCCTGAACAAAGACGAATTGTTTTTGTCAACCACGAAATAAAATGGTTTAATAGGAAAGGATCTGTCACAATTATACGTAGACACCTGAACCGCGCCGTTGGAAAGGGAAGGAAGGTGGAAGTTAAAGAACAAGTAGAGAAAGGGGAGCCGTAGTGGAGGGTTATGGAATAATTTCGACCACCTGGGCATCTTTAACCTGCACTGACATCGCACAACACGCGGACTCCTTCGAGTTTCGCCTCCATCGAAACGCAGCCGCCGGCGGTCGGGTTCGAACACGGGTGCTCCGTTTAATTCAGTAGCCGAGTGTCTTAACCACTGGGCCACCGCGGCGAGTAAACCACAAATATTTGTGAAAACTGTAACGGTTGCGCTTAAGTGGATGTCACTACGCACTCAAAATCGTTTTATCCCTCCGATATAATCGCGGCTGTAGTAGCGGCTCAAATTTCATCGTCCCTCGAGAGGTGGCGCACGCCCTCCGTCGTTCCGGACCACCCAGGGCGGAAGGAGTGCACGCCGCGCTTTTGTCTCCGCCCCCAAGGGGCGGTTGAGCCGGAATGTCAGCCTGGCTTGCCGTTCGCTCACGTGCGCTTTCAGTGGGATGGGGTGTTTTTTTGCTCGTTTTATTGGACGCACACGCTGATCTAATGTCAAATCTTTTGGCGCGTCAAACGTACTATACCATAAACAGTTACTATATATTACACCGCTTTAACGCAAACAGTAGTGCATTCTTGGATCAGTTTCCATTTGTGAGCAGTGGCGCTCATGGTGAGAATCACATGGCAAACTGGCGAGTGAACTTATTGTGACGCAAGCTCTGCAAGGCTTGAGCAGCTTTATCGAAATTAAAAGTTGGCTTTGCACTGTACCGAGGCTACAGTCGTCACTCGTCACAACGTCAGAGTACGTGGAATATTAAGATTACGGGAGTAGCTGCGTGAAAGCCAACAACATGGTTCGTGGTGAGCCTTTGACAGGAAGGTGCATGTTACCAAAATAATGCTACATAGTATGTAACATGCATGCAAGCGTTCCTCACTTTCCGCAACTCCAGCGCTGACTGAGCCACAACCGCGGCTGCAATATGCTGAGCGGGTTTACGCTACTTCATGGTTGCACGCGCAGTACTCGATAGAAGAGCGAAGGCCGAAAGCTGAACTATCATGTGCAGGAAAATATTCAATGGAGCACATCAGTCATCCGACCTCTCCAGAATGTTTTCTTAAGTGCTGTGCTGGCGGCTGTGCACAAGATTAATACGGTCGGCATCTGGAACGCCGTTGTCAAAGGGCGTTTTATTTTCCGGTTTCGCCGTAACCTTTTCCAAGCTATATCAAACAGCTTGCGCAACCTTCGGGGCGTGTCTGGCGCCTCGTCGGCGGCCTGTGGTGCGGGGATTGCGGTCGGCTGAAATGGCGCGTCAATCACTCCGGGCCGGCCGCCGCCGTGAGCGGGTAATGAGTTTCCGACATCTTTCCGGAATGCCGGCGGCGAGAACTTGATCTGCGTTCGTGTAGACGCGGAACGATCGACACGAATAGGTTCGATATCTTCGAAAGCGGATTCTCACGTCTCCCTCCATGGCTGTACGAGCTATATTTCAACTTGAGAAGTCGCGATGGGAAATCAACAGCGAAGCTCGCAAAGACGGAAAGACTGCAATATGTTTTGCCCGTTTTCTTAAATATGTGTATGCGTATTAAAGCGCCTGGCGTGTCCTGCATCTTTTAGCGCTTCTGGATTCAACGTAGGCACAAGTGCACCAAAAGTACACGGAGCGGTGACAGAACTGGAGGAAATTGCATGCCAGCGCAGATGCGCAGCAAAGAGCCACATCCGGCTGACCACCTTGGGGGCCTACCTCGTTTACCTATAATGCTCGCCCGGCAAATCCGTGCTACTACCACCACTACTCGCCAGGTGCGCTTTCAGTATACTGCATGCGAGGGTTCACTGTTTGCCGTGCAGAAAAGTTGGCTTCTTTCTGCTTCGTCAGGAATGGCAAAATCTTTGTTTGCAAGACCGCCGTGGTTCGCGCTTAGCTTGACCCTAAATAAAGTTTATTACTACTGGCGGCGAGTTTTTGCGGTAAGGAGTATAAACGCTCGTGCATCGTTTTGGCGAGTGCGGTCAAAGTTTTGCTTGTCCGAATGAAACGCACGGAGAAAGAGTAGCGTGAATGTATTGGACGGGATGGGTCGTGGCGAGCAGTGATGGTCGCAACGCTCGTGCTGGAGATAAGGCGGGCATCAAGTAATCGAGGTGCAAGGGCGGAAGTGCTGCTGCATTTGTTCAATTCTGCTCCAAAACCTAATGTTGCTCCATAACTGCTCCAGATCGGCGGCCGTGGTGTTTTATCATATTTATCTGAACGCGGGAACGATGGCAATACATTTTGCACTGGCTTAATACAAATAAAATTTTTGAAAGCTAGGGAAGCATGAGGCAACAAGCCACAACTAATTGGAGGGAATTAATTGTGAAAAAAAAAATGCACTGTGCATGTGACATACATCTCCTCCAGGCCTTTTGAATCTCTGGTATAGAGAGAGAAGCGAGAGCAGCAAGCGAAGCAGATAGTGCAAACTACCGCGAGACTTGTCTAGGTGCGAAAACTACACCGGCAATTGTTCCAATGATTTGGCTGTGAGAACAAGCACATTTAATCATTGAACCTCTTTGTCATTGACAAGCGTATCAGGCCTACGTCAGACAAAATCATGCTTGTGGGGTGATGGGGTGGTGCGACCGAAGGTGTCATCTATAGGTATACCTATAAGTGTACCTATAGTCACTATAGGTACACTTCCCACCCCGCCGGGGTGGCGCAGTGGTTACGGCGCTCGGCTACTGTTCCCAAGGACGCGGGATCGAATCCCGGCCTCGGCGGCCGCTTTTCGATGGAGGCGAAAAGCAAGGCGTCCGTGTGCTGTGCGATGTCAGTGCACGTTAAAGAACCCCAGGTGGTCGAAATTTCAGGAGTCCTCCACTACGGCGTCTCTCATAGCCTGAGTTGCTTTGGGATGTTAAACCCCACAAACCTATAGGTACACTTCCCAAGTGTGTTTGGAAAGCCACACACTGTCTAGCTGTAGCCGAGATGTGAAAACTGAAGCCTCAGCATCGTTCAAGCAAAAACATGAGGAGCGACTGGCAGGGAGGCTGGGAAGTAAAGACGCTGAACAATGAAAGGGCTATCCTTCAATGCTGTCTATCCCCCCTGAAGACACTATTGACCAGCGCTCGGGAATTTGTTGGCATTGGCGTAGGATCAAAAAGGACATCCACACGATAGATAGCACCAGACGTGGCCGCCGCGGCCTGGATGTTTTCCATACATAAGTCGCACCGGTGGATAAGATCGACGCACTGACCAAAATTTCAGAAAAAGAAAAACCGCGACTTATGCACCGGAAAATACGGTATATATGTAGTAACTCTACTTGAGGCTACCGGGTGACATCTGCTTGCCATGTTTCTCTCTCCGTGTCGATGGTGCTGAAAGGACAGTTCACCTTATAACTCTTGGAAAAAAAAAAAAAAAAACACCATGAGCACACGAACCTTATTTTCTGTACTTTTCTTCACTGCAGCTTCAAATCCTCCAGTAGTGCTTCTGCCTTAAAAATAATACAGGCCGCTTTTCAAGTATACAGAAAGATTATCGGTGGCGTGAAAGAAAAAGGGGCAAATGAAGTTTTCGAAGTCGTGCTCAGAAAGATTTGGCCCCGGCTGGTGTGTCTGCGAGGCTTTGTTCCATCTGTGCAAGAAGGAACTAAACTTTCTTGGTTTGGTAAAGTGAATTTGATTATGGGAGGTTGAGCGTATATCCGTCGTTGTTGTTAAAGGAACGAAGCGCCGCTTCTATAAACCGGTTGTAAGTCTTGCCCTCGGCGCTGTTTTGTGTTTTGAAATAAAATCGTCTGACCGCTTTGTTCTTCTTCTTGGTTTTTATACATTTGCCGCAATTCCGACTGATGCTGTCGTCAGCTAATCTGGCCGACTTCCCTTGACAGCTGCCGAGGTCGTCGTCCAAGCGGTGCGCACATCTTTCATGGTTGGAAGCCTGTGGGGGGCAGCTTTTGTCGGGAGATAGGCATGTTCGCACGCCACTTCAACGCCATGTAGAGTTGAGGAACGAGTCGAACCCCTCGAACATCAGACTCACATTATACTATCGTGTCAGTCGAACCACGTACCCGCCTCCACGTTTGACAGCCTCTGCCAATCTCACTGCACCAGATGACAGACCAGGCCGACCCATGGACATACACACATCCGATTACAGTGCCATCCATCCGCTCTCCTCGCATCTCCTATGAAAACGGTATTCTGTTCAGAACCAGCCGCCGCAACCTGGGTATTTCTTACTTTTTTTTGTTCGTTGGCTCAGATATCCATTTTTGATTGTTCTTGCTTGAGGATGTTTCAGTATTCGGCTCAATACGAAATTGTTTTGTGGTTTCGGGCCTTAAGTGTGTGCTTTTCGCTTCTTGCGTAGCTAAGTCGATGTCGGAACGCTGCACGCATTGGTCCTTTCTGCAGCAGAGGCATTAGGTTGCTTCGGCGACTCTCGAGGTCCGACGGTGTCTGCTTGTGCGCGTCGGCTGCGTCTGTATTGGTACGCCTCTCTCCGTGAGCGTGCCTATACAAAGCGCTGGAGGAATGCGGCCTTTATTGCGTGCGTTGAATAGATAACCGGCTCTAATTTAATCTATTTCTCGGACATGTCACGTGCTCCCGCACGCGCCAACATTGTCGCGTGTGCGAGTATTCACTCGGAGCTCGCGAGATTGAAAGTGGCAGAAGGCGCGCTGCCAAATGGCGCTCTCCGGGTGTGCTCTGCAACTGCTGTCTCAACCGCTGAATGAAACAGGGACCGAGAGGCGGCTAATATCTGCCGTGACTTTCGCACGAAGGAGAGGCCGCCGCTTTCCGCTCGAGTCTGCTGCTCGATGCAACGGTCGCGTGAATAAACTTCGTGGTGAGGCTACACGAAGTTCTCGCCTCATTAGGCAAAGCTGCCGATTGTAAGTGAGAACGAAACGGCTTCCGTTTGAAGCTTGAGGTCCTGCACTTGCAACGCGCGGCCCGAGCGCTCAGAGTTCGAGCTCAGCGCTCTCCGTCATCTGTTTTGCGTTGTTTTAATTGTGAGACTCCTGGCAGGTGCTCGTCGTGCTGATCTTGTATTTCAATGACAGTTACCCACTGAGAAATTTCGGTGTAGCATAGACTCTGCGATCCACACTATTATCCGGCGTCAACCCAACCAGTTTACTTGTGAAATCGATGCAACGGTTATAGCGGCCCCTGTATTTAGCCTTTGTTAAGGCGAAAGAAAGTCTTACTTGGCTCATGCGTGGCGTGTACAAGAAGCGCGACCAGTAAATGACAACAAAAATATGACGTGATTCCATATCAAAATTGTAACGTAACCGTTCGTTGTGCATCGTTTAGGGAAGTCTCATACCGTTTCGCTTGCCATCCAGCATCAATCTGCTAGTCAAATTGGAGGCTAGTTCGAAATATAGGGATTCGAACCGACGACATTTGTGCCTGCAATTTTATGCCGCTCATTGTAACTGTAGGTGTCCGCGGAGAAGTAAGACAGAGCTGTGGAACAAGGAAAACATACTCGGCTCACAAACAAGTGACACCTCTTTTCCGATGCCGATGAGTGGTGGCGCGAAGTGCAGCGAGTTGGGCTAAGGAGGACGGAGCGGTGATGAGTCAGTCGGGTCGTCGAGTAGGGGAGGGGCAGTGACGACGGGCGGCAGGAAGCGAACAGTGGCGGAAGGCAGGCCGGGCCGCACGCGACTATGCGCAGACTTGCCGGATGCTGCGGATGTAGCTATACATAGCGCGCTTGAGAGAGCGGGCGAAAAGAGAGGCCTTCGCATTGCAGCGTCTTCCACGAAACAAACTTTCGTCTCCAGCGGGTGACGCGAAAGAAGAAAGCTGCCGTTTCTCCTTCTCGCGGGGTCGCCTCGATGTGCGTCAGTAGAGTCGGGAAGGCGTGCGCGAGGCAGCACCGGTTTGCCGCTCCGGTGGCCGCTGACAGGCTAGGGACCTTTTCGTCCTGACCTAGGGAGCACTCAGCTGGGACTGCCGCTCGCAGCCCTTGCCGCTGGCGTCTCGGTTCTGACCGTTCTGCGCGACCGGACTCACTTCCTCCACGTTTTTGATTAATGGCTGTAATCGGCATAGGCGTTCCCGCTGTCCCACCTTGAGAGCACGACAATCGTGGTGAAAAGTTTCTTTCTCGCTGTTGTCGCATGTTATGTTTCAGCGGGGAGCTGAGGATTTGCTACCACCAAGACGTCCAGTCGGACATTTTAAGTCGAACGCGCCTTATTGGCACTAAAGGGGCAGTGTGGCGAATTTGGGGAAAAGCTCAACCCGATACTGTGCACACCGAGTTGTGGGCGCATATAAACCTAGAGCCACGGTGGCTCAGTGGTTAGGGCGCTGGACTGCTTAAACCCAAGGCTGCTGGATCGAATCACGGCCGTGGCGGCCGCTTTTCAATAGAGGCGATGCCACCTCAGTGCACATTAAAGGACCCCGAAACTTATTTCTCGATATTTGTAGATCCGTCCACTACCTCATAGCGTGATTCGATTTGGGATGTAAAAACCCCGCAAACGAAAAAACCTAGGGTCTTTCAATAATTGCACTTCAAGTCATTGTGTCCTACGGGAGTCTGACCATGTATCCCACGCCTGCGCTGCGGCGCCCTTCGAGCATGTCCTGGCCGGTTAAGCATGTGGACCTGCTTTCACCGCGCCCACATTCTTGTGAGAAAAAATTGATCAGTACTTTTTGGCGCGCGTGCAGAGACGTGGAACGTTTTTCCTGTAACAACGACTTTCTCATCTCGCTTTTGATTTTTTTTTAGGTCTGTAAAGACCTGGGTGCTGTCACCTCAGGGGCTGCAACTGTGGAAGTTTTAGAATTAAAACTGCGAAAGCTGGCTTTTTAACGGCACGGCACGTCTGCTTTTAGTAGATTTCGCAAAATGTGGACATTACACATTTTGAACAGTGGGAAGCAATGACTCTATTAAACCTCTTTTCTTTTTTTTTTTTTTTTTTTATCCAAAGGCACTGCTAGCTCAGTGCCAGCCCTTACATCACAGACGTCAGCAGCCACTGGTGTAGTTGATGGAATAACGCATTTTTAGGAGTAGGTACGATTCTAAACCAGCCGAGAGTAACCATGCCACGCGCGTGAATTATCCATCGCTCGCGCTCCCTAGCCCGAATTATTTGTTTTATTCTGACGACTGAACCGTTTCGTTTGTGTTACGGGCGCCAAAAAACGAGATCGGATAAAAGTTGAAACCTGGCTCCTGGTCGGCCTCTTGGAAACGGAGGTGCCATCGCATATAATTGCAGCCCTGCGGAGAGATGAATCTTCAATCCGGGGCGTTCGCAATACCGGGACACCCGTGCGATTGACCTACAACGAAGGCAGTGGAGGAGGCACTCGAGGGGGTGAGGATTCGAAATATGCCGCGGGCTCCCGCCGCGCAGCTTCGACTGCTTCGAGTGGCCTCAGCCTAGGGAGAGGTTGCCGCTGGTCTGGGGAGAATCTAGGGGGAGCGCGCGTCCCTCCAGATGGCGCCGTGGTGGAGAGCGGCAGACGACAAAGTTTGCCGTCTGTGCGGGGCGCCGGTGGTTCCTGGTTTTTTTTTTTCGTGATGACCCATCGTTTGAGTCGAGATAGTTCGCGGTGACGAGTGGACGCCGATTGCCTCTAGCGTGGTGACCCGTCCGTGCACATAATTTGCGCTTCTGCCGCTCTCCGCCGAAGACCGCTCGGAGTGGAGCAGGCGCGCTGCTCTTCGCCGGGATGGATTCGTGCTTCGGCGCGCGCAGCCTTTTCGGAGGGCACTCGAGCACGGACACCCTGTTCAGCAGCGCTCAGGTCGAAGTCATTCAAGACCTGGACCTTTACTTCATCCGCCAGATAGCGCACAGCCTCGGGGTGAGTGAGTACGACCAGCATGCGTGCGGGCCCCCGCTCCAAGCGAGTGGATGGATGCGGCGATAAGCCCGCGGAGAGCGCGATTCAGGTTTGCCTTCCTTCCTCGTAGCGGCGGGTTCGCGGCGGGCCTCCGCCGCGAAACCGCCTGTCGGGGTTTGCTTTTGCTCTGCCAGTTTTCCTTTCCCCGCGGTTTTCTGGGGATCAGCACCCGCAGGTGCTCTCTTGACGACGTGCTTGGTTTGAGTTTCGTTCGACACGGGGAACAAGCATTGGACGTTCGGACGTTCGCTCAGACTGTGCCAAGCGCGGCCAAGCGCGGGGCTGAGCAACGTGTCGATGTCTACTGCTGCTGCGCCTGGGCTCCGTCTCGTCGTTGGGTGCAGCCGGCACAGCGCACAAGGGGGCAACGCGCCCGACGGCGACCGTGCGAGGTCCCGAAAGCGGCGTTCCGTACGAAGTCTGCAAATCTCGTTGCCTCTGCCCTGTCCGTTACCTTTCTCACCGCTTCTCCTAAGGAAGAGGATCTTTGTGCCAAAGAAAAATTTTCGCCTTTGGTCCGCAGTGGCCCGAGACACCCGAGATTTCCATCCACCCTCGTGCGCTTGGAGGATGCCGCCCATGCATGCGAAGCGGCGCCGTAATTTTAAGGATGCTCTCCGCATGTGCCCGCGTCTGTGCGTGTTGAAAGCGGGTTGTCGCGGGGGTCCCGTCAGGCGGAGAGGGCCAATATTTTTAGACGCAGCGACGGCGCGCGCACACGGTTCGCCGACGACTCGCTTCTCGCCGTGCAAGCACGCTTTTGTTTCCGTCTCTGGGTTGGGTAAATGCTAGGAGGCAAATATGACCGAACTAATCGCGCGCCTTCATCTCAGTACGCCGACATTGATCATGGCAGCGAAATTCGCGTTACTCGCGAGCATCATTTTTGAAACGATAATAGCAGACCTGGTGGACCGACGAACAACGAAGCACCGAGTGCGCTAACAGATGTGGGAGTCGCCTGCTGGTGATTGCAGACGCTTCAGTCGAGGATGCTTTCATTGCCGCTTCTGGCCGTTGGAATGGGGGCGTGGGTGCAAAAGAACAACAGCCAATGAATTGTTGAAGAGCAGCTTACAAGTGTACAACTGATCTAAGCTTCTTTCGGAGCCACTGCCTGTCTACTTCTTTTTGTTTGCACCGTAAAAGAGTGAAAAGCTCCTCAGGGGCGCTTTAAAAGTCCGGGTGGATTGAGAATATTACAAAGATAACGCGGGTTTCTGTCGAACAGGGTAGCGACTGATGAAGGACGGTTCCTTCGGGTCGGCATTCTTGCGATATCTTCGAGTTTATAAACGAGGTGAGGGTGGTTTTTAATTAGCAGAATTGGCCTCGTGTATCACACGCCTACAAAGGAAGTCCTAAAGCGCCAACTATTGCGCATTTCCTGTCCCTCAAGGTTTCATTTACAGCCGAGTACTCTTATTTTATAATTAAATGTTTTTCGCTGCGAACTCATGGTTGCTTACAGGCAGTCTGCATAGCGTAAAGGAATCTCAGATGCGCCTCACCTTCCATTGGTGTTTACATGCCGATGCGAGGTTTGACTCCGTGGGGAAACGATCTGGCGTTTGTTCACATGCCCATCGGGCGATTTGCCTGCTTTGATAACTTCCGCCTGCGTGGCGTTGCTTATCTTGCTGCTTTCATTCACTGTGTTACTTCTCGGTCGATCTTTTTCCGGTCAGCCTGTCCGCCAGTTTTCCCTTCACCACCACCCTCACTGTCAAAGCCGCACGTGCCTCTCTTTCAACACGTGACTGTTGTGTTTGCTCGCGGGGCTGTTTCGTTTTCTTTTGGAGATTTTTCGTCTGGTGGTGGTTTATTGTAGGTGCAGCGACCGCCAACGAGGAAAATGGTGTGCGTAAACAAGCAGCATGGATTCTAGGGCAAATACGTGTTGAGAACATTTAGGCTGAGAGTAGCACAATGACTTTGGCGGGATACGGGCCGCTGCTAACGTTGTTACAACCCTAGTGCAGACTGTGACTGCAACGGCTGGCTGATAGGGCCAAGACGCTGTCCATTGGAACTCTGGACTAGGGATTTCGAATCCTGTTCTGTTCTGCACACATGCATCGTGCTTGCCGAGAGTAACCGGTCTGCTTCGCGGCCGCGTAGTGGAACGCTTAGCTCTGTGGTTGGGAGAATCCTCACCCTTTCATGATTTTTGGGTTGTCCTAAAGGGACGGTGAGGGTTTGTGTCGATAGAATGCCACCTGCTAGTCACGAAAAGGCCACCGCTTCTAAAGACTTGTAAGAGAAGTGCCGGTACCACAGCCCATTCTCGCAAGTACGAGCGCTACGTTGCGAAAAGAATTTCAGAGGCTGACAATTAAATGTACATTACGCATCTGAATTGGGAAGTAAGTTTTGTGCCATAACTGCATGCGCACTTTTGTCACGAAAAAATGACGGCAAGAGGCAACCTAAATGTGTGTTTCGGTCTTGGTGCTTCGTGGCGTGCCTTCTACCATGGCCGCGTGGTTTCATTTTTGACGTGTCTCGCTTTACAAATGCGAAGCAGCAGACAAAGTCCAAGCTCTCCTCGGACGAATTTCATTCCTTGGCTGGCTCTTATGTAGAGAGCCGCGCAGCGCGACCGATGTTCACACTTGCAAATGCGATCTTGTCTACCTTCCGTGTTCACCACATAGAGTAAAGCTAACTTACGTCGGCTGAGCCGCTGATTGGTTTAACGGTTTGCGACCAGCAGTCGCGCGACTGGAAAATCGAGCAGTGGTCGAACGGCCTGCGAGTGTCGCTTTTCGACCAAAATGGTCGCGCGACCTCGGCGAGTCGCAAGCGTGAACGGGCATTTACATTCCGGCCCTCGGTGGCCAACGTTGCTTAAAAAAAAAAAGCTTCGCCTAAGAGTAGACGTGATAGCGCCTTTAGCGCCCTTTTGGATTTCGGGGAACGGAAGGCATCTGTCTCACTTCCTGGTACGCCTACACTCCCAATTAACAACATACATTCGCAGGTACATTCATAGGTCATCGGTTGGAACCCCCTCCAACATGACTAGCGGATGAGTGCTAAATGGAAAGTAAAATGGTGTTACTAAGCTCTGTCACAAAGCGTCATAGTTTTGGTACTAAATCACGTAAGCGATTTGATTTTCGCGTTACGACGCCGCCTTTTCGGCAACACGGGTCCTTACATTATCGCGTAAAAGAAGGCTGGAAAAAGAAGCTGTAGAGTACCACAGCTAATTATAATTACTGACAGTTTAACACAGCTGTGTGTGCAATATCTTGTGCGCACTGTAAGGGGACTGTTCAGGCGCGTGTAGGCTGCACTGTGACGAGGGTTTGACCAAACCGCTTACGTCGCTGTTTCACCCGGAATACCACCCCCCATGTCGGTCCTATGTCAGTGGACATCCGGATTGCGGCAGTTTTGCGCGTGAATCGGGTTTGCGCAGTGGTCTAACGCAGAGGACAGCGTGTCTCGGTTCCACTGGCGGTGCTTTTTTATTAAAGGTCAAGTTGTCTTCAAAGCCACACTTGCAAACTTTGTGCGAGCAGTTGAGTGCGCTGAGAAGCCCGCACCACCCCACGTGGCGGGGGCGGTGGATGCCTGGAGGAGTCGCGCGGACAAAGCTCGTGTGTCTTGAGGAAAGCCGCCGGGGGGGCAAAACACGCGCGGGAGTGCGCGTCCTGCCCAAAGGAAGAGCTTGGCTTGAGCCACAGTGTTCGGGCGCCAGCGGACCCCCCGTTACCTCCGAATGGTGCAAGTGGCTACTGCGTTATTGATGTTTTGCTGTGTTTTTGTAATGTTTTGTTTTTATTCTGAAAAGAAGCGAACGGCACCGACTGGCCAAACAGAATTCTGACGGGAAGTTCGGGCAGGCCTGTGCTCAGGAGAGACTTGGGGAAGTTCGTTGGCGGCTGCCAGACACGAGTGTCGGGCGGAGGCGATTGTTTGATCCATCTTATAACGGCACACATAAAACGCGAGGACAGAGAAGAACAACACGGTCAGGGAGCGCACTAACAACTGATGCGCAGTCAAAGAAACACCTCGCAAGCGTTCTTTGACCACACCTCGTAAAGAAACACCTCGTTATTTGATAGCCGATTTCGTAGCGCTTTCATGCAGTTTTCGCCTTTAACATGTTTTAGTTTTTGTCTTGGTTTCTTCCGTACGTTTATAGTACAGCTACATCATGGTTTGATTTGGTTGTTATGTTGTTGACATTGTTGAATTTTCTGGTGCATGCTGACTGAGTGAGAGGTGTTTCGTTGACCACGCATCAGTTGCTGCTCTAGTCCGTGTTGCTATTCTCTGTGTCTTCGTGTTCTATGTGCGCCGTTTTAACATTGCCAACTGGCCCAGCTTTCTGCTTTATTAGTGTATTTGGAGAGCACCTGACGAAACATAAGCGTATCCTCAGAGAGTTTGCACAAACCTACAGCGATGAACATCAACGTAAAATATCTGCAGTGCCACTGCAATAAAAATGACGTGACAAAAGAAGCCCACCTCATAGGATGTTAACCAGCGCCCTACGGACTCCCACACAATTTTGGTAACCTCTACATCACGCTGGATGTCGGAACTGGCTCCATTATTTTTACTTGCCACCTTTCAGTGGTATTTCTGTCAAGCGTTGAAATTTCGGTCTTAGCTGCGCAAGACAGGTCCTGTGTTCTTCTTCTGCCACGATGCACCCTTGCAGGCTACTATTTAAAAACGCCCGCACGTACCTCATCGTTATAGCGTCGGTCGTAGCCAGAAATATTTTTCGAGGGGTGTTATACGCCACCAGTCTAAAAAAAGGTGGGCGAAAAAAAAAAAAAAAAAAAAAAAAAAAGGACGGTTGAAGTCAGCTGGCTTTCCGGAGTCTGTTTTGTTCAATGTTGCCGAGGGTTTATTAAGAAATTGCCGGAACTCTGTGGGCCACAAAATACTGAAGCCGATGAAGCGGAAAAACATTGCGGTTGTTCCGTACGTGCATCAAGTTTCCCATAAGCTTAAGCGTGTCGCGCGTATACATGTTTTGTTCACCACCCCATACAAACTGGAGCGTATGTGCAAGAAGGTAAACTTTTCACGACCTCGAATGGTTGCGTGCGACAAGAGGCGTAATAAGCGTTTTGTTGCCTGCCGCACCCGTGTTCTTTACTAGGTGCCTTTTTCTTGCGGGGCCTCGTATGTAGGTCAGACGGGGCGATGCATCAACGATCGCCTCGGAGAACATTCATCGTCCCTGGCTGACATTGTGCCCAAAAGCTACTAGGCGCTGAATTGTAAATCTTGTCTAAATTGTGTTCCGCTTTGTGAACAGTGCGTCACTCTGAAATGTTACCCTGAAAAAAAAAAAAAAAAAAAAACATACTAGGGAAATCTTTGAAGCCCTTATCGTCGCCCGCAAAGGGGCTTCATGCGCAAACATACCTTCCGTTTGGTTGGCTTATCTTAACTCTTAATGATGAGCATGGCATTTTTTGTGTTGACGCTGTGGCCCTTCTTTTCCCTTTCTGTGCATCTGTCGCTCGATTTATTTATACGCTCAGGGATTGAATATATTCAGTTGTTAGTCAGCGCTGGTGTTGTGTCTACTTCCTTGTCCTGCCTCTTGCGCTATTTTCTTCTACCATGACCGTATACTATGGGATTTCGCCAGCGTAAAATTTGTGATGACTGCGGTGCTTCTTCGGAGTCTGTTAAGCGGCGACCGGGAAGCGAACCATGCAGCTTGGATACTTTTGGCATGCCTCCAGTGTGGAAGGACCCCGCCGGGGTGGCGCAGTGTTTACGGCGCTCGACTACTGTTCCCAAGAGTGCGGGATCGAATCCCGGCCTGAATCTCGGCCTCGGCGGCCGCTTTTCGCTGGAGGCGAAACGGAGTGGCGCCCGTGTGCTGTGCGATGTCAGTGCACGTTAAAGAACCCCAGGTGGTCGAAATTTCCGGAGTCCTCCACTACGGCGTCTCTCATAGCCTGAGTCGCTTTGGGACGTTAAACACCACAAACTAAACCAAACGAATCCAGTGCGGAAGGGGACAAAGCTTGGACATTCAATTAATGATCGCTCCGAAATTGTTCGTGACAGTGCAATTCGCCGATTTTCTAGGTAACCGGAATATCCATCCGATCGATGCATATTCGAGTTATCTTATTTCTAAGCAGCATATTTTTTGCGCACGGGAGTAAAAGCCGCCCAGGAACAGCTCCTATATCTTTGAGAGTGCAGAAAACACAGGTTACACTGATTAAACAACAAATGCTTGCGGTGACGACAGCAAACGCAAACAGGAGCAGTACAGTGCGATAGTAGTGAAACAGAAATGGATGTATAGTGTTGTAATTATATTCTCTTAGCGTTGGTAAAATGGCACTACTCCCGGTATTTAAGCAAAATCAGGAGGTGGTTATATTTTGTTGTGTAGCTTAAAACTTGCTCAAGTATATGGGAAAGCGTAGCTAAGCGTTTCAAGTCCACAATTTGTGCGCGTGTGTGGAACGGACCGGTACTTACGGCATCGTGTTGGGTAATTAGCACTATTTTCATGTAAGTTAGCGATGTCTCTAAGCAACATACTTTTTTGTTTTACCTGAGTGCCAAGGTCATACATTTTTCGACTTCCATAATGTCCATCTTGAGAATTAAGAGCTAACGTGTGATGTAAAAGATGTGTTCATTATGACCCTCAGCGTAACTTTCTGCTGTCTCGGAGTTTTTCTTTCCAAGTAGTAGTTGTACTTCCTCATGCCAAATGGCAGTAACATCTCTTTTTAGTTGTTAGTGTGCGCTGAAGTTCATACAACGCGAGTTAGTTGGTTATTGAAGCTTACAGCAGTCGCCATTGCTACTGTGTTTCCACCAAGGTTTGAGCTGAGATCGGTCGTGTAGCGCATGTTTTTTTATCCGAATATTACAGCTTTATATTTTTCTGCGGAGATCACCGACACATTTCTTTTGGACCATGCGCGCAGTTTTGCCAGTGCGTCAACCTGCATTCTTTCCCGAGATACTATGCTGGCTGTTCTTTTATGTGCGCTACCGACTCGGGCACGGCCACCATACAGCTATGCGTGGCGTCATGCCAGGGGGGTGAACGGCTGCAACTTTTTGCTGGCTGTGTTGCTTGTCGGCCACACTCTATAGCTTAGAGATTTCAGTCCGAGCGCACTGCAGGCCGATCTTGTAGGAGTCCGACATCGAGCGTCGTCTATTGTGCTATATCAATGCGTCGGTCAGTTTGGGACGAAACGATAGATACTCGTTACGGCTCGTTAGCGTGGCATCGTTTTCTTTTTTTCGACACGTAATTTGAATGCAAGGCTTGCTGTCACTGGAGCAGCTTGTTTCGCCTCGGTTGGTCATTCGCGTGTCTCCGCAGGTTCCAGAGGCGACAGTGCTGCGTTTGTGCTCGCGTGCGGAGATTTTATACGTTGCACTATCAAGCTCGTTGATGTGGATATTAAACTTGGGAGGCGGCGGTTACAAATGAGATTTTTTTAGGTGACGACTCCAGGTTACCTTTAGCAAGCGGAATTAGTCTTGACGGTAATGCGAAAAGCAGATCACGCTACGTACCTGAGGCTGTTTTAGAGAGTGATCCTAAACGTTTGTTCGAAAATGCAGTGCCCCGCGATCGGCTTCCGTTCTCTGTTCGTCCAACGGTGGCCTATGGGACTAGGCCACTGCGAATGGAACCGAAAGGCAGCAAGTTTCGATATGTAAATACATTGCAAAAGCAGCCGTCCGGGAAACTATAGTTACAACTTAAAAATTGTGGGCATTTGTTCACGGCGTGTGAACGGTAAACGGAATAATTTTTTCATGTTTATGCCAAACAACCCAGAGAAATTCTTGAGCTTATAATTTGTTCTGATGGTCGTATTTAGGTAACCACAAATCTATCGCGGAGGAATCGTGTGTGGCAGTTGTATCCGACTGTAGTACGTGTCCGCTACTCTAAATGTATTTTATATTTCGAGCTGGAAGGAGAGCCCTTGGCACACTGAGTGTTGACGATCAAAGCCTCTGTACAAATTATTTCGAATTAAGCGAGGTCGAGCAAACGAGGTTCCGCAGTCGGCAATAAGTGGTACTGTGCGAGTCTGACGTTCCCAGCAGCGTTTGGCCAGTCACGTATCTCCTGCGGGGCACCACGTCTGTTCCCGTAAGGTGCGGAAGCAAAATTGCAGCGCGATGATCTGGCCTTCATTGACAACAAGTTATTCGGGAGTGAAAGTGAACGTGGCGCTTCCTAATCGACCGGTTGAAAACACATCACGTCCTAATATGGCGCTCACTTCTCCCTCGGCTGTGCTCAAGTCAATTGGAGGTCAAAAGCGTCCGGAAAGTATCTGAATGCTGCCCGCCACACGGTTGCGCAATTTTCTCTCTGAGATCGGAAGGGTTTCGAGATGACCTCGGATGCCCGACTCTCGTTTTCGTGGCTGTGCGATATCGGTAAAGGCACCGTTCAACAGAAAGTCCGGGCATGGCGCTGATTATTCGATGGTTTGTGCGACTTAACGAGACCAGGTGATATCGGAAAGTTAGGAGGAGCTGCCAACTCAGGCTGCTCACTTGAGGTGGGAAGGTGGAATAAGAGTCAGCCTTCCTCCAGAGGCTGCAGCAGTCGAGTGGAAGGGATGCAGGAGTGTCACGTCTTGGCGGCGACGTTGTGCTGACTGCTGTGCATAACGTTAGCCAAGTGGAAACAAGTGATAATCTACACTATGGCAGCGCCGTTGTCACAATCAGGCGCGAACGAGAGAGTTTTTGGAAGCACGCATAAGCGTTGACGGGAGGGGCAACGGCCTGACTGTTGGTATTCGAAGGAACCCGTCGATGAGCGCAAGCTGCTTTGCTGGCAAGCTCTTTCTCACGTGGCCTTTATTCACACTGGGCCGCTTAGGAGCCGCAGCGAGGAGTCTTGCATAATTTGTTCGCCCTCCTCTCGCGAAGTGACTTATTTTCGACGCGGCTCCTTGTTGGCACAGAAACAGCCGCCAAGTTGTGGACCGTGAGGGCTGCCAAAAAGGCCGGACAGAGGCTTTCTCAGGGTGAATGTTTTGCTGCTATCTACGTGACCGGCACTATTGCCACAGGCGTTCATGTCACGTGCGACCGAGGCACTTTCTCAGGGTCTCGTTCCCTTCGTGACCCATCTCATCTGCCCCGCGTTTGACCAGCGGTGTAGCAAAGGGCCCCCTTGTGAGCATACTGTCCCACTTGTGTCTGGAAGCCTCGCTACTTTCGGGGTCAGCGAGGAGGATCCGCAGGCCGAGGTTACGCCGTTGCACACACACCCTCGCTGCCGCCCAGGCGCTCGTCCTAATGGGGAACTCGTGCATGCATATACGGGTGCGCGCCATTGGCCGGCATTGTTTCTCCTAGCCACTCGCGATGACCGCCGTTTTCAGATTCGGCAGCCTTTTCCGCTCTTTGCGGAGTCCGGTCAGCTGAAACGGGGCTCGCTCGTCAAGGTGAAGAACTCTCGTAATTTGGGAGTGCTTTGTGCTGGGTGGTGCGTCAAAATGGCCACGAAGTCAAAGGAAATGCGCCCTTGATAGCTCCAGGGTCGGCGTCATTTTCGTGGCTTTGCGCTTTTCTCGTGCTAACTCCGCGTCTTAGTGCATTTGTTTTGCTTCTTTTATGCGTAAAATTCGTCAGAATAGCGTCTAATTGTATCGGGGTGTACGTTTGCCTGGTAGTGAAGCTTATCGTGGTCATTGATGGGAAGACCTTAGGGGTAAACGTGGAGCCTTTTGAAGCCCTTATCTTAAAGCGCTTGTATAGGCTAGTCGCCAGCAAACAAACTCGCAGGGTTGGAAGGAACCGCAACTAAATTTGGTCTACCATCCTGAGAACGGTTATGCATTTGGGACCAGTCTTTCCTCAGGCTTTCAGAATAAATGATTAGGATTACGAAGGTGAAACATGTTAAATATTTTCTCTAAAGATTGTAGAATTATGTCAGTGTGATTTACATTGCACCAAAATAAAAAAAAATGTATATGAAAGAATGAATTAAGCATGTGTACAGTTCAGATTTCAGTTTGTGCACGTTGGATTTATTATTAACAACTTTGATACAAAACCATTATTATGTTTTGAAACTACGTAAAAATGCCAGAGACAGTACTTGCTTCTCTGACAGGTGCATAATGCCGCCGCGCTGAATGTCACCATTCTGTGACTCGTTTTTACAAAATCTTTTTGCGGGAATTTAAACAATGAAACTGATCAGTGCCGCATATATGACGCTAACAGGTGTCTGTCATATCGGGCAACCGTGTTCTACGAGGATGAATACCTTGGCGTAGGAGTACTGGCTCTGAATGTTATGTCCATTATATTGGACAAATGACCTGTCTGGGGAGGGTAGACAGATAGATCACTTCGTGCATGACAGTAAACGGCTCACGTCTCGTCGTTTCGTTGAGCTTGAAAAAGAAGGTAGCTCAGCTATTTGTAACGAATTCTAGGGCAGTTCTCGCGTCTCCCGCTTTTGATGCAAATCTTGCCCTCATAGAGCAATCCGGGGAGCAAACTGCGGTGCCGCTCTTCACTACTGGAACACGTCGTTCTCTCGTGACGTGTCCTGAACCTGTTTGTGATGACGTCATGCGCTTGGATGGGCAGCTTGCGGTGTGTACTAACTAGGCAGCATTTTTAGCGCCAGAAATAATGCACCAGAGTTGCTTTTATTAGGTGTGATGTCACGCGGATGACGATCGCGTTTGGATTGCGACGCCGTGCGATACCCACGTTCAGTAGAACGAGGAAAACGGGGGAGCGCGGATCTCATCAGAGCCGGATTTGGAAAGGGCGAGTTTGTTATGGCACACACGCTGTCCTCATCCTTCACGTCATTCAGTATATAGGCTTGCATTTTTTTTTCGAAAGAGGGATTTTAAGTCACATGAGATCTCAAAGTAAATAAGTGTGGGAGTGACCTCCCGTGAAGAATTCTGAAAAAAAAAAAAAAAAGAGTAAATGTTTCAATATCCGGCCGTGACAAGAAAATTATTTAGTGCTCACGTGAAATGAGCATATTGCTAAATATAGCAAAGCACTTAAGCGAATATTACTTGAGAGAAAAAAAAAGAAGAAAAACGTGTCTCTTAAGGGTTCCAAAATTAGTATTGACAGATTGGGCATTATAACTCCGTTTCATACATCAGGTGCAACGCAGCGAAAGCTACGCAAGTAGTCTCCAAGGAAAAAAAAAAGAAAAAAGAGGCGTATCACTACGCGCTCATTTTGTGGCCGAGTGGTTCCTGCGGAAACGGGCTCTATTCCGAGCATACACGTTTGCAATAACTTGGTTCACATGCCTAGACATCTTCGCAGTGCGGATCTCATAGAAAAAATGCGCACCGAAGAACCAGAGATGCGCAGCGCAGTGGCGCAGCTGGCAAGGTTGCGGGGCAGCGAAAACGCGACACGAACGAAAACGACATAAAAAACGTACAAATTCACCGAATCCGATCCTTTCTCCCTAGAAAGGTGCTTTTTATGAAGTTGATGGCAAATGTAAGATGTATTAAGCTTGCAGACAAAGCAACTATTATTTCCTCTCGTCAAGAGCAGGCACTATTTTTCATCGCGGATGCAGAGAGCGCAAACAAGAGCTGTAGCTTTGGCAGTGTTGCACTTGATGTATGAAACGGAGTATAGTTTATTTTTCTTAGTATTGTTTGGCTGAGGAATACTCTAATAACCCCAGTGAGCATTTTTTCCCTCATCGAGTCGGATAGCGCCAGACCATGGGAAATTTATTAAGCATTGCAGGCCATGTCCGACTGTGTACTATACGCACAGTTTGTGTATAACTCGACAAAAGTTAGCTGGATTTGCAGTGCTCGTGTTGATACCTCCGGACAGTATTCTTTTTTTTTTTTTTTCGAGATTTCTGTAAATCGTGCCAAGCTGCGAGACTACGCCGCATATGTACATGCTACTTGTGCGCGGTTGGACTTAGTACAGCGCCATCTGGAGGCCATGCAAAGGTCCTGGAGTGGACGTGGTCGGGCTATGAGGAGGGTAGGGCTACTGGTCAGAGATCAAAAAGTGATTTCAACGTTCACATATTTCATAGTATGAGAATGGGGCGCCATGACGTTGGCGAAATGAACAGTAATGAGAAAGCAGAAATCCGCTCATTAAAGATGGAATGTTGTTTTAAGGTAATCGCTGCACCTAATTTCTGCAGTCTCGCCCAACAAGAGCGTTTGTCGTAGGAAATCTTCTGTCGACCTTCGCCCTGGAGTTCTCCCTTTCGCGTTATCTGCATAATCTTCATTTCAGGCTCCTTGAACGATGGATTTCTCAACATGCTGTCTTTTTCGCGCCGAGAGCTTTGAAGGAATTTCCGTCTTGGCGAGATTTTATTGTTCTACTAGTCGTTTATTTTTTGCTCTTCCGTCCTTCGCCAGCCCGCGCGCTTGCTGTGTGTGATGACGGGACCTAGTCCTTGGAGGCGTCGCTGAGAAACAGGTGAAGGTGCAGCACCGTCGCCGTGCTTTCCCTAGCGAACGTGTGCTCCGGTCGAGAGAGAAGATTCCATGTTTCTCGGTCCATCCGCCAAGGACTCTTGGCTTGGTCTGGTTCGCTAACCCGGGTCGTCATCCTCTCGCGATGTGTCACGGCGGAAGGTGTTTTGTTTCGCGCATTTTTAGTTATGTTCCTGGGCTCTCAGACGATGTGGCAGCCGCGAGTTGGTTCTGCAGATGGTCGAGGGGTCCATATTCACTCGAACCAAAATTTTTCATAATTATAAACCAGCGGACGAAGATGAGACCAACAAGTTGTGCTTGCCAGTTTGCTGGTCTGGAGGCCCGTGCGATTCTATTCGGAAATGAGAGTTAAATAAGCGCCCGATTCCTCACTGCGGATGTTCATTCTGCGGCTTCATTTAAGCTCTTCATCTGCGATACAAATTGGTGAATTCGCTTCGTGCATATAAGCGGCCGCATTTTTGCTCGTTGGGAGAGTGCGATTTGCGAAATGACTTCTTTGCTCTTTCTTGTTAATCGAACAGATGTGCAATTAAGTGTTATTTGGAGCGGAACCCGGGAGGGTTGTTATTCTTCGTATTTAAATGAACCATTCATGTACAGTCGTGAGCGAAGGTGGAGAGAACGTGCGCTTTTACCCGCCAGCTTTCTCTGACAGGAAAACAGTTATTTCTGAGATATGCGTAAGTTATCTTCCTTAATATACTTGCCATCTTCACCAAGCAATTTTCTCTGACATATCTTTTTATACATAAAAAAAAACAGAGAAAAGAAATCGTAGCTGTTAGCGTGGTCTCTCCACTTTAGCTTACGGGTGTACATGAGTGCGCATTGGCGCGCAGCACTTCTGTCCGTCGTGACTAATTTTTATGCGTTGGTAATTCTGCAGCCACTGACAAGGTGCCGCACAACGTAATTTACTTCTAATGCATGGTTTATCAATTCAATAGCTGACACTGGGAAGAAATGATCAAGTAGTTCCTTCAATACTTAGCTGGTGAGAAAGCGCGTCCTGCGACGTCGTGTTCGAAGCCACGAGGAGTTTCTGCGGTCAAAGAAACGCACGCGTAGTAGAATGATGCGCACTTGTACATCTTTATGATTATCCCGTGCGCCTTTTGGTACCTGTTTCGCGTGTGCACAGTCCCGCAACACGGACCCAAACGTCTGCTCTTCGTCATGTACCAAACATAACTGATACCGCTACACCGTTGAGCGAGCGCTCTTTCTCCTGTACAACAAGGTTGACTGGTCGTATTACATTTTTTTTTTCTCTTCAATATTGTGTCTTAATGGCGTGGATGCCCCGTACAGTGGAGACGTTCTAGCGTGGACGTATGTTCGTACGCACGTGGCTTGCCTCACTCCTGCCACTGCGCCCCCGATACGCCAAGGGCCTTTCGTTGGACGTACGTCAAGCGTAAATGAGGCACTTTGTCATTTCTGTACGGTGGTACATTTTATCAACGCGCTACTTTCCGCAGTGCGCGCATTTTAGACTCAATTTCAACGCGGAAAGAGACAAACCCGTGCCGATGCTCCGGGCTAAACATCGCCCGCTTGGATTACCCAGCTAACCGAGCTGGGTGCTGGAATATATGGTCCTTTAACGATGTCTGAGGAGAAATTAGGAATTTCCTCACGGTTAGTGTGCGCAAGCGCGTCACACTGTAGCGCGGCGTCCTTTCTTCCTCCGAACCAGCGAATGCAGTGGCATTGGGGTGGTTTGATTGTGACGCCGCCGCCCACCTGAACGCGCTGTTCCCGTTAGACCTTGGCGATCGAAACTTGTCAGTACATATCTTTGCTCGAAGGGGTTGGCCCTATAAATACGTGCGTGCACGTGTCTCGTCTGTTCGAGAGAGGTACTTAGCGTCAAGAAAGTTTCCCTAATTATCCCAACTACGACAAGCCTTCTCTACGTTGGGCAATGTCGGAGGTCGACTATTTGTGTCCGCCTGTGCGTTCGTTTTACTTCGCAATAGGCTTATGGTAGGTCGAACGAGTACTCCAGTATTCCATTATTCAGCGCAGTCTTGAGGACAGTGCAGGCACTATTGTTCTGTTTCGTGTCCAACGTGTTCATCACTCGCGTGACTCTTGGTTCAAGTGACTTTTCGGATCCGGAACCGGCTGTAATAAACTGCAGTAAACCGTCAGGAAAGGGCACCTTCGCCCGACCTAGCGAAGGTTCGCTTTCTTTGACGCGCTGTCCTGCGCTTTTATAATCGAACGCGGTTTGAGCGATCTTTATAGACGAAGTTTTCATAGGGAAGCTCCTTTCCCTAAAGAAGTTGTTTAAATGGAACTGCCATTAATACGCCTGCTTTGGTAACTGAAAAAAGAATGAAGCAGCGTTTACAGACGGGATGGGAAGAAAAGACAGATGCATGCGCCGTCTTCTCTCCTACTCTCATCAATGTGTCCATAAGAGGACCTTACCCTCACTTGTGGACTTAGGACGTAATGCTCCTGTGCGGAGCCGATGAGTTTAATTGTCTTGCATAGTTGTTCTTTCTGGTTGCGAAGGCGTTTCAGGGGCATGTTAAACTGTGTTAACCATGAGTGTTCTGAAACTTGGATTGGAGGAATGTATGTTTCCATTAGTTGGTGTGATTCGTTTGCAAAAAGTCATCGGGCTATTTGAGCGGAAATTTTCAAAAGACCGTACGGAAGCATTTATTAAAGGTACAAAGAATACGTCTTTTTCATCGTGACATTTTTTAGTGTATCTGAAGCGTGACTTGAAGCACTGCGTGCACTGAGGTCTGATAGGTGCATTGAATGAAGCAGGTGCGAATGTTCGCTATTGTGGGAGCCAGAGTAGACCGCGAGTTTTAAAGGTGGCAGTGTGGTGAAAATGTCGATCGCTGGGTTTTGGGAAGTTTTACAACGAAAGGACGGTCAGTATCTGGTGGATGACACCATCGGATAGGAAGTTTTGTGTGACGAAATTTTTTAAAGTTGCTAACAGCAGATCACTTTGTGGGTCGCGTTAGCGGGAAACTATACCGATATTCACACTTTCGCAGCGGACTCTTTAAGCTTAGTGTTATTAATAGATAGCAAAGTTTGAGTAGTGTCATCATAAGAACGTCGCATTGTGGTAAAGTACTTGTGTTTATATAAAATTTGACCTATATGGCTAAGTGTTGGCATTATAGGAGTAGTGTCTGTTCGTTCATTTGCCGCCACAAATGTGTTCGGCTGGTACACAAGTAATATTTTAGAGAAATCTAACCCTGACGTCCACAAACAACACGGCACATCTGTTGGATGCAAAGCACAGCACCCTGCTTTTGCTGCACTGCCTCTAGCCGGCCCTTTGTCTGTTGTTTTTTTTTTTTTAACGCTATTGCTCGCTTGTTTTTGGCACAGTCCAGAGTTATATACACAGAGCTTGAACGCAGAGCTGAGCTTTACAATCTGCAGAGCGGCTGCTTCCGGCACGGCGCTCGCACCGACAGTGCCGCCTCAAGATTCGCCTGAAGCGCCATTTCGGCATGGAGGCTGGGTGGGCGTGGCGCGTAGCCTCTTTTATTTTGTTGTCGCTTCTCTTTCGGCCTTTTAGCTGGACGAGGGGTGCGGAGCTCATTAAAGTAATAATACACCGTTTCCTCTGTCTACCTGGGCCCAAAGAAGGGAAGAAGCGAGCACGCACATATTGGCCCACCGGTCGCACCGTGGCAGGTGGTGTTCCGGGGGCGACGAAAAAGGGGCCGCCTATTTCGGGGCATGTCAGATGGACCCACCGCAGGCCCTTTTTTTGCACACTTGAACTTCGCTTCACTGAAGAAGGGAGCCATTTCCCAAGGTGGGGGGGGGGGGGGGGGGGGGGGGAGGAGGAGGGGGGTTACTTAATATATTTAAGAGGAATAGAAAGGGGCACAGAAAACCACACTATAAAGGGTGTAGTTGTGCATGAGCTGTAGTTGAGGAATGGGGTATATTTCTACCCCATTCAAATATAATTCCTGCCTGGTGCACCTATTGCCATCGAAAGAGACCTTGCCGAGAACTTGGTTTCGTCTTATCCGTGATTATTGTTTAATTTTTTTTAATTCTCAATTACATTTTGTAAAAAAAAAGGTGTTTTTTTCCCCCTCTGTATTCATTGCTATATGAAATCCCTTGTTGTGTTCTTGTAATATTGGATGTTTTGTTTGCCACACTTAATATTATGTCTGAATGCAGGGTGTCTAGGGCCTAGTCAGGTGACCACGCGTGTCACCTTTAGCCCTCTTCACCCAGACAGTTTTGTCTATATCCCAATAAACTCAAACTCAGACCCTTTAACTTCAAGTTGGAACGTGTATTAATTAAGGCACTAGGCTTTGATAGTCGGTGCCACTTCCCCAAAATATGATAAGACGGTGGTGTGCGTTTAGTTTTAATTCTGGTGTTTCTGACCCGAAATCCTGCATTTATAGCGTGCTTTTAATAGACGCGCATTTTGGAGTACGGCCGGTTTGCCGATTGCCTGTTTGCCCATGTACTTGTATTCGTTACTATTTGCAACTAGAACGTTACATTTGCAGCCAATTACGCGGATTTCCGGTACATAGGGACACATTTGCGTTGAATTACGACACAAGACGACGAAGGCTCTTCTGACAATTGTCTTCGTGCGAAACACCATCCTTCTTTCTGCCTGTGTCCGTCTCTGATATGCGCTGTATGGGATGATTCCGGAAAAAAGAAAACCACCTAGCTCGTCTTCAAGCTCTTAAAACCGCAATAAAGATCGCGTAATATTCCATGAGATGCAGTATTATCAACTTTAGCATTGGGTAGAACTACCCAATTAAATTTTTTTTTTCTAAAAGGTTATGTAAGCCTAAAAATATGATAACCTTATAATTTTAGACATTGTTCTTGAATACTACATTTATTTTTGCGACCTGGAGTCGCTTTGCAAAGTCTCCAGAAGATAAACATATATGTTGAAAATACGTAATGCAAACATAATTGTGACAATTTACAAAGTTATGTCGTGCTCAGCCCCCTCTCCGCTGAAGTGGTTCTCAGCCGCGTCGCACTTGTCCAGAGCGCTCGAGCGGTGCCGTTTGGAGGAAGTGCAATTACAAAGCAGGTACTGACTTGTACTGACAGTATACTTGCTCTGTAGCGCTGCCACAGAGTCGTGCGTTAAGGTTTTGCTTCATGTTATCCGTGGCACACCGCTCCAGCGCTCCAGACAAATGGGATCAGCTCTGTACACAGTCTTGACTTCCAGAAGAACTCACAACGCAAATCCATTCACGATGACAAGCGTGCGCCGTAGCAGTTTCCGGAAAAAAAAAAAAAATCCTAAGTGTGCTTTGCGGCTGGCTAAATGGGAGCCTCGCAGAAAGGGGAATAAATAATGTACGAAATACTCGGAGTACGGTGCGGTTCGGATCACGAAAGCCAATCTGGTGCTGGCCATGCCTTTCAGTTGGGTGTGCCTGCGTCGCTGTGAGGAAGGCAGCCAGGATTGAGGAACTGGAAGCCCTGGCAAACGTCGGCTCCGCGTCGCCGACGTGCATGGTGTGCGTGGGCTCTTGCCCCCCTCCTCGGCGACAAAAAGCGGCTGTCGCGCGTCTCGAGTGCGGGCATCATCTGCTGGCCCATTTGGCCACGCTGCGTGCACTGGTCTTTTGAGGACGTTGAGCGCCTTTTCGATGGAGGCGAAAAGCAAGGCGCCCGTGTGCTGTGCGATGTCAGTGCACGTTAAAGAATTCCAGGTGGTCTAAATTTCCGGAGCCCGCCACTACTTACGACGTCTCTTTGTGACGTTAAACGCCATAAACTGAATCGAACTTTCGCATGATGAAAACTGTTTCTTTTCCGAAGAATCTGCGTGCGCTCAGTACGTGAGGTAAAGGGGAGAATTGAAGCGGTAAGAAAAGGACAGTTCTCGACTTTGAGCGGTAGTCCGTTGGTTCGGTTTTGACGTGTTGCAGCCTTGGCATATTCGACTAGCACCAGCGCATCAGAAGAATGCGAAATAGCGGTTTTCGTCTTCAAAGAGCGAATTTATATGTCCCCACAGCTGGCAGTTTTCCGCTTGCTCTGCCTCCTGCAGCGTGTATTCAATCACGGTGTTTATCTCGGCCATCACATCTTTAGCTACAGCCGTCGGAAGGACAGCCGCTGGCATAAAATAGGTTGGAAACAGCCTGCTGACTGTTTTTGAGGTATGATACATCAAAGTTGCGGAACGGAAATTCTGTTTGAAGCCCTTCTTATGTTGGACCAATTTCGCCATCAAACCATGCACAATCTGCCTCGCCCAGCGGTCCCTTCTTGATGTGCGCTTCCAATGCGGCACTCGCTGATTTTATTGTTCTCGTGTCTCCACCCGAGCGCCGTAATTGACGGTGACGCCTTTGTTAGCGTAGTATGAGGCTTTGCGGCGCTCGTGTCTGCCTGAGAAATAAAAATACTCTTTCCTGCCACTTAGTCGACCCTCTGCAAGTTAAATATAGGTTCCGCCCGAATGGAACATGGGGTCGAACCGAAAGCCGGATCCGAATTTTTCCCGCCATATTGGAACTGAACCCGAACCGGGACAAATCGAAGGAACCGCTCCGAAACGATTCGTGGTACGATTCCGACCCATGTTGTTAGCTTCACTATTTTTTTATTTTATCGCTGCTTGTAAAGCGCTCTCCTCGCTTATTTCCAAAACGACACTGCACACCGCCAACATCACAACTATAGTGAAAAACTGTCCATTGCAAAAAGGTCATAAGAACCGAGCAAAATATATTGCCACATATACATGGCACCAATATCTGGTGCCAATTAAGCTATCGTTTCATCCCGAACACGGGTGGCCGCTGCATTGTGCAATGGCGCCGCCGCTCACGGAGAAATTGCCCCATTCAATAGCGAAATAATAGTAACGCATAATTCATAAGTTCAGTTACATATTCAGATAAATAATGACCATGTACAACGCAAACACGAAATGACGAATCTGTTAAAAAAATTTCACGCAAATAATTGTTTTCCTATCGTTCGACGACGTCACAATGAGTCACATAGCACGTGCATAGCAGCCATATGCGATGCGATGCCAGCAGATGCAATTTGGTTGACCGAGACTTGAGAATAATAAACCGACGCTGATGGTGGGAAGGCCGTCTTGGGCTGCCTTTTACCGTCTGTTCTCAAGTTGTATCCGAACTTGGCACAAAGATGATTCATAAGTCGATTGCCTCTTTTGTCTCCTCTTCATTTTGTTCCTAGCTATGTCGGCTTGATTTATTTCCCTTAGCAAGTTAAACAATGCCAGGAGTGAAGCTCCCATGTTCAAGCGTGAAGATAGGGTGGAGCAAGGAATTGAGTGCAATCACTGGTAGGGGTATTACATCACAAGCTCTATTTGGTGTGCTATTGTTTCGGCCCGTACAACTACGGTATCGAAAAAAAAAAAAAAAAGGATGCGTTTCATCGCTTTATCCACCATAACTGATGCGAATACCTAAGACAGTCTAGAAAAGTGTCACTGAAAGCTAGAAGTGCACTATTGAGAGAAAACGTAACTAATGAGCAACCTAGCTGTTCTACGTGGTGAGCCGCGCGTGTTGACGAGGGTAGTTGGGATAAAACCCTTCAAAAGCAGGGAGAGAGTGAGGTCAAGCAGACCGAAGGAACCTGCAACTAGGCCCTAATGAAACTGTGTTCTCTGACACAGGCCCTCGACATTTGACTGTCTCGTTTTGTTCGCGTCACTCAGCCTGTCGCCTGTTGCAGGGGCCCTTTCTTGCGTATAAGCGACGCTTCCGCAGAATACGTCGCGAGCGCACAGATCAAGGCTGCTCTTGGCGGGAGATATAAGCGCGCCCATCGAGGCACCCTAGGGTGCTTTGAAGGGGGTTTCCCGGTTTCCTTGGGGGCTCAGCCGCGCGCATTACGAACGCTTGGTACACTTCCGAACGGCATAACCAATTGATACTCGCCAGTAACTGGATAAGAGTGCCTGGCGTTTGCTAATGGTCCCCGCTAATGACTATGCTGCAGCGTGATAGGCGCTTTGGACGCCTGTGTCATCAAGGAAACGATCTCGCTGTCGCACTGACAGCTTCGGGTTTGCTCCCGAGGGGTCCTTTCCTTGAAGTTATTTGCTGCGCGCGACACAATAATCCCGATGGCACAAAATGTGAATGAGTCCGCATTTTGGCTGTCGCAGAACAAGTGCAGCAACTGATGTCAGACGGCAAACCTGCTGCATTCTGTCTCGTAATCCGTATTGGAGGCCGCGATAAGCGGCGGCGTTTCATGGTCCTTTAGCGCAGGCCAGTGCGCTTTCGTAGATCACCCCGCGGAGTCAGGACCTGCGGCCATGCGCAGTGGTGGATCGCAATTAGTGTTGGCGGTATAACCTAAGCGATACTTCAGGAAGACATGCTGCAAGAAGCAGTTGTTGCTTCCACTGGATAAGGCATCTTTCAGTAAAGTCAATAAAAACACTTCGGGTGAGGCATGCTGTCGAATGGGGAGGGGGGCCTTCATGGTTCAACTACGTGAATGCCAGCTTTCGCTACTCTACTGTAGAATAATTCATGCAAGGGTTATCTACAGCCAAACGTCTCCTGCCTCACGACCATCTCGGATTTTTGTTTCATTAGGAATGAGCTTGTTTATTGAGTTGCGGAACTAAATGTTTTCTAAAACATTTTTAAAAGACAAAAAAAAATATTGCTCTGTGTCGTCCCTGTGTGAGTATGCTGTCCTGTGGCATCGTGTGACCAGGCTACGTTTTCTGGGCGTAGTAGTTACGAGGAAGTAGGAGACTATAGCTTTAGGCTGGGAAACAGGAAACTCTGCAGCAACTGTAGCAGAGGTGGAAGTGCTGTTCGATTTGCTCCAAACTGCTTTTCCTGCTCCATCCCGCTCCAAAACGCAATATTGCTCCAAAAGCGCTCCAAACCTTGTTTTGCTATTAGATTTAGCGAAATGCGGCTTTGCTGCACAGTGACTGTGGCATCTTGTTGCGTGCACACGGGGCTCGTTCACGAGTAAATTTAAAAGGGGTTCCTAGCGGTTAGAGGGATTGATTGCAAAAAGTGCTCTGTACACATACAGCACCTCCTCTTTGGGGAAGCGAGAGCAGCTAGCGCAAACTACCTCGAATGGTTAGGAAACCACTCCTGCTGCAAAAAACTACACTAATTGTTCTGATGGTTTTGCTGTGAAAACAAGCAGGTACTTGACCTATCGAGGCTGCCATGCCCACGCCAGACAAAAGCATACCTGAACTGTTATGGGGGTGACGCTACTTAGGCTCTAATCGTTATAAGTGTGTTGGAAAGCCCGCTTGCCTGCGTGTTGAAATTAAGGAAGCTCAGGCGATAATGTGAACAGCCACTGACAGAAGGCTCTGGAGTAAAAACTCTGAAGGAGTGTGGATAGACACCACTGAAGGATAAGCCTTGTCCTCCTATATATATATATATATATATATATATATATATAAACATAACAATGTGGGTGGGTTTAAGCATGGCTTGAACCTAGTGATAGAGCGAAAGCTGTGAGTGTTGCAGTGATATTCTTTTTAACACCTGCTTTTCAATCCGCGGTTTTTTCATTATTTTTATTTAAATTAGGTTTTGGGAAAATTAAGGATTGTGATACTTCTGGGTGGACGCCACAGAATGGTGGACACCTGCACCTAACCAGATCAGGGTCATGTTTTCAAATTTTGTCTTGTAAATTGGTTGTATAAGCAAAGAAAGGCGCAGTATCTCATACTTGAGAGAAGAAAGATGGGAGAGGACGCGAAGAGGTCCCATAGCGGAGGGCTACGGAGTAATTTCGGCCACCCGGGGGCCTTAATGTGCGCTGACATTGCACAACATAGGACTGCCTCTCCGTTTAAGTTAGGTTTTGGTGAAAGGAAGGCACTGCATACTTTTGAGTGGACACCACGGAATCGTGGACACCCACGCCTAATTAGGTCAAGGTCACTTGAACGTCAAATTCAGGATCATGCCTCACTTTCGCTTCCATTTTAAATTGGTTTATATGAAATGAAAGGCGCATGATCTGTCAGGATCACTTCAAGGTCAAACTATCTGACACAAAGCGCGGCTCTGCCTACTAGCATAGTGAAGCTTTCGCTTCAATACAGCATGCTTGGTCCGCGTAATCAGGCTGCAGGAATTTACTCTGGCCATCCCTTGGACTCGCCTGTGCTGACGTCCATGGCGAGAAAAAAAAGAGGGGGGGGGGGGGGCACGCTACCGCGCAGTTCTTAATGGGCGTCGGGCTCGCTTTGTTGCCCTATCAATAATATCAATAAGAGCCACGTGCCCAGCATTTGAAGCTAACTTGGAACGCTAAGGACAACTTTGTCTAATTAGTGTTCCGGGTAAAAATTTGTGCCTTAGCTCTTTTTGGCTATATTTGTCCGGAAGAAAACTGAATTCATTTCGCCGGATTCAGTGTGTTTCACATGATTTCAGCGGATTTCAAGTTGTATCCTACTGTATCACAGCTACTACCCGCGATACATTAGTGGTGCGGGGAGTCTACTCCAATTAGACTCAACTACACTCTGTATCACAGCTACCAATAACCTTTGGATGCCACCAACCGTTTTCTGTCAGCAGGAGCGGTAACGATCGCAGTGCCATGTCAGCATTGTAGGAGTCTGCCTTATAGAGGTATTTTGTAAAGGGAATCTATGGTTAAGCCGTTGCTAAACTGGAAGCTGTGACAGATTTTCTCTTCTTGGGCTGCAAGATTACCTCGGAAGGAGACTGCAGCCATGAAATTAGAAGACGCCTGCTTCTGGGAAAGAGAGCCATGGTTAGCCTTGACCGCCTAGTAAAGAGCAGAGACAGTATACACTGCCAACCAAGATCCGTATAACTCGTGCTATGGTCTTTCCAGTTGTGATGTATGGATGCGAGAGTTGGACTGTGAAAAAGGCTGACCGCCGAAGAATTGACGCGTTTGAATTGTGCTGGCGAAGACTCTTGAGAGTTCCTTGGACTGCCAGAAGATCAAATCAGTCGATATTGTCGACCATAAACCCTGACTGCTCATTGGAGGGTCACATTCTAAAGTTAAAGCTCAGCTACTTTGGTCATCTGATGAGAAGAGAGGAGTCGCTGGAGAAAGATTTGATGTTGGGAAAGGTTGAGGGTCGCCGGAGAAGGGGCAGGCAGCGAACGCGATGGTTAGATGGCATCCTCGAGGCTCTGCAGATGAAGTTATGTGATGTTAGGAAGATAGTGAGAGACCGGAAAGCGTGGCGTGACATGGTCTATAGGGTCACGAAGAGTCGGACACGACTGAACGACTGAACTAACTAAACTGTTCAAGGAACATGACTAGTTGTAAGAGGAAGATATAAAACAGTGCCTCTTGGAGAACAGTGCCTGCAGCGTCGCGCGCCTGTCTCCATAGTATTGAAATTGGCGGTCTGTTTCACTGAGGAACTGTGTGGTGGCGCTAGCGTTACGCCCTATAACAATACATGTGGTACGCGCGCGCGAAACATATGCAAGCGCGTTTTTGCATGTGTAGCCCTTTTTTGATTTTCTGTTGGTTTGAAACACCTTCAAGACCATTAAAATGCGCGAACGTTGCCTGCAAGCGGCTGCTCCGCTGGCGCGAGAAGCTTCCGCTAGCATGGCCTCCGGATCTCGGAGGCCATGCTTCTAGAGAATAACTTCGCGACTTGGCCGCGAGGAGGAGCTAGAATTACGCCCTATTTGGGGAAGGGAGTGGCAGTAGAGGATGAGGGTTTGGCGGGAGGCAAAACCCCCAACGCTGCAGGCACGGATAACCCAAGGAGGCACTGTACAAAAGCATCCGTAGACTCATATTATATTGTTTAGTGTGTGCATTCCAGGGGACGTAGCTCGATTTCGTTAACAGCGACCAAGTTTGAACGCAGCTTGGCGACACCATCGGCTCTCGCCTAACTTTCTATACCAGTTGAAAATATAAAATTCTGCAACAGTGGCGAGTTCTGCTTGTTATTGTTTTGGTAGGGGAGTGTCTACCAACATAACATTTTTTTGTACTCGTCTCCGACAGTATACATGCGAAACTGGAGTACAGTGCGCGCGTCAGATCCTGTCATTTTTCACGCCATTCTGTCATTCGCCGTCGCCTTGTTTGCAAGTTTTTTACTTCGAAGTTATTAAATGGAAAAGCGTATCTTAGCGACCAGATGTGCGCCTGTTTTGAAGACCAGAAAGGGAGCTACTACCTGTTCTCGACTGTCCAGTTGTACAAAATAATGCAGAGTACATGCTTAGGCGATCAACACCGGCGACCGACACTGTGTTTACAAACGAGGGGGACGCTCGCGGATGCCACGGCGACCAGGGGTGAAAAGCAGGCTTAGCGTCCTCTGGAATACAAGGAAACGAATACATAATCCGCTTCACAGGAAAGGAAAGGCGCAGTATCTGTCACACTTGTTCTATGGACACTCCTGAACCGCGCCGTAAGGGAGGAAGATGGGAGTAAAAGCGGAAATAGAGAAAAAGGTGTCGGTAGTGGAGGTCTCCGGACTAATTTCGACCACCTGGGGATCTTTAACGTGCACTGACATCGCACAACGCACGGACTTTCGTTTCCATGCGAAGTGGCGTCCGTATATGCATGGAAACGGAAGTTTTGAGAGCAGTGTTCTAATTTCGTAGTGCACCTATGATGTCGTCCCTTAATGAAGAGCATCTATCAACTCCTTAGAACAGACTGTTAAAGTATGAAATGTCATTTTATAGGAGGAGTGTTTTAAAGCACTGTGAAAGGCGCGGGGTACGAGTCCGGAGTGCGACCCATAAAGCACGTAAGGTAAATTCTACGAAATATTTCTGTCCTTTCACACAGTAGCCACGCAGTTCCCGAACAGTTAGCAAGGGATTTGAAAAAAGATTGTTACGAAGCATGCAGCGACATTTCGAGGACAATATATGTTTAAGACGCTCCGATAAATCTGTATTCTGAAGCCGGACATATGAACAAAAGGCTCGCCATCCGCTGAACGCTTAGGCGAAACGCGCAAGCTTCTCGTCGCAAGCTGACACGCTGCCGCATGCACTAAATTTTCTTATAATCCTGTAGCTCAAATTATACAGCTTAGACAGCACTGCATTAAAAAATCAGACCTCCAACGCCATTGCGAAAGGAGATGACCCACATGGAGCGATTTTCCCGCGCGAACTGCCGCCCGGCGGCCGGGCGAACGGTTGCTCCTGGTTGCGACCACCGTGCGATGGCAGCACTTGCTGCCGCTCCGCGCCGGCTGCAGCTCCGAGCGTGCGCGCCGACGACACGAAAAACTTCAGAAAAGTGCGGTAAATTTTGTTGTTCCTGTAAATAATAAGCCGAATGTCAATACTGAATCGTACCGGGTGACTGGTATAGAGGCGACAGCTGTGATGCAAGCAAGTTTTTGCTCACAGCGGCGCGGCTGATCCCGTCCGCTTGCATGCCACCTCCGCTAAAAGGTGCAGCCGAAATTAATCATATGAATGGAACTGAGAGTTAGTTTGATGCGTAGACCATTTACTCTAGCACGAAGGAATTTCATTGCACCGTTTCGTGAACCATCGATGATGATGTTAAGCTCTTTATTTACTCCCAAAAATAGGGGAACCATGCCGAAAGACTGGTTGCACTGCTTGGAAGAGGTCAGCAGGGATCCCTTGGGACTCTGCGGCCTCCAATGCGCGCAAAATTAGCTGGCGCTGTTGGGCGAGCTCGGTGGTACGCAGGAGGGACTCCCACGCATCCACTGTAGCTGAATTTTCTGCGTTCTGTTGCGTACATGTCCACATCATGTGAATGAATGTGGCCGGTTGTGAGCAGTGTTTGCACGTAGGTGCAATAAGATTTGGGAAAAAATTTGCTATATAGCCATAGGTTTGGAAAGGTTCCTGTTTGTATTTTGCGCCAATGGACGGCCTCGCGCCAGGATATGGTGTGCTGGGGGGTATATACACCGTTCGAGCCGAATTGGAGGATGTCCGTGTATGTAACAAGGCGTAAATGAGTGCATTGGGTAGTGTCAGAGGAAGCGGCAGGCTGAGGAGGGCGCTCCGCCCGGTAGTTGAGTTCTCGGGCTAGAGCATGCGCCTGTGCGTTCCCGCTGAGCGCCTCATGGGCCCGTATGAGAAGACGAGGTGTAGACGGTAAGGGGAGAGATCGGAGGATAGTGTGTGCCTGTCGGGATATACGACCTGCACCGAAGTTACGAATTGCTTGCTGAGAATCGCTAACGACTACTTTGGTGAAGGGGTCGGTCAGAGCTAACGCGATGGCAACCTCTTCCGCGGTGGTGACAGTTGCGGCGTTGAGGACGCTGCAGGCAGTGTGCCAGTTTCGGTGCGGTACCAATGCAACCGCAACCGTGTAACGTCGGGGCGACCGGCAAAACGTTTCTGGAGTTGGCGGGCTCGGTCGGCTCTGCGCTCTGCATGATACTCTGGATGCATACGTTTGGGAAGCGGAGGTATACGAAGACTTTGAGTCTCTGCTCAGGCGTGAGGTTCATATACGCAGAAGTTGCCCTCAGAAGGGTGATTGATGCGAAACAAAATAGGCGACTAGGGAGGGAGCAGCGCACGGCTAGATCACTGTCGTCCGCCGCGCTGGCGGGCGGCACCGCTTTGGTAAGGTCGCGCCATAAGGTGTTGTAAGCGTTGCGATTTTGCCTACTCTGATGATACAGCTGAAGCGGGACTTTTTCGACTTTCCGCTCAACAACACTCGCTCAAACCGGCTGTATACAAGCGCTGTCGGATGCCATTTTAGACGCTGCTTATTTTATGTGTTGCTTTTGAAGTGTCATTTAGTGTGAAAAATGCGTTGTTGAAGCGGACCAGCTCATGCGTTTTCTCACTCGGGCGCCGATGCTGCCAGTTTTTCGCTGCATATGTGGTACGGGCACGGCGATGGTGCGTCAGCGTTCCGCCGCGTGAAGTTCGCAGAGAAAGTTCGCTCCATGTGGTTGGCTGATTTTTTAGCCGTTCTCGGGCGCAGCCGTTTTCTATAGGGTGCCTCGATGCGCGCGGGGAAGCGCACGCATCGAGGCACCCCAATTTTCTACCGACTTGCTGCCTTTTCCTCGGGGACGGCATCAGGGATCATAGCATGGCCGCGCCTGCACGGTAGCCACGATTAGCTAGCCTTCGCGTGCTAGCGAATATTGACCAAGATATTTTCATTGAATTCTTGTGTTGGAGCATGTTTATTTGCGTTGTCGTAGAGTTAAATTCGACACGGTATTTATGTGATTATTTTGACATTCGCGTTAATTGTGTTGGTAGCACGCAGCCGCGCTAATGCTGCCGTTGCGGTACCCTACAGCCGAGGAAACGTGTTTCAACAATTGCAAGCATTGCTCTTGTGTACGGCTTGCAAGGAGATTGATGATACTCAAACCAACTCGGATTCGGCACCTGAGCCATAGCTGGCCTTTCAGCAGCCAATCCTGCCTCATACGTCACTTGGACGCAGGGACCTCATCATCGCTCACTTCTGGACTTCATAAAATCAGCCAACCTTTTTCCATTCATTTAATCATTCATTCATCCTTCATTTCATATCCTACTGATGCCCTGAGGCAATAAATATTGACTAAAAAAAAAGGAGATTGATGATGATGATAATCCAGGCATTCTTCGTGAGCGCCATTTGTCGAGCGGCAATCACAACGGCTGTCAACCACTGCGCTTGGAATGGCGCTAGTAACAGATACCAAAATTGATGTAGATGATATCCTTCAGCTCAATTAATACGTGAACAAGACTGTCCTTGTTTGTGTTAGTAAAAGTAACCAACTCATTAATAAAGATTCTGAAGGTTTGAAGCGGTTGTCTAGTAATAAAAGTTTCTCCTTTCGAGATTCTTAAACTTCGTTGAAATGCAAAGTTAACGCCTAAGTAGAATCAATTAGGCTTAAAGTAATATTAAAAATATATTTGTGCCAACTTTTTTTTTAGCTCGCTCAGTGGCGCTCAGGTTTGGGCTGCTGCTGGCTGCTCTGCTCCTTTACGCAGCTGAAAGCCGCAGACGACCGCCTTTCCCGCTACAGGCCTTTATCACAAGTGGCTGAGGACTTTGCAGTGTAGCTGCGTGTCAACCACAAAGGCCCTACAAGTGCAAAACTCAGTTTTTTTTATGGTGTATGGGGTTTAGCTTCCCAAGTGACACCAGCTATGAGGCACGCCGTAGTGGAGTGTTCAGTAAATTTAGACAGCCTGGGGTCCTTTAACATCGGCTGACATCGCACCTACACTGGCGCTTTCCACTTCGCCTTCATCGAAGCGCGGCCATCGCTGCCGTGACTGAACCCACGTATTCGGGCTCAGCAGCTGAAGAGCCCTAACCACTGAGCTACCGCCGGCACAACACCGTTTCGCTCTTCATAATAAAGGGCCTATGAAATGCCTAAAATGAGGTAAAGCAAATCGGTCGAGAGATATATGTACTCCCTCAAAAGTCAATTCATCGCAAGAATTTTTCAGCTAGCTTAATGAACACCGGAGATATCGGCGAATAAAAATGGTGCTGCTCCTCTCCCCCCTCAACTCAACACTCCGAGACTCCAGAAAAAAGCAGCTCGGAAATTCCAATTACAGCAATCTATGCGGCACCTGGCGGCAAAACCATGCAACGCGCCAAAGAGGTCCAGTAGCAGACTCCCCTTGCTCCCGCTATGAAAACGCTCGTAGCACTGCGAAAAAGGACAAAAACCAATGGCAAACCGATTCTGCAGCCGTTCTGCAGTGCTTGTCAGTACACTGTCACATCGTTTCAAGTATTTCCTTCGTGCTCCAGCGATCGGCGCCAGAGAATCGATGCATTTCCAATCTCTGCGGAACAGATTGAAAGTGCCGTCGACAATTTATATATAGTCTCGTCAGTTTTTGTCGTACGATATCTTTCCTTGTGTCAACTGCCTTCTACTAACCTTCTTAAGGGATGGAACACCTATGGATAAGTATGAGTGAACAACAGTACATACTACGCAGCTCGACTTCTCGCGTCACATACAAAATTCGATCAGAGCACGTATAAACAACTCCTAGTTTGTGACAGCTTGATCATAGCACTTTATAAGCTAGTTCTGCTAAGAATGTCATCATTAAATGCTTGTAAGGGAGCACTCCACGACGATAGGCTTAATTATTTGCCGCGTCAAGCAGGCGTCTCGAGATCTGGAGGCCACGCAGCACGTGACACTGCCCTCTATGGCACTTTTTTTTTTTAATATATTCTCAAATAAAGCTGCAATTCCCTGGTGACAAAGCTCGCTTGCAGGGCGCTTATTTGGTGAAGGGCTTGCATGCGTATCATACCTCGCCAATTATCAGAGCAGCAGTGGTCGAAAGGCATTTAAAATGCCTCGAAATGATTTATTACCACAGCCAGAAACTGTCTGATAGCATTTCACGGCAATTCATTCTTTAATGACACCGTGACGGCTTCATTTTGTGGCTGAGACAAAAGTTATTTGGCTTCAGGACTTCTGACCATGACTGTACATAACACGTCAGATCCAAAATTAGCTCAATTACTATATTAATCAAAGAATTAAGGGGTCATTCAATTAACTCAAAAATATACTGAAATCAAAGCTTATCTATGCCAGTGCTCGAAATGAAACTTAGATGAGCTCGTCTTTTGAACTCAAGTTCTCGATGGCCCTACACACGTGCCTTTCATCAGTCTTGTCCCAATCAAGTTTAGTTCTAGGATATTTCATACATGTGATATATGCTGAAGTAAAAGTGGAGTAAACATTGCACAGTAAGAAAAGGATATCAGTAAAACAAATTAATGATTTTACAGATATATCTAAACACATCACCTTGTCAACTACAGCATCAATGACCCCCAATAATAAATGAGTGAATGCAGATTGGCCGTACACAACTGATGCACACAACCTTCCTTGCATATACGTAAAGTGTACTTTCTTGGACACGCTAATCAGTTTTTCGTGTTTGATCACACACTATTAAAGGTGATGGCTTCCTGCACAGCAGCTAATATTTCATTAATTCCACAGCTTCTTGATAATGTTTTTCTACATGTGCAGAACACGAGAGTATTGTAAATGTGCATAAGCACTCACTGCATAACCGGTTTAGAATAAGGGGAAGATGTACACACAAAATCAAAGAGAACCAAGTAAGGGTTGCAATGAGCATTCAATTCAATCTTTATTCAGCATTTTTACTGAAAAATGCAGGGAGCGGGAACAAAAAAATGCTCTGCGGCAATTAAGCTTGATTCAGTGTGCACTTGACTCGGCCTCAATTCGCAAGCAAACATTTCAACAACAGGATATGTCTTCACCTGGGCCGAAGAGAAGTCTTGTTGAAATGTTTGCTTCCTAACTGAGGCTCACCCTCAACCCTTGTTTGTTTTTCTTTGATATTATAGATGACCAAGATTTCCGTTTGTCACTCTTCCAATGATCTATTTTCACACTGAAAATACAAGGTTAAAGAGACACATCATCTGGCACAAGCATTAATTGCCGTGTGCCTCCTGCACCTGATATCAGATTTTTTCTTCTATTTGCAGCGGAATATTTCTAACATTTACACCCAGCCGCACATGCTTTTGCATCCTCCTAAAAGCTAAATAAGCCACTCAGTCTCAGCAACAAGTTAACTTGGGAAGGTGTCACAAACTTCTTTCAGTAAACTGCACGCTTGTGTTAACAAAGGACTATTGCATCAATGTCTAAATAGTAGCGACATACTGTACCTGAATACGTGCCTGCACCCGACAGAGAGTTCTCTTGAAAAGTATGCTTTCTGCACCTTTCTCACTTTTCCAGTTTACACCTTCTGAAGCCAAGTAGGCAACAGCAGCAAATGTGGCATTGTTCGAGTTGTGTGGAACTATAAATGGGTATCAGGTAAAGAAAGAACATAAGATATGGCCGCCATGTAACATAAAGCATAAGTACACATTATTAGCTGCTCTGCAGTGCAGCTTACGTGAAAGGCAAAACTACTTACCACATATAGACAAGGTAATCAGCACAGCCTTTGGCTGGGACATAGTGTTTCTGCAGTCACTGAAGCCACACTTTATGCTTTCACTTGGGGTTGACACATGAGTATCATCTATCAATGTTTCATTTTTAGAGCAGAGTTTTCCTGCTACAACTCCAGCATTGCTGGAATCAGCTTGCAGTAAGCAGGAACTGTGTTGTTTTCTCATGAGAACGCACACTTAGACAGTAACAGTATACATAAATTATTTTTGTTACAAACCAGGGAATGATACACTAGTTTTCTCCCTAACAGCTTTGCACTGTACTTCTGTGTCCTAATCTTTTAATAGCTATAACAAACACATAAAGTGGCTCTGTCCTCATTTATAGAAGAATACAGGAGGAGGAAGGAATAGAGGAAGAAGCCAATAGAGGGAGTTGCTTAGGCACGTGCTGGAAGCATGCGTCTGTGAGTGGCAGACCTTCAGAATCCCTACTGCACAACAATAACATACATATTAAGTGACAAAATATTACTGCACTCGCCAAAGTACTGTTTTACAAATGAACACGAATCTCCATCAACAGTAGCCATGCAATACTAGTGAAAATCCAAGCACAAAGATATGTCAAGAGAATGAAATACAGTGTAAGAACTTCAATCAAGTGGATCTTTGCAAGTGGATGTAACCAGAAAAGTTCCAAACTCAGAAGCTGGTGCCAAAAAAATAAATAAATAAAGAACTCTCTCGCCACCCATCCTACACCAGGGGTGCCATGCTCCCTTAACTTAAAACCAGGCCAGTTAAAAAGTAATGAGTGAGATATCATGTAAGATATGTTATGGTCCAAATGATTTAGGCAAACTGTTTTAGGCATCCGAATGATAAAGGCACACACATCCTTGGCGTGTGCCTTGCCACAACTGGTAACTGCTGTGTAGAGTGCACAGTAGGGGAGGAAAAGGTGCCATAATAACTCCACTTTCACTTCAGTTGTTAAATCCCTTTGCTGGTGCAAGCATCAAAAAAGCAAGACGAAATTGAGACTGACGAACCATGCAGGACAACGGAAAGCACAGCATTGCGGTTTACTTTCCTGTCTGCCTTTTTATCAATTTTCTTAACGCCTTTTTTTTTTTTTTTTTTTTTGTTCAACCCTGTAACTGGGTTGGAAGTACTTCGTCGAAAGGTAGACACAAGCCAAACGGGCGAGCAGCGGTGAATACACAATACGTTTTTTATATTAACAAGCTTCTCGGTCACAGACTGCCTGCGGGAGCGAAAATTCCCGAGGACCTCGCAAGAGAAAGAGTTTATGGTATCCGATAGCGTAGACGTAGATACACACGCTAAAGAGGCGACGAAGCGCGCAGGCTTTTCGAAGGCATCACTTATCACGCTCGCATGCTCGAGAAAAGCAAATGCATACGTGCACGACACAGACAGTCGGCGTAGCGACATAACACGTAAACGCAAGACATCTGCGTGTTGAAACTGACACCGAGCAATGCAAGCGGCACCATCAATTACGAAAGAATTGTTGTACTAGTTCAGTGAAATGTGCTGTTAATTTAAACGCACTATCGTGCACAAGGCAAATCTTTTCAAAAACCACATTAAAAAAAAATAATAATCGTGGTGACCCTTCTCGCTACGAATAGCTTTTCATATTATCCTCGGAAACAAAAAAGTACTTTAGACTGAAAAAAAAAAAAAAAAAAAAAAGGTTTTACACCTGATCACTATCAAACAGCGGAGGCTCGCACGATGAGCGCGGCGCCTTTCCATTCACGCTGAATAATGGCGAAATCCTTACATGTAGCAATATGTAAACACACTGCAGTGCCAACGTGCTTCCGTCTCTCAGAAGCATCGGCGACAAACACGTCGCTTTTCTCCACGGTAGATTTCGTGAACACGTTCGTCAGCTGATCACGATTTCTTGGGGATCTTCAGCCTTCAGATCTTCAGCGACACCGGCGCCTGAACTTCGGTCTGGTAGTGCCTGGTGCACTTGGACATGCAGAATGAAACACTACAAATTTCATCACAAACAAGGAAAAGCAATACATTTTCAAGGGGACGAGTTACGCGGGAACCTCAATATTGCCGCCATCTTGCCCAGTGATGAATGGTTGGATGGAATATAGGAGCGTCCCCTTTGAAACGGGGTGGTAGCAGTAGCTATCATGCTCATTTTTCTCCTTATATTTTAATTATTGATTTAGATTGGTTAACTAAACCATCATTCTATTTATTAAATTTTTGTTTCTACATTACTAACATTATGCCACTTCTCTGCTTTTAAGCCACCAATCTTCCAGTCGTTTTTTGCTAGTTTCCACCGCAGGTTTATTCACCCGGCCACTGGTATCGCTAAACCCAGTGATGCCAGACTTCGCAGCGCCCCCTGTCGTTCATTAGAGTTGCGAATAGGGTGACGCTCGGTTCGCAGACTTTCGGTTGTCGCGCCCGTTTTCCCTAGCGTCGCACACGCATTCATCGGTCTCTGCCTTTCCCTTCCCGTCTGCGCATGCATAGCTTTCAGCCTTGTCTCGTGTCTTCCTCGGCCACCGGCTTCTGCAGTTTCTTGACCTCTCGGAATTGTGTGCAACAGCAGCCCGAACGACCCGAGCGCATGCCTGCAAGTGAGCAGGCTGCTGTCGACACCGGCGGCCGCCGCGGAGAAGCACCTTTCTTTCATATCCCTGTCCCATTGAGCGCAAATAAGCTCGCACTCCTACCGAGTACAAGACCCCTTTCAAATTCATCCTACTCGCACCGCCGGTTTGTCTCCGCGTCTGTAGCTTTGGTACCGTATTCTGCGGTTTGACCAACGGCGGCCGATCTCCTCGCGGAGTTGACTCTGCATGGATGCTGGCAGACGAGCGTGCGAGTTACACGCGCGCAAACATGAGAACGAGCGCTTTCACGATGGTCGGCGAGAGGCATCTAGCTCTTGTGGTGCATAACGAATTGGAATGTACGTATCTCGGCGTGAGCATGCAATGATCATTTCAAGAGATCGCTACAAAGATTGGATATCGGATCACAGGAGAGCACGAATTACTCGTCCGCAAATCTTAAGAATTGAGATTAACGAAAGGGTAGTGAAGTGTTTTTTTTTTTTTAAATCCTTTCGCACATCGTTTAGGAAGTGCTATATGTAACGTGCAGCGTGTTTTATCTCATCTGTATTATCGCCCGAGCCAAAATCGACGGCGAGAAACATCAGCAAAGCAGCTCGGCACATGCAGTTCGGCAGCGCAGGGTGTCACCGATTTCCGCGGCTACACGCAAGAATCGCGCACAGGAGCATTAGAGAGGCAGCGAAGCGGCCGATCCCAAAACGTTGTCCGTCGTGTCTTCGATGCCGAACAAATAAGGCCTAGTGACGACCAGGGAGCAATTTAATAACCAACACGCCGCACAAATGATCGATGCTACAAAGATGAGACAGGACGGAAATACGGAAAAATTCCGAGAACACTGCAGAATCTGCACTGGAGGTATGCGGAAGCCTGAGCGTTGCTGTCTTGTCCGCGAGATGCGTTCGCGGGATTCCGCGAGCGACAGATACTGCGCCTTTCTTTTCATAGAACGCCGGTGAACTTTGATGCGTTCAACGGAAAGCTGGTTGTGTTCGACAAGGGGCGCGCGATGTACCGCGTGCAGCAGCAAAGCTCAGGGTTTTGCATTTCTGCATTGCTTTCGGAATTTTTCAGACTGAAGTTGGTTGATCATCTCTCTTTACACATTTTTTAACCAAATTCCCACGATTTGTGCACGCAGATCCTTTCCTTCTCGTCCGAACATTTCAAATTTCCCGCCACCGGAAGTTAGGCTCACGTCACCAAAAGTTGAGCACCACGTGACATCATTTGGACGTTGCCATTACTGCTCCCGGTTATTTCAACGTCTGATTGACATATTACACGGGCATCTTCGAATGACATTCGGACTCAACGTGCTCCCGCGGTGCTACACGATAGTTTCCAAACTCATTCGAAAGCTTCAGCATTCACTCGCGGTATTGCAATGGCGCTGCTGCATCGTTTCGTTTCTGTACGTTCGCTTCTTTTCAGTCTGTACAACGGCGCAATGCCCATGGTCACGCTAGACCGACAGCAACTCTGGCATGTCCAACAGCCGCATATTATTGTACTGCGACATGTTTTTCGGCCAACCGACACGGACGGCAGCCCTTCATGTCCTCGGCAGATCGCGCAGGGTGCGCGCAGGTGCTTGAAAACCTTGAATACCATTGAATTACGGAAGTCTGTTTTCAAGGCCCTTAAAAACCTTGAATTTATGACTGGTCCTTGAAGATTCTTGAATTCCTTGAATACTAAATTTGAACTGGTGTTTTTCGTCATGAAAACGTTTTGTTGCTAAACTTTTATTCTTGACTGAGTTCTAAATGAACTGCGGGGAAGGAAACGTATCGATTTTTAGCCTATTTAGCGCATTCTCGTTAGGCGGCTGGCAACACTGCAGTGGGCGCGCGGCTGCGTCGTCCCATCGCTATCGCATCATGGCATCGCCATCACTCACCGAGCCCAACGTTTTTAGATAGGTTTACCGAGCCGTGCGGCCGTGTGTACGCTGGCGTTGCCCCAGTGCTTGCATTTTTGGAATGAGCATGGCTTCTGCCTGTCAGCGCACGTGATATTTTCATATGTGACACAATGCCCGGAAAGAGCTAGTTTCAGGCTACGTGGCTCCACCATGACGAATACAAGCAGTGGATTGCGCCTGATACAACGTGTCCGCATCGGGCTAAGTGCAAGCTTTGCGGTAAAACTGTGGATGTGACTGCCATGGGTGAATCCGCTTTAAAAAGTCACATGAAAAGCGGCAAGCATATTGGCGCAATGAAGGTAGCGCAAGGGAGCGCGTTGAAAAGGTACCTTTACTTTTCTGCGGGATATGACCAAACTTTCACTGTGATATTTTATGAAGCTATATTTAATTTTTTTCTGTGCAATAGAAGCAAATCTGCGTAGTGATGTTTTTTTTTCTTTGTGGAATAAATATTTCAGACGTTTTGAGAGCACTGTTTGAAGATCTTTGACATGGAAAAAAAATTAAGCCCTCGAAGGGGGCCTTGAAAATCCTCCTATGGGGGCTTGAAATTCCTTGATTATCCTTGAAATTTTTTCTTTGCCACCTGTACGAACCCTGTCGCGGTTGCTTCACGAAAACTTTCGGTTGGCGAGGCGACGGCGTGACGACAGCGCTTGTATCTACGTTATACATATTAAATATAAGCGAAACGAGCGGCTATATTTCACACTTGAACACTCAACCATGCGATAAACTCATGTGAAATGATTGCATTTTATTCGACGGCAACTCTCTTCCCCTCGACTAGCTTACGATCGAGTACGCAGTATTCGCGCTTTCGGCGATTCTCCAGAGCCAGTGCACATGTTTTACTGAATGAAAACGGCCATCGAGTGTAGTTGTGGCAATAGTGCTCTGAAATCGATTGTTGTTTACATGGCAGGACGCGCATACAATAAACGGAAAGCGTCGATGTGAACCTGATTGCGAGCAGGCGGCCAGCAAAAACGTTGGAAACTTCACTTGCGGATGACAAGGACGTTTCCGACCTTACAAGTATGTGCAGTGAATGCGAACGGTCACTGCACATACTTCTGGCTAAAGCGATCTATATAAAGTATTAGTCACGTTGGAGAAAGCAGAGAGAATCAGCGAGAAGCCCCGGCCGTAAGCGACGTCACCAAACCGACTGTAAAGTGCTTTCAAGGTAGGCGATCGCATCAGCGCTTCCTACAGAGTCGTTGTATAAACGAGCAATGGTACGAAAGAGAAGATATTACTTTGTAACAGTACAGTCCAACCTGCAGTTCATGTCAGGTAAACGAGCACTGGTTTTATGTACACATCGATGTAAACAAGCTAATCGTCGTCATCGGCGCATTCGTATGCAACTTTCGCACTCACGCGGTAAACGCCAAGCTGTGTAAGATTATCTTTAAGCACTCATTTAGCAAGCACACGAGCTATTCGAGGAACAGGCAGCAGAAGAAAGCAAGCAGCAGATATCGAAATCAACAACCGCAGAAGCAAAGCGGTCGCGATACCTCGCCGCCATCGGCTGTGGGCGGAGCAAAGCGATGGCGACCTGCTATTGGTCGGCGATTGCTGTGTTCGCGTTTCGAACGCATAAAATCTCGAATGTCTTCGCGTAGTTCATTCGACTAGAATGACATTTCAGTCGAATGCCTTCGAAACACGCCGTGTAGCAGCGTACGTTCGGCATTCAAGTCGAATGACATTCGGTTCGAAGGCATTCGAAACGCCCGTGTAGCAGGGGTATTAGTTAGCTCTAATTAATTGCCTAATTAACCCACACGCACCAAATTATTCCCCCAGCGAGGTATTTTGATTCGCTATCTAAAGCAACCATTATTTTCCTTATAACTCGTTTCGTTCGAACGTAATCGTGATGACAATTTTGGTGACACGAAACTGTCGACATATAACAATTCGGATTGCTGGTGGTCGTGCTTACATTTCCTTAAAAAAAAAAACAAAAAAAAAAACGTTAAAAGAAAGCAGCTGCTTGCGTGGGTACACTGTGAAAGGAGAAAAATATTCCGGTAAGTTCTGCTTGCATGTGTTTCCATGGGTCCCGCTCCGAACTCGTACCCGCACAAGTTTCGCGTCGTATTAAAAATACTTCATCCTTAGAATGACGTTTCGTAGTTTCACAATCTGTTCTAAGATGTTCGTGGTTCCTCTGCACCAATTAGGACGACATCACAGGCGCATCGCGAAATTAGAGAACTGCTTTGACGTTGAAGTGCACATTAAAGATTCCCAGGTGGTGGAAATTACTCCTGAGCCCTCCACTACGGCACCCTTTTCTCCACTTTCACTCCCACATTCCTCCTTTCCCTTGCGGCGCGGTTCAGGTGTCCACAGAACAAGTGTGGCAGATACTTCGTCTTTCCTTTCATGTGAACAAATTATAAGAGTCTGCTAATTTGGCTTCTTGAAGGCTAGGCGGCGCTGGTGCTGCCGATATGCATCATCATCATCATTATGCACAACCTCGGCTGTTGCCGCTTGGCAGCCTCTCATTGGTTGCACGCTCAACTCGTGCAGTAGCGGCATCTGCTTGCGTGGTGTTCGCCATCGTGTTCGCCATTGTTCTGTGTTGAGCTTGCCGAACACTGGAACGTGATGTCCGAAAAACCACCCGTTCCTGAAGGCTGGACCCGAAGGGTTCATCAACGCAAGAGTGGCCGAACAGTTGGAAGATACGACGTGTATATCTTCAGCCCGCGTGGTGAAATGTTTAGATCCCGCAAAGAACTGCTAGCATACCTGGTGCGTACCAAAAGCCCATTGACGATTTCTCAATTTGAGTTCAAGGTTACCAACGAGTCAAATCGACAGGCAGCTGCTGAAACAGGAATGCTGGATCGGGATCGTGCATCGGATGCGTCGCTGAAGCCTGAGGCAACCAGTGCAAATGGTGCAGCAGCGTCGAACATGGTAGCCAGCAATGCCAGTGGCGGCGAAGTCAGTCCTAGCGGCGCCAATGAGTCAGCAGCGGACGCGGTAGCCGGCAGTTCCGGTGACGGTGAAGTCGGCGCCGTTGAGTCATCAGCGAACACGGTAGCCAGCAATTCCACTGGCGGTGGAGTTAACCCTAGCGGCGCCGCTGAGTCATCAGTGAACATGGTAGCCATTAGCGATGGAGTTAACCCTAGCGGCGCCGGTGAGTCATCGGTGAACATGATAGCCAGCAATGCCAGTGGCGGTGGAGCTAACCCTAGCGGCGCCGGTGAGTCATCAGTGAACATGGCAGCCAGCAATTCCAGTGGCGGTGGAGTTGACCCTAGTGGCGCCGGTGAGTCATCAGTGAACATGGTAGCCAGCAATGCCAGTGGCAGTGGAGATAATCCTAGCGGCGCCGGTGAGTCATCAGTGAACATGGTAGCCAGCAATGCCAGTGGCGGTGAAGTTAACCCTAGCGGCGCCGGTGAGTCATCAGTGAACATAGTAGCCAGCAATGCCAGTGGCGGTGGAGCTAACCATAGCGGCACCGGTGAATCAGTATCGTCGTCGCCGCGGCCCTGTGGTTCAACTCCGGTGGCCCAGCATGAGTCCGATGTCGCTGCATCGGCTGTGTCTTCCCGGGACGCGCAAGAGCAACAGCCGAAGAGCAGAGATGATGACGCTGGGGGCGCGAATGGTCCTGATAGGAGCACTAACTCCGGCGAGCGTCGTCGTCCGGCGAGTGGACTAAAACCTGTTACGAAAAGGCGCAGTGACGTTGTCATTCAAGATGACGAACTCTTCACAGAGTTCCACCTCATCCGGCGAGCTCCTCCAACCAAAAAATGAACTGGCGGAAGAACAAACCACTAATCTGCATGTATCCTTGCCCCCCCCCCCCCCCCCCCCCCCCCGTTTTTTTTTTAGTATGGTGCCATTAATGTGTGGCCTGAATTGACAAAGGCTTTTGGAGTACTTTTGCAATGACTGCACTGCGTTTTTGGAGGATATGTGGTACCGATGTGTTCTGTTTTCTGTTTTGTGTGAAAGAATAAATCTTCGTTGCAAGAAAATTAAAGGGGTGCACTTAAGTCTCCTTATGCGCGGAAATGTGAAACCATTGCAAGTTCCGGGCTTAGTTCTGTTATGAGCTCGTTTTGCGTTTCATTGCTTTGCTGACGTCTACAGCTTTTCTTCAATTGTATTAGCGTTTTTCAAATTTTTGTTTGTTTCTTTTATTTCAGATTGTTTGAATTTTTTTAGGTTTTGTGCTTTCATTTCTGGTGTTTCTTATTTTTCGTGTTTTATGTTCTTTATTTTATTGTTATATATTTACCTAACTCTCAGTTTCATCATTCTCGCAACGCCTTCCAGTGACCTTATACGCTTAACGAGGACAATTATGGACACATTCACAGGAAATCTGCATAGAGTAGCGGTTAGCACACTCGGCTGGGACACGGTAGGATGGTGGTTAGAGTCCTGGCGTTCATGCAATTTTTTTGTTAATGACTGATAGCTAGTGTTGGCGTTATCCACAGCTCCTGGTCACGCTATTCATGTGGCAAGAATTACTTTCACATGAAAAAGCGATGCTTCTCTATCACAGCGCTCTTTGACATCTCGGCCATTTCTGTCGTAGATGCTGCGAAGGAGCGCCAAGGTGCAGGAGAGTGCACGCTTTATTCTTTTTTTGAAAATTGCCCCGCATTGCCCATAGATGTTATAGCAGAGGGGTTACAGATTGGCAGAAAACACATCTCCATTTACAGAGCACACTTGCATTTCCGAGAGCCGATTCCATTGTTGCATTGTTTTGACAAAAATGCATCCTCAAACAAATTTGTCCAGGCACGATACTCTCGAATTTTACAAGAATGATCATATCACTTTGAAATGTAAAAGGGCTGTTTAATACAAATTTTCCCAATTTATGCCGATTCTATTATGAAATATTGAGTATAATAATTTCAGTCTTAATTCCTTCTATGAGAAGCAAGGGGTGTTGCATAGTACACAAAACTCTGTGATAGCATCACGCAGCAAGAGTGTAAATGGAGCCAAGAAAATAGCGTGCCCCTGCACAGCGTATGAGCTGACCGGCGAGCTTTTCCTGCGTAGCTCAGCTGGGCTTGCTGGATGGATGGATGTTAGGAACATCCCCTTTGAAACAAACTGGTGATACTCATCACTATTCTCAGCATTTCTTTTTTATGCTTCTTAGGTAACTCTTCAGCATTAACGACTTTACTTTTAGATACGGGTTATCTTTAAATACCCTTTAATTTCGATTTAGCTTTCATGCATCTCCTCCCTGTTATTTATCCACCAATTTTCCAAATGTCTCTTGCTAACCTCTACTGCCGATTCATTAACGCTTCCTTTGCTACCTCTAAACCCATGAGCCTCGGCTAGAGTAACTATGTCAGCATCGACATCTGGATGGATACTGCCACACTCCAGTATAAGATGTTCAATTGTTGCTGGGGATCTACCTCACATAGCACAAGTTTCATCATCTTGATTAAACTTCCTTGTGTAGCTTCGGGTAGTCCATTGTGTCGCGAGATGGTGTTGGCAGGGCAATTTATTTTACGCAGCCCAAACTAACAAATGATGTAGCTTCGAGTTCTCAGACATCCTTATCTAGCTTCAAAGAGAAGGCCGCTGCCTCTTTAGTTATGATAGAGGGCTTCTATCTTAATCGCAATTTTTCATTTTCTATATATGTCTAGGGTCGTTTTCTTTTCCATTGAAATATTCCAGTTTTTAGCCTCTGTGTTCTTTACCTGTCGTTTAAAGTTCCTTATTTCTCCGTCCTGCCCTCCTACATACTTACTAGTTAGTTTTCTGCTCCTTTTCCGCCACTGTGAGTAAATGCCGTTTCGGAATAAGTATTTAAATACTTTAGCTGTTCTCCTGTTGTGGTCCATTTTCCTGAGGTGTCCTTCGTACAATATTTTGCTCTAAGCCTCTCATGCCTCAAAAGACGTCCAGCCCATGTCTCCCTGTAGTTCTTCATTTGTAGTCTTACCGTCAGCTCCAAGTGCTAACCTTCCCACAGATCTTTGATTTATTTCTAACCCCGACCGGATTTCTGCCTTTAAGCACAAAACCGCGTGCCCTGGTATCATTATTCCTTTCCAAATATCTTTAAGTACTTCATATCTGTTGTACACATAATAATGCTCTGTGCTTCAATATCGCGGCATCCCTTTGCTTTGGTGGCCTGTTCATGTTTTTCCATGTATGTCTGTCCTTCGTTTATCCATACCACGAGATATTTATATTCTGCCAGCCTTTGGTATCTCACTCTCTTATATTGTAAGTTTTTTATCATTGAAATCATTGAGTACCATCAGACCCAACTTAACTGTACTGAAGGTAAAGGTGACCTTATCTCCCTTGTATTCACATATATTAACCAATGCTTGTAAATCTTTCTGGCTATTGGCTAATAGAACGATGTCGTCCATGTACAATAATCCTGGAAGCATTTGTTCTACATCCATTCCACTTAGCGTTACAAGAGATTAAAACCTAGGTTGCCTTCTTGGAGACTCTTTTCCATATTCGCCCTGCCGGGATGGCGCAGTGGCTGTGCCCAAGGATGCGGGATCGAATCCTGGCTTCGGCAGCCGCTTTTCGATGGAGGCAAAAAGCAAATCGCCCGTGTGCTGTGCGATGGCAGTGCACGTTGAAGAACCCCAGGTGGTCGAAATTTCCGGGGCAATCCACTGTGGCGTCTCTCATAGCCTGAGTTGCTTTGGGACTTTAAACCCTACAAATCAACCAAACCATATTTTCCATATTCTTCATATTGATACAAACTATAGTCGACGACGAAGCGGAGACAATCAGGGGCTAGTTGACGTAGATGATGAAGTGGTTGCTAGTTGGCGTAGACGACGAAGTTGGTTGCCTGAAATCGCGCTCAGACCACTGCTCAGACTTCGGCAGTCTTCTAGGCTCAGGGCGTTGCCTGGACGTTTGGCTCAATACCCGTTACAGTCTGGTGGAGTGCGCTGGGTACGTCTTCCCACGTTTACACGCTTCACGACGGATCTGACTCCGGTCCACCAGCGACTCAGGCGCCGCCTCCGCGGACAGTCGCCTGAGGTTGGGCCCCTTCCCACCCCTACGAGGATCACGCAGCCGCAACTCTCGAGCCACCTCGACATGGCCACTGATCCCAGGTTCTCAGCTCCGATCCTTTGCCACCCGCCGCGAACACCACCATCTTTTCACGGCGACGTCTTCGAAGACGCTGAGGATTGGCTGGCTACCTTCGAGCGAGTGGCTCGGTACAACGTCTGGAGTGACGAGCGAAAGCTCAATAATGTTTACTTTGCCCTAGAAGAGTCTGCGCGTACGTGGTTCGAAAACCACGAGGGCGCCTTTACCACCTGGCAAGCATTTTGCCATGAACTTCTGACCACCTTCCCCAACGCCGATCGCCGCGAGAAAGCTGAAGCTGCACTTCAGTCCAGAAACCAGCGGCCAAATGAAAGTGTACGCATGTTCTGTGAAGACATGACCCGTCTTTTCCAGCGCGCAGACCCCAATATGAAAGAGGAGACGAAGCTTCGCCACCTCATGCGTGGAGTTAGGAGCTGTTTGTGGGCCTCGTTCACAGTCCACCGCATACTGTTGCTGAATTCCTCGCGGAAGCAACGACCATGGAAACGACGCTCCAACAACGGGCCCGGCAGTACAACCGAGATGTCAGCAGCCTGGCCCCAGATGTTTTTTTCGTCGTGCCATGGAGGCGGTGCGGACGCCTTATGTGACCTCATTCGGTCGGTTGTTGGAGAGGAACTCCAACGTTTCCGTCTGTCTCAGAGTGCGCCAGTGACCTCACTGACCGAAGTCGTCAGAGATGAAGTACGCCAGGCTGCTCGTGAATTCCCGGTCACCAACGTACTGCAGCGCGGCGATGAAATGCCCACGCACACATCCGTTGTTCCTCAGGCAGCTGCCTACGATCCTGTCGCTACCATGCCTCCACGGGTCGACGACAAACAAACGTACGCGTTCATTGCACGTCAAGCAGCTGCCTGTGGTCCTCTTGACCCGACACCGGTGCTTAGTCACATCAGTCCGTTTGACGTATCGGCTGAAGCTGTGGTGCCTGTTACACGCCCTCGCAAGTCGGACATGTGGCTGTGAGGTTCTTTTCTTTAAGTCTTCTGGCCACCTTGTTCTGTGGCTTATTCAGAGACAGCAATCTAAATGGATGACCAGACCGACTAGTTTACCAACGAGTACTTTTATGTACAGACATGGACGGGACGAGAGTAGAACGAGCAAGTGGGACGATAATAAAGCACAAATTGTCAAAAAGTCACCAAGTTGTTGGATGGAGAAGCCGGTGCGGACGCTCCGGGTAGTCAGAGTTCTGCAGGGTCGGTGCAGTAGGGCCTCGGTAAGCCCAGCAGAAGGCTAGGCCACCGGACGGGGCCCAGTAGAGGCAAGAGGCCTCAAGTTGCCTTTCCACGGCCGATGCGTTAGGCCTCCCCGACGTGCCTGGGCTCAGCACGAATGCTTGTCCCAATGAAGAGCTGGCGCTGTGGCACTCCCGGGCCCGACCACCGTTCCGAGTTTCGTGGACGACAGGAGAACAGGACAGGATACGGCCGGCAGGCCCCAGGTGTGGATCCCCGAGTCAGGCCTGGCAGAAGACGCACCGCTCTGAGCTCCTTGGACAGCCGATCGGCTCCGCTGCTCGCCTGTTCTCTCCTGCTCGTGCCTCGCGCTCCTCGAGCCAACCTCCACGTTTTTCTCTTCTTCTTTCCCCAAGCGTGCTTTTTCTTTCTTCAAATTATCATATGTCCTTCACAGTGGCGTACGCGGGACCGCAGGCCAATCTGCTACCACTGCGGGGAGGCCAGCCACCTTTACCGTGCATGCCCGTATCGCCGAGTGGGACTTCGCGGCTTCGCACCCGATGCGCCCTGTCCACGGAATGGCGAACGGCCGCTCGAAATAGAAGCTCATCTGTCGGCCAGTCAGGGGCCTGGGAGATACAGGCGCTATGACTCAGGATCGTCATCTCCACTGCGGTACCGTTCCCCAAGCCCTCGCAGAGACCCCAGCAATACTGAGCGGCGTTCTCAAACCCCACACCGGGAAAACTAATTCCAGCGGTCTCCGGAGGCAGGGCCGCTACTGTCGGAAAAATTGAAGATCCGCCGCCGATACACCGATACGCTGATTCCTCACAGGGGCAGGGTAGCGACAGCATCCGACGGGCTACTTCTGATTTGTGCGTGACACTTGACGGAACTAACACAATCACGTTACTTGACACCGGTGCAGACTATTCAGTGATGAGCCACGCCCTCGCCCAGGAATTGAGCAAAGTTGTGACGCCATGGTTGGGCCCTAGCATTCGCACGGCTGGAGGTCACCTCATTAGCCCGGCCGGAAGGTGCACAGCCCGAATTGGCATCCGCGGTTTCGTCTACGTTGGGGAATTCATTGTCTTGCGTGAATGTTCGAGAGATTTGATTCTGGGGCTTGACTTTCTGCAGGCAAACGGTGCTGTCATCGACCTACACGAGGCACGAGTCACATTCTCGACCAAACGGGCAGTGGCATGCTTAGACACCCGCGATTCCTGTAGCCATGCTCTGCGTATTGTGGAGGATGATGTCACAGTGCCACCATGGTGCAGTGTCGTAATGCGCGTGCAGAATAACCTATTTCATGACTTTGAGGGCATGGCGGAGGGTCATATCCCGCTGCTGCTTGAGAGGGGTCTCATTGTTGCCCGAGGCCTCGTCCACCTACGGGATGGCTGCACTACCGTTCTGCTCACCAACTTTTCGAACGAATTTCAGCACCTCGTCAAAGGCACGGTAATCTCCTTCCTCCAAGACGTCGCGGAGTGTCCACATTTGTGCACCGTGGAAGGAGCCCTTCAAGACGACACTGGACCTTGTCACGTTCTGCCACCTGTCGAAATAAACACCGAGTTATCGCCGGCTCAGAAGTATCTTCTTTCGGCTGTCTTGGCAGATTTTGCAGACTGCTTCGCAACGTCTTCCAAAGTGGGCCGAACTACGGTCGTCAAGCACCGAGACCACGCGCCCCGTATGCCAACGCCCATACCGCGTTTCTCCAACGGAACGAGCAGTGATTCAGACACAGGTCATCGAAATGCTTTCCGACGATGTCATTCAGCCTTCTACAAGCCCGTGGGCTTCGCCGGTTGTTCTCGTCAGAAAGAAGGACAATACTCTGCGATTCTGTGTCGATTACAGAAAACCTAATCTCGTCACTAAAAAGGACGTTTACCCACTTCCCCGCATAGACGACGCACTCGATCGACTGCGAGATGCACGATACTTCTCGTCGCTAGACCTAAAAAGTGGGTACTGGCAAATAGAAGTGGATGAGAGAGACCGGGAGAAGACGGCTTTCGTGACACCCGATGGCTTGTATGAGTTTAAGGTGCTACCGTTCGGCCTATGTTCGGCACCGGCCACGTTCCAACGCATTATGGACACCGTTCTGTCCGGTTTGAAGTGGCAGTCGTGTTTGGTTTACCTGGACGATGTCGTCATATTTTCGACCACCTTCGACCAACACCTAGAAAGGTTACGCCTTGTGTTAAAAGCTCTCCGAGACGCCAATTTGACAATCAAACCGGAGAAATGTCACTTCGGCTTTGAGGAACTTCGCTTCCTTGGTCACGTGGTCAGCGCAAAAGGTGTTCGCCCGGACCCTGAAAAGACAGCTGCCGTTTCTGGTTTTCCGCACCCTACTGACAAGAAAGCGGTTCGACAGTTCTTAGGTTTGTGCTCCTATTACAGACGCTTTGTACGAGACTTTTCACACATCGCAGAACCGCTAACCACACTGACTCGAGATGACACGCCGTTCCTGTGGGGAAGTGAACAAGAGGCTGCTTTTCTTGAGCTTCGCAGCCGCCTACAGAATCCTCCGATGCTAGGCCATTTTGACGAAAACGCCGCAACTGACGTTCACACTGATGCCAGCAACGTTGGGGTTGGTGCAGTACTAATTCAGTGGCAAGACGGTTCAGAACGGGTCATCGCTTACGCGAGCCGAACACTTACCCGCTCCGAAACCAACTATTCAACAACTGAGAAAGAATGTCTGGCGGTAATATGGGCCCTCACCAAGTTTCGACCATACCTCTACGGCCGACCTTTCTGCGTTATAAGCGACCACCATTCATTATGCTGGCTCGCGAGCCTCAGAGACCCCTCAGGACGATTGGCTAGATGGAGCCTTAGGTTACAAGAGTATGACGTAACAGTCGTATACAAATCAGGACGGAAGCATCAGGATGCTGACTGTCTGTCGCGCTCGCCCATCGCCATATGTCCAGAAGAAACGGCCGATGATTTTCCCTTTCTGGGGGCTATTAGTACAACCCAAATGGCGCAGCTGCAGAGAATGGACCCAGAGTTAGCGTCACTCGTCGACTATCTGCAGGGCGTCGACGCCCGTATTTCCCGGGTTTTTCATCGTGGGTTTCAAACGTTGACTCTGCGTGGTAACGTGCTCTACAAGCGATATTTCGCTAACAGTGAAGAGACGTTTCTCCTTGTTGTGCCCTCCGAGTTGCGCCGAGATATATTGAGTGCCTGTCATGATGAACCCACTGCCGGCCACCTGGGGGTGAGCCGTACACTTGCACGGATTCGTCAAAAGTATTATTGGCCCAGGTTACTCCCATCGGTGCGGGCTTATGTACGCTCATGTCGTGACTGCCAACGTCGCAAGTCTCCGCCATTGAAACCCGCTGGATTTCTTCAGCCTATTGCTCCGCCGAAGACCCCTTTCCATCAAGTGGGCATGGATCTTCTCGGTCCTTTTCCGAAGTCCTCGTCTGGCAACCGTTGGGTAGTCGTCGCGACAGACTACCTAACACGGTACGCAGAGACCGCGTCCCTTGTTAAAGGTACTGCAGCCGAAGTTGCTCAATTTTTCGTTCATAACATTGTCCTACATCATGGCGCCCCCGCTGTGGTAATCACTGACCGTGGAACAGCTTTTACGGCTCGCCTAATCCGGTTGGTCATGACTCTGACTCACACTAGCCATCGACGTGCGACAGCGTATCACCTTCAGACCAACGGGCTGGTGGAGCGCCTCAATCGCACCCTCACCGACATGATTTCTATGTATGTGGACGCAGAACATCGCACCTGGGATGTGATTTTGCCCTATATAACTTTCGCGTACAATACCGCCACTCAAGAGATGACGCGACTGACCCCGTTCCAACTTGTCTTCGGTCACCAAGGGAGCACGCCATTGGATGCCATGATGCCAGTTAGTCCTTCTTGCGGCTCTGACGCCGAATTTGACGCCGACATCTTTGTTCAGCGTGCTGAGGAAGCGCGGCAACTAGCACGCCTCAGAATCCACCGTCAACAGGCGAATGACGCTGCTCGGTATAACCTCAGCCGAAGAATCGTCACTTACGAGCCGGGCGACCTCGTCTGGGTTTGGACACCTGTTCGTCATCGCGGCCTATCTGAAAGATTACTGTGCCGATACTTCGGCCCTTACGAGATTGTTCGCCATATCAGTGAAGTCACCTACGCCGTTGTTCCCGTAGCTTCAGCTCCATCCCGAAAGCCACAGCGTCCTGAAGTCGTACACGTGGTTCGGCTGAAGCCCTATCATGATCGTACGTGACTGAACTTTTCGTCAACGCCGCTGGGTCCTTGTGACACTTTAGTGCACCCTTTCGCTGACTTCTTCCTAGTAGCACCGCGTCGCATCGAGTCGATGCTACAGAGGAGGGGGGGCAGTGATACAAACTATAGTCGACGACGAAGCGGAGACAATCAGTGGCTAGTTGATGTAGACGATGAAGTGGTTGCTAGTTGGCGTAGACGACGAAGTTGGTTGCCTGAAATCGCGCTCAGACCGCTGCTCGGACCGCTCTCAGACTTCGGCAGTCTTCTAGGCTCGGGGCGTTGCCTGGATGTTTGGCTCAATACCCGTTACAATATATATGTCATGAACAACAGTGGACATCCTTGCCTTAGTCCTTTGCATACCTGGACAGTAGACACCCATGCAATCTCAACTTTATTATCTCTGTATATCTCCTCTAGTAATTCAATTGGTTCTTTACTGATGCCTTCAGATTCAAGTATGTTCTACAGAAGCTCCCTGTTTACACTGTCATATGCACCGCTTATGTCCAGAAAGGCTAAATACAGGTTCTGTTTTCTCCCCTGGCTATTTCTATGTATTGGGTTATTACAAAAATGCTATCATCTAGGTGCCTACCACTCCTGAATCCTTTCTGCAGTTCACCTAATACATTATTACTTTCTATCCATGCCTGCATTTTTAGGTTCACTGCCTGCGTTGCCAGCCTTTACAAAACTGACCTTATCGTGATCGGCCTAAATAGTTTAATATTCTTCCTATCTCCTTTTCTTTTATAGATTAAATTCATCCTGCTCAGTCGCCAGCTGCCTAGAATTTCTGTATTTGTTATGACTGTTTACAATGCATTTAGCAATGTGTCCTTGCTTCATCTTAGACCAAGCCCATTAATTAGCTTGATTGGAATTTCCTCCATGCCTATGGCTGTACACACAGGAATATTTGTTTCTGCCTTATTCCATTTAAGATTTGTCAGTTCTAAGCTCCTTTCCATCATGCTGTCTAATACTGTTTCTTCATTCGGAGAGATTACCCTATCATCGCTCCCAAATGATTCAGCAATAACTGATATATCCTATGGCGTCATCCCCCTCTAGGCATTTTTCTTTGGTATCCTGCATCTATTCCTGCTCCCTATGGTTTCTCTTACCCAGGCAGCTTATATGGCTCCAGAATTTCTCTGCCGCCTTTTTAGTTGAGTCGCGCACTTCGGTCATGCAGCGATCAATGTGCTGTTTTATTTTACTCTGCACCAGTATCTGTACTTTTTTTTTTTTTTTTTTTTTTGCCAATAGGATCTCCATTTTCTGTCTATTTCCTCTTGAGATAGCCACACTTTCTTAGCTTCTCTGTGTTCTCTGGAAGCCAGCTGTCTTCATTCGATTGCCTGTTTAATTTCACTATTCCACCAGCTTCAAAGAGTCGACCTTTCCATCTATTTGACTCTTTTACTTGTCGAATTTTTGCACAGATGAGTTGTGCTAACTTATTATAATCCCACTCCTCCATGGGGTGTTTATCGTTTTCTCATTGCCCGGTGCTATTAGCTCTAGTGTTTGTTGATTAAATTTGCATTAGTTCTTTGTGCTTCCTGATTTTTCCTTTTGACTAGGTGTCCCATCTGCAGGCTAATGCATTTATGGTCACTTCCCAGGCTGTATGCGCCTTCCCCATCTGTTTCCATCCTCGCAAGCTTATTGTAGATTCCTGGTAACATCAAGTAGTAATCAATGGTCGTTTGCCTATTCCGGAATTCCCAAGTGATCTGGCCTTCACATTTCCTTTTTGTATTCACAATAACTCTGTTAAACTGCTCATAGATTTCTAGCTTTGACTTCCTGTTGCCGTCGATGTATCCATCCAGATCCACAATGTGCCCATTCATATCACCCAAAAAATTATCTCGGCCCCACCTCCAAGCTGTTTGATATCTTCACTGAGACATTTAACTAGATCCTTGTTTGTATTTGTCTCCTGTCCATAAATAGGCTACCCCTAGCCATACCTTTTTATCTGCTATTGTTCCTGAAACCCAGACATGTTCTTTGCAAGCTGGTTTTACCCTTTGCCGATTGGTCCTTTGGTGTATCAGCATACCATCCCCACCACCCTCTTCTCCTTTGTTGTTCTGTTGCACCATTCCCAATCATAGCCTTTGATAACCGGTGGGTCTTCCAGTCCCTGAGGTGTGTCTCACACATAGCATATACACCTTCATCACCTCTTAACTGCTGTTCTATTTCTAACCACTTTGGTCTTCTTCTGCTGCCTTGCATGTTAATATAATGAATACTGGAGTTAAATTTATTTTTCTTAGCTTTTTCCCTGCGACTTCTTTTGATCAGTTGGCTGGTGTTGTTCCCAGCCTGACATTTTCTGCTTCACTGTGACACCCTACGCTGGGAACTTTCGCGGACCCCCTATAAAAGCTACTGCACGACCAACCAGGTGCCAGCTGATCTCAGCGCCCACCTTTTCCCTGAAATGGATTCCATCTCGCTCAAATAATTTGCCAGGACCTGCTCTATGTACTTCCTTGTTGATATCTGTTACCTCGAAACACATTTCTCGGCTTAATTCTCTAATTTCCTGGTTGACCCTGGCCACTTCCATTTCAATCTCTGGGTTCCTTCCGAGCACCTCTGGCACTGTGCATACTACAATCTGCACCCTTGGAGCTACTGCCCGCAAATCTTTCACTCTCTGTGCCAACCGCTCCACTACTCTCGCCCCGTCACCATTCCAAACATTATTTAATCCTGCCGCTACTATTATTACCATGCTACGCTGTACAGATTTCTCTGACAGTTCATCTGTCGTTATCTGTAGTACGTGGCTTAACATCTTTCCGAGATACACCCTGATTCTAACTAGGCTATCTTCTTTCATGCTTTCCCTAATGGCTCGACTATAAATTATTATTTGTTCATCGATTGCAGCGCTGCTACGGTAAACCGTGAAAATACATTGAAAATATATAAGCTAACAACACTGTTTTATTCACCAAAATGAGTTATTATTGTACAAGACCAATAAAGGCATCAGTGAAATAAACCGCATTCTTATTCAACTTTTTTTAATATTTTAATAACACAAAATTGGCCCGCCTTAGCCAATCTAGGCTGAGCCGGGAAACATCACTGGAGCCTATAACATTGATTGGAATCCATGGGAACCCATAGGAACCACTTCTGTAATTTGAATTTGCCATGCTTTCTGGCGTCTTGTCTCAATGACAACAGAACAATTCGAACTCGCTAAGCCTAGTAGCTCAGTAAATTCGGAAGCAATCAGAAAATATACAGTAAAAGCTTCGTGCACGTTTCGTTAACTGTGAACGCAAGACACCGTGCAGCAGTAATGACCAATTGGTGCTAAAGCGAGTGGCCCCGTTTTGCCAGGTGCCGCCTTGTTGCCATAACCTAAGGCTGCTTGGGGCAAATGTATGTCCAAACTATGGCGTGTCATGACGAAAATCTGTCACATGAGTTTTGACTCTTGGGTCATTTGTGTGGTTCCATATCTGCAGGCATTGCTTGCAGGTGTGCGGTTTCGACCTTTATTTTCGTAATGCTTGTGTTCACATTACTGGAAAAGCAGTGTTGTGCTCTGCCTCAAACTATAGCAACTTACTGTAAAGTGATAAAAGAGTTCCGAGTACCGTCGAGTTGTGAGCGGTGGGAACAGTAGGTCGTTGAGGTCTGCTGGCAGACTGTCGGCTGCGAGCTTTATGCAACTCGAGGCTTTATTTGGAGCATTTTATTTGCGGCAAGTGTTTGATAGCGCGTTGAAAGGCAGGAAATTTTGTAAAGTAGCACCAAGTTCTTGCTCTGACAACTTTGCCTATGTGCTGCGGCTCTTCTCGCATGATGTCGGCAGCAGCGTACCGTCGTCCCACAACTTCAGAATGTTTGCGAGTTGTGGCTTTATTCTTATTTGGCTTCTTTCTACACAGCGTGACAAGATGCTATAAGCATTAATAATTTTTTTTTTCTCATCGGCCGTTTCTGCAGCATGCAAATGCTACCATCAGCTGTCTGTTGTTGGTCTTGGTTCCTGCCTGCAGGATACAGTTTCAACACACGCACACACACATATATATCTGTCTGTGTGTGTGTGCGTGTGTGTGTTTGTGTGTTCTATGAGCAATTGTGAGATTTATACATTGTTATGTACGAAATTTTTGCTAATTTTACGTCCGATATTGAAAAATTCTTTCACTGCCAGAACAATCAGCCTGAGCACACAGAAAGTGGGGAGAAATACAAGCAAAAGGCTAAAAAAGTATTCTATTTGTGCTGGCCTGCATGGTGCAGTGATGTATGTTTAATCTTATCGTGCATAGGAAAGACGATGGTTATAAATATGGACTGCATGGTGATCATGTTTGGAAGAGATAATTGTTTACCAGCATTTTTTCATGCTCTTAGTCAGTCAGTCATAAAAACTTTCACTTCAGGGCAACAACAATTAAAGATCTAGCCAAAATTGTCCGGCTATTTTTAATCTTTTATTGTACGGCTTGTAGGAAAACTGACAGCTGAGATAAATGGTAGAAAACCAAGTTGTTGCTATATAGTAGAGCAGAGTGTCCTGATCGCCCATGTGCTGAACATGCACGTGAGAAGTAAATAAATGTACGCATCTATATAGCATGTATGGGCTACAGTGCAAGGCTGCATACATGGCGTTTATATGTCATTCTCATTTGAGAGGTCTCCTGCATGGCCTTCATAAGGGAAGCAATGGTGCTGGTAGGCAGGAGCTTTCTTCTTTATGATGCTGTTTTGAGATGCATCATGGCTTCTCTCACAATAGCAAGGCAGCAGTTTTTAGAAATGGAGATCACCGTCATCATCAGCTATACCGTACCCACTGCAGGCGAAGGCCTCTTCCATACTTCCCAATTAATCCGGTCCTGTGCGAGCTGCATCCACTTGACCCCTGCAAATTTTATAACTCATCTTTTGCTGCCCCCTGCTACGCTTTCCTTCTTTTGGAATCCAATTTGTTACCCTTAGTGACCATCGGTTATTCGGTTATTCCCTCTTTACACTACATGTCCTGCCGTTTTCATTTCTCCTTGATTTCCACCATAATGTCATTAACCCAAGTTATTTCTCTGACACACTCTGCACGCTTCCTGTCTCTTAACGTTACACTGACAGATTTCCGTTCCATAGTTGTCTGGATAAAGGAGATGACAAGGCCAAAAACATATAATTTGGAATCAGGAAGGCCATTGGCTATCTCAAGAAGTGCAAAACTGCAAAGTAGGCAGATGCTGGCCTAGTTAGTAATGTTAAGTCTCTAAGGTTCAGTAATAGCAGGTATAGCATAAAATTGCTAGCTTTAAAGGCCAAGGAACACACTGTGTTCACAGACATTCCATACTTTATTATTGCCAATTCCTTGAGAATCATTTACAAAGTGCATTATGGCATTCAGGCTATGCCACAACAATAGGCCAAAATTAAAACTGGATTGAATTGCTGCTTTTACATTGTGCAAATCTTGGTGAAAGGAAGCTGTAGCAAATGCTGAAACAAACTTGCATCAATCTTCTGTGTTTGATGGAAAAACTGAAGCATGATTTTTGTACTTTATACCATACATTTTCTTGCAGATTGCTATTTCTCACGCACGGGTCTGTTGAAACTTGTTTATTTCTGAAAGTTTGACCATCTGTTCTGATGTATTTTTTCACAATTTACTATTTTTCATTTGCAGGACTGCTTTGAGCTCATTTATCACATGGTGTAGGCTCTGTGCGTTGGTATAGTGGTGCGGCGCATCGCCAGCGCTTTCGCACGGCACTCCTTGGTTTAACTGGACGCTCAGTTCGTTTCTGTCAACCCGTCCACATAGCAGACGCGCAGTGCTATCCTTGCGAGAATGGCACTGCGAGCGAGTCAACGCCTGCTTGTATGTGGATTTAAATGCATTGAAACGACGCTTTTACGACGACGGCTTTATATGAGCAATTATGTGTATGGCATTCAAGATGAACCAATCACCATAGCGTGGCTTTCCGATATCAGCAGCAAGTGAAAAGGAAAAGTGTTGACTACGACATTCGCCTTGAGGTAAACAAAATTTACAGCTTACAGGTAAACTTACAGGTAATGGGAAAGGTGCTGTACAGTGGCTGAAATTGACCACTTGCGAAGATCCATGTCTTCTTCTTCACAAGCCTTTTCTCCCAAACAAAAGGTCTCGTTGCCGAGGACACTCGCATTATTTGAAGAAACAAAAATTGGCAGGCTCTTCCTTCTATGTAAACTCGGGAATGTTTCCAGTCGAGTCCAAGATGACTCAGGGAGAGACGTCCAAAGAGTACAATGATTGACTGCCACCCTTTTATCAGTGATATAGAGGGTGAAGGGGGTTGTCCAGCATCTTGCTTCTCCAGCATGACTGCTTTCAGCCCATTCTTCACGCTTCTGCCCTGCTGCACGTAAGCAACTCGCAAGCGTGAAGGCTCCTAAAGAGATGCCTGCCTCTTAACTGCAGGCAGCTGCAGACGGCATTGTAACATCAGGCAGCACATTTCAACTGATTGAGAACAGTTCCTGATTGACCTAGACAAAGAAATTAGCCATGCGCCATACATCCACTGACCCAGACAAAGAAATCAGTCATGTACCATACATCCACTATTTTAATGGTACATTTCAGTTGTGCAAAACGCATTCTTACTACACGCATGTAATGATGATGTTTTGTGTCCTGAGGATTGACATTGCTTTTCTTTATGGGTATTGTCCTCAAACAAGCATAGCTCTAACAATACAAAAAGATGAAGTGTTTCTTGCTGAGTATGTACCAAAGTTAGAAGACCTTTATTTTAGCTATTTCCTGAAAGCACTAATAAAATGAATACCCAACGGCATTCATATTTTGTAAATAATGTACAAAGCTCCTCCTGTCCTTTCATAATATCACTGCCATGTATTTCTCCTCGCTATCCTCTCCGTGTTCCTTTTTTTTTTCGCCGGCTGCAGCTCGGATGCTTCAGATATTAGATAGCAATTGTCGCGGCAGTCTTTTTCTTCTACTTTTTTTAAAATCTTTTTTTAATAAACTATTACCACCATCTAACGGCACGTGTCCTCATGAAACATTTCGGCTATATTTTCCTATTCAAAATACTTTGCTTTCAGAGATGATTTTGCGATGATGTTAAATGCAAGAAATAAATACTCAAAAGTACAAACCACTCTTTCTGTTTCCTCTTATTGGTACAGAAAGGGCTTAACTATCAAGGATGCAAATAAACATGCAAAAGCACTGCCTAAATCCAGAGCTCCCTTTTTTCTGTTTCGTAGAATCTCGAAGGAAAGCGATAAAATTTTATGTTCGTCACTTTTTCTGCAGTTTTTATAGCTTTTATGACATTGGTTAACACAGCAATAGGTCAAACGACCCATAATTGGTAGAGTTTATTTTCGCCTTCAGTGGAAATACCTTGCCGCTCACCTCTCTGACTGTGAACTGAAAGGGAGAGTGGCGTCCACCTTTCGCCCCTTCTGCTAACCAAATGGCACCACACGTGCTCCCAAAACTGCAGCCCACGGAGCCTATAGAAATTGTGCTGAAAAAGGTTTGCTAGAACACGGCCGGTCTCGAGGGAGAGAGCGCGCGCTCTTTCTTACGGCCTTCTCAATCGCCGTGTGAACAATGGGAACTTTTCTCCTTGAGTCACGCTCTCCTCCGCCGCAAGGGGCGCGACCTGCTCACTGTTCGCTCCGCATCTGCTTCAGTGGTGGCGGGTGGCTTTTGCCTGGTTTCGTGCTGTCGCCCGCGGGTTTCGTGGTGAGTGCAGCCCCTAAATGAAAGATTACAGAAGGTAGATGCTGCAGCGGCATCCTGTCAGCGTGCTATACACGTGAATGGAGTCTTTATATTAAAAAACACTGTCGCTCAGCAAACGTTCGACAAGCATATGACATGTATTGCGGCATTGTATCTACTTTTGTTCATTTTAATCTGAATTTTTGCCCAAGCCTGTACAAGAAGATGAATAAAAAAAGTGAATGAGCAGTGATCACATCGAAGCTTCAAGGCAAACATAACAGCAACAATGGCAAAACCGTCTTTCAGAGCTAGATGAGAAACCATCGATGTAACACCGAAGATGAAAATAATTTTATAAAAATGTAATGTAAGTTGCACAATGCTTACATGGCATAAAGTGTTAGTAGTATAACGTCAGAGTAAACGATTTTAAGTTTTGTTTTTAATTTTGCTATAATTTATAGACCAGCAAATGTTTTATGTTGTATTATAAACATTATTTTAATTTTGCAAATAAACGTTGGTTTAATGAAATGTTTACATGATATCATGATTATTTCATGAAAAAAAAACAGGAAATCTATTTCAAGCACTAATTCCTAGCAATATTTTCTTTCTTTTTCTAGTATGTTTTTGAACTAATAGTTCCTTGTAACTATCTGTGCAGTAATGCCTGCCTTAAAGAGCAATCGCTGCCCCATTACTTTGGTAGAATGCGTTGCTTATTACACATTCGCCACTGTTACTCAAGGGACACTCCTCAATAATGGATATAAAAGTTTTTCTCTGTGCTATATATTCAGAGGTGACTATAGGAGTTGTATGTCGCGCTGTATTGTGCGCCTAGGCACCTAGTGTCGACACCGACGAAATCATTTCAGCTCTACCGCAATCAGTAACCGAGGAACTGAAAGAAGTGATGGTATCTCCTCTCATCCCATTACCCACTGTCACGTATTCTGGTTTAGCTTACGTCACTGGATACATTGTGAAGTTAATCAGTGACTTCGGGTGTGACGTGCTATCCTTCTTGAAACCAGCGAAAGAAGCAGCCCCATGTACACTATTATGCGAGGACAAGATTCTAGCGGACTGCATTATCCAAAACCAGAGTTTGTAGCCCTCTTGGACAAGGTTGTGTCTTTTTTTTGAAAAAGCTGTCGTGCACCTACCACACACAAATGTCCTTGAAGTCCAAATCTTAATCCAGCCAGCACTTGAGAACTCACCTTTGCTGAGTTGCCCAGAAGGCATTGACAATAGCCAAGGTCCGCTTCTTTAATATGTGAGAAATTTCACAGACTCCTTCTTGTCAATTATGCTAAGAAGGTGACAAACAGGAACGAAAGGCCAGCTCTTTATGTGCACAAACCGTCCAAAATGATTTTGAGTCTTTAATTTTCTAGCCGCATGCACCGTTTTGATGAATGAGTGCAATGTGTTAATTTTGAAGGATAGTTTTTTTATTGCTTGCTGCTCTTTTCAATTATGCATATCTGTTTATGCCCATATTTCCTTGATTAAATGTTTTTTTTATTACTGGTATTAAACTGACTACGACTGTCTACGTGTGCGTCAGTCGCGAGACTACGTATACATCTGCTGTCTTTCAACCTACTGATTTATTTTAAGCGAAGCTAGAACAGCTCACTCCACTAGACAACTGAAATTTTAACTGTATGCGTAAATTTTTGTTCCTTACTCTGAATCTGAGACGTGCTATGAATTTTCGTCAGTGCCTGTTTTGCTCTAAACGAAAACGGCAGCGGTTGACAGAATACTTTGAATATCCACCGAACAGTTTGCCGTGCAGACTAGCGTCAGGTCGCGTTATACCTGCTTACAGCTTTCAAAGGCACATTGCATAAAATGGTACATATAGTTTTGTGAAAAATTTAGGGGCAAAAAGTGTTGATGTAAGTGCACCCGAAACTTCATTCGACCGTGCGCGACAGCACTGACGAAGGCGCGCGCACGCGCATTATTGACTATTTTATTGCTCATGCACGATAAATCAGACGCTGATTACGGCTTCTTTCTATAAGCCATAAGGGGTGAAATATCAGGACCTGCCGGTTGCAACCGATGCGGGCGGAGCGAAGAGCGAGCGCGCGTTTCCCTTGCGCGTGAACGGAGGAGCAGCAGTGGGGCGGTGGCGACCCCACCGAGGCGCGGCGGGCGGTGGAAACAGACCCCATTGGAGAGGCCGTAAGAGAAGAGAGAAACGTGCTCTCCCTCGAGACCGGCCATGGCTAGAAAAGGTTATATTAAGTGTTATTAGTCAGTGCAAGAAAGGCTTCTCATTAACAGCCAATAAACTTGTCCTTTCACAGTTTTATAGTCAAGCTGCCTGCTTAAGCAGTTGCTTTCGGCTATTTTCGCTATTTTCTTTACTTTTTTCCTTGTGCCAGACTGCTTCTCTTGGTGCCTGTTGCAAAGCTGTGCTAAGTGTTTGAGACCTTGCTTTCACTTGATGTTTTTATTACGAAGAACCAGAAGACAAGTTCACTTTAATCCTGGCTGTTCATACTTGACCACTTTACCTTGAATGCATTGCACACAATGCTTAAGTTATAGATTTCCACATTTCTGTATGTACTCAATAACAGCTGATGGAAACATCCGAATGTTTGTGGGCTAGTGGTTGTGTTCAACCAGACCACAAATGGAAAGTTCACAACAGCAAAATAGCTACAGGCTGTTCCCAGCTTTGATGGGGAAGCAACAATGGCTTTGCATTCTAAAGCGACTGTAGGTTTCGAGAGATGCCATCAAAAGAAGGCTGTTTTAGTACTTGCTTTTTCATTCATTTAATGCAGCAATCAATACTACAAATGTCCAACACAGCATGCTTGGTTAATTTTGTCAATGAGCGTGGTTCTCTCTCATACACTAAAGCCACGGCAAGTGGATGTGCACATGCATTTGCAAAGGTTCTCAGTCACGCATTTTGGCCGCATACATGTTAAGGCATAATGTGTACATGCAGAACGAATATAGCAGTGTTCAAAAAGCAACACATTTTTGCAATACAACGGAAATAAAACTTTAATGCTTAAGATTTTTTTTTTTTTTTCATGATACTCTTTATCTTTTCATTTATTTACAGTATATTGTTAACCATGATACACTTCTTAGGCTTGCCATCTTCTGCAGTATGCATTTAGAAAAGCTATAGCACATAGTGAAGAATATCATTTCAGCTGTCAAGAGCATGTAACTTAAAATAGTGAAGATTGTGCACTCTGGTAATGTTTTAAAGCTCTGGTAAGTAAATCTGGACCTTCGGAAGCAGAGGCTGAACGCACCGTTAGAATTGTATGTCTCAATTTTAGCTGATCAAACAACTAAAACGCGGTGTACCAGCTTACCGGTACCGCTCAAGAGGAAAGTATACAACAGTTGCATCTTATCTGTACTTACCTATGGGGCTGAAAAGTAGAGCTTAACAAAGAGGGTTCTACTTAAGTTGAGGACAACGCAGAGGGCTATGGAAAGAAAAATGGTAAGGGTAACATTAAGAGATAGGAAACGTGCAGAGTGGGTCAGAGAAATAACTCTTCGTACACAGGGCACGAATAAACCTACTGCACCATATTTGGGTCCGCACGAACAGGAAACTATCGTAACATCTTCTATGTAATTTTTCCACACTTGCAGCGTGCTCAGACTGATTGATCTTCTGATGAAACATCTTTCATTATTGGGTATTCAATTAGTGAATAAGTTCTCACATAACAATATCTAAATCTTACAAGTGCTTATAAAACACATTCGTTAACACCGTGGCCTCCAGTCACGCAACGAGACCTTCCATCGGGATGCAGCTGACAGCATTATCGCATAGGCCTTAATTGATTCGAGGAGCTCGCATGTAGCACAGGTGCCCAATGGAAAATTATTTCACTGCTTGTAACGACTTATCACGCTGTACTGATGTAGGCCAAATACACATGTATATTTGCAAAGCTTTTCAAGACAAACGACCGCGCGCGGGCTGCTGCCGCTGCAACGCATAGCCAATATTGACCAGGCGACAGCTTTGTGGTACTGCTGAACGAGAGAAAATAACCTGCTCTACGAAATTCGCTAGCCTTCACAACACTGTAAAACAGTTACCGCTATCAAAAGGCTCAAAGAAAAGCCTATAGAGTTGCCCGTGGAGCTAGCCGGTGGCGGTCTGCAAGCGGATCGCAACGGCTGGCATGCTGCTTCTGCCGTTCATTAATCGGCGGCATTCAGAATATCCTGAATCCCATTCCAAATGAGTTGCTGAAGCTTGAGGTAACTCACAACACCATTTTTCTAGCGATGTGAGCGCTATTATTGACGAAATACACGTTGAAACCGCATGCCAGTCAGCAACAATAAAGTGAGTGAGAATTAGCAACGGCTGTACAAACGAAACCACAGAAACCAAAATGTATGTGAGCTTCGTCGTGGCGCAATGTCTGCTGTCGTATGACCACCATCTATGAGATAGCAATAACAAATCTGATTTTTTTGTCCAGTTCCATTGTCAATTCTTACAAAAGGTGAAGGTGTGGTTGTCCAGGCTATCGAAGTCAAAGATGTGACCATTTGTCTCAGGTGCAGTTGCTTCCTTTTCACTTGCAATAAAAAATGACAGCTAGTGTTTCATAGTAATAGCTTATTCAGACTACAAACGCATGACACATGTCTAAAATGTATGCAGTCGTTTAGTGTGCTTAGTGTGCGCTGCAAAGTAAGATGACAGCTGAACTAAACAATTGTAGTACTACAAAAAAAAAAAAATCATTTTTCCTCTCATTATATTACATGGGCTAATGGTTACACCTGAGCTGCAGATTACATGTTTCATCTCTACTCGAACGTAAGGAAAAGCGAATGGTATTCACTGTCAGTGGGATTTTAATGTAAAACATTTAAAATATGTTCCTGCATGCCTGTGGTTCATTTTCTAATTAAGATGAGCATTCACACAGCAGTGCTAAAAGCTGAGTGATTAGAGCAAAGGATGCGTTTTTCAACAACAAAAACAACAACAAAAAAAACGAAAACCCGCACAATTTTTTTCTATGTTTCGGTCAGTGGTCAGGTTCGTTGTAACACTTTCACCATGAAGACCTAGTTTTGGGCTGTGATCTCCAGCAGTTTTTGCTGGTGCTGTTTGGTTCCAGTGTTCTTTCGATTAATTTTTTAGAACCTATCAGCGAAACCGCGTATCTCTATTCATGAGCGCAGTCCAAGCAAACAATGACAGCAACAGCCACCCGTATTGTTTTTATTACTTTTAGTTTACTTACAGATGGAATATAATTTCTCAACCTCCTTCGCTCCAAGTGCGCATTCATATGCAATGCATGACGCCATCATTGTCGCAGATCAAGCGAACGAATCCACTGCGCCAAGCAATCGGCACATTGTCTGCCTATGGAAAGATGGCGGCGTGCGACTTCAGCCTTTGCTTCAGCTTACGGGCGCCTTCTACACTCTAGCAGTTCTATTAACCTTCTTGGTTCAGATCGGTTCAGATGCTTCTTCCACCGTGCTTGAGGCGAAGTTCAGATTGGACAAGAAAAATAATAAGATGTTTCCGACTTGATATCTTAAACAAGGTTAACCAGTCTATAACTTTTATTTGTAGTTGAAATGAAAGCTCCGTAAGTTGCTTTTGTCAACGTTGCTTTCTTTTGTGCACCATACCACCGCGTTTCACTCCTTTTTGCCTCTAGCAAAAGCGTTGATGGCTATTTTATGTCTCTAGGCACGTTGGGGGGCAGCGGAGATCGAGAAGTGAGGTCCTAGTTGTTACCACAGTAGAACAGTAGCTATGCTCTGGAATCTTGGGCACTGCATGAACAAGGCAATGGTACTGTGTGGTAGCTTCACTGATACCTAAAGTGCCCCATCTTGTGATAAAATTCAGATGTAAAAAGTTTATAGAGGCAGTCTTCCTGAGTGTTCGAGCCAAGTTTTAAAGATTTGCATGAGTCGATTAACAATTTTCAAAAAGTGCGAGAGAGGAGGATACGGTGGAAGAGTGGTATCTGCGACAGATTGCCGATGTCAGATCCACTTCCATTCGCCGGCACTAAGTTCCATCTCCGCTCCTTAAATACCGCAGCAGCTGCGCCCAAAAATCAAGAGGCGTAGTTGTCAGCCAAATATTTTGCCATCAATAACTATTAGATGAGGTTTTTCTGAAGAGTTGCGAAGTTCACATACGAGTCGATCATAACCATGTTCTGCGACCTGGATGGTTTAAAAAGACTGGCTGGTTCCTAATTGGTGTCTGCTATTGGCTGTTTGCGTCTGCTTGATAGAATTTTCATCGTTGCATACCTCTACAATCATATGAGTCGTGACCAGCTTTATTGTAAGTATCACAGTCCAGTTTTTACAAGTGCAGACCTTGATGCATTCAAAACTGAATATGACATTGTTTTATTGGCTGCCAGGTCGTTTGAAGCTTTCAGTTCTGAATAGTCCTGTATGCATGTTGTCCAGCAAAGGGCTGCATTGCGGCCCTTGGGTGATGCGGGGACCGAGCCGTGCCCCTAAAGATGTGAACTGCAACAGTGGTGCATTGAAGTGTAACAATCGATCAATGCTTCTGTGCTGTGTTTCCGTTCCGGTCGTTGCGTAGCCGAATGTATTCAGCCTCAGCCGCTCTCCTTAGATGATTAGTGAGCGGAGCAGGGGCTTGTCGCCCGTTCCTTGTTTTCAAGTGTGCATGTTTTTTTTTTTTTCTGCATTATTGAGGGTACGTCTTTTAGGAAAAAAAAATGTTGCAAAAACGGAAAAAAAAAAAAAAAAGATTGTATGGTGCCATGTATACCAGATTGCACAAAAGTAACTGCAAAAGATTTGAGCTGTGTAAACAGCAGCATGCTGCCGAAACCTGTTGTCAGGTGACCGATAGAAGGTGTTTTGGCGGCAATGTGAATGGACAAGTTGGTGGCTCAAAGGCAAGGCTGTGGCGAATTAGGATACATGAAAAACTAAAATAAATAAGGGAAAAGCACGCTGCATGTTCTAAAAAAAAAATTCCTGTTGGCTGTGCACTAGGCAATACAGAAATATTTTCCCCGCAATTCTTCATACCGCAAGTTTATGGCCATGGCTGTACTGTCTTGCTTTTGAGCGCTTTGCGGAGAAAAAAAAAAGCAAGAGTGAATGCAGCGGCTCATTTAATCTTGCAATGATTTTAATTTTGCTTGCGTACAATTCTTCATGTTTGGGCACTTTCAAGCGCTTCCTTTCAGCGCAAAGTCGAAGCTACCTCTAGGTAGCCTTAGATTTCTCCTCTTTTGGACTGGACAGGCACATGGTGTTGCTCTTTCATGTTTACTTTTAAAACTCATGCGTCTATATTATATTTAAAATAAATTGTTGCCCTCTCGTTGTTGTATTATTCACGTCTCATTCGCCCTCTGTCATCTGCCCTTACGCTTTAATGCTTTTTCTCACCTTGCTCTATCCAATCTAGACAAGAGAGCAACAATAGCAGTTAGAAAGGAAGCTAGCCGCTACTTGAGTCCGCGCATTGTGCGAGCATTGTCTAGAGATACTGTCCTTGAATCAGTCCACAGACATTCTTCTTGGGTCAACATTGCAGATTCTCGCTTTCGATCCGTCCGCTTTCCGGCTGCGGCACCGCATGCTGTCGCTTCAGCTAACAGGGACGGAAAGGGGTCGTGTCCTAGTTTTGGCGGACATTGCGTCTCGGCAAGGCTTTGCCACGTGAATTTTGACTTCCGGGTCGTTTTTGTGGTTTGGTTTCCGCTGGCATTGCTTGCAGGCTTGCGGTTTCGACCTTTATTCTCTTGATATTTGCACTCAATTTGCTGGGAATGTGGTGTTGTGCTCGACTTCCAACTACAGAAACTCAACTAGAACATAATACAAATGTTACGAGTGTCGTCGAGTTATGAACGGCAAGAACAGTTAGCCATCGCGATCCGCTGGCTGACCGTCGACGGCGAGCTGCACGTGGAACGCGAGGCTTTATTTCGAATATTTTGGGAATGCCATGTGTTCGATAGCGCTGTAAAAGCTAGGAAATTTTGTGGAGTAGGTTGTTTGCTCTCGTTCAGGAGCACCAAGTTCTCGCTCGGGTGACTTTAGCTATGCGCTACAGCTGTTTTCGCATGATGACGGTAGCAGCGAGCGGTCGTTCCACGGCTTCAAAAGGTTCGCAAATTGTGTTGTTTGGCCTCCGTCAGTACAGCGTGATATGATATTATAAGTACTGAACAATTTTTTCTCTGGCCATTTCTGCTAAATGCAAGTTTCTAGAGCAATGGCCAGTGCTTACCAATCAGCTGTCGATGGTTGGTCTCGTTGCCTGACTAGGCCAGCGTACCGTTAGCAGTTGTAAGATTTATGCATTGTTGTGCAAGCAATTATTTTCTGATTTAACTCCAGATAACGAAACATGCTTTCACCAGCAAAGCAATCGCAACTTGAGCACGCAGAAATTGCGGAGAAATACAAGCAAGATTGATAGTTTCCTGCTTGTGCAGACCTACTACATGGTGCTGTGGAGTTTATTCTTGTCCTGTGTGGAAAGAGAGACAGTTAAAGACTGCTGCAGGGATAAAAGTTAACAGCATTTTTCTATACTGTCGGTCAGAGTCGTGAAAGTCTTCACTTCAAGACAGCACTAACATTTTCTAGCTATTTTTCATCTTTCATTGCATGGCATGTAGAAAAGCTGACAGCTGAGATACATGGTATAAAACCAAATTTTGCTGTTCAGCAAAGCAGTTCTGTAATGGCCTAGGTGCTGCTTAATGTGCATGCGAAAATTAAATGAATGTCTACATAAGCTACTTATAATGCAATGCAAGGTGCTGCATATACATGAAGTTTATGTGTTATTTTTCATTCGCTGCGTGGCCTTCAGGTGGAAAACAAGGCACTGATGGCCATTTGCTATCTCAAGTGCGAAATTCTGCAAGGTAGGCGAGGCTGGCCTAGCTAGCAGCATTTATGTCTGTAAGGGTATAAGAAGTATGAATCTTGTCAAGGCAAGATTTCTGTGCCCTGTACTATGCATTTTCCTGCAGCTTGCTATTACTTGCCCTCAGGTCTATTGAAGCTCATTTCTACAGCCTGTATGATAGGCATTTTGTCACAATTTACTAATCCTCACTCCCAGCTTTGCTTGGAGGTCATTAATCACATGCTGTAAAAATGTGCTGCAAAAGTTCTGCTGGAGAAAGTAATGTGAGATGTAGTTACAGTACGGGAATAGTTTCCCATTTCCAAGAATCTTTGCTCTTTCATACTTGTATAATAAAGACTGGCCACTTCTATCTTTGGCTATTTTCTTGTGCTTGACTGTTTATCTTGCTGCCCATAGCAAAGCTGTGCTAAGCGTTGATACCTTGCTTTCAATTGATGTTTTCATTATGAAGAACCACAGGACGGACAAGTTGACTTTATGCCTGGCTTTTCGTACTTGACTCCTTTACCTTGAACTCATTGCATATAGGGCAGAAGTTATACATTCCCACATTTCAGTATGTATACTTTAACAGCCTATGTGCCTACTGTAAACATCTGAATGTACGCAGTCTAGTTTTTCTGTCCAACCAGACTCCAAGCACAAAGTACACAACAGCAAAATAGTTACAGGCTCTTCCCAGCTTTGATTGGAAGAAATAATGGTTTTGCATTCTGAAGTTTCTGGAGGTTTCAAGAGATGCCATTAAAACAAAGATTTTGTTTTATAGTACTTCTCTTTTTTGACCAACATAATGCAGCAATCAGTATTGGGGAATCAAGCATGAGAATTTCAAACAGGAAAGCTTCCACAGTTGTATGTGAATGGCATAAAATGTCTCGCACACTATGCTTGGTTAATTTTGTTTGAGTGGGGTTTTCTAGCATGCACTGCAGCCTCGGCAAGTGGACATAATGTCTCTCTGACTGCCGGAATAGCTATGTTACTAGCTGACCCAGGCCCTCAACAAGCATTAGTAGAGGTTTTTGGCCATATAGTCTTGGCTACATACATGTTGGGGTATGATGCATGCAGAATGAATATACAGCAGTGCTAAAAATGCAACTAACGCATCATGCAGTTACATTTTCGTAATACAACTCGAGTAAAAATCAAATGCTTGAGAGAGATTTTTATTTATCTCGTGATCCTCCTACAGTTTTCAGAAAAAAAAAAAAAGTCCAATACATCTCTAAACAAAACCAGCTGTCAAGAGCATATGTAGAGCGAAAATTGTGCGCACTTCTAAGGTTTCGAAGCACTGGTAAGTAGATCTAGATCTTCTGGAGGAATAGCACAACACACTGTTAGAATCGCATGTCACAATTTTTAGCTGACGTATCGCTAAACTGCGGCTGCCGGCAATCTAATTATCCGGCTTCTGCTAGCGAAATACCTGTAAAAAATGCTTACTCTAGTATATTTTAGAGATATATGTAGCGACTGCATGATAACGTCAATGAAAATAATGAACTTTGGCCGAATGAATGATGCATGCTAAACTTCAGCGCGAACAGACGACACACGTAATAGTTGCATTTGCAGCGATTTTTCACCCGTTTTCTTCAAATACGAAACGAAAAATAGGGTCATAACATGTGTGCAGATCATTATTACCTTTTCTACGACTTCATTTGCGCTTATAAAACATGTAAAGAGTCGAATTTAAGCTTGTCGATGCAGAGTTTCAAGCACAGCGCAGCAGACGCGCGTCTCGCAGAAAGACCCGGAAGTGGGAATTACTCAGCGTGCTTTGCGGCTTGTTCAGATTGCAATCGTCGGGCGGCGCCACCAGCGCACTGACATGCGCGCCACCAACGGAGGTGCCGCCAATCACGCAGGCGCTCCATCAGGCGTCGGCGCCGTTGTAGTGGTTGTAGCGCGTCTTTCGATTGTTGCTCCGGGCTGCTAGCGACATTACAGTCCTTTGTAACGCTGAACAGGGAGTGCATTTTTTCGGGACGTTTTTTTTTTTTTTTCTTTTTTTTCACTAGGCAGCATCAGGGCACAAAGCAAGAACTACAAGCGACGCCGCGGTAGTCGCGGCTTCATAATGCGGTTTCATATGTGTTGGTGTTGCCGACGAGTATTTTCTGCCGCGGAAAAGACGCTGCTTGCCGGAAAACCATCACGTATTCCGTGCCTCAGAAGCGGGGGCTTTTCTCATTCTGCCGAGAATATTTTAGCTACTATCGCGATAGAAATAAATGCTAACAGCGCGGCGCCTACGGCTCTCAGGCGAAAATCCTAACTGGTCGAGTTGGTTTAAGGAACAAATTTCCATTTCGTACCAGTTGGTTCCCAGTTAGATAACAATTGATACCCAACTGGGATCAACTGGGAATGTGTTCCTTAAACCAGTTAGACCAGCTAAGGTTTTCACCTTGGGGCGCTTGAATTTCTTACTGTCACGCTTGTAAAAAATTGGTTCCAACAGAAATAAAGTAGTCTCTTCTGCATCGTAGACAAATCTAGCTCAGTTTTATTGCTGCCTAGTCGCATATGCGCGGCGAGAAGACATTCGGATAGTGGGGTCGAAAGACTAAACGTTCTATGAATTAATTTCAACTCCCCTGACATTAATAGCCTGCGTGGCTTGCGGTCGCGCTATTTTCTCCCATTTTCCTTTCAATTAAACGTTTCATCATCATCCTCCACCTTTCGAAAAATGCTTGAAACGCAAGCCCAAAATCAGTGCCAGCACTGTGAGCAAATTAACCGTCGCAATTAAAATAGGATAACACTACGCGGTGCGTACCAATTGTGTCCATAGTTATTACTAATGTCACAGATTTCTTTATTAAGATCACCTCAAAGCGTCTCAGGTTGTGAGCGCCACAATGCAGGACCACCTGGGGTTCTGTTACCTTGCACTCGCATTGTACACCATACGGGCGCGTCTTTCATTTTGCCTCCATCAAAACGCGGCCGTTATTGAATCTCTGGGTTCAGCAGTCGAGCGACCTAACCACTGCAGCGGGACACGTCAAGCATTTCATGCGCACTATTTTGTCCCCAGCTTTGGCGCAGCGACAGTTCTTCATTTTAACGAATGAACAGCAGAACATATGCGTTAATAATTCACACGATTGAGCAGCGCTAAGTGGACATCGCACAAGAAACGGGCCCGATAGCGGCAAACCCAGTGCGTGTCTCTTATGCGCCGGCGTCAAACAACCGCCGTCGCAAAGAGCATGAAAAATTGAGGCAAACCAAATTACAGCGGAAACATGTGCTGTTTCTCAAAATTTGCTACGAACACGCATACGAGTGGTCGTCACTGTGAAATTAACGTTTATTACGACAGAGCAGACTAGCGCTGACTTACGTTGCACATTTATTTATGACTATTTATCCACCGACGAACTTTGAAACATTGATGAGATAGTGTGACATCTAATCGACCGCCTCGTGCAACTCCGTACGTAAGGAACAAAATTTGTTATCTGATGGACGCTAACTAATCTTCGCGCTTAGCTTTTTAATTTGGCTCGTCACACTAGGATGGTTTCATTTTGCATTCGTGTCTTCTCCAAAAGGTTCAGCGGAGAGCTGTGCGGCCTTCGAAGCGCCAGTACCTGCGCCCACTTCATCCGAGTTTGGTAATGAGTGATTCCATAGTTCCGGCTATGCCACCTGGTCCTCAACTACACAAATGAGTGCACCACCAGCGGTTTCAAAATGGGAAGCCACTCTCGGATACAAAACGGCAGCAAAGCGAGGCCAGCGCCTTCAAGCATTTTTTATTTAGCCGCCAGACGGCGCAACCTGTTTCGTGAAACTCATTTGCCTGATCTTCGTAGTGGACACGTGCGCTATGGGATGGGCGCTTGTGCACTTGCTGAAGCTGCAAGCACCTTGCGTTCGTACGTTATGTGTCAGCGCCGGGAGAAACAAGCCGCTTCACGTAGCATTTCAGGCTGCGGGTGTTGCTCAGCAGGGGCTTCATCCTCCGCACAGCGCGCGACTACGCGACACATCTCGCGCACTTAAAGCTCATTGCAACCACGTGCATTGGAAAAGCGTGCAACCGCGCCAGTTTAGAATCAGGGAAGACGCGGTTCTCCCTGCGCACATTCGTAATAAATGGCTGCCGTTTTTTTTTACGGTATCGCGGCCGGTAACGCGGTCGTCGTCCTCCGATGGATCCCGTCAGTCACATGGCCGGTCTAACTGCATCTTGTTGGAGCAACTATCAGGCGCGCATTCTCTGCCTATCGACTTGTCATTTCGGGGCACTCTGAATCGCTCGATTTTTTATTCTTGCAGCTCGAAATGCGCGCTTCTTGTTCGGTTTTTCCGGCATAAAGATGTCTACTCGCACGTTTAGTAGACAACGCTTCGTGACTGGCCAAATATATCCTCACGTGCGGACACTTTTGAGTCTGGCGTTTTCGAATTGAGGCACATTGACGCAGTGCGGGTGATCTACGAAGTGGGTCGCGTACATTGGTCGCCGTCGTCTTCGGTGCCGCATCTCCCCGCGAAGCACGAAATCATCTCAAGCGGTGGGGCGTACAACCTTGTACCTGTAAGGATAATGACGCTCTATTGAAAAGAACTTCCAGAAGTGTGAACCTACAGTTCAAAGAACACATTTGGACGACGCAACAAATAAAAAAAAAATCAAAGCGATGAGAGAGCCAAACCTTTTGTCGGTCCTTGGCGGTTTACCATCATCTCCCACTATTCCCGTCTTTCGCGGCCACCTTTTCCAAAGCCCGCGTGACTCGCTCCAGGGATCCTTTTCAAGCGATCATCGGGTGCCTTTTCTTCGCTCTGCATGTCCTGCCATTTCTGTCCATTGGTGTCCATTTCTTTTCACGCCTCATTTGCTGTATGCATATTCGTACTGTTGGTGGTGTGCCAGTGGATCGTCATTTGTTACGTGCTGGAAAAACTCTATTGTTTGACACGGTGACATACGCTCGTGTGACCATCTTTCAGAAGACACCGAGGAGACTGTTCTTAACGTATTATGACCTCCAATTATGTCTTTAAATACCGAGGGGTTTGGAGGAAATTCGACCATTTGTCGCTGTATGCTGTTTCGTACGCACCGTGAAAGCCTCAGTACTGCCATGTTGCAGCATTGTTTTTTTTTTTGCCCATTCAAGGAACATGCTACACAGCTGTAATGAAATATGCCTCCTCGTAAGTTGGATGTGTAAATCGGTTGCGCTAAACCTCTCCCTTAAAAAAAGTGCCTGGTTACTCCTGTAAGAGCGAATATGATGACCCAAGGAGTGCGTGTCTTTGTAGACCAGCGACTTTCAGCTTCCGAGACCTGCACGCAACTGTCGACTCGCGTGGTGATAGTTCGCGGACTCTAATCTGCCACTCCATTTCTCTTCTTACGTAGCTAGGTGGTGGTGCACATTTCCTTGAGTTTTATTTTTTTGTTTGTTCTTACATGGCAAAATTACTCTTGAAAAGTATAATCAAGTTACATTAACAGTTGATTTTCTCAAAATCGCGCAGATTTATATACATTCAAAATCAGTTACTGCTCACAGAAAAGTAATTACTTACGTTATAATTAGCTGCCTTCTTGGCAGCGAGAAATAGCCGATTTTCTGGCGTAAATGACTGCTCTTAAAGTTGTATACGTAAAGCCACTGAAAAATCGCAAAATTGCAGACTTCGCTTTTCATCTGGCGGTGAAGTTAATCGTTCGGTGTGTCATCTAGTCGCTGCACCTGGGCGATACTCTGCTCACGACGGCTCTCTGTGAAGCACTCTTAAAAATATATGCGCATATTTTTGGTCTTCACTAATTTCTTCGCCCCTTTTAGATCGGACCATCACAGAGATAACATATAGTGCACTGAAGGCAGAAACTAGCACTAATTCCATCGCCTTGCTGTCCGCGGTTTAAAGCCTCTACGGCACGTTATTTACTGTACAGTACCAGTAATCGACACCGAGAACTTGCTCTTGGCAATGTCCATCTGCACGCGACACCCTTCATCCTGCGCCTCGCTACTGCTTTTGAGGCACCCTGTCGTGCTTACGAGATACCTCCAGCACCTGTTGTGCGTCTTTATGAATACCGAAGCAATTAATTTTGTTGGAAATTACAAAGTAATTCATTGCACTACTACATTTCTAGGCCGGAAATACATTATGCTGTAGAAATTACCGAAAAACGTAAAGTATTGCCATTCCTGCGGCACTGTCGCCATTCATGCGTGAGGAGCGCGCCTGCTCGCATCCTCCCCTTCTGATTTGTTTCATCCTCGAACGGAAGTCTCTGACCATTGCCGAAAGGCAAACACTTGACGCGCAGCTCGAGCTGCGCGTTAAAATAAACGACGTCGTGCATCGGAAGCGTCTGCGGGATGTTGCGCAAACTGGGCCACCGCATCGCGGAAACAAAAACAGCCGAGAGAGGCCGTTCGGGGCGACTGCTGATAAACGGCTCCCACCGGCGGCCGCTTCCTGCCCTGCATCGACGCCAGAGAAGCCTGGCTCCGCTAGGCATCCTTCAAAGATGTCCTCATTCAGTTGCGTCTTTCATCCAAACTGATCGCGTACCGAAGCTGCATGTGCTCTTAGGGTCGCCGCGGGCGCTTCAGGTTCGCTTAGACTAGAGTCACCGGAAAATTTTCGAACCCGCATCTCGTTAAGGCGAATCGCTCGAAGGTATATTTCCGAGCCAGTAACGTTCGAAACGGGTCCGGACAGTGGGCAGGCTCCGAGGGGGCGTGACGGTTGCGCCTTGGACATTCACTGCACCGCTTTGCCTTTTTTATATTATACAGTTTGTATTGTTCGGTTTTGGGCAGGGGAGGTTGGAGAGAGAGTGCGGGATCGCTATGGTGCACGCAGACAGATGCCAGTCTCCATCCTCTTCCTGGCTCTGCAGTAGAACCGCAGACTTCTTCGCTATCGTCGTCATTTTCCCCCACATCATAAAGCCAGAGTGAGGCTCGGAGCCGTTATGCGAGTTTTAGAACCTCGACATCTTCGAGCGCTTGAAATGGTTACCCATCTGCGACAGTTACCGGTCGGAATACGCATTTCTATAGAACGTGTAACCACAACTTTACATTGCCCTTTTGCGTTTACGTTTCCCAGCTATGAGAGTGCGTAAACTCGGGAACGCCGTCCACGAATAAAGTTGGCGTGTTCACTGGCTATAAGCATCCCCGCACCTTAAACAACCCGAAATAAAGAAAGAAGTTCGCTAGCATGTAGGACGAAATCAGCTGAAAGGCAAACAACGCGAAATCGGTGCGCGCCATTGCTTGTGCTTTGGAAGTAATCGTATACCTGTTTTGTAAAACAACGACCTCTAAGCTATCTTGCAACTTTGTGGCGCAGTCGAGGTAGGCAAATGCTTACCTTAACAGCCGACTATCGGTTTGACAGATTCTTTTCGTCACCACACGTACACAGGAAAAAAAAAAAATACATCTCGGTAACAAAGGGAAAGAGTGGCGAATGGCCGTCCGTGCCAGGCGGAGGACAAGTTTCAGCACGCGTAGATCAGTGCAACAAGTCCGCCCAGAATGCTTCGCCCTTGACTGTTGTCTGACAGAGTGGGATCAGCTGGACTCTGAGCTGTCGTCGCCCTCGCTCAACTCGCTGACGGAAGAGTCCTCCTCCTCCTCCTTCTTCTTCTTTTTCTTCTTCTTCTTCTTCTTCTTGACGAGGCCCAAGCGCTCGCGCTCTTCGCGCCGCTTGACCTTCTTTTCGTCGAAGCCATGGTAGACGTAGTTTTCCATGATGAGGAAGTGATTGGCCATGCCCAGACAGATGGGGCCGAAACACAGAAGCAGCACGAAGGCAAGCACGTGCGCCAGCCAGTAGCCCTCTGCGCCGGCCACGAAGGTGTCGCAGAACAGCAGCAGCGCCGCGTTCAGTGTCTGGAAGGCCGGCTCACAGCCGCCCCCGCCCTGCTCGGCTATCTGGGCGCTGGCCCAGCGCAGCCTTCTCTCGGCGTCGCCCATGTATTCGCCGTAGTAGCGACTCACTGAGCTGGTCAGCGGGTCGCTCTGGTTGCCCTTGACCAGGGGCCGCCACTTGCGTGACAGCTGATCAGCGGCGGCACGTATCGCCGGCGGCCGCTGGAGCTGGCCCAGGGCGCTCACCAGAGCACGCACCGCGGCACCGGAGTCGCGCGCGACGCTCGCGTTGCGCAACAGCTCCGCGTTGAGCCGGAGCCGCGCGGGCGGCTTCGGGGGGCCTTCTTCCTTCTTCTCTTCCTTTTTGGTGTCGTTGCCTCCGCCCTTGGCGACGCCGGCCCAGTCCGGCGCCTGCAGCTCCGATACTGAGCCGCCCCGCTGGCACTTGCTCAGGATCTCGCTGGGGATGAAGCCGGCCCAGCCACCACCGCGCTGGTCGCCGGGCCACAGCGCGTACGCCATTTGGTCGAGCACCTTGAAGTTCTTGGAGCGAAACGGGTCGCAGATGTACACTTCTCCGGCGCCGGCGACTACGTACAGCTGGGTGGCGATGAACGAAGATACAATGAGGCAGACTAGTCCGGCTGCGGCACTGTACACGAGCATCAGGCCTCCCGTGTTGGACTGCGGTGAGCGCACTGTGGGCCGCAAGTCGTGGTCCTGAGCCGCGACTCCCATACCGGCGATAGCCACGATGGGCGCCACCAGTGCGATCACCACCACCACGAGCATGGGGATTCCCGTGAGGAAGCTCATCCAGCTCACCACGCCGCCGTCGCTCTCGTAGCTGGCTAGCTTGCCGATGGCAGCGTCTACGCCGCCTCCGCTCTGCTCCATTATGCGCGCTCGCCGTTCGGCACTCTCTAGCGCCCTGCGCACCTTTCGCAGCAGGTGCTTGCGCTCCGCCACAGTGGCATCCTCGACGGCGCGAGCCAAGTGGCCGTAGGCAAGCATTCGCGAGCGCTCCAACTTTCCGCAGCGGCGCCCCACGGCTGTCAATAGCGCGGACAGGCTGCGCTGGCCCGCGGTCGACAGCGAGTGTGCGAGCGAGCGCGCGTCGTGGCTGCACTCTGACAGCACGCTGCGCGAAGGAAGCCCGGAGTCCATAGCCACGCGTCGCTTCAAAAACTCGCCGAAGTCGTCGCGGAATCGTGCGTTGAGCGTGTCCACTATGCCCCGGAGCCTGGCCGACGGAGTCTCCGGTTTGTCCTTGTCTTTGTCTTTGTCACCGCCGCCTCCGCCTGCGGCTGAAACGCCCTTCAGCAGACCGACGGCAGCTGTGTAGTGGTCGTAGCCGTCGTTTATTGCCGAACCCATGTCAGACTTGTTGAGGAAGAGCGCCACTGCGGTTATCATGAGTGCCACGCCGGTGAGAGACACCGCCATGCAGTAGTACTGGTAGTAGTCGTCATACTCTGGCGAGATGATCTGCAATCGCTCGCCACCACATTTTTTGGCGAAGCGCGCGCCAACTAGTCCCAGCCCTCCGGCAGTCACGGCCAAGAACAGCAACCAGCTGATCCACGTGAAGATACCCATCAAGCCCTGCTGGCTGGCGAGCGCGCCTCGAATGCCTCCCATGCCGGGGCTGTCCAGTGCTTCTTTGGCGAACTTGCCTCCGTCCCCTGGATCGCCGGCGAACATGGTGAGCACCGAGCGGCCGATGTCACTCCACACAGGCACCGTGACGCCTGATGGCTGCAGCGCGAAGCTGCCTCCGCCTCCGCTTCCGCCTCCGCCATCGCCGCCACCCGCCGGCTTGGCTTTGTCGCCGCCCTCGTCAGGCTTCTTCGTAGGGTCTTGCGCATGCACCACCAGCAGACACAGCAACAAAGCGGCCAGCGGAGGCCGCCGCATCACGCTTCAGCGCGACCGCCTCCACGCAGCATCGTCCAGGCATGCGCGTGGCTCGCGATGACCATGGGGCTCAGCAGCACACCTCATGGTCGCTTGTCTGTTCCACTCGAATGAAACGCTCTCTGTAGCTTTGGATGCGGTACCGGATCCAGCGCGTTCCTTCTGCGGTGTACTATTCCTGCTTCAGGTGCCTCCATTTCAGCGATCGTTCTGCGCCACTCTTTCAGTGAAACGGGGAGAGGTGTGTGTTATCAGTTTTCGACGTTGCGACTTCCGCGTTCACCTATCGGCCAACGAGGATGACCAAGCCAGCGTAGCACTTGAGATACCTTGAGCTAGCACTGTGGAAGCAGCGCCAACGGTTTGCGGTAGTTCAGACAGCTCTTTCGCCTTATGCCTGCACAGCTGTGCTGTGTGCTGTAGCTTTCCGCCAGGTGGAAAGTCTGCGTGGAGTTTTCCCTATGTACGCGTATTAGGAGCCTGGTTCGTAAATGGTGTGTGGTCAAATTGCCCCTTTAGCGCGGATGTCTGGTTTCCGATGTCCTCATCTGGCACACCGTTTAGAATAGCGCATGCGCACGCATATCGTTGTTGTTGTTGTTGGCCTCTTTGAAAAATGGCACGCACACATCATGGGGGGTTGACCAATTTTCGAAAGTTTTTTCATGGCCGCCAGAGCCTTTACTCCGTAATTGATAGAATTCAATACAACAAAACCACCTTCTTTATCCGAAAGGCACAGCTTGAATTCCTTGCTCTTCAGTTCTTTAATTACTGTTTCAAATCGCAACTTGCATCTTCCACGTCCTTTTGTGCGGTTCAAAAGGTCAATCCCTTCAGCTACAATTCAGCTGGCCCCTTCTTCATCAGCTTTTTCTGAGTCATGTCTTACAATTTTTACATTACTGTAGGTAATGTACAGTTATCTGCCAATGCAACGGAAGTGTTAGAACATGGGCGTAAGTTTGCTCTTCCTCTTAAGATTGACGCCGCAGGGAAGCTTGCCATTGTAGGACACAAAGGGATTGACCTTTTGAACCGCACAAAAGGACGTGGAAGATGCAATTTGCGATTTGAAACAGCAATTAAAGAACTGAAGAGCAAGGAATTCAAGCTGTACATTTCGGATAAAGAAGGTGGTCTTGTTGTACTGGATTCTATCAATTACGGGTTGGCCTAGGTGTGGTGGTATCCTCAAACTCAATTACAGGCACAAGCTTGCCGCAAAGCGAGATCGTAAAGAATTATAAAAATGCAGCTATAAGAATTGTGGATATAAAAAAAAACTAAAAATCAATAATTTTGATGGAAAAAATAACCTGGAAGAATTTCGAAATGGGTTAACAGATTAACCTACCAGTTGCTATAATATAGTCGGGTATAATTCCACAAACAGTGTCCAACGCAACTAACTCCCTTGGCACTCGCATCTAACGGCAGTATAACGGGTAGAGACAAGGGGAGTCTTAACCTAGAGAGGGGGATCTCCAGGTATGTCCTCCTCTGAAGTGTGAACAGCCGGCATGAGAGGAAAAAATGTTCTATGGATTCCACTTCTCCGCATGATGCACATAGGTTTGTTGAGGTCCACCCACCATCTGAATGAATATAAATTCAAGCCCAGAATTCTGCGCCGCAACAGCGTCATTGTTACTTCCCACTGCCTGGCTTTCCATAAACGGACATTCAGTTTCGTGGTCTAAAAGTGCGACTTCTTCATTCTCGAAAATGACTGACTAGATCACAGGGGGCGTTGAGGGTGTGCTTGGCGTTTTACCTGCATCGATCCAAATGACTTGGAGCTGAACTTTGCACATTTGCTCTCACGGACATTAAGATGGAACCCAAAAAGGTAGGCCTCTGCTTGCCATTACATGTCTGCTGCCTTATAGGCCAGTCGCTTCGGTAACACACATCCACAGGAAAAAAAAAAAAACTGCAGATGTTTAATGTGGCTAAACCTAGCATAACGTTCGGAAGCACTGGTTTGACGTACTTTATCTTAGTAGATTGTAGTTATATAGATGAGGTTGCCCCATCATCATTTTTTTTGTTTGTTTGTGGGGTTTAACGTCCCAAAGCGACTCGGGCTATGAGAAACGCCGTAGTGAGGGGCTCCGGAAATTTGTACCACCTGGGGTTCTTTAACACGTGCACTAACGTCGCACAGCACACAGGCGCCTTGCTTTTCGCCTCCATCGAAAAGCTGCCGCCGCGGCTGGGATCCCGCGCCTCGGGCACAGTAGTCGAGCGCCCTAACCACTGCACCACCACGGCGGGGCCGTCCTGTGTTCACGCCCGCTGTTCACGTCTCTTAAACTAGGTTGACATCTTAGCTCCGCCTCTAAAAGGTATGACGCCACATCTTCAGCGGGTCCCATTTTTCACGTTCATGCACTTTTACTAAGATCCGGACCATGAAAAGAAAATAACAAGAAGAATAAGATTGGGATGGAGCGCATTTGGCAAACACTCGCAAATCATGACTAGCAGCTTACCGGTATCGCTCAAGAGGAAAATATACAACCTGTACTAACCTATGGGGCGGAAACGTGAAGGTTAGCGAAGAGGGTTCTACTTAAGTTGAGGACAACGCAGAGGGCTTTGGAACGAAAAATGGTAGGGGTAACATTAAGAGATAGGAAGCGTGCAGAGTGGGTCAGAGAAATAACTCAAGTTACCGACATTCTAGTGAAAATCAAGAAGAAATGGGCATGGGCAGGACATGTAGTGCGAAGAGAGGATAACCGATGGTCGCTTAGGGGGTAACAACTGGATTCCAAGGGAAGGAAAGCGTAGCAGGGGACGGCAGAAAGTTAGGTGGGCGGATGAGGTTAAGAAGTTCGCACGGGTCAAGTGGATGCAGCTAGCACAGGAACGGGTTAATTTGAGAAATATGGGAGATGTCTTCGCCGTGTAGTGGGTATAGATGACAAATTGCATACAGTAGTAGGTCGCCAGATATGCAAGACGTAGATATCTCCATTTTAAGTAGGCCATACGACAGGTGTCTGCGTAGCCTCTATGGCAGCGTGTTTAAGCCGGGATCCAAAGGGTCCTGCATTCCGATGTCACCCTCCCATCTCAGTGGCGAAGCCCGAGCTGGCATTGTCTGTCAAATTGGCGGGCGCTCAAATATCAAAAGCCAAGTCTTCGCAGGAACCTCCTGTTTTTCCGGATTACCCCGCGAAATAATGTTTTCACAACAAAAATAATGCTGATATCTTACCTCGTCGAGGTTAACCGCAGCCATTTCGCCAAGGCTGCTGAACGGTGCTCGTTATTTTACTCTATGGTTGCATGCGGTCGTCTCAGCGCTACTCAAACCTAAGCCTCAGAAGGATAGTAGTGCTGTTCCAGTAGCATTGCTGCTCAATTCAGCAAACAAAAAAAAAAGGTCAGCGCAATTTAATTTGAACGCTTCTGTGTAACGTCCACATTGCCAACTGTTTTCTTCTTCTTGATGTCTACGTTTGTCCTCATTTTTTATGGACCTACTGTCATGCTAATTTCATCTCCGCCAGTAACAATTTCCGTTCAATTGATGGTGATGTAGCTACGGTATATACTGGTTTCTTCATGGGTCGGATCTTTCGTTGGGGATTTCGACCCTTGTGCGAGGAAACAGTCCGCATAAGCTCTCCTTTGTTTTGCAGGAATATGACCTGGAGCAGAAGATTGACCTGGAGATCAAGATGCGCGAGGGCACGACCAAGCTGCTGGCCGTGTGCCAGCACCGGCCGCAGAGCCTCGAGGCAGCCAAGTCTCTGCTCACCTCCAACGAGCGGATGGCCGCCTACTTGGCCGAATTGCAGCGCCGCAAGACCGCCGACCGTCCCAAGCAGCCGTGAGTGGAGGCTCTTTGGTCCTGACCAATAAGGTCCTGTGCAGCTACCTCTCCACATGGTGGCTTCGGGAAAGTGTGCGTTTTGTGTGACGTGGGGCATGTTTGCCTAGCTGTTCTAAAGTACTACATGCCAAATAGTCGGCATATAACACTCTGCCCTGTCATCTGGGAGAGACGCCCAATAAAGAACTGCAGTATGCTTGGCGGCTTCGTTTCCTTCTGGTGATTGCAGGGGCTGCGGATGGGCCGGAAACCAAACGACTGTGGCTATTTGTGTGTGTGTGTGTGTGTATGTGGGGAGAGAGAGAGAGAGAGAAAGAGAGAGAGAGAGAGAGAGAGAGAGAGAGAGAGAGAGAGACAGAGAGAGAGAGAGAGAGAGACCTAAGATACAGATTACCTCTTCTGTGGTTGCGGCATAGATTTTTCGAGTCCGTCGTGACGAGTTTTAGTAGCCATCCTGTGGCTAAGCGTTTTTACCATTGCGCAGTTGATCAGACCATCTGTTCGAACGGCAAGTAATGCCGAAAGTTGGGCGAGTTGGTTAACATTCATGATTGAAAATAGCGCGAAGATACACGAAGGACGGAAGGAAGTAAGACACGGACAAGCGCTAACTCGCAACTGCCAGTCCGTGTATTACTTCCTTCCGTCCTTCGTGTACTTTCGCGCTATTTTCCATCATCATATTCGAACGGCGTTGTGACTGCGATGTCCATCGCCCGCTTTTACTTCTGCTACGCGTCTGCTGCAGCGATGCAGAGGGTGATTGATTGTTCTTTCCGTGGCGCCTCTATAGATCTGCTTTTGCTCGTCTCGCGAAGTCCTACACGGTTGCATGTTTCTTCGGGTTGGCTGCTGTTGATGTGGGAATTAAAGCCAACTCAGCGAGCTTTCAGCTTTTTTATTTTTGAGTGTCGATATTTCTAACCACATTGCCGATTCGGAAATTTAAGAACTGCGTTCACCTTCGACGTCAGTCACATATAAAATAAAACGAATAATAACCGTATAACTTTCGAGCTATGTCAAATACATAATGCCTTACTGCGCGATCCACCTTCCCTAACAGCACTGACGCATCTATCGCAGTCTTTTTTTAATAAGGGAGTAATTACTCATTGATATACACCCAAGCGCAGTCATACGACTGCAAAGGAAAGCTATACAGCTTTCTCAGAAACTTCGTAGTATGGCTGCGCTTAGGTGGATGTCAGTGAGTAATTACTCCCTTATTAATGAATCTGAGCCACCTTGGGGGATTCCCCTAAATATTTGACCATCACAGTTTTTACGGGCAAACTCTGTAAACGTTTACTCACAAGGTGTTTCAAGAAGCCGGTCACCAATTTTTAAAAATAGGCTTTTTGAGGTATGAAGACGGCTTCTGCAGCGCCGTAATACCAACGTTGAAGGACTTAAAAAAATGTGAAAGATGTTAACTAATAAGCTGGTTGACTAATTCCGGGTAAGTAATTTTTTTAACTTACATTTTGGCGCCTGGTTTTAATTAGAGATCTGTCGCCGGCATTTAGTAGTGACCGTATCAGTCTTCATCATTTCGAAAACGCAATTTCGCTCGGCGTTGTGGCTTGGGACTATCTCGCGCCAAAAGACAACTTGTTTTCGAAAAATCTGCGCTCTGAGAAACATCTCAGTGACCATCTCAATGACCTTCTGTGACCAGCGCCATTGATTAGCACTTTCGTTCGGTTATTATTTCCATTGTTCTTTTCTCCTCTGCTTGCAGTCCTATATGGCTGTTACTGGGCGCCTCCTTAGAGCGCGATTTTTTTTAAATCGTACGTCATTTGGCGAGAGACAAAATTTGTTGGACCACAGCGCGGAGAGGAATTTCATTTTCGAAGTTACAAAAACTAACAGCTCTATTACTAGCGGCCGGATGAAATCTGTGATTGAAGCCTGGCGCCTAACTAAATAGTTAGAAAGTTGATTATCAGAAATTACTCAACTATCTCACTAGTTGACATCATTGACCTCTTCTTCATCATTGACCACTGTCTTGATGCTCGTGTGCGCTGTCTATCCAGTTCTCGCTATAAGCAAAACAAGTCAACCGGAGTCCTCGAGGGTGAGCACTCGCAGACGTTAAGCCTAGTCATCTGGTCTGCAACCGTGCGAGGGATTTAGCAATCGAAGTGGAAACGCACTAAGCGGGCAGCCAGAGCGGGAGCTTCGCCTGGCGAAAGATGTTAAACTGAGGCTTAACCACCTCCTCGGGCTTAACCAGGTGATACCATAGCTCTCGCTTGCATAACCAGGGTTGTCTGTGCTAAACTGCAGCATTTAGATTTATTAGCCTGGTACTAGTTTAGGGGCTCTGGCAGGCACCAGGTAAGAAGCAGACTGCTTATTAAGTTCTCTCATTATCAAACTTCTTATATTTTTATTTTAGGGGTTCGTTTTATTTGCAGAATTGGAGTTCGTCCTCAAAGTTGTACAGGCGAGTTGTCACCCGGATAGGCGGCCATAGCCATGTAGGCGGCTTCACATCGAAACGCAGCAGCAGGGCGGGCGGGTGACGTAGTTTGCTCCACCCACATTTTTGACAGGGAACCCAAGCTCAAGCACGGCTGGTCTCGAGGGAGAGAGCGCGCGCTCTCCTTTGAGACCGGCCGTGGCTCAAGTTTCGTGACGCCAGCGGCGCACCTCCCCTGGCGGCGAGAGGCTACTGAGAAGAGACATGGCCTCCGAGAAACGCGCGTGGGGGTGATTTCGGAGGCCATGGATATGGTGGCTAGCCATGGAAGAGACACGGCCGGTCTCGAGGGAGAGGAGCAGCGCGCTCTCCCTCGCGCTCTCCCTCGAGACCGGCCGTGGAAGAGAAAAGTGCGGTGGGCGCTGCCAACACCAGGTGTTGGCGCTGCCGGCCAGACGGAAGCCTGGCCTAGTCATAAAAAATAAAAGGGAGCGAGTCGGTCCTCACTTGATAGCGTGCGGCTATGTCTACTACCGCTGCTTGCCGCGCGCGCAGCGCAGGAATCGGCAGCCGCGCTCCCGCGCTTAAGTGGCTAGCCACCCTACCCGTGCTATCCTGCGCCAAGGCAGACATACCGACACCAAAATATGGGGACAGAATCGGAGAGCGAAAAACCGGTGGAGGGAACGGCGTCCTCGGCACTTGGGTTGACCGTGTGACGTCACGCTCTTTTTTTTTTTTTTTACCTCCTTATGACGATGGCGATAGCAGCAGTAGCACGCGGCGCCGGGCGCGCGCTCACTCTCAGGTGATGCCTCTGTACGAAAAAATAAAAAGATTTGATTCAGTAGGTTTTCGTTCAAGCGTGCTGGTTTCCTTGCCTGTTATGAAGGATGAGATGAGAGGTGAACGGACTAACAGTTGCAGACATTCAAAAAGTGGAAGCTGCCCATTAAATTAAAAATTAACTTTTTTTTTCTCGCTGGAAAGCATTACTCGTGCGTTCACAAATGACCCAATAATTTTACCCAGGTTCAACATTAAACAGCGCGAAAAGATGGAAACATTGGCTATTGCTTGGTGCATGGGTTTACTTCGTAACAGCTTACGTGAAGGTCACTGCAGCTTCATTTTGAAGTAGCTTAAGTTCTATAGCTTTGCAAGGGCATCTTCCGTTTCAAATGAAATGCTCTCACTTTTTATGGGATAATCATGACTGCTATGAATAAACAAACATGAGCTCGCGTTGACTTTTGCCGCTGTCTTAAAAGTGCTTTTAGCTTCCCAAACTTTCCTCATGAAATGCTAACAAACAAGAATAAAACTTTTTTTTTACACTTTATTAACACTGTTTCGCATATGCTTTCGTTTTTATTTACGCGTGCTCGTCATGTGCACTGGTTTAGGGCTAAAATAAACCTGGTTCCTACTAATAAAAATTTCGGATCCTCTGAAAAACAAACTGTGCAGCATTTTTGTAAAATATTGGTCATAAAGGCAAGTTGCTTCTTGTGGTCATGCTTAGCTCAGTTCTACATTTTTCCGACCTAGCAGTACCGCAGGATCGATTGTCAGTGCGCCTAACTTGTGCCGTTCTTTTCGCAGCATTGGCGGATTTCCCCTGAACGTGTCCCATTCCCGTGTGGCGGTGTCAGGTGAGCCGCTTTTGTGCCCGGTCACTTATCCACTGGCCAGCCAACGCCTCAACCATTGTGTTCAGTCTGGCGGCGTCGTTTCACTGGCGTGATTACCTGTTAGAGCTATAGTGAAAAATTTATGTTGTCATATTAACTGGAACTGAAAGTTACCCAAACAATGTGAAACCTTCCGAGGACATACATCCTCGAATGGTACAAAACGTCCTCGTACCAAACATGATGCCGTCAAGACGTTTTGAGCGCACCACGTCCTCAAAAGGATGTCAATTTGTATACGCTGCTAGACGACGTCCTTTCGCTAGATAAGATTGTGGCACTTAAATTAAGACCATTTTATCGCGCATGCGCGCCTGTCATTGCATGAAATTGCAGGTTTAATTCAAATACATTTGGGGGCAATAATGATAACATAAAAAGAATAAATACAAACCCCAGATAATTAACAAGAAAGCATGTTACATTTTTGTAGGAACGCGTGATTGCAACTGATCTATGGTATTTTCTTCGTTTTGCCGTGCACTGGCTTTCTAAAACAACTGCAGCATGCGGCGCAGCGCCGGTGCAGGTGATGGCAGCCGCCAAAAGCCGTCACTCAGTTAAATGTACCGCAAGTATAGCCACAACACAACCGCGGTGACCCTTCTCTAGGCTGCCGTATGTAGCTAGCTGCATTCCGCAAACGACTTCGACGACACTGAGGTTGACACCGAGTTGTGCCGCATTGTGGTTGGAGAGAAAGAGAGCGAGAGAGATGCTACTCGTGCACCTGAGTACGAGCTGCATTTAACTGCTTCATAATTTCAGGGTTTTGGCCTCATTGCTGCAGTGCACTACATGGGCTCACAAACGTTATTAGCTGACACACGTACGCGATCCGCGGCGTATGCTGTCCCAGGAGATGAGTGGGGACTTTGTCGCAGAGATCCGGATGCCACTGATCTGGAAGGACACGGACCATTTCAAGAACAAGGGTGACTACCGCAGGTTTGCTGTCTTTTGCCTGCTGAAGATCGGCACCGAGATCTACGACACGGGCATGATCAGCAACGTGGACCGCAGCATGACCGATGTCTCCTTCGAGGACACCATTGTGTTGTACGTCTTGGCAGCTGACTAGAAATACCTTCTGTGAGATTTTCCTTTTTCCGAGTGCTAAATTTTAATTTCGATGACGCGTGTCCCAGAATTCGTAGCAGAGGCAAAATATGAGGTGTATTCATGGTTTCGCTACTCGACTGATCGAATTCAGATTATCATACAGCACTCGGATAGCTCGATGGGCCTTTTGCCTTTCTTACTTTGGCAAAATCGCCTCACCACGCTTGCGTTGCTTATCGCGTCCACGCGTAACGAGGAACTACTGGAAGATTTATTAGGTTAATTGACACCCGGGTGCTCTGGGACTGTATTTCACCTTCGTCCCGAGGAGTAAGCGATGTTGGCGGAAACGCGCGCAGCATTTGCTCCAGCTGCCGGCAGTGTTATAAATTCGATTTTTGTATGTTTGATAAATTGCATCGTTTTCGCCGAAGGACGCGATTTATTTCGCGGTATATTAAACGAGCAACCAGTTGAATAATATAATGACTGCAGATAATCTACCGGGTGTCTCAGCTAAATTGAACCAAGCGTTAAAAAGAAAATATTTGTGGTAGGCCGTGGAAACCAGTTGCATACAGCTGACAGCCGTCTTTCGTACCACAGGTAATTTTTGTCTTGTAATTAATTTGTTAGGTTAATTTTAATTATTAAATATTGACCTTATTCAAATGTAATTTAAAAAGTTGGCGAGCACCTTCAGAAACCCTCATTCCATTATTTGCGATAAAGGAAGCGCCTCACGTGTGTCCTTTCTTCAGAGCTCCAAAGAAAGCCTCCAAAATACAGAAAAAAGATGTTGTGATTTGCGCGTTTGCGTGCCACGATGGTGCTGCTCTCAGTCGTGGTTTGAGCGAACGAAATCAGCCACGGTAGCTGCGTCTCCACAGCCCCTTTTGTAGCGTGAGCTACACTGGCCGCACTCTCGCTAGCTTCGCGTGGTTCTGGAGCGACCGTACTGCGCATGCTCGAGGAGCGAGTGACGTGACTGCTCGCAGCTGGCGAGCCTCATCGCCACCGCCGCTGCCGCTTGCGGCAGCTTCGAGGAGCCGGGTGACGTCAGGAGTCTGGTGACGTCACTCCATCGGCGCAGCCGCTTCTAGAGCAAAAGCGGCGCGCGCTACTGCGCATGTGCGAGGAGATGGGGAGGATTTCTAATATTCTAGAGCACTATACCGCTGCTAAGCGGCGTAAGAGAATGGAAAATCTCAGCTCGTCGGACGCCGAGGAATTGTTGCCTGGCAGTTGACCGTTGAACGTAGGAAAAACGAAGATAACGCGTGCGGCGGAAACACCGGAGCAAAGAGAGGAACTCCTAGTCAAGAGACGTCGTCAGGAAGCGGAACGGCGTGCCCTCGCAGCGGGTCGAAGATGATACGAGCCAGGACAATGTGAAGAAACACAAACTGAAGAACGCCTTGCAAGCGGCGACGCCAAGATGCAGAGTGCAATAATAATAATAATAATAATAATAATAATAATAATAATAATAATAATAATAATAATAATAATAATAATAATAATAATAATAATAATAATAAATTGGTTCACAGGAAAGGAAAGGCGCAGTATCCGTCACACGCTCTCTGAACTTGACCCGCGCTGTAATGGAAGGGAGGAAGGTGGGATAGAAAGTGGAAAGAGAGAAAGCGGAGCCATGGGTGGAGGGCCACGGAGTAATTTAAACTACCTGGTGATCTGTAACGTGCAATGACATCGCATAGCACACGGACGTCTCCGTTTCGCCTCAATCGAAACGCAGCCGCCGGCAGAGCGTAAAAGCGGCGCATAACAGCAGCGAAGCGAGAATGAGAGTAATGCCCGAGCTACACCCGAGCTACACTGTACCCGAGCCACTCTTACACCGTGACCCGAACAGAGAGAGGAACGGCTTGCCAAACAGTGATGCCAGACTGCCGAGCGTAATAGACGGAGCATACTATAACCGCCGAGATGTGGTCTATGCAAGAGTTCAGTCAGCGGGAACCAACAGAAGAGGATGTGACTCTCATGGCTAAACATAGATGACCACAACAGGCTTAGCGGGCTCAGCTGAGCACAGCCACTGTCATTTTTTTTTTTTTTTGCACCGTCACGTGTGCCGGCTGGCTGACACGGGCGAAGAAACCATCACAGACGTATTGTGATGGGGTTTTTTTGGCCTGCCAAACATTGGCCTGCCACTGCGACGGGGCCACATTCCGTCCCTGCAGCACAATCGTGGTGCACGGACGCGCTAGTCATGTGATTTTTCTTTTTTGTATTTCGCAGGCTTTTTTTTTAACTTGGCTTTCTTTATCGCAAATAATGGAAGGGGGGTTTCTGAAGGTGCTCGCCAACTTTTCAAATCATATTTGTCTAAGATCAATATTTAATAGTTTAGGAAAATAATTTAATTAACAAATTAATTAATTGCAAAACAAAAATAATGCCTACAATGCTCAAGACGGCTCGCAGCTGTATGCCTACCTCAAATATTTTATTTTTTCACCTTAGGCCTTAGATTGGTTAGGCGTGCCGTCACCGTGCGTCGACGCCCAGCTCGGCGGAACTCCCGCGTCTCATTCGTCTCATCGGCCTTGCACACGTTATGAAGTGAGCGCCTTTCGGTTGGCGCTATTCATGGAGGAAGGAAACAACTTAGGAGAGGCCCTTGCTATTCCCAATGCATTGGAGAAAGTGTGGCGGAAGTGACGTGAAAATTTAGGGTTAGCCGAGTCGGGCCATTAGCAACAGCGACGTTGTTGCTATGAAAACTCGGGCCACTAGCAACAGCGTTGCTAAGGGCCCTAGGTGCGTGAGCGTCGCGGAGAAAGGATAAAGGAGGAGGAGAGATGCTGCAGCGTCCGGTCGCGGCGCGGCCGCGCCTGCTTCAAAAAAAAAAAAAAATGACGTCAGGGCCTCTCCTATGTTCTTTCCTTCCTCCATGGCGCTATTGCACGATCGTTTCGTGCGCAAACCACGTTTTCGCAGACCCCCTGATACCCCCCCCCCCCTTACTCACACCCACGGTATGGTGACTAGAAGCTGGGAGGTGGGAGCTTTGCAGCCGGCGGCGCGCGCGGCGCGGGCAGCAGTAGTTCATGACGGCGCCAGGTGGCGCGCAAGTTGTCACTTAGATGCATGATCTCTCCGGCATGGCTAGCGTAGTTTGAGAACGCGGCGAAGGCAAGTAGCCCAGTCGGTGATATCTGTCGTTTTCCTGCTTCTCACCTCGTTCGTCGGACTGCAAAATGTGTTCATTTCGCTCGTCTGTCTTATGAATCGTTCGTGTGCTGTAGTGATAACAGATGGCAGCGAAATCAAAGCGCCAGACTCACTGTTTTGCCCCCGGGTGCACGACGGGGTATGTTTCCTCAAGAAAGAAAGACAACAAAGCCTCTGTTTTTTCTGTGCCGGATGACGAGGAGAGGTTTCGAGCGTGGCAGAGAGCGATTCCTCGCGCGGACAAGCCCTTGGAAAAGACTTCGGTACTGTGCGAACTGCATTTTGATGAACGATTCATCATACGTGATTACATTCATGTAGTGAATGGAAACGTGGTGAAGATCCCTCGTGGCCGGCCTTGCCTCAGCGACGATGCTCTACCAACGCTGTTTCCAAACACACCAACTTATCTGTCCAAACGACTACCCCCGAAGAGAAAGTCGAAGACATCCAGTGGAGAAATCATGGGAAAGAAAAGAAAAGTAAGTGACGGTTCGCGACACGAGACAACTACGTTTGACGATGCGAGTACTGGCGCAACAACGGCTCATGACACATGTAACCTACGGGAGCTGGAACATCTTAGTCCTGACAAGCTACCCACCAAGTACTGGTCGAGAAGCCTTATCGCTGGAGTGCCGGAAACAGTCGCATTTAGCGTTTGCGCGCCAGACAACGATAGCTTGTGCTTCAGAAAACTCGTGTTGTGTTCCGCGCATGGAGACCACTACCACTGTTCAGTGTTTGTTCAAGGTGTATCGCTAAAGAAAGTGGACGTTTTTGACACTGAAAGTTTGGAAGGCCTCCTTCGCTCTGTTAACGAGATGAATTCGTGCGCGGGATTGGAGAAGGACCTGATTGAAGAAAAATTTCCCAAGACTGGACAGGTCAAGTACAGAATTCATGGAGGCAAGCTGCACAGTGCGAAATGCTTCGGTGTATCACAGAGTGAAGGACCATGTCTTCAGTGCAGATACTTCCGTAAACTTCTGCTAAATCAAGCCTCCTATCGAAGGATGAGGGCAAAAAATAATCTGACCGCGTCCAAAAAGCTGGTGACACGTAATATGCAGCTTCGTCGCGAAAGGAAGAAGGTGCAAAAGCTGAGATCCTCCTTGGAAACAATGAAAGAAGAGAATGCGTCTATATCAAATTCAAACCTGCTGCAAAGCATTTCTGCTTTACCCTTAAAGCAACAGCAGCAGGTAAGGCTATGCTTTGATGCTTCCAGGAGGAAGGGAACTCAGGGAATGAAATACAATCAAGAGTGGCTTCTTGAATGAATTGTGATGAGAATGAAAAGCCCCAAGTTGTATGAGCATATCCGAAAACATAAAGTAATGGTCCTGCCAAGTAAAAGCTGCCTCCTAAAATACATCAAGCATTACAAAAGCAGCTTTGGTTTTAACGAGAAAATACTCGCCGCAGTTGCAGAGAAGACGAAAGGCATGGATGAGTATTGCCGGCATGGAGGGATCTTAATTGACGAAATGAAACTGTCTGAAAATCTCAAGGTAACCAGCACTGGAAATATTGAAGGATTTGTCGATCTAGGTGCATACTCTTCACAAGCCCAGAGCACAGAGACCTGTGATCATGGCTTGGTTGTGCTTTTTCAGCCATTTTCTGGGGATTTTCAGCAAATTCTTGGAGTAGTTGGCTCGCATAGTAACGTAAAAGCAGACCTGCTTTCAAGGATTGTTGTTGACGCCACGCTAGCTACAGAGAGGTCCGGCCTTTTCGTGGACTTTGTAACTACAGACGGTGCGTCATGGAATAGAAGCATGTGGCGTGCTTTTGGCGTGAAAGGCTCTGCAAAGCAGACTGTATGCAAAGTGCAGCACCCTGCAGACGCTGGGAGAAGTTTGCACTTTCTCTCCGATTTTCCCCATTTATTGAAGTGCATCTGCAACTCTGTTGTTTCAACAGGCCTTGAAACACCGGAAGGAAGGGTGAGAGTGGATGTTATCAAGGAGGCATGGAAATGCGACAACAGAGACATTGTGAGGCTCAGAGCAATGCCACACGTTACACGGGCAGTGATCGAGCCAAATGGCTTTGAAAAAATGAAGGTCAATTTTGCCTGTGCTCTTTTCAGTGATGAAGTTCTTAGAGGCCTTTATGCATACAAAGAACAAGTGGAAAGCGTGTGGGGCACAGGGTCAACTAGTGCTACTGTAGCTTTTACAAGAAGAATGCGCTATCTCGTTGCTGCGATGACATCCAGGTGCAGCAAGGATGGTATGCGTCCAAATTCTGAAAAATTGTCAACTTTGAAAGAATTCCTGGTGTACATAGATACTTGGGAGGCAAAAGTCGGGAAACTGGGCTTCCTTAGTGGTCCAACTGCAGAGGGTCTTCGAGTAACGCTTGCCAGTACTATATCCCTCCTTGACTGTGTTACTGGCAAACTTGGTTACAAATATCTTATGACTGCTCGTTTAAGCCAGGACCCCCTAGAAAACATATTTGGAATCCTGCGGCAAATGTCTGGATGCAACGACCATCCGACGCCGACACAGTTTCTGCTTTCTGTAAACTGCCTTGCATTTTGCAGCTTGGCAAAGGCACCTGCAGGCGGAAATGTGTCTTCAGGTGTGATCAAGAGCTTGCTGACTGCCGACCCTGGTGCGGCAAAAAACATGCATAACAAGCTCGATGAACTCATGGACATTGGATGCCTCAATGAAGTACATGATGTGCTTAAAAGTACCGACAATTTGCCGGACCACACTTGTCTTGTTTCAGTGAAGAGTGATGCCCGCATCACATATTATGTGGCAGGATATGTCGCACGCAAGATGCTGAAAAAGACCAAGTGTGAGGATTGTGCGAAATCATTGCTTTGCTCAGCCACTAGGCCTGACCTTCCCAGTGAAGCCTCTTTAACTAAGGAGGTGGACAGAGGAGGGTTGCTGTATCCTTCCAAGGAGCTTGAAAGCCTCATCTTGAAGATGGAAGATTCATTCACTTATTGTTTCAGCTTCAACAAGCTCAACGCAAACAGCATTATGGAACTGATATCATGCTTGGCAAAAAATGAATTGAACCTTGTTGGTTGTGTTCAACACAACAAGGAGGTGACAAATTGTGTCATTAAGTTTTATGCACTTACAAGGTTGCATTTCCTTGTTCAGGCTGAAAACAAAAAAAGACAAGGAAAAAGAGAGAAGGCGCGGCTGCTAAAACTACGACGTGTTACATGATTTGATTTGTTGCCTGTACATATAGTGTTCAATCTTTGTGAGCTGCAAATATCTCAATGTAAATAAAATTTTTTTTTTTCTAACCATTGCTTGTATCACTGCAGTCTCCCGCGGCGCTATGCATCTATTTTCAGTGAGCTACAAGTGTCTTGATAAATAGAAGACTCCATCCATTGGGACAGTGATCCTTGAACAGTAAAAAAAAAAAAAATTATGGGGAACAAAAAACATGCACGCAAGCTTTTAAGTTCACAAGCGACCTCCTTATACCTTAGCTTGCCAGGTTGTTTCCGTTCTGCGCGTGGTGCGCCCATAATTTTATTTCCCAGTTTGGTTTGTACAAAAAAAAATATGCAAAAAAGCTTATAATGCACGTGAAAACAATAACTGAGGAAGAATCAATTCGGGCGCAGAAAATGCCGCGATGAGGTCTGGCCGTTATAGCGCGCGTCTGACTGCCTGAGAAGCGCGCGCTGCTGTGCGCTGCTTGCGAAGCGATCTAACTGCCGACATCAGCGCCGCCGCTGCATCCTGAACGCCTGCTTCGCCTCGCGCGCGCCGAAGCTCTCACCTCCCAGCTTCTAGTCACCATACCCACGGTGTAAGACCGTACTCACACCGAAACTACCGAAACTCATACAGGGTGTCCAGCTAATTTTAGCCAAGGGTTAAGAAATATATATATATATATATATATATATATATATATATATATAACGTTTGAGGTAGCTGCCAGCCGCCTGGCTCACCACTGGGATTTTTTTATTTATTTTTCAATTAACCAATTAGTAAAGAAAATAATTTTTATAATTTACTAATATTGCCTTTAGACAATAAATTGGATTTGTAAAGTTAAAGAGCACCTTCTGAAACCCCCATTCCATTTAATTCCGATAAAGAAAGACTCACACGTATCCTTTTTTTTTTTTTTTTCCGAGCTCTAAAGAAAGCCGGCGAGATGAAAAAAAAAAAATCGCGTGACTGGCGCATTCGCGCGCCAGGATTTTGCTGCTCCCGACCGTTGTTGGATGAACGAAATCAGCCGCAGCCGTGGCTCCATCGCCTCGTTTCCGCTGCCGGCCCACACGTCTGCGTTGGTTTCTTAGCACTCGTCAGCCAGTCGGCGCACGTGACGGTGCAAGTTGCAGCACATCGCTGCAACCATCATCAACATATCAGCCTACCGCTGGAACTGGGCTGCTGAGTCCGGGCCACAACTAATTTTGTTCACTCAAACCACCATTGAAAGCACCACAGTCACCACAATCGTGGCGTGTGTATGCGTGTCAGGTGATATATATATATATATATATATATATATATATATATATATAGTTTGTATACAGACAACATAAATACCCAAGAAAGTAGCAGGGGGGACAGCGGCCGATGTAGCTCAGTTGGAAGAGCACCGGACGCGTTATTCGGAGGTCGTGGGTTCGGATCCCACCATCGGCACGTTGTTTTTTCTTCTACTTTGTTTCTAATTATCTTTCCCCTAACAGATTACATTACTAATTTCTGTGATTATCCAAGTAAACATTAAATAAAAAGACAAATTACCATCCCCAACGCTTTCCTTGGCCTCGCCGACTGTTGGCTTCTTTCCTTCATGTATTATAACGAGCACCCTCATTTCCCCTTGATTGATCTGCTTGTAGCTTACGGGGGTCTCGGTTCTGGCAGTCTTGAAGCCATAGGTAGCGTAAGAGGGTTCTAGCACAGCTTTCGCCCTCGCTCTTGATCACGTTCTACGTGACGCTGGCGGTAACAAAGGACGTCCCACGTCCGCCGCTATGGCTGAGGGTGGCGCTGGTGAACACTCTCAAGGTTCGTATACAGACAACATAAATACCCAAGAAAGTAGCAGGGGGGACAGCGGCCGATGTAGCTCAGTTGGAAGAGCACCGGACGCGTTATTCGGAGGTCGTGGGTTCGGATCCCACCATCGGCACGTTGTTTTTTCTTCTACTTTGTTTCTAATTATCTTTCCCCTAACAGATTACATTACTAATTTCTGTGATTATCCAAGTAAACATTAAATAAAAAGACAAATTACCATCCCCAACGCTTTCCTTGGCCTCGCCGACTGTTGGCTTCTTTCCTTCATGTATTATAACGAGCACCCTCATTTCCCCTTGATTGATCTACTTGTAGCTTACGGGGGTCTCGGTTCTGGCAGTCTTGAAGCCATAGGTAGCGTAAGAGGGTTCTAGCACAGCTTTCGCCCTCGCTCTTGATCACGTTCTACGTGACGCTGGCGGTAACAAAGGACGTCCCACGTCCGCCGCTATGGCTGAGGGTGGCGCTGGTGAACACTCTCAAGGTTCGTATACAGACAACATAAATACCCAAGAAAGTAGCAGGGGGGACAGCGGCCGATGTAGCTCAGTTGGAAGAGCACCGGACGCGTTATTCGGAGGTCGTGGGTTCGGATCCCACCATCGGCACGTTGTTTTTTCTTCTACTTTGTTTCTAATTATCTTTCCCCTAACAGATTACATTACTAATTTCTGTGATTATCCAAGTAAACATTAAATAAAAAGACAAATTACCATCCCCAACGCTTTCCTTGGCCTCGCCGACTGTTGGCTTCTTTCCTTCATGTATTATAACGAGCACCCTCATTTCCCCTTGATTGATCTGCATATATATATATATATATATATATATATATTTTTTTTTTGTATTTCGCAGGCTTTCTTTAGAGCTTGGAAAAAGACACACGTGAGTCTTTCTTTATCGGAAATAAAATAAATGGAACAGAGGTTTCAGAAGGTGCTCTCCAACTTTGTGAATCACATTTATTGTCTAAAGGCAATAGATAGTAGATTATAAAACTTATTGTAATTACTAATTAGTTCATTGCAAAATAAAATAAAATTGCCTTTGGTGCACCAGATGCCTGACAGCTGTACACAAGTGGTTTCCCTGACCTATCTCAAATGTTCAATTTTTTAGCCCTTGGCTAAAGTCAGCTTGGACACCCTGCATATTGACATGCTCATTTTTAATTTTTGATGGAGGTGAAAAGCTAGCGCCCATGTGCTGTGCGATGTTAGTGCATGTTAAAGAACTCCAGGTGGTTGAAATTTCTGGAGCCCTGTATTACAGTGTCTCTCATAGCCTGAGTCACTTTTGGACGTTAAACCCCGAAACCAAACCAAACCAGATGGGCTCATTTGTGCAGCAGTTATAGCCTGCTACTTTTCATTGTGTGCAGGCATTCAGTATAGGAAAGGCATGTAGCTATTGCTGGACTAGTGGTGACACAATAGAAATTTTTGTCGGCTCATCATGGGAGTACTTTGCATGGGTGTTTTCAAGAGACACTTGAACCTCGCTCAATGTCTCAATTGTGCTGTATGATCTGTATGCGAGCTTAGGATGAAAATGCTTTGATAATCGCCTTTCCAATTTTATGGCTTATCCTTGTATAAATTGTTCAAAATGGATTTTAGTTAGTAGTGTTCAGCACTTATTATCTGCCTTGATTACAGCAACCACATTCCACCCGATTTCGAGTTCAAGCTGGAAGTGTACGGCCACATTCTGCAGGATGACCTCAGCATGGCTAGCACGCCTCGTAAAATTAAAACCAAGATTACCAATTCTGTGAGTCGGGCCATAGGACGCAAGCTTGCAGCTTCATTGGTATGTTGTCTTTCCTATTTCTTAAGCCGCGTCTGTCATCACTTTGATTAGCACATGAAACAGAAGCAGAGTAACCTTAATTTGCATGCATGGCCTGTACACCACAAAAACAAACAACTTTCAATGCAGATGTGCATGAGATGTCCACAAGTGCTGAATTTTTATTTCTGAGCATCTTATAGTTGTCTGCAAACAAGTATAGAATTTGTTAATACCTGAATGGTTATTGTTTTATTTTTTCCTTTCTGGTCCACTACTGTCCATCCTCCCAACAGCGAACCTCTCGTGTCCATTCACCTAATCCCTCTCCATTTTCTCTAGTTCCCCTGTTCACATGCTACTCGTATGCCTGCGCTGCACCTGTATGTGCTTTTGTCGGGAAACAGGCTAGTGCACCTAATGCAGCTAGTGTTGAGCTCAGTTAAGAATAGTGCAATAAAAAGATGATCACCGCATAAAAAAACTGCCCTACTGCATTTAGTTCAGTGGAGAATCACAGGCATAGCACAGATTGGCTTGGAAAAGTTTTAAGATGCTTGAAAATGAGCTCTCTTTTTTTTCTTTTTTTTTTTCAAACCACATTGTTGCCTAGCAGGTTTCATAAAGTTTTCAAACCTTCATAAAGTTATGCGTGTAAGCATGTTTTTTTAGGCTGCAAGACTATGTCTTCTACGGGAGCAAGTGTGCAGTTTAAATGTCTGCTACACAAGCATTACAATTACCTTTGCATTCTCTATGGACATCTGGTGGACCTATTGACATATTTCATGGAGTATCTAAAGATGATGCTCTTCACCTACCATGGTGGCTTTGTGGCATTCTGCTGCCAAGTTCAGTGTTTGGGATGAAACCCCGGCCATCACGCTCAATATCACACTCAGCGTTATGTGAGTTTCATGCACAGTAAAGAACTCCAGGTGGTCAAACCCAGAGGCCCCGGGGCATTCAGAAAGAAACCACTGGGTCTAATTGTGAAATTTTTAATTAAAAACAATTGGTCAAAAATCACTTGTTTTTTAACCTATTGTGCTCAACTATTTGAGCCTACCTGATTCTTCCAAACAGAAATCATTGGTCAACCACCATTTGAACCCAAATGGCATGCCTATCTGACCCAATTGGTTCGAACCGCTCAGCCCCAAAAAGAAAAAAAAATTTGGGAAGGGCTGCTGGGTGATCTCTGCCAACACTCAAGGTAATTGAAATATGAGAATTGGATTTTTTTATGAATCCAACTGGGTTCAGTTGCAATGTCCAATTTTAACCACTGCTTTTTTTTAAAATGTCGTTCATACTGTGAAGGTTCACGCTGTTAAATCCTACATATCAGTACTTGGCAATGCTTATCAGATTTGCCAATGTATATTTTTTGTCACCTTGATTCGCTTACTCATTATTTTATCCGCTTCAATAGAGGTGCTTAGTTTACGGTCTATTTTTATGATAATCTTAATTTTACTTTTCATAAGTCAAGGTAACACTTTGTGAACTGAATTTCGACTTAAGGATTGAAAACTGAATGTCATGTGATTCAGCTCACTCAGCTTAATTTTGCATTTTTCTTGCAAACTGTGTGTGAAGGAAAGGGTTGTTATAAGCATAAAATTAAGTGTGAGAAAAGGAAAATGTCTTTTGTGTATGAAACAGTGCTGAAAATAGTGAGTACTGCCAGGTATTATTGAAAATGTTGCTGAAAAGGGTGTTTGTGGAGAAAAATAAATGCTAGAGCAATGGAATTCTGAAATGTGTGCTTTATGCAATGATGCCATAATTACATGTTGTGAAATTGAGCCTGTGCACAGAATATGCAGACTGAAGGTTACAAAACTGAGTTGTTTTTTTTTTTATCTTTCAGAAGGAAGAGCTGAACTCCTTGGAAATGTAAGGCAATTTCATTGTGCATTTTGTATTGTTGCATGGTTTAGTATACTTTGGTTTATACATTACTTGACTATATTTTCTCTGTTCTCAATTGTCACTTTATATTTTTTTCATAAGATGCTCAGGTGAAAATCTTAACTGGCCCAACTCGCTTAAAAACAATTTCCAGTTAGTTCTCAATTAGCTCCAACTTGAACTCAAGTGGAACAAACTGGCGTTAACAGAGAATTGTTCCTTTAGCCAGTAAGAACAAGGAACAGCACTCTTCCTTAATGTCATGCACTGATGACAGCTGCATAGCCATATGTTAGCAAGGCAATTACATTCAGAATGGGTATAGACCTGACAAACAGGTTCTGCTTCTCTCAGTAATACTGAACATTACCAATACCAAGGCTGTATTGGTGATGAGAAACAAGTGAGCCATTCCTGAAAGATGGAGGAACAATGATAATTTTGACACTGGTTGCAAGTAAATCACGACAAAATGATACAGCAGCCAGTTAGTCATCTCAACATTCATATAAGCACTTATTATCCCCATTTGTGATTTTGCATTAGAATAAATTGATAGAGTACAGAGTTACTAATGTCTTTGTAAAAATGTCGGTAGTAAAATGAGGGCTTTTACTGTTCATCGTTTTTTTGTGCCTTTGTAGAATTTGGATTACATGGAATGGTAATTTGCGGTTCTGGTTGCAATATGGATATGTTTTTAAGTATTTTTATGTTTATTTTGTATTTTTTCTCCACTATTCCCACTCGTGCATGGGCTCAAGATAAGTCTGCAGTATAGTAAATAAGTAAATACCGTATATTGCCGATTATAAGTCAACACCCCAGCTCACAAAACATTCTTAGCAAAAAAAAGTTGGACACTAGTTTGACGCCCCTGCTGCGATCATAGCTTGCCAATAACTTTTCAGTCGTTCAAAGAGATGTTTACTTGTACGCGAAACACCTCTTACAATTCGTCATTTGCAAGAAGGATGCCATCACGGTCATCATCATCTCGTGAGCCGCAGCTGTTGCTGGCCATCGGGAGTAATGCTGAGAGGCCATGTCGGTTGGCATTCCACACCTGGCATCGCTGACCAACCATGTCACTTCGCTCAAAGAAGCGCATTTCAGCCATCTTAAGGTTTTCCGGCTAGATCCATTCATTTTAGAAGTGCCGATGCAGCATTTGAATGGCTTGTTCAGCGCCACACCTAGTGGCTAAAGATAGATGTCAGCTCTGCCCGGAATAATGATGAATTCACATCCAGCATTTGCTACCACTTTCTTCACTGAGTCGATGATTGACATGCAGTCACTGACTTCACTGACAGTCAGCAATTGACACCAGCGAACAAAGCGAAGCATAGAAATGCGTAAAGAGGCTTCTGAGAGCGTATGACTGGTCACGTGGGGATTTGACTGTATGGGATCTGTGGCATGGTGTTGCCAGATTTTATGTGGAAGGCCCACGGTTCATCTACAAATTAGTATTTCTGTTTGTCACGAAATTATGCCTGTCCTGTTTCTTTTCTCAATTTTGTGGCGGCGAGGACCGCAGCACGGTGGTGCCGAGTTCGACCCCCCTCTCGGGAATGGGGCTTTCGCCGCATTCTCTCTCTGTTCTTTCTGTTCTACCTTGTCCTTGAGCTCTTTATTTTTGTAGTGATGACTTGATCTGGCCTTGAGGGAGGGAAGCTTTGTCCCGACCGCCCCATCTCGAACGCGGATCGCTGCGACTGTTGGTTACAGGGAGCGAGGATAGACTACCTCCTACTGTCGGGCTGTCCATGTGTCCGGCGAATTCAGCATAGACTTGGGGCCGGGTGCTTTCTGTACTTTTGTTTCATGGAGTTGGCTTTTTATAAGCACTCAAGTCAGGCGCGTGTTTGCTCCTGCTGGGCTCCGGCCTCGCATTACAGCTGGTTTTGCCACGAGGAGGTGGCAGCGACGGAAACGCACGCCAGTCGGTGTGGAGAAATTGGTGCGTGCGGATGGGTGTGTGAGGTCATCCAGGGTGTGCAAGGGGGAGCCAGGGTTGGCCAGCCAGCTTAGGCAGGGGTCTGTCACGGTGAGCGCAGTGACGGTGGCCCTGAAGACGCGTGGTCTCAGACCGCCCGAGTCCACGACATCACCTCGGCCCCGTGGCGAGCATCCCCAGCCTGACGCTCCCTGCGACTGGACTTTGCCAGACCGCTGCAGCTGAGCCACCGTTTCTCGCCACTCTCTCGAACTCTTCTCTTTATCTTTCTCTCTTGTTCTCATCTAGCTATTTGGTGTTGTAGTCATTCCCGCATGTAAATTTGTAGTGTCATCTCTTTGTTGTTTCCCACTTCATGTTAATAATTGTTGCCTGTGTCATCTTTCTGTTGGATACTTGTATCACACTGTTGTTATCTTGTTATTGTGCATTGTAACTTTTCCTTTGTGTATGTGTGTGCGTGTGTGTGTGTGTAATTAAATTTCATTGCCCTGATCTTGAGTATGTTCATGCCTCCGACCAATGGCCAATCAGACGTGGTCTCTATCGCCGGGTCAGCAGCCCGTATTTGTGATTTCGCACTTGGGGGGAGAAGTTTGTCATTCCACCCCCTCCAACATACGGAGAACACAACGGTGGGCAAGTTGGCCCGAGTAATTATAATTTTGGCGCTGGCCAACCGACCAGCCACCCACCCATATTCTGACACTGTTGTATAAAAGCAAAAATTTGGGGTGTATTTTTTGATAATCACTCCCGTTTTTAAGCAGCCGCTTTCACGCCATGTTGAACAACTGTTGTGGAATTATGCATAAACACGCGATATTACCCGCAGCTCAGCCAAAACTATTTAAAAACAAGGTTGACTTATAATCGGCAATACACAGTATCCGCAGCTTGACTGAAACTAAAAAAAAAAAAAAAAAAGGAAACGTTGATTTATAATTGTGAACTTACGGTACTTATGTATATATGTATGTCCTCAGTGTGAGCAATGCCATGTTGCATTGTTTTCAGCAGATGACTACCAAGAATGCTATTATATTTTAGATAATGAAGCTGCTTCTGTGGTTTGAGAAGAAATGCTAGTAATTAAAAGTTTTTGAATACTGTCTACACCATATATAGCACAAATGCCCAACCCTCTATAACATAGGTACATTTTTCCCATGCCCTGCAGTATCTCTCAATTACAGTGGACCTGGCAATACAAGAATATCTTTCCTTCAAAGAAAAAATTCTAGTGCACCAATTTTTATATTGACTAATAGAAAAGCGGGCATTAATTAAGTCAGGAATACAGTAATAAGGAAAGAAATATAGAGTACCACTCTGGACTTGAATTTTTCTGCTGAATATTTTATTACTGCATTCAAGAAATGCAGTTTAACTTTTTGTTGGAGACATCATAGATAATATTGCAGTGGCAGCAAAGTGTATCTAAAGTAAGATCCTGTTGTGTTTGAACTCTTGTGAGAGCATGTAATAATGAGAGAGAAAGTAGGTGGATTCCACAAGCTTGTGAACTAAATTAAGAAAGTAAAATATTCTACAAAGTATGAGTCAGGTATATAGTATGTGAAGAAAACTTGGAGACAAGTGCCAAAGTAAATGGTAAAAGGTGGAAAATAGATACAGTTAAAATTCGATTTTATGAAGTCGTGGGAAACCACAAATTATTTCGTTAAACTGGGAGATTTGTTAAACTGAATGAGGCATTTTTCGGTCGCTAATTCAATGCATTTGATTATATGGTGTAGTTGTATCCATAAAGCTACTGCGGCATCATACTGGCAAAGCGTAATTACATCAAAAGTGAAATGAAACAATCAACACCACTAACGCATGTGAAAAGAAACAAAATTTTCACCTCAATAAGGAGAGTCTCAAGGGACTACAAATTTGTCTCCCAGCATAGAAGCCTATGATCTTTGCATGCATGCGTTTATAAGCAATGACCGCATGGATTGCTCTTAAAGGCCCACTATCCACCCTCCGGTCGAAAATATTTTTGTCCCCGGTGACTGTGAGACTTCGCCCCTAGAACGCAAGGCCGCAAAATGTTTTTGAAAAGAGTAACTAATAATGCAGTTACAGCCACCGCAATCACCCGATTCTGTCCTTCTCTCCTTCCGTTCCCTCGCAAAGGTTTTTCACTCTCCTGCCCGAGGTAGTCTAGCCTCCGCAAGACAAATTTCCCTTCCTCCTCCGCATTTGGCGGGAGGTGGGGCGTAGCACTCCGCGAGCGCGAAAAAAAAAAAAAAAAAATGGCCGAGGGAGCGCGCGCCGCTGGATTCAGTCTGGCCGTGGCGAGGGAAAAGCGCGCAGCGAGCGGTAGACACCCATCCTTCTCCCGTCAGTCAGCGAGACGGACCAATGGACGTCGTTCGCGGTACGTACGTCATTACTGTGGCCCGTCGGGCCAGCGCAGAAAATGGGGAAGCTGGCTTCCAAAAGGAGGGCATGGGAGAGCTTTTAATTGTATTTTCGATGCTTTGCGGCGCGCGTGTCACTGTAGCATTTTGCACAGACTATCTCCGGTACCTGATCGAAACACTGGGCTCCTTTGCTTAAAAGGGCCTTCCCTGGACAGTGGGCCTTTAAGTTCGAGGTGTGTCCAGCACATATTTCATCCCATGTGTTCCTCTACTGCTGCACATAAAAGGCATCCTCCACTTCATCTGCCATCTGGTGAATTCAATTCAAAATTGTAAATATTTTGGTAAAAGTGGGCCGAAGGCACTCTGCGATGTTGCCATTGGCTCGCAATCAGTAAATTTTTGGCCGTTCTCTACACAGCAAACCAAAATTAAAACTGGGCATTCTCTATGCAACAGACCAAAAATTAACACTTCTTCACCTTTATTTTTTGTAAAAAGGTTCATTATTTGGGAGAGATCCCAAAGTTGGTTTCATTATTTCAAGTTAGTCAAAGCATTGGACCTTATGGGCACCTGAGCGGGAATAAGGGAATCTTTATTTAATTGAGAGCTTTGTTAAAGCGAGTTTCATTAAATAGAGTGTTGACTGTAGTAGTAAGTTTCACCAGGTGAGACCTTTTCTAAGAAACTGAAAAAATTAGGCTGACATGAAAACATTTCTTAAGATGGCTTTATGCCTTCTGCGTGTTGGCTACGCGCATTGTGTGCACATTCTTCTACTCGTGAAGCAAAACTTTACATGTGAGAACTGCGAAGATCAGGTTTCAGTAAATCATTTCCAACAATTTTGTCAAGAAAGCACCATTTCATCTTAGCTTTTTTTTTTCTTTTTTTTTTCTTTTTTTTTTTTTGTGGATGCAAACTATTGGCTTGTTCTTAGCTTTTCAAGAAACAAACATTTCAAACAATCTATTGTAATAATTTATGGGAACCTAAAAAGAGTTGTGCTTTTAACCCTAAATTTGGTGCATGATTCTTTTAATCACTTTTTTAAACCCGACACATGTTACACAATGTGTATTCGTTATTGAAAATGATGCTTTTGAGTAAATATAAATATCTAGCTGAGCATGAGTTGTGGTAAAAAATAAGCACTGTTGCCTCTTAACATGGCCTCACCAGCTTGTAAAATATGTATTGAAAATAAAGTCAACTTAGGCATCACTAATATTTAACTGCTATTGCATGAAGCAAGATTTATAAGCTATGTAGAATATTCTGTTTTTTATTGTAAGACATACTTTTATTATGCTCTGAGAAGTTTGCAGATTTTGAAGAAGTTTAAAGGTGTGAAAAAAATACTTTCTTTGGCCAAGGATGCTTTATTGCTGGGCAAGAAGGATATTTTATGTGACCGTTGTAGCTTATATATCACATTTAAAAGGAAATGATTTTATGGTATGTTATCACTAATGGCACTGTTGAAATGACATAAATAATACGTGTTATTGAAAGACAGCCAGGTGCTGTTGTTCAAGAGTTTTGTCTTTGGGTCCCCAACTATTGCAACCACATTTTGAGTGAGAAAATAAACAACAACAGTATAACGGATGTCCCCACAGTTTTTGTTTGGAGTTTCGAAAAAAGATTCATGTGAGGCTTTCCTTATCCCAAATAATGGAATGAGGGTTTCTGAAGTTGCTGGCCAACTTCACAAATACCATTTATGTCCGATGCCAGTATTTATAAATTTAGATTTAATAAACTAATTAATTCAGAAACAAAAAAATTGCCCATGGTGTGCAAGGTGGCTGGCAGCAATATGCGTCTAGTTTCTATTGCTTGCCTCAAATATTTTATTCTTTTGCCCTCAGCTCAAGCTAGCTGGGACACCTGGTATAGGCTTCTATATACCAATGCTTGTGTGTTTGTTGTTAAAAAAGCAGTCATCTGCATTAGTGGCTCACAATTGTGGCATATTCCTGAGACTTCACTGTGGCCTTGAAGGCATATGCTGTATTGCTCCAAACTCTTCTTGAAGCCTCACATGGCAAAAGTCTACATAATTGTGAGCGAAGTGAGATGTAGACACAGTAACAATTATGCACACAAGGAAAATACAATAGTTTAGCATCCAAAATACAGTGACTGTCAAAGTTTGTAAATAGCCACTGCAGTGTTGCAGCATCTCAAATGTTTGCGTTGAGGCAAATGGAAGGGTCTCTTTCCTTTGTCTTGGTGCAGAGGGCCCAAGTTTGAGCTGGAGGCCCATGCTACCCTGCGACTGAGTGATGCTGATGACAAGGCACATACCTACGACCTCACCATAGAGAATTTGGAGAACCCACAGCACCAGCTGCCCCTCTTTGGTCACTTCTGCTGCAAGCTGGCTGTTGTGCCCGACTGTACCCATGAGGAACAGCTGTCAGGGTACCTCAGTGTAGTACAGGTATTAGATGCTGTTTTTTATGCCATTAACAGTAGCAGCTGTTCCTTTTTTTTTTTTTTTTATGAAGTGGAATATAGTATGTACATGTCAGCACGTATTGGTCATCACAAAACAAAGTATAGAAATCCTTGATATTACTGTGGCTGATTAGTTGAAAAGCCATCAAGAACTGTGAAATATTGCCTAGTTAGGTTTTAAAAGCTCTTTATGCTTGAATGTCAAACTTGGCTATATTCTGATTGTTTATAAACTCATGTATGGATAGTGGTCATGTTGCATTTAGCCATGAAAGCTCTATTTTGGATTCTAATTTGTTATCTTGAAAAAGAATGCATTCATATCAGTGAAAATATGTATGTAAGAGAAAAGGTTACTGGGTAAACCATTTATGAAGATGAGATAAAGCAGGACTCCCAAGATGCTTGGAGAAGTTTGGAAAGAACAGAGTGAACAGAGTAATTAACACCATTTATTGTAACCAATTGCTGACAGTGTGCAAGGAAAACCTCCAGCCATTTTAAAAGTTTAGCGCACAGTTTTACTAGCAAAATATAACAAGAAAAAATTCTGCCAAATGAGTTGGAAACTCTACAAATAAGCCAAATGATGTGGGTTCTACAAAAAGGTTGCTGAGTCAAACAAGACAGTCCCAAATGAGAAACTAATCAAGACGCTGCCACCAATAGTCTGGGCTGGTTTCCTTCCATCTAAACTTCAAGTTGGAGGCAACATTCTTGGAATCACTGCTACTCTGATCGCTGACAAATGCAACTATGAACACAGCAGATGATTTGCTGCATTTGCAGGCAGCCATTTTCTGCTTCTTTCATGATTGGGTCAAAAATCAACTGCTACAGAGAAGAAAGCAAACTAAAAAGAAAGAGTCTTTTAGCATCAAGGCAGTCTGTCCAAGAATGGCACAGAAGTGTTTGGAATTGAAGTTCGCTTTCATTGCTAGTGGGCTAACAATGGTTAATAAGAAAGGTGAGGAAAGGGTTAAACAGTACTGCTGGGTGCCAGTGTTTTGTTTGCTTTGTGTGATATTGCAGTTGGCCAATGGTGTGGGTGGTCGCCGACGCTTGTGGTGTGTCCTAAAGAACTTCCAGCTTTGCCTCTGGACAAGCCCAGAGGACTCTAGGCATCTACCTCCAATTCTGAGCATCCCAGTCAACACGGTATGCATCCATGCCTGGTTTATTTCCTGCCCAAAACAGTTTAGGCCACCTTCAAAATATAAAAGTGTAAGAAACCAACGGATATCAACGAACCCCAGGCACTTAAAACAGATCTGAAGCTCTCCACTTCAGTGTTGCTTTGGCAAGTAAAAGTCCTTTAACCCCCACTGCAATGGTGCAGCAGTTTGCAGCACTCGACTGCTGTGCCCAATAATGCAGGATCGAATCCCGGCCACTGCAGCCGCTTTTCACTGTAGGCGAAAGCAAGACGCCTGTGTGCTGTGCGATGTCAGTGCACGTTGAAGAACCCCAGGTGGTCGAAATTTCTGCAGCCCTTCATTACGGTGTTTCTCGTAGCCAGAGTTGTTTTGAGACTTTAAACCTCATAAACCAAACTGAAACAAAAATTCTTTAACAGTTGCCTAGATAGCTGTTATATTTTTATTGTTTTTTTATTCATGTCAATTATTGTCGATGCTCAGCATTTGTTGATGCGTATGGGTAGAACATGTGAAGAAAACCAGCTGTGTCTGATGCAGTACTCTTGTCATACGTTTTCCATCATTTACCACTGCCTTGGTGGCTTAGTGATTAGGGTGCTTAACTGCTGAGTCCAAAGACGCGGGATTTAATTCCGGCTGCGGCAGTCGCTTTTTGATGATGGAAAAAGTGAGGCGGTGATGTACTGCATGGTATCAGTACACATTAAAGAAATCTAAGGCGGTCATAATTTCCAGAACCCCCCCTCCATGCCACCCCACAATGGCGTCTCACATAGCCTTGGGTCGCTTTGGGACATTATATGCACACCAAACCAAGCCATCTCCTATCCTCTCGTTTTTGGCTGTTTTGCCAGAATGGCTTTTATTTCATCACTGAAAATGCTACCAAGAAAGGGGAAAACACGGGAGAAATGTACTGATGTGCACTATGTTAAAAAAAAAAAAAAGTTAACCAAGAATATAGATGCCTCCTGATAGCATATGACTTGCGGAACCTCAAGAACATTGGACATGGTGTGTTAATGTCATGGTGTGCCATTGTACACAAATCAGCCAGTAAATCAATGGTTATACACCTTCAGGAAATACATAAAAATTTTAGGCCGTTAGTCATTGCAGCTAGTAGGCGGTCAAAGTTTTCTGAAATTTCTAGAGGAAAGGAAAATTCTCACATATAGTTTATCAACAATAATAAAATATTTTTCTAGGGGAATTTTCTTTTTGAATCTGAGGCCATTATTAATCATTATTTGTTTGCTGGCAAAAAGGGACTCTTTTTTCCTGCATCAATTTGAGATTCCCACTATCCTCCTAGGTGGTACTTTGGAAAATGTGACCCAAAGAGAGCAACTGACTTGCATCTAGGAAACATTGCAGGCAAGGTTCTGATTGTAAGGAGCACAAGAAACAAGTGCAACTATAGACCTTTGCAACAAGGGCCCCCTGGGCGTCTCCATAGTGCTCGCTGGGCTGTTGTGTGCGCCTGATGTCAGTACGGTGGAAGCGCAGCAGTTTGCAAAGCCCAGAGACAAGGTGTTTTTGCCTCCTCCTCGCCCAATGCAAAGGTCTATAGAGGCCTGCCGAGCACCGCAGAAAGCATTCCAAGAACTGCACTGAAATATGTATCACACTATAAACCCATGAACAAAGGAACAAAGCGCAGTGTGACAATGTTTCTGGTTAGGACCTGTTTCTGGGAAGGTCACATTAAGTGTTCTTTTGGTTATACGAGGATCCAAAAAAATGTAAGTAGTAATGTCAATATTTCTTTTTTTATGTAACTGCACTCATAAAAGTTTGGGAAAAATTTTGCTGGAGGAGATATACCAGAACAACTCGCAACAAATAAATCAGTTGTATATGACTTCTTGAGTTACATTATTATGGGTACTTTTATTCTATTTCTGTTCTTTTTACAACTTGCCTCATGCCTTATCATTTTGACATTATTTTCTTGCTCTGCAGGACACACGGCTAAGGACAGATGGCTCCTCTTCAAAGTATATGCATGCAATGCGCATCATCACTGCTGTTGCTGACAAGGTACAAGAGCACGTTATGGTTGCCGATAATGAGCAGGACTTTACCAAGTGGCTGCTGTATCTGCGACAGCACATCAAAGATCATGGTAAGCAAGAAGGCCAACTGGCACTTAACTGTCACCACTGTTGCCCTGAACACAATGGTGTATTAGAAATATTGAAACTAAAATATTTGGTAGCTAGGCAACCTTTACTCGGTTTCTTGTCAACATTCTTGAATAGAAACGAAAGACTAGTGCAGTAGAACTTTGTGAGTTCTGAGTGAAAAGATGAGTAAATTAGTCAGGATTCCAAATGTTCTTAACAGAAATGGTATGGCAACTGGATTTCAACATCCTAAAGTGGCGCAGGCAATAAGGGATGCCTTAACGGAGGGCTCTGGATTAGCCTTTCTGAAAGAAAAGGAAAACAACGTAAGCTGGAGCTTAAGCATGTCAATTTCTTTTTTCTTTTTTTTGCCAAGTTGCATGATTATCTTGAGCAGTTGTCAGTTCGTAGTCTACCTGCAGCCATGCTTGTCATTTCACATTTCCGCACTGTTCCGGGAAAGCACCCTCCTCTCTCCTGTGCCGCATCTCCCCACTCCCTACCTTTGACATGCACCTCACCCAGGCAGCACTGACAGCCGCACCCAGCATACAACCAATCTCAGAAACAATGTTTCTGACAAAAACGGCACCCATATGATACCGTCTTGTCCGGATGAGCACTTGCCCAAAGGCTGATGGCCGCTTTCTAGGCAGGAGTTGGTGAAAAAATGAAAAAAATACTCTCGCTAACATGTTTAAACATTACACCGAAGGAAAATGGCGGCGGAGGCACAGATCAGTTTGTTTCAGTGGTGGCGGCGCAGCAATAACACTGCGTAGCAGCTCGCCAATGTCTCGGTGCATTTCTCAGCCCACTCGCCTTGATAGAGATTTAAAAAAAATTTAATCCTTGTGCACTGCGTTAAATTTTTTTTTGGTGGGAAATCTTGCCACCATTTTAAATTTTGGTCCCATTCCGGGAAAGCACCCCCATTCCACTTTCCCGGTAAATTTGGCGTGTGAGAGGAGGGGTGCTTGCTTGGAATATTATGGTAAGTTAGATATAGGTCTTGAATGAGTTGAGAGGATGAGTATTGCATACTGAATGTAAGTAATGCTTGAAACAAATAAGTTGGTTCCTGCACAGTGATTTTCAAGATTGTACTAACTAACATCAGAGCAAGAGACAGGACACAGTGAACATTGCAGCATGGAATAAGAATGCACAAACAGTCTACAGGACTACATTTTCAACAATACACATTTGCGAGTCTCGCCTTGGTGGGAAAAAAAACGAAGAAGAGGGCAATAAAATAAAGCTTGAAAGAAGTACACTAAATGCATTAAAGGGGCACTGAGGCAGTTTTCGAATGTGCTAATCCTATAGAGTTGTGAAGTAGATAGACTCTTTGTTGATCAGCTCTGCGAAGTATTTTTCGATTATATGTAAAACACTTTCAGTCACAGATTGAAAGCATGCCATTCCAATTTCCTGAGTCTCATATGAGTGCTAGAGAGGAGAATAGCTGAGAGGGAAATCTTGCCCATGCCAGCCAGTGTAGCATTAACTCCAAGAAACCGATGACATTACGAGCAACTCGAGAGAGCTTGCAACATGGTTTGTTCCTCATCTTGCATGTATTGTAGATGTACAAAGCATTTAATTTAAGTTTTGTGCACACTGTCTAACATGAGCTACTCCTCTGTGTTTGGGTATGTGAGCACCTGCGACCACGATGTTGTTGTCTTCCACCATTTCTTGCAGTATCAAAAAAGCTCAAAGCTGAGTAGGTTGCTGCTAGGTATTAGAGATAAGTTCAAGCTGACAAAAGAACCTTATTCTGCTCAAAGCACTTTCATGACAGAAAGTATGTGCAGAACTTGGCCCTAAAGCGATTTCTAGGGCTTCATCAGAAAGGCACAGCTGAACCATGATGCGACTCCTTTGATTATCTCGTACAGACAAAGCACGTCTATCACCATTCTCAACACATGTGTTTACTAATAGGAGGGAAACTGAGGTAGGGGCTTCTACTTCTGGTTATAATTCCATTACTTTGTGACAGTTCAAGTCTTGTTTGTCTGTGGACTGCGCGAAGTGTTGATCGTGATCCGTTTATGGAGTGCAATCTAGAGATGGGATGGCTTCGGCATATGGTTGTACTTGTATGCCTCATTATCTTGTGCAGGGGTACATACTACAGGCTACTATGCTAAACATCGTGCAACTATTCAGCCGCATATGCTGATTGTTCACAAGTGATTTAGAAGAATCCACTGCTGTGTCATAGGCTGTGACAGCACCTCACCACAGGTGTGACCAAATGTGATGCGCACCGAGTGAGGTTTGGTTCAATACATTGAAGCCATTCATATGCAGCATCAGGATTTTGCACTCATTGCTGCCTCATCATGAATAATATAGTTACACGATTCACACAATAACATTTGACAGTTGTGTCTGACTGAAGGATGCAAATTAAGTGAGAAATGAACGACAACAAAGTTCTTATGAGAAAACGTGGCATTTTGAAACCTACTTAGTTTTCTCATCAAGATGTGAGTGCAGGGAGCTGCAGCTTGGCATTTTAAACACACGTCGACTGTCAAATCACTAACTTGTACCATGGGCGTAGAAGAAAGAAGGAAGGGTTTCTTACATCTGCTGAGTGTGCCTTGACTCTAGCAGCATTCTGCATAGATTTGACTTGGTCTCCAACATAGCAGTTCCATCAGTGTCTTGCATGCATTGCAGTACTCAGCCACCGTGCTTCTCTTGCTTTTTGTTGTTTTGGCCGAGGCAGCCGTGAAGAAGGGTGGTCGACAGTTGGTGTTCAAGAGTCCATGTCGAAAAAGAGCTTTTATTTCGTGAGCAATGTTTTTATGTGCTCGGTTCATGTAATCATATAAGCCATCAGCTCTAAAACAGAAACCAGAAGTGGACGAAACCGAAACTGAAACAGACGAGACAAGCACTATAACACTGTTCATTTATCTGCTCCTGACCTTTTACCAGCACAAACTCATGATCTCAGATGTCTTCTTTCCTCTTTTCGCGACATCTTTGACTTCGATAACCGCCCTTTGGCTCGGACCTCTGTGGTTACGCATCGCATAAACACCGGTGACCCCGCTCCCATTCACAGACGTCCGTATAGAGTGTCCAGTACAGAACGCAACATCATTCAGCTGGAGGTGGACAAGATGCTTACTAAAGACATCATAGAACCCTCGTCGAGCCCATGGACCTCATCAGTTGTCCTTGTCAAAAAGAAGGACGGGAGTTGGCGTTTCTGCATTGATTACTGGCACCTCAATAGCATCATGAAAAAGGACGTGTATCCTCTCCTAAGGATCGATGACGCTTTGGATTGCCTTCACGAAGCCAAATTTTCTCTTCTATCGACCTTCGATCCGGATATTGGCAAATTGCTGTCGATGACAAAGACCGTAAAAAGATCGCATTCGTCACACCGGAAGGATTATACCAATTTAAAGTCATGCCGTTCAGTCTCTGCAATGTGCTAGCTACCCTCTAGCGAATGATGGACTTCTTGCTTCGAGGCTTTAAATGGACTACATGCCTGTGTTACCTCGACGACGTTGTAGTTTTTTCCTCCACATTTTCCGTGCACCTTGAAAGACTCACGAGCATTCGTTCCGTCTTTCATAGAGCCGGGTTGCAGCTCAACTCGTCAAAATGATAATTTGGACGCCGCCAACTCACAATCCTTGGGCATCTTGTCGATGCTTCTGGTGTTCGCCCAGATCCTGCTAAACTTCAAGCTGTCAAAGACTTCCCTCTGTCTCGATCTTCTACGCATGTGCGAAGCTTTGTCGGCTTGTGCCCCTATTTCCGACGTTTCATCAAAAATTTTGCTGCCATTGCCTGTCCCCTCACCGACCTCCTTAAGAAAGACACCCCTTTTACCTGGGACCCTGCTCAAGAAAACTCATTTTCTTCACTGATTCACTTGCTCACCTCACCACCTGTATTGGCCCATTTTGACCCGTCAGCTCCAACAGAAGTGCGCACGGATGCCAGCAGATATGGTATCGGCGCCGTACTCGCCCAAGGTCACCAAGGTCAAGGCCGTGTAATCGCATATGCTAGCCGCCTTCTTTCCACTGCCGAGCACAATTATTCCATTTCAGAGCGCGAGTGCCTAGCCCTTGTTTGGACCGTGTCTAAATTTCGACTCTACCTGTTTGGCCGTCCTTTCTCGGTTGTGACTGATCACCATGCTCTTTGTTGGCTTTCTTCACTGAAGGACCCTACAGGCCGGCTTGGTCATTGGGCATTGTGCCTTCAAGAGTATTTTTACACCGTTATCTACAAGTCAGGGCGTCTACATCAAGACGCTGACTGCCTGTCTCGTCACCCTGTGGAACCGCCAGATCCTGCAGACAATGACAGCCCTTGCTTGTTTGCTATCTCTGATCTGCTTAACATCGCAGACAAGTAGCGGCAAGACTCCTTGCGTCCACTTATCAATCGCCTCAGCGGTGCCACCTCAGACCCTACACTTCAACTCTTTGTTCTTCGCGATGACATCCTGTACCGCCGCAACCTTCACCCTGATGGACCTTCGCTCCTGCTCGTTGTTCTCCAGCGTCACCGCTCCTCTGTCTTCAGGGAACTACATGACCAGTCCACCGCGGGTCACCTCGGTGTCTCACAAACGTACGGTCGAGTCTGACACCGCTTCTTTTGGCCTAGTCTATATCGTAGTGTTCGCCGTGACGGTGCCAGCTGCGACCTATGTCAACGCAGAAAGCGCCCATCGACATTGCCTGCCGGTTTTCTGCAGCCTATCGACGTACCCTTCGAACCCTTCCATCGTGTCGGACTAGACCTCCTCGGACGTTTTCCGATGTCCAGTTCCGGCAATCGCTGGATCGCTGTTGCGACTGACTATGCCACCCGATACGCTATCACGTGCGCATTACCATCCAGTTGCACCACCGATGTCACCGATTTCCTGCTTCAATATGTCATCTTTCACCATGGTGTTCCATGCCAATTGCTGGCGGACCGCGGCTACTACTTTTTGTCACGGATAGTTGACGACATACTCCGGTCCTGTTCCACGCAGCATACTACAGCGTACCATCCTCAAACGAACTGGCTTACCGAGCGGCTGAACAGGACCCTCACTGACATGCTATCTATGTACGTCGCACCCGACCATCGTGATTGGGACATTGCCTTGCCCTATGTAACATTTGCTTACAATTCGTCGTGGCATGACACGACAGGTTATTCGCCTTTCTATCTTCTATTTGGTCGACATCCTGCATTGCCATTGGATACACTGCTGCCGCCATCTTTGGAGTCGACAACGGAGTATGCTCGTGACGCCATTGCCCAAGCAACTATGGCCCGCGACCGTCTCACCGCCCCCCAGACCTACTAGAAATGTTTACAACCGCTGGCATCGCCCAGTACACTATGCCCCAGGATCACTCGTTCTCATTTGGTCACCTTCTCAGCGTGTTGGTCTTTCTGAGAAGCTCCTTCGCTGGTACAATGGCCCTTATCATGTGCTCCGTCAGGTGACCGACGTGACATATGAGGTTGTCCCCCTTGATTCTTCAACGTCATCCACCCGCCCCGCCACCGACGTTCACGTGGTCCACCTCAAGTCATACCATGCACCTGATCCGTCTTCTACTTCGTATCGGGACGGTGCTTTCGCCGCCGAGCGTTATGTCAAGGGACAACGAGGACAAAGTTCTGTGCTCATGTGTGGAATGTGGGGAGCGCGAGGACGATGAGATGTGTGTGATTCGTGCTTGTCGCCGCTGGCCTGAAGTTGTTCGTCTGGTCAGCTACCCCTTTGTAATTATCTGTAAATACATCTACTCTGTGTGAGTGTATCCATGCTACATTATCAGCTGTGTGCTGCTTTATCCTTTCCATAAAATTCTTCGCATGATGCCAGGCATCAGAGCAAGAGATTTTCATACATAATGAAGTGGGCCTTTTCTCTAGAACGTTGATCTTTCAGGCGTGGCAGGAGGAGTATGATGGTGGTAGTTCACTTATGCATTGTTCCTGAGAATACAGAGTGTGTCATCTAGTTAGTTTGTAAAGCCAATAATGATGGCTGACCTCTCTGCAATGAAGATGCTGCGTTACTTGTTTCTTTTTTATTGCGAAAGCATTACTACTCTAGGTTTCGAGCCTTCAGCGTAGCGCAGCTGGTAGCCATGTTTTACCCACGTGAGGCTGTGACGTCACACCCCACGTGACACTAGGGTGAGAGCTGGGCTACCAACTCAAGCGTCGGCAGGAGCTGCCAACTTGGGTCTCTTGTTTCACATGGGACGGTTATGTCAGAATCAGCCTGCTATGACCCTGGCATTCACGTTGCCCCTATAGGCCACTAAGGAACGCTCATACGGCTTGGTTAAAGCGGGGCTTTATATGTGGACTGAGGAAGAAGAAAAAGAGAAGAATGCTCGGTCACCTGCAGCTAATGCTTTTGCTCAATATTTGGTTCAGCAGTGTTGAATCCTTGAAATTTTTTTTTTGGGGTGCAACTTGGAATACATATGGTAGAACCCCCTATGGTCACTCGGTGGAAATAGTGTGGCATAGTTCATTTTTCGATGGTTCGGAGAGCTGTGACCTTCATGCAGTGCAGTGCCGAAGCTATATCAGCAACTTCTCCAGTCCTTGGCATGTCATCACACAACATCTTGGCCAGTCACAGGCACAGCTTGGCCTACGGTGTGCCCCGTGACACCACTTGCATATTTCTGCTGCAAAAGACACTGCTTTCTTCTACCAAATTCCAATTTTATATTTGAGTTGCAGCAAGAAAAATTGTAGATTTCTGCTGAAAGCTCAACTTTTGCAAAAAGTGCTTTAGTGTCTCTTAAACAGTTGTGCAACCATATCTTTAAGCAGCTGTGAGTTAGTTAAGACTACTCTTTCTGCCCAGAAACTAAATTAAGTTACGGTTCACTGACACACATCTAGGGCATAGCTGAGGCATTTGCTTGTAACTTCCAAAAGTTATCTTGTCAACCCATGATATGACTGGAGCAGCAGCAAAATACTATCAAAGCATGGCATGCATTCGCACTTGACACAATGTGAGGTAAGGTTGCTTTATTTGGTGACTAAAATGTATGTTGGAGCTTGACATTAGCAATAGGGCTGACTTCAGCATTGACTTCACTACTTACTTTTGCATTAGAAATTGCCAGGTTTGCTTAATTTGTATGATGCAAGCAAGATTTTTGAACAGACTTGTACCAAATTAAAGTATTGAAACTGTAGTGCATGCTTAAATTGTTCAGAGACCACATTCAAACAGCACGTTACAGGCCTGTAGATTCTATGAAAAGTAAGAGATGTTTATGTGTGTTCTGTGAATTATGAAAAGATAAAGCATTTTCAGTATTGCATAGTGTTGCTTCTTGGTCAGCATAGGACATCCTGACCAGTGTTGTCAGTGAGAGTGCATTGCCTGCGGTGGCCATTTGAGCAGTTCTTTCCAAGGACTGGTTTTCACGGGTGTTATTCTGCATTGCTTCGGCAAGGTTCTCTTGCATAACCTCTCCATGTCAAAGCTAAAAATTCAGTATAATTTTTTCGCGGGCAGCACATCTTCATGTGGTGTTCTTGCTGATTAAACTTAAAAGGTAAGTGGATGGCAGCCACAGGTGCATAGTGCAAAACCATGCATGAATAACGCGCTTGTGCTAATGCTGTTTTTTGGTACAGTGGGTTCATTAACCATGGCAAGGTCTCATAACAAGTTGGTGCCTTTTTTTTTTTTTTAGAACTTTGGGGCAACCTTGCATCAAAGCACATGGAAATTCCCTCTCCAGGACCCAGGAGAGCACCAATGTTCCTGCATGCTAGGCAGATGTCCCTTTACGATGAAACATCCTTGAAAGGTACATGCTTTTGTTTTGCAGCACATCTGTCACTGTTGGAACCAGTGCCTCGGCCAGCCTATAGAGAAGCATCAGGCTGTGATGGCATGATGTGGCAGCGATGACGACAGCTTTGACTTTCGCAGTGTCGGCAAAAAGCTGGAACCACCTTCATTGGGCGTGCCATGGTTACTTGTTTTTGGGCATAATTCACAATATTTCAATAACTTGTTGCATGGTTGGCTCATGTTGCAAGGCATGAGAAAGGAAACGACATTAGCCTCCATGAGGTTTTGGCGATCTGGTAGAGTTGAAAGCGATTCACAGTAGTCATGGAGGGGGACGAGCAGAATCCTTAGGCTCTGTGGCTAAATGTTGTATTTTTTGCATGGAAACTTAAATGGTTTGTTTGTGGCTCTTAATCCTCGTGGTTGCTCCTCTGTTGCACTATGAGCAGGGAAACAGTAAATACTTATTCACCGTTTGTCATACTCTCGACGCGAGAAGTTAGGCAGGATATTCTTTGTGCTGATCAAAAGTTTAGGCTAATCTCTCAGAGTGGAGTCCCCATCTTTGAGATTCCCTTATCCTTTGGACCAACACTGTTTGAGTTATAGATCAATTCACTCTCGCCCTGCCATCTGATTTGCTGGCTGTCCTGGTTAGCTTGATTGGTAGAGTGACTACCTCGGACAGGCGGTGGTTCAGGGTTCAAATCCTAGACCAGGACGCATTTTCACTGCAACTACGAAGTTTCTGAGAAAGCTGTGTAGCTTTTCATTTGTAGGTATGCGGCTACGCTTGGGTGGATGCTAATGAGTAATTACTTCCTTATATTCATGAATGTGTGATCTTAAATCACAGGATCTTAAGTGGGGATGCGGGGCTAAAATCACAGTTTTCACTAAAAAATGTGTTTTAAATATTTGCTGTTTTGGATTGTGTATGTAGTCAAATCTCGATATAACAAATTCCGCGGGACCGGAAAAAATCATTCGTTATTTTGAAATATCGTTGTAATGATTAAAATCTGCGATTATAAGCCAGTGGTCAAACCTAGGTATGAAAATGATGTACCTTCGCAGTAGGCACGTGTGTAGACAAGCAAAACCTCAAGTGAAAAGGTTGCACTAACTCCAAAGCTGATTTATTTAAAAAAAACAATTATTTTCTTCTGCCGCATGCAGCAAACACGATCGCGCACTACATTGCACCACTACAGCACATACACCTTCCACTTTCCGGAACACCTCATTGCGTGCGTCATTGCACCGAGCGATGAAAGTATGGACTTAGTCCATGTGCAAAAAAAAAAAAAAAAACATCGGAACATCGGTGTTCTCTATGACCCATCTTCAATGCTCCCTGAGCTTTGAAAATCTTGTCTCGGTCTTTCATAATGATCGCGGCAGTCGATGGGGCAATGCTAGCTGTCTGTAGAGGCCGAATCGCTTTTTCCCTGCGTCGATTTCTTGCAGCGAAAGCAGCTGCGTTCATATTGCCGCGTGCCTCTCTGAAAAGAGGAAAAAGAAGAACAGAGGACAAAGAGGACGAAACTGAGTGTAGCGCGTGGAACTGTTCCGATCAGTGATCGCTGCCTTGTACTCGTTACATTTTCTGGTGGAGCAGCCGGGTACGATTTCCCTTTTTGCTGAGTGCAACCCCTCAAGGGCAACCGTGAGCCACCACGGATTTGACACCGGTCCATCGCAGTTGCAGCCGCCGCCTTCGAGGTCAGTCGCCAGAGTTCGGGCCTCTTTCCTGCACGCCTGTGGCCAACATGCATAGGTCCAACCCGAACATTGCTTCTAACGGAGAGTCTTCACCCCAGTTCGTCGTCCTCCAGTCTCGAACGCCACCGTCCTTCCATGGCGAGCTTTATGAGGACGCTGAAGACTGGCTGGACCAATTCGAACGGGTCGCCAATTACAACGGCTGGGATGAGCAAAGGAAGCTCTATAATGTCTACTTTGCTCTCGAAGATTCAGCGCGGACGTGGTTCGTGAACCACGAAACGACACTATCAACATGGGACCTCTTTCGTCGCCAGCTGTTGGCGACCTACACCGCCAACAACCGAAGAGAGCGTGCGGAGTCGGCGCTGAAATCTCGTATCCAAGCCCCAAACGAGAGCATTGGAATGTTCTACGAGGACATGATCCGCCTTTTTAGGCGTTCTGATCCAAATATGTCAGAGGAGACAAAAGTGCGCCACCTAATGCGCGGGGTGAAGCAAAAACTATTTGCTGGGCTTGTGCGCAATCCACCTGGCACGGCATCAGAGTTTCTAGCGGAGGCCACCACGATAGAACAAACACTTCGACACAGGGCTCAGCACTATAACCGTAACGTGTCCGCCATGTCACCGGTCGTCTACGGTTCCGGCATCAACGGTTCTGATGATGCCTTAAGGGAGCTGATTCGATCTGGGGTCAGGGAAGAGCTGAGACATATTCAGCTACAGGGTCTAACATCGTCGTCGAGGCTTCCATCACTCGCGGAGGTCGTTCGCGAAGAAGTGAGGCAAGCCGTCGTCCCGGAACCGTCTGTGCCTGGTGTGCAGCCACCGCCACCGAGTGTGCCAACGTACGCGGCCGTGCTTCAGCAGCATAACCTCTGTGATCCTCCTAGAGGGAACCCCACTGTGCCGCATCCAAACCAGCACCACAGTGGGTACGGTTCTCCCAGAGCCAGAGTGAACCCCCCTACTCTTGATCCAAGCTCACGCTATCCTCCTCTTCTAGCCGAAGCACGATTCCGAAGGACTGACGTCTGGCGTACCCCTGACAATCAGCCCCTTTGTTACCACTGTGGTGAGGCCGGTCACATGTTAAGGTTCTGTCCGTACCGCCGCGCCGGACTTCGTGGCTTCCATCCGCTTGCACGATGTCCTCGGAGTGGTGAACGACCACCCGAAATCGAGGAGTACCTGTCGACGCATACGAATCCTCCGGACGACCCACAGTACGGGTCCCGCGTCATTACCTCTTCCCGTTATCGTTCTCCAAGTCCACGGCCCTCTACATCCCGCACTAGCCGCTCGACGAGCCCCCGCTCCCCGAGGCTTCGGGAAAACTAGGAACAGCGACCTGCGGAGGTGAGGCCGCTGACGAGCGAAGTGCTGAACATCCGCCATCAAGTTTAGTACAAGATAACGGCTATCAGACGGCGACATGTAACGATGAACCTGAGTGCGCAGTTTCGGACATACCAGTTTCTATCGACGATTGTCTCATTACAGCTTTAGTTGATACGGGGGCGGACTATTCAGTTATGAGCAGTGAGTTAGCCTGGAAATTGAAGAAAGTTTTAACCGAGTGGACTGGGCCTCAGATCCGCACTGCAGGGGGACACCTTATTACCCCGGCTGGAAGATGCGTTGCGAGAGTTGCAATTGACGGATTTGTTTATGTTTGCGACTTCGTTGTACTTACCCACTGTTCGCGAGACGTCATACTCGGCTTGGACTTCTTACAGGCTAATGGTGCGATAATTAATTTACAAGAATCACGAGTGACATTTTCGCCGAGCCAAGCTATTGCGAGATCTAGCGTCGACGGTTCATCAACGTCCGCCTTACGTATTACAGCTGCTGACGTTACGGTCCCGCCACGGTGCAGCATTATGGTCTTGGTAGAAAGTGACTCACCTAAAGCCCCTCAATAAACTAAAAGTAGCGCCAACATGTGAAGTTTGCCACCCGCCTCCTCTCCTGCGCTCTCCTTCGTCGTTCGACCCTCTCATTGGCCGAGCGACGTCACGTGCGCGCGCGCGCTTTTTTTTTGCTGGGCGTGCAGCTTCCTCCTTTCCAGCGGGGCGGGCGGCGCGCGTGCGGCACATATCGCCGTGTGTTTTGCTGCCACGCGGACTGCTACTAAATCGTTCCCGCTGGCTATTTAATTTTTTTTCAAGCATGTTGCGCTCTTTGGCCGGCGGCTGATAGAAGCACGGTGGTGCAGGCGAGTTCAACCAACGCAGACATCGCGTACAAATGGTGTCACGCACTGACAGTTGAAAACGGAACCGTTTCAGCGCAAAATATAAAAAAAAACTGCTACCACGCTTCTCAAGTTTCACGGTAGCTTACAATTCAGTCTAACCTGCAAAGAAACCACACAGACTACAGCTTCCGCAGCCTAGTTAATTTTTTTTTTCAAGCATGTTGCGCACTTTTGTCAACGGCTGACGGACTCAAGGAGGTGAAGGCGAGTTAAATCGACGCCAAAATCGTGTACGTATGGTGACACACCATGGCAGCTGAACACGGCACCGTCTCAACGCCAAATATAAAAAAAAAATAACTGCTACCTCCCTTCCCAAGTTTACCGGTAGCTCACAAGTCAATCAAAGCTGCAAAGACTCCACACACACTGCAGCTTCCGCCGCCTATAGTTAATTTGATCTGCAGCTGAAGTTGAAAATACATGGAAGACAGCTGCTGCCACACTTCTCAAGTTTACCGGCAGCTCGCAATCCAGTCAACGCTGCAAAGAAACCATACATAGACTGTTCCAAAATTGTTCCTGTCCGCCGCCTAGTTACAAATTTTATAAAGCATGCCGCTGAGTGGTCAAATGTGACGAACTACGGACACACGGAGATGACGGCGAGTTGAACCAACGCCGAAATCGCGTATATGTGGTGTGAGACACTCACAGCTGAAACTATTCTGGCGGGAAATCCTTGTCAACATTCGGTAATTATGTTTCAGCAGCGAGTAATATTTTAACCTGAACACATATTGCGACAAAATGCAAGGCTCTGGTGAGACCCGGCGCACGGCCGCCTCGATCGGCGCGCGCGCGGCGCTGATCGAGACGGCTGTGAAGGGCGCCTGCTCCGGAGAGCGCGCGCTAGTCGCGCACCCCGTAGGTGGAGCCACGGTCGAAATGCGAGAGGAGGAGCGGCGCCGCCGGAGGAGGAGAGAGGAGATGGCGCTACTTTTAGTTTATTGAGGGGCTTTAGACTCACCATGCGACCGAGACGTACTGGCAGAGACTAACGTGGGCTTGCTTCTTGAGAAAGGGATCTGCGCTGCAAGAGGACTTGTTCGCTTACGGGATGGTTGTGCGAAGCTCTGGATTACGAATTTCGGGACCGAGTTTCAGCACATTGCGAAAGGAACGGCCATCGCGTATGTTGCCGACTTTATTGAGCCAGGGAACATCTGTACTCTGGCGCCGCCGTCACCAGCCAGATGTAATGCACCCGACATTCTATCAACTGTGGACATTAATGCCAATCTGTCGGTGGTTGAGCGGCGGCGACTCCTGGACCTCCTTCAGGAATTTGCTGGATGCTTTGCAACGTCTTCGAAAGTTGGGCGTACCCCAGTAGCCAAACACCGCATTATGGTTGACGGGAGACCAAGCCGATTTCCCAACACCCATACCGAGTGTCGTCAACGGAACGAGAGGCTATTCGAAGACAGGTGCAGGAAATGCTTATCGATGACGTGGTACAGCCGTCTACCAGCCCCTGGGCTTCGCCTGTAGTGTTGGTGAAGAAAAAAGACAACACCTTGCGTTTTTGCGTCGATTATCGTAAGTTAAATCAGGTAACGAAACGGGACGTATACTCGCTCCCACGTATCGACGACGCATTGGACCGGTTACGCAATGCCAAATATTTCTCGTCGCTTGACCTCAAGAATGGCTACTGGCAGATAGAAGTGGACGAAAGGGACAGAGAGAAAACAGCGTTCGTCACCCCCGACGGCCTTTATGAATTTAAAGTGCTTCCTTTCGGTCTCTGTTCTGCACCAGCAACCTTCCAGCGAATGATGGACACCGTTCTCTCTGGACTGAAGTGGCAAACGTGCTTAGTGTATCTTGACGATGTCGTCATTTTCGCGGCTAGTTTTGAGGAGCACCTTGACCGACTGCGAATGGTACTACAGGCACTGCGTTCAGCCCAACTGACGATAAAACCACAGAAATGCCATTTCGGATTCCAGGAGCTCCGCTTTCTTGGCCATGTTATTAGTTCTGAGGGCGTGAAACCAGATCCCGACAAGACTGCTGCTGTGAAAAAGTTTCCGCGCCCAACCGACAAAAAGTCCGTTAGAAGGTTTTTGGGGCTTTGTGCCTATTACAGGCGTTTCGTAGAGAATTTTTCAGTGATTGCCGAGCCTCTTACGCGTCTTACCCGAGACAATGTTCCTTTTGCGTGGCAAGATGATCAAGAGGATGCTTTCAACGAGTTGCGCCGGCGACTGCAGGCCGCCCCGATACTTGCCCATTTTGACGAAAACGCCGCTACGGATATCCATACCGATGCCAGTAATTTTGGACTCGGTGCCGTTCTGATTCAGTGGCAAAATGGCACTGAAAATGTTATCGCTTACGCAAGTCGCTCTCTTTCAAAAGCAGAGACAAACTACTCAACCACGAAAAAGGAATGTCTCGCGGTAGTTTGGGCCATAACTAAGTTCCGACCCTATATTTACGGCCGACCTTTTAGGGCTGTGAGCGACCACCATTCGTTATGCTGGCTAGCCAACCTCAAAGACCCCTCTGGACGGCTTGCAAGGTGGAGTCTCCGTCTCCAAGAATACGACATTACGGTTGTATACAAGAGCGGCCGTAAGCACAGCGACGCCGATTGCTTGTCTCGTGCACCAGTTGATGCTGCCCCTCCCGACAGAGAAGACGATGACTTCCCGTTTCTTGCTGTCGTCACGACCACCGATATGGCCCAGCGTCAACGGGCTGACCCCGGTTTACTCCCGCTTATTGAGCATCTCGAAGGCCTTGATGTAGCTGTCCCACGTGCTTTTGCACGGGGTTTATCCTCCTACAGCATTCGCAACGGCGTCCTATATAAGAGAAACTTTCAGCACAACAAGGAAACCTTTCTTCTCGTTGTGCCGTCCGACCTCAGGCCAGAAATCTTGCACGCATGCCACGATGAGCCTTCGGCTGGACATTTAGGAGTCACGCGAACATTAGCACGCATTCGACAAAAATACTATTGGCCTAAGTTGCTGCCTTCAGTCCAGCACTACGTGAGAACATGCCGAGATTGCCAGCGGCGAAAGACACCTCCGCTGAAGCCTGCAGGGCTCCTTCAGCCGATAACTCTGCCAACAGCCCCTTTCCAGCAAGTGGGTATGGATCTTCTGGGCCCTTTCCCAACGTCCGCATCAGGGCACAGACGGATAGTAGTGGCGACGGACTACTTAACGCGATACGCCGAGACACAGGCACTTTCCCGTGCAACTGCTGCAGAAGTAGCCCAGTTTTTTCTTAAGACCATCGTACTGCGCCACGGTGCCCCATCGGTTATTATCACTGACCGCGGTACAGCCTTTACGGCTGAACTAATGCAGGCTCTCTTCAGTCTTACCCGCACAAGTCATCGTAGGACTACTGCTTACCATCCGCAAACAAACAGACTGACTGAATGCCTCAATAGAACGCTTGCAGACATGATTTCCATGTACGTCGACGTTGAGCATCGCACGTGGGATGAAGTCCTTCCGTATGCAACTTTTGCATACAATACGGCTGAACAGGAGACGACGCGTCTTGCACCATTCCAGCTAGTCTACGGTCGTCCCGTCACCACAATGTTGGACGCTATGCTACCCTAAGTCATGGCGACGATGTCACCAACGCCTATGCAGACGTCGACATATTTCTACAGCGGGCCGAAGAAGCGCGCCAGCTCGCACGATGCCGTATTCAACAACAACAACATCGCGATGCCAGTCGGTACAACCTCCGACACCGAGACGTTCACTACCAACCTGGAGATCTTGTATGGGTGTGGACACCAGTGCGCCGTCGAGGACTCTCCGAGAAACTACTTCGCCGTTACTTTGGGCCATACGAGGTCATTCGGCGTCTTAGTAACGTGACTTCCGAAGTTGTTGCTCGGAGCCAGCGACCTTCAACACGGCGGCGCTCAAGTGCTGAAACTGTTCATATAGTGCGGATGAAACCGTATTATGAGAGGCAGTGATCTTTTGCGCGTGTGCAGCTTTGTGTTCCCTGCTTCTCCTGTGTGCATAATCTGAGGATATTCCCAGCGTCGAGTCGCCGCTTTCGAAGAGGGGGGGGGTAATGCCGCGTGCCTCTCTGAAAAGAGGAAAAAGAAGAACAGAGGACAAAGAGGACGAAACTGAGTGTAGCGCGTGGAACTGTTCCGATCAGTGATAGCTGCCTTGTACTCGTTACAATATCTTCTTGGCACTTCGCTAGCTAATATCATAGCCAATCTCGCACAACTTTGCAATAAGATAATCTGCAGCAAAAAAAAAAATACCGTCCCGAACGCACGAACAACCGAGCCGCGTACGGCACACAACACAGGAAGAAAGTAACGCAGGCAGCTAGGCCTGCTGGCTACTGCGTAATAAACCATAGCTTCATGGTGGCGCTAGGAGCTGGTCCTAGAAGTCCTGATGATGATAGCTACAGCCCACGGACCATATACACAGAAACGGCGGTTTCTGTTTCGTTTCACGCGAGAGTTGCAAGCTGCGGCGCTGTTAATTTTAGCCAAATTTGTAATACTGATGTTCCAAAATTATAGAAGAGGAAATAAAATACGTTCGTTATTCTGAAATATATGCTATTTTGAAATTCATAATTCTGAAGTAGTTTTACATTGACAAAATAGCAAATCTGCCGGGGATTCTTAAAAAATTCGTTAATTTGAAAAGTTCGTTAATGTGGTGATCATAGTAACGAGATTTCACTTTAATGAAGAAACATGTCACCAACTTTGGTTGTCGTCTGTGCAGTAGAAAAATTAAAATTAATTTTTTTGCGAGATTGGGTGCATACACCACCAAAAGCGCCTATGAATACTGATTTCAAGACGCAGCAGCATAGCGGGCAAGAAACTGAATTCAGAGTGTATCCCAAAGTTAAAATGCTTGTTTTTCGCACTCCTAGCCAAAAAGGACCTGGTATTGATAGTACAGCGGAACACTAAAAAAAAAAGAAAAGGCAAATAAATTTTGGCTTGCGACAACAGCGGATTGGCTGGTAAATCGAAATAGAAGCTTCGGTTAACTAAAACGCAGCATGTAACCTGCGAATGCTGTTTTCAGACCACTGAAAGGTGGCTAACCAAAGTGTGCGACAAGCTCGAGATAAAAATATGAAGCCTAGATGAAAAAGCGCGCACAGCAAGCAACCAAGGAAAGCATTTCGCGAGTGCTGACAAGGGCGCTGGACAGCTGTAAAGCTGAAAAAAAAAAATTGAGGCAACTCGGAGCAATCACCCCAGATCAGCGTTGTGTTGAAAAGGACGACGCAGCATATGCACCAGTCCACTGTTATTTATTAATTTAGGCCATTAATTTGAATAGCATGCTCTGAAATCTTTGAACTCATTTTTCTCAGTTTGCACTTTTTTGCATGAGCACAACTGCTAGGAAAACTACTTTTTCGAACCCCTTTTGCAAAGGCTGCTTTCAATGTGGTTTCTGAACTAAAATTTTGTTGGGAGCAAGATAAGGTACTTTTTGGATTTCTAATTATTCTCTAAGATAAAGAAAGTATCAAATATATGACATATAATGACAACATAAAAAATGAAGTTTGTTTTTAAAGTGCTCAGATATTTACAGAAATGTCATAAAGAACCTAAAATTGGCCTTATCCTGCACAGTGAACTACTACCTAGAAGTTATTTAAGCACAAACGGATAGTAAATCTTCATTAGTTTTGAAATGATAGCTTTCCTAAGCTGCGCACCTAGTTACTCGTTACGACAGCTACAGTCAAATCTCGATATAATGAATCACGTGGAACTGCAAAAATTTGCTTGTTATTTTGAAATATTGTTGTAATAAAAAATCTGCAGTTATAAGCCAGTGGTATTACCTTGGTAATGAAAATGACGTACCGTGACAGTTGGCACTTGTGTAGACAAGCAAAATCTCAAATGAAAATGTTGCACTTACTTCAAAGCTGATTTATTTAAAGAAATTGCTTATTTTCTTCTGCTGCACGCAGTGCACACGATCACACACTACACTACTACAGCGCATACACCTTCCACACCTCGAGTATGTGACTGCACTGAGCAATGAAAGTACGCATACTTAGTCCATGCGCAAAAAAACATCAAAGTTTGATATAACCTCATCTTCAGTGTTCTCTGCAGTTTCGAAAGCTTGTCTCGGCCTTTCAAAATGATCACGGCAGTCGATGGGGCAATGCTAGCTGTCTGCAGAGGCCGATTCGCTTTTCTCCTGTGCCGATCTTGCAGCGAAAAATGTTTTTCGATCTTCTTGGCACTTTCAGTGGCCGCAGTCATCATCAGGTCTCGCACAAACTTCGCAATGAGATAATCCGCGACAAAAAAAAAAAAACTTTTCCGCACGCGCAAATGGCACGAACGACACACAACAAAGAAAAGAAAAAAAAAAGGCAGGCGGCTAGGCCTGCTGGCTACTGCATAATAAACTGCAGCTTTATGGTGGCGCTAGATATGCTGATAATGATAGCTACAGCTCATGGACCATACACAGTCACGAGAGTTGCGAGTTGCGGCGCTGTAAATTTTAGCCGAATTCATAATTCTGATGTTCCTAGTTTATAGAAGAAAAAATAAAATATGTGCGTTGTTCTAAAATATGCGCTATATTGAAATTCGTAGTTCTAAAATATTTTTACACTGAAAATATAGGAACACTGTTGGGGACCTTTCAAAAATTTGTTAATTTGAAAAATTCGTTAATGTGGTGTTCGTAGTTACAACATTTGACTGTACAACGCTTTTCCTATTTGCTCTAAGGTGATGAAACTTAGATGCTTAATTAAGAGGAAGGTAAGCCATCCCTGGAACTCATTGAAATTGGTGCAAAAGTTCAAAAGATGACTTTTTAGCCCTGCATACCCCCTTAAAAGGGGGCTGTTATCAGATGCCATTCACATGCACTGCATGTCGAGCATCTCTTCATGCATGTAAGGTGCAAAAGCTCCTGCCAGGCACCCTCAGCATTCACACCGATTGAGCAACACAATGATGCCAAAGCCGCACTGGACTCGGGAAGTAGCATCACGCATAGTTTTTCTGTTTTCACTTTCGTGAGCTTCAACAAGTGTGTCTTTCAACATCAATCCTAGAAAGCAGTTGAATGTCGCATAGGATGTTGACGAAATGACACAGTGTTATTTTCAAGATTATCTGAATTTTCTCGTTGAAGGTCATTCAGAACTTGGCGAACGCACAAAATACCACACCAGAAGCCAATTTGATCAAGCAGAATAAATGTGGTAAATGGTATACAGGGTTTAACATCACAAAGCGACATTGGTCGTGGGTAATTCAGAATACATAGGCTGAGGGTAAGCAGAATAGGACCTTTTCTATATATCTATCGCAGCAGAGTGAGCATAAGTTTTATTCTCGAGGAAGATGTATACGTATGCGCTTGGGTAGCTCTTCCAAAGCCAAGAGGGGGAAAGCATCCTTTCAGACTACTATGTACGTGCATATTATCAGCGGGCGAGCCTTCGGCTCCTGCCACAAATGTCCATTTTTCTAAGCAGAGTAAAGCAAGTTGGTAATACTGTTGATAAAGATGCAAAGGACAGAAAGATTGCATTTGTCTTATTTAAAGCGCCTGTATGACTTAAATTTTTAGTAGTTTTTCATGTTTTCTAGAATGAAGATTCTTAGAGAAAGCGGGAAGCAAATCATGTTTGTCGTATGAAAAACTTGCTTCACTTCATCCATGGTAACATCATCCTTGCATGCGTTAGCAGTCAGTCGCTTTTTCATTTCATTTTTTGTTTCATTTAATCAGTCTGCGTAGTCACCCGCTGTAGCCACACTGTTGCTGCCAACTAAGAGCAGATAAATAAGCTGAAAAAGTAGGGGTCTAAAAATATTCATAAATTGTGAATAACAAATAAAATGTTCGAAATTACAATCAAAACGAATATAGGGTGTAGTCAAATATTCAAATACTTTTCAAATTATTGGAATGAGGTTTCGATAAGGCTCACCATATGCAAACTTCGTTCAACAGGGCCCACACCAGCGCTGTTTACCATGCTGTTGCAATCAGTGCGCACAGGATGAAGGTTTCAGCACCATGATGCCATCCATTTTTGTGACCCTGCTCTTGGTGTTCACACATGGACTCTAAGTCAGGATGGTGCAGAGTTTTTCAGGCTACTCAACAAACCCTGCTTTAATGCCTTGTCTCGGAGGCCATAGCTCATATGTAGGAATCGTCTGTCTGATGTCCTGAGGTGTGGCTGCAGTTTATCTTTATTCAGAGGTACCCCGCATTGGCCAAGGGCGTTTAAGCAGGGAAAGTTACAACACAATAACAGACTTTCGTTATAGCAGCAGACTTGGTTAAAAGATGAACGATTCTACTCTGTTACAGTTCTCACTAAAAGGAATTAGCATAAAGTATAAAGGCTTGTTCTAGTCATGATCAGTTCTTTTAGATATGTGAGTGAGTCTTTAATAATCAATGGAGCTAGCATGAAGGCCTATTCAAGGGAGAAGGGTAGTATAGTCAGGGAGGTCACATTTCGGTGTACAAATATTTATAAATTGTGTATTGGGATATATCTGAAATAACAATTTTAACGGCAGTTTTCTTTGGTGAGGGGAGAGCGCTTTATTTTCATAGTCAATATCAAAAGGAAATTTTCCTATATGTGTAGCTTGGTGGTCATAGAGGTAAGACAGTTAAACCTTGATGTCATGAGCTTCAAAGTAATGAAATCTTTGATGTAGTGAAGCATTTTGGTTTTCTCAAATTCGAGTTCATAAAGCATCATTTATTTTTAGCTGCGGTAATGAAGCAAATTGTACTATACTTTCAAAGTAGTGAAATTTCATTGCTAGCTTAAGACGAACTTGAGGAAAAATTGTACTGTTTGCGTAAAGGGTTGAGCAGGGCCCATACGAAATGTACTCTGGAGTGCACATACATGAAAGTGGGTGCCGTCCGGAATGCAGATGAAAGGCGCATGGCCAATGTAAACAAGGGTGTTGGAGCACGTTAGGAGTGCGCCACTTACTGCGCCATTTGGAGTATATGGATGAAGTTCATGAACGTAATGTCAGGTGAATCCACTAGGTGACATGACCAGGGGCACGTTACCTCTATTAATACCCCTCTGTCAATGGTATTAGAACACAGTGGTGCAAGCAAGTCCAGAATGCTTAAGCCAAAGTTTGGATTCCTATGCACCCAGTCCAAGAATGCCTGCACAAATAGACATTCACTGTGAAGACAAGAATTCATGAGGAGGAAAAACTGCCCAATTGCAACAGGTAGAGGCACTCAAATTCAGTATGCAACTCTACCGTGCTCATAAGCTAACCATTGCCCCTGAGAACTTCTATGACAACAGCATCAGGGGTGCACTAGTGTTTGAAGCACGTGTAGGAGCTCCAGACATGCTTGCTAACATACAGGCGCTGCTATGGCTCATCTCCTGAAGTGCAGGCTGCACTGTGCTGATCTGCGGCCGACAGGAAGACCACCTCATACTGTTTTGGCCCTGTATGTAGAATGCACCACCATACCACAAGCCCTTGGATTTTACCAGCACAATGCCACCGACCTCACCATGAGCACCACTAATGATAGACTTGTGCAGTGGTGGCCTGACAACCTGACTTCCCCCTCAGACACTGTACGCATGCGAAAAAAGACGCACATGCTAGCGCTTGTGCAAGAAAGCAATGATGTGCAGCGTGGGCCTGGTTTCAGTTCATGTGGTGAGATGGGGCACTGTTCTCACAGTCGCCAATATCGAGAAAGCAAGGCGGCAATACCGGCATCGCCCATCACCTCCGGCCTTCATTTTTCTGTCTTCCGGACCCTACTGAGCAGTAGCAGCTGCCGAACCTGCCTATGTGATTGGGGGGACCTTCAGTTCAGAAAGACGACAGTAATGGTGAACCTAAAACAAAGTGGGCGTGGTACCCATCCCTCATGTGGCCTCTACTTGCACCACAAAATAAAATTGAAGGGCTTTCTCCTTGAATTTCTGAAATGCATGCCAGGCTATAAATTTCGTTTTGAGAAATTTCAACTTTACGAAGTAAACTGCATACTTTGGGTTGGGACAACTTAGGGGACAACTTAGCTACAATTATGACTCCATAAGTTACAGCATCATATCACGGCGCCTCCGATGGCACCTCAGTGTTTCACACTATTGCTTGGTTTGTACAAATACCTGTGCATTTCGCAAATATAAGTATAAATATTTGATCCATATTCCAGTTTCCTTCTATATTTGATTTGTATTCGGTTTAGTTCTTAGCAAGACTATGCATATTCTATTTGGTGGTGAAGCTACTCTACTCTATTGTATTCACTTGAGTTTGGGAAAGATAATATTTGCCCATTCATTCTAAAGAGCGCTCTGCCTGCTAATTCCATCTGGCGAATAGGTATAAAAAAAAAAGCTCGGGACTACTCTTCAAACATAAAAATATTTCTAACCTGAATCAATGCACACGCTTTGAAATATCCGCATGTGCGAGTTGGTTTCCAAGGCAGTGTCGCTTTCAGCTGTGTAGACATGTAGCATTTTTGCCTGCACCCCTACATCACTCCTGACTGCAGCGTCGCCTTTGTTCACAAACATGATGCTTGTCTATTGATTGTGGGCTTGGATAATAATTTTTGAGTGAAGCTGTGTGTTTTAAACATGCAGGTTGACAATGTTTTAAACTTATTAATCATTATTCCTGATTTTTGTTATCTTCAATGCAGTGGCATATGAGGTCTCGCAATTCAGTGAGTGGGATTTGGTGAAGAAAAAGCACCTGGCCTGTATCTGAATTCTCTATGAGATGAAATGGCTGCGATAAGCATAACTTTTCTCTATGTTTTATTTATTTTCTTAAATGAAAAAGGGGGGGGGGGGTGGACGGAATGAATACATTTAAATTCTCAAATATTTAAAATGGGTTCAGGCAAGCTATAGTAATAATAATTTTTGTTTATGTTGATAATTGTATGAATGAAATGAACCTAGCTGGAAGAAAAATCTAAGAAAGTTCTGTTTTGCTGAATGCTTGCTGAAATACATTTCACTTCCTCACGTGACATTTCAGATTCGCCGCAAGGTTTGCCTGGTTCAGCCTTGCAAGAAATTGGCCAGCGCATTTCACCTACTTCAGTCCGTTCAAGAAGCTCGAGCACCTCATCAGCCTCTAGTTCAGTCAGTAGCAGCCGCAACTTCCCATTGCTGCCAGCGAAGAAGGCCTTTGGTTACTTCTGAGGAAGCCACACTGATTCGACAACGTTTTGGTGAAAATAAAACGAGATTAAATTAACTTTTTGTCATTGAACTGAGCAAGTTCTAGCTCATGTTGGCACTGCTGTATTGAATATACGCCTGTTTAGCTTCTCCTGGCCCACTGGGGGTTTTGTAAGGTACTTACAGGTTGATTCAAAGTTTTACTGTAACACAACGGTAATCTCACCTTCTAGTCGCAGTGCTTTCTGAACTGTTACACATTTGTTGTGCTGCTATTTTATTGGTGCTGCTAGTTTTTCATGCCTGTGACACATTCAGTGTGCGTTATTGTATGCTGTTCATATTCACAGTTTTTCTCCTATTACGTGTGAATGGCGAACAGAGAAAGTGAACGGTTCAGCAGTTGCTGGGGAATTCTGTGGCATATAACAGGTGACAAGAGCAGTATCCACCATTAAAGCCATTGGTTTACCTGTTCTGAAGTAATAATTGTGTACTATAATGTCTTCTGTTGTTATTAGTATCTTTTTTTTCCGCCCAACGTGGCTCTCAAGTGCATTCAGTCATTACGAGCATTAGCATTTTAATTCCTTCATTCTGTGTGCGCTTGTGAGCATGTTTGTTTTAACAACTGTACTAGCAACTTTTTGTTGTAATTAGTTTTTATGGCTAATTGGCCAAGTACTTTTTTTCATAACCGTTCATTTTTAATTTCAGTGCTCACTTGTTGTTGACAGCTCATTATTTGTGACAATCATAACTGTGAAGAAAGGGATAGGGTGAGGGACGTGGACGACGGATAGCAGGGGTCTGCCCTAACGTTTCTTCAGAGAAGGTATATTTCGTCCATACATCAGAAGGAGAAAGAAAAGGCAGTGCTACCCATAAATTTGAGCTTCTGGGGGAAATTTCTATATACATTTGTGGCCATAATAAAGCAGTGATTATCTTCGAACTTCTTTTGATGGGCATAGTTTTATTACTGCCAGAGCAGCTAGTTTTTACCTTCTCGGTATAGACCTCATTCAGCACAGTCATCTGTATTTCATAGCCTAGGTGCCCACATTAGGCTATTCTTCATGAGTCCAGCTAAGCTGCAGGTGTATTTTAGAGCAGTCATTCAACTGTTGGTGCACTTAGTCTGCCAGTGGTCACCAGGCAGAAATGGCTAAAGATAAAGTTCACATTGTATCCTTTCACCATACTGATAATAGAAAAGTTCTTTTGTTTTGCTTCATGTGCATATGGATCTGTGCTTCAACATGTCCCTTTATTTGGTGTACAGTGCAACCCGGAATAGAGGTGAACTCTGCAGTGCCTGTTTCAACCAAGTACAATACTTCCAAAAGAAGAAATATGCTAATTGTATTCCATATATCGTTGATCTGCACATTAGAGATGAAAACATACGCATTGAAACCTTTAACAAAACTGTCAATAAATGCAGTGTTCGGGGCTGCATTGCATGGCATCTACTATATAATGCAGCAAAGTTTATTGTAGGTTGGTTCAATTTTAGTTTCCGCAAAACCATAATAAGGCTTCTAAATATCTTTTTATCTTAAGTTCCAGTTTTAGGACCACTGAGAGAAGCTGCCTTGCCAAATGGAACGACTATATTCCTGCATTGCACATTTATAATGAGTGCTGAAGTATTATTTCCTTGCGATTTCAAAATGTGTTTCATTAAAATTTGTGACTCTATTTGGATACTCTCAGTGCTATATACAACAGTATGTATAAAAATTCCACAGTTCTACATGGATATGTACTGTGTTTGCAGTGTCTTGTGCCTTCGAATTGACAGCAGTGTTATTTTTCTCTATTTATTGCATTCTTGCATGTCAAGTGTAAACGCTTTGACTCGTCATTGTACATCACAGCTCAATCCAAAGTTGGCATCAGATGACTAGATTGCTTGTAGATGAACATTGCTTGTGACTTCTTACTGATTGGTTGCCTGGTGCAGAGATATGAAATGTTTTGTTTAGGAGCTGCAGGTACAGTTTGTTGCAATAAAGGCATGCATTTACATATCAGCTTTCATGTGCCACTGCTCTGTTATCAGTGATAAAGTGAAGCAGCAGCCCTTTTTCAAGGGGCTCCTTTGTACATCCTGTTTATGTTAAATTCACTCTTATGGCAAGCATGTTAACCAGAGAAAATTAGTGGTTCATTTTAAGGATCCTGCTGGGCAATCCTTATTTCTGCGTTAGGAAGATTCGATGAATATCAGGCAAGAAGCACCGTTTTTTCAATGTAGTTAAGCCTATAGGAAGTCAATAAATTTGTAAATACTACACAAAATTGCATAAGCATTCACCATTTGGCACGAAAACATGCTTTCACGTCAAGCTGGTAAGGTACGTTCACTGAAAAAAGAGGCTGATGTTGCTGTATTCAGTAAATACGGTAGTCTAATGTTCTGTACGTATCGAGCACAGACAAAGCAGTTTTCAGAAAGGAAATAATTACATTTGATATCCATCGATGTATGCCATGTATACATTTTTCTGAGCAGTAAGTTTGTTACAAGCAGTGACAAGATAAGCTCATTTGTACAGCATCTTGTACTAGCTGCTGGCTGAAATTACACTGCTATATAGCCCTCAAGGGCTACTGCAAAAATTAATGGCCAAAGAGGCATTCAAGGTGAAAAACATTTTTAATTGTGCAGTTAGACATCCTGAAGTGGTACACGGGCTATGGGGACACGTGAAAGGTTTTGGATTAATTAGGCCATCTGGGGTTCTTTAACAATGTGCTGACATTGCACAACACATAGGCTCTTTGTAGCTGCGTGGAAAGTTGCTCTTGTGATAACATTTAGCCTAAAAGAATGCAAAAATAGTTATGCAGCTGGACATTGATCTAGTTTACAAAAGAAAGAGCAGAATATTGTGTGGGTGTGCATAGGATCAATACCGCATAAGGTTGTCAATCCTACTGTAAGCTTTTGGACTGATTCATTGCAACATGTTTTCATGGTCTGCATCCAGAAATCGACCATAATACTACTTAAAATACTTGCAAAGTAGAGAGATATCTCCTCACACTCATTTGCACACCATTGACAAAAGAAAACTTTAACAGTAGCTATACGGGTAGCGTAAAACTCTGAAAACGAAATGTGATGAGAAAAAAAATTTACTCACTGGCT